>NC_069389.1:119944192-121261692 GCF_027475565.1 Acinonyx jubatus
GCTCATGCACCCATCCAGCTGCCCAGCTTGTCACAACAGGGCCCCGTTGGCCCCATCAGATCTGTGGGAAGAAAGAGAGGGCGTGGCTCTCCCACCAGAGAGGCATGTCCCCTAACTCCCTGCACCCACACCCATGGCTGCTATGGACTGGACGTTCATGTCTACCCAAAATTGGTATGTTGAAGCCCCACCCTCCAACGCAGATGGCATGAGAAAGCAGAGGCTTTTGGGAGGTGATTAGGATTAGATGAAGCCATGAGCGTGGAGCCTCCTGAATGGGATTAGTGCCCTCATAAGAGTCACGGGCGAGCTTGCCTCCCCTCTCTGCCGTCCTCTGGGTAAGGTTATGGTCTCCAGCTTCGAAGACGGTCCCCTCCAGAACTCAACAATGCTGGGACCCTGATCTCGGACTTCCGGCCTCCAGAAGTATAGGAACTAAGTTTCTGTTGTTTATAAGCCCTCCAGCATATGGCACTTTGTTACAGCAGCCGGAATGCACAGAAACAGTGACAAATCACAGAGTGCCCAGAAAGTCACCCAAGGCTGCGGGACATATATATGTGGGATTTTTGTAAATCAAAAGCTCTCTTCCCCTCAGACATTGTGACTGTGATTGCAAGGGATTTCCAGTTCACAGTGGAGGGAGGGCTTCTTCAGCTGCCTGAATTGAGCCACAGAGCGTTTATCCAGAATGGCCCCAAGAGAACCTCCTGGGCCTAGGACCATCCAGCACGTGTCCACTGCATGACTGCAATCAAGGGCATACTGCATCCATATTTATTTAAATATGATACAATAATACTCACAAGTCTTACATTGCTGAGGGCACCAGCCTGGCACAGCGGGGGACGCAGGGGCCTGTCACCATTTGCCCTCTCCCCGAGGCATCAGGAGATGCAGAAAGCATGGGGGCATGGGACTGGGTCCCAGTCGTCAGCCGCACAGGAACCTGGGGAGGTGGGAATGTATCTCCCATGACATCTGGGCAGAGGAGCCTCCCTAGTCCGGCTCTCCTAGACACTGAATGATGACAACTGCTTCACGAGGGCAGCCTTCCGTGCCCAGCTTGGTGCCTGGCATGTAATAGGCACCCGACAGATATTTGTCACATTAATAAATGTATTGGTGGATGCGTGGATGGGGAGGCAATCTGGGTGATAAAGAGCAGGTTGGGAGATGATAGGAAGAGCTACAGAAAAAGTGGGCTTGCATTCTGCTGCGGTCCTCAGATGCAGGGACAAGTACCTGAGCAGAGCAAGGAGCAATTCCTGAGTGCCAGGCAGGTGCTAACTTCACGTGCACAGGCTCGTTGACCTCTCAGCAAATCGCGCCACGCTCAAAAGAATCCTTTGAGGTGAGGACCCTCCCTGCTCTCCCCCTCCTCGCTACAGACAAGGTACTTGAGGCTTAGAGAGGCAATTTGCTTGGGGGCAACCAAGCTACTGAGTGGCAGAGGTGAGATTTGAACCCAGGCTGAGTCTTGGAGTCCACTGAGCACAAGGTGGGGAGCTGAGGCAGCAGGGCTCCCGTCCCCAAGGCCCAGTCAGAGCAATTGCCTTATGATCCACCTTTTGACAGGGACCTAACCGAGGACTCCCTTGGGAAAGGTAGCTACTGCTTTTGCACTGCACCTTGACGCTGGCCCCGGCTAAGATTCTTTTTCTCCCAGAGACCCATCAGGCAGCACCCCGATCCCAGTGCCCTCTGGGAATCAGGGTGATGATTCCCACACCTGGAGCGGCCCCTGGTGCGGGGCCTGGCACTGAGAAACTCCGAGAACAGGCACAGCCAGTTGAATATTATTAATAACCAGACAGAGGGCACCAGTGTGTGTCAAATCCAGAGCGTGAGACAAGGACAGGTGGCAGAAAGAGGGGTGAAGTCAGTGGCCAGGAAAGGCCAGGGTGGGGGAGGGAGGATGGGCCAGACCTGGTGTTGGCCCAGCTACTTAAAGGAGCTACACCAGGCCAGGCTCTGGGCAGCCAGGGCTCCTGCGGCTGTAGCTCGGGGCTTCCAGATGGGAGGAGAGAGCTCACGCGGGGTCATATCCCACCTTGACTCTGGCTTTACATACTGGAACCCGCCTGGGGAAGTGGCCTTCCCTTCCCTCCATTCCACGCTTCCTGTGTCCCTCACTCACTGCCCCCATCACTCAGCCTTTCTGTCTTTCGTTCAACAAATAACGCAAAGCAGCTCTCCTATGACAGCCCCCGGGGCCACAGAGACCCCGAGAAGGACCTCTGCACCCCTGTCCTCTCAGAGCTGACAGTAAAAACACGTCAGTGACCACACAGTGGCAGCAGTGCCATGACAAAGGAGGCACAGCGGCTGGGGTAGCCTTGCCTGACTCTGCATGGGACCGCGTGCAGCCTGGTGACACAGGCAGTCCTGTGGTTCACGGTGACAAGTGACCACCTAGGTTTAAGCCAAAAAGCACACGACCTTTCCTCCCGGAACAGTCACTGATTCAGGGATGAGCCTGTGAACTAAGTGGGCCCATTGAGACCTTTACTGGCTCTCTCACTCAGTGGGTGCAAACAAGGAATCTCAGAAGCCAGAACTGCCATTGGCAGCCATATTAGGGACACAGGGGGAACCAGCCTTTGGATGAGTGCTTGGTTCACAGCAAAGAGAGGCAGAAAGAAATCCGAGTGCTTGACGATATCATGGGGTCTGTCCCACCTTTGGACTTTCTGCTATGAGTTAATAACTTTTTTATTGCTTGAAAGCTCAAAAGTGAGCCTAAGGACATTGCAAGCTGAGGTGACAGAGGAAGGCCAGAAGCTGTGATCGGGAAGGCTCCATAAGGCTGAGCTGTTAGCATGACAGGGCCTGGTGGCAAGTTTAAGATGCTGAGGAACAAAAGCCAGGAGGCGTCTTCCTAGCCCACCGAAGGCAGCTCAGGGCAGACCCGGAGCACACCTACTCTGGCTTCAGTGACCTGGCCTGTTGTCCTGGGGTCCAGGCTACGTTTCTGTGTGACTGCCAGCCTCTCCCAGAAGCCTCATGCCTGCCTGGCCCCTCCTGACTCTAGCACCCGGCTCACGGAAGCCCCCTCCCTGTGCCCCACTCCAGATGTGTAAGGTCTGGTTGGAACACCATCAAGCTTGAGTCTGGGGAGGTGGTGGAAGGGAGGAGCGGGGAAGAGTGTCACGCAAGTGGTGGGGCAAGAGGCTAGAGCCAGGATGAACCTGGGATCTACAGATATTCTGAAATGCAGGCTAGGGGGCTTGCACTTGATCCAGAAGGCAATGGGGAGGTCTAGGAGAGTGTTAAGCAGGCACTGGCCCCTTCAGATGCGTACTTTACTAAGATCTCTCTGGCATCAGGAGGTATGACTGAGGACTATGTTAATCAATGTATAAGTTAATCCCCATGTGCTTCCAAACTGGATTCGAAGCAGTGTTCCAGGTTCAGAGCAGACCTGGGCTGGGAGGGCCTGAGCAGGTGGGCAGGAGCAGCGAGCCGTGGGAGATCCCAGCAAGCAGTGGGAGACCTGAGGACTCGGCTGGACTCTGGCTTGTAACAAAGGTGACCTTTTGAAGTCTGCAGTAGCCTGAATACCCTGGGACCTTCCCTGAGAAAGGCGGGGGGGGGGGGGGGGGGGGGCTGGGGTGGGGGGGGTGGGTGGGGAGAGGCTCCGAAAGCCTGATTGCTCTTTCTGAGATTTTCCACAGGCTGTTCCTGCACTTCAGGAAGCATTAGAGGGAAGCAGGACCTGGCACAGCAGCACCACCCATCTGAATACTTGCCTGCAAGTCAGCGCCATGCTTCTGGACAATTCTACATGCTGTGGGCCTGGAGCAGAGATTGTTCTCTGAGTGACGATGTTCACCTCCCAGCAGAAGCTGCCTTTTGCTATTGTCCGTTGCCAAATTGAGCAACTGTACACTTGGTGTGCTAGCCCCAGAAATTCCTGGGGGGTTACCTGGATGTGAAAAGCCACAGGACTCCCCCATCTTATATATTCTGGACACTGGCCCACAAAGGGTGGAAACAATAGTTATTTATTTGGTTTCCTCTCTCAGGAGTGAAAATACCAAGGGAAATTACGGGTGCAGAACAGCAGGCTCTTGGGTGAACCAAGGAGCACCAGTGCCAGCGCCCAGGGATTCCTGGCAAGAAGCCGCCTACCATTTTCTTGCTTTTTCCTGAAACTCAACCCTGGTGAGGACCCGAAGGCAGAGAAGGCTGCTTTTTGTTTTTAAAAGAGAGGCAAAATTTGCATAACATAAAACTCACCACTTCAAGAGCTGGAGCCAGAGGCATTGAGCACATTCACAGAGCTATACTAACACTCCTACCTATCTCCAAAACATTTCCTTCCCTCCCAAAGGGGACCCTATGCCCATCAAGCCATTACTTCCCATCTCACCACCCCACCCTGCCCCCAGCCCCTGGCAGCCTTTCTGTCTACTTTCTGTCTCTGTGGACTTGCCTATTCTTAATATTTCATACACATGGAGTCGTACAAAGCATGGACTTTTGTGTCTCACTTCTTCCACTTAGCATAATGCTTTCAAGTTCATCGGCCATGTAATATCCACCAGCACTTCATTCTTTTTTTTAGGTACAACTGACATATAATATTAGTTTCTGTGTACAGTATAATGATTTTATACTTCGTTTCATTTTATAGTCCAATAACACCCCATTGGATGACAATACCACATTTCATGCATTCATCCATTGACGGACATTTGGGTTGTTTCCACCTTTTGGCTATTGTGAATGATGGTGCTATGAACATTCATGTACAAGTTTTTGTTCAAACATCTGTTTTTAATTCTTTTGGGCATATACCTAGGAGTGGAACTGCTGGGTCACGTGGTAACTCTGTGTGCTTAACTTTTGGAGAAACCACCAGAGTGTTTTGCAAGGACTGCCTCTGGAAAAGCCCACCGAACACCTGTGCCTGTTGTTGTGTCCAGGGAGCAGAGCCTCTGCATCTGTGGGCTGTGTGGGGCCGAGCGCCCTGGAATCAGCAGCCTGTAGGCATCCTAGGAGCATGGGAGGGTCAGGTCAGGCACTACCAGCTCCTTCTAAGCCATGTCCTTCCCCCACCAGATGGTGTGAGGAGCGTTCCACTCCTGTGGTTGAAACCGAAGGACAGTTACCAGGAGCTGCACCTGAAGACGTTCAGTCCCTAGGCCATTCACCCAGAGCCTGGTCTTCAAATCCCAAATCCATTTCCCATGAAATAGGGAAGCAGGTCTGAAAAGACTTACTCTTCCTCTGTTCTCATGATGTCTGTGGGAGAGTTGGGTCCAGATGCAGAACCCAGGCCTGTATTTCATAACTTACAAGTATGTCACAGGTATTTCTGGCACGTAGTTAATCCCAATGCCGCATTTCTGCTCAGGCCTGGAGACCAAGGGCTCCACGCAGGAGCCCTTGGCCTGCACAGAAAGTGCTGTGAGCCCTTGACCTTCAGTGCGTCTATACCATCACCATGCCCGTGCTGCAGAGAATAGGCAGCCTGCAAGTTGCTAGCCAAGCTTTGCAATAGAAATGCCGATCCGCAGAGGTCGCTTTGCTTGCAACAGGCACGTGCATGAAAGTGGTGACTAAATCATCTGGATGGCTCAGTGGGTACAGCATGCGACTCTTGATCTTGGGTTCATGAGTTGGAGCCCCATGTTGGGAGTTTGAGATAATATAATATAATATAATATAATATAATATAATATAATATAATAATATTTTTTTTTGAAAAAGAGAATCACTAGGACAGATCTCAGGTATCACCTCCTCTATCCCCCCTTATTTAATGAATATTGAAACTGAGGCCTGGAGCAGGGATTGAGCAAGCTGGTGGGCACAAAGGTCACAGAGCAGGACAATAGGGATGAGTTTAAGCACTGGATTCAGAGAGAAAGGAGTCTGAACCACAGCCTCACCGCTCATCTGCTGTATGATCCCACACAAATGCTCTTCTCTGTCTGGGTCTCAGTTTACCCATAGGTAAAATGGGAATAACATGGCCTCTCAGAGTTATGAGGATTAGAGATCGTATAATGCAAAGCACCCCAGGCTTCAGAGGTGCTTGGGAAATTGAACAACACTTCCTTTTTTATATCTGTTCCTTAGTGTGCGGCTCAGGCCACTCGATTAAGTGGCCTTTGTACTTGGAGCATCAGAAAAGCCCTGCAGAACAGGGACCTCTGGAGAGGCAAATGGCCACTGCACATCCCATCCCGAGTGTATGCCAAACGGGCCACAGGGCAGTGGGCACCAACCACTGGAAGGAGCATTGCGGAGACAAATGAAAGGGCCACTTGTCTAACAGTCAATATCCCTTTCAGAATCTAGGCATGTTCCGGGTCAACATCAATAGAGCAAGGCAGAGAGCTGAAATTCACCGTTCTGTTTTCCTTTGAGTGACATGGAATGCTCTTTTTCTATGCAAAGAAAAACAGAACAACCCTTGCCATTGTTCTGACATCAATTCAAAGTGCCTTCGGTGGGAGCCATCCCCTCCCACTCCGCCCCCCAAGGCTGAGTCCCTTCCAATCCCCAGTGGCTGGAAAAGCTCCAGCTAGGTTTGCCAGGGAGAACGCAGGGAGTCCAGTTGCATAGGATTTTCAGATGAACAACAAATAATTCCGTAGTGTAAGGATGTCCTAAAGTTTGCATGGAACATACTTATACTACTACAAAACTATTCATTGTTTATCTGACATTTCAATTTAACTGGGCATCCTGTATTTTTATTTGCTAAAACTGGAAACCCTAGCGCCAGCCAAACCAGGCAGGAGTTTAGACCGGCGCCTGGCCACAAATCTAGGTCACTAGGCAAATTGCAGCAGGGGATCAAGCCTGACTGAGCTCCCGCCCCGACTGCCCAGACCTCCGGAGGCAGCCATCTTGTGGATGGCACTGAAAGAGGGACACAGCCAAACATGCTCCGTTTCCTTTCTGTGCTGGGCCACGGGGGCAGCTGAAGGGAGTTCAGCTCCCAAGAAGGAGTTCTCTGCACCCAGTTCAAAACACAGTTGGTCTCAGTGGTGGGTGCTTTTCGAGCCACTCTGGCAGACTGGTCAGCCTCCCTGTCCCGGCCCCAGCGGCAGCCTGCAAGCTCAGCCCTGCCCAGTTTGGGAACCAGTCCTGGTCGGGCAAGGCAGCGCGACAACAGATTTTCCTGGAGTGCCTGCTCACGCCAGCCCATCTGGGAGGCTTCAGAGTTAGGCTGGGGGGCCAAGAGAATACAGCCCCGACCTTCCAGGAGACTGAAGACTGCCATTTGCCGAGGACCACTTCTGCGCTAGACCCTTCGGAGGAGACACTGCATTCAGCCCTCAGAGTAATCCTAGTGCTGTTCCGGTCATCCCATTTTACAGACACAGATAAAGGAGGCCCGAAGACAAGCTGGGAAGTGGGGGTGCCAGGATTTCCACCCAGCTTTCTCAGACTCCAAGATACAGGACTGTGCTCAGAGTGTGGAACCACAATACAATGTTCGGGCAACATCCTGGGAAGGGAGGGGTCCAGGGCCCCTCGTGGTAGGAGGCAGGATGCTTCTTAAGTGAGGAGGCCCCTGATGCTGGCCTTGCAGCACTGGAGGACCTTGAGGGTGTGGTGGTCCACAGAAGAGGCACCCAAGGCACCCTCCCGGAGTGGAGAGCGCTGTGGCCCTGCAGGAGGACAGTGACACGGGGAGGAGTGGACACTGAGGTTTGTTTCCCCACATGGCTCAGACTTACGATGTCTTCTCCAAGTGGGCACTGTGGTTACCTGGCTCTAGCTCACCCCTCCTGGGCAGGAGAGAACAACAGCTTCCTCTTCCACAGCCCTGTTTTAAAAGACACACTACACAGGAGAATGGCCACAGCCCCACAGACGGAGACACCCATGGAGGGGAGGCATCCCCCAAGGGGCCGGTCCTCAGCCTCAGCAGTCATTGCCAGGCTCCTTTCCTTCATTCATCCCTTCATCTGTTTCCTCAGTAACAAACACTTCCCGAGCACCTAGTAGGAGTGAGGTGTTAGGTGTGGGGTCACAGATCCAGGCCTCGCTGCGCTGACAAGGGCATCATGGTGGGGCTCCCTCACTGTCCTCTAGGGTGCGCGTGCCTCTCTCGCCACTCTTTCAGAGCCCGGCTAGGTGAGGCGGGTGAGACGGGTCCTTCGCAGCTGCCGCCTGGCGAGGTGGGCTTCAGCAGTCCCCCTGCAGGGAGGCAGGCGGGGCCTTGGCCGGTGGCAGCTTGAGGGTAGCAGGTGTCCACCGCAGAGTCCCCCAGGCAGGCCTACGTCTGAGGGGCCGCCTTCCGCTCTGGCCGGCCGCCACCGGGGGGAGTGTCCCGTTCCCTCCGGCTTTGGTTCAAGGGGGAGCCCACACCGGGGTTCCTGGCAGTCGCTACCCTGCCGGACCCACCCACGCGGCGGCCCTCCCGGGCTGGGCCTCCTGCCAGGCGGCCAGGCCTGGGCGCCCCTTCTCCCGCCCTTGAGGGCTGGCAGCCGCCCCCCCAAGGCCCGGGCTCCTCGGCAGCGGCAGCGAGCCTCGGCGCCACCCCGGGCCCTTGACCTCAGTCCCCGCCGCCCCGTTGTTGGCCTGGCGGGTCACGTGCCCGGCCCAGCGGGCGACAACAGGCCAGAGCCAACCCCCCTCCCCCCCCCTCCGCCAGGGTTGGGCCGCAGGCTCGGCCGAGAAGCCATCCCTTGTGCCCTTGCCCACTCACGGGGCGGCAGACGGGGACCAGGACGGGAAGTTTCCCCAGGGCCCGGCCTTTCCCGCGGCACACGGCCCGGCTCTATCCCTGGGGCTCGGCCACGCCCTGCTTCCCTCCCGAGTGGGCCCAGTCCTTTCCCCCAGCCCCGCGTGCAGCCTGCTCCCACAGTCCTGCACTGCTCCCTGCCCTGCAGACTCCTCTGCCTCTCAGCCCTGGGAGGCGGTTACCGCCACCCCAGCTCACTCCTTCCATGGGATACGGGGCCAGACATCTGGGAAATGTTTGTGGAGGCTGCCCTCCGTCACCAGGAGCACAACTGCTGATTCATGTAACACGTGTTTACTGAGCACCTGCTGGGTGTTGGGCACCATGCCAGGCCCTGAAGACAGAGTAGGGAGTGATCAGGTAAGCTCTTGCCCTTAGGGACCAGCCATTCTAGTACATAAAGCAAGACACACCAGGCCTTTCCTGTCACAAGTCACCCCGCTGTGATCAGAGGCATTTATGCAGGCGGGTGTTTCACCATTTAGCCATTACTGAGCTCACCCTGCCCTGAGTCCTGAATTCTGCTGGGCACCGCAAGGAACGGGAGAGAGCGGAGGGACAGGAGCAAGATTAACCAGCCCTCAAGAAGCTCCAACCCCAGTGGAGAATAAGATGTGCAAACCCATAATTATACTGGAAGCCAGTAAGTGCTGTGCCTGAGGTGACTGTGAACACAGAAGACAGTGTGAATGGGCCTGCTTCCTGCAGAGAACGAGAGCAGAGCCATTTACTGAGAAGGGGGGAAGTTCATGCTTGCTCACGAATACCCTGGTTATTCCCAGAGCATGGCTTGCAGCCCGGTGCTGCTACCGTGGGCGGTGTGGATCAGTGGGATGCGGGACGGGGTGGGGGATGGTACATTCACTAGGACTTCCAGTCACAGCTGAATTATGCATAAGCAGGGGCGCCTGGGTGACTCAGGCAGTTGAGCATCTGACTCTTGATTTAGGCTCAGGTCATGATCCCAGAATCCTGGGATGAAGCCCCACGTTGGGGTTTAAGATTCTCCTCTCTCTCTCTCTCTCTCTCTCTCTCTCTCCCTCCCTCTCCCTCTGCTCCTCTTCCCTGTTTGGGCTCTATTTCTAAAATAAATAAATAAATAATAAATAAGCAAAATTATCAATTTTGGTATAAGTATATTTTAAGTATTGCATGGGATATACTTACACCAAAAATAATCGTGGTGTACATGAAGTTCAAATGTAACTGCATGACCTGTGTTTTTATTTTGCAAATCTGGGAACTTTGGGAAAAGAGCTGTGGCAATGGCCCAAAAGGACCTTGTCTGAGAATGGAGGCATTGATTAGAGTCCCCGGTCTGGTCTGGTGCTTCCCTCAGATGAAAATGTCTCCCCAGGGTCCTGGAGCCCTGAAGCAAGTGTTGATTGGTGTCCAGCCAGTTGTTTGCTCAACCCTGCGCAATAAAGGAGGGACAGCCACCAACTGGGGAAGGAAGGAATAGAAGAAGTAGGATGAGTCCCACCCAAGGAATAAGGGCAAGAGGCCTAGATGCTTCCAGGATGATTTCTGAAAGGGGCTCCAGACCCCCACATCAGGCACAATGTCCTGAGGACTGCAAGTGTGGAATTTGTTATTTTCCCTGCATGGGAAGACACTGGCTGGCTGGCTGCTTCCCCCTGGGGGTGAACAATGAAAAAGGGATGGGCAGGCTCTGGGTGCAGTAGGGGAGGGGAGTGTGAGCTGGTTCCATGCCAGCCAAAACTCAGGGCTCCGGGCAGTGCAGGTGTGGCCCCAGGAACTGCAGTGGCATCTGAGGAGGCTGTCCCTCTCAACACTCTAAGCCCCTGCCCTTGGGCCCTACTCTTGGTTCCTGTGTCCCTTCCAGTCCTCTCTCTCCAAGGCTACTTTCCAAAAACCTGGCAGGCTTTTCCTGTAAGCTCTCTCCTTGCCACTTGTGTTGCAAACTGAGACTCCACGTCTAAAAGACAGTTGCCAGTGCCTTTGCCGTATTGGGGCTCCTCGACTGAGGGTGTACCAACTGACATCTGATAAAGCATAACTACGACCACCATATACCCAGCCCGACAGCCATCTAAACCCGGAGAATCGCCGAAAATGGAGAAAGGGAGCACGGGGTCAGTGGGCACTGGTGTTCTCTGGCCATGGATCACACAAGGCCCAACACACAAAGTGTACACAGCCCCCATAATTGGGCCTAAAATTAAAATGCTAACCATGGTACACAGGAAGAAATTTACAAACTAGCAGTGATTTTGTTTGCTTTTTCGCAAGCTCAGGGCATTTGGGGGAGATTCTTGTAAAGGTCCAGATCTCTCCTGAAGCAGGCACACCCCCAAGGATGGTTGAGGCAATCAGTGCCTTCTCTTTAGGTCCCATAAATCCACTATAGAAATTGGAGGCCTTGGGAAGCAGCCCATCGGTCTTAGAGGTGAACGTTAAAAACAAATGAAGCAGCTAGTGAACACAGGCAGGGGGGAGATACGGCAGCTGCTGAAGCTTGCCCTCTACACAGCGCATCTGAAAGCGCGAGTTGCAGTGGGGCAAAGGCAGACACATTGGCTCTGGGGTTGATCATCCTTGGGTTCAAGAGCCACCTGACGTGAGGAGGGTCCCCCACACCTTTCTGAACTTCCATTTCCTCATCTCTAGAATGGCCATAGTAATCCTCCTAACCTCTCAGGGCAGTGGTGAAATTTTAATAAGATAATAAGTAAGATAATAAACATAAATAAGATATGTTCAGGGCTCAGGAAATGGACACTCTTGTCAGAAGCACGCAAATGAATGGCCCTCAGACAGGAAGCAGTGGGAGTCGGGCTAGAGGCGTTTTGTTCACAGGGTTACAGCTCTTCACTCCGCACACGTCACCCAGGCAGATTTCTCAAAAGGGGTTTCCCAACAGTGGCTCCCCACTTAGAGCTGCCCTACCTGGCATGGGCTTGATTGCGCCCCACTTCCCACTGGCCTGTTGGCCACCGTGAGGTTGAGGGTGCAGAACTGATGGCGTGGGGGGTGCGGAGAGTGGAGAGGTCTGTGTTCCTCTACCAAGGTCGTGTTGGCCAGCCCAAGGTGGTTGGGCTGGGGTACTCGGAAGGGCTGGAGCTGCTGCTGAAAACGTTGTGTGTGAGACGTTTTTGCCTCGAGAAAGGAGGGGAGGGGAGCAGAAACCACCTAGACTTGCTCCCCTACTCTTGTGGACACTTCTCCCAGTGTCATTCAAGAGCAGAGGGATCCCCAGCACTCATGGCCAACCTTTGCTGAGAAGCTGAGAAGGAAGAGGAAGCAAGAAAGCAGCTGGTGCTAGTTCATCATGATGCGTGCGGAGACTGTTGTGGCCTGTCCCTCCTCTGCTGAGAGAAGGCTAAGTAAAGCGTCTGGGAAGACTTGAAAGAAAGCCTTTCTAGAACTGACAGAACAATGGCTCAAAAGAACTTCATGTTCTTTTGAACTTCATGAAACTTCATGTCTCAGTTCTAGAGGCTAGAAGTCCAAACTCAAGGTGATGGCAGAGTAGTGCTGGCTCTGAAGTTTCCAGAGGTGGAAACTCCCCTGGCTCTTCCAGCTTCTGGTGGCCTCAGGTATTCCTTGGCTTGTGGCCTCATCGCTCCAATCTCCACCTCTGTCTTCACATGGCCTCATCTTCTGTGTGTCTTTGTGTCTTTTCCCCTTCTTACGAGAACATCGGTCATTGGATGTAGGGCCCACCCTAAATCCAGGATGATTTCATCTCAAGATCCTTAACTAACTACACCTGCAAAAACTATTTCCAAATAAGGTCACATTCTGAGGTTCTGGGTGGACATGAACTTGGGGGAGACGTTATTCAACCCACTACATGCTCCTAACTGAATTCTGCAGCAGTGTAGACATTTCAGAAATGATCTTTACTAGATATTATTTAGGAGGATATCATTGATTGAGAAAAATGTGCTTCAGGGGTGTCTGGACAGCTCAGTCCGTTGAGCATCTGACTTTGGCTCAGGTCATGATCTCACAGTTCATGGGTTCAAGCCACACATCGGGCTCTCTGCTGTCAGCACAGAGCCTGCTTCGGGTCCTCTGTCCCCCTGCCCCTCTGCCCCTTCCCCCACCTCAAAAATAAATAAACATTTAAAAAAAGAAATATGTGCTTCAAAGTAGCTTCTGTTGTCATCAAATTCCCCTCTGAAGGGATAACCACAGAAACACACCCTGCTCACTGCTGAAATGCCAGTCCCCAGAAGAGTACCAGGTATATAGTACATGCTCAATAAATATTCGTTGGCTGAATGAATGTAATGAAATTCATTTAATGGCCAAATGGACTAGCCCTTCGGCTAAGAGAAACTGGTTGTGGGGCACGAAGTACCAAGTTTTCCCAACTTCTTACAAAAAGAGTGTGAGGCATTTTTGACACAAATCTCACAAGTATGAAAGTCCGAGCTAAGCCCCTCTGGTCTGCCCTGCCCACCCTCTGGACAGTCCCCAGGGTACTTCCTGGGGGCACCAAGAGCCACGTGGAAATCCCTGTTGTAGGTCAGGAGTCAAAGGCAAATGTAATGTTTGAGTGCCAGTGATACATCACACAGATCACCAAGGACTACGCCTGAAATTCGCTTGGGAAAATTCAACAGCATTTTATTCCACCCCACAAGCATTTACCAAGAGTCAGCCTACACTGTGTACTCTAGTAGAGAGTGCAATTGTTGTCTTGCAAGCTGGGTGGTGAAAATGATTGGAGAGTGAGGAAATACCCTTTCTATTAAAGGGGCCCCATTGTTTTCAGGGTGCATATTTTGTTTTCTTTGATTTCCAAAACAGAAGTGCAATACTAAACCAGGTATTTTTGTAACTGTGAGGAGGGAAAAAAAAAAGCCAAAAAAGCATTGTCCGTGTCTAATTGGACTAAATTGAAGGGCTTGGCTGCCAGGATTACTGTTTTGAAAGAGATCATGCTGTGTGCCAGCTTCCCAACTGGTAGTAATGCCCCATGACCTTCGGGATAGTCTAGACCTTTTAACGTGGCATTCTTCTGCAGCTATCACCATCTTCTGCCTCACTGTTAAGCGTTGAATTGTGTCATCCCAAAAGAGGCTGAGGTCCTAACCCCCAGTACCTGTGAATGTGACCTTCTTTGGAAATAGGGTCTTCTCAGATGATCACATTAAGATGAGGTCATTAGGGTGGGCCCTAACCCAGTAGGACTGGTGTCCTCATGAAAGAGGGGACATTTGAACACAGAGACAGAGGCACATGGGGAGGACACCAAGAAGACCAGAGTGATGCTGCCACAAGGAGCTACCAGAAGCTGGCAGAGACGCGCAGAACAGATCGTTCCCTAGGACTTTGAGTGGGAGCACGGCCCTGCCCACAGCCTAATCTCAGACTCCTGGCCTCCAGAACTGGAAGATGATACATTTTGCTTGCTTAAGCAGTTCAGCGTGTTGTACATTGTAAGGGCAGCCCTAGCAAAGGAATGCACTCACCTTCCATCCTGATCCGTCCGGCCGCCTCCAATCCTACACTCCCACTACTCTGTGCCTTGGCCAAGAGGAATCACACGTCCGGGTTTACTGGGACAGTCCCAGCGTGTGTTTGTTGTGCCAGCATAATAATGAACAGTGCCCTCTTTCAAAGGCATCCTAGTTTGGACTGTGTATTCTGTGGTCACTGTAGCATTCTTCTGTGCCAACTCCAGCTTCGAGTGATCTCCCTCTCGTTTGCTCAAAACCTGTTCCAAAAATCACTGCTTCTGTGAAACACACATCACCTCAGCCAAGATTTCATCAGTTGGTCCTCTGGGTCCCCAGAGAAGTTTATACGTTTCCAGACCACGATACTTGTTACTATATCATGTCAGCCCAAACATGCCCTTCTCGGGGAAGCCTCCCTGACATCCTGACTGACTCAGTGCCCTGGTCACTGCTCTCAGTGTCCTGAACTCTCCTCCCTTCATGGTTTGTAGTCTGGGTTGTAATGAGCTACTCGGGGGAGTTCATATCCACTGCAGTAATCTATTACTTGCTCCTAACCTGTGGCAGTGGGGACCGTGTCTGTGTCCTGGCACACAACTTGAATAAAAGAGCATCTAGGTGTTTCTCTGAGTGCTTATCCTCCCTTCTAAAGTTGTCGGGATTAGGTACCCTAATCCTCTCTGTGTCACTGTTAACACCTAGTACTGTGTTTAGAACATCAGAGGTGTTCAATGCCTATTTATTAAGAGCATGCTTAATTTAAGAGCCTAACTCAGTTGCTATACAATACTATGAGTCAAAAAAGAATACTGCATTTGCTTCCCTCCTTGAAGGATATTGGGGGCTTTCTGGACAACAAACACAATTGAGACAATGACCTCTCTCAGAGTGACTGTTCCACTGGGAAAGAGAAATGATATAGTTACAGTAATCTCCTGTCCAACAATGGCTGCAAGGTGAGGGAAGATGTGGGAAATGGCCCATTTCAACCTCTGATCCAGGTGATTTCAGGTGAGAGCTGTTATAGAAATGCACGACTAATAACTCTACATGTGTATTGAGTCACTGAGAATTTGTACAAAATTCTGATTTATATGAGCTACACCAGGTCTCACAACACCTTCATGAATTAGCCAGGGCAGAGAAAGAAGCACTGGAAGCTGCCTTTATTTAAAAGGGTCAAATAGTGTGTCTCCAAAGTCACACTGGTGACTGTCCAGGAGGGAGCTTCATAGTTGAAAATTGAGGTTCTGTTCCCAGCTCTGCTGGCTACCAGCACAGTTACCTTGAACTACCTGCAGCCTCTCTGAGCCTTGGTTTCCTCATCTGTAAGAGTGGGATTATCACTTTATTCACTTGTCTTCAAAGGTTGCTGTGTGGACCAGATAACAAGATGGGATGAGAGTGGTTGGGGAACTTGAAGTCACCGGATATACTAGGGGCCTTCCAAGATGGTCTTCCCAATAAACCCAGAGAGAAAAGAAAAAGAAAGAAGTGCCTTACTGACATTAAGATAGACATATGAATTGGTGGAATAGAATTGAGAGCCGCAAAATAAATGCTTACACATATGGTCGTTGATTTTTTTTAATTTTTATTTTATTTTAAGAGAGAGCAAGTGACAGAGGGACAGAGAGAGAGGGAGAGAAAGGGACAGAGAGAGAGGATCCAAAGTGGGCTCTGCACTGAGAACTCAGAGCCCAATGTGGGGCTTGAATTCACAAACCGTGAGATCATGACCTGAGCTGAAGTCAGGCACTTAATCAACTGAGCCACCTAGGTGCCCCTGGTCATTGATTTTCAACAAGGGTGCCAAGACTATTTTGTGTAAAAGAACAGCCCTTTCAACAAATAGTACTGGATATCCACAAGTGAAAGTATAAAGTTGGACCCATACATCATACCATACACAAAAATTACTCAAACTGGGGTGACTAGGTGGCTTACTCTATTAAGCGTCCAAGTCTTGATTTCAGCTCAGGTCATGATCTCACGGTTCATGAGTTCGAGCCCAGCATTGGGCTCTGCGCTGACAGGGCAGAGCCTGCTTGGGATTCTCTCTCTCCCTCTCTCTCTGCCCCTTTCCTGCTCACTTGCTCACTCTCTCAAAAAATAAATCAGCTAAAATTTTTTTTTTACTTATCTCAAAGTGGACCACAGATCTCCATGTAAGAGCTAAAAGTATAAAACTCTTAGAAGAAAATAGTGGTAAATCTTCATGGCCTTGGATTTGACAACTATTTCTTCAATATGGCACCAAAAGTACAAGAAAGAAAAGAAAAAAAATAGGTAAATTTGACTTCATTAAAATTTAAAACATTTGTGTTTCAAGAGAAACCATCCAGAAAATAAAAATACAAGCCACAGAATGGGAGAAAATGTTTGCAAATCATATATCTACAGTGGACTTGAATCTGAAATATATTAAGAATTCTTACAACTCAACAATAGAATATTTTTTTTTAATGGGCAAAAGATCTGAATGGACATTTCACCAAAGATAATATGCAAATGGCCAGTGACCTAATGAAAACATGATCACCATCACTAGTCATCAGGAAATGCAAATCAAAACCATCAAAATGAGGCACCACTTCACACCCACTAGGGTGGCTAGAATGAAAAAGTAACAACTGTTGGTGAGGACATGGAGTCATTGGCAGCTTGATACACCTTGCTGGTGGGAACATAAAATGGTACAGCCACTTTGGGAAATGGTCTGGCAGTTCTAACAAATGCCAAACATAGCATTACCATATGATCCCGTAATTCTACTGGTGTATAGCCAAGAAAAATGAAAATGCATGTATATGAGGATTCAGAGAAGCGTTATTCATTCATAAGAGCGTGGAAACAACCCGAAAGTCCATCAATGGATGCATGGATAAACAAAATGTGGTAGGTATATATACACACAATGAAGTACTGATTCATGTTACAACATGGATGAACCTTGAAGACATTATGCTAGGGGCGCCTGGGTGGCTCAGTCAGTTGAGTGTCCAACTTTGGCTTAGGTCATGATCTCATAGTTTGTGGGTTCAAGCCCCACATCGAGCTCTCTGCTGTCAGCACAGAGCCTGCTGGGGATCCTCTGTCCGCCACTCCCTCTCTCTCTGCCTCTCCTCTGCTGGCACTCTTTCTCTTAAAAAAAAAAAAAAAAGAAATATTAAAAAAAAAAAAAAGAAAACATTATGCTAGGTGGAAGAAGCCAGACACAAAATGCACATATTGTAGGATTTCACTTAGATGAAATGCCCAGAATAGGCAAATCTATAGGGAGAAAGTTGGTAGTTGCCCCAGGATAGTCAGGACGTAGAAATAGGGAATGACTGCTCATGGGTGTGGGATTTCTTTGGGGAGTGATGAAATGTCCCGGATTTACTTTTTAAAAGTTATTTATTTATTTATTTTGAGAGAGAGAATCCCAAGCAGGCTTTGCACCATCAGCACAGAGCCCCAGTACAGACCTCTAACTCAGGAACCATGAAACCACCACCTGAGCTGAAGTCGGATGCTTAACTGACAGAGCCACCCAGGTGCCCCGGTCCCAGATTTAGATCGTGATGGTGGTTAAACATCTCTGTGAATATGCTAAAAATCACTGAGTTGTACACTTTACGTGGGTGAATTTTATTTTATCTCAATAAAGCTGTTAAAAGAGAGAGAGAGCTCATGTAATGTTCTGTGTTGGGGGCAGGGGAGAGGGGAACGAGAGGGGGAGCTTAGCCTAAGCAGGTTGCCACATGCAGCACTGAGACCAGGCTTTCCTGGAGCTCTATTAACTGTCTGAGAATTGCCAGCCCTCTCATTCCCAGGCACTTGGGCTTTGCTCCCATGAGCCCCATCGCTGAGGAAGGACAGGTGAGTTGTCTGCCGCTCTCACTAGAAGCACTGCCACTAGAAGAAACGCTAGAAGAAACATCACACAGTTTACTCTCTTGGGGCCTGACAGAGGCAAGGATTAAGAGCTGGAGAAGGGGCTGAGGCTCCATCCCGCTCACAAATAGCTACCCCTGGAAAACTCATAAGATTAACAGGCTTCTTTGGGTGGGTGAACATGCCTTCCACTGGTTGAAGTGATCCCCGGGTGCTCTAAGTGGAAAGGGAGGACCTTCCTCAGACTCTCCCTGGGGCACATGGGAAAGAACTCCCCCCAGCTCCCCACCTCTGATGGGTGCGATCCTTAGGATGCAGGTTCTAGGGAAATTCCAAGGCATCTCCTCCCCTGCACACCCCAGCCTTTTCCTTGATGCTTTCTTCAGAGTGGATAAGAAGGGTTTAGGGACGCAATCCCGGAAAGGACCCTCCCCAACAACTCCTGTGAGTATTTGGCGGTGACACAAAGAAGAGGTGGTGGTGTTTATCTTGGAAAAGACTCTTGTTCTTGCTTCCCTCATTTTTCTAGCTGCCTGGGACTTGGGCTCTTGCTTGCTTCTGGCTCCCTGCAGGAAGTTTTGTTTTCTTTTGTTTTGTTTTGTTTTGTTTTGTTTTAACATTTATTTATTTTTGAGAGACAGAGCATGAACAGGGGAGGGGCAGAGAGAGAGGGAGACACAGAATTTGAAGCAGGTTCCAGGCTCTGAGCCATCAGTACAGAGCCCGATGCCGGGCTTGAACTCACCAACTGCGAGGTCATCACCTGAGCCAGAGTCTGACACTTAACTGACTGAGCCACCCAGGGGCCCCAGAAGTGGGACACAAGACCTTCTGTCCTAGGTGGAGGCCGACCTTGAGGGGTACAATCACGTCTAAGATGAACTACGGACTCTAGGTTTTTTGGCCCCCTTAGTTCAGACTACTGTGGAGGCTTAATCTTTTCGAAACAATTGTAATAAAATACGCATAACAAAATTTACCATCTTAACCAGTTTTAAGTGTATAGTTCACTAGTGTTAGGTGCCCTCACATTGTTGTGCAACCAATCTCCAGAACTCTTTTCATCTTGAGAAACTGAAAAATCTGTCCCCATTAAACAAGTTCCCATCCCTTTCCCTCTAGCCCCTGGCACCCACTATCTTATGTCTGCATGTATTTGACTAGTCTAGGTGCCTCATATAAGTAGAATCATTCAATGCTTGTCCTTTTGTGTCTGGTCTCTTTTACCGAGCATAGTGTCCTCAAGATTCATCCATGTGGTAGCATGTGTCAAAACTTCCTTCCTTTCTAAGGCTGAATAGCATTCCATTGTATGGATAGACCACACTTTGTTTGGCCATTCATCCATTGATAGACACTTGGTTGTTTCCACCTTTTGGATATTGTGAACAATGCTGCTATGAACATAGGTGTACAGGTAACTTTTTTGCAACCCTGCTTTCGATTCTTTCGGATCAACACCCAGAAGTGGACTTGCTGGGTCATATAGTAATTCTATCTTTAATTTTTTGAGGAGTCACCATACTGTTTTTGACAGTGGCTGCACACTTTACATTCCTACCAACAGTGCACAAGTGTTGCAATTCCTCCACCTCCTCACCAACACTTGTTATTTTCTGGTTTTGGGGGGGTTGTTTTTCCTAAAGGGTGTGAGGGGATATCACATTGTAGTTTGGATTTGCACTTCCCTAATGCTTGGTGGTGTTGAGCACCTTTTCATGTGACTATTGGCCATTTGTATGTCTTCTTTGGGGAAATGTCAATTTAAGTTCTTTGCTGTTTTTTTTAATTGGTCTATTTGAGTTTATGTTATTGAGTTGTAGGAGTTCTTTATACATTCTGGATATTAATCCTTCATCAGATATGTGATTTGCAAATATTTTCTCCCTAGGTTGCCCTTTCACTGTGTTTCTGTGTCCTTTGATGCACAGAAGTTTTTAATTTTGATGTAGTCTAATTACCTATTTTTACATTTGTTACCTGAGCTTTTGATGTCATACATTTTGAGTTAATTTTTTGTGTATGGTGTCAGGTAAGCATCTAACTTCATTCTTTTGTCTGTAGATATACAGTTTTCCCAATGCCATTTATTGAAAACATTGTCCTTTCTCCATTGAATGGTGTTGGTACCCTTATCAGAAATCATTTGATCATGTATGTGAGGGTGTATTCCTGGGTTCTCTATTTTATACCATTGGTATATATGTTCTTTTTGTTTTTTAATTTGAGAGACAGAGAGAGAGAGAGAGAGAGAGAGAGAGAGAGAGAGAGAGAGAGAGAGAATCTCAAGCAGGCTCCACATTCAGTGCGGACCCTGGGATCATGACCTGAGTTGAAACCAAGAGTCAGATGCTCAACCAACTGAGCCACCCAGGCGCCCCGTATATTCTTTTTATTCCAGTACCTCACTATTTTGCTTACTATATAGCTATGTGATTTGTTTTGAAATCAGGCAGTGTGACGCCTCCAATGCTTTTCTTTTTCTTCAAGATTGTTTCAGCTATTTGGGATCCCTTGAGATGCCATATACATTTTAGGATGGATTTTTCTATTTCTGCAAAAGAAACAGAATTGGGATTTTTACAGAGATTGTATTAAATATTTAGATCCCTTTGGGTGGTATTGATGTGTTAACAATATTAAATCTTTGAATCAATGAACATGGATGTCTTTCAATTTATTTGTGTCTTTGTTTTCAGCAACGTTTTGTAGTTTTCAGTGTACAAATCTTTCAACTCCTTGGTTAAGTTTATTCCTAAGTATTTTATTCTTTTTGATTGATTAATCTGAATAACAAAATGTTCATGCTCAGCAAATGTTTGCTGACATTCAGGTCTTTTTCTCTTTCATTTCTTGTTTTCTCATATATTCTCTTCTAGGTTTAATGTTGGGTCTCTGAATATTTCAGTGTTTGAGAAGTAGCATACTATTCACCTCAGCATGAATCAGACAGCCCCCCTCAAAGACAAAGATAAAGTTCTTTTTAAACATCTATTTTGAGTAAAACACACTTGAATGTATCATGAAACAGTTCCTCATAGGACTTCCTTCCTCAAAAAAAATTTCTTAGTGTAAGAAATAGAGATTTTAAAAACCCTCATTATTAGGGGCAAAGGGTGGGCATCTTGTGAGCTGATCTTTCTTTTGTGTGGCTTTGGTTTGATTTGTGATATGACTGGGGTCTGGAGCAATTTTCTCACCATGCTGCTTGTAGACTAGACCTCAAAGCCATCCCCAAACACCCTACATTTGTGTAGTGATGAGGGAGACAAACAAAACTGGCCCTTGGAAACATTGTAATGTCATAACAATAATCTCTGCATGTCTGGCCCCTATGTCCAAGAGGCCCTGAGACCAAAAAAAAATTGTGTTTCTCTTTGTGTGTGAGTGTTTTCATGTCCCATTACTTGGCTCAAACTTCCACCCAGCACCTGGGAAAATAGACTCTGCTGACCAGCGGGGCCTCTCCAAGGAGGCCCCAAACTCAACACTGAGTTCTATGAGAAAGTATAAGGGAAAGACCAGCAAGAAGCAACAGAGCTCTCATCTGCACATGAACAGAGTCCAGCTTGACCCCTTGGTGTTATGGAGCCCCTCTGTGTGTGTGCTTATAGGTCATTGGCAGTTCCCAGAGAGAAGATGGGGGGAAAACTTCTGGTTTCTAGAGTCTACGGATGTCAGGTTCCCTCTGTCCAGACTCAGCTCCCAGGTAAGCACTCCCTGTCCTGCCCCCATGGGGCTTGGCCACCATCTTCTCCTGGTGGGGCTTTTTCCTAGCCTGAGCCAATCTCTTGCCTTGTAGCACACCCTTGGTGTGTGGAGGGCAAGCTGCACCACCCTCTCCCATTCAAAACCCTGGGGCTCTTGAAAACAACCAACCAGCCAAACAAAAACAGACAATTGTGGGCAGTCTCAGGAAACTTAACTGAGGCTACTCACCCTCCTGCCCCTGCCCCTCTAAACCCCAGCATTACAGAAGTATAACTTTTCCACAGTGAAATTCATTCATTTCAAGTTTAGAGTCTAATGAGTTTGGGCAATTGTATACAGTCACGTGATCACCATCACAAAGTATAGAACATTCTCATCACCCCCAGAACTTCCCTCTTGCCTCTTTACAGTCAGCCCCCTTCCCACACCTCTGGTTCCAGTCAACCACAAACCTGCTCTCTATCACTATACTTTTGCCTTTTCCTAATGTAGTGTAAATATAGTGTATTGTGTATTGTTTATTTCACTCAACATAATATTTTTGAGATTCATTCAAGTTGTAGCATGTATCAATGGTTCTTCCTTTTAATTGCTGAGTAGTATTCCATTGTATGCACACATCACTGTTTAGCCATTCATCAGTTGATGGAAATTTGAGTTGTTTATCTTTTTGACTATTATTGTGAAAGGCTGCTATGAAGATTTGAATACAGGTTTTTTTGTGAACATAAGTTGCCATATCTCTTGAATAAATAGCTAGGAATGGTATTGCTGGGTCTTATGTACATTTACCTTTATAAATCACTGCCAAACTGTTTTCCAAAG
This sequence comes from Acinonyx jubatus, assembly GCF_027475565.1. Lineage (NCBI taxonomy): Eukaryota > Metazoa > Chordata > Mammalia > Carnivora > Felidae > Acinonyx > Acinonyx jubatus. The sequence continues at coordinate 119,966,756 of NC_069389.1, forward strand.
TGGCTACATCATTCTGCTCAGGTTACTTTTTTAATAATAGCTTTTTTTTTTTTTTTCAGAAAGAAAGCCTGAGCTGGGGAAGGGCAGAGGGAGAGGGAGAGAGAATCTTAAGCAGGTTCCATGTCCAGTGCGGAGCCTGACTCAGGGCTTGATCTCACAACCTTGAGATCATGACCTGAGCTGAAATCAAGAGTTGGACACTCAACCGCCTGAGCCACACAGGTGCCCTTGCTCAGGCTACTTTTTTTTTAAGTTTATTCATTTTTGAAAGAGAGAGAGAGAGAGAGAGAGAGAGAGAGAGAAACATGAGTCGGGGAGGGGCAGATGGAGAGGAGACAGAATCCCAAGCAAGCTCCATACTGTCAGCGCAGAGCCTGATGTGGGGCTGGAACTCAGAAACTGTGAGATCATGATCTGAGCTGAAGTCAAGAGTCAGACACTTAACCGACTCAGCCACCCAGGCGCCCATGGCTACTTTTTAAATAAAGAGCAGAGGTAAGGGGGCCGTGGGTAGAATCACTTACAATAAGCTTATAATGTAGATACTGATGTCCCCATTTCCCAGATGAGGAAATTGAGGTTGAAAGACATGTACTGCCCCAAAGTCACACACCTAACAAACAAAGGAAGGAGCTGGAATGCCCAGGGGCTTGCTCCTGCCTTCTCCCACCTCCCTTCCTATCAGCCACAACCCAGCAGCTTAGGGACACTGCTGCCTTGACATTCTAGACAGCACATTCTCCTCTGTTCTTACTGTGCTAGGACACAGTAACCGTGAGAATTGGCATTTGATTCCTTTTTTCAGAGGAAGCCGCCAATGATCAGAAGTAACTTTCCCAAGGCCAACAGCCTTCTCCTTCTATAAGAATGCCCCTTCCCTTCCTCCACCCTCCTCCACCCTGGGCTTGAACCTGGTAGAACCAGGTGGTTGCAGTTCCCAGCCTACAGCAGGGGTGGGGACTGGGAGGTCAGAGCACCAGCACTGGGCCCGTGTGTGAGGACACTAAGGGAACAGGAATTTTCCCTTCTCGGACCTGCTTCCCACTGAGGACTGTAGAAGTGGGATCAACATAGACCCATCCTGGGGCCTGCATGCTCCATTTGCCCTAACTTCAGAGAACAGGATAAAGCCCCAGAGGACAAGAGGCACCTCCAGCCTGTGCCCTAGCCAACACCGGAGGGCCTAGGTGGGGAGATGGGTGCACCGTGTACTACCCAGGAAGGTTATCAGCCTTAATGTTATATGCATTGCTGCTCCCTCCCTAGTGTCTCAGAGCCAGCTGTCTACTGACAGGCTTCTCTGCATTTGGTGTGTGTATGTGTGTGTGTGTGTGTGTGTGTGTGTGTGTAAAATGCAGGGAAGCCTGAAGAACCCCCAACACACACACAGATACACACACACTTTGAACTATGAGATGCAGCTCCAGCCTGAGAGACAGCAGGACTGGTTCAAGAATACAGTGACCTCACCCAAGACGAGGTGGTTGCTCCCCAGTAGTGCTCCATGTTTACAGTTTTCCAAGTGCCCTCCCCCCTTCACTTGATCCTCACACCTACACTGTGAGGCAAGGGTCACTGTCTACATCCCACAGGCCTGAGACTGATCTTGACTGGCCCTTTCTGCCTGGGCTGTATCCTTCAGAGCTGGAGCTGGGTTAACCTCTTTAGGAGGAGGAGTGTTCTTGCTCTGTAAACCCCATCCCCTGGTTGAACAAAGGGTTTCAGCCAACTGTATGCAAGGTCTTGCACCGAGCTGCTGCCCTCTCTCCATGGCGTTTTCCCTGATCCCTCTGCTTCAAGACTCAGATTATTCAGTAACCCACCAGGCAGCCTCTCTGGCGTGCAATGCATGCAATAAAGAAGCATTTACTGAGCACTTTTTGAAACCCAGTACAAAAGTGAATGTGATTCAAAGAAGTTCACAGTCTGGGGAGGGGAGTTGGCAGGCTGACATGTAAGCAAATGATGACATCAGCGTGATGAAAAGGACGCTGGGAGAGCTAATTCTTCCTGGCCCGGGAACAAGTGCTATTCTGCTGCCCTTCCAAGAGTTTGGCCAATGCAGGAGAAAGAAACAGCAAGTGTAAAGGGCTGGAAGGAGGAAAGAACATGGTGCATCCAGAGAATAGAAAGAAGTTCTCTGTGACTAGACCAGAATTTGGGGCGAGGAGAGAGAAGAGGCACATTGGGAGAGTAGGTGGGTTGAGTCTGAAGGGACTTGTTACTCATGTAAGAAGTCTGGACTCTTCAGTAGGGTTAATGTGTGTGTGTGTGTGTGTGTGTGTGTGTGTGTGTGTGTGGTGCGTTTAATGTACATAGTGACTTATGACTGTATATAGATACATATGAAAATACACACACTAGTATCAGGTAAAACAGTTGTGTTTAGATGCTGGAGTACTAACAAATATAATAGGAAAAAGATGTTGAAGAGATCCTGTTTACCATCATTTACATGAAGTGTTGATGTATATATATTATATATTAGTAATTATTATGTAGCATGAGGAATTTTACTCCTGTTCTTCAATGTGTCCTATTAAGTTTGGTTTATTTGATGACACACGGAATTCTTTTCCTGAAGTTGTCTTGCTTCTGTTTTTTTTTTCTTTTCCTTTCTTTTTACTGTGTTAATGGTCGCCTGTCCCTAACCTTAAAAAAGCAGAAGGAACTTTGTCCTTAAATGTTTCCTTTCACTAAGTCTCAAGAGAGTTCTTGGAAAGATACTGGCACGGCATGAAGTACACACCTCAGCTGTTCATTTGGTTTGTGAATTGCAGATTCTGGGCCAGAGTCAGTGAAATTTCTTTTTTTTTTTTTTCCCTTGTAGTATCTCAACTTCACGCAGCCAACTCTATGTACCCAATATCAGTTCAATTTAGTGACATCCGCTAAAGTTTTATCTAGAGTTTTCCCTCTGGATTTCCCCTTTATTGGAGAAAAACAATGGGACTCAGAGGAGTCCTGGGACTACGCTTCCCAGCGGCCTCCGCCGGGCTGCTACTCCAACTTCCCTTACTGGGGCGGCCCCTAGCATCTGTGCCTTGCCCACTGGCATCGTATTTAGAACTACAACTCCCAGATGCCTCCAAGCGCCGGACCTTTCAAAGAGGGCTTCCCAGCAGCCTCCCGGGTGAAGAGCCCCGCCTCTCAGAGTGGCTCCCAAGGCTCTACAGGCGCCTTCCACCCGCCTCAGCCATGTCACGTGACGCACACCCGCCAACCGACGCACGGAGGAGGGCGGCGGGCGGTGGCCAGGGGCGGAGAGGCCGCAGGGGGCGGGCCCTGGAGGGGGCGGAGCGGGGCCCGGGAGTGAAGCAGCCTGGCAACGGCGGTGGCGCCCGGAGCCCGAGGTGGGTGAGCGCTCGCTTCTGGCTTGGCTCCGAGCCGGGTGCTGCGGGACCTGGGGGGGAGGGGGGCGGGAGGAGGAAGTTGGGACTCCCCGGGCCGACGGGTCCCGCGTATCCTCGCAGCACCCGCGGGCGTAGGTGGCGGGGGGGGGGGGTGTCGCCCGAGCGCCTCGCTGTCCCCGCCAGCCAGGGCTGAGTAAGGCCGGTGAGCCGCAGGCAGGTGCCTCCGGCTTCCTCGCGTTCTCCCCGCCCAAGGTCCTGGGCTGGCGACGGGCGAAGGTCGGGACGGGAATCGGGGCCGAGGGGAAACCCTGGGGGCGTCGCGGCCGCTCCCCGGACTTTGCTTCCCCGTCCTGTGGCGGCGAGCGCGCTGGGCGGCCGTCCTGCCTCCCCGGCGACGCGCCTCGGCTGGTCCTCGCCTTGGCCGTCCGCCTCGGGTGAGTGCCCGCTGCATCCCCCGCGGGTCCTGCGGAGCGGCCGCAGCCCGTGCTGTCCGGGAAGCCTCGGTGGGCGCTCTCGAACAGAGTTTCTGTGTCACGCACGGGAGGTTTATTTGCTTTTGCAACAGTTGAGAGAAGATCTGAGAAGGAACGGTTAGTTCCCTGATACGCAGTCGGAAGTATGCACAGGCACGAGCAAGCGCCCTTTGCCGGGTTGCCTCCCTTAACTGTCTTTTGCTGCGCTCAGGAAGTGAAAACTAATTTTAGTCTTTGCCTAGGCAAATATGAAATGAATCTGCTGCAAAGATTATATTATGGGCTTTATAGACACATACGAAGTATGGGGTGGAGTGAATTGTGACTAGCTTTTAAATAGACATACTAGACCTTCACAAGAATGGAACCATGGAATGTTAGAATTGACTGGGACCTTGAAGTTCATAGTAGTTAGTTTCTAGGATGGGGAAACTGAGGCCCAGAGAGGGTAACGCTGTTTAATGTGACCCAGGATTTGGGGCAACCTAATGGCAAAGCTAATATCACAAGTCAGGTCTCTAGGGAGTATCTTGGTGTCTAACCCGGGTACTTTTTATCACAGCTTAGTTTTGTTTTTTGTAGAGTGTCCACCTTAGAATCTTGAGACTGAGCCAGTGATTTTGCTATAGTTCAAACCATTTTGAATTCCCTTCAAAACGAGTTTACCAGCCAAATAAGACAATCAGGCTTGTTACCTTATAGACACACTTTGCTTTCATCCAACATATGTTTTGGGCATGATCTCTTATTACCAGATTTGATCCAGTGACTTTTGGCTGTTTCACTAAACCAGATCTACCCTTGAGAGATTCCACTCCATGGAGTAGATTCCAACCAGTGGTGCTGCCAGTGCATGGCAGCCTCCCCAGGTGCTTGAAAGTACAGAACATTCATTGGGGCTTTTAGATTCTAGCTATTAAATGATTGGTCTCCTTACCTTAAAGTTATAACATATAGTTATCAAGTTCTCAGTGGCTTCATTTACCCATCAAACCCAGAAAGCCCATAGTGTGCCTGCAGTGTCCCAAGCACTGAGAAGACAGCAGACAGTACTACTGATGAAGCTTTACAGAGCTTATGTGTGGGGAAGAGGACAATAAAAAAAAAAGTAAACGATATATTTTTTAGTGGAGATGAACACTATGCAGAAAAATAGAACTCCCAAACTCTATGTCAATAAAACAGGCTGGCATGTTTGAGAATGACTTGGGAATTACATTGAATTGTTAGTTTTTGAGTGTCAGCTGCTGCTTCATTAAAGTAAATAATCAAATCCAAAAGTAAATCTGTCTAAAAGAGATTCCGTGGAGTCATCATTTTTCTAGCGATTGCCTCTTGGATCCTAAATTCATCACGGCATCATTTTTACTTGCATTTTTTCTCTTACATGCAAACTGTGCTTTCAAACACCTAGCGGGGTGGTCTTCGAATCCCTTGCTATCTCAGTAGTTACCTTACTCTAGCTACAGAAGGCTCTGCTGAGGTCAGTATTCCTTGTTGATTTCATGCCAGTGTCAGCCTGCCTCAGGCTACCTTACACAAGAATTTCTCTTCTTGCACTTTGGTTTGTACAGAGAACCTACTATCTGAAATGATCCGCAATCTTTGGGTTGTATGGTTTTTAAAGAAAAGAGTTCATTTTGATGTTAGCTCTAGAGTAAAGAAGCATTCAACGTCTTAAAAACTAAAGTGCTAGTGGGGTGCCTGGGTGGCTGAGTCAGTTAATCATCCGACTTCAGCTCAGGTCATGATCTCATGGTTTGTGAGTTTGAGCCCCACATTGGGCTCTGTGTGGGCAGCTCAGAGCCTGGAGCCTGCTTCAAATTCTGTGTCTCCCTCTGTCTCTGCCCTTCCCGCAGTCACATTCTGTTTCTCTCTCAAAAATAAACATTAAAAAAAATTTTTTAAAAACCCTAAAGTGCTAGTAAAATGGCATTTGTGATAGCTTACTCTACAAGTTCATCTGTTTGTACCTTTTCAGTTCTCTCCTATTCTGTATGTTCAATGGCTTGAAAGCAAATGTTTTCATTCTTACAGGTTCTGAAAAATGGCTGAAGTTACAAAAAAAATACTCAAATATTCTTTGTTCCAAAATGAAAGGAGGATTAACAAAATGTAGTTACTTTAAAAACCAATGAAGGAACATGTGGTTCTTGCTCTTATTGAGGGCTCCAAAATAAGGAGAAAAGCAGAGCCTCTTCAAGGCTTAGTAGGCGACATTTTGAACTGGTGGCCAAAGGATTTCAAAGGCCAGAGTTTCTTGTTATTTCTAAAGTTTTTTCAGTTTTATAGAAGAATAAGAGTTTGTTTTCATTATTCTTTAGTAATTTCCCTTCCCTGCTTCTGACCTCTTTGAAGTTCTGCTTTCTTTATTTTCTAGTTTCTCAGTTCATTATTCTTTTTTGGCAGATGGGGGAGGGGCAGGGGCTGTCATTTGCCTAGGAGGTATTGACTCTGGATTTGAATCCTGGCTCTAATATTACCTGTGTGATTTTGGGTGAGTTACTTATGCCTGTGCCTTAGTGTCCTTATCTGTAAAATGAAAATAATACTGATAGCACCTTCCTCAAAGGGTTGTTGTCTAGACTGAGTGATAATCTATGTTAAGTGCTTAGAATAGTGTCTTATTTTCTTTGAAAGATAAAGAAATGATTCTAGATATGTCCTAATAAACTTTTGGACATCAAATAAGTGTGATTTTATTTTTCTAGACATTTCTTAGCATTTTGTGGGTGACTCGAGCTTTTAGTTTCAGGTGACATTGGCAGTGGTGTCCACAGTTCTTGCAGTGTGATGTTCCCGTCAGTGTTTGGACTCAGAAATTACTCGAGGCCACATTTTGTCTGTTTCTACAACCATGATTAGAACAAGAGTGGCCTTCTTCCATTTGTTCTGCTTGGAAAGCAAGAGGGTACCAGGAGACCCAGTTGGAGTTAGTCGGGTGAGATCCAGTTGCCATCCTGTAGTTGGAGGATGGTTTTTCATGTTAAATGTTTACAACGTATTTTTTCCACCTGAGCACCTGGACAGTCTCATCCTTTTCCTTTTAAGGAAAGGAACCTTAAAAGGTTCCTTTAGAACACCTCTTTAGCAGGCACCTCTTTAGAACATTGGCATCACGCGCTAGCACTTTCTGTTTCTACCTGAGGAGTGAGGGGTGATAAAGGAACCCTTTGTGTGAGGTGGCCGAAAGCTTCCTGAGTCTGGATTCCAGAAGCTGGGTTCAAGTCCCGTTTCTGCCACGTCTTAACTCTGTGACACCAGATACGTCATTTTACCTCACTGCTGCTGCCTCTTCCATTTGTACGATAGAGCTGTGAGCCCTACCAAGCTTCCAGAACTTTGCAGAGAATCACATGTACAACAGTACCCTTCATAGGCTGTGCAGCATTATTATTACTGCTTTCATGTGTTATATAAGCTGTCACTGTTTGGAGAACTGGTGTAAGAGAGCAGCGTCCCTCCTGTTGTTGGCCCACCTGCCCCATGGCTGTATGTGTGGCCTCTGCCTTGCTTTCCGTCTTCTGTCAGCATTGAAAAATGTGGGTGTTTCATTGCCTCTCTCAAATGGACCTGAAGCCATTGGCACACCTTGTGAGCTTCCATTTTATTTATTCCCAAGACGGTAGTACTGTATAGCCAACAATCACAGGGCAACAGCAAGCGATCTCTGCATCAGGAAATATTGCCTGCCTTTTTCTGAAGTATTTCGGAGTGAAAATCTTTCCTTTTTCAAATCGACACCTTCCATTAGCTCCTCAGTGCAGCTTGAGGCCCTGCGGAGCTCCTCCATCCACAGTAGCCTGGATGCTCTCACTCCAGGGGTTAGGGTGAGAAGACATCCAGGGCATTGATTGTGCTCCGGGTCCCTGCTGCCTTCATGTTCCAACAGAACTGGGGCTTAGTGCTCTGTTCTTGTTATTTGAAGTTGTTTCTCAGGATCCTGGAAGGACTCTATTATAAGTAGCTCTTTGAAATGTCATGTACTTAGGTTCCTCCAGTGTTGCTGAGCTGCAGCTCTTTGTTTTGATACGTAGTACCTGAATATTTCAATATCACTTGTTCCATCTTCCAAGCTTGTGCTGAAAGTTGGGGCTGAGGTTGGAGACGTTTTTTTTCCTGGGCAGGTGAAACCTAACATGACCCTCTACACACAGTAGACATTTAGAAAACACTCTTTGACTTGAACTGGACAAGTGGAGGGGTAGTTCAGAGTTGTTTGGATGTGTTCATTTCAACAAATCGGGTTGTATGTATAGAGACCATATCCATATCTCCCCCACCACTGCACGATGGAAGGGAGCTCATGCTGAGCCTTCCCCCCACCCCCACCCCCACCCCCACCCCACCATGGTTGATTAGCAAATGAATAAGAAAGTTCTTTGAGTCCAGTGATGGGAGAGGTCTCACACATTACATTCCCAGCCTCTGGATTTTTGGACTACTGTCGTGAGCAGTTTGAGTTTAGGTTCATTTTTGCTTTGCTTGTTGGTAGATTTTGGGGGGTGGGGAGGGGTATGGGAAGTTGAAGGGTAATAATTAAAAGTAAAAATAAAAGTAATTTGTTTGTAATTCATTCCTTTCTTATTCCCTTGCCTGAAAACCTTGACAACACCGTGATATCCTTTCTTTAGGTTGTGATAATTGTTACATATCTATATTGTGCCCTTGGGCTTTCTGGGAAAAGGAAGCGCTGTTTCCCGGAGCCTCTTGAAATGGAACGCGCTGCTGTGTCCCGGCGCCATGTTTTCCCCTTCGTGGGAGCTTCGAGGCACAGGTGGGCCACAGAGGGGATTCGTGGCATCAGATGGTGGTGCTTAAATTGCCCTTGGCTGAGCCTTTAGTTTCTTTATGGCCCCGAGATGACTTAGGTGGGGACTTAGAACAAGGGCTGTGCTGTCAGGGTTTGTTCCAGCAGTCCTGGAATTGGCCTGAGCTGTTTTGCTAAAAGAAGAAACGTATCCCACGGCAGTGACCCCCAGCCATGGCTTGTCAGTAGTAGGTGGGTCAAGGTGACAGGGACGAGCCACACCATAGGAGGACAGTGCCATTGACGCTAGTCATGTGTCAGGCAGGATATGAGAAACCTCAGTCGAGATTCCATTTTGAGCTTTCTGGTCCTGAAGTGTTCCTTGCAGACACTGATGGTTCCAAATCTGAGAGAGAAAGTGAGTCCCTAGACGGAGGGCAATTGGATTTGGCCCTCACCTCTTTGCAGCTCTTGCCGTGAGGCCTAACAACTGAGTTTTTAAGGTTGAGGCTGAGTGCAACCCTGCCGGCCATTTCCTTTCTTCACCGTTTTCCACTCTGACAGGGCATGATCATTTCTCCAGAGGTTCCCGTCCCTTCTATGCCACAGAACAGTTTTTCCTTGTTGATAAAAAATTGTCCTGATGCTCCTGCTGTTCCTCAGCTCCTAGGAGCCCAAGAGCAATGTAGAATTTCAGTGCCCCCCACCCCCCATCTACACCTAGAGTCTGCATTTTGATGACAGCCCTCGGTGATCTGTTTGTAAATTAAAGTTTGAGAAGGCCAGTTTAACTAGTAGCTCACATCCCGGCTTCCCCATGATCCTTTGAGACCTTGTGGTCCATTAGAAAGATAATTTGAGCCACATGTGTAATCCATTTTCCTAGTAGCCGCATTAAAAAAGGAACAGATGAAGTTGATTTTTATAACGTATTTAACCTAGTATATCCAAAATATTATCATTTCCACATGTAATCAGTATAAGTATTAGTGAGATGTTCCCCTCCCCTTTGTTTGTACAAAGGTGTCGAGGCCTGGCATGTATTTATATTTCCGCCACCCCTCCATTTGTACTAGGCACATTTCAAGTGTTCAGGAGCTGCACGTGTACTTAGCGGCCCCCGCGTTGGACAGCACAGCTTCGAGAGATACATTTTGGCCTTGATTTGCTGTTGATGCCTGAAGAGCAGTTAGAGCCGTGGTCACCTCAGTAATAAACTTGCATTCATGATCTGTGTTGTAACCTGTGCCAAGCCCTTTGCCCCTTGTGATTACGTACATCCCGTATGAATCCTCACAACATCCCACAACTTTGTCACAACTTTGCTCAAGACAGTTCTCTTCTCCGTTTCGGCTTGGTAAGTGGTATGAAGAACTCGCCCTTGGTATATGAGTGAAATGCAGGCTTTTTTCTTGAGGGTATCTTCAAAGAACTCATGGATTCCGCCCTTCTTCTCTGGCTCATCCTAAAGGGTGTGGACTCACTAAATAGAAGTTTCCTTGCCACGCTGGCTGCTCATTAGAATCACCTGGGAACTTTAACGACCTGCTGCCCAGGCCCCACCCACAGATGTTCAGATGTACTTAATCAAACATAGGCTTTAAAAAAAAGTTTATTTTGAGAGAGAGAGAGAATGAATGGGAGAAAGCAGAGAGAGAGGGAGAGAATCCCAAGCAGGCTCCGCTGCCAGCACGCAGCCTGACCTGGGGCTTGATTTTATGAACCACGAGATCATGACCTGAGCTGAGATCAAGAGTCGTTTGCTTTATCGACTGAGTCACCCAGCCCCCCGCCCCGAGACATGCATTGCTCGGCATGCAGGTCGGCTTGAGAGCAGCTGCTGTGGGAGTGTGTCTCGGCACACTGAGTGTGCTTAGAATCACCTGCACTTCGGGCTGGGACGCAGATCTGACTCAGTGGGTCTGGCAGGTCGGGAGAGCCGGCTTCAGTTGATGCTGCACCTCTGTGGCTCTGTCCCCGGCCCTTTGACATTAGGTAGCCGGCCACCTGACAAACACCTGAGGGCGTTTCCCAAACTACAAGTTCACTGGCAACAAGCCTGGAGTTTCTGATTTGGTGGGTTTGGGGTGGGGCCCAGGAGCTGTATTTGAGAACCCCTTTTCTGCCTTTACAGAGCTATGTGATTTTCCTCTTGAAACCTGTTAAGGTGATGGGGGTATTTTAAAGGATTGCCTAATATAATGTAGCATTAACCAGTTTGCCTGCTGGCATGAAACCAGCGTGTTTCTTTCTGCTGGATTGGATTGGTTAATATGTTCTTCAGGATTTTGACATCTGTATTTGAGAGGGAGATTTTGCTTTCCTGGACTTGATCTAGTATCGCTTTGCTAGCCTTGTAAAGTGAGTGAGAGTATTACCTTTTTCTGTTCTCTGGAACTTTGTGTGAGATTGGAGTTCTGTGTTTCTTTTTCTTTTTCTATTTTTTTTTTTAAGAGAGAGAGAGAAATCTTAACATGCTCCACGTGTGGAGCCTGACTCAAGGCTTGATCCCATGACCATGACCTGAGTCGAAATCAAGAGCCGGATGCTCAACTGACTGAGTCACCCAGGTGCCACCGTTTCTCCAGTGTTTGGTAGAATTTACCCCTAGAACCACCTGGGCCTGGTATATTTGGAGTGGGAAGATTTAAAAAAAAATTTTTTTTTAATGTTTATTTTTTTTTAACGTTTATTTATTTTTGAGACAGAGAGAGACAGAGCATGAACGGGGGAGGAGGATCGGAGAGAGAGAGGGAGACACAGAATCTGAAACAGGCTCCAGGCTCTGAGCGGTCAGCACAGAGCCTGACGCGGGGCTCGAACTCACGGAGTGTGAGATCGTGACCTGAGCCGAAGTCGGCCACCCAACCGACTGAGCCACCCAGGCGCCCCATATTTTTGAGAGAGAGAGAGAGCAAGTGTGTGAAGCAAGGGTCAGAAAGAGAGAGGGACACAGAGATTCCTCCCAAGCAGGCTCCGCACTTTCAGCTCAAAGCGAGATGTGGGGTTCAACCCCACGAACTGTGAAATCATGACTTGAGCCAAAGTCAATGCTCAACTGACTAAGCCCCTGGAGTGGGAAGATATTAAACTACCAGTTAATATATGCCATTTCTGTGGTTATGTCTGTCTTTTCATTCTTAAATCTTTTTTTTTTCCTTTGGTTTATTTACATTTTGAGAGAGAAAAGTGTGAGTCAGGGAGGGACACGGTGGGGTGAGGGGTTGGAGAGAGAGAGAAAAAAAATCCCACACAAGCTCTGTGCTGTGAGCGCAGAACCTGATGTGAGGCTCAAACCCACAAACTGTGAGATCATGACCTGAGCTGAAGTCAGACGCTTAACTGACTGAGCTACCCAGGTGCCCACATTCTTAAGTTTTAATATTGTTTGTGCCTTCTCTCTTTTTTTCTTAGTCTTACCACAGGTTTGTCAGTTGTGGTTATGTAGTATGATGTTTGTTAGGATGTAGAAATGAATGAACATAATGACATTCCCCAGTTTCTTTCTGATTAATTTTTAATGAGTAAAAACTTTATATCATTTTAAAGTCAAATTTACATCAGAGTTTATTCCAAAAAGCCTTACTTACATCCCTGTCTCTTGCTGGACATGCTGTTTCTATCCCCCATCTCAGGTAATCGATATTATAGTTTTTAGTTTCTTTTTCTGTTTCTTTCTTTTTTTTCTTTTATGAAATGCTTCACGAATTTGTGTATCATCCTGTGCAGGGGACATGCTAATCTTCTCTGTATCATTCCAATTTTAGTTTATGTGCTGCCAAAGAGAGCATTCTTCTGTTCCTTTCGCAAATTTGAGCAAGTGCGTGCACACACATATTTGCATTTCCCCTCTCACACCCAAAAAGCATACTGTGTACACTATTCAGCCTCTTGTTTTTGTCACTTAAAATATATCCTGGACATCACTCTTTTCTTCGTTTTGTCCTCTGGACTTATTCTGTGGTTTGGATATTTCAAAACTTAGAATTTTTATTTAGTTCTAGTATATTCTAATTTCCATTGTGATTATTTCATTCACCTGTGGGTTTAGAAGTGTCTTTTTAAATTTACAAATACATTTAAAAAATGTTTATTTATTTTTGAGAGAGAGAGAGAGAGACTGAGGAGGGGAGGGGCAGAGAGTGAGTGGGACAATATCTGACGTGAGCTCTAAGCTGAGAGCAGAGAGCCCAATGTAGGGCTTGAACTCACGAAATGCGAGATCATGACCTGAGCCAAAGTTGGATGCTTAATTGACCCAGCCACCTAGGCACCCCTACAAGTACATTTTTTTAGGTATTTTTAAAACTGATTTCTAACTTAACTGTATTATGGTCAGAGATTGTGACCTGAATACTAGTAGTTCTTTGAGATGTGTTGAGGGTAGGTTTGTACAGTATTTTGTGGTTGGCTTCTTTGTCTTAGCATAATGCTTTTCAAATTAATTCATGTTGTCTCAGGTATCCATAGTTGGTGACTTTCTGTTGTTGAGCAGTGTTCCATAGTGATTTGTTTATTCACTAGTTGATGAACATTTGAGTTGACTTAAGTTTTTGGCCATTATGAATAAAGCTGCTATGAACATTTGCTTATGAGTCTTTGTGTGGACTCGATGTTTTCATTTGTGTAAATACTTAGGTGTGGCATTGCTGGGCAGTATGCTTAGTGTATGTTTAACTTTACAAGAAACCGACCAACTATTTACCAAAGTGCTTGTGCCAATTTGCATTCCCGCTGGCAAAGCGAAGCACAACAGTTCTGCTTGGGCCATATCCTCATCATCCTGTTATTGTCCATCTGGTTAAATTGTAGCCATTCTAGTGGCTGTGTAATGGTAGCTCACTGTGGTTTTAATTTGCATATTCCTGATGTCTAACGATGGTGAGTGTTTCTTCATGGGCTTATTGGCCATTTGTACATCTTCTTTGGTGGAGTGTCTGCTCAAATCTTTTGCCCGTTTCTTATTGGATTGTCTGTCTTGTTAAATTATAAGACTTCTTTATATATTTTGGATACAAGACCTTTATGAGATATGTGATTTGCAAGTACTTTCTCCCAATCTGTAGCTTACCCTTTCATTTTCTTAATTGTGCCTTTGAAAGAGCAGTGGTTTTAATTTTGATGAAGTCAGGTTTATCTTTTTTTTTCCTTACAGTTTATGTTTTTGTGTTCTAAGAAATCTTTGCCTAACCTAAGTTCACAAAGGCTTTCTCCTGTGTCTCCCACTAGGACTTGTAGTTTTAGCTCTTACGTTTAGATCTTTTGTGTCCGTCCCCTCTCCTCCCGAGGGTTCATATCCTGTGTAACCCCTTTCCCTTGAGTTTACAGCCTTGTGAGACCTTGAGGAGAGAATCCAGGTAAGTTGTACCCAGACTCTTGACCCATGACCCACGGAAACTGCAAGATAATTGTGTGTTGTTTACAGCTACTGAGTTTGTTATGTAGCAATATAAAACTAATACTTCTTCATTTCAAGTTGTTTTATATATTGTGTGAAGGGTCCAGACTCACTTATTTTTCCATATGGATATCAAATTATTCCAGCATCATTGGTGGAAAAGACTATCCTTTCCCATTGAACTACCTTGGTACCTTTGTTGGAAATCAATTGACCATTGCTGGGACCTCCAAAAGATGAGTCTAATTCAGAAGTCAATCTTCAGAATTAGTGGCAATCTCTTTGCACACTTCTCTATTACTGCAAACTGCCTGTTGGGCAGGCAAACTTAGTCTTGCTAGTATCACACTGTCTTGATTACTGAGGCATTTTTAGTAAGTCTGTAAATTGGACAGTGGAGATAATCCAACTTATTTTTTCCCTCTTCAAGGTGGTTTTGGCTATTCTCGGTCCTTTGCCTTTCCATATAAATTTCAGACTCGTCTTGTCAGTTTCTACAACAAAGCCCATTGAGATTTGACAGGGATGGCATCGAATCTCTAGATCAACATTAATATCATAAGAATATTGAGCCTTCTGGTCCTTGAGCATGATATGTATCTCCATGTATTTAGGTTTCTTTAATTTATCTCAGCAGTGTTTTATAGTTTCCCTTGCACGAATCTTGTACACATTTTATTAAATGTGACCCTAAAGAGTTCATTTTTTATATTATGCACATAATATTTTTACACTTTAATGTCCATTTGTCCATTGCTAGCAATACAAATACAATTAATTTTTATTTTGACCTGTATATCCTGCAACCTTACTAAATTTACTTACCAGTTCTAATAGTTTTTCTATGGCGTTCTTAGGATTTTTTGCATATATGATCATGTCTGCAAATACAGTTTTACTTCTTCCAACGTGTTCTGCGTTTCATTTCTTGCCTTATTAAACTTGCTAGGATCTCTAAGAGCTATGGAATATGCAGGCAGCAAGAGCAACTGTCCTTGCCTTGTTCCCATACTTAGTGGGAAAGCGTTCCATCTTTCATCATTAAGTATGATATCAGCTATAGTTCCCCCCCCCCCCCCCCGCAGGTGCCCTTGACTATTCCTAGTTTGCTGAGGGTTTTTTTTTTTTTTTTTTTTTTTTTTTTTTTTAACGATGATTAGATGTTGAACGGTGTGGGTAGAAGCCATGTCTCAGGTACAATCTTTAGGAAGCTAGTATACCTCATGAATAGCCTTGTTGACGCTACATACCACTGCATTCCTATCCATCACCAACCACCACTATCGAGCTTTTCCTCCTAGTGTTGATAACAGAATTTCTATCTGGAGTGTGGAGAGTTTTTTATTCTTCTGTGGAGCATCATATATTGCTCCTTCACAAACCATGGAAATTCTCTGCCACATTCATCTTCTCTTTCTTTGCCATCCTTTTGACACTGGTTTGGGTTCTTCTTCATCTCTTTGCCCTTTTTATTTCTGCCTTTTTCCTGAGTTTATTTTCTCACATGTATGAAAGCATTCTCCCTGCTGATAGTGCCAAGTTTTAGAAGTGTGTGTGTTCACATGTTCAGCCCTTTGCCTTCTCGTAGAGCTAGGCTGGTTGGCCAGCGTGTTTAGGACTCTTTGCCGTACTCCGGCAGTCAGTCCTAATTACAGTGGGTCACTGCAAGCCTTTCTCTTTCTGAGTCTCCAAAGCATATGACGATGCCAATCTTTGGACGACCCTTTGGACACTCCTTTCAACTGCTGGCAGACTGTGGGGCAGGCTAACTAGTCCTGCTGCTGCTCTCTGCTAACCTCCAAGGTCAACCTGCTCTTGTAAATTAGGACTAATAAAGATTCATCAGGCCCAGCATTGGCAGCGGTTGGCAACATTTGCAAACCTCACTGCTTTCTCCTTCTGGCCCATGTAGAGAAGGGACAGGAAACTCCAAAACTGTCCAGCTCATGTTTGGAACTCTTGTTTCGAATTGCATTCAGGCACCTTAAAAAAAAAATATCCTCAGTGGTGTCAAATCCTTGAGTGAGGACTTAAAATTTAGCTTTAGACCAAAATAATTTTGAGGCTCATCTATTAGAGCAAGTGGGCACCCATATTGTGGGAAGCATTGGTATTCACTGAAAAACTGAGATATGGTAAAATTTATGGGATGATGTCTTATGTAACTCTAAAAACTCTAAAGGCAGTTTCAAAAGAATAGGAAGAATACTTTGGTTGGCGGTAGTGTTACTGGACAAAGTGCACACCACCAAAATGGACTGCTTTGAAGAACTCCTCTAGCCAAGTATGTTCTGATAGGCATCTTAACAGAGGCTTCCTTACATCACACTTGTACCTCATGGGATATTTATTCTATTTCTATCCACCAATAATGAAGTTTTCCCATCTTTCTGATATAGTTTGCAAAGACTCTTCCATGATACAAAGTAATCTTACAGTGGGCAGACAAGAAGGAATGTACTGGTTCCTTGCCTCCCAGACGTGGATTTGGGGAGAAGAGACACTATTTGTTTACTTGTCTGTGAAATGAAGGCTAGAGTTCCTGTTTGTGACCATCCAGTTTTATCACATAGAGATGGAATTCCAAAAAAACCTTTTTTGTTCAACTGTGTAAGCATGAGGCATTCCTCATTTTTCATTTGATCATCTACTAGAGCGACAAATATCTGTTAGTGCACAAGAGGGTCCTACTGACTGGGTTTGAATTCCGATTTTGACGGTTCTTCGTGGACACATTGTTTAACCTTTCTGCTCCTTGGGGTTGTGTGTTTTCGTATGAATATAGTCCTAGCAGTTGCCTTATAAGGTTGTTGGGGAGGTGGGGTGGGGATTGAATGAGTTCATCTTGCTTAGGAGAATGCTTGGTACATAGTGGAGGGTCAGTAAAATGAAGCCATGCTCATTACCCATGAGTACATGTTCTCTTTTGTTTTTTTTTTAACTATACAGTATTACTTGTATGATTATCTTTATTACTGTTTAACTTCTACCTATTTGTTGTCTTTATTGCCAATTAACTTATATTTGTTCATCTCCCCAACTCAGTTGCTAGTTCCTTGAAGACCCATCTTAGTTTCTTTTTAGAATTTGACGCCGTGGTCCAGATTAGTTGTCCAGTGTAGATTTATTGACTGATTTTGGATCTCTTTGGAAATAGGCTTAAATAAAATTATGGAAAGAGCCTAAATGTCCATCAACTGTTGAATGGATAAAGAAATTGTGGTTTATATACACAATGGAATACTACGTGGCAATGAGAAAGAATGAAATACGGCCTTTTGTAGCAACGTGGATGGAACTGGAGAGTGTTATGCTAAGTGAAATAAGTCATACAGAGAAAGACAGATACCATATGTTTTCACTCTTACGTGGATCCTGAGAAACTTAACAGAAGATCATGGGGGTGGGGAAGAAAAAAAAAAAGGTTAGAGAGGGAGGGAGCCAAAACATAAGAGACTCTTAAAAACTGAGAACAAACTGAGTGTTGATGGGGGGGTGGGAGGGATGAGAGGGTGGGTGATGGGCATTGAGGAGAGCACCTGTTGGGATGAGCACTGGGTATTGTATGGAAACCAATTTGACAATAAATTTCATATTAAAAAAAAAGAGGCTTAAATAATTACATATGCTGAGCAAGGAGTGTCTCAGAAATGATTGGCTTGGTGTCATTTCATTATTTCTTCTCAGAAGCTATATTAATATTTTAGTGCTGGTTAATTTAATCAGTGTTCAGTGAATGCTTATGGATGGATTGACAAACTAAATTGTTCTGAATGCAACC
Organism: Acinonyx jubatus; assembly: GCF_027475565.1. Classification (NCBI taxonomy): domain Eukaryota; kingdom Metazoa; phylum Chordata; class Mammalia; order Carnivora; family Felidae; genus Acinonyx; species Acinonyx jubatus. The sequence continues at coordinate 119,984,511 of NC_069389.1, forward strand.
ATATGTTGACATGATCATTTTGTAGGTTGTTAATTTCTTCAGCTAACCTCTTGCCTGTTACCTGTTGGATTTTGCCCCCCAAAAAGATATGCTGGTAGGCCTAGCCCCCAGTGCCTCATAATGAGACCTTACTTTGAAATAGGGTCATCCTAGATGTAACTAGTTGAGATTGTACTGGAGTAGGGTGGGCCCTTAATCCAAGACAACCAATATCCTTAGAAGAGAGGAGAACACTGCACTAAGACACAGACACATAGGGGCAGCTCTATGTGACCAAGCTTGGAGTGGTACAGGTACAAGCCGAGGACTGCCAAAGACTGCCAGCCACCGCCAGAAGCTGGGAAGAGGCAAGGAAGGCCCCTCCCCCAGTGCCTTCAGAGAAGCATGGCCCTGCACAAACTGTGTTTCCAGGCTCCTAGCCTCCAGAACTGGAAGGGAAGAAATTTCTTTTGTAGGCTATCCAGTTTGTGGTACTTCGCTAGAGTAGCCCCAGGAAACTCAGACAGCTATCCGTTATTTTGCCTTTTCCCTCCTTGCTGCTCGAAGAGTGTTGAGTACCCGGAGATTTCATCTCAAAGGGCTGATTTGCCTCTATTTTCACCAATTATCCATCTCTGGCCTGTAATCCTCTCTCTGTTTTTCTAGAAACTGCACATCTGCTTTTCAGTTCCTTTCTGTTCCTCCCCCTTCCCCACTAATTCCAGTTGGAGGAATCTTTGTCAGGAATGCCATTCTGAGAAGGTCCTTGGAAAGTAAGGAGATGTTCTGGACTGGCGCCTTCGTTGCTACCCTAGTGGTGACTGTTTCCATGAGTTTACTCTTCCTTTCAACAACTACTATCTTAATGTTTGCCTAAGAAGGTACTTTTCACTTATAAATTTCAAATGGACTTTTTGCAGTAGTTTCTCACAGTGTAAGATAGTTTGACAAAATGCAGTTTTATCATAGAGCACATCAGCTGGGTTCATGAGTTTGGGAACTGGCAGGTGGATGGGGAACTTGATCTTGTTCCTATTTTAAAACTCTGTTTACTGGCAGGTATTTGATGGTTACAAAATCCATTGGTGGATTTAATCATTTGTTTAAATGTATGTAATATTACTAGTAGCCTTTTAGCATCAGAAAAGTTAACCTGATGGTAGCTGACTTTTTGAAGGGTTTATGTAGCATACCAATTTCAATTCAGGGAGCATTGCTAGGGTTACCTTGTTCCATGGCCACAGCTCATGCCATTGAAGCCAATCAGCTGCCTTGAAGATGTGCCATTTGTCACGAGGGGACCGTGTAATAGGGTGGGTGGATCAGCTCAAATCCATCACTAACTGCTGGAAAAAATGATTCAAAAAGCATTCGACACCGGATCTGAATTACATTGCTTGTAGCCAGAGGTCCTTGCAGCATTTAAAGAAATAGAAGTAAGTGTATTGTGATCTCTAAAATGAATAGTAAATATCAAAGGGCTACAAAGAATGAGTTTCTAAATGAAATAGATAACATTTTATTTTTATTATTAGTTTTTAAGATTTTATTTTTAAGTAATCTCTACACCCAATGTGGGGCTCGAACTTACAAACCAGAGAGTTACGTGCTCTACCTACTGAGCCAGCCAGGCACCCCTGTTTAACATTTTATAATTTCCAAAGAAGAATCATCAAAATGAAGCCCCTGGAGCCCTGAGATTTGATGTGGCTGAGACAAATTGAGCTGTGGTGCATATGTGTTGTGTGTGTCTATTTGGACAATAAGCCACCTGCTTTGATGGGTGGGCACTGTTGCAGAATAAACACAATTAGATTTACTAGAAACATCTAGCATATTTCTACATCCTTGATCCAGAATAGAAGGTGATGAGGCAAGGTCCCCATGTTAGGGATCCTGTGGAAAGTTAACCTGGGCCAGGAGTCCAGTGTTTTGGTTTTGTCTCTCTCTCTCTCTTTTAATGTAAGTATGCATGCTTTAAGGCTATTCAGAGCCTTGCCAAGATGAGATGGGTCATCTTAGAAGGTGTGTATGCAGAGTGCATAGGCAGTGTTAGACATCATATATTTTATGGAAAATCCAGCCAAGTGTATTAGCACCAGCTTCGGAATGACTTAGAGTTCATCAAAGCATCTCTGTAGGAGGGGAACTTGGTATTTGAGTGCCTCTGTTTTGCCATCTGCTGTGGTAGTATCATGCCCATTTCACAGACTGGGAACTGTAGTTTGTCCAACAGTGCAGAGCTGTTATTACTAATCAAGTGACAACATTGAGATTTGAAACACAAGCTGGTCTGAGTACAGAATCCCTTTTTTTCAACTGTAGCACCCGGTTTTGCAGCTGGTCATAGTGCATTTTTATAAGGTATAAGCTACAAATTGGGAGTGAGTAACAGCTTCTATTTTAGCTTAAAAGGACATGATTGTCATTGGGGTGAAGAAAGTTCATTTGGAAATCATTTATTTTAATAGTTTAAGGCAGAAGGGTGACAGCTTGTTTTTGTAAATAAAATCTTACTGGAATACAGGCACACCCGTTCATTTCTGTATAGACTTTTACTGTTTGTTTGTTTTTTTTAAAGTAAGCTCAACACCCAACGTTGGGCTTGAACTCATGCCTCCAGATCAAGAGTCGCATGCTCTACTGACTTTGCCAGTGAGGCGAACCTGCCTTTTGCTGTTTTAATGCTACAACACACAGTTTAGTAGCTGCAACAGAGTCCGTACTGCCCACAAAGCCTAAAATATTTACTGTCTGTCCCTTTGTAGAAAAAGTTTGCCAACCCCTGTGCAAAGGAAGATGTATAAAAATGAAACTCCTAGTTTTACGGACCATCATTTGTTTCCCTGTGGGTTGAGCACATATGGAACTTGAATTGATGGTGTACCTGGTCTCAAATTGGCTAGGATACAAACATTTCTCTTTTGTACAGAGTGGTTTCTCAAGGCATCATTTTTATTTTCTTGCCTCCTAGGTGGTCTACAGTGAGAGGAACTTCAATGCAAAAATCAGAAGAAGTTAATTTAGTAAATCCTGTGTTTACAGGCACTCCGGGTACCTAATGGAATGCTTGAGTGGTTCTCATTGGGGGTGACACTCCCCCTAGAGGTCAAATTGGAAATGGGGGGGTGTTTTTATTTTCAGTGTAATGTGTTGAAAAATACATTATTTAACAAATTTTTTAAAAGAAAAATACATTATTATAAATCACTGTCCTTTTGTTTCTCCTTTACACTGAAGTTGAGGCACTATATTGATTATTTTTTGAAATTGTGTTTAGATTGGTAGTATCTATGATTTTCATTTCAGGCTAGCAAAGGGCCTTTGCAGGAATTTGCTTTAATAACAAAGAGAGGATTGGATCTAGTGGTATTGAGCACCACTGCCCTAAGTATTTGGCCTTTTTTTCCAAAGCAGACTTCCAAGTAAAGAGAGTGCCTTCAGAAAGGCTTGTAATTCTGGACCCAGAGGCTGCTTACGCACAGCTTCTTGCTCACTGGCAGGCTTTAGAAGTGGGTTTTCAGACTGGGTAGCTTTCCACAGCTTTCAAAGGAGCCTCCAGAGAAAGACTATCTTTACACTTCATTTACACGTCAGCACAGAGTACGAAAGCACATTGAGTAAAATCCAAAGAGAAGGCCCGTATGCACTTTGTCACTGTACATGGAAAGTTTGCATAGACCACTAATTGAGGGCCATTGATCTCCAATCACGTGCCCATGGGAGTTAGAACTCCTCTTGGAGTTTAGATTTTGCTTGCAAAGGCCCTGTGAGGTGGAGGTCAAAACTATTTTCTAATTCTGTTAGATTTTTTTAATGTTTGTTTATTTTTGGAGGAGAGAGACAGAGCCAGAGTGTGAGTGGGGGAGGGGCAGAGAGAGAGGGAGAGACAGAATCCAAAGCAGGCTCCAGGCTCTGAGCTGTCAGCACAGAGCCCGATGCAGGGCTCAAACTCATGAGCTGTGAGATCATGAGTTCAGCCTGAGCTGAAGTCGGACACTTAACCAACTGAGCCTCCCAGGCGCCCCTGTTTTTAGATTTTTAAAAAAATCTATTTATTTATTTATTTGTGGAATCTATTTATTTGTGGAATCCTGTTTTTCATATGCAACAGAGAGGGCAGCAGATCCTTAGTCTGGAAGCAGGGTCTGGTGGAAGAGGTTTCTGTACCTGAATTGGAAGTATGTCTCACAGGAAAAGTGTCTAGCGTGGGCTGGTAGGGCTCCAGTTCTTTGTGGTGCAAGCTGCTTCAGAGCAGCATAAGTTAATGTTGCCCTTCCACTGCCCAGAGTCATCCGCCTTGAATATCCTGATGAGCCAACTGTTGGTTCTACCGTTTTCTTAAGTTTGTGTCGACTTTTGGCTTAAATGGAATATTGGGTGAATGACGGTTCGGTTCTTTGGCTAAGTCTTTATTGCCCAGGTCATTTATTTAACAAGTAAGTAAAACAGACCAGAATCCCCATCTGGGGGGTAGCTTGTATTCTGGTGGGGGAAGGCAGACACTAACAACAGATTATGTGAAAGGTGGTAAGTGGTAGGGAGAATAGACTGATAGAGGCAAAGAAGAGGGGGAGACAGGCAGAGAGGGGGAAGAGAGGTGAGAGAGACAGGGTAGGGGGACAGAGAGAGTGACACCATGAGTTTAGTTGTCTTGAATTTGATGAAGAGGGACTCAGTTAAGGCCGTGTTGTGACTTTTACATTTGATATATTAAATAATGCCTCCTTTATGTAGCTTTATGTGAAGGGGTTAGGGGGCCCCAGATTGCTTGCCTAGATGAGTTGAGTCTTAACTACTTCTTAGTCTCAAACTCCTTTTCTGCTGAGATTGGCACCGGTGACACCCAACCTGGTTTCTTTCAAAATGGGGACCACTTAGAAGCGCTTTTCTCTGAGTGGAAAGGACACTGCAGTGTTAGTCCAGAGGCCTAGGCTTTGCCACTGACACACGCCCTCGAGGCTCTTCTGGACATCTTCTCTGTCCTCAGAGAGGATTGGGCTGAATGTATGACAAAAGTTGTTTTCAGGATCAAAAGTGAGAGATGCCCACCTCTAGTTAGATTCCTGTAGAGTGTGTGTGTGTGTGTGTGTGTGTGTGTGTGTGTGTGTGTGTGTAGATATAGATGTAAATAGATACAGGGATTAAGCTTCATTTTTTACTTTAAAGCCAGGGTAGCCCAAATTCAATGTTGTTGGTTTTTTTTTTTTTTTTTTTTTTTTTTTAATAAAAAGGAGTGAAACTCAATCTTTAGGTGTCTGGGACAAAATATAACCAAAAGGGTATTTTCACGTACTTTTTAAAGAAAAGCTTTATAACTAGGTCACCGCCGGCCATGCATTATCCCTGTGTTAGTTAACTTTCTAGCTAGTATTTACAGGGTCAGGACTAATTTGTAGCATACTTTTTTGTGATGTCAGCATTCAAGAAGTATCCTTTCATAATTGAAAAAATGGTAATAATTTGTTAATGTATATACTAGAACATTCTTCTGAGCCTGTTGTATATATTCGTTCATTCATTTTGCCCATCTATGCTGCAAAAAAAAAAAAAAAATAGAGATCATAGCAGCCAAAGTCCTGAGAAGTTAAGTAACCCGCCCCACGTCAGTGAGTTGCAGAATCAGGATTTGAATGGAGTTGGCTCCAATAACTGTGCTCTCCAACATCGTGCTGTTCCAGCTTCTCTGCATTTCAGGGATCAATTGGAACCATTCAACAGAGAGGTTCACTGATGAGATTTTAAAGCGAACCTCATGGAACTGACCCATGTTACTTGGACCATTGGATTTCTCAGATTTGTGCTTGATCCAGCTTTTAATAGTAGTAGTTTCTGTGTAACTCTAAAAATGACTTTAGACATATTACAGTTGACTCTTGAACAACTTGGGGGTTATGGGTATCAACCCCTCATGCATTTAAAAAGCCACATATGGGTTTTGACTATGCAAAAGCTTAACTACTGCTACCCTACTGTTAATTTGGAAGCCTTATTGATAACATAAAGTTGATTAACATATTTTGTATATTGTATGTTATATATACTGTATTCTTACAATAAAGTAAGCTAGAGAAAATATTAAGGGAGTCATAAGAGAAAATACATTTACAGTACTCACTCAACTGAAAAATCCGTGTGTGAGTGGACCCGCACTCTTCAAACCTGTGTTGTTTAAGGACGAACTGTATTTGATTCCTTACAAAAAATGTCCTAAATGGGCATATCTATAGAGCTAGAAAGCAGGTTTGTGGTAGCTTAGGGGCAGGGGGAATGGGGAGTGATACATGACTAATGGATACAGAGTTTCTCTGTGATGAGAATGTTCTAGAGTTGGTGGTGGTGATGGCTGCGCAATTCCAGATATACTAAAAACCAAGCAGCCACTTGGTTGTACGCTTGAAAGGGGTGAGTCATGTAGTGAGTTGTTGTATCTCAATAAGATAGAAACGAGGAGGAAATTTTCCTCTGTTGTATTTAATCCATTTTATTTTTATTTATTTTTTAAATGTTTATTTTTGAAAGAGAGAGTACGCACACACGCGCATGAGTTAGGGAGGGGCAGAGAACGGAGGGGAGGGAAGGACAGAGGATCTGAATCGGTGAGCCAGATGTAGGGCTTGAATTCATGAACCTCTAGATCATGACCCGAGCCAAAGTCAGATGGATGCTCAACCGATTGAACCACCCAGGCACCCCTGTATTTACTTCATTAAAAAAAATTTTTTTTAATGTTTATTTATTTTTGAGAGAGTGAGACAGAGTGTGAGTGGGGGAGGGGCAGAGAGAGAGGGAGACACAGAATCGGAAGCAGGCTCCAGGCTCTGAGCTCTCAGCACAGAGCCCGACGTGGGGCTCGAACTCCTGGACCGCGAGATCATGACCTGAGCTGAAGTCGGACGCCCAACCGACTGAGCCACCCAGGCACCCCTACTTCATTTTAAATTGAAGTTTTTTTTTTTTAATGAGGACTGAATAAAATAGGAATACTCCTCTTTTCTTTTATGACTTACAAACATGAACAGGAAAGTGAAGACTGAATTGACTGTGTAACCCAGCATTTTAAATTTCTTATATTGACAGTAATAATTTAACTTTATTTGAAAACATTGACCTATATTAGTAAAGTATTTTAAATATTACAGTATCTGATTATTAAAAAGTAATTTTATATCTAACTGGAGAAAATCCCCCAAGTACATAATCTTGTTTAGTGCGTAGAATAATTTCAGGGCAGAAAAATGTCTGACTTGCTCTCGCTAGTCTATCTCATCCATTCTGCTTCTCTGAGATAATGAGTTATTTTGCTTGGATTTGAACTTGAGGTTAGGTCTTTCAAAGCTGTTTTTTTCTTAACTGTTTTATCTGCATTTCACTCATTTCAGAATTACACATTGATCTTTCTAAAAAGCTATTTCTAATTTTAGATTGTGCCACCTCTTAATACTTTCAGATTTAAGTTTATAAAGAAGCATTTTATTTTGCCATAATTACTTTCAAGCCTCAGGGTAGTTCTGGAGTTCCACTGTTGTAGGATTTGGTAAACCAGTAAACAAGCTCACCCCATTATGATGTTTCACAATATTGTGTATTTTGTACATAATCACTCATTGACCAAATAGGAGTGCCAAGTGTGTGCCAGGATGCAGCCATGACCCAGATGGACCCCATCCTTGCCTTTGGTGGCCTGAACTCCAGTGGGGGAAGCCTGGCAGTCGTAATCTTGGATGATTGTCCTCACGTAGCCATTCCTGCATCTTTATCCTGGTGGTTACCCTTACCTGCATCTTTGTCACCTCTCTTGGTCCTTGCTTCTTGACCGTAACCAGCACTGTGCAGCTACCAAATCACTAGGTTTTGTGCCAAGGTGTGTTAATACTCGCCGTGCCAGGTTTTGTTAGTGAGTGGTTGCTTTTTTAATGAGCCTCACAAAAAGATCCCATAAATATCTGCAGCCCCCTAGTTGATGTGGTTCACCTCCCAGTGACTTCATGTGTATCTCTCTGTGTCATTCACTTTGAGAAGGAAAATAACTAAAGCATTGCTTAGTTTCCTACTGTGGCTGTAGTCTTCACAAATCTAAATCCTCGCATTAAAACGATATTGTGTGTTCTGAATACGATGCTTTCATTTAAGTCTGAATTGTGATGAATATGCATTATTTAAATGAAGTATAAACTTTCCCTAGAAAACACTGATCAAATCAAATGTCGCTAATTTGATTTCCATCAAATCCATGCCACTTTAAATTGCCTCAATTTGGAGAAGACAGAATTTTTAAAGGCGAAATAAGTGTGAGGGTTCAGTTGTCTACCTTTTTTACTACTCTGCTTGGCTGCTTCTAAATTATCTGTAAAAATTAAGAAGTGTAGAGATTTGAGGCCTGTTGCACGATTACTAAACATGGTGTTTTTTTGAGATGACAATTTGAATGCTATGGATAACAATTCTGGGAGTATGTGTAATGTCTCCCACTGTGCTCCCCCAAGTACACTTAGCTGCCCTTTTCTTCCCCAGATCCCTGTACCTTTGTTGGAGCTCTTCCACGTGACCTGTGCTGTGCTTAGTCCCTCGTGTGTCTCGTTCCCATTGGGGAGACTACTATGGAAATGGGGCCTGGAGAGCAGAGTCCTTTGGTTTTCAGTTGCAATACTCCAATCTCAGGTGCCTTACTGTTGGACATTGCATACAAATTCAGTTGATATTGAATGTTGTCTTTTTTGTTGTTGTTAGAGTTTCCAGAATGGCTTCTGCACCAACTTCTAAATATAATTCACACTCCTTGGAGAATGAGTCTATTAAGAGGGTAAGTTGTGTTTTCAGCTTTATTTGTGCCTCTTTTTCTGCATTTCTCTTCTTATATTTGCATACTAGGTGGTCATTTCAGGCTTATTGAATTATTAATTTCATTATTCATTCACATAGTGTGAATTCTTCAATATATGTGGTTTTATCTGCTATCCTACCTTGTTCCAGAAAAGACAGAATGCCGTTTACGTGTTAAGTTTTGCATTTGTAAATCCTTTCGTGGAACTTGAGCAGGCTGTTACACCTTCCTAAATATTGGCCTTATTTTCTAATTATGATAAAATGGTTGTATGACCGAAACAAATACAGCATTAAGAAAAAAATGTTCAAAGTATCAAGGAGAAAATTATGTCATTAGGGAGAGATTTTGAAACCTATATTGAAAGGAAGGGTTGAATTTAAAATAAGCTTTACTCATGGCTCTTTGAAGCTTTTGATACATTTACCAATTCTCCAGCTGAAAGGTTGATTTACACCCCTGCCAGCAGTGTACTGAGTGCTGAAGCAATCAGAAGGAAGCCAACTAGTGTCTTTGAATTTGTAGCTCCCTGAATACTAATGAGGGTGACCTTTTTTTTTAAAAAAAATAGTGTTTATTGTCCATTTGCTTTTCTTTTTTGAAGTGGCTGCTCGTGTCCTTTGCCTGTTTGCTTTTTGGGGTGTTTGAGGGATACTTTTCTATTGATTCATAAGTGCTCTTTACATATTGTGATAATCAGTTCTTTATAATATACATTACAAGTCTTTTTCCTAGCTTATTATTGGCTTGTGATTATATTTGTGGCATTTTGATTTTGAAATACAGAGGTTTACATTTTTTTGTGTGTAATCACATTCCTCAGTCTTTTGTATTTCATATTTTCTGCTTTGGGTGTCATGTTTACAAGGACCTTTTTCATCCTCAAGATTATATAAGTTTTTATTGTGTTTTGGTATCGTTATGGTACAAGAAGCCGTTCTAAGCACAAGAGTTACTTCATGAAGCTAATTGTAAGTCCATGTGGAATGTGACTCTAATAGTGTATCCCATGTTAATCCCATGTTATCCTGTGTTAATCAAACATGTGTTTCCCTAATTTTGTGGTTGACTTCTACTTTCTTCACCTAGCCCAGAACTCTGGTCTTTAAAGGGTATAATGAATATCAATGCTTGTTACGCCTGTGTTTAGTTAGTGAGAGGCAGCATTAAAGGGTGTTGATGATCTCTTTCTGGTCTTATCATTAGTGTAAGTTGTGCAGGTTTGCTCCCCATTGGGGAAGGCATTCCTGGCTGGGAGCAATCTGTCTTGCCCTCCTAGTTAAAATGCTTAGCTTACAAGCACTAACACGTGGAAAATTGGCTAGGAATTTTCACACTGTGCCTGAATAAAAATGATAAAACCATCAAAAATCCAGCAGAGCACCTAACTTTGACAGCTTGTATCTGACCTAAATACACAACTGACACTCCCTTATTTCGTAATACTTCACATCTGCACAGCCCTTGATAAGTCACCAAATGGTGCCTTGTGCATTTTGTGTCACCTCATCTCAAAAACCCTTTGAGAGAAGTATTACTAACTTTACACATGGAAAGTCATGCTGAAAAAGTCTTGTGCCTGAATAGATGTTAAGGATGTGGACATAGGCAGCGCATCCTTGGCATTGATTGGCATGGACATCTCAGTAAGGTTGGGGTCGACTGTGGGTGGCTAAACTGCTCAAGTTCAATTCATAGTTTAAGTCTCAACAACAGATGTTGGCGAGGATGCGGAGAAAGGGGAACCCAGTTACGTACACACACGCAACTTGCCATCAATATTCATTAGCTGTGTTAACTTTTAGTCTGTAAATAACATTAGCACACTTTTCAGTATTAATTTTTAAATACTGGGTCCAAGTGCTTTACAGTTAACAGCATTCAGGAAAGTGATAAAAAGTCAATATCAAGCATATTCTTTTTTTTTTAATTTTTTAATGTTTATTTATTTTTGAGAGAGAGAGAGCGAGAGAGACAAAGCACAAATGGGGAGGGATGGAGAGAGAGGGAGACACAGAATCCGAAACAGGCTCCAGGCTCTGAGCTGTCCGTGTAGAGCCCAACGCGGGGCTCGAACCCATGGACGATGAGATCATGACCTGAGCCAAAGTCAGACACTCGACTGACTGAGCCACCCAGGTGCCCCAATATCAAGCATACTCTATAGACACACTTTGGCAGCTTTTTAAAAAATTTTAAATATTTAATCATCTAAATAATGGTAAATATCACTGTAATTTTTTTCTTTTTAAAAAGTATGTTTTTGGTTGGTTGTGTTCCAGGTTGCTTAAAAACCTATGCAAATGTAATGTCATTTCTTCTGATGCCCCTGTTTCATTTCCAGACTTCTAGGGATGGAGTTAATCGAGACCTCAGTGAGACTGTTCCTCGACTTCCAGGAGAAACTCGCATCACTGGTAAGGGTCCTATGAATTTAGGATTCACATAGTATGATGAGCGTCCCAGCAGGGTCAGGTGGCTTCAGTCCCTCCTTCTCTTTTAGAAGTCACATTGAGATAAATAGGCTAGCTTTGTTTGAAAGTGTTAACATAAAGACAACCCTCTGCATTAGTTTCTTGATCAAAGAGTTCCTTCAAGAGTTTCGTGTGGTCCAGGATAGTGATATTTTCCCCTCTGTACCCAAGACTGAGAATTATTTTAGAAAAGTGGATTATCTCTTGAACGTCCTTGTTGGAGCCCTAAGCTCTCATGGTTTGAGGTTGTAAGAACAAAGTAATACTAAATTTTTCCAATCTATGATGTGTGCTTTTTAAAATGATCAACCTAAAGACTTAACATCTAAGTAGTCTTCCTTTGAAATATAGGAGACCATATTGGTTTAAAATATCTTTCATTTGTCTGAAAACATTTGTAGTAATGTAGTAGTACATTTGTAGTAATGTTGATACAATATTTTGATTGTTTACTTATTTTTTTCATGATAAATTCATATTAAGGGGAAGGGATTTACTTTGGAAGGACCAGATCATTCTGGCTTAAGAATACAGAAGCATGTGACAGCTTCTAAGCCAAATGCTGATGTTGTGGGCATTCACATTTTGTATTGGGGTCAATACCCTCCCTCACCTCAGATCACCACATATTTGGTGGTGATACAGTTACCATTGTTTCAGGGAACCCTTTGGTTTGTTAACTGAGATCTGGGTTGTTTAGGTTAAATGGCTAAAATATGGTATTGATTAGATTAATGTCATAAGATATGGTCCCTTTGTGAATTAGTTAGCCGTGCACCATGAGAAACTATTCCACGTCCACAGACTTGCACACATGATCCTAGTCTTGAAAAGAAAACCAGTGGCATGTGTCCATCCCAATTTCTGGATAAGAGCAGAGAGGATAGCTTACTTTGGGCGGTCTTCCTCTATGAGCTTTTTGTGCTCTGTATCAGTCAGACGCTTAACCGAGGTAGTAATTTATTGAATTAGCATGAAGTAGCCTTACTGGGTATTTTTCATTTAGTACCCGTGGAGAAAGGGATTTCAAAGTAGTTAAAAAAAAAAAAATTAAAACCCAGTACCACATTCAAGGACACCCTTGAAAGATAACAGAAGGATATTTTTATTATAATAAATTTACTCTCCTGATTTAGTCTCCCCTTATGTTTGAGTCCACTAAAGATGTACTATTCTTTTGGCCATCTGTTTTTTTAACACTTAAATAATTGAAGTGAATCAAGCTTAACACTCTTCTCTGGACTATTAGAAAGAATAGACTATAGAAATATTTCAACCACTGACATTCATTTATTAAAAACGTCATGATGTCGGTGTGATTAGAGGCTGGCAAACGGCAAATCCTGTCTGGTGGTTAGGCCATGAGACTGTCCTCCTCCATGAGTTGCCATCTTCTGGTTGAAGTAGCTCCGTAGTTACCTTTATAGCCACCTGGGGGGAGCAGTGGCTGTACCCTCCTTCACTTCTGCTCTCCAGCTTTTACCACCTTGCCCAAGCTGGTGACAGCATTTTGGTCAAGCTCAGGGGAGCAAAGCTGGTGCCTGGACGTGACGTGTGGCCCCTCTTGACCTAGCACGGTAATGTGGAAACATTGCTGGTGCTTGCTTTCGACTTTTCTGGTGATCTTTTTTTTTTTTTTTTTTTATTGTAGTTATTCTTAGCCAAATAGTTTATATTAAATTAGTGCCATTTGTTGTGTATTTTGGTATATATTTCCATTATTTTAGGGTACTTTTTTTATCTTAATAGACAAAGAAGTTATTTACATATGTCCTTTCAATGGCCCCATTAAGGGAAGAGTTTACATCACAAATTATCGTCTTTATTTAAGAAGTTTGGAAATGGTAAGTAGAATCTAAGACCATAAAGATGACCCTAACTGTTAAAGATAATGCTAAACTGTCTCTCTTCTACCTTGCAAGACTGACTGTGGACCAGATTAACATGGGAATGCATTTGCTTCTCAGCTCTTAATTTTTGGCTTACGCAAAGCTCATTTAACACTAACACCTGTATATGTAGGAATAGAGTGAACTTAAAAAGAAGTTTTTATCCTGGGAAATACTGGGGAGGGGTTGGTAACTGGACCCATTTGCTAGCCTGGAGAAGTTGGTTAATATAGAACCGTGGTTCTTCACCAGAAGCACAGATGAGAACCACTTGTGCTGCTTAACAGACACCACAGATGTCCTGGATGTCCTGCATCAGAATGTCCATATCTGTAGTTCAGGTGTGGCTGTTATTTTTAAAACTTTACAGAGGAGGATGCTGATGTGAGTCTCTACTCTAGAACTTTCCTAGTGTTCAATTACAAAGTACCAGGTAGCAGTTTAGAACTAGGATGCCTATGGTATGGCTTAGTGCTGTTCTACCTTTTCATTCTAAGATGAAACGTTTGCCATAGCGTTTCAAGGAATGTTCCACTGATGGAACAATGAAATAGAGACGAGGTGCTCTAGAAGGGAAGGGAAGAGTATAGCTGTTGTGGCTGACACAGAAGGACTTACAGTAGATAGGTTGTTGTCTAGGCCAGCCTGAAGGGGCAGCTGTATTTTGGGGGTGGACCAAGGGGGGAATAGATAGATAGATAGATAGATAGATAGATCGGTTGGTCCAGGGTACATGGAAGAATAGCCTAACAGTGGTTTATACACAGGAGATGGTGAGACTGTTTGGAGGAATCTAGCTTGTGTTTCATTGTTTTTACCCTATAATTTCTTCAGGACTGTGTTATTGATGCAATATCTTGATTGAATCAAGGCATATGACTGATGCTGACTAAGAAACATGGGCTGAATGGTGGTGGTACACTTAGGTGAGGTTATACACTGGTGTTAAAGGCTCATAGCCATCTAAGAAGGGTGGTCTCTAATGTCTTGCTGTGCAGGGCCCTTCCTCTGCAGCGTTTCTAATGCAGTACAGTTGAACACCCAGAAAGCACGTGTGTCCAACATGTGAAAAACAGCAAACCAGCCAATGTGCTAGACTACACAGGTGCGATTTGAAATGGTCTTAATCAACCAGGATTTGGGAGTGAAACTAATAATATAAAGTTTAACATAGGTAACATTTACTTCATACAAACCGGTTGTACCAATAAAGGGTGGAGGAGGTCTGTCTTAATAGTGGCTCAAGCTTATTTGATCCAGTAATTGGGCATGATTGATTAAAAAGTTAATATACCTGTAGGCTAAACTAACAAAACTATAATATAATAGCAAAATGAAACTGTAGTCCCATCTGAAGTGTCGTGTTCAGATCCAGGTGCTATGTTTTGAGAGGGACATTGGCAAACCAGCAAGGGTTCAGACAAAGGGAACAAGGCTTGTGAAGAGGCTGTAGTATGAGCGATGATTAAAATAAGCGTCGATGTTTCCTCTGAAGACTGAAGGGAGGCATGACAGAGCTACCTTGGAGTGTTTGGAGTGCCTTCTGTGGAGCAGGGATCAGACTCATTCTGTACAGCTCCCAAGGGGCAAATTGGGACAGATTGAGAGATTTTATGCTGATATATGCAAGAGTTGTCAAAAATGAGAATTAAAGCAAGTGTTACGATGCCTTTCCCCTCTAAGAGTCTTGGCTCGTTGGGCTGCCATGCGTGCCCAGTTCCATTTCATGCTATCACTGATGATGAACTGGGGAAAATTTTTTTTTTAATTTTGTCTTTAATTTTGAGAGAGAGCATGGGAGGGCCAAAACGGGAGTGGGGAGAGAGAGAATCCCAAGCAGGCTTGGTACTGTCATGCAGAGCCCGATGAGGGGCTTGAACTCACAAACCGTGAGATCATGACCCAAGCAGAAACCAAGAGTCGGATGCTCAACCAACTAAGCCATCCAGGCGCTCCAAGTGGGGAGATTTTTTAAACTGGGGTGCCGTGACAGGATTGTATGATCTCAACTGCATAAACTATCCGTAGACAAGAGGCCAGAAGGAAATATAGCAAACGTCTTAGTACTTGGGGTATCTGGGGAGTGGAATTATACATGCTTTGTTTTGTCCCTTCCTCTTGGAGTGAGCATGTATCACTTTTATAATTGGGAGAGCACTTAGCAAGCTTTATTTTGTTCTTATACAGCATCTTAAGAGGTGGGGATTAGCACCGAATGGGTGTACAAAATGCCCATTTGACACCAGCTACTAACTTTTTCCTCCTTCCACTGTTTCACATAAACCTTTTGACCAATTGGCTATAACATTTAGTCCAAGTATAAAAGTGGGAAGCTAATGGCATAAAACACCATATAAAGAAAGCCATGTAAGTGGTTCTGCAGAAGCCTCAAAGCATAGTCCTCATAGTGTTTCTCAAAGTCTAAATAAGAGCATCAGTTGTGGATTCTGCTGCAGACTGTGTGTTTGGCAAAGAGCTGTCCTCTCACGGGCATTTGGAAGCGGACACCTGTGTGTTTCAGGTATGTAAATACTGCAGTGGGAGTCGGCTGTCCCATTTGGTTGAGGTGTCAAGGGCAAGTTTCCTGTCTGCCCCACCCACCCCTGCACTGTCCCCTTCCCAAGGACGGTAGAAGCACAGTGGCTGTATCCTTAGATTGTCATCGTGGCCCTCCTTCATGACCTCCCCCTCCCCCACTGTCCCCTGCATGCTGCCTGCACAGTGATCCTCCATGGAACGAGGCCAGCCAGCTTACTTCTCCATTCTATAACTCTCGTTGGCTCCCTATTGCCCATAGAATAAAATCTGCTGTCCTTTATATGACATAAAAATCCTTGCAACTTCTCTTGCTTCGATCCACACCACTCCCGCCCATAATGTTCTTAAACCACCTTCCCTTCTCCCAACACGCAAGGCCCTTCCATGCATCTGTGTGGATGCATTGCACGTGCTGTTCTCACTGTCCCCAGATGCTCTTTTCAGAAGCCGCTGTTTGTCCTTCAGAACCCACCTCAAAAATCACACCATCTTCGGAGCCTCCTCCAGCTCACGGTGAGGGACCCCCTCCCTCTTTGTGTCTCGGTAGCCTTTCCCCATGCCTCTCTGTTAGCATTTATTGCTGTGAGCCCTTCACTGGCCAACACTTCCTTTTTCCTTTTCGTGTTTGTTTCTCCTGAGCACTTGCCGCCACCTCCTATTTTATATATGTCACTGCTTCGTCTTGTTCCTTGGCTGTGTGAGGACAGGGATGCTTGTCTATCGCCCCGTGTCCCCTCTGCGCTTAGGGCCTGGCACATTGAAGGTGCCCAGTTGGGCTGTGCTGAATGAAGGAACTCTGCTGTTCTTTACTTGCTGCTATGTTTGTGGCCTTTACTAATGGTGCGTCTGCTTGGTCCTGTGTGCCTAGCTAGCACGGTGCCCACTAGATAGTAGGCACTCAGTAAAAATGTATTCCGTGAGTGAACTCGGGAGGGAACAGGCTTCATTGCTGTGGTGTCTTTTTTTTTAAGTTTGTTTATTTTAAGAGAGAGAGCATGAGCAGGGGAGGGACAGAGACCTGGGTCAGGGGGAGAATCCCAAGCAGGCTCCACACTCTCAGCATGGACCCCGACAAGGGGTTGGAACTCACGAACCGTGAGAGGTTTTGACCTCTTAAAACCAAGAGTCAGGGGCGCCTGGGTGGCTCAGTCGGTTGAGCGTCCGACTTCGGCTCAGGTCATGATCTCACGGTTTGTGAGTTTGGGCCCCGTGTCAGGCTCTGTGCTGACAGCTCAGAGCCTGGAGCCTACTTCGGATTCTGTGTCTCCTTCTCTCTCTGCCCCTCCCCCACATGTGCTCTGTCTCTCTCTGCCTCTCAAAAATAAAGAAAACTAATTAAAAAAAATTTAAAAACCAAGAGTCAGACACTCAACCAACTGGGCCACTCAGGCGCCCCTGTCACTGTGGTTTGACCTCAATGTAGGCCCCACTAAATCGTGGCATCTTGAATACCAACATTGCTTCTGGAGTTTGGAAATTTCATAGTCCCCTTTTGACCTTGAGGGTGTTCAGGAATTTGGCTTGGGGTCGATCTTGTGACCACAGCAGGGACACTTTAGGCACATAATAGTCTATAATCAGTACACCACCATGGGGAAGACTGCTTCAGCTTCCCTTCCAGGAACACTGGGTTCAAGTGCTATAGTGGGTTAGAAAAGCAAAGTAACCCTTTGTTCACGTGCTCATACCTTTATTCCGGAACCTTCAGCAAGCAGCGTGGTGAGCTAACACTGAACTTGGTGAACAACTCAAAAACGAGTAATTGGGGTGTAATATGACAAAGCCCACACTGGTTGCATAATGCCACGAGGTTACGAGGGAGAGGGTGATTAACTGTGTGATGACTCATAGCATGCTTTGTAGAGGAGGTGATATTTGAACCGAGTCTTGACGAATGCTAAGAATTTCCTGGACAGGAGGGAAGAGAGGGAGGAGCACATCAGGTAGAGAGTTTCCCTATCACTTGTATGACAATATGGAGAAGACCACATACTGTAAAACAGCGGAGTTGTCTGTTGGAGATGGAGGGGAGCAGGGTGGCAGGAGATGATACTGGAAAAAGGGTGCACCCCAACAGTCTCACAAGTCACGTGTCAGTGCCCACCTTCTGTGGACAACCACCTGGTGGATGTGGGTTTCTGGAAGGGATGTCAGGTTGCAGTGTGTCTGATGGATTACGGAAGGAGACTGGAGGGAGGGAGAGCAATGGAAAAGTCAGCTGTCCAGGTGAGCATCCCGGGCCTCACAAGGTCACCGTTGCGCCAGGAGGAGGCAACAGCGTGGAAGGTTCAGGAGAATAGGGTGGCCCTTTGGAGGCGGGAGTTGGAGGAAGGACCTCAGGTGGCAAATGATGCCTGTGATCCTTTGCCTTTGAAATGAACCTCACAGGAGAAGGAACATGCGTGAGAGAAGCCCCTGGGGCTCTCAGAACACGTGGGCTTGATCACCGTACAACCACTGGGTGGAGATGTCTCTGAAGCAGTTGGAAGCGTGACTCTGAAACTTATGAAGTTATTAGCAACATCAGTGTTGGTGAACACCGCGTACATCCATGCGATTACCTGAGAAGAAGATGTGACAAGGACATGCAGGCTGTGGCGAGAACCCTGGGGAGCACGAGCATTCTTGGTGGGGGGGAGGGGATGGGAAACAGGGGGAGTGCCAGCATAGAAGAGAAGCGGCAGTCTCAGCAGTAGAAAATGTGAGTGAAGGCTTTGGTGGAAGTCGGTATAGAAGAGAAAAGACTCAGGAAGGGAGCAGACCACGGACGGAATGCTGCAAGGCTCAGTGGGAGAAAGAATGAGCAAAGGCCACAGAGGGTGGTCATTAGGTCACTGGGAGCCCTGGTGGGAACCGATTCTGTGGAGATGCCAGTCTGATAGGCATCTCGCTCCTTCCACCTTCCAGGCCTCGGCACAGCGGGCTTGTCTCCAGTCTCCCTCCCCAGGGCTTCCCCTGCTCCCTGGCTGCAAAGAACTCCGCTGCCTGCTGGCGATGCTCCTTCCCACACGCTGTCCCCATCTGGCCGCAACTGACAGGCAGAGCGATTCCCTGGTCATCCCTGGGCTTCCTTTGGTTTCAAGTGCCACCTGTCTTTCAGGCCCCTTTCTCATTCCTTGCTGCCCGCTCGAGACCCCTTGCCTTTTCACCCACCATCCCAGATGCCTGGACCGAGGTGGGGGCCTTCAGCTCTGCCTCCCTCCCCAGTTCCTTCCTTCCTGGTGCTCTAGCTTCTCTGGGTGGCACTGCTTGTCTTCCAGTCATCCTGGGATCCCTGCCCCTCCCCTCCCTTCTCCATAGTCCTCTTCACGTGTGCTGTGCCCCACCTTAGTCCAAGGTCTTGTCCCAGTCTGCTGGTGGGGCTACACATCAGCTTCCCTACCCGCAGCCTCTCCCCACTCCCTTCTTTCTGGCTCCCAAAGACATCCTGATAGTCATGCCCTCCCCTTCCTCAGAGGCTTGGCTCCTTTCCTCCCTCATTTCCAGTGCCTTAGCCAGGGAATTAGGGGCACCTTTCCACCTCTGTCCGGTGTGCCCACTTTGCGCTCTGGCTCAAGTGCCCTACTCACTGTCCCCCGACTAAGCCCTGCGCTTTCTGTTCTGGACATGTGTTCAGGCCAGTTTTTTTCACCTAGAGCACGCATTCATCTCTACTAGAAAATTATTTTGGAATGTTGAAGATAGAAAGTTTATAAAGAATACCCTAAACATCTACGGATCCTCCACCCAGCTGAAGAGACCCCATCTTCCCTTTGCTGCGGAGGTAATACCACTTGAAAGTTGGTATTTCTTGCTCCTGGTCACCCACACACCCCTTTCTAAACTAGAATGGACTATAGCAGATGCGTGGCAGCTAGACGAATACAGGGTTTTGGGCCTTCCAACTGAGCAGTGCTGATGAGATGAGAAACATGTTGTGCACACACCTTCCATTTTCTGATGGTTAAGTCAGAAATAGTGTGTTCTTCCTGGATTAAATGCAAGGACAAATCTCTCTGAAAGGAACACAGTGATTCCATTCTCCAGGCAGAGTATTACCCAAAGATTCTTCAGTCCCATTTGAGACCCTTTATAAGGATATGGGACACACGTTCATCTTTACTTGGTAAATGTATTTCTTTGAGGGACTAGAAAAATGAGGTCCATTTCCTTAGCTTTTCGATGGTTTACCAGTCAGTGTACAGACAGGACTTGGAGAAGTGAGTTGAATGGATGGCGGTGTGTCCGTCAGAATCTGTCTCTCAAATACGCAGTTCTGAAATGAGCTTTGGGCAGGTGCTGGGTATCGTGCCAGCTGGAAGCCGGGTGTTTAACAAGAGTGGGAGCACTTCGGTTCTGTGGTCTTCGTCACTGGCTGCAACTGGAGGTGTAAGCCTCGGACACCACCCTTGCCTTGTGGTATGGACAGTCAGAGCCACATATGTATTCTTTCCCAGAGGGAAGGCCCATCTCATTCATTACAAGGATGACTGACAAGGATTCCTATAATACTTTTCTTTTCAAGAAAGTCCATTGGAAGCTTTTCAAGATTGTTCTTTCTTGGGTTCCTCAGGCTAATAGATTTAGCACCTGTTTTTGTTTTAAGGGAGCTGAAATAATGCAAAAAAGACTGTAATAATAAAATATTCTCTTGTGTCTATAAGTAGGAAATTCAGTGGGAATGTGGGACCTGCGCTGTAGGTATTCTGCTAAACTTCAGTCTTGAATCCTCTTACGCTGCTGCTGCAAAATGAATGCTGTCTTCGGTTAAAACAATGCCTGCTGCCACCTTCGGTTCCCTTGCCCCTTGTTGCCATATCATTCCCACTTTTCCAGTTCCCAAACTTGAGAGTCTGTGGGCTACTGAACCCTGCTGTGCAAGTCCCATAGTAGATTTAATTCATTAGTCCCTTTACAAGTACAGGCTTTCAGACCTCAGGGTCTCCTTCCGCCTGGGCAGTTCTTTGGATTTCAGGCTGACTTTTTCCGTCCCCCACTGTGTCACTGACAAACCCTCCATGTTCTTTAGCAGACTGCCTCTCTTGTTCTGCTGAACAGGTAAAAGCCCTCCTCCTTGAGCTGCTTACCTGCCCCCCCCGCCGCCACTACCCACTGATAACTGTTTTCACCCATCCTTTCCTCCTCTCATCTGAGAGGAAGGGACTAGTTGCGTTTTTGAAAACAAAATTCCTCTACTTGAGCCTTTTTTCCTTTGCTCTTTTACTTCCTCTGGAGTTTAGTGCCCCCTCAGTCATTCTCTGTCTTCCAGTTGTGGTGTCTGTTGGCTCCTTTGCCCCACCCGGCCCCACAGACCTGCTCACGTCTCTATGTCTTGGATCCCTGCTACCCCCCTGCCCCAACACTACCATCCTCTTTCTTCCCCTTCTTTAGGGGACTTCTTTAAAAATTAGTCCACACTCACTGCTTCTACCTCCAGACTGTTAACTGATTGGTGTTTTGTGGTCTGACTTCTGTTCCCTATTGAAAGTCCTCTTTCAGTGCTCAATTCCAAGTGGGCTTGGTTGAGTTCTCAGCTCCTTTTAAAAGTGTATTTATTGGGGGGGGGGAGAGAGAGAGAGAGAGAGGGAGGCAGACAGCAAGAGAGAGCATAGGGGAGAGGCAGAAAGAGAGAGAGGGAGAGAGAGAATCCCAAGCAGGCTCTGCACTGTCAGCACAGAGCCTTATGTGGGGCTCAATCTCACAAACTGTGAGATCATGACCCGAGCCAAAATCAAGAGTCAGACATTTAACGGACTGAGCCACCCACCCAGGCACCCTAAGCTCTCAACTCTTTAATTTCTGTGCAGTGACAGATATTGTTGACTACTCTTTCTTTCCTCTGTAATTTTCTCCATATTTCTTGGGTCTTCCCCCACTTCTGCCATTTTGCCTTTATTGCCACCCATTTTTTCCTTCTTACTTCCTAGATATATATTGTCCCCAGAGTTTGCTTCTTTCTCAGCTGTCAGTTGCTCTCCAGTTCTATAGCTCCGGTCCTAATCTTTCATTCCTTATTTGTTGACCATTCGAGAGGCCGCTGTGTGTCGAGCACTGTGCCAGATGCTAGGATCCAGTGGTGTGCACAGCAGACACAGTCTCTCCCTCATGAAGCTTTAGTTTTGATGGAACTGCCAGGCATTAATCAGATACTCATACCAGGTATATGACAACAAGTTGTTGTGTTGCTTGTGAGTAGCACAGGCGTGCAGTTGTTTGAGAAGCCTGGGAAATTGTCCTGAGAAAGTGGTGTTTCACCCCTGATCTGAAGAATGAATGTGAAAAGAAAAGAAAGAAAACAATGAATAGGAATTCCCTAGATGTTCGGCAGAGACTGGGTGGGAGACAATGGGCAGAGAGAACAGCCCGTGAGAGGCCCTGAGAGCAAAGGGAACACGGACCGATGAGCGAGCGGGTGGCTGGGTTGGTGGTGGGAAGAACGGCAAAGAGTGAGCGGGAGGGAGAGGGGTTGGGGGCCAGAGGGCCGAGACCTGGTAGATCCTGTTAAGGATGGAGGTGTTTGGAGTTGAGCAGTGAGAAGTTTTGGAAGCGCTTTAAGCAAAGGAATGATACAGCCTCAGACTGACTTTTGTAAGCGAACAGCTGTATGGAGGGCAGACTCTAAGGGGAGCAACGGTCCATGCAAAGAGGCTGCTGTGCCTATTCCAGTGGCCCAGAGAAGTTGCTGCTAGAAGTGGAGAGGGGTTGACGGACTCAAGATTGATTTAAGAGATAAACGTGGGAGACCGGATGAGGGATAACAGAGAAGGGGATGTCAAGGATGACTCCTAGGTTTCCAGCTTTTGTAACTGCGTGGATGGAGCACCAGCCACTGAGATGGGAAGACGTAATTGGGAGAGAGAAACATCACATGATTAGTTCTGGACGTTCTGAGTTCAAGGGGCCTTTGGAATCTCTCCCAGTTCTGTATTTCCAGCTGCCTCCTGGTTATCTATACTTGATTAATTTACCATAACCTCCAGCCTAGTGTATCTCAAAGTGACCATGTTAATCTTTCTCTAGAACCCCTTTTTGTGTTCTTTATGTCTCTTTGTGGGACCACATCTCTCGTCTGGGCCTAAATCTGAGTCATTGTTGATGCTTCCCCAGTGGCTCATTGTCTCCTCTTCTCAAAACACATTCCATGGATCCCATTCACCCCAATCCAAACCCTGGGGTGCTTCCCAGGGAATTCCCCTGCCATCCTTTTGTAAACCTGACCTGCTTGCTTTTTTTTTCCCCCTGCAAAATCCCCATACTTTCCCACATGTGTAGCTGATGTCACTGTTACCTGTGTTTGGAAGGCAGATCTCCCAGCTGCTATCATTCCATCCTGTAAGGATCATTTTTCACATCGCCATTGCCCCAGAACCTTCAGGAGACCCAACCGATAGGAAATTGTTTTGCTCTCCTCTGATCTCTCAGCCCATTTGTCTGGATGTGGGTGGTTTGCTTTGGTTTTTGTGGCTCTTGTACTTGCGGCCTGGCGGCATGGCTATCTGGGTACCTGTGTGTTCTCTCCCAGTCTGTGCCCTGGGCTCCGTGAGGGTGGTGCTTGCATATTGTCTCCGTGGCTCCCGGCATCCAGTGTGGCTTCTGTTACTCTGTACACACTCGAGAGAGACAGTAAATGCTTGGCGTCTCTGCAGAGTTCGTGTTCTGTTTACTTCCCCACTATTTTAGATCCTTAAATGTATAGAATTTTGAGTTAGAACGGGCCTTTGAGAATTCTTAAATATTTAATGATATTTAGATAGTAACAACTCAGGTTTCTACAGAGTTAAGCTAATTTTCCTATTCCTGGATCTTCCAGTTTGGCCTGCTGGGTTATCTGATCTTGAACCTGTCTCTCGGGGAGAACATGGCAAGTAGCCTCATTAAACTATGGGTGTCTTTGGTCAGGAACTGGCTGGTTCTCCTCAGTGTCCTTTTTTCTGTTGGCTCAGAATAGTCAGAGCTATAGAGTTTCCTCCATACAAGGACAAAGGACAGTGAGGTCTCCTCTCACTTTAAATTTTTTTTACTTTTTTGGTTGCATTCTTGCTTCCTTGTTGACGTTAGAGTATGAGACTTTTATTTAGTATCTCATCTGTGTATTTTTAGATCTAACTGTAAGTTTGGTATTTAAGCATATAGTTGGACACTCCTAAATCTCAGTCTAAACAGACTGCCTGATCGTGTGCTTCTATTTTATGTTATTCTTAATTTTTTAAATATTTCTTATTTATTTTTGAGAGAGAGAGACAGACAGACAGAGGGAGACAGAGTGTGAGCCGGGGAGGGGCAGAGAGAGAAAGGGAAGACAGAGAATCCGAAGCAGGCTGCAGGCTCTGAGCTGTCAGCACAGAGCCCGATGGGCCTCGAACTCACAAACCACGAGATCATGACCTGAGCCGAAGTCGGACGCTTAACCAACAGAGGCACTTCGGCACCCCTGATAGTTTTCAATAACTAGATTGTATGGAGAGGTAAATACGTTATAATATGCAGCTACAAATGTACAGTTACTGAGTACTGTCTCCTTTTCTCTAGGCACTTGGGTTTGAGTCATGTAGAGAGGTGTCTTTCCCCACGGCAACAACTATAACCTGCGTCCTTATGGGTACAAAGAGACCTCTAGCTGTTTGCAAGGGCGTACTGATCCACATTTGTAGAATACAGTTATATCTTCCAAATGCTAAAATAGTCTTCGTGATCGTAATAATAACTTCCTTTGTTTTGTAGCTACCAAATGACAGGCACCATGCCAGGTGCTTAAGTCCGTGATCTTTAATCATCCCTACTTGACAGGAAAATGTGGCCAAGAGGTACCATCACTTGCCAAAGCCATTCAGCTAATAAATGCCAAAGCTCTACTTTGAACCAATTTTGTGCAACATAAGAGCTTGTGCTCTTTTCTCTACACTGTGATAACTGTGCTCTTACGTTTCCTTTACCTTTTTATTTTGAAATAATTATGAACGCTCAAGAACTTGGAAAACTAGTACAATACCTATAGCCCCTCCAATAACTATGCTGCTTGATCACAACCAGGAAATTTATGGCACAATACAGTCGACTGAGACCCTGACTACTTGAATTTCACCCGTGTTTCATGCACTCATGTTTTCATGTTTCTGCATACAATCCTATGACATTTGATCCCATGTATCATGTAACCACGCACTAGCAATCAAGAAAAGCAGCCATTTTGCCAGTGTGAAAGAACTTCCTCATGCTGCCCCTGTATAGCCACACCCTACTTCCCCTCGACCCCTGACAACCACTCCTCCGTTCTCCATCTCTACAATTTTGTCACTTCAAGAATGTCCTAAGTCGACTCCTATAGTGTGTGACCTTTGGACATTGGCCTCATCCACTCAAGCATGATGCTCCGAAGAGCCTTCCAGGTTGGTGTGTGTGTCCATAGTTCATCCTTTTTTGTAGCTGGGTTGTATTCCATGGCATGGATGTACCACATTCTTAGACTTTTTGAATTTTTAGAACACCTATAAGCTGTATTCATATTTTATAAAGAAATGCTTAGTTTTTCTATTATATAAAGGAGAAGGATTGGAAGTAAAACTTCAGCTTTCCTTGTATCCCCCAAAAGGATATCTTCTAAAGAACGAAAATTCAGTGAGCACCTTTAAAACATTTTCTTTATTATCAAAGTAATCACCGCAATAAAGGAAGTATTGGATTTAAAAAACCTGTGTAGGTCTCCCTTTGTCCATGTGGCTTTTACGTTACTGTAGCCCATGTAGTTTGTATGCTGCTGCTTCCCACGTAAGCTTATTTTTCCACGTACTGTAATTATTTTAGTAGCTGCATGCTTAGTCCATCACATTGACGAGTGGTAATTTTCTCCACCCCGATGTCCACCTCCGGCTCCATTGAGCATCTTCACGTATACAGTGTTCTTCCTGTCGTGCGATAGCTGGAGCCAAGCTCTTAAGAATGCTTAAGAGTCAGAAGGCAGGAGCATTTGGCTCTTTTGATGCATGTTCCCAGAGCTTGGCTCAAATGTCAGCCCTTCCCCGTATTTCCTAAGCAAGCCACAGAAGCTTTTGAAAGCTTTGATTGCCATGTCAGGAACCGGGAGTAGTACGCCAGCATCTGGAATGGTTGTAAGGACAAAATCAGAAAGATGGCGTGCACGATGCCCCTGTACACCTGGCACAGGCGGGTTTCTCTGTGCATGGCGGCTGCCGTCGTCTCGTGATGCTTGTGGTGTGACTTCACTAATGTGGTTCTGTCTTGCCAGCAGTTGTATGGACCCCTCGCACCCAGCGGTGGGGAAGGAATGATGGAGAGGCACGGCTATGCACTCAGGCCCTTCTACTTCGTGAAGTGCGCCCCTGCCTAAGCTAGGCGCTCCTTCCAGATGTCTGGTTTCTAGCGTGGGGAATATAGACCTATGAATTTCAGCAGACAGAGTAAAGCAAGTGACATAGCAGCAATCTGAATCAAGTGTTCTAGAACTTCAGAGGAAGGAGTGGTCAACTCTAATTAGGAAGCAATGCTTTGTTAGAGGTGATGTTTGCTGAGCCAGGGCTTGAGCCACGGGGAGAAGACATCTGGTAGTTGGGAAGGATAGAAGATCTGGGGCAAAGAGAACACCGTGCCGTGTTTGAGGACTGCTGAAGGTATTCACTTCGCCAGAGTGCAGAACGGTGTGGGAGAAAGGCCTGCAGAGACCAGGTGGATGTGACACCATGGGGCCCTTGAAATTGTGTGCCTGGGAGTTTAGTCTTTATTCTATAGGCGATGCAGAATGGCACATGTTTGGGGATGCATTTCGATTGCATAACTGGCTATTGTAATGCTCGCTCTTTCATGTGTGATCTGTATCCTATTTTTGTTTATAAAAAGTGGTAAAAGTGCCAAGGTAAAATGCCCTAAACCATATGTTGTTTTTTTAACAGACGTTTTTGATGTTTTAATGATACTGACAGAGATACTGACTTTTGCGTTTTTGTCCATTACAGGATTCTGCTCTAATACTTGATGTTCCTCTGGGTGTGATCTCCAGAATTGAAAAAATGGGAGGCGCGACAAGTAGAGGAGAAAATTCCTATGGTCTAGATATTACTTGTAAAGTAAGAGATTCAGTACTTTCTTGTGTGAAAAAAAGACACATTACTGTTGAATGATAAGTAAAGGTCAATGGGGGCTTAGAAAAAAATAATCAAAGACCCTTGTTCCTCTAAGGCCCTAGAAAGAATGGTTCTTCCTCGGGATCAAGCTTCCAAAACTGCCTGGGGAAATAGTTCCTATGAAAGAGTCCTGCTGTTGTCAGCATGTGTGAGGACTAACACCTATCCTTCTGTCAGCTTGACTGAATAGGAAGAAAACTTCATAGATAGAATTTTCACTCTCTCTAGTCTTTGCCCGAGTCTGCTCCTGGTGTCCCTTTATGTGATGTGTTGCCAGCTGGACATCTTCACACCCTGAAAGGAAAGAGAAATGCAAGAGATTCTACCCTCTGTGAACAGGCTGCACCTCTAACAACCTCTCTAACAGTGGTCTACCATGTTGCTTTGGCGTGGTGGGTGGCAGGGATTTAATGGTAACAAAATTCACTCAGCAGTAATAGTAACGCTTCAGTGAGCCTCTGTGTTAGTCCACACACGTGCTAGGTGCTTTCCGTTCAGTCCTCAGGGCAATGCTCGGAGATGGACAATGGTGTCTCCACTTTATAGTTGGGAAGCCTGAGCATAAGAAGAGTTAAGTAACTGAGCTAAGATCACCCAACAAATGGCAAGGTTGGGATCCAAATACAACGAGATGGTCATTTTGCAAACAACAGGATAAACCTTCTGGAAAGAAAACTTCCTTTCCAGGGATTAAGGATCAGAAGACTACAATCTGAATCGAGTAATAAAATACGATAATAACAGAATAGAAGAGAATAATGGCCAATCCCAGAAAGAGCTAGAAGGGGTTTGGAGGTCATCTGTCCCAGTGGTTCTCACAGCTAGATCTGGAAGGTGTGGCCTTTGCTCAGGCACTTTGATGTCTTAAAACTAATCTCCTATGATTTTGTTTTGATTATGAATGTGGTACATTTGTTTTATTACCTCCAGTTTATAAAAGATGAAGACTAGTACTCTCCATCATGAAGCAAAGGATTGTGTCACCATTAGACCTGAACTGAAATTCTCCGTCACTCCCCACCTTGGCTTTTTTTTTGTTTTTGTTTTTTGGGGGGTTTTTTTGGTGTTTTTCTTTAAATTTAATTTAATGTTTTTAAATTTACATCCAAATTAGCATATAGTGCAACAATGATTTCGGGAGTAGATTCCTTAATTCCCCTTACCCATTTAGCCCATCCCCCCTCCCACAACCCCTCCAGTAACCCTCTGTTTTCCATATTTAAGAGTCTCTTCTGTGTTGTCCCCCTCCCTGTTTTTATATTATTTTTGCTTCCCTTCCCTTATGTTCATCTGTTTTGTCTCTTAAAGTCCTCATATGAGTGATGTCATATGATATTTGTCTTTCTCTGACTAATTTTGCTTAGCATAATACCCTCCAGTTCCATCCAAGTAGTTGCAAGTGGTTTTTGGTTTTTGTTTTAATCCAAGCTACCTTAAATTCCTTATTTATGATCCCAGCTACTGTCTTCACTTTGGGGCCTAGAAATACAAGGATTTACTTTTAAGGAAGGTTTTTGCATTTTGCATAAAAGGATCCATGGGAGTATAGAGTTTCCTATTACAGTACTCAAGAGAAAATGGGGTTGCTCTATCGACAGTTTTGAAAGTGACTTTCATTCTGATAGAATTTTTTTAAAAGTCCTATTTGTTGCCTTATCAGTAGGAAGAATTTTGTATTTAAACATTAGTCCCCCCAAAATTAATAAGACAGAGCACATTTCCCCCTTTGACTGCTTATTATAAAAACAAAGAGCTTAGGAACAACTCCACCAGGCATCACTTGCAAATGTTACACACATGTTTCTCAGTATTAGCATTCAGCCCAAAGATGATGGCCTAGAACACTTGTGGCTCAGCCTCTTAATTCCGTTCTCTCCCTGGAAATGGCGATATCTCAAGAGTCCAATCCCATGTTCATAGAACAGACCTGAAGGTGATAGAAAGGGACCCTGCTGGGTCCAAGGCGGATGCTTCTGTCTCTCGGAGGTCAGCTCCAGCTGGCATCAAGAAGCATCGTGCAGCTGTTACTCTACTGACACGGGTAGTTCTGAGCCCCCCAAATTTGGTCCTATCGGCTCTGCACGTGGGGATTTTGGCTTGCCAGTAGCGTCTTTCACCCTGGGGATGCAAGTCCCAGTGGGTGTCATCTAGCAGCAGAGGAGAACGTAGCTCTGAATATGCGAATTTTTAGCCAGGTGCCACAGGAGCCCCTGTTGACACCTTGGAGCCTTAAGGAAAAAAAAAAAAAAAGAGCAAGCCAAATCTTACCATCACAGAACCTCCTCTCTTCTTTCATGCTGCACCCCCGTTTACTCACTTTAAAGACAGCCTGGTATTTCGAGGTCAGCAGTGATGGGTGTTGTTTCTATAGAAATGCGTTATAGAAATGATGTGTCCGCAAATCAGCCCCTCGGTGTTGGTGCAATGGGGGGATGTTCACTTGGACTCACTTACTACAGCGAGGCTTGGTGGATCATCACAGGACCCACTTGTCAAACAGGCCGAGGGTCTGACCATCCAGTTCTTCTGCCACAAGGCTCTTTGTCAGGTGCCTCTTCCCTGACAAGTCAGGCTCTCAGGAGACCAGGTGGAACTTGGCTCATATTTCTCTTGCAGATTTGGTGAGCTGCTGCCTGTGAGTCATTTGCTTTTTCCGTTTCAATTTTCTTGTTGGCAAGATGAGGTAGTAATTCTTTCTGTCCTTTAATTACATCTGAATCAGATGGCAACAAGAAGTTGCTTGAATCACTTGTGCTTTGGCACAGTGCAAGTAGTTGTTTGAATCACTGATAGATCAAAATAAATGGTTATCCATAAATGGTCTAATTTCTGGCCAAGTGGTGAAGAGCAGTGAGATTCTGGCGTTATCATCTGACCCCGGGCTGTTAGGAGGGAAGTTCTGTGCGGGTCTTTCAGCCTCGTGGATCCTTGGCGATCCAGGGCTGTGCTCATGGCTCGGTTGCAGACCCTTTCAAACCATGTCATCCCAGTGAGATGATTATTCCCTTTTATTTGACTACTTCTTCGCATCATGAGCCAGCAACTAATAACCCAGTTTTCTTGGAATATGTTGTGAATCGGTTTTTGGATTTTATTCAGTTATGTGCTTTTAAAAACAAAAGCACAGAATCCTGTAGCTGGCAAGGCCCGGCAGATGCCATCTGTGTACAGAGTGAGCAATCTTGGGTCACTCATCAGAGGTCTTAGGGTCCAGTTCTTTATACCGCCTCTGCTGCCAGTGGCATTCTGGGATGTCTTTTATATGGCAAGGAGCTTGCTAGTCCTTCATGCCAAAGACTTATGAAGCTTTAAATGTGCTCCTGAGATAATAAATGAAAAAGCACTTTGAAACAAATATAAAGATGGTGATGTCCAAGACGAAGTACCCCAGGGTCCAGCACAGGGCTCGTTTTTTTGTAGCTGAAAGCACAGTGCAGAATGTGCCGGTTTTAGTGTTCAGCCATCACTTGGTCACAGCACCATGATCAACTTAAGAGACAGCCTAAAACCCCTCACTTCAAAGAGAAGACAGAATGTTCTATAAAAACAACTTGATATATAAGGGAGCACTTTTGGTTTGGGTTTGGTTTAAAAGAAGGTTTTCTTATCAAAGAGCTACATATTAGAAGCTGTTTTTACAATCCAGGTTTGAGCATTGATTTTTAGTTCCTGGAAGCATAGGGGTCCTTCACTGTGGTTTATCTGGAACTCTGTGCAAGTCAACTCGATAGGAAGAATACGTCCCATTGCTTTGCATGAGCACTTACTGTGCCAAGCATTTCCTGAACTGTTAGACTTGAAAGTAGCAGGAAGCAGAGGGAGAGAGCTTCCGTGTTTTCCTGACATGTTTGACAATTTTGAGATTACATGTGATAGCAGGTACACATTTGAAAAGTTCTATGAATAAAACACTGTTTTGTGATGAAAATACCGCAGCAGTCAGTTGGAGCGGATAGACACCGTAGAGGGTGTGCAAGGCAGGGTGTGATTTTTCTCATTACAAAATGATTGTAGCTCTGTCTTCTTTTTAGCACTAGTTGCTTTGTTTTTACATTCGTGACTACGATGGGGAGTGTTTTGAGGTGTTCTTAAACTGGATATTTCAAAATACCACACAAAGCAAAGTGATTTTCTTAGTAATCTCGATTAATTGTCCTTTCAGGTAAGTGAATCTTCCACTCCTTTAGTTGAATAGATTTTTTGCTAAGGAATGTCACTTTATTTGAAGACTGAACTGTCGAATCTGTCTGCCCCCTAGGACATGAGGAACCTGAGGTTTGCGCTGAAACAGGAAGGCCACAGCAGAAGGGATATGTTTGACATTCTCACGAGATACGCCTTTCCCCTGGCACACAGTCTGGTAAATTCCAGGGTTCTTCCCAGCACTGGGGGGCTGTTGGGAGTCTACTCTTTCATCTTACGCTCTGTGCTGTACTTCCCGGCATGATACATATGCCAGGACGTTTATTAAAGATGATTGAATTGTTCCGGGGGTGGGGAGGGGGCAGGCCTCTCCTCTGCTAGTCCATGTGGGATGGCTCACCCCAGGTGACTGGAGCATCACCCTGGGCAGCCTGTGCTCTCCCCCCACCCAGGGCGCCCCCTGCCTTGGCTCACCCTCTTTAAAAGGCATGAGGTAGCGAGGCGGACCGTCGGGCACCTTCCTTTCTCCATTGTGCCTGGCTTGCACCTCTTCTCCCCTCTCCTGCCCTGCTCTAGTCTAAGCAAACTTGGAGGCAAACACCTGCTACGGGGACGGCAAGGAAGTAATTCTTATAAATATAAATATAAATATAAATATAAATATAAATATAAATATAAATAAGCGCCTTTGCTTTGAGTCTAGGATGAGTATGCCACTGTGTAGACAAGGGGATCAAGGAGATCATTTGATTTTTGTTTTCTTTTTAATGTTTATTTTTGAGAGACAGAGAGAAACAGCATGAGCAGGGAAGGGGCAGAGAGAGAGAGAGAGAGAGGGAGAGAGAGAGAGAGAGACAGAATCTGAAGCAGGCTCCATCCAAGCTCCGAGCCATCAGCACAGAGCCCAACGTGGGGCCCGAACCCACGAATCGTGAGATCATGACCTGAGCTGGAGTTGGACGCTCAACCGACTGAGCCACCCAGGTGCCCCTGAAGGAGATCATTTGTAATGTAGCCCTTCTCCCTGAGGCCGTCTTTTAGGGCTTTTTGGCAATAGAGGCCTGAGGTTTGTTTGTTTGTTTTTCTAGTGAGACAAGGTTCCTCTCTTCCCAGATTTCATCGACACTTGTTTTGGCCGAAGGAAATTCATGGTTGATGGAAGGGACAATTATACAAAGACTGGAGGTCTAGAAAGATATGAAGAACTCATGAGTCATGTGTTGATTACAGATTCACATGTAATGCTTTAAACAAATGTAATGATACAGAGTTGAACACGTTTTCAGCCTTTTCTCAGTTTTTGATTAAATGTGGGTTTGAAAACCTATTTAAGAACTAAACAATTTCCTTAACTATTAGGGCTAATAGAGTTTTATGGGAACACATCTTTGGAATATGAACTGTGAATGTAAGTCTAATCCACGAAAATGCAGTTAGGGGGTGTGTTCTGTCTTGGGCTTTGCATATCTGGCCCAAAATAATCAGAAATTTGCTCCTATAAGTCCATCTCTCTGGCATCTTTTGTCTCTTTTAGGGTTTACTCCCCTAAAAAGTCAGTTCTTATACCAACTTTCTCCTAAACTACTGTCCCATCTCTCTCCTCCATCCAAAGTTCTGGAAAGAATAGTCTGTTCTCCTCTCCAGTTTATTCATTCCTCCAGCCCATTTCAGTATCTACCTTTAAAAAAAAATTTTTTTAATGTTTATTTATTTTTGACACAGAGAGACAGAGAGAGAGAGAGAGAGAGAGAGAGAGAGAGAGAGAGAGAGAGCATGAGTGGGGGAGGGGCAGAGAGAGAGAGAGGGAGACATAGAATCCGAAGCAGGCTCCAGGCTCTGAGCTGTCAGCACAGAGCCCGACGCGGGGCTCGAACTCACAGACCGTGAGATCATGACCTGAGCCGAAGTCGGACGCTCAGCCGACTGAGCCACCCAGGCGCCCCCAGTATCTACCTTTATTGAAGGTACCTTTTTGGAACTCAAGCTCTTACTGGCCAAATCTAGTGGCTCACTTCAGTCTTTATTCTGTTTGATCTTCCCTCAGAATTCACCAGTTTTGAGCACCCGTTCTAGCAAGTCCTGGTTTCTGTGTTATTCTGCCAACTTGACTGCCCTTCCCAGTCTCCACTGCCTCTGTCTTTTCCTTGGTGGACCATCTCGGTGCTGGTCTGCTCTCAGACACCTTCTCATGTTACGCACTTTGCCTTGATGGTTTTGTTTCATCCCATAGTGTAGGCTGCCACTGCTGTATTGGTGATTTCAAAATCTAGCCCTGACGCTGGCCTCCAGTGAATCTAACAAGCCTAATTCTCAAACATCTTCCTGTGGAAGTCCATGAGAATCACAAGCTTGTTGTCTCTCCCGACCTTTTTGCAGCTCACCAGACCTGTTCTTCAGCCTACATGTCCCTCAATCGGGAGGATCCTCACTTGCTCAGGTTCGAGAGTTTGTAGTCAGCTGTCTTATTCCCTTGCTGCCTTGCCACCCATAGCTACATCCATTCCAAATCTTAGAGGTTCTACTTACTAGTAACTCTCACATATTTCTTCCCATTTCTGCTTGTGCTTCCTCTTTTAAGCCATGCTTCCTAACTGGCTTCTGTTCTTTCACTTTCTCTCCTTCCAATTTACTCTTCACGGTGCTGCCAGTTGTTTTTAGTGGAACTACAATCATGTCAGTGCGTCCCACTCTCCACACACACGCACACACAAAATGCTCAGTGACTTCCCGTGGATTATACCCTGCGCTCCGCCGTGTGCTCCTCTGGTATACATGGAGCTTTCGCAGCGTGGAGTCTTTGGTTTTTCTATCCCCTTTACCAGCAGGCTTCCTGTCTCTTTAAAGCCCATCCTCCACCACCTCGCTCAGCCCTAAGTCCTTTTACATACTGTGTGCATCCCTCACCGCCCCCTGTAGGGTTGGTCTGGCCTCTCACTTGTTAGACTTTGCAGGTCCCTCCATTAAAGCACTTACCTCAGTCTGCCTTACGTAATAATTATGTAGTAATTGCCTACCTCCTGCTCTACTATGGGCTTATCAAGGCGGGGACCAGCCTTTATTTTTCTCACCTCAGCATAATGACTTCTGCATGGGAGTTGTATAATGATGGCTTTTTTATTGAATTCAGGGCTAGTAGAAAGTGAAGGAAAAATCCATTTTATGGAAATGAACGGGATGCATTTCTGGACGTTGTGGATGGAGCTCAGGCGCCTAGGATCGCAAGTTGCTGCCACTGGAGCAATCCCCAGAGGGGTTGATTCCTCAGGTCTGTGGTACTTCACCGTAGCTTTTGTACCTGTGCTAGAAATCACTACGTCTTCCTTGGGAAGTCAGTAAAGTGACAAACTTGAGAAAAAATGTGAGCCTGATTGCTTATACAGAGTTTTAGGAAATTACATTCTCTAAGTTTTAACCACTAAAAGTCAGCTTTAAAAAAAAAGTTAAACTAGTCATCAAATCAATACAAGACAAGATACAGCTAAAAACTGATCAGCTATTAGCATGGCTTTTGGAATATCCGTTCCTGCTCTGCAAGTTGACATGTACAGCCGCCTCATGACTTCATTTCAGGGCACTGTGTTGGGTGGCGTCAGGGAGCAGAGGGCGCAAATGAGGAGTGGTTGCTACCTCGTACTATTCACAGATGTGACACAAAAGATAGGACACACGTGTGGCCCCGATACGGAACTGTTCCATATCCCAACTTTTTTGAATCTGGAAAAGTGGCCCGAGCAAGGAGACAGAAGCCAGTTGGTAGGGATCTAAAGAAAGAGTTGGTGGTGTTTAAAAAACAAAGGGGTATCAGCTGGGTTGAGGGAAGAAGTGTTTCACTTAGAACCCGAGAAAGGTGAATGAATATATTTGGGTGCAGGGGAGAGGATCCTTGCCTCTTTTCAAGGCAAGAGAGAGAAGGGATCTTTCTGGAGCAGGATCCCTGGGGAAGGCTGAGGGGGAAGGCTGAGGGGGACGGGGTGAAGCCCAGTTGGTGGGGCAGTTTGGGAAAGGAGAAGGGACAAATTCCTCTGAGACAGGAGGGAAAGAAAAGTTTGCACACTGCCCCAGTGGGGAATGTGAGAGTGTGCCAGAAAGGGATTTCCTGGAAGCCCTAATCTAAGCCTGATTGCATTAAACAATACAAAGGGCCCTGCTTGAAAAATATCACTTTGTTAACATTGTTGAAACTGGTAAATCAGCTGCAGATTATCTCAGTGAATTTTTTTTTATTGTAAGCATTTGAGGCCACAAGTAATCTTGCTGTTGTATCCATGAAATGGTGTATGGAGGCCAGGAGACCTAGGTTCGAAATCCAGCCATGGGGTGAACAGTGTACCAGGGGGCTTTTTACTTTCCGACCACCCCTTTGGCTCTGTCTTGCCTCTTTCCTCAGTAATATTTTCACCATGTAGTGTGTTCACGTTAGGACTTAAACTTTGTTTTTTTATTTGTTTCAAATTTTTATTTAAATTCTAGTTAGTTAACATATAGTGTAATATTGGTTTCAGGTGTAGAATTTAGTCATTCATCACTTACATACAACACCCAGTGCTGCTGATAACAAGTGCCCTCCTTAATGCCCATCCCCTGCTCCCCTCCCTCTATCAACTCTATCATTAAGAGTCTCTTGTGGTTTGTTTCCCTCTCTCTTTTTTGCTCCTTCCCCTATGTTCGTCTGTTTTGTTTCTTAAATTCCACACATGAGTGAAATCATATGGTGTTTGTCTTTCTCTGACTTATTTCACTTAGCAGAATACACTCTAGCTCCATCCACATCATTGCAAATGGCAAGATTTCATTCTTTTTGGTGGCTGAGTAGTATTCCATTGTGTGTGTGTGTCTGTATCTGTACACATACATACATACACCACATCTTCTTTATCCATTCATCAGTCGGTGGACATTTGGGCTCTTTCCATACTTTGGCTATTGTTGATAGCGCTGTTATAGACATCGGGTGCATGTGTCCCTTCGAATCTGTATTTTTATATCCTTTCTATCCTTCCTAGCAGTGCAATTGCTGGGTTGTAGGGTAGTTCTGTTTTTAAGTTTTTAAGGGAACCTCCATACTGTTTTCCAGGGTGGCTACACCAGTTTGCATTCCCACCAACAGTGTAACTGGGTTCCCCTTTCTCCACATCCTCGCCAACACCTGTTGTTGCGACCTAAACTATGAATTGAACTTGAGCAGTTTAGCCACCCACAGTCGACCCCAACCCATTAATTCGATTGTTTCTATATTATGTCAATCCGTTAAGACTTGAACATTGTTCTTGTAGCATTTTCCACTTCAGCCAAAGTGTTTTTTTCTTGCTTTATTTTTGTTTTGCCTGACAAACGCTAGAAATTGTATTTTTACAAGCTGCATTGTAAATGCTACTTCTAGGTAAATGATATATTTTTATAAGAAACGTGACCACACTTCTGACTTAACTTTTTGAAGGCAGGAACAAAAATTATACATATGAACAGAGCCTGATAGCACTACAGAATAGAGTACGTAATCATTGGGGTGATTTGCTCCATGCCGAAATTCTTCTTTCATTGATTTCCTTTATTGTTTGCTCATTTGTTACTCCGTTGGGATAACCAGACAGAATATAAATTTTAGATGAGTGTTTAACTGTTAATCCCAACGTACCATTGAGTCATGAACTCAATTTATTAGTTTCCAACTAGCATTTTTAAATTGAGTAGAAGAGAAAATGTTAACAGCACAGTACCTAATACAGGTATGTATGGTTTGGTCAAATGTTTGTTTCAGAGGTGTGTGTGTGTGTACAGGGTCAGGGGGAGTGTAACGTGTATGGTTTTCTGTTTATCATCATCTAGAAAGCTTGAAAAACAGTCTTTGAGGTAATGGCAGAATATGTAGAATAAAATGCTCTTTAACTTAATTTAGGCATTAATAAAGTCACTTCCATCTGTTTTTACCACTGTAGGCTGTACTGTCTTGAATTTTGTTGCAGTGAACGGCTTGAGTTTTGACAAAAATCCTGGGGTGTAGACTCACATAGGGAAGTGGAGAGCTGGAAGGAGTAGAGCCTGGGACCCGGTCGCCAGGTTCATGGCAGCCGCTGATGAGGGAGAGGCAGACAGAGGACTTGTTTACAGAGCCCTTCTGGTGTGGGGTCACGAGTACATGCCATGCCGTCCAGCGGCCCGTGTCTGAATCTGGCTCAGTCGCATACCTGCTTGGCAACTTTGGTTGGAAGCCACGTAATGTTTATGTGCTTCAGTGTTCTCATCTGTAATGAGGATAATAGCAGTCTCTACTCCATAGAGTTTTTATGAGGATTAAATGTAAACTGTTTACAACAGTGCCTGGCACACAATAAGTGCCCTTTTGGTGTCAGCTGTGCAGTCGTGCGCCATTTTCCCAGCAGGTGCAAAGAAGGATGATTACCCCAACACACTTTTGTTCCCCAGAACATTAATAAAGTAATTGTGATAATATGTGAGACACTGTAAGTCCCTTAAAACAAAGATGCCATATAGATAAGGTTACTGTTCTTAACAAACCACCGGTTGTACTTTGATAAAGGATTAATTGAAAGTGTTAAATTTCGGTGTGTCAAATCCAAAAAGCATCTTGAAATGTGAATGAAGGGCGGCAGTGATACTCTTCAGAAATGGTTTTCCGGTGTTGCTTTCTTTCCATCTTTTGACCCCACGTAGGCCTCCTGCTTTCCGGGTGGCACAGCTCACCCAGGTGTGTGTCCCTGTGCATTGTACTTTTCTGTGCCGTTCTAGATGAAGCTCTCGAACACTGCACGGTTTCTTGCCTCTTGTTGCTCTGTGAGCTCATCAGCACCCAGGTAGTTTCAAAGGTTGGCAGTGTCTCGTTTGTTTTCGTACACTTGACCTTCCTGTGGGCAATAGGAATAGGCACAGGAGAGGAGACTCTGGCTGTGCTTTTGAGAGAAACAGCTGGGTCTCAAAGCCTTTTCCATGGATACTAGCAGCCTTCCGGGGACCGATGGCGTGGCGCCTGCTACGGTGAGCAGCATAGGAGGACAGAGTGTTAAAAATGGCTGCACCTTTAGGACAGGGCCTGTCTGCATTTGCAGGTGTCTGGGACTCCTGCCTTTGCTTCTGAGTCTTTGGCACTCTCTTCCTTTTGGCCAGCTTTGGTGAGCCACATCGAATCTGGTATCTGGCTGAAGCACTGTGCCGGTTCTACCTTGTGTCCTCTCTGGCTCAAGTCCAGTTGTACTTGCTTATAAAAATGACGATGTACACATTGTGGGGGTGCACATCTGTTCTGATGACTTGAATGAGGTGTAAATGGTCCTGTGGATAGGCTATTAAAAACAAGGGTGCTTTTCCCTGGGCCTTTGTTTTCCAGTCCAGAATTGGGGAAATTTTTATAAATTGCTTTGAGATTTTAAAAATTTCAGACTGAAATTTAGTGGACTCTTACTTCCCAGGCTGACCACAGGATAAAAGCACACAGCTCATTTTCAGAAGGCAATTGAAATGAGAAGCAGTACTGTGTGTAGACACACACACACGCACGCACGCACACCCCTACACACCTACCTCTACCTGTCTTTCAGCCTAGATGTGGCTTTAGGACTGAAGAATGTCTTAGTTCTCAAGTTTCTTTGTGCCCAGGACTCTTTTTTTCTTTCTTGAATAAGCAGTAAATGTGTGCCAATTGAGGGTCTCCTCGTGCCTCCTGCCGCCTCCAAGACTTGGCCTTGGTCTCTGTCAGTCTCTCTCTTCTCCCTGCTCTCCATCTCCTGGAACCGTGCTCCCAGCTGGGCTGTCCCCGCAGTGCCACCCCCATTCAGAAGTCTAGTGTTCACTGCCTGCCTGCACGTCCTTGGCAGCCGCTCACTTCACAGCTCACCTGACTTCTCGCCCTCCTACTGCAGGGAACCTGTGCTTTTGAACGTGACTCAAGACCCTGTAAGTTCTGAAGCCACTGCTCCTTTCAAGGGTTTGTTTGTTTGTTTGTTTTTTAACTACTGAGTAGCTATAAGAAAATGTTTGTAAAACATATGTAAAGTATAAAGAAGTATGCGATCTGGAACATCCATCTGTCTCCCAGGATATCATGTCTTTGACTTCATTCACCACGGCTCTCTGCAGCCCGGCCTGGTCTGCTGGCTTCTGGTTTGCTGGCTCGAGGTGCCTAGTTTCCCAGGCTGTTTTGTGATTTTTGCCAGTGAGCTCCTATTCCTTGGACCTTTATGGGAATCCTCTGAGGCCAGGATTGAAGGCAGTTTGGCATTTCCTTCCGCCAGGCATCTTAGGGCACCACAAATGGGGGATGGTTACAGATTAGATTCTCTGCCTGATGTCTTCTGGGCCATCCGACTTTTATGAGTTTGGGCTACGAATTGGTTAAATTTGCTGCCGTGTGGCTACAAATTCCTGGTGGGGGACAGCAGTAGAGATTTTTTTCTCCCTTAATTAACACCAATAATCTAGACAGGTAAGTTCCTTGGAGTCTCAGGGGGCCAGTTCCTATTTGTGCTTAACCCTGAGGTTGTAGCACTTGGGAGGCCAGCCTGTACAGGAGCTCATTTCCAGTTTGATGCCCATCCTAGCATCTGGGTGGGCCTGGGGCTTTATGTCCTTATGTCCTATCTCTTGGACCCCAAGAGGCCATGGAAACCAATTCTGTGAGTACCCTGAGGTAAAAGCCCGTGCTTTCCTCTTGGTCTCTGAGTTCCTGTTTGTGGCCAGTTTTTAGCCTCTGCGTATTTATTCCTCCCCAGCCAGCTCATCGGAGCATTTTTAGAAAGGTTTCTGTTTTATCCAGCATTGTTAGATGTTCTCAGCAGAAGGCTCACTTAGGGCATCTGTACCATCACATTTCCAGATACCTCTCCGTGTGGCTTCTGAGATCTGAAGGACCTGGTCCTCTGCCTCTTTAGCTTCTTTTCAGCTTCCTTGGCTTCCTTGCGCTAAGTGTGGGTTTTCTAGAAAAATCCATCCTTCCCCTCCTCCTAGCTCTATGCCATCCCCTCATCAGTCTCTCTTCCCCTCATGTCTTCCAGCACTGCCTGTCTGGGCATGACTTGCACATCCAAAGCTTCATGTTTCCCTTTCGTGGCTCCATAACTTCAACTGACACCTAAACATTTGTCTAAAATTAATCTCTCCTCTTTCCCTTAAACCTACTCATTTGTGCTCCCAGTTTCTTGTGCTGTCTTCCCCTCCTCCAAAATCCAGGCCACTCGAAGATTTCCCTTTTCCTGAACATTTACTGAAGCCAGCCTGATTTGGTTCAGGTTTTCATCTCCTCTTTTCTCAACTGCTGAGATGGTACTTAAACTAGTTGCCGTGCTTCCTTTTTGTCTCCGATCTGGTCCAGCCCTGCATGTGCTGTCTGTCACTTCCCTCTCCCCTGGACACGACTCACATTCCCCTGCCCCTAAAACTTCGCCAGTCCCTCCCTCTCAGTCAGTGTCAGTGCAAACTTCTATCTCCCTCATTTTGTGTGTGGCCTCACCTCTCAACTGTCCCCACTTTTTTCTACCCCCTCCTATGCTCTGGTGTTTGCTGATGGCCTCAAATTCTCGGAGTTTGGGTCCCATTTGGGCCTTTTTGTCACATCATTGTTATTACCATGTCCAAAGTCATCTTACCCTTCCAGGCCCCTCTCTCCAGAAGTAACCTAGGCATTCTCTGGAGCCCCAGGTGCTTTATCTGTACCTCTCATGGCACTTAACTGCTCTCCTCTTCACACGATTGATAGTTGTACCTCCTTGTCACTCTCCTTTGGAGGATTTCTAACCCCTTACAGACAGTACCTGGGTCTTACTCGTCTTTTTGTATACTTAATACCTTGTTCATAGTAGGCCCTTGGTAAATGTTTGTTGAATTAATATACTAAGGTCAGTAGAGTGAATAAATTAAGAACCAGCAGCAACCAAGTCATCAATAAGAATATTCTGTTGAGAAAGGGCATTTATTCAACAAGTACTACTTTAAAATTTTGAAAATAGGCCATATATGACCGTAGTTGAAAATTCAGGAAGTATAAAAGGTATTGTTGTGGACCAAATGTGTGTGTCCTTCCCAAATCATACTTTGAAGCCCTAACCCCCCAGTGTGATGGATGATATTTGGAGGTTGGGCTTTTGAGAGGTGTAGGTTTAGATGAGGTCCTGGAGGTGGAGCCCCATGATGGGATTAGTGACCTTGGAGGAAAAGCGATGGACCAGAGCTGGTTGGCTGCCCTCTGTAGACCAGGAAGTGGGTCTCACCAGAACCCGACCATGCTGGCTCCTTGACTTTACGCTTCACAGCCTCCAGAACTGTGAGAAATAAATGTTCACTGTTTTAGGCCCCCAGTCTGTGGTAACTTGTTATGCTAGCCAGAGCTAACTAAGACAGGCATGTAGTAAAAATCTCTCCCTCCCAGCACTGTTTGCCCATCTCTTTCCCCTCCTCACAGACACCCAGGGTTGTCACTCTGTTAATGTCCACCCAGTGATGGTTTAGGCCTGTTCATGCAACTTGTTAGTTGTATTCTTTCCCCCTTTGACCCTAGCAATAGTATGCTATATGTGCCCTTCCATACCTTGATTTTAAATTTACCAGTACATATCACCTAATAATGGACTTCTTCATCCTATTTATGGCCATATAGTACTCTGTTGACCGTACCATACTTTATTCAGTCCTCTATTGACGGGCGTTGAGATCATTGCCAATCATTTGCTGTTACACAAACTGTGGTTGGTAACCTTGCACATACATCATTTTGTATGTGTTCATGTATGTTTTAGGATACATTCTTAGAGTAGAATTACTGCTATTACCAAATTCCCTTCGAGGAAGATGTACTGGCATTCCCTCCCGTGTGCACTGTGTCTGCCTGTTTCCAGACATCCCCTCCAACTCTGTTAGTTTCCTAAAGCTCCTGCAACACACGGCCGCAAACTTGTGGCCTATGAAAACACAAGTCTTACAGTCCTAGAGGTCACAGGTCGAAAATGAGTCTCCCTGGGTTAAAATTGTGGTGTGTGGGGCTTGTGTTCCTCCTGGAGGCTCTCGGGGAGAGTCCATTCCTTGCATTTTCCGGCTTCTAGAGGTGCCTGCATCCCTTGGCTCATGGCCCCTTGCTCCCTTTACAGAGCTAATAGCAGTGGTCAAGTCCTTTGAATTATTCTGACTTTATTCCATCATCACTCTCCTTCTCTGATTCCAACTCTTCTAACTCCTTCCACATCACAGGACCCTTATGATGACATTGGTACTCCGGGGAAATCCAGGGTACCCTTCCTATCTTAAAAGGCGATTAGAAATCTGAATTCCATCAGCAACCTAATTCCTCTTTGCCATGTATGGTAACATGACATGGGTCACAGGGATTAGGACATGGACATCTTCGTGGGGTCCTTCTGCCAACTGTACCAATCCCAGTATGCTTTCTGTCTTTTTCAATCTCTGCTAATCTAATAGGTGAAAATGTGGATTCATAGTTTTATTTTGTATTTATCCTATCCTATTTGACAAAAATTGAATATCTTTTGGTTTGAGCTATTTGCCTTTCTATTTGTTCTCTGTGACTTCTGCCTACATTTCTTTTGGAATTTTGGTCTTTTTCTTGTTGAAGGAGTTCTTTATGTACTAGCTATGCTCGTAATACAAGTTGCAGTTATTTTCCCCATATGTATGTCTTTTGACTTAGGGTGGCTTTTGCTATGGGGATTTTTTTTTAATCTTTATTTGTGAGTGTTCATCATTTTTTTTCTTTTTGGGGATGGGGAACCCTAAGACAGCCCTAAGTTTGATGATTCATCAGGAGAGTTCACAAGACTTTATTAACACATGGTCGTACTCACAAGTGTGATTTATTACAGCAAAAGGGTACAGAGGAAAAGCAGCAAAAGGGAAAGGTGTATGGGGTAGAAGTCATGGTAGAAACTCTGCACGAGCTTCCAGAGTTTTCTCCCCATGGAGTCACACAGGAAGCACTTAATTCCTACAGCACCAAGTTGAGACCACGCATGGGAAATGCTATCAACTGCGGAAGCTCGGCACCTAGAGTTTTGATCAGAGGCCGGTCATGTAGCCCCTCTGCCTAACATGTACCAAAACCCCAGCCTCTCAGAAGGAAAGCAGGCGCTCAGCATAAATCACGTGTATACAGTTTGGGCACCGCCAACCACTCTTAGCGGTTAGGGAGCAATGGGAACCCTCCCGAGAGCCAGGTTCCCAGAGTCCGGCTGAGGGCCAGTCTTGCAAGTGGACCTGGGTAATGAGAGCAGCCAGGGTCGCTAGGATAATTCTTGTCTGCATGGTTTTCTTTTATAACTTCTGGGTTTTGTATCCCTGTTAGGGAGGTTTTCTCTACTCAGAGTTCTAGAAGAATTCTCCCTAGAATATTATTTTAATACTTTCGTTTCTTTTTAAAACTTAAATATTCCATCAATTTGGAATTTTTTCGGGGTGACCGTGTCTGCGTAAGATCTGGATCCCAATCTTTCTTCCACTGTTGTCACCACACCATTGGTTATCTGATCTGCTCCTTTGAAACACCACCTTTACCACACACTTCGTTCTGCTTGGTGTTTGATTTCTGAATGTTTCCTTTCTTGCATCAATCACTCTTCATGTACCAGTAACATTCTTTTTATTTAACTCTTGAGGCTTCATAAGATGAAAGGTCTGGTAGAGCAGGCTTCTCCTTGTTTCTCCTCTTTTTTTCATCCCTTTCCTCCCTGTTTGTGCTGTCCAGGCATTTCCGGAACGCCTGTGTTGTGCCTAGGTGCAGGGAGCTGGGGCTCATGCCGAACCCCTGGCCCCTGAGAGAGCAAACAGACACATACGATATAGATGCATGTGCACAGGACATCAGGGGAGCGGCAAGTAAGGGGCCTGTTGTCGAGGAAGGCTTCCTAGAGGAGGTGAATCCTGGAAGACGAGCAGGAGTATTAGCCAGGCAGAAACAGCCAAGGACAGGAACAGTGTGTGCAAATGTGAAGAGACTGGATACAGACTGGACCCACACGTGGGCTGGTGTCTATGTGGGAATAGTGGTGACAGATGGTGTTGGAGGGGAAGGCTGGGCCCCAAAACTCGCAGAGCCTAACCTGCCCCACCAAGAGGTTCCACTTTCTATCTGAAGGGGAGTGGAGCCATTCAAGGGGTTGAAGCAGTAAAGTGACATTAAATTTCGATTTCAGAAGATTGCTTGGGCTGCAGCATACAGACTGCATGGAGAGGGGCAGGAGTTTAATTCTGGGGATGTTCATTAGTCACCTGGGTACATGATTGTGAGCCCTTCAAATGGGGCAAAGGAGAGTGAGGATTTGAGGACGATCTAGAAGAACAGTAGAATTTGTTGATTGTGTGACTATAATTATGATGGGGGATGACATGATAGGGAAGAATCCAGCCTGGATAAACAGGTTGACATTGGTTGAGATGGGCAGTATTGGAGTGGGGAGGGAAGAGGCGGTGAGCCCCATTTCAGATATGTGGAATTGCAGGTGTCTGTAGGACAGCCAGACAGACATATCTGGGAGGCAGGTGGCCGCGTACCTGGAGCTGTGGCCCGGGGCA
Organism: Acinonyx jubatus; assembly: GCF_027475565.1. Classification (NCBI taxonomy): domain Eukaryota; kingdom Metazoa; phylum Chordata; class Mammalia; order Carnivora; family Felidae; genus Acinonyx; species Acinonyx jubatus. The sequence goes on from NC_069389.1 coordinate 120,028,996, forward strand.
AGGTTTATTTGGCAGGCCCAGATGTGATCATTGGCATTTTCATAGATGTGGCCAAAATTGCCAGGAGAGACAGTTACAGTGAGAAGAGGTGCGACAGATGAAGCCTGAGAAATGTCACCATAAGTGATTATGATTGTAGACAAGTAGGAAAGAATGCTCTTTTTCCAAATGGTTTCAAATGACATTTCAAATGTATTTACTGAGTCGTCTTCTCCTGAATAAATGACTGTGTATATTTATATATGAAGGTGATGGCAACCCAGAAATATTAAGCCACTTTCCCCAGGGAAGGTGGTAGAAAGAGGACGAGGAGAATTATTTATGCAGGAAGTATAAATGGCAGTTGATGTGCTAGCTGCTTTTGACCTATGAGACTTGTGTCAGATTTTTCGACTCAATTACCTTTGATGCACTTACCTGAAGATGTTACTTAGAATTACAAACGTTGCCAAGTGTCAGTACCTCCTGTGGTTCTTCCTTAAAAATTTTAGCTCCCCCCCCTTTAATGAAAGCATTTTTTCTTATATGAAGAGGTCTGTTTTTTAAGTGTAATCTAAAAGATGAAAATGACATGCATTTACATTGCTTACCCTTATGTGGTAGATGGAAGCTTTTAGAAAGGCGGGTATCTTCAATTTCAGAAATCAAGTTAGAACAAACAAAAAAAAAAATGCTCCCTTAAATTCCTGTTCCAACACTGCAAAATTCTATCTGGAAAGAGTTAACAGTCCCCTGACTTTTAATTTTTTTTTAACATTTATTTATTTTTGAGAGAGACAGAGCATGAGCAGGGGATGGGCAGAGAGAGAGAGAGAGAGAGACAGAATCTGAAGCAGGCTCCAAGCTCTGACCTATCAGCACAGAGCCCAACGTGGGGCTCAAACCCACAAACCGTGAGATCATGACCTGAGCTGAGGTCAGACGCTTAACCGACTGAGCCACCCAGGAGCCCCTGAACTTTTAATGCTAGATATTCAGAGTTATATTTTGTTTACTTCCTGAAAAGGGTCTGCTCGTTCTAAAACTTGTGTCCATCAATGACCATGCCATTGCATGGTGGTAGCATCATTTGAAAGCACTGTTAAATCTCCATAGTTTATCGATTCATTCCCCTGCATACTATGAAAATAGTTTTCTTCTGTAACTGTCTCCCTTTTGAATGATATTTAGTTTTTACAAATCTGATTCTGTGACATCCAGTTCCAAGACATACTGTGAAGAGTCCTTGAGGGAAGAGGCTCTCCGTGAGGGGCTCCATGAGATCTAGAACCCTAATTCGCAGACAGCTCTCCCACCTCAAAGAAGGAAACTTCTAAATCACTCAACATTGATAGAGTCTACTAAACAAATAAATAAGTCCAGTCTAGGTGTTTTAAGTGAGTTGATGCGTCTTCATGTAGTTGCCATTTAAAACCAATGGCTAATTAAGTGAAAGCCAAAACCCGTTGTCGTTTCAGATTTTTTCTCCCACGAGACACAACAGTGATAAATGTAGGAAAATTTAAATGACAAGTTACATTCTCTTTGTCAGAGCTGTTTTTATCCCTAGTGTGAAATCGGAGATTTTCATCTCAACTTTGTCCTTTTAACATTTTTCAAATGTTACATTGTGCTATTTTTAAACCTGGAAAAAAATGCACATGATTGCTTTTTTTTTTTTTTAAGTCTCCATGCATGGGATCTCTTGACTAGTAGGAATCTGAATTGGTGAAATGCCAAAATACCAATAAAGAGCCAAATAAAGGAAGACCTGCTCATTTGAAACCAGGATAGGCACTTGACGGTGGCTGTTTTCTGGTGTCAGTTTCCTGATTCTGATACTGTACTCTAGCTGTCTATGCAGCATGTTCACATCGGGGAAGCTGAGTGAAGGCTGCACGGGACTTGACTGTACATCTTTGTCACTTCTTGTAAATCTGTAATTATTTCAAAATAACTTTTTTAAAAAAGGAGAGCAGCCAGCCAGATAGGTCATCTGCACAGAGGCCCGAAGCTGTGTTCCTCAGAGGCCCGAGGCTGTGTTCCTGAGTGTCATCTGTGTATTGCAGGGCCCCCCCCCCCACCCTCTGGCAACAGCCGAGTTGTCGGTTCGGTTCTGTGGGGCCAAGGCGGGGCCCAGGCACCCCCGCCCCTACCCTGAGGCAGAGCCAGGCTGAGGGACCAGGCCCCAGAAGAAAGCCACGGGGGTTAGGGTGGGGGCGCTTCCCGAAGCACCGAAGCACCGATTGGATTTGGCGATTTGGCGAACCCCTTGGCTCTGAGGCTTTGCTGAGCCCGCACTGACTCCTGGTTGCCTTGTCCTCGGGCGGGCCGTGAAAGAAGTGAAAGGAGATCAAGGAGATCGGTGCCGGGACCAGTTCAAGCGGCCGACTCGACTATTTCCCGCCTCACACACCCCTCCCCCTGAGCGATCCTCGTGAAGGAGGGTTCTCTCCATGGTGCTTGGGTCTCCCCAAGAGAGGGTCCCGATCGGGCCAAGGTTATCATTAGGAATGACTGGGAAATGGCAACCCCACTAATAAAGCATTAAAAGACTCGAAGTCTTGAAAAATGTGTTGTCTGTAAGAGAAAATAAATGTCACCTAAAAACCTCAAGGTATGTAGCCCATTAACTTTAGGTTTTAACAGTTTTCAGACAGAAGCCTTAATTAGGCTTGTCACAAGTCCCCACTTGTAGGGAATTCTGTGCTTTGTAATAATGCAGATGAAGGGTTTTGTTTCTGTCCTTTAATGCTTAGTAAGTTTTTTTGTATAATCCGCTTTTATGTTCCTCTGTTGAGAGCTTGTATTTTAACATTCTCGCTTTGTTCTCTTATCTGGATCTTGAAGGAGAAAAAAAAAGGGTAAAAAAATTAAAATATCTGGGACTTAAGTCCGGGTACATTCAACTTTCGAAAATATCCTCATGGATTCTTTTAGAATGCTTGCCTCAGTATGAGAGCCAAGTATGGACAACTTACTGTTTGTATCGTGTTCTTCTTTAAAAAGTAACAAGTTGTCCTTTATAAAAAAGATTTAATTCCTTGTAATTGTAAGCTAATTTATTTAGATGGTTAAAATATTAGTTTAAGCACCTGGTCTTTTTTACCTTAAGCTCCAGTTTGGTATTAGATGTGTTGCTGTCTATTTCATGACCAGAAATATCTGGCTGTTAGGTGATTCGTAAACCTTCCTGAAATATCTGAGATCCAAGTCTGGCTCTCAGCTCTTAACCTGGGGACAGTTTCCATCATAGAGTTCTCATAGCCATGTTTCAGGGATAAGGGATGCCAGTTCATGGCATCATCCTGTATATCTGGGCATCATCATAATGTGAAGTGTCATTCCAGAATGATTTCATGAGAAAGGCCACCTGAGATGTTGCTACTGCAAGCACATTGTATCTTTCTCTTGTTAATGACAGTTTTTTATATTACTTGTGTTCAGAGTTCCCTTAAATCAAGCATGTTAAAGAAATCATGGAGAGGTGCCTGGGTGGCTCAGTCGGTTAAATGTCCAACTTCGGCTCAGGTCATGATCTCACGGTTTGTGAGTTCAAGCCCCGCGTGGGGCTCTGTGCTGACAACTCAGAGCCTGGAGCATGCTTCAGATTCTGTGTGTGTCTCTCTCTCTGCCCTTCCCCTGCTCATGCTCTCTCTCTCCCTGTCTGTCAAAAATGAATAAACATTAAAAAAATAAAAAAGAAATAAAGAAATCGTGGATATCATTTTGGTTTGGGCTGTATAACTTTCATCTTCTGATAACAAACTTGTAAACTTATATTATGCTTATCAGTAATTTTAATATAAGATATAAGAGAGTATTTGAAGCAAGAGAGGAATTGCTTTATTATTGGTGACTGAGAAATAGTAAGGTATGTTGAAAATGCTGCTGGCAAGTCAAAGGACACTGATAGCATTAACATACATCATGAGTTTTCTGGAGAGAAAGTTTTATCTGGCCTTTGGGTTAGCAGTGTTATTCTTTGTTTTTAAAAGGCTGCCATATTCACTTGAGCTTCATGGGAAAGATGCAAATAACTAGAAGCAAACTGAACAAAAACCATGTTGAGATCAGGAACTTATTTCAAGAAAGCAGATTATAGGTCTTCTTCTAAAGTGAATGACACTCCTGTGCCTTAAGCCTCCTGCCATGTACAAGTATGTCAACAGCACAGCAGCCAGGAGTGTTGAGCAGTACCTGTGCTGGCTACTGACCAGTATAATATCCAGGGCTCAGATGTCACCCAGAGACTGCTTTGCTGTGTTCTACTGATTCTGTTTCGGGATGAAGAAGTACACCATACATTTTAGTGTTGTTTTCATCAAAAGTCCCTCTGTCGTTTAAACTTCAGTTAATAGAAATCATTTGTTTTCCCCAGTGGTACTGAATAATTAACTATTTAAGCAATCAGCGAATTGCTTAGCTAGATCAGTATTGTGTGGTCAGCATGCTACCCATGCAGAATACATAGCACTTGGACCTACCACCGCCAGAACTGAGACCTGCTGAGGGTGTCCTGTGCTTTAGAAAGTTGGAGAGTCTGGACAGCATGTTCTTGATCAGTTTTCACCTTAAACCTCCTGCCTTTTAAATTTATTTTAATGTTTGTTTATTTTTGAGAAAGAGCGTGAGCAGGGGAGGGGCAGAGACAGAGGGAGACACAGAATCTGAAGAAGGTTCCATCCAGGCTCCTACTGTCAGCACAGAGCCCGATGCAGGGCTCAGACCCACAAACCGTGACATCATGACCTGAACCAAGTTGGACGCTTAACCAACTGAGCCACCCAGGTACCCCCAAAACTCCTGCCTTTTAGACACACTAAACTGTTGCTGCCAAGTAAGCCTTTTCCTGAAACTCTCTGTAACGTAGGAGAGAGAATGCTGCCATTCAAAGTTGTAGTATGATAACAGAGGAAAATGGGTGGGAAGGAAGACCCCCAGAGGAAAAAGTGCCCAAACATGGTGCCTCCAGAGAAAGTCATTGTACAGAGGCTGGATAGGCTTCACAGTTTCATTGGCAACAAAAAATACATATTCTGCCTACTATGGACGGGACACTGTTCCGGTTACTAGGAAAAGAGGATGTGGCCAAAGCAGTCATCTGTCTTTATGGAGTCCATGTTCTACGGAGGGGACAGTGGGAGCCCAACAGTAAACAAGTAAATCTACAATCTGTCAAATGGTCATAAGTAATATGGGGAAATAAAATGGAAAGGACAATAGGGGGTGCTGTTCTGGGGGTAGCATGTAGTTTTTCTATAGGGCATCAGAGTAAGTCTCACTGTTTAAGGTTACATTTGAGCAGAGATGTGAAAGAGTAAGGGGGAAAGCCATGGGCGGGGGGAAAGATTCCAGACAGCTGGAGCAGTGGGTGGAAAGGCCCTGATGTTGGTATACACTTGGCGCTTTGAGGGAATAGCACTGGAGGTGAATTTGGCTGGAGAGGAGTGAGCAGTGGGAGAGCAGAGACGTGGTAGGGGATGTGGCCAGATGGTGGACAGCCGCATAGACCATTGGATAGACTTCCACTTTGGCTCCAAGTGAGATGGAAAGCCACAGGAGGATTTGGGCCAGAAGAATAACTTGAGCTGACCTAGGTTGTGACACTGTTACTCTGACTATAAAGGTAAATAAATAGAAAGTAGGGGACCAGTTAGGAAGTTATTATAATGATGCAAATGGGGGACGGTCAAGACTTTAACCAGGTGGTAGCAGTGAGCTGATGAGGATGACACCAAGGTTTTGGGCTCATCTAGAAGGATGGGGCTGCCATCTACTTCAATGAGGAGGCTGTGGGAGGAGCAGGATACAGGGGTGGTCAGGGGTTTCTCTTTGGATGTGTTAACTTTAGAATCTTCCAGATGCCTCTTAGGCTGGAGTTTTGGGGTGGTCCCTTGGACTGCCTGGCCTGCAGATCCAAGTTGGGGCTGGAGAGCAATAGCTACTAGGTAGGAGTCACTAGGGTCTGGATGGTATTTGAAGCTGTGAAACTCATCAGAATCGCCTCCAGAGTAACCACAGAAGGAAAAGCGAGGAGAGGTCTGGGTCCTTCATCTCACAGAGATCATGGCATTGATTCCGAATTCATAGAGAACAGTTAAAAATTTTCCTAATGTCCTGTCCCTCATGTTTTGAGACAGCTGTACTATTTAATAATTATTCCTGAATTTCCTTTTTTTTTTTAAGTGTGTTTTACTTGATCAATTGCTGATGTTTAAAATTGATAGGTGTAGTTTTGGTCTAGAAATCTGACTTATCTGGAAGATAATTTCAAACAAGGGCAACATTGAAAGAGATGTTTGCAGTGCACCTGGGTGGCTCAGTCAGTTAAGCCTCCGACTTCTGCTCAGGTCATGATCCCATGGTTTGTGGGTTCGAGCCCCACATTGGGCTCTGTGCTGACACCTCAGACCCTGGAGCCTGCTTCGGATTCTGTGTCTCCCTCTCTCTCTGCCCCTCCCCCACTAGTACACACACTCCTTGTCTCTGTCTCTTTCTCTCTCAAAAATAAGAAAACATTAAAAAAAGAAAGAAATGTTTGTAGGGGCACCTGTGTGGCTCAGTCAGTTGAGTGTCTGACTTTGGCTCAGGTCATGATCTCACAGTTCGTGGGTTTGAGCCCCACATTGGGCTCTGTGCTGACAGTGCAGAGCATGCTCAGGGTTCTCTCTGTCTCTGTCTCTCTCTCTGCCCCTCCCCCACTCAAGTTTGTACACATGTGTGCACATGCTCTCTCTCTCTCATGATAAATAAACATGAAAAAAAAAGATGTTTGCAGCCATGGAAACTTGAGGTCTCAGAAGTAATTATTACTCAAGATAGAAGGCAGTAGGGGGGCACTTGGGTGGCTCAGTTGGTTAAGGGGCCAACTTCGGCTCAGGTCATAATCTCGCAGTTGGTGGGTTCAAGCCCCACACCGGGCTCTGTGCTGACAGCTCAGAGCCTGGACCCCGCTTCAGATTCTGTGTCTCCCTCTCTCTCTGCCCCTCCCCTGCTCATGCTCTGTCTCTCTGTCTCAAAAATAAATAAACGTTAAAAAAATTTTTAAAAAAAGGCAGCAGAAGTCTAGTGTGCACTTTTCACCATCATTTCTTTTTGAAAGTCTCACTTTGGGTTGTGATTTCATGGTAGGCAAATCTGGTGGAAACGTGGAGGGTGTAGTATTAGTAGGCTATCAGTTCTGTCACGCTGCACTTTAAATTCTCTTTTTCCTTTTGCCTTTTCTAGCCAATATTTGCATTTCTAAATGAAGAAAAGTTTAACGTGGATGGATGGACAGTTTATAACCCAGTAGAAGAATACAGAAGGCAGGTAAGTCAACAGGTGCTACGGCAGGTGGTAAATCTCAAACACGCATGGTGACACTATGTTGTCAGTCATACTCTGAGAATCAGTGAAATCCTTGCTTAGTATATTTTTCGTGGCAGTTATAGCTCATTTTTTCGATTACTGTGTGATTTATGAGCTCATTCCCTAGCAATATTCAAGTTGCATTGAAGGCTGGGTAGCCAAGTTCTGTTTCCTTCTGGTACATGAACAATGTCAGTTGTATGTTGTTCATGAAATGAATCAAATACGTGGGGTCTAGAAAAGTCAAACTTCTATACCTTACTATTGAGGCATTCGTGTCACTATGTATTTACACATTTGGGAGCATAACTATCACTGACAGCTAAATTTAAATTATATTTATTCCACTTTGCAGATTGAAATGAATTAGGACTGTTTTCCTATAATGCTGACTTTTCCAACAAAGCTTTGATGAACATATATTAGAATAGCTTTTACTGCTCTCTTCTGTAAACTTCACCTGCATGCATGTTCATTTGCTGTAATAAAGGCAAGAGGCTTGGTACAATGTTGCTGTTCAGGGACAAAGGTCTCTTGTGGCATTTTTTGTGAAGAAGAGCCAATGTGTATTATGTAACAGGAGCCACAATTTGACCTGTGGTCTAATCAAGTTTTTAGGCCAGGTAGGAGTTTTGTGATGGAGGTTTTCATAGTCCTCATCCTACAAAGCTCTTAAAATAATTGGGAGCATTTGCTGAGTGAGCTGTGAGACTCCGATGGAGCCCAGTTGCTTTATATGAAAAGGCAGTGAATGTAAAGTAAAATTCTAGGACCCTAGACTCGAGGAGAACCTTCTAGCCACCACCTCCACTACCAAGCACCTGGGTTGATTATTCTTTCTAGTCTTGATCGGCAGCATACATATTCATAAGCAGATTCAACGCTCAGGAATGTGGGTGTGGGAGTTTAGATCGCACATAGGAAGTAGGGTGTCCTGTGCTTCCAGAAGTCCGCTTTAGACTGGTGGGTTTTCAAAGGCTGTGTATGTGTTTCATTTTAATGATCTCTGTTCTGGGTCAGATCTTGAGGCAGAAGAAAGACCATTGAAACATTTTGCATGTTTTGGAGGCCTCTGTAGCATTATGTATTTAAATATTTGTACCTTAGTTTTGGAGTGTTATGGACAATATTAAGACTTATTTTGTAGGCCAATGTTTCTAGCTTGAAACAAAACAGTTCCTGTTTTTCAGATTGCATGCATATATGAACTGTTGAAGGTATCTTGTTCTAGACTGCCATTATATTTCATCTTTTCTTCTTATAACTTTCTCATGGGACTTATAACTCTCTAATTGGACTCAGCATCAGACTCACCTGTTTGGTCCGTGGTCTATAGGACCAGACCTAAGGAAAAGGTACAATGTCTGTCCCCACAGCAAACACCCACATAGCTCACCTTTGTGTGTGTATTTGTGTATTTGTGAGTATGGGGAGAGAATATTCCACCACCTCTGGATCTTGTCCATACGCGGTTTTGTGGGTAGCTGGCAGGATGGCAAGTGTATTCCGTGTCTCCCTGTCACATTAGCCATCTGCTTAGAATGCAGGTGGCTGTATTTCTCACACAGCCTACGGAGTGACCGCCAATCCCAAACAACTTGGTTGAAAACACTTTTAGGAGGTGGCGAAATGAGCCTCCCCAGAGGGGTTTTCCTTTACTTCCCCTCTGTGACTTTCTGCATAATCTTAGCCTCTTTCTACTTTGGAGCAGACTGAAGCATTCACTCTCTTTTGAGTAGGGAGAGGCAGTTGCCCAATATCTCTTCTACCCTCAAGTGGACACAGGTTAAAATTATGTGATGCACTTTTCTCTGGGGTGGGGAGGGTACGTAGGTGGGAGATGCACTTGGGCTTACTGTTACACACATAGTAAGGAATAGTTTGACGTGAAATTAACGAGGAGCTCAAATTCAAGAGAATTTGTATTTACCAATGACATTTTAGAATTATGGAAGCCACCAGTGTTTTGTCTTGTGTTCTTATGTTGTCCAGATGACTGATTTGGCTCCCTTTATTATAAATCAGTAGACTGTCCCTACCCTGTGTTCAAAGAGGCACATGCAGATTCTGCTAGCAAAAGGAAAGGAGACCCAAGGCCACTCCGGAGACGGAGCTGTGCAATACTGACTTGGACATCCTTCTCTCCTGCAGGGCTTGCCTAACCACCACTGGAGAATCACTTTTATCAATAAGTGCTATGAACTGTGTGACACCTACCCTGCTCTCTTGGTGGTTCCATATCGTGCCTCAGATGATGATCTCAGGAGAGTCGCAACTTTTAGATCCAGAAACCGAATTCCAGTGAGTACAACAGTTAATGTTTTCTTCAAAGACTGCCTTTTGTCCCATAAGAACAGGAATCCAGTCAGAGACACACTCTTGGAATCTCAGTCCACCATGTCGTTTTTGAGTGCCCGCTGAGCACACAAAGGACCGCGCTGAACGGGAAAAGAAGTGAGACTGCACCTGCCTTCCGGGAGTTCACAATCAAGGACAGAGAATGAGCACAAGTAATTCTCATACAGGAGAGGGTAAAAGTGACGCTACCATACCTAAACCAGGTGCTTGCTGGAAGGACAGAAAGAAGTATAGGGACTTTCCGGCTTTCACCTTTGCAGCCCCATACCTTACGTGCGACGGGCCCTTGACAAGTGTCGGCCAAATCATACTGGAAACAACGCGCTGTCTAATGTCACAGAGCACATGGGTACAGGCTTTTGTGTGCGGCCACCTTTATTAGGGTTAGCTCATCCTCATCATGTTTGCCGGCTGCCTGAGTGCCAAATGCACATGATTCCAGATGGTATGCTTACAGTATCCTTGGACCTAGTTCACCAAGTTCTCTTTGGCTCTTGAATATTTATGTGAGTCACGCCATCTACTTTGTGTACATAAATTTTCTTGACTAAAAATTTAGAGAATTTTTCCTCTCTTAATTATCAGAGCATGTCATAATGAGTACATCGCTTTGTTTTTGTTTTTCTAAATAACAGATTTTGGAAAAACAAGGATAGAAGAAATTAAGATTTAATGTCACCTTGCCTTTAACTCCAAGTCTAGACATTTTTTGTCCTTAAAAGGACATTCGTGTGAAACTTTGGTCTAGTGTCAACATAACAGGAATCATAACTTTAAAATTCGCTCCCTTCTCTAATTCTCAGTGTCTGTTCAGATCGTAATGATGTATATTGTATTTGAACATGTTTTTCAGCTCATTTTGCTAGAATACAGTGCCAACGAAGCTGGAATTACAAGTTTATTCCTCTCGTGCTCTTCTGCAACATACTTTTCTGTGTTGTAGCCATAGACTCCACCCCTGCCTTGGCCAGCTGTCTTTGCTAATACTTGTCTTGCCCACAGGAGGAAGAGGTTAGGGTAGTGTGGATCGACTTTGTTCATGCCTTCATTCAGTTGAACGTCTACCATGAGAAACGTGTGTGTGTGTGTGTGTATGTGTGTGTGTGTATTTCATGGGATTTGGGTCAGGAGAGGTGGTGTGTGTGTGTATTTCACAGGATTTGGGGCAGGAGAGGAGAGGGGTGTGTGTGTGTGTGTGTGTGTGTATTTCACAGGATTTGGGGCAAGAGAGGAAGGGTGTGTGTGTGTGTATGTATTTCATGGGATTTGGGTCAGGAGAGGAGAGGAAACAAGTGTGCTCAGGCTGCCATCTTGACCCCCTAGTTTCCACTCTTCTGAGTGAATGAGAGCCCACTGTAGAACACATAAGATGCATAACTTTTTACTTATTTAAGAAAGCCCATGTAAAAATACAAGAAGAATTGATGAGAAAGCAGTTTTGTTATTTGTACATAAATAGCATATGAACTATTATAAGATACCATTTAATAACAAAATGATCCACATGCATTGATGTTCCCATCAATGCATACATATGTTCTCTTATGCATTCCTTTTTCTCCCATAGGTTTGTCTTAATGTTACAGAAGTCCTTAACATATAAGTAACACATAGTTACTTCACATATTTTACAAAATGCCGATAAAGAAAAAGGATTCTGCCACCTAGTGAGAACCACAGTTAACATTTTGGTCTATGTCCTTCCAGACTTCCTTCTATGCATACATATTTTTATTTGGAAATAAAAAGAAATTATGCTGTCATTTGTGTCTCTGCTTTCTCTGTGTAACATTATCTTGGAAAGAGCGTTTCCTGCTGTTAAACATCTGTGTGCCAGTGTGTACATGTGCCATATGTATTTAATCAGTTTTCTATTATGAGGCATCTTGGTTATTTTTTTATTTTTTTGCTATTATAAACAACGCTGTGATCAACATCTTTTTTGGTGGCTAAATATTTGTGTACATCCTTAATTATCTATGGCTTCTAGATATTAACTTTAGTAGGAATAACCTAATATAGTACCATATACATTGAAAGCAGTCATGGTAGTTGATGTTGTGAAGCTACTATTATTTATACCTGTGAGCCAAACAGCAAGCATCCTTTTAAAAAGGTAGTCAAGGGGTGCCTGGGCGGCTCAGTCAGTTAAGCATCTGACTCTTATTTTCGGCTTGAGCCATGATCTCATGGTTTATGAGTTTGAGCCCCGTGTTGGGGGTCTATGCTGACAGCGCAGAGACTGCTTGGGATTTTTTCTCTCCCTCTCTCTCTGCCCCTTCTCTGCTTTCTCTCTCAAAAATAGGGGCTCCTTGTGGCTCAGTGGGTTAAGCGTCTGACTTTGGCTCAGGTCATGATCTCACAGTTCGTGGGTTCGAGCTCTGCATCGGGCTCTGTGCTGACAGGTTGGAGCCTGGAGCCTGCTTCGGATTCTGAGTGTCCCTCTCTCTCTGCCCTGCCCCCACTTACACTCTCTCTCAAAAATTAATAAACATTAAGTAAATAAATAAATATTAAAAAAAATAAAAAGGTAGTCAAGATCCCTCAAGAAAAAGAAAAGAGGAAGTGAAACAACTTATAAGAGAAGCGTTTCTTAATGTGATCTGGTGACTCCAGCCTTAAACTTCCCGAGCAGAGAGAAGAGGGGTGGAGGAAGGGAAGGCATGGGTGGTGGCACAGGGCGGTGTCTTGCCCAGGACCTGATTTCAGTTTAAAACTTGGGAGGGTCTCTATCAAATAATAGGTCTCTTATGTGTAGCAATTTTCTCTTTTGAAAGTGATCTTGTATCAGATCAACATGTTGTACAGCTTAAACTTCCACAGTGCCGCATGTCACTTACATCGCAGTAAACCTGAAAAATGGCAACTCCGTGCACATGTCAAAGTGATCTCGTGTCTCTTACTGGTCTTAAAGCGAGGGCCACGGGAGGCAGGCTGGGCAGGTCCCATCTCCACCTTGTTGGTTACAAAGTGGAGGTCGGGGAGGGCCAGTTCTTGTTCCGGGGCTTCCCACTTCTCAGCCTTTGGACTCTTAGGAGTCACAGTGGTGTTTTGTACAGGTCTCTTCATGGCGTGAAGAGTCCATGAATGAGTATTCATTAATGCCGTCACATCCTCTTTTCTCGCTAACCCAATGTCGGCATCATGTACATTGATTTTCATGGACATCAGTGCTTATCATTTGCCGTCATGGAGGGGGCGACTTCAGGGATGACGGCGCATTTGGCCTTCTATTAAGTGAGCTCAGACACTTCTGCTTCTTTAGTTCTTCTGTCTGCTTTTCATAGTTTTTCATATCTGACTCCGTGGGCTGCTCAGCTCGCCCCTGGAAGGTACTTCACCTGTGTTTTTCATTCATCCTCCCAGCAGGGCCATGGAGTCATGCTCCTCCTCATTCGATGGCGGAGGAGACAGAAGTGACACAGACTGTGAGCTCAGTACCCAGGCTACAGCCACAGCAGACATGTGCTTCACATCTACATGAGCTGTAGATGTGAGTTGGTATTATGGAGACACGTTGTACCAGACGTGATTTCCTTTACGTATCACTGAGAAATCCAGTACAAGCTACAGAGCAGAAGTAATATCAGAAGCCTTTTATTTCCTTTAAGCGAGAGAACTTTTTTTTTTTTCAGTAAGCATTTAACTTCTACAAGAAAACACTAGTAAAGCAATTGGTATTCTAGCTGCCTCTGGATAATTGTCACTGTTAAATGTGTGTTGCTGAGCACATTGCGTAAAATCGCAGGTGAACCGGTATTCTGTTTTGGCAAAATCAGATTCACTTCCTCATGATTGTTAGTGCTTTCTGTTTTGGGTATTTCTGTTTTGAGATTTGTTTTTTTCCTGATAGCTTAAAATTTCTGAACTAACCTTAGGTGCTGTCATGGATTCATCCAGAAAACAAGACCGTCATCGTGCGTTGCAGTCAGCCTCTTGTCGGTATGAGTGGTAAACGGAATAAGGATGATGAGAAGTATCTCGATGTTATCAGGGAGACTAATAGACAAATTTCTAAACTCACAATCTATGATGCAAGACCCAATGTAAATGCAGTGGCGAACAAGGTGAGTGCATTTAGTGACATGACAGATGCTTCTCTTAGATACAGTGTGCCATGTTTTACATGATTGTGTTTGCCGCGGCATGTCACTTTGTGGGTTTACGTTAATAGTTAAACTTAGTTGAAATAGGAAGACTACTTTGCTGACATAGGAAGTAGTTTTAATCACAAAACGTATTTTAAAACGTGAATCCGTTAAATGAGAATAACCTTTAGGTAAATTAGATGAGTATCAAACTATAATGAACTTCAATCCTGGCGCAAGTTCAGCCCTCTTTGGAGTGCCTTAGGCATCTACGAGGAGTTGTGGGAAGCTGCAGTGGTTAAACCCTAAATCTGTAGCTTCATCCAAACGGTCTCTTCACTGCACTTGTTAATGTGCCTGCTCATTTATATAAGATAATTCAGTAAAAGGAGATTTCTGTATATGGATTTTACAATCAGGCACACACAATGTTACTGTTTTCAGCGGCAATCTGTCTCCATTGTCTTCTTGGCCTTCTTAAGCAGAGTGTGCCAAGTGCCCCTAAAATTGGTCGGGGACGTCGCTGTGAACATCAGTGACTATGTAGTGTTGCTTTCAGAAGCTCCCCAGAAGTCGCCGCAAGATATAAGGCTGTTTGCCCGGACTCTAAACAGCCCCAGATTGATATGCTTTTAACATTCGATTTCTTCTTTTCGTTTTGTGTTTTCCGTCTCCTGTTATTGCCAGCTGTCACTCGCAAGTGCTCACAGTGGGCCTGCCCTGCGTTGTTCGCCACCATTCCGCCTTTCAGATTTATAGTTTCTCGTCAGCTGTAGACTTAAATTTCATCATCTTGAATACTTTGCTTATCCCGAGGTCACTTTTCTGGCATCTTCAATTATTCATAGCACAAGACAAGAACCCAAAAGCAAAACACATCCTCCAGTGGCTCAGAGAGAAATGCAGACTGTGGTTGTTTGCACACGGATCGTGTGTCTTCCACATTTGCATCGGGGGTGGGGGTCCCCTCTGCTCCCTGTGTGCTCTTGGACAAGCTCTCTATTACTGCAGTAACAGTTTTTGTCTCACTAATGGAAATCATTTGAAAATTCTATGTAAAGCAATCAGGAGTGGTATTCATGAGTAAATTAGGAATTATAAGTAAAACATGTAGGAAATTAAGTCTAACTATGAATATCTTCTTGCATTCTTCATAACTTTAGATATTTCTGTTCCTTCCCTCATATATAGTTGAGAGTTCAAAACATGCATAAAATGCAATATCTGCATGTACACATTTAGCCTGAAATAGATATGGTGTTACATCAAAATGAAGTATTTAGAAAGAATATTTTAAAATATGTAAATGTATAAAACAAATACCTTCATCATATTAACTCTCAAGCTTACTGCTATAGCAGTAGAATTCTTGAATGCCTTTTTAACACTCAGGAAATATGCCTGTGTTGCTAGTCCTGTTAGGGATGAAGGGAAGAAAAAAATTAAGGAAAAAACCTAGGCTTTAAAGATCTCTGCAGCATTCTTTAAAAACCAAGCTCTCGTTCCTTCCTCCCTTGGCTGTGTCTCTCCCCTCGTCATCTATATCCATAGCAACAGGCCCTTGAACCTTCGCGTTGTCATATTAGATAATCTGGGTTGTTCCTTTCTGTTGAAGAGAAGGAAACTGAAAAGACTTCCAAAGTAACCAGAGATGGAGAATTGGAACTTTTGGGAACTCAATCTATGCTTGACTAATTGATTTTTACCCTTGTGACTTCTGTTCTCTTTGGACCTAATTGTTCCTCCCTTGTGGAGATTTAGAAATTTACAACCTCCGATGTAATAAGTGACATTACACCATTTTAAAGTAAACAAACCAACCCCAGGCGTAGATAAGTCTCAGCACCAGGCTGCTTCAATTTGGTGGCGGTCTGCTGTGATTAGAGTGGAACTGCATTAATGCCTGTCTTTGCTCTGGCAATGAGCAGCAAGTATAGTTTTCCTTTTATTTTTTTTATTTTTGCATAGTATCTTCAGTTATGTATGAAAGAAACTCCAGCATTGAGAATCTCTTTGCAAATCACTGTAGCTTTTTAAAAACCACATGTGTAGAGAAGCAGGTCAGCTCTGGGAGGGTGACGTGTGTCATTGCTTTATAGGCTTGCAGCTCCAGCAAAACTTAGGCCTGCTATCTCCTCCCAGGCCGGGAGCCTGCAGCTTAGGAAGTGATTGCCAGGTGGATAGGAGCGCCTCTGTCTTGGCCTCTGATCTGAGCTGCAAAGTGCTATGCCCTGAGGCATGGATAACCAACAACAGGGAAATACGGCTCATCTGTCTATTCGTTAGCTAATAACTTTTTAAAAACGGTAATGTGAATGTGTATTGTCTACTTACTACTGATGATGCTGTTAGTAACAAGCTCTAAAATATATGTTATATATTCTTCCTATTGTTATAAATAAAAAGAGGCAAAATGTAGCAATAGCACATTTGTCCAATGCCTTCCCCTTCCATTTCAGCTTATAGAACATTGCTTTCTTGGCAAGTCTATGAATTATTTAACTTTTTCTTAAGGGGCCAGAGGCCACATGTTCCATGGCATGTTAAAACATTAAACAAAATGCAGCCAGGTTCTTCAACAAAACCATTACATTTCTTTTACTCTACGTGGAAAATGGGTATCTTCACCCCATTGTGAAGGTGGACGGATGCCTGCCCTGGCAAGATAATACTTTCAGGTGCTGTGGTGTAGGTGGTGGCCATCTTGTCTCCCCTCGAAACCTTTTGCTCTTTGAGGGCCTACTACGTGCGGCTCTCTGTCCTTGGTGTTTGCACAGCAGACAGTCATGGTGCACTAGAAAAGGTTTGGGCTTTGAACTCAGCGTGAATTCTGTTGATTACCATGGGGCTTTGGGGATCGTTAAATAGTATCTCTTCTCTTTTGCAAAATGGGGATAGTAATACCTCCCTTGCTTGCAGCATTGCTGTAAGAATTAGATAAGATTATGGAAAGCAAGAATCAGTATCTGGAACCTCACTGGGGCTCATTAAATGGTGGCTGGTGTTAGCTGTGATAGAGTGTGCCTCCTTTTAATCCTGTTTAACCTACTGAAGTGTTATTGCCTATTCTGTGGGAGAGAACGTTGAGGCTCAGGGAGGTTGAGAGCCTTGCCTCAAATCACATAGCAAAGAGGGGCCAAAGCGCCTCCACCCCCTTCTACCCCCCTCCACCGCTGCTGAAGAAGAGTAATTCTACAGAGCTGATAGAGGACAAGGACCCTTGAGAACCTGCTCATGCCTTTCCAGATCCAGAAGAAGAGCTAGTAATTATGGAACATTTTGAAATGATTTTTTTCTTGTGAATACAGATCCCCAGGAAATTGCCAGCCCGCTATTTTCTTCTAGCTCAGAGTGTGACTAATGTTGTTGAGGCTGTGTTGGGTAGGAAGTCAGGTCACATCAGTCATCGCATCTAAGTCGGAAGGTTTTAAGTTGAGATTTGGAGGACCAGTAACTTGAAATATTTGGCTAAATTACTGACGAAGTAGAAAATCCAACTGATTGTTTGTATATCTTGCTGTTTCTCAGGCAACAGGAGGAGGATATGAAAGTGATGATGCATATCACAACGCCGAACTTTTCTTCTTAGACATTCATAACATTCATGTTATGAGGGAATCTTTAAAAAAAGTCAAAGACATTGTTTATCCTAATGTGGAAGAATCTCACTGGTTGTCCAGTTTGGAGTCTACTCACTGGTTAGAACACATCAAGGCAAGTAAACATACATATATATATATATATATATGTATATATATATATATATGTGTATATATATATATATATGTATATGTATATATATATATATATATATATTTTTTTTATGTTTATTTATTTTTGAGAGAGAGCAGGGGAGGGGCAGAGACAGAGAGGGAGACACAGAATCCGAAGCAGGCTCCAGGCTCTGAGCTGTCAGCATAGAGCCCAATGTGGGGCTCGAACTCATCAACCATGAGATCATGACCTGAGCCAGAGTTGGATGCTTAGTTGACTCAGCCACCCAGGTGCCCCAAGGCAAGTATACTTTTTTTTTAAAAAAAGATTTACATGTATAAAAAAGGAAGTCATTGTTTAGTGGAACAGGAATCTCTTTTAATTCCTTCAGTTTTAAAATTGAGCAGTTATTTGTAGTGTATGGTTCTACATTTGACGGTTTTGTGTCTCTTTATAATTTGCTTACCTAAATTACAGATTTCACAGCATCACTCCAGAACAGTTTGAGTGTTGGTAGAAATGTCACTTCCCGTGTTGTCGATAGCAAGTAGTTGGGGTTTCATGCAGATTTATTTAGGAACAGCCAATTGATTATCTAACCGTTACTGGGTATGACCCTCAAGGACCTAGAGATAGATTGTTTTTATTGAAAATAATCTCAAATTGACTTATTTTAAAGAATGAACTTTATGCCTTGATTATATTCAATCCTTCATCTTGATAAAGGCATCAAAAGCCTGCAGTCTTTAAGAATAAAAGTACTTGAAGCTATCTGAGGAAACTAACACTTTTAGAAACTACCATTTAGTTCTGTAAACAAACAAAAAGCCCACTTTAAATAGGTGCATTTTTGATATAGATTATTTTCTAGTCAAATTGTACTTTCAAATTTGATAGGAATCATATTTCTCTTTTGCCTGTCTATAACTTTCATTTTTTTCTTAATTCATTATTCTCAAAAAGGAGTTAGCAAAACAAATTAATTGTGACAGCTGAAGGTAACGTGGGGTCCTGGATGGCAGCCTGCTTTAGAAAAAGGACATTAAGTAGAAACTAAGGAGACCTGAATAAAGTATGCGCTTTATTAAAAATAAGTTAATATGCTCATTGATAATTTCATAGTATGTCACTATCGCTTCACTGGTTGTGACAAATGTACCACACCATTATAGGAGGTCAGGAATAGGGCAAACTGGGTCGAGTATATGCGAACTTTCTGTAGTACCTTTATAACTTTTCTGTAAATCTGAAACTATTCTAAAATAAACATTTATTTTTTTAAAAAGTAGTATTAGAAACAAAATTACTACCATTTTCAGAATATATATATATCAGTTTGTTAAAACCGGAGTTAAATAAAATTAGTAAAAGGTAAACAAAAAAGTAGTGTACTCTTATATGCAAAGCATCACACTAGACCTCATGAATGGAAGAAGGTATGAGACATACTTCTGCCTTTAAGGAGGTTTGTGCGGTTGAAGACATGGTATGTACGTGTGACAGGAAAGCTTCTGCTCCTTGCTGCAGTGTGTTAAGTGGAAGGGACGAGGGAACCCATTCTAGAGAAGGAGGCACTCTGAACCAAAGTCCAGGAACAGGCCTGGGGGAGGCCCTGTTGGGAAGAGTGAGGAATGCTGGAGTTGCAGGTTCATCTCAGACACCTGGGAGAAGCCAGGTGGTCAGAGGCCTTGGCCATGAAGCTAGGTTGTTGGAAGCCCCAGAGGTTTTGGAATAGTGAAGTAGTAGGAAAATGTTCTGGCAGGTTCTTATAGGAAAGGGAAGAAGGTAAAGTCAGAAAACAACCACTTCAGGTATCCTGAGGCAGGGTGGTAATGATCAGAATTAGACCATGTCCAGGTGGGGAGGGGGGCACTATGAAAGGGACAGACAGGAGAGCTTTCCGAGAAACGGCCTGTGGGCTTGATGATTACCTAGACGCAGGGTCTCAAGAAATGTAGGCTGATACCAAGAGGGTGAAGCTGGGTAACTGGGACGATGACACCACCATTTGCAGATGCAAGATTGTCCTGAGCAGGGTCTTGGTTAAGAAAAACATCATCTGTTTGAGGCAGCGGCGGGCCATCCACCTGGTGATAGGTAACAGGCAATTTTCTTCCTGCAAAGCGGAACTCAGAACAGGGGCTTGGGACTGAGATGGAAACGTGAGAATCAGCTGTTGGGCAACCAACTCAAGCTGAGCCCTTTAATGACCCTGAGAGGGACACATTAGCAATGATTCTTGCTGAGTTCATGGGATTATGGTCATTTTTAGTTTCTTTTTTGCGCTTTTGTTCACCTTCTCCATTTTTATCCAGTGACTATATATTACTTTTGTAAATAAGGGAGAGAGCTTTTTTTCTGAAAGACAGGGCACAGGCACAGGCACAGGAATTATTAGACAAGGTGAGTCAGCTCCTACTCTGAACTAGATAGAAGAGAGACTGGTCAGAAGTAGGTCTTCTTCAATGGCTCACATGTCTGAAGAAATTAGGAGTCAAGGCCATCGCATAAGATGAAGTATGGAAGTTAGGACTTAAGGAATATGGAAAATGCCATAAAAGACCCCTGTAAATTTTTATCATTTTGCCCAAAGAGAGGGAGATACAAAAGAAATGAAAGAAACTGTCATTGTTCTGTCTGGAGACCATCTGTAACTGGGGAGCCCAGAGAGACACCTGTAATGACATCTGACTCACGGCTACTTAGGCATAGGTCAAATTGTGCTAGAAGACAGAGGAGTAGAGTTATGGGTAGCGTTGAGCTCGACCTTGAAGATCAGGTGGGAATGGGGGAGCACGTTTGGGCTGTGCTGCTTCTGGAAGCTCTAGAGGAGAATCTGTTCCTCGCCTCTTCTAGCTTCAGGTGGCTGCTGGCGTTCCTTGCTGTGGCCAGATCACTTCAGTCTCTGCTTTCACGATCATGTTGCCTTCTCTCTGTGAAATCTCCCTCTGCTCCCTCTTATCAGGATATATGGGATGGAATTTAGGGCCCACCTGCATAATCCAGGATAACCTCTCCATCTCAAAGTCATTATCTTGATCACATCTGTAAAGTCTCTGTTAACCATATAAGGCGGTATTCACAGATTTGCAGGGGCTAGGACCCAGCCATCTTTGGTGAGCATTATTCAGCCTCCCATGCTATTTTGCGGCCCCAGGACTACTGATAGACACGTGGCATGGCCACCACTAGCCTGCGTTCAGGCAAAACGGTCCGACCACTCTGTGCATCACAGGGCAGGCTTTGCGAGCGAAGAGACCACCACCTTGGCACGTGTCCTATATCGTCATTCTAGTTCACCGATGGAGCCCTGACAGGGTAGAGTGTCTCTCTGTTTCCTGGAGCTTACATTTTTTCTCTGCCCTTTTCTCTTTTTTTATGTTTATTTTTGAGAGAGACAGAGACAGAGCAAGGGAGGAACAGAGAGAGACACACACACATAGAATCTGAAGCAGGCTCCAGACTCTGAGCTGTCAGCACAGAGCCCAACACGGAAGTCACGAACTGTGAGATCATGACCTGAGCCAAAGTCGGACACTTAACTGACTGAGCCGCCCAGGCACCCCGCACCCCCCTCTGTCCTTTTCAACACTCTTCCCCTATAGACCTTCCCGTTGGAAAGTGACATATTATTTTGTGTTTCCTAGAAGGCGACATAATCCATGTCATCATGTTGTGGGCATTGTCTCTTTTAGTCCAACAGAAGCTGGTGGTGGGGATGGGTACCATTACTTTAGAAAGGAACCACAATTCTGTGATTGGCTCAATGTGTCACATGTCATTACATAACTACCAGGCGTTCCTGTCAAGAAGCAATGGCGGGAATTCATACCCTATTGGCAAACATCTAATAATTTCTAAAGATAATTGGCTGAGATTGCGTTCTTTTTCGTGATAAGGGACGTGTCTGGAGTGAAATTGCCCTCTGTAAAAATGTTCCTTCAGTTGAACCCAAGTGACCTGCTGCATTACCACTGCTTCTCAACAGCCCTTTCTTCACAAGCACCTTAAATAAAAACTGTAAACGGGAGTTTGAGGAGATACTTAGAACGCTGGAAGAAATAAAGCTGCGCTAGTCATTTTAAAAACAGTGATTTTTGCACGAATAATTGATGTGCCATCAGGTCCTCTAACCTGTCCTTCTTGGGACTACTTTGTCCACTTATCTTTGGTTACTGTTTATGTCAACATGATAAAAGTACCTATTTTTAGGGGTGCCTGGCTGGCTTAGTCTGCAGAGCAAGCTACTCTTGATTTTGGGGTCGAGTGTTCAAGCCCCACATTAGGCATAGAGCTTACTGAAAAAATAAATAAGTAAAATGAAAAACCAGATCTTTCACTTACTCTTTTCCTTGAATTAGTGAAAGCGACCATAATATTTGACTGTTGCACAGCTGTTACAATTTGGGGAGCCCCCAAATGACGTCATGTAGGTGAACGGCTGATGAACGCATGAAAAGACAGGGCCCTCGTACACTGACAGTGGCAACGTGAAGTGGTACAACGGCTTTTGAAAAACAGTTTAGCAGTTTCTTAAAAAGTTAAATAAGTACACATCAGCGTGTGAGCCAACCATTTCACTCTTAGGCATTTACACAGGATAAATGAACACTTAAGTCCCTAGAAATGTGTGTATGTGCATCATTCATAGTAATCAAATTCGAGAAACAACTACATGTCTATCAGCTGATGAATGGATAGATAAAATGTGATCTGTCAATAGAATGGAATTTTTTTTGGCCTTAAAAAGGAAGGAAGGACTGATACAGGCGACAACATGGATGTACCTTAAAAACACGCTGCTGAGTGCATTAAGCCAGTCAGGGTGCCTGGGCAGCTCAGTCAGTTAAGTGTCTGACTTTGGCTCAGGTCATGATCTCCCAGTTCATGGGTTCAAGCCCCATGTCGAACTCTGTGCTGACAGCTCGGACCTGGAGTCTGCTTCAGATTCTGTGTGTGTGTGTCTCTCTTTCTGCCCCTCCGTGCTCATATTCTCTCTTTCTCTCAAAAATAAATAAACATAAAAAAAAGACCACCTATTTTATTATTCCATTTATATAAAACTTTTAGTAAACACAGAACTGTAGAGAAAGAAAGCAGATCATTGGTTGCCAGGAGCCGAGGAAGGGAGCAGGGTTTGACCTCAGATGGCACACGAGACTTTTTATGGGTGATGGGTTGTGATGATGGTTGCACAACTGTATAAATTTACAAAACCTTACCAAACCACACACTCATGGGTAAATTGTATGGTTCGTAAAGGATTACTCCATAAACACCTAAATCATCCAAAAATGACATTGTGGCAATAAGTGTTTGTGTACATAAATTTAGTAGTACTTCTAAGTCTCAAACTTTTACTAGAAGGCCATCCCTGTATCCTTACATAAGTATTCTACTAGTGAGCCACAGAGTAGTTCATATTTTGTCAAAGGCTCAGAGGTGATTTCCACTGTATCAGGCCTTTAGGGTCTAGACCTATTGGACCAGTGATTTTTCTAAAATGATCACTGTTACGAGCTGAATTGTGTCTCCTCCCCCCCCCAAATTCATATCTTGAAGTCCTGAGGTACACCCTCCCCGTCCCCCCACCCTCCGTACTTCAGAGTATGACCTTTTTAGAAATAGGGTCAGTGCAGGTGCAGTTAGTTAAGATGAGGTCCTACTGGAGTAAGGTGGGCCCTTAATCCAGTAAGCTAGTAAAAAACTGTAATTTCACATTTCAGCAGTCTCTTACAGCCACCTACTGACTCGCGTGTTCTTTGCCAGCTTGTTTTGACGGGAGCCATTCAAGTAGCAGACAAAGTTTCTTCAGGCAAGAGCTCAGTGCTTGTGCACTGCAGTGATGGATGGGACAGAACTGCCCAGCTGACGTCCCTGGCCATGCTGATGTTGGACAGCTTCTACCGGAGCATCGAAGGGTTTGAAATACTGGTACAGAAAGAATGGATAAGTTTTGGACATAAATTTGCATCTGTAAGTAAACCATAAAGCTCATTTTTTAAATGTCAGATCACTGCCATTTGAGATGTAAAAACTAGTCATTAAACCACATATTTGCTTTTGAAAAGGAAAATCTGAGGGATTGAATGATAAAAATCCAAGGGATTGAATGATAAGGACTCTACAGGTGTGAAAACGTGTGATGCCTGGGGTCAGGTAGAAGTTGTTTTAGGAGACTTCTTTATCCATCTGCACTATTTACAGTTTGATTTGAAAGTAATACCAGAAGCCTGCATGAAAATGTTCACATTGACTTTGTGTGAAAAGAGGAGGATAGGGTGACAATTTTTTCTCAACTACTATTAGAGCTATTAGAGCCAAATACATTTTACAGAGATACTAGATTCTTATTATTCTGATACACACATTTCCAGTTCCCGGTTCCAGATATCCTTTGCATAACCCTTCTGAACAAGATCACTCAGGTGATGGTCATCCACATTTCCTAAGTAGTGTGAATAACATTTTCAAGTAGAAAGAATCATGGTTAATAAAAGAATAAATGGTGAGGCTTTTGTCTTGTTTTTAAGAGAGAAAGAACTTACTTTTAATGATAATGATAACACCCTTTTGGACCCAGCTTCAAGGCTTCAAACTTGAGGGTTGGTCCCTTTGTGCCACTGACATAACCGCAGAGTCATCTGGCCCTGTCTTCCTGCAGCTGCCCTGGACTGGTACAGAATTCCAGTCAGATGAAATAGTTGGAGCACATGTGTTGGTATTGCTATTTTATAGATGTTTATATACTTGATTTCCACTAGTTCAAAATTCGGCATTGGAAAACAGATCATGGACTTGTATTGTCACATTTTGTGGGTTGTATGCTTTCTCAGTCTCATGCCCTTAAATTATAACAAATCGTCTTCATCAATTCCTTTTAGAGAATAGGTCATGGTGACAAAAACCATGCCGATGCTGACCGATCTCCTATTTTTCTCCAGTTTATTGATTGTGTATGGCAAATGTCAAAACAGGTAAGGGATATATAGGATAAAGATACGTTTGACTCAGTGTTTAAATATTTTGTTCTAATATCTGAGATTTGCCTCATCTCTATTTACATTCGTATGTTAATAATCGTTGAAGCCGGATGATGGGTATATGGGGTTTGCAGTTTTATTCTCACTACTATTTATGTCTGGGATTTTCCATAATGTCTTAAAAATTCAATATCTAACTGCAGCATCTCTATTAACGGAATTGACAGTACGTGTATAGAGGCATGTGTATATAGCTATGCCTGCTAACATATGACACCATAAATAATAAAACTACCCTATATGCCCTGTGCACCCAGGAGAACTGAGATAATTGGCTTGCTTTCCTATTTAGTTATTCAGTTATTTTATTTTGAGAGACAAAGACAGAGTAAGCAGGGGAGGGGCAGAGAGAGAGGGAGAGAGAGAATCCCAAGCAGGCTCTGCACTGTCAGCACAGGGCCCAGTGCTGGGCTCGATCCCACGAACTGTGAGATCATGACCTGAGCCGAAACCAAGAGTCGGAAGCTTAACCGACTGAGCCACCCGGGCACCCCTACTCGACTCTCCTTTAAACCCCTCAGTCCTGTGCACAGCACCAAGAAAAGAGCTGTAGGATGTGTGCGGATTATGCACCTCTTTTCAGTTCTGTAAGAGATCAGCCTCAAGTTTTCATGCTTTGTTGGCTTGTTTGCTTTTGTCTAGTTCCCTACAGCTTTTGAATTCAATGAACGGTTTTTGATTACAATTTTGGATCATCTGTATAGTTGCCGGTTTGGTACTTTCTTATACAACTGTGAATCTGCTCGAGAAAGACAGGTGAGTGGAAATGCTAATCGTTTTAGTTAAATGCGTCTGGTCTTTCCTGAAGGAAGAAGGAAAACAAAACGATAGCTTGGTTTGTGTGAAATGCAAATGTTTCTCATTTTTCACCACAGAGCCTGGGTGCTTTCACTTCAGCCAGGGCTTGTTGAGTGTCTGCTATTCAGTGCAGGGGTAAGACACTAACTTTGCCCTCAGAGAGTAGGAATGACTTTAAAGGTATGCAAGGGCTCCCTCCCAAAACACCATAAAAATGTCAGTAGAGGAAATTGTTTTAAAGGCATAAACCTACAAGAACAGGGAAGATGAAAAAGGAGATGTGGCAACCAAATTTTAGAAGCTGATAAGTTTGTAGACGATGTAGCTTGAGAAACTGAGTCTCAGATCAGCAGCGGGGGAGCCAGGAAGCAGCCCTCTTTGCACTGCCTAGAGTCCCAGATGACTCGGGTTTTCGGGCAGAGCGGAAGGATAAGACCACCCGAGGGTCTGTTGGGAATCAGCAATTAGCCTCCTCAGATCCCCTCCACTCTTCTGGAGCTGAGGACTCTGGCAGAGTGAGTCTCTGGGCAGGGGACCCGAGTGTCACCTGGGGGTGAGGCGAATGGAGAGGAACTGACTCTGAGGGCCACAGCTTCTTTCCCCTACTGACTCCCAGCATTCTGGAAGCAAGTCCTCACGTTCCGGGAAGGAGCATGGAAGAACCTCTGTCGGTGAGGGTCGGGGGACAAAATGGAGCCCTCGGCCATTGTTGGTGGGGATGCAAAATGGTGCAGCCACAGTGGAAGACCGTGTGGTGGCTCCCTCAGAAGGCTAAACATGGAGTTTTCCTAGGACCCAGCAATTCCACTCCTACGTACATACCCAAGGGAAATGAAGGCAGAAGTTGAAACAAAAATTCGCACACAGATGTTCACAGCAGCACTACTCACGATAGCTAAAAGGTGGCAACGACCCCAGGTCCATCAGCGAGGACGGGAGAAACAGAATGTGGTCTATGTATACTCTGGAATACTATTCAGTCATAAAAAGGAATGAAGTCAGGGTCCAGGCAACAGCATGGACAAACCTTGAAAACATGCTAAATGAGGGGAGCCAGACACAGAGGCCACGGATCGCATGATTCCCATTTATTTGAAATGTCCAGAATAACAAGTACATCGAGGCAAGAAAGCAGATGAGTGTTTTCCAGGGGCGGGAGGGGAGAATGGGGGGTGCCTGCTTAATGGGTATGAGGTTTCCATTTGGAGTGATGAAAATATCTCGGAACGTGATAGAGGTGATGGTGGCACAGCTTTTGTGAGTGTACTGGATTGTAGACTTTAAAATGGTGAGTTTTATGGTATGTGAATTCTACTTCAGTTAAAAACAATCATCTCTGGGGAAACTGGCCCGAGAAGAAGGACCTAAAGATACCAACACCTACGGTTCCCCACAGTGAAGCTCAGCTTGACAAGCCTCATGATCCGAGAGCTTCTAGTCGGCTCTTCAGCCCTCCGCTCTTAAATTGTAGCAGACAGCCAGGAGTGAGAAAAAGCAGCGTGGAGAAAAGAGTTACCAGGTAGGGAGGGCAGAAACGCACACAAGCAGTCATCACTTAATATCCCAAGAAAGATCAGAAAATGTTGGTGGTGAGAGGTAATAACAGGATGTTGTTTGGAAAGACCGTTTCGAGATCAGAAACCAACTTGAAATGAAACACATGATGTCCACAGAAATGAAAATCTCAGAAGAAGAGCTGGAAGAGGAGGTGAAATCTCCCAGAAAGACCATTAGAGATAGAGGTGGAATATGGAGACCAGATCACTCCTGGAGATCCAAAATCCACATAGTAGAGGTTCTAGAAAGAGAAAATGGGGAGGCCATAGAGCAGGAAATCACAGAAATAATTTGAGAATGTTTCCCAGAATTGAAGTACATGAGTTTCCACATTGAAAAGCCTGCCAAGGGCCCCAGTGCAGTGGAAAAAAATAGACCCCTACTAACACACATCTCCATGAAGTTTCAAAACAACTGGGGACAAAGAAAAGATCTTCCAAGCTTCCAAAGAGAAAAGGAACAGGTTATTTGCAAATAAGCAGATTGAGAACACAAAATTGTTCAGTATCAGTATTGGAAACTAGAACTCAGTAGATCATTGCCTTCAGAATTTTATTTGTTTATTTTTTTTTAGAGAGAATGAGAGTGCACGCAGGAGCAGGGGGGGGGGGGAGAGAGAGAGAGAGAGAGAGAGAGAGAATCTTAAGCAGGCTCCACGTTCAGTGCGGAGCCTGATGAGGGGCTCTATCCCACAACCCTGGAATCATGACCTGAGCCAAAATCAAGAGTCGGATGCTCAACCAAGCCACCCAGGCACCCCTACCTTCAGAATTTTAAAGGAAAATGGTTTCAACCTAGTATTCTCCAGCCACCAAACCGTCAAACAAATGACTAGGTAGGCCAAAGATATTCTCAGACATGCATGGCATCAAGACTTCCCTCCGACACCAGCTTCTCTCGAAGCTGCTAGAGCGTCTGCTCCACGCAAACAAGGAAGGAGACTGGAATCCAGCTCAGAGAGAGGCAAGAGGGGGTGCTCAGGGCGAAACAGGAAAGAGATCATAGACACAAGCTGGACACAAGACACAGAAGCACCCGGCGCAGCTTGCTTTCCTCCGAGGATCAGACTGTGAGCTCTGAACGTACAGTGTCTTGACAGAAGTTCGAGACGTTGGAGGAAGAGTTGGGGATTGGATTACTGGTAAATGCCAAGGAAAGTTAGCAAACGGAATAGGCAGTTGTTAAACCAAGGGAAGATGACAAAAATTGGGGAGAAAAAGTGACTATGTAGCCTGCCTGGGAAAAGCATTTGCTTCGCGATCGTGATCAAAACACTAAACGTCAGTCTCTTGAAAGCTGTGGGGGGGTGGGGGGTGAGGCAGGAAAGAGACTGAGTGCCCGGAGCCGTTTAGCCCCCAGGTAGCAAGGAGGGCATGTTATCTAGAGATGTGGAGCTTAAGTACCAGGTAATCAAATCAACTTAAAAAAATCAAGCACAGTTGCTTGTGTGGAGAGAGGTGAGAGAGTTAATCTTTTTATAACAAACCTCGTCAGGCTACTTGATTTTTTAAACGATATGCATGTATAAAAATAAAAACAAGCATGCAAATAAACACAATGCAATATAGATTGTGGCATCCGAAAGGTACAAATGAAGTTTTAGGTGGATTCCAAGGAAGGCAGACTTTTGCTGCCATTGTTATTGTTCACACATTAATGAAATATGCATGCTAAAGACATGTCTTCAGTTCCTGGCTTCAAGCTGTTCTTTTTTAGCATCCAGTTTTAGCTTATTGGTCCTTTCTTATTGAAGTCATTACTAGGAAGAATTTCACATTGTGCCGTTGGTAATTTTAGTAGTTGTACCTTTTATTTCCCAAGCATTGGATTCTTCCTAGTTTATGCTCAAAATTGGTAGCAATCTATAATACACTGCAAATGTGAATCTCTGTGTGGGATGATGGACACTGAATGAAAAAGTAAAGATTGAAGTCTGTTATCTAGGTGTTTTCAAATACCTGGATGGCAGCATATGATAAAGATTACACATCTGGATGGTTGCTTAAAATCACTTTATGTCTAGATACCAACTGTCAAGTAGGCACAGGTGAAGACCTTACAGTCCTAACAAATCTAAAAATGAAAAGAGCCAGCGGGATCTTGCGATAATTTTTCTTTCTGCTGAATTAAAAAGAACATACTGCCCAGATATGTGTTCATAAATGTTTTACCTCGCCAGGAACAGTCATTTTAGGTCAGTGAATTGCATTTAATGGTACAGCGTTCTGCACCTCTGTCTTCTGGCAGAAATAGTGGCTCTCAAGCTAGGCCATTATCTATGCAAATATCAGGAAGTGGTTGCTGGGCACTCACTGGCCCGTGAGGCTTTTTGAGCCATTATGGGGATAATGTAAATGTGTGATTCAAGTTGAAGCTCAAATGTATTGCCACAGGCTGAAAAATGGTTCGCGTACTTGTGTGTTTTTACTTAGGCTTTCCACTTTCTCTTTCTCTATAGAAAGTTACAGAAAGAACAGTATCTTTGTGGTCACTGATAAACAGTAATAAAGACAAATTCAAAAACCCCTTCTATACTAAAGAAATCAATCGAGTTTTATATCCAGTTGCCAGTATGCGTCACTTGGAACTTTGGGTGAATTACTACATTAGATGGAACCCCAGAATCAAGCAACAAGTAAGTGAAATGACATTGTTAAAAGGCAGTGATGTGTATTAATTATTGCTTCTGGACTTAGATAATGTCATTTGGTAGTTTTTTTCAAAAATATTATGAGG
This sequence comes from Acinonyx jubatus, assembly GCF_027475565.1. NCBI lineage: Eukaryota > Metazoa > Chordata > Mammalia > Carnivora > Felidae > Acinonyx > Acinonyx jubatus. Next base: position 120,058,622 of record NC_069389.1, read on the forward strand.
GGGAAAATAGACAAAAAAATACACTTGCTTTCAAATGCAGCTTTAATTGCTCAGCCACTTATTTTGATTGGCTTTAACTTATATTCCTATAAATAATACAATTTTGGGGGCGCCTGGGTGGCTCAGTCGGTTGAGCATTCTACTTCCACTCAGGTCATGATCTCACAGCTCGTGAGTTCGAGCCCCACATCAGGCTCTGTGCCGACAGCTCAGAACCTGGAGTCTGCTTCGGATTCTGTGTCTCCTTCTCTCCCTGCCCATCCTCTGCTTGTGCTCTGTCTCTCTCTGTCTCTCATTCATTCATAAATAAATAAATAAATAAATAAATAAATAAATGTAAAAAAAATTTTTTTTCTTAGATAGATAAATAAATAATACAGTTTTGGGGGCACCTGGATGGCTCAGTCAGTTAAGCGTCCAACTTCAGCTCAGGTCAAGATCTTGCAGTCTGTGAGTTCGAGCCCCACCTCGGGCTCTGTGCTGACAGCTCAGAGTCTGGAGCCTGCTTCAGATTCTGTGTCTCCCTTATTCTGCTCCTCCCGTGCTTGTGCCTCTGTCTCTGTCTCTCTCAAGTAAATAAACATTACAAAAATAATAATACAATTTTTTTTACTAAAATGTAAACTGATTAGAAGCTCTGGAAAATTTTCGAGTTTTGATAGCCAAGGTTTTCCTTCAATTAGTGGACATTCTTGCACATCATAAGAAAATTCTTTCCAGGAAGTAGACTTAGATGATCGTTCAAAGAAAGAAAATATTTTCCAGTATCTACCCCAGGTGCATGTACCAGGTCAGCTAATATCAGAGCACATTTCACTGAGGGGCATGTCTTCTAAAATATAGATAAGTGATCTGTCAGTGGATAGATTGGCCATTTATCAATCAAAACGGGAAACTGATTTTTGAAGCAAAAGATTCCACATTTTGTTGGAGACACACTCGGGCTTCTCCATTCTCCCCCTTCCGCTCTGCTCCAAAATCAAAGAAAAGTACAGCCTGCGCTGTAAAGGCACGGAAGCACTGCCAGTTCATGATTTGTTTTAAGCGTGGTAAATCTTCAGTATTTGCAATTGCTCTTTGTAAAGGTTTGCACGTTTTCCTGCAGTGTGGATGGTTGACTGACTACCTGTTCTCACAGGCCGGTGTGGCGTCAATGCCAGCTTTAATCCCTCTAGAAGTCGCAGGGCGACAGCAGGGCCCTGGCTCTGCGGTCTGTCTCTTCGATTGTTTATCCCACTCGGGCAGCTGGCCACGGGCCAGCCTGTGCCCTCTCTTCCCACTGGGGAATGCCCGCTCCTAGCTGGCACTCTCGTTTCAAGGTCTCTGCTGCTCACATGAAAGGCTTCTGCAATTTGGTAATGGTAGCAATGTGTAATCTCTCAGAAAGTGACAGATTCCAGGGCTGGAGAGCACTCGCTTGCTTAGTTTGGGATTTGAGAAGCATGTTGAGGGAATTTACTCAACAGTAGTTCTTGCATTTGAAATATCAAGTAAAGAGGAAATGGGAATTTTGCCAGGGTTCTAACTGTTACAGAGGACATGTTCCTTTTCTAATTAGAAAATATTCTATAGATGTGCACTGTGTCTTGCACATTGATCCTTTTATGTATTTATTGTAGCCTTTTTTTTAAACCATTAGTAATTAGAAAGTGTCAACAATTTCTGTACAGATCCTTTAATCTCCTCTCACCCATTTGTACTTGGAGAAACTCTTAAGATTGGAGGAATTTAGAGTAATTCATTTCTGAATATATAAAGGTGACAATTGGGTGACAAGTCAAGTTGGAAGAAACATCATTAGAATAACTTGCATCTCTCTCCCCTTATTTTCATAGAGCTTAGCAAAATGGGCCTGGTCCAGATAGGAACACAGATTTTTTGATAGAGGTTTCTATGTTGAGACAGTAATTGGTCTATATTATGATCTGTGAAAGTACTCAAAAAAGAAAGTAACTTACGCTTTCTCTGTAGATTTCTACATGTATCTTTGTATTTTCAGGGAGGGAGACACAGAGATTAAGAGGAGGTAGTGTCAGCCCCCAGGAGCTCCCAGGTTGATGGGGGTTCCCAGGAACATAAGTCCATGATGATAGTGCTCAGGGAGAAATGTCATAATAGAAGTGTGAGTTAAATGCCTTAGATTTCCTTAAAGATCTCACGTAGAATATTATTTCATACAGAAATAGATTTAAATCTGATCACATAGGGCTTCTTAAATTACAGAATGTAAACCTAAAGAAATACACTTAACCACTTAAAAGTTAAGTTGTTCAGTTGTCTGGCCCAGTGGGTACACACACCTTTACTGGGTACCTACAGCATTCAGAGCACTGCAAGTATCCCATCAGTACTGAAAGATACAAAAGCATATACTACATCCAGCCCCTCCCTGTGATGAGCTCTAGCGTAGAATAAGGCAGGGTTAGTGTGCTTTGCTTTTCTTTTTTCTTTTCTTCTCTTTTAAATGTTTATTTTGAGAGAGAGATTGTGAGCGAGCAGGGGAGGGGCAGAGAGAGAGAGAGAGAGAGAGAGAGACGGAATCCCAAGCACCATTAGCGCAAAGCCCGACGTGGGGCTTAAACTCAAGAACTGTGAGATCATGAGCTGAACTGAAATCAAGAGTCGGACGCTTAACCAACTGAGCCACCCAGGCATCCCAGGTGTGTGTGCTTTTGAAAAGCAAAAGCCACCAACCTTTGCTATGACATAAAAATTCGGCAGAGTTGATGGAAAGACCAGTACTTACATTAGAGGAGCTCTCCATAAGCAAATTCGGTACCTGTATTAATACGTGGGACTTGCTCATGCCGGAAGCACAAGTATTCAGTGAGTCCTGTTATAAATCTGAGTGGGGCCTTGGGCTGCTGGGGAGCTTCATATTCTACTTCGGGGGCCGCTGTGCTCCCTACAGCTGTTAACCAGGCTGGCACTGGCAAGCTCACGTCTCTGCATAGCGATCGCCAGAGGTTGAGAACGAGGACAGTCAGATATGGACAGGCTGGCCTGTGTGGTGCTGAAGTCGTCTCCAGTAGGAGGGCCTGTCTTCTGTGCTGTGTCGACACTCTTTATTTCACACTCAGTCCCGAGTGAGAGGCCGTGGCGTGGCATTTATAGCCACTTGACTGTATTTAAACCTCATTTCTCATGGTTTTGTCTGTTAGACTCTTTCCTTGTATCCTCTAAATGGTTTGTATTTTTCTGTAGGCTAATGCCTTCTGGACATTTTGTACCCATCACTGGACTGAATTCGTTTTATTTCTAGTCATTTTTTTTGGTCTACTCTCTCGAGTTTTCTAATTATACAGCCTTGTCCTCTGCAAAAATGAGTTTTACCTCTGATTTCTTTTTCTTGTCTAATTGTGCTTGCTGGTACAATAACAAACTGATCCTCATAGTCATATGAAGAAAAGACAGTTTTAAAAATAGCCAAGACAGTTTTGAAGGAGAGAATCTCGAGAAAGAACTTGCCCTGAGATTCGAAAGGGTAGAGCCCAGAAACAGACTGTACAGGTGTGGGGCCCAGTAGGTGACACCAAGCAGAGAGGATGGACGGTTGATGGTGAACAGGCCTGGCACAGCAGATCAAAGTGGACGTGTCTAAAATGGAACTCTTCGTCCCCCAGAACCTGTGCCTCCTGCCATCTTCCCATCTCTGTTCTCGGCAACCCCATCCTAGTCACTCTGGCCAGAGACCGGGCAGTCCTCCTTGACTCCCTCCTCTTATCCAGTCTGTCGGCAGAGCCTGCTGGACTGGGCCCTCCGAACCTATAGGACTCTGGATACTCTGCACCAGTCCCCCTGCTGCTGGCCCTGTGCGGGCTGTGTGATGCTGCCTAGCCTTGTAGCTGGGCTCCCCGATCCCACCCTTGCTTCCTTCTGGCACATTCTCAACATGGTAACCAGAGCAGGCCTTGCAAAGCAGATCCCAGATCCCACCACCCCTCCACTCGGAAGTGTCCAGGGAACCAGTCGCCTCACCCGGCACCAAAGCCCAGGTCCGTGCAATGGCCTCTGAGGCCTGACGTGGCGTCCTTCCAGCCCTGTCCCTCTTACACCGCTCTACTTCTCTTCCATAGTGTTCCTCACCTTTGAACACCTTCTGTAACTCAGACCTGTAGTATTCTCTGTCTGTCTCCCTCTGCTGGAAGAGAAATGGCATTAAAAACTGGGATTTGGGGCTCCTTTGTTCACTGATGGGTCCCAAGCGCCTGGAACAGTGTCTGCCCTCAGCTGAATACACAGAGAAAGATGGACAAAAGACATTACCAGGCCACGCACAGCACTTACTGGGTATCAGGCGCTCTACTAAGCATTCCTGTTCCAATGCCATATGCATCTTTCTGGAAAACCTCGCGTTCTGCAGTTACGGTAAAAAAAAAAAACAACAACAAACAAACAAAAAAAAAAACGAAAAAAAACACGGTTTACAGGAAGAATAGGATTAGGAGGGAGGAGGAGACCTCTTCTGGCCTGTGGGCCTTTGTAACCAGAGCTCTAATGGAAGCACCAGTGCCACTAGAAATGCACGCACCATCACACATCTGTGGCATTTCATCTGGCCTCTGTCAACCACTCCTTGGCAGCCTGAATTGGGTTGAGTGGTCTCCCCCAAAAGACGTGGCCCCTCCGAACCTGTAAGTGTGATCTTATTTGGTAAAAGGGTCTTTAGAGATGTTACTAGGTTAAGGATCTGAAGATGCCATCTTCCTGGATTTGCAGTGCACTCTATATTGCGTGACAGGTGTCCTTGTAAGAGAAAACAGAAGGAGATTTGAGCCACAGACACTCACGGGGAGAAGGCCATGCGAAAACAGGAGAGGTGGGAGGGAGGGAGGGAGGGACACAGTCACAAGCCAAGGAAGCCTGGAGCCACCTGAAGCTGGAAGAGGTCACCCTTCCCTGGAGCCTCCAGAGGGAGCACAGCGCTGCCGCTGGCCTGATTTCAGGCTGGTGCCCTGCAGGGCTGTGAGAAAGTACATTTCTGCTGTGTTAAGCACCCCGCCCCATTTTATGTTAATGTGTCATGGCAGCCAGAGGAAGCTCAGACACCATCTTAAAGCCCCGGGCTCGTGCTCCCTCCTTGAGGTACAGGTCCCAGAGGGCTTGTGCCCCTACCACAGCCCGCTGTCCTCCACGTGCGGTGCGGGCTGCGGCCTGCATATCAGGCGTGTCTTCACAGCTTCCTTGTTGCTGCTCAGCTCAACACAGTAGGAACGCACTTGTATAGACTTTTGGCTTTTTTCTTAATGTCTTCATATACTGCTCAAGCTTTCTAGGAGCTTGCCTTTGATCTCCTCAAAACACGCTGGTGATGAGGGAGTCTTCGGTGGGCCACCCTACCGTGTATCTTGGTCTGGGTGCTGATTACATGAGTGTACGTATATGTAAAGGCTCACTGAGCTGAGCATTTTAAGATTCGTGCACATTCCTGCCTGTTAATTTATATATCAGTACCAAGGTTTTGAAAGTTAGCATGCTGGGGAGATGCACACTCTGTTCCCGCCTGACTTGTAACCTTTGTACTGCCGCAAGGCCCCTGTCCATCAATGAAAGAAATCTTCCAAGCTGACTGTATTGGCTGACCTCACTCGTGCGGCAACCCTGTGAGGTCTGTGCTGGGGTTTTTTTTGTTTGTTTAATTTTATTTTTTATTTTTTAAAATTTCCATCCAAATTAGTTAGCATCTAGTGCCACAATGATTTCGGAGTAGATTCCTTAGTGCCCCTTACCCATTTAGCCCATCTCCCCTCCCACAACCCCTCCATATTTATGAGTTTGTTCTCCATATTTATGAGTGTCTTCTGTTTTGTACCCCTCCCTGTTTTTATATTATTTTCGGTTCCCTTATGTTCATCTGTTTTGTCTCTTAAAGTCCTCATATGAGTGAAGTCATATGCTTTTTGTCTTTGTCTGACTGATGTCGCTTAGCATAATACCCTCCAGTTCCATCCACATAGTTGCAAATGGCAAGGTTTCATTCTTTCTGATTGCTGAGTAAGACTCCATTGTCTATATATACCACATCTTCTTTATCCATTCATCCATCGATGGCCAGCCATTTGGGCTCTTTCCAGACTTTGGCTATTGTTGACAGTGCTGCTATAAACATGGGGGACCCTTGTGCACGTGGCAGGGACCCTTGTGTGGATCGGGGCCCCTTGTGCGTGGGCAGGGAGAGCCCTAATGCCCGTCTGTGCTCTTTGCAGCAGCCCAACCCGGTGGAACAGCGCTACGTGGAGCTCCTGGCCTTGCGTGACGAGTACATCCAGCGGCTCGAGGAGTTGCAGCTCGCCGGCTCCGCCAAGCTCGCCGAGCCCTCCACCTCGCCGGCCAGCCCTTCGCCGATGATGCCCCATGTGCACACCCACTTCTGAGACAGGACCTGGGCGCCACGGCGCAGCCCCGGGCAGAGGACGTCGTGGCCTTTCATCAGGGGCCTCTGTACAAAGTAGATTGAAATACTTGCCTCCATGTAGAACTGGAACTAACACGATCTTAAACTCTTGAATATGTGCCTTCTAGAATACATATTACAAGAAAACTCTAGCATCTACACGGCAATCAGAAGAAAGGAGCCAAGATGAGGTTTTGGAAAATGCTAACACCTTTCAAGAGCAGGTTTTGAGAGGTTAAATTTAATTTACCTCTTTTGAAATACTATGTATACAATATCTATTTTGTGGGCTTAATTGGAACGACGTGATTTTAAACTAAAGTGAAAACCTGTGTTTGTGAAACGAATTTGCGTTAGGTTGCTCGCGACAGTTGCTTTGGATTACCTAAAATGAATCCAAATGTGAAAGATGTTATTGCCAAAACCAAATTGAGCTCTTCTTCTGAGGCATCATCCAAAAGCAAGGTGTTTAAATAATTGCCAAATTTTATACCATCGTCAAGTGGTGACTTAAAGAGAAATAGCTGTGTAGATGAGTTTTTCATTAGTTTGAAATTTTAGAATATGAAGTGTTTTCCCCTAATTTTCAAGAGGAGCGTATTTTTATATTACACAGATGGGGCCCAGTCAAATAGGATTTGATTTTTTTTTTTTTTTAACGTTTTGCCCGTTCTATTTTCTGAGTTCTTCCATGAGCTTGCCTAAAATTCTGACCCACTTTCCAGTTATGGAAAACCCCTCATATAGCACTGTTTGAGGATGGCGGGGGCGTTATGCTGCTGAGGTGACTGTTTTCGCAAACATCGCTCTAGTCAGGCCAGTTTATCTGCCAAAGCGTAGGGTCGACCATCTCGGACATATGAGCTGTTGCTAGAGCATCATTCTTTGAAATAAAAGCTGCAGATGTACATTTGTTGAGCGTATTCTTCAAAGTATTGTATTTCCATTTACATGGTGTTGGATGCCCTTCCCCCCAAGCGTGCATTAAACTGGTTCTACAAATTTTTACTTGAAGTATACCCGGCAGTTTGCTTTTTCAGGTTTTGGGTTTTTTGTTTCTTTGTTGTTGTTGCTTTTTGTAGTAATAGTAGTAAATGAAATTGCAAATGCAGTTCTATTTGATATCTGAACTAATTCATTTAGTTAAGTATATTTGTAAAAGTTAAGGCTAGAGTTAAAACAATTAATGTTTTACAGTGATTTGTAAAGGACTATTTATAGCTAATATGGTTTTGTTTTCAATGAATTAAGAGAGATTAAGTATATCTTTGTAAATTATTTTATGTCCTAGCTTAATTGGTCTACCAAATAAGACATCTCAAATATAGTAGTATAATGTATAAATTTTGTATGTATAAGAAATTTTATTAGACGTTCTCTTGCTTTTTGTAAACGCTGTAAATATTTCATAAATTAACAAAGTGTCACTCCATAAAAAGAAGAAAGCGAATACTAATAGCTTAAAGGGTTTTGTGAAATTTCATGAAAAAGTTTTCATGACAATAATGACTAAAGTCCTGCTGTAATAAATATATTAACGAAACATAGCACTCTGTTTTCGGGGGTGTGACTGTGTGTGTGTGTGTGTGTCTTCTTTTCCTGGCTCTGCTACATATGTGCTTTATCTTACTAGAGACCTTACAGGGCTCTCCCAAAATTGTGACAATATGGGACATTTGAGTGTATTAAAAGTGCTGTTTTGTTTTGTTTTGTTTTTAGTGTTTATTTTTGAGAGAGAGAGAGAGAGAGAGAGCGAGCGAGCAGGGGAGCGGCAGAGAGAGAGGGAGACACAGAATCCAAAGCAGGCTCCAGGCTCTGAGCTGTCCACACAGAGCCCAACATGGGGCTCAAATCCACAAACTGGGAGATCATAACCTGAGATGAAGTCAGAGGCTCAACCCACTGAGCCACCCAGGCGCCCCTAACAGTGCCGATTTTAAGCCACAACCGTCTTTATTAAAGTAAGGAGAGCTTCTGCAAAAGAGCCAGGGTGCATAGACCCAAGACTTCAGACTGGATGCAGAACATAGCGGCTGCCATTGAGGGAGGCTAAGACATTGGTGGGAGCAAGCCATACGCGGTGTCCCTTTTGGTAAGAATTCAATGTTTTCTCAGATACAGCCAGTTGGAAATTACATTTGCATTCTAAGGATGCTTTTAATAGTTCTAGCAGTAAACTAAAATTAGCCACTTTTTAAAAATCTGAATAGGACTCTTAAAAGATCATGTCTCTTTTAGAACTGTATTTGAGATACTTCGCAAAGGTTCTGCCTCAGACATGGCTGTGTTTAGTCCTCACTACAACTCCATGGGCCACGTGGTATTTTTGTCATCCCTGTTTTCCACCTGACGAGAATGTCGTTGCTCCACGGATGCAGTGACCTGCCCAGAGTCCTACGGCATCCAAATAAACGTGTACAGGTATTAAACTGAATTCAATCTCTCTGGTGTTCCCAGTGAAGAGCCTTAGCTCTGCCTTCTGGAAGGAACTAGAATAATCCCTCTTCCTGGGACAGCCCTTCAAATAATGTGGAATCCTGTGGACTTGGGATCCTACAATAGTTTTTCCTAAGTGTAGTCCCAGCACTTTCTGATCTACTTTCGACAATGCAGCAAAGCTTATCCTTACGCTTTTTTGGCAGGAGTAACGACACTCTCCAAACCAGCAGACTGGTGGCACATCGCCTGCGGCCCCCTCTATAGAACACAGGTTTGTGGCATCAGTCATTCGGGCAGCCCTTGTGGCATTTGGGGCATCAGGCAAAAAGCAGGCCTGTATCGAGGGAACGTAGTTCGATGCAAGAATTTTTCACAGAGTATGTACACCTGTGACTGGAGGACATGGCCATCAAAGCAAAAGCGCAGGGCACACCCAAAGCAAATAGACGTATGCAACGTGCATCCCACAAACAGGATTAGCACATTTACAGAAAAATGCCCTGTCTGAAACAGATTGTGGTCGTATTGCTTTAGGTTCACAGAATCACTCACTGAAAGCACAATGCTGGAGTACCAATGCTTGAAGTGAGTCTAGCCCACCAACATCTACTGGTGGGCTTCTAGTTTAAGGAATTAGCAAAATCCTCTGTATTAACAATCAGCAAAACCAAGCCTCCTCGTTTCCTTATGAGGCTTAGATTCAGATGCAGATTAGTCCTTATTTGCAAAGGCAGTAACGGAACCACAACCACGTAGGGTTGCTACCGGCTACACATTTGGACATGACCGATAAGTCCTAATAGTTTGTTTTCTAGTAGCTTTGGAGAACATGACTTACTTGTTTACAGTGGGTAATACTCATGTGCTGCTGAAATTGACTGCATTTCATGCGCATGCCACAGAAATTAGAGAAAGCTGTTCACCTCGCTCGTTTCAGGAGTTTTATCTCACAGACTTGCCGTAGTCGGGGCGCGTGGAGACCCGGGCTCCCGTCTGAGCTCTGGAACTGCTTGTTGGATGGAAGGTGTGAGGTCCTCCCACCTCCCAGATGTTATGAGTCTGGTGGCCTGAAGGAAGCCTCAGTGGTCCATCTGTTCAGCTAAGGTATGGACTTCACATTCTCGAAGGTTCCTTACAATTCAAATGGCCCTTCCCAGAAAATGCATTGTAACCACTTGTGCACATACAAGCTTTGTGGCCCAAAAGAACATTTGCCTCGTGTATTGGTGTCCTGTTTCTGCTACAAGAAATCACCACAAACTTAGTGGTGATTACAAGTCTGAAATAGGTCTCACTGGCCTAAGATGAAGGTATCGGCAGGGCTACGTTCCTAGTGGAGAGTCCTTTGCCTTTTCTAGCTTCTCCTGATTCGTGGCCTGTTCCCCTGTCTTCAAATGTCTGGACACTGACTCTTCTGCGTCCCTCATTGACGTTTAAAGAACCCTGACAATTATACCGGGTGCACCCGGACCACCTTTTATCAGGGGGTGTATGTGCCGAACGCTAGCTATCCAGCATCCCCATGACCTCTATAAGATTGATAGGATGTATTTTTTTTGGTCATTTTATGGATGAGACTAACGCTCAGAGCCAGAAGTGCTTTTATAAAGTAAGGTCACTGCAACAAACACTGTGTACTGTGACCCAGACCTGTGCAGCTGGTTTTTACTTGGAAAGAAAAATGCATCAAACAGTGGCCTCCTTCAAGGAGTGCCTGGCCTAGAGGGAAAACAGTTCAGTTGCATGCTGATTCCCATGCAGGGTGCCGCCTGCGCTCACAAAGGCAGATGCCCGGACTTTAGGGCCAGGATAGGGGGGTCAAGCAGAACTTCTTGGGAATGCTGTCAGAACTGAATCTTGAAAGGTAAGTACGAGCTTGGTCACATCTGTCTTCAGGGAAATGTACATTCAAACTACAGTGAGATACTATCCTGCACCCATGTATTGGCAAAACTTTTAAAAGTCTGACAGTCCCCAGCGTTGAAAAGGTTGTGGGCTGATAGGAATTCTCATGCAGTGTTTCTACTCTCAGGTATGTAGATGCCTCTGAGAAATGAGAACTTCTAGGCGCTAAAAGACACGTACAAGAGGGGCGCCTGGGTGGCTCAGTCGGTTAAGCGTCAGACTTCGGCTCAGGTCACGATCTCGCGGTCCGTGAGTTCGAGCCCCGCGTCGGGCTCTGTGCTGACAGCTCAGAGCCTGGAGCCTGTTTCAGATTCTGTGTCTCCCTCTCTCTGACCCTCCCCTGTTCATGCTCTGTCTCTCACTGTCTCAAAAATAAACGTTAAAAAAAAATTAAAAAAAAAAAAGACACGTACAAGAATATTCACAGCAGCATTATCTCTAATGCCCCCCGCCCCCAAACTTGAAACACCTCAAATACCCATCTACAGCAGAGCAGATGACTCTCATAAGCATGCTGATTGCAAGAAGCCAGATACTCTTCCAGTCACGTAAGTTCAAAGCCAGACCAACGTCTTGTTTGGGCACGTCTGCATGGTGAAACAAAGAGAAGCAAAGAAATTGTCAACGTAGAAGGGAACAGTATGAATAGCAGCATCTGGTACTTAAATGTGGTGCAGTATGTACAGAACCCAAAGAAAATTGGTGTTCCCGGATTGTAAAGTGCATGAGACCAGGAGAAGATGACAGAGAGGTAGACTGGGGCAGGGGAGAGGTGTGATAAAATGTGAGCCGCTCTCACAGCCAGTGGAGAGTGGGTTGTACGGTGACGAGACTGGGGACAGGCCAGTTTGAGGCTCTCGTGCTTGACCAGACATGGGCTGGTTGGGAAGAAGAGGTGAGGTTTTGGTTAGGGGAATGGGGTGGCAAGTGGTAGCATTTCCAGAAACAGGGACTGTCCGAGCGGAGGAGCAAATGGGGAGCAGTGCTGAGGCCTGTCTGGGGCGGGTGCCCAGGACGTGGAGGAGTATGAGGGCCCGGGGCTCACAAAAGGAGTCAGACAGAAACACAGATTTGGGGACAAAATCATGGAATGGATGCCTATCGCCTGTGCAAGCGAGTGAAGAAAATGACGAGCCCCAGCTCCAGCTTTTAAGGGGCAGGCTGAGGAAGAGGGGACCCAGCACGAAATGGAGGGTAGGAGAAAAGAGAATTTCAAAGAGCACGTGCTTAGTGTGACAGGGCCAGTGAGTTCAGAATGAAGGCACGTCCAGTCAGTTTGGACAGCAGGCAGCCCCGTTCCCCTATGACAGTGAGTTAACAGTCGCTGGCTCAGCTCCTGGCATCCAGTTTGAGAAACTCTGACTCTGGCGCCAGGCTGAGGTGCTGTGGCTCGTGTGGTAGCAGGGTAGTGGCTCCCCAAAGATGTCTACGTCCTAATCTCCAGACCTGGGCATCTGCGAGGTGCCGCAGCAAAGGGGAATTACGGTGGCACCTAGAATTAAGGGTGCCACTTAGATGGCCTGGAGATGGAGCTATCATCCTGGATTATCGAGGTGGGCCCAGTGTGATCACAAGCGTCCTTAAAAGTGGAAGAGGGCATACCTGGCCATTGCTGGCTTTGAACATGGAGGAAGGGGCCATGAGCCAAGGAATGTCGTGGCCTCCAGAAGCTGGAAAAGGCAAGGGAACAGATTCTCCCCCCAGAGCCTCCGGAAGGGACACAGCCATACTGACGCGTTGATTTTAGTCCAGTGAGACCTCTGTCAGACTCCTGACCCCTGGAACTGTACGAGAATAAATGCATGCTGGCTAAGCCTATAAATAAATCTGTGTTCGTTTGTCACAGCACCAGGAGGAAACTAATACAAGGAAGACAGAGAATCTGAACAGGGTGGGGGTACCGTGCCTAATTAATTCCATTTTCTTAATATCAGAGGACTGGAAGCAAACTCAAAACGGCCCAGAGCAGAGCAGGGGGAAGAAGATGAAAACGTTGCTGAGAAGTGTGGGCTCTGTGCTACGTAGCCCGAATGTATTTCACCGCCCGAGTTCAAAAATCTCAGGCACCAGTCTTGTGGCGCCCCCAGGTGCTTGACAAAAGGAAATGCAACACTCCCTAGAAGAACGCCTCTAAGAATTCTCACAAGTCATTTTCCAAAGAAAATGAGCAGTTCACATTAAAAATGGCAGAGATAGAAAGCCCTCAGTGAAAACCAACTTCACCAGCACACCGCTGGATGCAGGTTATAAAATTACCAGGGATGTTATCTTTAAAGAAATAAAATCTAAGTGACCATGGGTTTGGCAATGAGGGTTTAGAGACAACACCAAAAGCCCAACCCATGAAAGAAAAAACTTGACATGATGGACCACGTTAGAGTTAAAAAAAAACCTCCGCTCTGTGAAACACACCGTTAAGAGAATGAGAAGACGAGGCATGCAGTGGAAGAAACTATTTGCAAGACCCACCTGATGAAGGACGGTTATCCAAAATATGCAAAGAACTCTTAAAAGTCAACAATAAAAGCGCCCAATTAAAAAGTGGGCAAAAGATGTGAACAGAACACCAAGGAAGACAGGAGGCAGCAACTAAGCACTGAAATAACACATCACTCATCATGCAGTCAGCTTCCTGTGCAACACCTTGCTGTTGTACTGATGGAGACTTTGGACAAGAGGATGCTTAAAATACTGACCTCGACACCTGTAGGAGTGGTCCCTGATACAGGGTCTTGTAGGGGGGATTCAGTCAAGTGCGGTGTGGGTCGTGAGCCTCTGCACCACTTTGCAAGCGATTTCTCTCAGCTTCGAATCCACCTCTGTGCTAATGGAGGTGGGCTGTGTAAATACTTCTCCTTTACCAACTGATGCGATGCTAATTCTTGTCGGTAGAGGGTGCTGGAGAGTTGCTGGGAGACAAGGGGGTTGCCCTTCCCCTTCTGGTAGCCTCACTTGCTAGCCTCCTGCGAAGCAAGGCTTCGTCCACGGCTTGGCTCCTGCGCGTGTAGTATCTTCTGAACTGGCTCCTGCGTGTATTAAGCATGTCCTTTATTGTCTATATTCTGATGCTTTGCTCTCTGGTGCCTTGTCCACCCTGGACGGACCGCCCCGTTCAGGGTTAGCCAATTCCTAGAGGCAGTAAATAACTGTTCTGGAAACACGCTTTACAAACATAAAGCAACCAATCCAGAGCCCTTATCCCCAACCACCTCCTTTGTCCAAAGACTTTCACATTCCAGGCTACTGTGCCCCTGCCGCAATCACCCCAGGGCCAGGTACCAGGCAGCTACGGAGAGCCCCGATGCCCCAGAGCTGGCCGAAATTACTCAAACTAGTCAATCCTAAGCCTGTTTGCCCTGCCTTACCCATCCGTTCCCTTACAAACCACAATAAAGGGTCTTGCCCACAGTCCCCACCCCCACCCCCACCCCCCCCCCGCCTTGTGACTGACCCTGGTACCGTGTGGCCTCCAGTGGTGAGACATGTCCTCTCCGCTTGGGATCTCTGAATATAAGAAACTGTCGTTCAGGAGCCATCATGTCTTTACTTCCTAGTCAAACTGTCAAACTCCAATCCCCTTAGCACCTCTCCCCGTTAAACTTTCCCTGTTCAAGTGGCAGTGTGGTTTCAGTCTCCAGATTGGACCGTGACTGGTACAGTCTACTAGCTCCCATAATCATTTTTAACCACCTTTTCTTCAGGGACTGTTTGAGAGAGGGAGTTGTGGTTTTTCTGGGTGCTTTGCAATGGAGACCAAGCACCTGTCTCCAGAATGTCATACAAAGCCCAAAGGAGCTGAACAAAAGTGTGGAACTTCCTGGGCGCCCATCCCCTGAATTAGAAACATTCCAAAACTACTTGTGCGTCGTCAGAAGGATGATTTGCATCTCTGCCACAGACGATTAACTGAAGGAAGGCTGTTTATACATCCTATCTTCCTAATGAGCCAGCATCCTGTGTCCTAGAACTGAGTTTGAACGGTTTAGAAGATTATTACCACCACAAGAAAAAAAATAACTTCACAAGGAATCTGCAGGTTTATGTTTTGCTGTTTACTGCCCAATATCCATAATCGTTTAAAAAGAGAATTTCAGGAAATTTATAAGTATATGACGAAGATGAAAAAAAAAAAGCGAGTTCATCAGGGAAATGAGAAAACAAAAGGAAGAATTTAAGCTTCAAGATTTTATACACTTACCAGAGGCATGACACGTATTTGTTTCTAAAGTTTTCAGCATAAATAAATAAATAAATAAATCCATGTTTTCAGCAAAGCACAGATGACATGATTTGTTTTATAACTCACAGTGTCCCTCAGTTGAAAATTAAATCAGCTGTTCCAAGAACAACTGTTCGTGTTACTGAAACCAGGGGTCTTGTGACTCTTTAATCCAATCCACTGGATTTCCTCAAGTTCCATTTTGTCCCAGTTGAAAACCAGTAATCTTACGTACGGCCACAAAGCCTAGGGCAATGGCAGGCACATATTAAGCACTCGATAATGTTTAAGAGAATGAATGTACAAATGTCTAGCTATTTCTACTAAAGACACAAATGCTGCCACGACAAAGTTCTTGTAAAGTGATAACGCCGCAGCAATGGCAAGACATTCAGAGGGACCTTGGGATTTGAACGCACTTGTTCCCCCCACTACCGTGTGAACACCTGTCCTAGGTCGGGCAAGGCTTTGAGGGTATGTGAAGAAGAGCTCTGAGGAGAGGGAGATGGGGACAGAGCTGACTGAGGACACGTGGCGGTAGGGACATGCGGGCGTGTGTCACCTTGTAGGCAGGGTGGCTCCCTGTCCCGAGGGCAATCCGCCAGAGAAGGGGGTGCTCGGGAGCCCCGACCGCTCGGGACGTGTGGGCAAAGCCAACAAGGTAAATCTGCTCAGGGATCAACATTGTCCACGTGAACATTAAGAGTGCTTCATCTGGGGCGCCTGGGTGGCGCAGTCGGTTAAGCGTCCGACTTCAGCCTGGTCACGATCTCGCGGTCCGGGAGTTCGAGCCCCGCGTCGGGCTCTGGGCTGATGGCTCGGAGCCTGGAGCCTGTTTCCGATTCTGTGTCTCCCTCTCTCTCTGCCCCTCCCCCGTTCATGCTCTGTCTCTCTCTGTCCCAAAAATAAATAAACGTTGAAAAAAAAAATTAAAAAAAAAAAAAGAGTGCTTCATCTAAGAAAAAACAAACCACCAAATGACTACTTCATCTACCCTGACAAGTGAGAGACAAGGTTTTATAGTTGTTGTTAAATAGTAATAGCTTATGTCTGCATCACGCTCACAATTAGGTACCAACTAAGTGCTAAGTGCTTTACATATATTAAAATTCATGTAACTGCCACCATAAGGCTAGGGTAGCTGTGTTAACAGTGGTAGTAGGAGTGGCAGCAGCAGTAGCATCAGGTTTTGCAGCAGAGGAAACTGAGCACCGAGAAGTCACTTCCCCAACGTTAGCCAGGGGCCGCGTGGTGGAGCCAGGTTTGAACCAAAGCAGTGCGGCCGGGAGTCTGTGTTCTGGGACACTATGCCGCCTCGCCAAAGGATTCAGAGTCCTGTGAAAGCAGAACATGGTAGAATGTCTTTCTCGTCCCTAAACAAGCATATCTCTATTCATCAATGTTTACCGTCTAGAAATTTTCAGCCCCTGATTGCACCAGGCCAATTACCCATGCCATTTCACGGTTGGGAAGGGAAATGGTTCATCCCTGTACGATATCTGATATTTTAGCTTGTATTTGAATATCGTAACTTACCATTCAAAAGATTCGTAACACTCACACGGAGTGTTAAAACCCACTGAAGGCCTTGCGAAGGCCATCCGGCTTCGCTCCCCGGCCCCCCTGCTCCGCACTCTGCCGCGGGACTGGGAAGCCCCGCTGCCCGCAGCCTAACTGTGCCCACGCCTGGCTGCCATAGGTGGCAAAGAGATCGCATGCTTTTCTTCCCACTTGGTTGAGCCTTATGGGGTAGTGTTCAATGGAAACAAGTCCTCCAAACTCTGCACAATGACTAGGTCAATGGAAGGCCTAACATTTGCTCTAGAAGCTGGAAGCTGATGCATAAAGTCCCTACTTGGCAACCATATGTTGCTTCCCTGGCAGTGGCGGGGGGGGGGGGGGGGGGGGGGCGGGGCGGGGGGCAGGGCCCTTGTGTGCTTTGGTTTTGGTTTAGGTGGTTTTTTGTTTTTTGTTTTATTCTACTGGTGCATGCAATTCAAAAGTCTGGGACTAACTGGTTTGATTGAACTCAGTGTCTCCCTTTCTTCCCCCCAGTGATGGTTCATTATATGTATCAATTTGGGCCACAGGGTGTCCAGATATCTACTTAAATGTTATTTCTGAATGCGTCTGTGAGGGTGTTTCTGGAAGAGATTAGCATTTGAATGGCCAGACTCAGTAAGGAAGATGGCTCCCCCCACTGTGGGTGGGCACGGCCAATCCATTGCCGGCCTGAATAGAACAAAAAGGCTGAGCAAGACTGAACTCCTCCTGCCTGACCTTTGAGCCGAGACATACATCTTCTGGTTCTCAGGCCTTTGTAGGACAGCACCGGCTTTTCCAGGGTCTCCAGTTTGCAGATGGCAGATCTGGGACTTCTCAGCCTCCAGAATCGTGTGACCCAATTCCTCATAATAAATCTCATTATACAGAGACAGAGACAGAGACAGAGACGGAGACAGACTCTGTTTCTCTGCAGAAACCTAATACACCCTGCAGCCAGTTCTTACCCCTCACCTCCAGCTCCTAATTGTCCCATGAGAGTGTGCTCATCAATTCCATACCAAGTCCACATTGCTGAGTCCAGGGGACACTCCTCTGCCCCATTTTACCAGTGTCTCAGCACCACTTGACACTCTGGATCATGCCTTCCTACTTAAAACTATACTCTTTTTGCCCCCTGGACCCCTCTACCCTGGTTCTTTTCCTTGTCTCTGAAGATGACTTTCTCTCTCCCTCTGGGTTCCGTGATAATCTCATCTGCTTGACCTTGCCCTTTTCCTGACTGCTTAAATGTGGCTGCCTTAGGCGGGGTTTGATGAAAGTGTTTACTGAGTGAGCCAGAAAGGATGTCTCTGAGACATGCTTAGCCGGTTGAAGCCAGTGGAGTCTCCAGAGTTTTCAGAGTGTGGAGTCTCTGGATGACAGTTTATATGGAGACGAGCACCTGACATAAGACATTTCATGTCAACATCAAAGACCGATGATGGGTGGTGGAGATGATGGGGCACAGGGCCAAAACCTCCTAAGCCACCCTTCAGCCCTTCCCATAATTTTAAACCTAACGCTGAGACCTTCTGGATAAACCTAAAGGCAAAATAATCTGTGGCATTTTCTTTTTTTTTTTTTTAATTTTTTTTTCAACGTTTATTTATTTTTGGGACAGAGAGAGACAGAGCATGAACAAGGGAGGGTCAGAGAGAGAGGGAGACACAGAATCGGAAACAGGCTCCAGGCTCCGAGCCATCAGCCCAGAGCCCGACGCGGGGCTCGAACTCACGGACCGCGAGATCGTGACCCGGCTGAAGTTGGACGCTTAGCCGACTGCGCCACCCAGGCGCCCCAATCTGTGGTATTTTCTAATGCAGCTAATGGAGGCACAGGAATTATGTGTGTGTGTGTGTGTGTGTGTATGTGTGTGTGTGTGACACACACACATACACACACATATATATATATATATACATATATACACACACATATATATGTATATATATATATAATTTATTATCAACTCAGCTAACATACAGTGTATATACAGTGTGCTCTTGGTTTTGGAGATAGATTTCCATGATTCATCACTTACATACAACACTCACTGCTCATCCCAACAAGTGGAGGCACAGGAATTAGTACCTGCACTCATTTAACTGTACTTATTTGAAGCGTCACTGAAAATTTCAACATCACAAAAGGACCTTCGGACACTGCGATGGCTCATTTTATGTGTCAACTTGGGGAAGCCATAGTACAGAGGTATCCAGTCAAACACTAACCTAGATATTTCTGTGAAAGTATTTTGTACATGTGATTAACATTTAAAGCAGCAGGCTCTCAGTAAAGCAGATTGCCCTCCATAATATGGGTGGGCCTCATCCAATCAGTTGAAGGTCTTAAGAGCAAAGACTGAGGCCCCTCAAAAAGGAAGGAACTCTGCCCCAGACTCTGACTTCAGACTCAGCACTGCTACATCAATGTTCGCAGGAATTTCCAGCCTGCTGGCCTTGCCTTGCAAACTCCAGACTTGCTCACGACTGCGCGAGTCCATTCTTTAAACTAAATTTCCCTCTGTCTTTCTCTCTTTCTATCTGTACACACAGACACGTTCTATTCTGTTTCTCTGGAGAACCCTGACCTAGTATCCCTTGTAGGTATTCTGGTCCCCCTAATATGTCCACACCTTGATCCTTGAACCTCTGAATATGTTATGTTACATGGTAAAGGGGGGAATTTGCAGATATAATTAAGGTTACAGACTTTAAGATAGGGAGAGTGCCCTGGATCAGTCAGGTGGGTCCTATTTAATCACATGAGTCCTTAAAAGCAGAGCACTTTCTCTGGCTAGCGGCAGAAGAGATGCTTCAGGAGGGGAGGTCAGAGAGATCAAAGCTTGACCCACCACTGCTGGTTGGGGGGCACATGGAAAGCCAGCAAGGAATGAGGACCCCAGTCACACAAGCATATGCAACTGAATTTGGCTAGCAACCTGCAGAGCCTCCAGAAAGGCTCCCAGTCCTGCTAATACGTTGATTTCAACCTTGTGATACTGTAAGCAGAGGACCCATCTGAGCCCACTGGGACTTCTGACCTACAGAAGCTTTGAGAAAATAGATGTGTGTGGTTTAAGCTGCTAAGTTTATGGTAATTTATTGTGGCAGCAATAGAAAATGAACCCAGTGCTTCATACTGTGCAACAACCCTGAATAACTAATTACTGTGTTGAGGAAAGCCTGGAAACATACATATAGACAAGGCAACATTTTTAAACACAGCTACATGGTGATTCTGGAATGAGTGGGGTTAATTCTGGACTTGTTACAAACCTGGACCCAATGCAGCAATGTTTTGCTAGGACACACAGAACTTAAGTCCGTCTGTCACCGCATTCACCAGGAATTGCTTGGGGCTAAACAGCACAATAATAGACCCCAAGACGAACACCACGAACTGAACACACTCCTGGGGCTAAAGCCACACACAGCACCATACTTTGCCTCTACTGTTGCCTGCAAAGACTGGACCAAAACCTTACTCTTTAGCGTTGACATGAGGCTCCCTCCAAACAATGGGACCATTTCTCTGCGGTGGCACTCATGTGTAGCTCCAAAAAAGATGACATTTGCTTCTTCCTAGCAAGATGATGCTTTTGAGAAACTCGTTTGATAAAGAATCCTCAGGTCCACTTTCGTTGGCTTGATTCCTTTTCCAGGAATGAGAGTGGTGGCCTCATTCACAGTTACCAAATCATGGAGCTGAAGATTACATTTCAAAGAGTTTCTCTGTTTTCAAAGTTTATGAAAAGGTACCATCTTCTTTATTACCTCTCTCTCCTGAGCTCTGGACGCCTGTGACCAACTGGACATCTCCACTTAGATAACCCGTAGGTACCTTGCAAGGCCACATGCATCATTGTGCACGTGTGCACAAGGGGGTCACCTCTAAGGGGGACCATTCACAGTGGAAGTCTCATAGATCTCTAGTCTGTTATGGCCCTTTCTTGGCACATGGCCCTCAGAGGTTGAGCTTCGATGACATCGGCATATTGTGACCATTTTATGGCAAACAGCAGCCCAGTGTTGGAGGAGGTGGTCTCTTGTTCTGATGCACACCAGAGCTCTTTAAGGGCTGGGGGTCAGGGTACGGCACACTTGACATGTCCAAAATGAACTTGTCCTCCTCACCCATCTCTCCCAACTCCTTGTCACCCCACGTTCCTTGTCTCAGTGACCGCTATCGTGGTCTATCTGTTCGAAAACTTAGTGCCAGCCTTGACCCCTCTCTTAACCTCTTCCTCTCTCTCTTCTTCACGCCCAGCATCCCATCAGTCACTGTGTCCTGTCTGATGTCAGGCCCTCATGCATCAGCTTCTGAAAGGATCTTCCCACAGCCCCTCCTGCCCCTCCAGTCCATCCTCTGTCGTGCAACCTTGGCCATGCTTCCAAAGTGGAACTATGGTCAGTTCACCCTTCTGCAGGATCCTGCTGTGGCTTCTTGTCGCCTCTAACAGGGTATCTCCAAGTGTGAGATAGACAGGGCATTGGTATCAGACTCACTCGAGGTGCTTTATCAAATGTGGACTCTCAGCATCCCCTTCCCTGCCAAGCTCCTGGATTTGCAGATTCTCTGCAGGGGGGCTCATGCGTCTGTATATTAGTAGATGTCCCAGGTTATTTTTATGCATGCAATTTTTGAAAACTGTGCAACTGGCAGGACAAAGGCACTTTGATTTCCCCCAGGTGAGCACCAGCGTGGGCCTGACAATTCACTCCTCCCCTTGCCTCCCACTGCACAGGTGGGCACCTGTTCCCCGACAGTGATCCCTGGGAAGGCAGGGTGGTCAACCCAATAACTGAGTAGGCCCCGATGGGGGCCTTGTGGGGCAGAGGAGGGAGGGCCACGTGTATGCTGGGAGGCAATTCTCCATGGCCATGTCAGGTTTCTGCGTGACCCAGGTCCTCTGGGTGAGTGCTCCACAGGAAAGGAATCCCAAATTCGAGAACGGTGATATAAGGAGATATTCCAAGACAGTAAAGCTTAGAGACATCGCCGTCCCCAGAGCCAGTTCAGAGTGGTACAGGGAAAAGACCGCCCCCCCCCCCCGAGATTTATTGCATTCCAGGATAATGAGGAATTGCTGTTTCGGAAGAGAGAATGGTGCACGCCATTACATGTGCAGGTACCATCTGGCCCCCTGTTGGTCAAAAGAGACTACAGGGCTGGCCACCTTCAAGAGGAGGGGAGTAGACCCCACCTCTCGATGTGGAGATCAGGGCTGGGCGAATCCATCCAGGATGTTGCCCTGGCTGCTGCTTTTGCCGCAAATGATAAACTGCCTTTAGTTTTGACCCAGAGACCTCACGTTTTCTGTCAGATTGTCAGTGGAGTAGCAGGCTACATTTCGAGTTTGCTACTAGCAGTAAACCTCAGACCCTCCACAACTGTGGACCTCAGAGTGTGTGGCACCTTCCTCAGAGGGCAGCAACGGTTTGGGCATGGATCCTCAGCTGAGTGTGGAAGGAGGCTGCCGGGGGTGGGAGGTGGCTACTTTTCTGGGCCCCACATCAAGAGCGGTGTTTGGGCGCTCTATTGTTGTACACACACACACACACACACACACACACACACACACACACATCTCAAAACCTAGTGGCTTAAAATACCAAGTTATTTCTCAGAACTCTGTGGTTCAATGGAATGAGTCTCCAACTTCACCTGGTGTTGGCCGAACCATCAGGATGGCTAGAAGGCCTGAGATGGCCTCAGTCACATGGCCGCCAGCTTGTGCTGGCTGCTGGCTGGGAGCCTTGGTTCTCTTCCATGTGGACCTTTCTGTACGGCTGGTCGGGTTTCCTCACAGCGTGGCCGCTGAGTTCCAAGAAAGAGTATTCCCAGCATCCAAGGCAGAAGTTGCAGATCCCTTAGGTCCAAGCCTTGGAAGTTACTACATAGCGCCCTACCCTGCTGCCATATTGTGTCGGCCAAAAGAGGTTATGGGGCCTGTCCACATTCAAAGGGAAGGGACATAGATTCTACCTGTTGACATAGAGGTGGCAAGGTCACATTGCAGAGGAGCATGCAGAATGGGGGATATTATTGCAGCTGCCTTTGGAGGCACATTCTACCACAGATGGACCACATAACCACAGATGGACCACATAATAGTATTTCTGCAAGTGCTCTGAGCCCTGCCTGCACCGGCATCCAGCACAAAGCACAAACTTCTTAAGCTCCATGTCTTGGCCCTATTGGCCTCTAGTTGACCTTCTCACTTGCCTTGTCTGACTTTATGCTCCAGCAAATTTCAGTAATTTCTTAGAGTTCACTTGCACATAATATGCTGTTTAAACAGCTCCACACCTTTGTCCATAATTGTTCTTTCTGCCTACAACGACTTGACTTTTTCAACTGATCGAAGGCTTACTCATCCTTTAAGATTCAGCTTTGCGTACACTTTTCTACGAAGCAGTCCTAACCCCTCTCCTCCCACAGCCCTATGGGCTTGCCACCGTCATTGCTCTCACCAACAGGGAGTCACTTGACTGAACTTCTTAGGCAGTAATATGTCTGATTGCTTCTCTGTGCCCTAAGTCCTATGTTTGCTTCACTGAATTCTAGGTGGAATAGTGTCACAGTGAATTCCTCAATGGCCTAATCCTACTTGAAGCTTATGGTACTTAAAATACGTTTAAAATTTTACCATTTTCTTTCTGACAAATCTCAGGGCAGCTGGGATGCTTGCAAAAAGTTCTGGAGGCAGGAAAGGCCAAGACTGAGGTCCAGTTCCTGATGAGAGCCCTCTTCCTGGCTTGCTGAAAGCTACTTCTGACTGTGTCCTCACATGGCCTTTCTACAGTGCCTGCTCACAGAGAGAGTGAGACCAAGCTCTCTGGTGTCTCTTCTTAACAAACGCAGTAATCTCATCATGCCAGGGCCCATCCTAGGATCTAATCACCTCGAAAGGCTTCATCTCCAAATACCATCAACTGAGGGTTAGGGAGGGCATCAACACATGAATGGGGTGGGGGGAGGTGAGAACACAGTCTATAATAGCGGATTAAACATTTGATTTCATAATTTTAGAAAGCCAGAAGCCTGCAGGAGATGGGTCTCCGGTGTGTCTGGACATCTTCCCGTTCTTCCTCCCAGCCATCCTCAGTCATCCTTTCACGCCAGGCAGGCCCCACCCCCTCATGGGTGTACGATGGCTGCCGGGGCTCCAGACATCACATCCTCATCCTCTACGTTCAGTTTTAAGTTATTAAGCTAGTAGGACAGGATGGGTCTGGGATGGGAATGGCCATCTTCCTGTCTACAGTTCTGCTTTTTATCAGGGTCACGGCTCTGCCGTCTGTACCCAGGGAAATCACAGCAAAGGCCTTAGTCATGATTGCCATCACCACCCCCAGCAAGGTCAGGGGTGAGTTGGGAGGCGATGAGCCTTTATCATCAGATACTGGCTGGATTTCCATAGCAGCAGAAGCTAAACATCACTGGTACTGTAAAGCAGGGCCGGAAGTTCCGAGGGCGACATCAGAACACCCGATCGCCCCACAGATGGTGGGGAGGTGGGTTTGTGGGAGGCAGGGAAGAATGGCGTGGGGGAGGAATTGCTAAAATGTACGCAGTTGCTCTGGCTTTAAGACGACGACGAGACTAGCGACTCCCGGGGTCCTGGGCCGCCCTCACCTCAAAAGTTTCCCGGGAAGGAAAACGGAGGGAAACAGATGGTTTCTAATCCCTGAACGCCCCCCAACTTCTCGTTCACCCGGTGCCTCCCCGGCCACTCTGGCGCGTTCCCGCGCGCAGCCGGGGGCGCCGGCCGGTCGCCGGCTCCCGGCGCGCGCGGCCCGGGCCCAGGTAGGGCTCTGTGAGCGGGGGCGCGGCCGGGCCCCGCGCGCCGCTCCCCGCCCCCGGCCCCGCGCGCGGCCTTGTGGGTAGCGCGGGGCCGCCAGGTGACAGCTAATGGCGGCGGCCGCCTGAGCCGGCGGTCGGCGCGGCACGGCGGCGGGCCCTTCCGGGCGCCGCTCCCCACTCGCTGGGGCTTCCCCGCGGCGGCGGGCCCGGCGCGCCATGGACAGGCCGGCGGCGGCGGCGGCGGCGGCAGCGGCGGCGGCGGCAGCAGCGGCGGCGGCGGCGGCAGCGGGCAGCGAGGGCGGCGGGGGCCCGGGCCCGGTGCCGGCGGGCGGCAGGAGGCCTCCTCGGGGCGCGGGGGCCCCTGCCGCCGGCTCCCGGCAGCCCAGCGTGGAGACCCTGGACAGGTAAGCGAGACCCGGGCCGCCAGGGCCTCCGCGCCCCGACCCCCGAGGGCCCCGCGCGCCGCGCCGACGAGGCCGGGGTGGGGCGTGCCCCCCTCCGTGCCCGGCCGGGTCCCTCCCACCCCCCAACGAGACCCCGGACCCTGCCCCCACGTCCCAGGGCCGCGCACCTGGCTCACTTCCGCGTCGCGGGCTGGGGCTCCCTGTACCCCGAGGGGCTTCGCCGCTGTCAAACCTTTTACGTTCCCCTTCCAGCCGCACCTTGGAGACGCGGCCACCCGGCCCTTGGGGGGAAATTTCATCCGGGGGCTCTCTTTTAGCGCGACCTTCCCTTCTGGGGTTGGAAGACCAAAATCCCGCCGTGCTGCTTGGGAGTCTTTGATGGTGGGGTTGGGAGTGGGGACTGGGGCACTCAACCCCGTGGGTGTTGGAGGTGGTGCAGATGGAGGCAAAGTTACCCTGCTTTGAAAAGCTGGGATGGAAAACTTTCAAACTGCTTCCGATGCAAGAACACACAGTCGTTTACTTTCAGCCCTTCACATTTTGAAGGAACCCGGTTGATTGTTTTCACGAACACAGAAGCCTACCACTGGTTCTTAGGCAGTTGCAGAGCCGATATCAATCAGAAGTATAAACTGACCACGTCCAGCCGGGAGGGCCACCCTAAGGCTCCGAGGACAAGGGATGGGTTATCCCGTAGCCCAGAATATCCAGTTTCCCACATGTTGGCCATTTCGCCAACCGGGGTGGGGGGGGTGCGGTTAGGCAAGGGATAGTGTGGTAAGGCAGCTGGGTGAGTGTCAGATGCTCGTTCTTGCCTGTGTTAGTCATAGCAGTGAGCTGAACTTTGGGGAGTTTCCTGAAGCATAGGAACAACTAGAAACACTCCCTTTGTTTCTCCCTCCGTGTAATTACAATGTAGTCTGGTAAATCAATGAGCCTAGTGATCAACTTCACTGAGAACTAATCACAGCTAAGGTAGAACGTGGAGGGGTCAGGGTTCCACTCATTTGCAGACATTCTACAATGTATGAGGACCTGGAAAGTTAGAGAATAATACAAGATGGGGTTTGCTCTCTGGATTACCATTTAGTGAAGAATGCAAACAAACCAGTAATTTAAATCGGATGTGGTGAGTGCTAGGGTAGAGGTCAGCACAGAAGTGCTCTGGATGGGGTGCATGTGCATGGGAATCATCTGAGAAGCTTTCTAAGAGCTCCACGTGAGCAGGCCCCACACCTAAGGCTTCAGGAGTTAATATTTTTCAAAAACCCTCTGCAGACTCCATTGTGATGCGCTGCACTGTGGGCACACGGAGGTGGGGTGCTTGATTTATTATTTAGTCTGGGGTGGGGGGTGGGACACTATGGGCAGTTAAGGGAAGGAGGCCTTCTGAGGAAGCTGACATTTGAAGTGAGTGGTGAGGAATGAGAAGTTAGCCAGGGGACAGGGTGGGGAGGGCTTTTTGGCCTAGGGAGTGGAATGTGCAGTCATGCAGGCGATGCTGGATATGCGGAACTGGTAATGCCAGAAGACGTGTGGGAAGGCGGGGGCCCGATCTCGAAGGGGCTTGGGTGCCTTCCTAGGGAATTGTGCCATTATCTTCTGCGCCGTGCTTCTCAGAGCCTGATTCTGTGTACCCTGTGTAGGAATCACCTCCAGTGTTTGATGTAAATGCAGAGTGTTGGATCCCACCCTAAGTGTAGTCAGTCCACATCTGGGGTAGAGCCTAAAATTTTGTACTTTCGCCAAGTACCTGTAGCTGCAAGAAGGTTGGTCCAGGTGGTCTCTCTTGCCCAGGATGGTACTGGCTTAGTAGTTGGGCTGGTATGATTAATAACAGCGTCGTCCTTCAACTCAGCATAGTGTCTTGGTTTGGAAAGGAAATTAAATGGTCCCTTAGCGATGGGGATCACGAAAGGATTTCCATCAGGTGAGATTTCCATCAGGATGGGATTGACATTTGAGAACATTTGCTCTGCGGAGGTGTGGTGAATAGACCGGAGGTGGGCAGTCTTCTTGAGTAGCTTATGGAAAAGCTAATCACTCACTTATTCTGTGAATCTGAGTGCCTGCTCTGTGTCAGGCACTGTGTGGGGCCTGAGGATTTGGCAGGCAACAGACACACAAATCACTGCCCTGGTGGAGAGTATGTTTGGTGAGAGACAGACAAAACACAAGTAAACTGTATCTTCTGTTAGGTGGTGGCAGGTGCTAGGGGGACAAAGTAAGTTGGGAGGGGAGGAGGAGGTGTTGGGGGTCTGCAGTTTGGGGGCAAATTGGAATGTGATGTAGGATGGTCAGGGAAAGTCTGGCTGAGAAAAGTGACATTTGAATAATGCCCCTAAAGAAGGAAGGGGTCCAGTCATACAGATATTAGGGGCAACAGCATTCCAGGCACAGACCTGTGTACCCTGGGGTAGGAGTGTGAGTGAAGTGTGCCAGGATCAGCAAAGAGACCAATGTCGTTAGTAGAGAGGGAGCTAGGAAGAGAGCAGTAGGGGTCGAGGTCAGAGAGGTCACAGGGGCAGATGGTGGAGAGTCATGGGGAGCTACTGGGACTTTTGAAGCCGAGGAGTGACATACTCTGGTGTAGATTTCAGTAAGCTCTCTGGCTGCTGTGTGGCCGACAGACTGAAAGGGGAAGGGGTTGAAGCAGAGGGACTAGCAAGTAGGAGACCACTATTGTGGTTATCCAAGGGACAGAGCATGGTGGCTTACAGCAGAGGGGTAGAGGACAGGAGATGTTGTCAGCTTGTGGATATAATTTGAGGAAAACCCACAGGGTAGAGCCAGTATGGTTTGCTGAAGATTGGTTGTTGGATAGGAGGGAAGAATCAAGATGCCAAGAGTTTTGGCTTGTAGGAAAATGGTGTTGCAGAGATGGAGAAGCCTTTGAATGGAACACAGGAAATTAGCAGGGTCTCAGGTCTGGACATAGTTACGAGATGCCAGTTGTATATCCCAGAGCAGAGGTCAGAGAGGTGGTTGGTTTATGTGGGTTTGGAGCTCAGGGGTGTTGTCTGAGGTGGAGACCTGAATTTGGGAGTCATCGGCCTAGAGATAGGGCCTAAATTCAGGCGACAGGAGGAGAACAGAGTGGTAGGTGTGTGGAAGAGGGTCTTGCAATGGGAATTGAGCAAGGTGCATTGTCATGATACCAGCCCATGGGAGTGACATGGCTTGGTGAGTGAGTGTGAGAATGAAGTGAAGTGGGGGGTGGGCTCCAAGGTAGACTCCAGCTTTTGGGTGTGGGGTACCCTGGTAACTGGCTGTGCCCTTCCCTGACTTAGGCAACACAGGGCTGGGAGAATGGGTTGTGTGCTGAGCCACCTGTGCTGGCTTCGACAGGTCGAGTTGGCAGGCTCTCAGGATCGACTAGGACAGATGTCTCATTGGATTGTGGGCATCCAGATCCGGGGAATCCAGGTTGGAGAAACAAAGCTGGGCTCTCCCAGGCTGCGAGTGGTTCTTTTTAAAAAAAATTTTTTTTTTAACGTTTTATTCATTTTTGAGACAGAGAGAGACAGAGCATGAGTGGGGGAGGGGCAGAGAGAGAGGGAGACACAGAATCTGAAGCAGGCTCCAGGCTCTGAGCTGTCAGCACAGAGCCCAATGCGGGGCTCGAAGTCACACACTGCGAGATCATGACCTGAGCCGAACTCAGACGCTTAACCGACCGAGCCACCCAGGCGCCCCTGCGAGTGGTTCTTAATACCAAGAGTGAGGTGGGAGATTGTACAGAGGGATCCTGGCCTGCCTTCTTTGATCTGTTGTCACAACAGACTGTGATTCATACTCTTCTTTGAAGAGTGACTCACAGAGTGGCACCTGGCTCTACCCACCAGGTTCAGCCTGGCCCCCAGGGACTGGGGAGCCCTCCCCTCTCTCCTGCATACTGTACTTCATGACAACAGAGCTGCGGTCCTGCAAGAGGATGTGGTTTGCTGAAGGTCGCAGAGATAGCTGGTAACAGGAACAGGACTCAGAGCCAAGCCTGCTGTCTAGCAGCCCAGTGTGCCATGCTGTTTGTGACTGTGTTGGCCAGGAGGACACTTCTGGTTGCGAGTGACAAAATCAAATTACTCTAGCTTGAGCCAAAAGGTCAGATCTTGGCACACATCACTGCTGCACACGAGGAAAGATGGCAACGGGCACACTTGAAGCCGGAGCTGCACACAGCGTTGTCGGGACTCCTCCTGTCTTGTCTCTTCTTGTCCTGCTCCTTATCTCTGTGGGTTCCTCAAGGTGCTGGGGGAGAGGAGTAACCTGCAGCAGTGCCGGGGTGGATCTGTGCAGCTTGGGATCTGAGAGGAAAGCCTGGGACTGGCCTGGCCTGGGTCACTCCCCTGCAGGTGGGCTCAGGAGGAGCAGGGGGTCAGCCCCCCTCTGCCTCCCGAACAGCATCCTGTGAAGTGGGGAGGGGCGGGCCCCCCACAGTAGATAAGGGTCCTTATCAGAAGGAGGGAAGGATGTTGGGCGGATGGTAGCAACAGGTCACCCACACTGGGTGACCAGGCGGGTTCCTGCTATTAGATTTGCAGTCAGGGGTGGGTGCTGGCAGCGTGACAAGAAGAGTGGGACGTAACCAGAAATAAAGGGGACTTAGCCTTTAAAAACGAAACTAAAGGGTGCCTGGATGGCTCAGGCGGTTAAGCATCTCACTCTTGATCGTGGCGCAGGTCACAATCTCACAGTCATGGGATTGAGCCCTGCTTCGAGCTCTACACTGACAGTGCAGAGCCTGCTTGGGATTCTCTCTCTGCCCCTCCTCTGCTCATGCTCTCTTTCTCTCATAGTAAATAAACTTTTTCAAAAATGCTAAAAGAAAACTGAAAAAGAAACTAAAATCCCTCCTCTTTCCCTCCTCTCTTCTTTTAAATTGTACTAAATAGGTTCTTGACACATGATAGGAATGTCTGCCCGTTCATTGCATGTTTGAACTTATGTTTGCAGACCTACAGCTAACCTTACTGGGCTCCCTTAACCAGAGGCTATAATTTAGATCACTAGTAGAGAACACTGGATATCTTCCTTTCACTATTTAGCTTATTTTACATACTGCCTAGGGGTTCCAGTTTTTTTTGTCTTTCTAATACATGAATGTGGGTTTAACTAGTGATGCGATTTTTCCAGGTCTGGAACATTCTTTAGAGTGAAAGCCACCTGCAGGGTAAACTTTCATAAGCATCTTTTGCCCTTCCTTCAGGGCTGCGATGAGGAGCCTCATTCCCTCACGTGATTCCCGCACGCTCCTAGTCTGCTTATGTGTTCCTTTAAGTCAGGTGGACACAGCCTGCCCACTTACCAGTCATGGGACCTTGGTCAAACGCTGGAGTCTCACTTTGGTCATCTGTAAGATGGGTCACTATGAGGCCCAGGTTTCCCTTTAGAGCACCATGCAAGTGGAAGATGCCATTTTCCTTGCATCGTCACGTTCTCATATGGGGCAGTGGCTGGAGTCTGTGGCGCTGGCCTCCGCTTTGCCTTCTGGTTCAGTGAGTTTGGCACTGTTGGCTGCGCCGTGTCTTGGAAGCCTCAGTGAAGCTGGAGCCAGGCCCGCCGCTTTATCGGGCATGTCACCTCTGTGCCTCGGTTTTCTCACCTCAGAAACACGTTGGCTACTCCCCGCCTCCGTTTCACACTGTGGTCGTGAGGCTCTGATATCCCAACAGACCGGAAGAGCCTTCGTGAGCTGTCAGCGCACTGACAGAAATGCAAGGTGGCATGACGACTGTGTGCAGGATGGCATTTGTCTAGTCTGTTCTTTTTACAGTCACATCATCAACTCTGTTCCCTTAAAAGTCTATTTGAAAAATACAACACCGTAAGATAAATATTTCGCTTTAGAATTAATATTCTGTGTACATTACATTAACAATACTCTGTACAATTGTAATATAGTAAAATTCCATTAAATGATAGAGAATAATATGCCTAACTGTCTAATGCCTAGACTCTTAAACTTAGAACAATTGGTTGATTCATTTTAAAATCAACCTGGAACCTAATCTTACTTCCTGGTTGTCAGTATTTCAGTTCTTATATTAAATGTAAAGATAACCAAGTAGTCTGTTTGTTTTCTAAAAAAAGAAATGTACATATATCCCCAGTCAGTACTCATTTTTTTTTCATGGAGAGCTGACGTCTTAAAATATTTTAATCACACTATTTCTTTTAGTCCTACAGGATCACATGTTGAATGGTGTAAACAGCTTATAGCTGCTACAATTTCTAGTCAGATTTCAGGTTCAGTGACATCAGAAAATGTATCCAGAGACTACAAGGTAAGCAGCATTGAGTCCTTAATTCATTTTCAATGTACCAAGAAGCTTTGCATTTTTAATTTCAGTGAGACTTTGGCCCCTTGATGTTCAACAGACATTTGTTTGGGAACAAGGGTGAAAGGTTCTCTGTTGTTAGATTTGAACTTTAGAGGAGAACTTTTACCAGGATCCACTAGATGTACTCATGGTTTTCAATTGAGGGGAAAAGCTGTCTTTAGATTGCGATCATTTTTCTAAAAAAATCTAGTTCCATTTTGTTATTTAATTACATATTGTATTTTTACCTTTTATTATTACAAAATGCCTCTATTTTCCTCGATGGTATTCTGAATTTCAGAAAACGTCTAATGGACCATACTTCCCAACTTCACAGTTTGTTTCTGTATTTAGGTGTTCCCAGTGGGTATTCAGCACTAACACGTGGTACTGCAATGTAAAAACAATTGCACAACTCCAGACTATTGTATGGGCAGCTTCGTTTTTTAGTCCTTAATTTGGATTCTCTGTTTATTGTAAAGTTAACAGTGATAAGCTCCTTGTCAGCAGAAACAGGGGCTCTTTTTACTCATCAGTACTTCCCCAGCACGATCCTGGAATATAACACGTGCTCAGTAAATACTTGTTGAATCGATTAACAAATAAAAAATGTATGTGCTCCATCTTTGTTAAGGGTAAGACTAACCTTGTTTTAATGTCAGTCAACGATTAAGCCATGCTACATTGCAGTAATGGTGTTTGCTTGAATTGACGTTTCAGTTTCTTATAGTTATCTTTGCCTGCTAGTAAAAGAGAATTGATTGTCACACGTAAGGTGAGCTTCATTTAGTATCGCGGACTACCCTCAGTCAACAGTCTCTCAAAATCATGGTCCTTGCCAGGTGCCAAGGCTTACAAACAGTTCAAGAACTACAATAAAGATCCTAATTAATTCTTTTTATTTTATTATTTTTTTTTTTTAACGTTTATTTATTTATTTTTGAGACAGGGAGAGACACAGCATGAACAGGGGAGGGTCAGAGAGAGGGAGACACAGAATCTGAAGCAGGGTCCAGGCTCTGAGCCGTCAGCACAGAGCCCGACGCGGTGCTAGAACTCACGGACCACGAGATCATGACCTGAGCCGAAGTCGGCCGCTTAACCGACTGAGCCACCCAGGCGCCCCTCTAATTAATTCTTAATACATGCTCCTTGCTTAAGGGCTCTGGCCTCCATTCCTCTCCTCTCTATGTCATAATGCACCAAGTGCAGAAAGTGACTCAAGAGGCCATGTAATTGAAATCTGGCTATCCTGCTGTACTTGCTTCATCCAAGCCATCCAGTGCCTTTGATTAGGTCTACCAAAGGGAAGCGGGGCTGCAGATTGGTAGAAGTTGGGTAATCTGTTCAGCCAGAAGAGTGACAGTATGTCACTCTCACTAGGTTTCCCTGCTGTCTGGTTTTCATGTTTGTCCACGGTGGAGCAGCTGGAGTTCCAGGTGTTCCAAACCCAGCTGGGCAAACATGCCGTCCCCAGGTGGGAGGAGCATTTGCTGTATCACTGATGCCTGCATGGCGGGTCACTGAGCAGCTGCTGAACCCACCGGTCCCGGTTGCCCTGTTGCCCCCATCTTAGCTGAGAAACTGCTCCGCTGACTGGAGAGGCTCAAGAACCCATATTAAAAGAGAATAGCTCT
This sequence comes from Acinonyx jubatus, assembly GCF_027475565.1. NCBI lineage: Eukaryota > Metazoa > Chordata > Mammalia > Carnivora > Felidae > Acinonyx > Acinonyx jubatus. Next base: position 120,091,294 of record NC_069389.1, read on the forward strand.
CAGGCCTTAGAATAATTTTCTTTACTGACATTTATGAGTTAACTGTAATGTTTTCATTATGGTTGAATATTTGTTAGTGTTGTGTGGGTTCAATAAAAGATCACATAGCTCTCTAACCTCTACATTAGTAGATCAGACTGAATCTGTACTTTAACATGAAGCAACTAAGTTTTGTTAATTTTAGTCTATTTACAAATTTTGTGCAGCAGAATTAGTTCACGTTGGAATGGTTTAACAGATGGCATTCAGAAAAAATATGAGGCTTTTCTATATTTTGTAAGTTGAATTTTAGGTATCTGCATCAGGTCATGGCTAAAGCTTTTGATGAATTATTATAAGAGAACATGTTTTATAATTGTCTTCGTTATATTTGCTCTGTAGCCAAGTCTGCAAAGTCAGTGTTCAATTAATAATTCAGGAGTTGTTTTCTTCCAGAAGAGAGTTTTTTAAGTAATAAAAGTGTAAAGTGTTTCTAAACCACAAGGATAATTTTATGTGCTACTTAGAAAGTAGTTCTTAAAATCAGAGTACCCAAGACGGGCCTCTGGGATACTTCTGGCATGGGAGCCATTGCATGGGGTTTTTCCTGATGGTCCAGCTACAATTCCTTGAGGATCTAATTTTCAGTCGTCAGTCAATAATATTTCAAATTATCTACTGTGCGAATATCTTATTTGAAATACACACTCAGTATTGGGGTTGATTTATTATAGGTTAAGCTCAGGGTCAGCAATTCAATGGGAGCAGATGTTTATATGAACACTTGGCATCTTGACTTGAAATGCTGATTCTTTTGTGTTGTGGGCTGCTGAGGGTGGGTCTACATCCTCTTCCTCATCAACCCCTGAGCACGCATTGGGGTCTATGGTTTTGTAATACTTTTGTGCATATAATCCATTGCAGCCTTAAAACAACCAAATAAGGTAGCTTTTATTATAATCATCATTTAACAGATGAGGAAACCAAGACTCGGAGACATGAAATGACTTGCTTAATATCACATAGTTAGACTTGGGATTGTTCAGTAGGATGACTATTCTGTTGATAAGGTAGAGTGAGTTTTAAAAAAAAATTTCCCCCTGCCCTGTCCACTGTTTTTCAGAATGTGGCCTTTGGGTTTTCCCATAGCAGCACTCCTTAGGGTGCTTGCAAAAATGCAGCTTCTGTGGTCCCCATCCTACCCAGTGAGTCACAGTCACTGCAGGTGTGGAACCAAGAGCCTTAAATATTTCTTATGTATAGTAACACTAGGTTTCCTAGGTTTATAGCTCTTGAAATTGGTGATCGGACCCAGGTGATGCATCCCAGGAAAATTCCTACATATCTAAATAATTAGCAACTCATGTTAGGTTGTGGAGAATAATTGTTTTATTATTTATATCATAAATTGAAAGTAGGCTCAGGGTCAGATCACCCAAACTGTGGTAAGAATATTGCTTTTATCACAAGATAAATTTAGATGGCGTGTCCATATGGACATGTTTTCACAGTTATGTAATTATTTTAAATATGTGCTAGAAAAAATAGCACATTACACTTGTGATTTAATGGATGTTATATAGGCAAAGTATGAAAACAGAGTGGACTTAAAGTCACTATAAATGTAAATAATAATATTCGTGTAGGCAATGTATAGATATGGCAAACCAACCTTGTAGAGGCCATATACGAAATGACAGAAGTTTGGGAGACATTGTCCCAGCTGAAAGATTAAATAGCTATTATGTTGGATTGTGGATCAGCTAAATTAATAAATGTGTGCTTTAATACCAAGTCACCGTGAAGACTTGCCTGGCTGTGAAGACTAGTAGAGATGTAATAAAATGTTTTGTTTTGTCTCATCCCCCCCGACCCCCTCTCTGCACCCCGCTACCAACTCAACCCAATTGCTTTTCACTTTTACTGGACTAACAAAGAGTCTCCCTCTTGAATTTGTCAAAGATGTTAAGAACAGGATCTGAATGCAATGTTCCATAGACTAGATGAAATAATACGGTTACAAATTGTGGCAAAACTTAATAGTCATCAGTACAAGTGACATCATCATCACCATCACCATCCCTCTCTGCCTCTCCTTGTCCATGTACACACAGTAGCTAGATCTCTTCTGTAAACATTCTGAAGTAAACGGAGAAAATAGAGAGGATCCTGTACTAAGTTTAATCATTTAGCAGGTTAGTACAGTTTAAATTCTGGATCCTAAACAAAAACTTGCAGAAGGGCTTTGGAGGGAAGTAAGAAGCAGTGCATGGGAAAGGCTTCATTATGCTTGAGCTGGGTTTTAGTCAATACTGCTTGAGTACTAATGTATGTGAAGGGAAGCTCGAGCATGATCTTTCAGAATCCATGGCCTCATGATCTATGTATTAAATCAGAGTTTGCAAATGTCTGCAAGCTAGACAGAAATGGGAGGGGGCAGTGCAGAACTGGAGAGAACAGCATGTGCCCTTAAAAACAATTGAAGAAAAACCTGCTACTGCCTGGTTGAGCACGAGGCCTCCGTTTTGTAACCACTGCCGTGGAAAAGTGCTGTCCTCTCTCTCAGGGATACTTGAGGGAAAAAATTATTTCTTAAAAATGTCAAGATTTCGTAAGTCAGAGAAAGACGAATACCATATGATTTCACTCATAGTGGAATTTAAGAAACAAAACAGATGAACGTGGCAGGGGGTGGGGGGAGGACAAAAGAGAGAGGCAAACCATAAAACAGACCCTTAACCATAGAGAACAAACTGGTGGTTGCCAGAGTGGAGGTGGGGGGTATGAGTTAAATGAATGATGGGGATTAAGGAACACTTGTGATGAGCACCGGGTGTCGTATGGAAGTGTTGAATCGCTATTATTATATACCTGAAACTAATATTACACTGTTAACAAATTTAAAAACTTAACCCCCAGATTTCAGCTTCTGCTTCTGGAAAGACGGAGCAAATGTATTTTTTCTTATTCTTCCTGCTAAGTACAACCAAAAGCCGTGGACATTTGCTATACAATAAACATAAGAGTGCCCTGAGAGGTAGAAGAAGGCAGACTGGTTAGGGACCTCAGGACCCCAGGAATGACACGATGGTGAGTCCCTGGGTTCTGTTTCTGCCACGGATGTCCCAGACTTGTTGCTGAAGAAGCCAGCAACTCAGAAATGCCAGTGGGCACAGACAACAAAAGCCTACTCTCTCAAGCCAAAGGACCAGGAAGGAGACAGCTTAGCAGAAAGAAAACTTTTAAACACTAACCACTGTACTCCAGCCAGACACCACAGAAAAAGTTGTGGCCCCACACCCACCCTGCCAACAAGGCCAAGTCAGGAGCCTAGAATTCCCACCCTTGCCAGGCTGCAGTGAGGCACACTAGACTCCTGCAGTGGTAATGTCAGAAGAAGCCCAATGGAGAGTCAGACTTTCACCGCCGCCCATCGGTAAGGAGGCTGTGCCTCCCCTGTGCTGTTAGCGGAGGCCGTGTCAGGGGCAGTAACCAGGTATCCCTGCCCTGCCACTGCCAGCTGGGTATCCATGGAAGCCTGAGAACGGGCTGGAACTCTTACACTGACCCAGCAGGAGCCAGGAATCCCCCATCTGGTGTCAGCAGAGGCTGAGTGGGGAACCTGGACTTCTGCCCCTACCTGGCTATAATGACGTGGTCCCCCCACTTGTGCTGGAGCAGTGTCACAGAAAGCGAGCTAAAACCGATGGTTTAAATAAGACCCAAACTATGAAAAAAGAGAATCAATAGGTGGCAAAACTGAGATGACAGGTGTTAGAATTATGTGAAAATGATTTTATTAAATGTTTATTTGAGAGAGAGCCTGAGCAGGTGAGGAGAAGAAAGAGAGGGAGAGAGAGAATCCCAAGCAAGTTCTGTGCCATCAGTATGGAGCCCGACGCAGAGCTTGAACCCACGAACTGTGAGATCATGACCTGAGCCGCAATCAAGAGTCGGACACTTAACCGACTGAGCCACCCAGGCACCCCTGAAAATTATTTTCAAGATGCCATCATAAAGTTACTTCAGTAAACAATTACAAATATGCTTGAAACAATGGAAACATAGTGAAAGAAAAGAAATAGTTTCAGCAAAGGAGATAGAAGAAGAACCAAATGGGAATTTTAAAACTGAGAAATACAATAACGAAAATTAAAAAAAACCCTCAATGAATGGGTTCAATAGAAGAGAGGAAAGAGAAAAGAATTGGATGGGTCTTAAGGGAATTAACACTGAGCCAAAAATGCTACTCACTAAAGGTCACGTACTATGTAATTCCATTTATGTAACAGTCTTCAGATGACAAAATTATAGTCATGAACAGATTAGTGGTTGCCAGGGGGTAAGAAGGGGAGGGGTGGTGAGGGAAGTAGATGTGGCTATAAAAGGGCAACAGTAGGGGTCCTCCTGGTGATGAAATTGTTCTGCATCTGAATTGTATCCGTGTCAATTTCCTGGTTCTGCCATTGTTCTATAGTCCCAATATGCTGCCATTGGGAACACTGAGACTACAGTTATCTCAAAATTAAAATTTAAGTTTTAAAAAATCAAGATTTTTGCAGACTGCTGAATGATTCTATATTGCATGTAAAATAATTTTGATTAATATGTATAACAACTCATGATATATCAGAAGTATTATTTAAGTGAAACATAAAATTATGTTAGTAAAGATCTTAGAATTTAGTTGGTGAAAGGATATTGACAATTATCCTTGTACTGGTTCATGTTTCATCGAGGATGGAATTGGACTGCTCCTTCATCACGTTTCCTGGAGGGCTTTAGAGAGTGGAAAGTGATGGTTTCAGGTTAGAGTTTGACAAAGGGCACCAGGCAGGGTTCAGGTGTGGCTAGTTTCCCAAACACCAGGGTTGTATTTTGATGACTAAAGATTTTTTTATTAGCCTGGCAATGCCTGGGTGGCTCAGTTGGTTAAGCATCTGACTCTTGATTTCTGCTCAGGTCATGATTTCGTGGTTCCTGGGATCGAGCCCTGAGATGTGGTGAGAGGAGTGAGGAGGGCAGAGCAGGACATTCAGGGCGTTAAGCTTTGAGGGCCTTTGTCAGCCTCCTTCAGAAGGGGAACAGGTCTAGGTGGGGCCCTATTGAGGTTAAGAACATGGGAGGTAAAACCAACCAGCCTGGGTTTGAATTCCTACTCTTGTGTTGCCAGCCCTGTGACATTGGGTAAGTTACTTCACCGCTTGCTGCCTCGGTTTCCTCATTTGTCACATGGGGATAATAGTATCTCCTCAGTGGCTGGGAGGGTTGGGAGGGTTGAGATAACACGTGTAAAGCATTTAGCACAGCACCTGGCGTACGGTGGACCCTCAACTGCTTGTTGGTATTTATATCACTGGCACTGGCTGTGTTTGAAAACTTCCTGAAATACTGCCACGCTGTTGGAGATTTAGGGGTGTCACCTATTATAAAGAATTAAGATGGGAGCCAAGCAGAGATGGACACAGTAATTGATCAAAGCTGGCTTAGAGGGCCTGGCTTAGGGGCGAGGCCACAGTGTGCCCAGAGCTCAACACAGTCACCCAGAGGCAGCTGCGGACACCTGGGGCCTCTTCCTCGGGATAGGGCTCACACGGGCCAACTCGCCACCAACCAGGGAGGCCAGGCGGTACCCTCCTGGCGGACTGGTGCACAGAGCCCAGAGAGCCCAGAGGGTCAAAGAGGAGCACACCGGCTCCCTTATCAAGAGTGGGTGGTCAGCGGGACCCCTCACCTCTCTGGTGAGGAGTGTCCCAAAGGAAGACTTGAAAAGAACCTGAGGGCAGAGGGAGTTTAAGCCCCGGTGTAAACTTTTATAGAAATTTAAATCTTGGGGCTCATCTGTGGAAAAATTCACCGTTTCCCTCTCTGCTACTCACCCTATACACTTTGAGCCCTTTTGATGCCAGATGTGTGGGTTTTTTCCCCACACTGGCCAATTCAACACCAGCCGGGTGTCCTATGGTTCAGTTCAGTTCTGACACCAACTGGGAGTAAGTACAGACCCCACAGCTTAAGGTGTCAGTCCCATTAGATCGTCCCTCACTTCAGACACCAAATGAAAGTAGTGGGCCCCTAGGTTCCCCACGACTTCTGCCCAGCTTGGCTACAAATTGGCGGTCCCCAGGACCCCCCTCCTTGATTTTGCTCGTTGGCCAGAACAGCTCACAGAGCTCAGGGAAACACTAAATTAGGCTTACCACCTTATTACAGGACATGACAAGGGAGGCAGATGGACAGCCAGATGAAGAGCTACATAGGGCAGGGTCTGGGAGGGCCCTGAGTGCAGCAGCTTCTGTCCCCGTGGACTTGGGATGCACCACTCTCATGAGTATTTGTTTATGATGTAGCTTCTGTTGAAGGAAAAACAATAAAAGAACTAAAAATTCAAGTGTCCATCAGCAGAGATGGGGAGGTGAGGTAGGAGTTTGAGAAAGTATTTTCTCACCTTTTAGAGTGGGAGGTCAACAGAAACTGTTTGAAGTCAAAATATCAAGAATTAGAGGTGTCACCATATTTACAGTTATGCAGGCATCCCTCAGAGTGAAAAATCGGTCCAGTTAAATATGGTTATCACTAGGGCATGAATATGCTCAGAGAGGGGAGACTTTCTTTTGAGTTTTTATTGCTACCTGTGCCCCATTTTGAGTTGTATAGTAACATAAGCATGTATTTTCTTGATTTTGTACTTTCTTGAGGTGTAATTCACATTCTTAAGTATATGATTTGATATGTTTTGATAGGTACACACTTGTGAAACTATCGCTGCAATTAAGAGGATAAATATATCTATCACCCCCTCCTCCAAAAAAAAGCCAGATTTAGGTTTTTTTTAATATAGTCTATATTTAGGAATTTATGGGCTTTAATTCTCTTTGGGCTACAGCATGACTTAATTTAGAACCTTTTTTTTTACTTCAAGGGGTATTCTAATGATGATACAGTGATTTTTTTGAAGTCTGTAGTGTTGTATTCATGTGATCTTCTTACGTATCCTGAGGAAAACCTATAAAGGTAATAAGAACCTCTGGTGATTTTTTTTTTTTTTAATGATCTGTTTCCCATAGAACGTCTAGTGGTTAGATGGTGGGATTACAGACTTTGGATTGGGGAATAGACACTCAAGTCTTCCTTGCTTTCCAAAGGCTCATCTGTTCTCGGAGGTGTTTACTCCAGCCAGAGCTTCCCGAATGCATACACTGCACGCTTGAGTAGGAGTCACAGGCTAGGGTGTCGGAATAACATGCCTCCATTTAATAAAGCTTGGCTTCTCCTCCCCTTCCCTCCCCCCTGCCCTCCCAGCACTTCCTCGCACCTGCGGCTGCCCCTTCCGCATGCAGTGGGAGTTAGGGAGAGAGGTCAATTTGGAGTCCGGAGTGCCAGTTGGAAACAGAATTTCTGTAGAAACCAGCCTAAGATTTATGGTTAACTACACTTCATGATGCCATTAGTGCCAACAGCTGAGCTGTGCTCTGGGTCAAATGTGGGGGCTTTTGTGGTTTTTGGGTTCCCTTTTGTTTTGTTTCTGTGGGCTGGTCTGGGAGCAGAACCGACGTTTTGTATCATTGTTTCTATGGGGAAAATGCCTTCAGTGTTCCAAACAGGCACACAAGTGAACTTTTGAAACACTGCCTGTTCGCAGGCTTATAATGGTACTTGCCAGAAGGGGTTTGTGTTTAAAATAATGTAGTTTGTCTTCGCCTAAGGGTAATATGTTTCTCCAAATCAGAGACTTGCCTGAGAATTCTGGGACAAATGTGTTCGGATTGATTTGATACCGAATGAAACTTGGAGGGCAAATGTGTTAGGATTGAGCCGGTTGGTTTAGTTAGCGGATTATCATGTTCCATCGGGATGGGCTGCTGAGTTTAACAGCATCTTTCACAGGTCAGTGGGAATGTGCCCGTGATGACGATGTTCTGTATTTTAACTAACAGGTTTTCAGGAGGCCTGATATAAGGGTAAGGATATGTGGCTTTCCGCACATGGGCCTCCTACTTGTGTGTGTCTGTGCTTGATCAAACACTCAGTCTATTTAGTGCTCTTTACCTTCTCACTGGGTTTATGAGTCACTCAGATCAACTTGCGCTGCTGTGTCATAGCTTTAAGTGTTCACTAGAAACGCTTTATTCGTCACAGTGTTTTTACGTGCAACAAACGCCAGTGTTTGTGAGGGCAGGGTGCCAAAGTTGTTGCCGGCGTGCAGTACTGACTTTTGTTGGGTTACATGAATTCTGACTGAATGGATATTCATGGCAGGGGCTTCTGTGGCCAGGCCTTCAGAGTCCTCTTTTTACCTTGTTTGCCATGTAACTCATGCTAAAGAACTTAACAACAACAACAGAGTGCTCATTTGCTGTCCATCCTAAGTCAGATTTCAAGTCACCTTGCTGTGTGCATGCTGAATCGAAGGAACGCAAGTGCTCGTCTCCAGTATAAATTTAGGGGAACCAGTGCCAACGAGTAGTTCTTAAAATACAGATGTAGCTGTTATGGGGACTGGATTACAGCTTATATTTTCCTCATGACTTTCCTTCCCTTTATTTCAGAATATTCATAAAGCAAGACAAAGATTGGTAATGTGCATGTGTTTGAAACTGAGTATCAGATGTTGAAAACTAACCTATTTCCATTCAGTGAAAATAACGTGGATTTTAACAGAATACTTTAATGACTTGAGTTTAAAAATGTTAATCTTAAGAGAAGCCAATGAAGCCGTACAAACACAAGCAGGTTAAGTCAAATTCTTGTTATCCTAGTTGGTGTATCTTTGTTTAATCTTGTTTTTCATCATGTTTTCCTTTGCTCGTGGGAATCATTTTCTTTCACTGATTCACGTTGTTAAATATTCGTCTTTGGCTTTCTGTTTGCATGGACTTTTAACTACTGTGTGGTTTTTGGTTATTCAGTCATTCATTTTTCTGTTTTCAAAAAATTTTTATCAAAGAATGATTCCTTTTTCTTTGCATTTAAAAAGATGGAAGTTTCAAAAAACATTGCATTTTAGAAATTACCCTGCTTTGAAGGGTAGCAGTAACAACTGTGTACTAAATTCAGTCTGATGATAAATGTATTAAGTAGCTATTTTAGTGTATGGACAAAAATGAAAGGTGAGAAACAGTAACTTTTAAAGCTTAGCTACTTCCTCACTGATTGCCTTTTAAAGAAATGCAGTCATGGGAGCCCAAGTTTCATGAAGAAAAAAGTATCATGTTAATATTTTCAGCCTCAGAGAGTTGATAAAACTTTTAAAAGGGGTTATAGTCTTGTCGTCTTCGGCATTTATAGGCTTTCTACCACCTGCTGAACCAGCAGTCCAACCTTTAAAGTTTCCAAAACAAATTGCTTCTATGGAGAAGTTAAATTAAGCACAGTATACCTTTAAAGGGATTGGAAAACACTGAAATAAAGATACGTGACCTTTTAGCTGTCTCTTGGAAGCACATTGATACTGTAACTAGAAATATTTAAGGTGGTATGATTCATAAAGCACAGTATTTATTTAGCGGTAATTAACAGATCCCATGTGTATGTATGTCTCCAGCATGTACCATGTGCATGTGCATGCGTGTGGAAAGCTCGTTAATACTAGTGCAGTTGAGCCCTGAACAGTAGTTCTTTAGTGTACATGAATACTTACTGTGTTTAAAATATATGTCTACGAACTGCCTCTGTATTTTGGCTTGGTTTTGTCCTTTACTTGGTTACAATTGTATGCTTTATTTTCTCCAAGCATATTATGTGTCTGTTATTTTGTTTCTTTGCCATATGCTGTAGTATTGCTTGATTTTAAAAAGACAGTGCCTTCTTTGAAATCCATGATGTTTGTTTGCTTTTCATTTTTCTACCCCAACACAAACACAGAATAGATACTGCATTTTAGGCTGAGGATGCTATTTCCTTAACTCCAAGGGGGAAAATGTGATTTGCAAAGCCGTGAAAGGTGTGTCGACTTTTACATGCTTACTGTCTCTTTAAAAAAGAACTTCTGTCCTTTCACCTGTCTGTTTGTACGTGTTTCTCTTTCTCCTCTTTGCCTTTTCTTGTCCATGCACCTGGTGCTGTGCAGGAGATTCAGGAAGAACACAATGGCTACCCTTCTGAAGCTGAAGCTGATCAGGTGGCAAGTTCTACGTGTTCATCTGTTCGTAGCTACAGATCGTGTACTTAGAAGCCATTTCATACTAGATTTCTAGATGATAAGCAAATGCTTTTACCACTATAGCAGTGCCCTCCTGTCCGAGTTTGGTAGATTCCATTATGACATTATTTGCAAAAATTGGTTTATCCAACATTTTGTCAACCAGAAATTTGTTCATTTGTGCTTCTTGGTCTTCCCAGGTAGGATTAGCCATGAGGTAGTGAGCAGTCACGACAGGGTTCAGAAATGCCTCTACAAAGATTGAGAGGGGACAGATGCATATGCTCAGGGCGCTCCTCGAGGATGTAGACGTTGCTTTATTCAAATTCGCAATGTCCGTGCCCAACATGATACCTGGCATCTTACAAGTATTTGTGGAGCGAGTCCATATAGTTTGTATTTATTAATCAGAAGAAGAAATCATGCATCAAGTATTCTTGAGTGCTTACTCTTTGCTCAGTGCCTTTAGACTCTCTGGAGGCTTTGAAAGCAGCGCAGCTTTCTCCAGAGTTTATGTCGCATCTCGATACATGAAAGTGCTAGAAGAGGAGCTCCAGGGAAGCATGGCCAGCCACTCCCACACCCCCCATGCTCAGCTGTGCCTTTGCCCAGCCCGCCCTTCTTTGGTGACCTTGGAAGCACCTTGAAGTGCCTGATTTGGAAACCACTGCTTTTGGCGTGCAGCCACTTGCAGACACTGCCCACCCAGCAGCCTAGACTCACGATGAGGAAGGTGGTAGAGGAGCCGGGCCATTCGGGGGCAGGGTCCTCGGGGACGAACTCAGGGAGCTGGTGGGCCTTCTGCTGCGCTTTCAGGGTCACTGGAACAGGAAATTCTTCAGCTGGGCAACACTTGGAGCAAAGACACCAAGAGGCCTGGGTGTGTGCGTGAGATCAAATTTTGTCCACAATATTCCATTCTCTGATTATACTGCACATGGGTTGGATAAATCAAGGGTCAAATCATGTCTTGTGCAACTTTGTAGTTGCAGTCAAAGCTTAATATAGCACAAGTGCGAGTCCCATTTCCTAACACCAGCTTTATAAAGGGAATCTACTGTACTCACAAAATAATGAGCCTTTAAAAACTATTCTCTTGAATTCCTATGCTGAAGGTAAATGTGTTTCCTGTACAAAATAAACCTTTTATGGGAAAATCAGAAGCAGTGGGATCATTTGTTTTGTTCTGATAGGTGCTTTTCCATCATTATAAAGCATGCCCCAGATTTAATTCCTGTGAGTGAGAGGTTTGTCTCACTCTGTCTCACCAGCCCGTTCATGCCTCATGGAAATAACACAGGTATTTCAAGCTGAATCTATCATGACTGTAGAAGAGAGGAGACGTGGCCTCTATCTTGAGAGCCTAGTACATTCTCAAAATGATCCCAGTCACCGGTGTGTCCCATCTGCAACATTTTAGTAGCTAGTCCTGGGTTGAGGACTTTAAGGTATTTGATATGGCTTGTTATAAAGCTTAATGTGAATCACATCTCCCCACACCCCGGACCGACCCCCCCCCCCCATTCCAGGTTCAGTTGATTAGAGCATCTTACTTTAGTACATATATTTCAAAATAACCTATCCTCACTTATTTTTAAATATAAGTTAAGGAATTTAGGTTTATAGTTGATAATATTTAGCCTTTAAAATAAGCTTTAATAGTGTAATATTTGAAGTAACTTTAAACTTAGATATTTATTGAACTAGTTTTCTCACTTTGTAACTGTCATAAAATTAGTCACTGGTTCAGACAAGAGAAAGCAGACTTTCAAATTAAGGCTTCTGTTAAGACTGGTGATGCTGTTAACATTTCTAAAACTGGACATTTAAAAGTATAAATATTGGCTAATGCTTTATTGCATTAAAGATGTTTCCAAATTGGGTGTGAGTATAAAAATGATTCCATTAACAATTCTCCATTTAACCTTTAACAGTTCTCTATGTCCCTAAAAGTTTTGGCTGACACTGTTTTAAAAACCAATCCAGACTAAAAAATTGAACTGAATAAAATTGTTTGGAGGTAACAGCGACCCTCAATTTGTATTTTAACTGTGTGTCTTAATAAGGATGGACCATGTCATTTTGTGCCCTCCGTATAGGACAGACATACCCTGATCAACAGTTAGCATTGAATCTACTTTTTATGTTTTGCCTTTGTTCCTTTCTTTGTTTTATAAAACAATGATAAAACTACGATGTATAGGGTTTTTAAATTGACCTTTAAGTCCCATTAATAAAACATATTGAAATATTCTTGTAACTATGCATGCAAATCATGGTTGTTTTGAATTTTGAATAATTTAGAATTATAAAAGATATTCATTTTAAAAATTTTACTTCACAAAATTATGCTGAAAATTTAGTATTGTCTGACCTGTTTTCCATTGAACACTAGTGGCCTCCCGATGTTAACATTTTTTCGCGAAAGCAGCCCCTGATCAAATAGGTACTGGAAATGCCGCATACTCTAGTGCCCTCTTGCTGATTCGGTGTGCATTAACATGCTAAAGACTTGTCTCACTAAAATAAGAAATTTAAAAAAACACAGTTTAGCTTTTCTTTAACCCAGTATTACCTAAACTTCGAAGAAAACAAAAAAGACTACATCTCCTGGGAATTTAATGCTCTATGAAACATGGCTTGGGAATTGCTGAGGTTTTGAACACCTTATTCTTATTCGTGACACATTGTGTCAGAGATGCTAAGGAGAAAGTAACCAGTTTCCTTGGCAGCATCTCATGGGGTGGCAGTAACTTGGGATAGGCCCCTCAGGCTCCTGTCCATAGCTTTGTAGTTCGAACACCATTTTCTCAGTTCCCCTGAGCCATCCAGCACCATCCGAGCACACTCACAAGAAACTGGCTAGTTGGGCAGCAGGGCCAATCTGGACATTTGGGAATATGGGCGTGTATCTCCGCAGCCATCCAAGACAGCATTTTCCCAGTATCATTGTAGCCAGGAAGCCTAATAAGTCATTAGCAATTTGCTTGGTGAGTGTGGAATCCACGCAGAGGGCATTGGTTCCAGAAAAGGCTGATGGACACACCGTGTTCCACAGTAGTGATGGGCATCCTTGTCTGCCAGATGGGAGCACGCGCTCACAGCCTGGATGGGACGCACACTGACAAGCCCACTCGCCACCCTCCACCCCCACGCTTTGTGCGCACACACGGGTAGCTGAGCTGCAGCACGGAAGCCCAGGGCTTTCCTTAATGTTACTGCCATGAGACCCCCTCCCTGGTTAAAGATCAGACTTCAGAGTTTCTCACACTAGATAGTGCTCACAGGCTGGGTGGGGAATGTCTACAGCTAGCTAAGCACCTACATCTAATGTTGACTTCATTTGTGTTAGTTTCATGCTCAGAAGGTAACCTTTTTCTGACCTTATGTCCAAATTCTGGAGGCACCTTATGATAGCTGTCTGTGTAGTGATTACAGTATCTATCTGTCATGTCAAGCCATTTCTGTATTAATGCTTTCTAACTGTGAATTAAATATGTGTAACAATTTGCTAGAATATGCAGCATGGTGTCCTGTGATGCTGAGCTTTGAGATTGTCTTGTAAGGGGAGGGGGCGTCCATTTTGCACGCTTCTGTAGCCATGTAGCAAGAGCACAGAACGCCACAATTCTTCTGGGTATACAGCAGGAAAGTGAGATTTACTCCTGTTTGGTTTTTTGCCAGGCTCTAAGAGATGGAAATAAACTGGCACAGATGGAAGAAGCGCCACTTTTTCCAGGAGAATCAATCAAGGCCACTGGTAAGTATAATGAGTACACTTTGCTTATAGGGAGCCATAAAATGAAATGGCACTTGTGAGCACAGGTGATGTATATGCTGGAGATCAGCCAAACCAATTTAATTAGAGGACGAAGGAACTACGTCTATTCATTCTTATTAATGTCTTCATGACCTGAAGAGAGAGAAGACTATATAGGACCACTCTAAGTTCCAACTGAGTGTGAACCGAAGGCTGATTAGACGCCGACTGTAAAGTAATGGTTTGTTGCAGTCCTTCACTGTAAGGAAAATATGTTGACAGAAGATCCATATCCTATTTTAATAAAGTTTTGAGAAGTTGGCAGAGCAATTTCAGTGGCTTATGAGATTCCAGAAAGTACAGTTTGATCACAAGGAAAAGAGCGTGTGTTGCCACCCCGCGTTGTAACGGTGGCGGCGTGAGCAGCGCCAGGCATTTCGGCAGCCAGTGCACCATGCCGTGGGTGCAAGGGAGGGCGGCTGGTCACGACCTGGTCACCTCATGATGGCCGGGGTGGGTTGGATAGTCTAGTTGCCAGGCAGAGTGTTGCCTTCTTTCCTCATGGCGCCCTCTCATAGAGACTGCTCAGTCTCAGAGTATAATCGTCTTGTGTCAAGAACGTCTGAGTAGCTGGGCTCTCCTACCAGGACCTCCAAACAATACTGCTGCTGAGTATCCTGGTCTGTGGCTCCAGACCCTGCTTATCCCATCCCATCCATGGTTTTGAAACTCTTGTCTTTAGCTTCTGGAACTTCTGGCCTCTCTGTTCCTTCTCTGGGAGTTCCTGTAGTCCTGCCTCCACACTGCTTTTGTAATGATCTGACTAAAATGCAGAGCTAATTACATCATGCCTCTCCTTCTCTAGACAGGAAAGCACACAGATTTCAAATATACAACATGAAGAGTTTTGACACATTATACACCTGGGAACCCATCATCACAGTCAAGATAATGAACATATCCATCACCCCCAGAAGTTTCCTCGGACCCTTTATAATCCCTGCCTCCCACTCCGTCTCCCCCATCCCAAGCACTGTAGACTGTATTTTTTACGGTTTTATAGAAATGTAATCATTGAGTATTTCCTTCTTTTGTCGAGTTTCTTCCACTCAGCATAATTAGTTTGATATTCTTCCACATTGTGGCAAGGGTCAACACTCGTTCCTCTTTACTGCCAAACAGTGTCCTATTGTGTGGCTACAAGACAGTTCGCTTATCCAGTCATCTATTGGTAGATATTTGGGCTGTTTCTACTTGGCGGCTGTTACAGATAAAGCTGCTGTGAACCTTCATGAATAGGTCTTCTGTGGCCTCATGTGCTATCATCCTTGCTGCGTGCTTTGACCCAGCCCCGCTAACATCCAACAACTCTGTGCTCTCTTCTTCCTCCCTCCCTTTGCCCCATCCCTCCTCACCCTCCTCCTTCCCTACTGATCTGAGTGGATCCTTTTCCGAGCTCTTACTGTGTCCACAGGGTTATGATAGCATTTGTGAGGCTATAGTATAATGGTGATTTTTTTGTGTAGTGCCTCTCCTAGGGCTTGGCTGTTTGTAACCAGCGACTCTGCCCGCTTTGCCCTCTAAGCCCAACAACAGGCGCTGCTCGTTAGATACTGAGCTGTGGAAAAGTCTAATGGAAGTGTTTTGAGAATCTGGCTGGATGACAACTTTAGTGCCTTTAAATGTCCCACTGAAACTCCTATGTAGCTGTGTACGCCCCTGTTATTCCTGTGGAGTGGCACTTAGAGAAGATGGTGAGAATGTGGTACCTTTCGGATGGGTGTGACCTTCCGAAAACCCGCAGGAATCCAGTATGTTGTTGAGAGTGATGCTAAATATGTTGGATCAACAATAAGAAAACTCGACATGGAAGCTGATAAGGAATTTGAGGCAAAGAAGCCATTTTCCAGTTCACTGATGTGGTTCTAGTTTTTGTCATCTGTAAAACAGTTTCCTTTGCAGATACATTAGCTCTCAGTAGTAGTAATTTATGAAACAGCAGCCCAGGGTCTTCACAGTTTAATTAATGTGTTTTTGAATATGATGAATTTATCACTCAGGGAAAATGTTAACTACCTGGAGAACAATGACAAAATGTAACTTATTTTGAGGCCCTTTACTTAAGTGCCTCCCTAAGAAACAAATCAGAATTTTGTTTTACAAAATGAAATTTTCTTTCTTTCTTTCTTTTTTAATGTTTATTTATTTTTGAGACAGAGAGAGACAGAGCATGAACGGGGAGGGTCAGAGAGAGGGAGACACAGAATCCGAAACAGGTTCCAGGCTCTGAGCTGTCAGCACAGAGCCCAACGCGGGGCTCGAACTCACAGACCGCGAGATCATGACCTGAGTCAAAGTCGGCCGCTCAACCGACTAAGCCACCCAGGCACCCCTAAAATGAGATTTTCTTACGAAGACTAGCTATGTTGTTATTTAATGTAATAAAAATGTAAAATTCCTAGAAAACTGGCATCACAAATATATATATGTGGAAGCTCAAGAGTTATTGAAGCCCAAGTCTATGGCAGAAGTTGCTACTTTGGGTTTTTTCTTTCAGTGAAAGACGTCATGTACATTTGTCCATTTGTGGGAGCAGTGACTGGAACCCTAACAGTGACGGACTTTAAGATGTACTTCAAAAGTGTCGAGAGGGTAAGTTTTTAAAGGGGTATTTTATTTTTAAAGACACTTCAAAACAAAGTAAACAATAACGAAGAAAGTACAAAGAACCCTGAAACCTGAAATCCCATCACCCTGAGAGGACCAGAGGATAAGTTTTAACATGTGCACGTTTGCAAACAGATTGTGCATCTGGGAAAAAATGCTATTAAAGTAGCAGTCACAGGGGCGCCTGGGTGGCTCAGTCGGTTAAGCATCCCACTTCAGCTCAGGTCATGATCTCACGGTTTGTGGGTTCAAATCCTGCATCGGGCCCTGTGCTGACAGCTCAGAGTCTGGAGCCTGCTTTGAATTCTGTGTGTCCCTCTGTCTGCCTTCCCCCTGCTCAGGCTCTGTCTCTCTCTGTCTCTCAAAAATAAATAAACATTAAACAAATAAAAAAAACCCAAAAAATAAAGTAGCACTTACACCTGGTGGGAGGCGTTGAGTTATACTCTTGAACATCTACTTCATAAAGCAGGTTATAAATCAGACTTTGGTTTTGTAGTTGGGACAAAGAGGAAATGTGACATAAACAAATGTGTGTTTTAACCCAGCGAATACTTCAAGTATGAAAGCGCTGCTGACCAACAGTGATAGGTCTTCCTTTTAATTTGTCAACCCAGGACCCGAATTTTGTTCTTGATGTTCCCCTTGGTGTGATCAGCAGAGTTGAGAAGATCGGAGCACAGAGCCACGGGGACAATTCCTGTGGTATAGAGATCGTGTGCAAGGTATTGTACAAACACGGCTGAAACAGAGGGGGCGGTCAGCTTGGAGCTTTTTCTGATGCATTCTTCACGGTCTTTGGGCAGTGAGACTAACCGCTACTATTAGTAACTCCAGTGTTTTCTGGACAGGGGCCTCTTCACAACTTGTATTGGCTAATTCTTACCACTATGTAAGCAGTCTAAGTAAACCTCTTCTTTTCTGTTGAAGTGTTCTGATAAATGCGGTCCTGTAACCGCTGGTGTTATTTGTTACATTTCAGAGAAACCAAGTGAAAAGCAGAGATCAATACTGTTTTTTCAGTTTGTTGTTTTAACACTACCCTTCAAAACAGAGGATGGTCAAAGATTTCCTGAAGGAACAGCAGTATTCCATAAATTCTGTGATTAAACACACAGTGTCAGCACTTACACCTGAGCCGTGCTTATGTTTGGTTTCCTACCCTTTCTCCATTGGGTTAAGTAGAAATGTGTGTGATTACTTTAATGATGACTGGTCATTTAAGAAACACTTTAACTGGTATATTTTATTCCCTAATACTTTACCTCATGGGGCACACGTTATTAACGCCCCTACCTAAAGTACTGGGAAAGAGCCTGTGCAGCATCGCCAAGGTCCCTTCCAACAGTCGGGGTTTGCATTCCTGCCCATCTGTTTGCTGTGATCACGTCTCTGAAGATAGCTCCCTCCGGTTGGCCCCAGAGTGCAGTTGAACCCACTTTTTCAAAGAATCCTTTACTCTTGCAGATCATGAATCTGCTGGCACACTAGACTCCCTATGGACACTACATGGCCGTGCTGTCCTGTGCCAGATTGCATTTGCCCTTCTAGAACAGGCCGGGGTTCCACATGCGGAGATGTGTGAAACAGTTGTGCAACTTAAAGCAGAGCGATGATTTGATCCTGCATTTTGGGAACATGACATTTCCCTTCTTAGAACTCCCCAGTAGTTTGCCATCATCCTTAGGCTAGAGGGAAAATTTACCCAAAGCCCACGTGTCTGAGCTGGATGACTGCTGCCTGCAGTGTCCTCTCCAACCACCCTACCCTCCTTCTTGCCATCCCGGTTCCTTTAGCTGCTCACGTCCCCCTTGCCCCCCCCCCCCCCTTTGGAATCTTCCCACTTGTTCTTTCCTTTGCCATGTGTTCTTTCCTTTGCTGAGAATGCTTTTCTCTCTCAGCAATCCTAAATAGCAAGAGAGCTCAATGAGCTACCACCTCTGTAGTGGGAGGAGCTTGGAGGGAGGGCACACCAGGAAGTTACATTGTTTAGGCAGGTGCCTTGTGGCTGTTTAAAGATGTTTTCATGGCTGCGGTGAGCATTTGCTAATAGCTGCTTTAAAATGTTTTCCAGCCTAGTATTACTAGGGCCACGCTCCCAGCCCTCTCAGCTCATGCCGGGGAGCATTGCAAGATGTAGGGTTTGTTTCTTTTTTAACAAGTGGTACACAATTCAAAAGGTACCAAAGGTGTGTGTAGGAAAGAGTAAGTCTCTGTCCACCCAACCCCCAGCCACCTTGTTCCACTCGTGCAGGTACCTGCTGTTTCCAACTTCCCTGCACATCCTGGATGCACAAGCATGTATGTATGGTCTTTACAAATGTAGATGGTAGAATATTACATGGACCGTTCTGTCCCTTTCTTTTCCCCCTTAACAATATATCTTGGAAGCCCTGAACATCAGTACAGAAAGAACTGCTTCTGGTTTTTGTTTTTGTTTTTTTTTTTTTAATTTTTTTTAACATTTTATTTATTTTTGAGACAGAGAGAGACAGAGCATGAACAGGGGAGGGGCAGAGAGAGAGGGAGACACAGAATCCGAAGCAGGCTCCAGGCTCCAAGCTGTCAGCACAGAGCCCAACGTGGGGCTCGAACTCACCAACCGTGAGATCATGACCTGAGCTGAAGTCTGACGCTCAACCGACCAAGCCACCCAGGCGCCCCTGCTTCTGGTTTTTAACATCTCTTCAGTATTCGCTTAGCAGTACTATAGGTTATTTAGCCAGACCCTGTTGAGGGACATTTTAGTTCTTTCCCTTCTTCTCTGTTACAAGTAACATTGCGACAGTAACCTCATCACTTCCCAAATTGCTCTTGCTCGTAATTTCTTTGTGGTCATATTTATCTTCGAATTACATGTAATGTTAAAGAAGACCGAGATTTTTGTGTTTAATCAATGGCATAGGTTTAAAAAGGTCAGGGGATCCTGTTCAAAGCAGTCTTGGGGAAAAGTCAGAGCCACATCACTAGGAGTGCTCCTGTGGGCTTGCATTCGGGCCCGCGGCCAGCAGCTTGCATGGCGGGGCATTTAAGAAACTGTGATTTTGAGAAACAGCATTATAATTTCTGTAAGGAGTACACCGAGGGACATAGTCTTTATGTGATACAGAGTCCTTGCTATGAGTACAGAGAGAAACCTCTGGTACATTTCTGGTGTATGGATGGTGTAAAATCTGTAATCGACTTTTTGGGCAGCTAAAAGCTGATGATTCTGGGGCACAGCTTTAGCAGTAAGTGCACAGGACCCGGTCGCACATCTTCCAGGCACGAGCCACCTTCTTGGTTCCATTCTGGATGAGTTATTTCCCCAACATGTCCCCGTTTATTCCAGTTTCCAGAGTTGCTTTTATCTTGTGGGGAGTGTTTCTGTTCATTGGCTTTTGTTAGTAGAAGCAATATCTAACATGATTAATCTCATTATAGTATTGTGGCTGCCTCATAGATACTCAATAAATGTTGAATAAATGAGTTTTGCTAATTGTTTAATAGGATATGAGGAACTTGCGACTTGCTTATAAACAGGAAGAACAGAGTAAACTTGGGATATTTGAGAACCTCAACAAACACGCATTTCCTCTTTCCAATGGGCAGGTAAGTACACCCAAATAAACCATTTTTGCATGCATTTGGGGGGTGGGTGTCCAAAAGTCATGTTTAATTTTTCCTTTTTTTCAGAGGTTTCTTTCATCTCATTTCTCTCTGTTTGTAACTAATACCAGGATATTTAAAATTTGTCAGTTCTGTGTAACAATTAAGAAAACTGCCAACTTGTTGCTTCAAAATTTATAGGTTAAAGTAGAAATCTTAATCTATTCAGCTATGAGCTGAATGAAGAGCTTTAGTATTGGGTATATGATATAGCAGAGAAATATCAACATGTATATTTTGTATTTTTTGTATCCAGACTCTCTTTGCATTCAACTACAAAGAAAAATTTCCGATAAACGGATGGAAAGTTTATGATCCTGTATCTGAATATAAGAGACAGGTAAAGTATGATGCTTATCGAACCGAAAATAGTGGGTGGAGCTTTTTTTTTCCTTTTCTCAGAGGTTAGGAATGTAGCGGAGAAGAAACCATTTGAAACAGGTTGTGCATGTGACTCCCTTAGCCTGTAGGCTCTTCATTCTCCCGATGCCACACCTTTCGTTACGCTGCTCTTTGTCCTTTTTCCAGAGGCCAAGTGGAGTACAAGCACAGGGGTTTACAAAGCAAATTGGCTGGGGTGGGTTTTATTAGGTACTCTGGTGATGAGTTGATGAGTAAGGATCAAACCAATGGCTTAAATTAGATGATGTGTGTGGCCTGACTACATCAGTATGCTGTGGTGTTCCTATACCTATGTAGTTTTCAGTGCATTGTCAGTTTCAAGATGTTCTTATAAGAGACTGTTTGCATGACATTTAATCTTTGCCCCCACTATATATTTGGTATGGTGGTTTACATTACTTATTTTATAGATGTTTGTAAAAAGTTTCTGTACATGTTCATGTACATGTTGTTTCCTAAACAACTTTCATGGGTTTTTCAAAGGCAACACCATCCTCATTCTATATAGAAAACACAACAAGAGGGGCACCTGGGTGGTTCACTTGGTTGAGTGTCCAACCCCTGGTTTCAGCTCAGTCATGATCTCACGGTTTTGTGAGTTTGAGCCCCACATTGGGGATTCTCTCTCTCCCTCTCTCTTTTCTCCTCCCCTGCTCATGCTGTCTCTCTCTCTCAAAATACATAAATAGACTTTTAAGAAAAAGAAAACACAACAAGAAATATATATGGGATTCGATTCTAGTATATAATTTCCATTTTAAAATATGTTTAGAAATTCTTCTGTTTCATTACATTTTTAGACATGGGTAAGAAGTGGATTGTGTTAGATAAATATATATTTAAACTTTTAAGTAGCAATGAACAACAAATTATAAATGGATTTTAGGGGAAAATAAGAAATGGATGTGGTTCATGCCTAGTATTTTTTGAAAGTATAAAAGTTTGCTCCCCCCCTCCCCCACCTTCTCTAACGTGCTGCAGGGCTTGCCAAACGAGAGCTGGAAAATATCCAAAGTGAACAGTAGCTATGAGCTCTGCGACACCTATCCTGCTGTCATTGTGGTGCCAACTAGTGTAAAAGATGATGACCTTTCAAAAGTGGCGGCCTTTCGAGCAAAAGGCAGAGTCCCCGTAAGTGATAAACATCATCACTCAGGCACAAACACACACTGTATGGGATCTAACATGGAAAGAACAAGACAGAAAAACTCTAGTGAACAAAATAGAAAGTGGAAAACTTAGCTGAAAAACCTCAAAAGGCAGCTGCAAATGAGGAAGGAGTGGCAAGAAAGCGTGCTCTTCCGTTGACAGTATGTGCATCTCTGGTTTCCATGAGTCCTCTTAGAGCAAATACACTTTCTTAGATGCTAAGTGGAATACTATAGCTGCACGACAGGACATGATTACAAAAGCAGACATAGGAGCCAGCAGGGGGTGAATTGTTTTAACCAGTTTTATCGAGGTATAATTGATACACAAAAACCTGCACATGTACAGCTTGATGAGATCGAACATATGTATACACCCGTGACCCTCTCACCATAATCAAGGAGGGAGTTAACGTTTTTGAACTTAGCATTTGTGGTCGGGTATAATCCTGCCACATATGTGATGGTTAAGACATAAAGATGTTTTTAAATTAGGAGACAAAATAAAACTAATCATTCAAATAGGAGTGGGGCTTGACATTAGTTATAGTTTGACTTAGTTTGTTTTTCGTAGAATACAATTTTAGTGGTGGATGGGGATTTTTGGAGCTTATCGAGTCAGACTCCTTCCAACCTGACTCAAAAACAGTGAGTTCCATGGCCACTATCATGCTGTGCTTGGTTTTACTCATCATGTTTGAGAAAAGTACACAGAAGAAGCTGTGCTTGAAGAGAGAACTTATTTTTAAGGCATGGTGATCAGGGGACAGGGGAATCAGGGTGATCAGGGGAACTGTACTAATGTTTGTTGCTTATAAACACCAGGTGTTATCATGGATTCATCCAGAAAGTCAGGCAACGATTACCCGTTGCAGCCAGCCACTTGTGGGTCCCAATGATAAACGCTGCAAAGAAGATGAAAAATACTTGCAAACAATAATGGATGCTAATGCACAGTCTCACAAACTTATCATCTTTGATGCCCGACAAAACAGCGTCGCTGATACCAACAAGGTACACTCTCAACAAAGTTGCAGAAACGGCGGATCTTTTCTTAATGCAGTGGCCATAGATTGTTTTGCGGTTCAGTTAGACTGCTGAGTTCCTCCCCACCTGAAGGTGGGCTCCATCGGAGCAGCCCATTGCTGTTCGTCCCTGCTATGTGGCCTGTGGGCCTACATGTGGGGTCTCTTTCATGGCTTCTCCACAATCCATGGCTTCTCCACAATCCTGTCTGCTCCACTAGGTCAGCAAAGACCCAGAAAGCGAATTACCACCTAAAGGATCAAGTTTTAGTGAAATGATGGTGAGGCCGTTGGAAGTCCCTTTAACATGTGACATATGTGGTCTCTGTTAGAACACGGTCACCTGTGTACAACCGGGCAAATACACAAAGTTTCCGTAAATCATATGCGACAGTGGCATCTGCACACAGCTGCCATTTGATCCCCACCAGCCAAAGGGGGCAGGATCCTTCATACCCAGGCACAGCTATGAGACCACGCCTCCAGCACCTGGCCTCCAAGTAGGGAAGGCTCTCAACCGTGTCATTTCTGTTGCCCAAGAATGACTTTCTGACAGTGTGTTACTGCAGGCGTGCATCTGGCAGTCAGAGGACTTGGCCCTCTCTGTAAGTGCTTTCAGGGATCCGGAAGGTGGCGACAGCCTTACCGTCTCATGCTTACTTGTGAAATGACACTTGGGTAACAGACGTGTAATGAGCACCTACTAGGGCCAGGTGCTGGGGAATATGAAGGTGGACCAGGTGAGGTGCTGTATCATAGGAGGTGTCAGCTCAACATGCAGGGGGGCCAGGAGAGGGCCTGGCTAGCCCTGCTTGTGAAGTTGGACAAGGCTTCACGGAGTAGGAGGCATTTGAGTGGCTTTGGTGGTAGGTAAGAAGAGACGGGCGCGGGTCCCTATCTAACAGTGTTGCAGAGCACGTCGCTCATGAGACTGGCACAAAGGAAGAGGTCTGAGGGTGTGGTCACCAACCCCATGCCCAGCCTGTGTCCCCTCAGCAGTGCTTGGGAGTGTCTTTCTCTTGGCAGTCTGTGCCGGTTCTTGCTACGGTGATTATTCTGTCATTGACCATGATCTCCAAAACCCCTACCTCATGCCTCCTCTGCTCACTCTTGACAGAAGCCATTACCTTCTCCTTTGTAGGTCAAACAGGGCATCGGACATGGCATTTTCCCTCAGTCCTTGGGTGCCTGCTGTGTGTCACGGCTTGCTAGGCACTGGGGAGAGACGCTGAGCAAGCAATCACGTAGTGTGCCAAGTGGCATCCAGTGTGGCATGGAGAACATTAAGCGTGCTCTGAGGGAGGGTCAAAGGAGCACGGTTATTTGCTTCATGACCCTGGCAGCGACTTCATCCCTCTAGACCACAATTGCCTCGTCTCTAAAATGAGACTGGTGGTACGCCTACTTCCTGGAGTCAACGTGAAGGAGGTCCTCTAAACGGCCTGGGACAGGGCCTGTCCCAGAGGGAGCATTTCGGTTCGTGTTAGCCATCCCCATTCCTGACCTCAGAGTAAAATGCTCTGTCCACTTGGCCTTTGTGACATCTCGGCCCTCGGATCTCTCTCCAGCCTGGCCTGCTCAGTCTCCTTCACTAGCCCCTCCCCCCGTTCCCAACCTCAAAATGGTGGTGCTTCCTGAACTCCATACGGGCTCCTCTTTTCTACTTTTCACCATCTCCCCGGGGCCATTTTCTCCAATGCCGTGACTCCAGACACCCTCTGTATGTTGAATTTGACACCCGGATTTCCATCTCACCCTGATCCCTCCTGAAGTCGTGACAGCATTTCCATCCACTTGCCTGGTTGACATCTTTGCTCAGCCATTCCCCAGGTAATGGCTTCAGTGTGTCCAAATTGGCCTGAGAGGTGGGGCCATGAGAACCCTTGGCTTCCCAATCCATTCTGCTTGGCTTTTCCTCCAGGCTCTGCCCTTGGTGCCCTTGCACCCTGGCCAGGTTTCTGACCTTGCTGTAAGCCCCAGGCGCGTCTTCTGCAAGATGGGAGACGTAGTGAGTGGCATAGGGTGTGTAAGCATGAAAACTGAGAACGATGTGTGTAGCGGCCACAGTACGTGATGCCCATGAGCTTGCCACCCCAGTTGTGTGGCCAGAGGGGGTGGTGGTGGATGACTGGTGGTGCCAGTTATGGATATGGACAAGACTGGCAGAGGAACGGGCTGGGGAAGGAGATGGGCAGGAGAGGAGTTGCCCGTGGCCCTGTGCAAATTAGCACAAACAACTGGGTGGCTTACAACAACACAAGTTTCTTCTCTCACAGTCCAAGAGGACAGAAGTCTGCAATCTGTCGGGGCTGTGATCCCTCTTAAGGGCTTCAGGGGAGACTCTGTTCCTTGCCCCTCCCAGCCCCTGGAGGTTGCTCTGTGTGTATAGCCACAGTGCATCCATCTCTCCCTCAGCTCTCTACAGGGGCTTCTCATCCACGTGTCTGTGTCTTCCCCCCTCTCTCTTCTGAGGGTACCTTTGATGGCTTTTAGGGTTCGCCCAAGATAATCCAGATGGTCTCTTCATCTCAAGATCCTTGATTTTATGAGTCAAAGACCCTTTTTCTAAAAGAGGTCACGTTCACAATCACCCAGGATTTGATGTAGATATACGGGGGTGGGAGGGAGTGTTTTTCAGCCTCCCACAGGGGGTCATTCATAATTAGCTCCCCATGCTCCCTTAACTGGTGTGTCATTAACCCCGTCCATCTTTCCACCTGTCTGTGATGTCGCAGCACTATCCCAGCGCAACGAGAAGGCCGAGAAACTCTGTACTCACAGAGGCACTCTTCTAAACACCCAAGAGAGCAAGGGTGGCCCGCTGTGTGTGATGTCACGTGGAAGACACAGAAGCAGGACAGTAAACCACATGTCTGTGACGATTTTAACTGTAGTGTGGTGTCTCAGAAGTGAGCAAGGACATTTATCTGTCTAGGTCCTGGTTAACTCTTCTGCATGTAATATCATGTCACCTGCAAGCAGAGATGCTTTACTTCTTCCTTTCCGATCTGGATGCCTTTTATTTCTTCTTCGTGCCTAATTTCCCGGCAAGAACCTCTATCTAGTACCATGTTGGATAGAAGGGGTGCACGTAGTCAGCCTTGTCTTGTTCCTCATCTTAGGGGGAAAGCTTTCAGTCTTTCACCATTGGGTATATCAGCTGTGGGTTTTTCAACATGCCCTTAACTGGGTTAAGGAACTTCCTTTCTGTTGTTAGTTGTTTGAGTGGTTTTATCACGAACGGTATTGGATTTTTCAAAGGCCTTTCCTGTATCGAGATGATAGTGTTTTTTTTTTTTCCTTCATTTTAGTACTCTGGTGTATTACGCCGACTGGCTTTTGTATATTGACCATTGTAGTGGGTTGAATAGTGTCACCCAAAAGTTCATGTTCATTTGGAACCTCCGAATGTGACCTTATTTGGAAATAAGGTCTTTGTATATGCAATTAGTGAAGATGAGGTCATACTGGAGGAGGGGGGGACCTAAATCCAGTGACTGGCATCCTTGTAAGAAGGCCACATAGAGACAGACACAGACAGGGAAGGTGGCCATGTGATGACCAAACAGAGATGGGAGCACCGCAGCTGCATGCCGAGTGGCACCAAGCATTGCCACCAAAAGCCCGGAGCAAGGTGTGCAACAGTGTCCCTCAGAGCCTCCGGAGGGAAGCAAGCTTGCCACACACGTTGATCTCGGACCTCTAGCCTCCGGAAGTGTGAGGGAATAAGTCTGTGTTGTTTTGTGCCCCCTACTTTGTGGTACCTTGTTGGTGCAGCCCTAGGAAACTCGTACAACCCCCTTACGTTCCTGGAGTCAATCCCCCTCGGTCATGGTGTCCAATCTCCTTCCTATGCTGCAAGATGTGGTTTGCGAGTGTTGTGTAGGGGTTCCCTGCAGTGTGGCGTCCATATCATGGCCAGAGTGATCTTCTCAGTGTCTGGCTCTCAGTGTCTCGCACAGTCTCAGTGCATGGAGGCAGCGGCATCTACTTCCTGAACGGGGCCTTGAAAGCCCTCCCCCAGCCCGGCCCTTCCTTGCTATCTCCACGGCTCCCAGGGCCACATCCCCCGTGTGTGCTGCTGCTTTCAGTTCCCATAGCGGGTCCCGGTGTCCCCTCAGAGCCTTCGCCCCCACAGCTAAGCACTCCCCCATCCTTGAGATGACACCTCAAGTGTCACTTCCTCGGGGAGGTCTTTCCAGATGAGTGGAGCTCCCTCTGCGCTGTGGCACCTGGCACATTTTGTAGC
This sequence comes from Acinonyx jubatus, assembly GCF_027475565.1. NCBI lineage: Eukaryota > Metazoa > Chordata > Mammalia > Carnivora > Felidae > Acinonyx > Acinonyx jubatus. The sequence continues at coordinate 120,118,313 of NC_069389.1, forward strand.
TCTGAGCACGGTAGCACTTCCTCACTCAGTGCATAGCTAGCAGCTGGGCTGTTGGGTCCATGGTGGCAGGGAAGGGACTGTTGTGAGGACCCCCAGAACCCAGCTAGGACATAATAGCTGCTCCATGGCTGGAATGAGGGGTCGGGTGGATCAGGTTGGGTTCATCTCTCAGTGGATAGTTGCCATGTAGGGGATCCGATGACAGGTCACGTTGTATGTTAATTTCAAAAGTCCAGACTCCATTGTGGAACCACTGTGATGTCACCAAAGGGTTTTGAAGTCTGATTGTTTCTTGAGAGAGTGAAAATGGGGGGAAGGAATTTAGTTTTAACTGTTGCATTTGCGGAGCCTGTGTGGGGAAGAGAATGCTGTGGAGCTCAGTGAAAGGTCAGGTTGAACGTTAGGGTTGGGGCCCAGTAGCATGCTAGGTGGTGGTTACAGGCTGGGGGCGGGCAGGGGTGAGCCACCAAAGGAGTCCAGGTTGTGCGAGCCATCTCTGGAGGACAGGAGACGGATTAAGGGAGGAAGGGGTGTTTCAAGTGGTGGGAGGAGACCCCAAGGAGGGAGGGAGCAGCCCGTCCTAGATGCCAGGAGAGGAGGAGTGTCCAGCAGGAGAACTGGGAGTGAGAGGAGTCTTAGCTTAGAGTGCTCCAACAAAATATCGTAGGCTGGGTGGCCTATGAAGAACAGACATTTCTTCTCTCACAGCCCTGGATTCTGGGAAGTCCAAACTCACGGTAATAGCAGACTCAGTATCTGCCTGACTTGTAGATAGCCACCTTTTCGCTGTGTCTTCACACTGCCGAGAGCAGAAAGAGGCACTCTCTTTTCTGTCTCTGAAAAGAGCACTGATGCCTTCATGAGGGCTCCCCCCTCACCACCCGATCCCCTCCCAAAGGCCGCACCTTCTCATACCATCATTTTGAGGATTAGGGCTTCAGTGCATGGATTTGGGGGATGCAAATACGCAGCCCACACCTGGAGAGAGATGTGTGGACTCTGCAGTCTCAGGGTGTGGGGACCCTGTCCCGCCACTTCATGCCTTTGGCAGTTGCCTGCCCTCTAGGAGGCTTGCGGTCTGTCACACAGGAGCCCTCCCTGCTGAGGAGGGTGGGCAGACGGTTGGGCTGACGGCCTGCTAGGCCATCACCAAGTGTGGGCCAGCTGGTCTGAAATCAGAGAAACTTGAGTCCATCCTTCAGTTGGCTGCTCCCCAGGGGTGTTTGTGTTTCTCTTTCTCGTGAGGGCTGGGGATGACGCTGCTGCCACTGCTGTCAGCTTGGCCTTGGGGCCGGTGGGTAACAGCGTCCCAACATCTCCAGCTTCTCCCCAGAACCCTGCTTTGCCCTATACAGGGAGGTCTGGTCAGCAAAGTCTGGTCTTCCAGAATGCTCTGAAACCCCTCCCCCTGTTCGTTCTGGGGTACAGGTGGGACCCCTTCTCAGCCTCCCTCCCTTTCCATGTCAAGACCTCCAGATGCCTGTTCTCTGCGTCCGTTTTCTTCCATAAGCCCATTTCCTGATTTTCATTTGTCTTATTTGTGTCTTTAGTAATCGGTTTCTGGGCAACAAATTGCCTTTAAAAAGCTTCTCTGGTTGTCCTCCTTAGCACGTGCTTCCTCCGTGCTGAAGTGCTGGATAAGCTTGAGCCCAGCACACCACCTCACAGAGTGGCCTCCCCGGGGCTCTGGGCTCTGTCAGGCAGGGACTGGGTCCAGTACCTCCACCTGGCACAGGGTACGAACATGGAAAGTGCTCGGTGAGGTCATCACGTCGTAGTGCTTGAGAATCTTGTGGGGTGGGAGGCACTAAGCCTTGCGTGGATTAGCATTACTGTAACTGGTTTTACTTCATTTAATTGGCATTTAATTTGCATAGCGGTGCTTTGAAGGTTTCACAGGTGGGAAAGTTGGGGTGCAGAGAGATGAGGAGGACCCGGTAACCATCTGGGTGGCAGAGCTGGGATTACAAGCCCATTTCCCCTACCGCCGAAGCCTGCGCCTTTAACCTCCATTCTATGCTGTTACTACCTTAATCGGCAGTGTTTTCATTGGATGCTTAGGTTATTTTTTTAAGAAAAGATGATTATGTCATGGAGGCAGGGCTGTGCTCCAGGCTGCTTTGTCCATAGTGGGTGTTCCAAAGTGTTTCCTTGAAGCGAAAGCGTCTCCTATAATTCTGCGGAATAACCTGAAGTATAGCTGGCATCCAAATATATGAAATTCTTTTCCTGCCAGTCACATTTGCCACTTGCAAACTTTATCTCCTACTTAGCACCTGCTCCCATGTCCGTGTCTGGGCTTTCAGCCAGCCACCTGCAGTCCTGTCTTCCCCGGAACGACTTGCCTTCTGAGTTTTTAGATGCAGCCTGTCTTCTCGGACCTCAGCCTCTTGTGCCAGGTTGTTCCACAGCCTGTCCCTAGAGCCTCCTGGCTCCCTGTCAGCCCTGGCCTCCTTAGGCTGTCCTGCCTACTGTCCTCCGGCCAACACCTTTGGCCCACTAGCCCTTTGGCACCCCACCCGGCCCAGTTCACTTCTCCTGCCCGTCTTTGTCCTGCCGGCACCCCAGACTGCCGAATGTGCCGTGAGAACAGAGGCTCACAATGTGCAGGTTGGAACCACTCCAGATTCACGCTGGAATTCTCCAGCCTCTGAGGCCCTCGGTGGTGCTTGGAAGTCCCTCCTCCCGATCCCCTAGGCTCTCCAGAGACCACTTCAGCCCCTTTTTGACTCTTTTCTAACATATGACCCTGCCCCACCCCATTCATCCTCGGCAGCTAACCTTGCCCTTCTTTTTTTTTTTTAATTTTTTAACATTTTTATTTATTTTTGAGAGAGACAGAGGGTGAGCGGGGGAGGGGCAGAGAGAGAGAGGGAGACGCAGACTCTGAAAGGAGGCTCCAGGCTCTGAGCTGTCCGCAGAGACAGTTCAACCCAGGGCTCGAACACACGAACTGCGAGATCATGACCTGAGCCGAAGTTGGATGCTTAACTGACTGAGCCACCCAGGCGCCCCCTAACCTTGCCCTTCTGCACAGAGGACAAACCAACCCTCAGGACCACTCTCCCCTCCTGCCACCGTATCCAGAAACTACCTTGTACTGCCAACCATGGAAGCCTCCTGTAATGGTGGAGGGGTGCCTTCCTCTCTGCCCTCCTTGCCATGAAGCCTTTCCCATCTACACAGATAAGCTCTCTCTCCAACCACTGTCACTGTCCCCTTACAGCTGGCACTGCCATTTTCTTGCCCTTTACACATGGACCTCTCGGAGGGGTTTTCTTGCTGCCCCATCGCTCACTTGCCCCTCACGCCGTGAGACTAGCTCATCCCGTCTCTGTGCTCACCCAGTACTTCCTCATCACGAAATCCAGTGCATATTTTTCAGCTCTTATTTTCCTTGCCTTCTCAACCTTTTGACATAGTTCAGTACTTGTTCTCTTTTTCTTTTTCCTCTGGTCTCTGGCTGCTCTTCTCCATCCCTTTTGTTTTATGTGCCTTAAATGTTGGCCATCTTCAGGCTTCTGGCCTATGCTTCTGTCTTCACTTACACGCTGTCCTTGGATGCATGTCCTTAAACATGCCAGTCCCCTGTCCTCCAGTATCCTGCAAATGCCCGTGACTTTGAATTGCTGGCCACAGCTCAGACCTGTCTTCTGAGCTCCAGACCTGCTGCCCACAGACTCTTCTACTTACATTTCTCCCAGGCATCTTACGCTCACTATACGCACAGCTGAATGCTTGATCTGTTCTCTAATAGTCTGTATCTCAGGAAATGGTTCCACCAACTCTTGGGTCACCCAGCCTGGAGCCATCGGTGTCCCGGCCTCCTCATGTCCTACTTACTTCTGTTGCCCCCTAAATATCTCCAGTCGGGTGCATCTGTCTGCCCTGCTGCTTGCACCGGGATGCTCTCAGCCACATGAGTGCCCATCTCTGAGCTGGTCTACCCGTGGGGGTTCCAGCCTCCTCCAGGCCCTTCCATCCAGCGCAGTCAGTGTGGACTCCACAGTGCAAGTCTGGTGGTACCCTCCCCACACTTGTGTGCAGTCTGGCCCTCCCCTTGCCAACGCCATCCGGCCCTGGGCCGCGTCTCACACTGCTCTCACCACTGCCGTGGGGTCCTCTCAGCTGAACTTGCCTGCATCTCGGGAAGCCGTGTCCTCCCCCATCTCTGGGCATCCACATACCATAGCCCCTCTGCCCTGTGTATTCTTGGCCTTCCTCCACACGGCAAAGCTTTCCTGACTTGTGTTTTCTTCTGTCCCCCTGGGAGCCTCCCGGGCCTGGCCGTGCATGCCCAGTGTACCCTGTGCTCTCCTGCAGCAAAGGACTTGCCCCCCCTGTGCTGCATGTGCCCTCTCCTCACCTGCGTACCCTGCCGGATTTTGAGTGCCTGGAGGACCAGGGTCTCTGCTTGTTCATAATTGTCACCCCAGCATTTCGCTCCAGGCCAGGTGTAATACCTGCTCAGATGGTGGTTGGAGCCTAACTGAAGAATGTGGTCTTTAGGTTCACAGATGCACTTATGATGTGTTTCGGAGATAAAGTTCCTATACTGTTACTCAGGCCATTTTAACCATTCCAGAGTTCACAATTCAATGATTTCTGATAATAGTCACAGTTTTGTGCGACAGTCCCCACTGTCTAACCCCAGAATGCTTTCATAGACCCGAATAGAAACCCTGTGCCCACTGGCAGCTGCTGCCCATTCTCCCCTCCCCCCAGCCCCTGTCAACTGCGTATTGACTTCCTGTCTGTATAGATTTCCTTGTTTTGGACCTTTCATATAAATGGAATCCTACAATATGTGGTCTTTGGGGCCCGGATTCTTTCAGTCAGTGCAATGTTTTTAAGGTACTTCATTCCTCTGTGTCGCTGTGTGATGTTCCACGGTATGCAGAGACCACCTTTTGTTGATCCATTCATCCACTGATGCACATTTGGCTTGCTTCTAGTTTTTGGCTATGGTGAATAGCGCCGCTGTGGTGTTTCATGTACAGGTTTTTGTTGGGAGTGGAACCGCTGGGTTACGTGGTAATTCTGTGTTTAAATTTGAGGAGCCACCAAACTTTTTCCCACAGAGACTGCACGGTTTTAATTCCCACCGGCAATATATTAAGGTTTCAATATCTCGACATTCCCATCATGGATGGATTTTGAATGTTGAATATAAGCTAACTATAGGCCAGATTTTGTTAGGAGATTACCAAAGAGCCAGCCATATCCCCCACTTTTGTTTCATTTGCATTCTCCTTTCAGTGGCGTAAACTTCCCTGTTTTGAGATTTACAAATAGTTTGATTATACGGAAATGTTGCGGTAGTACAACCTTCCTCTGTTCAGACAGATAGCACTAAGAGAACCCTTAAAAATCTAACTTACCTAGAGTAGGATCCAGTTGTTAATGGCTTAGAAACTGATGATGGGTGATGGACGATTGTTATGGGTTGAATCGTGTCTCCATAAAAAAATATGCTGAGGCCCTAACTCCTGGTACCTGTGAATGTGGCCTCATTCACAGGTGGGTCCTAATCCAGTCTGAGTGGGGGTCCTTAGTAGAAGAGGAGAGACAGACCCAAGGGGAATGCCATGGGACGATGAGGCAGAGATTCGAGTGATTGTCTGTAAACCAGAACACCTGGGGCAACCAGAACCTGGAAGATGCAAAGACTCTGCCCCAAGAGGGTTCTGAGGGAGCACAGCCCTGCCAGAACCTTGATTTGGGCTCCAAACCGTGAGAGGACATTTCTGTTGTGTTAAGCCCTGTAGTTTGGGGTACTGTGTTCCAGCAGCCAGGGGAGAGTCCCGCGAGGATTGGGAGGCTGATTACAAAGAGATGAGCTTGTCTCTTCTTTAGTGCTGTCCGTGTGATAGCACTAGAAAGACTAGAACTGGGAACTCAGATGAAGTGATGTATCTTTTGTTTTTCACAGGCCAAGGGTGGAGGATACGAAAGTGAAAGTGCTTACCCCAATGCGGAGCTCGTGTTCTTGGAGATCCACAACATTCACGTGATGAGAGAGTCCCTGCGTAAACTGAAAGAGATCGTGTACCCCTCGATCGATGAGGCACGGTGGCTCTCCAACGTGGATGGGACGCACTGGCTGGAGTATATAAGGGTAAAGCGGGCTGGTCCTTTACACGCTTTCTGGTTAAGATTTCTCTCTGTACCTGCCATAAATCTGGTCATCCACGTGGTTTCTCAACACTGGAAATAAGCACATCTTTGCTGTCACAGTTTCCATGGGCAGTATCCAGACGGTGGTCTTTGTTGGAGGGCTTCTGTGACATAAAAAGGGATAATGCTTGCCTCAGATCAGGTTTTTAAAGACCTTTGTGGCCCTTTGAAAAAGGACTGTATTTACTGCTGTCATTTTTCTTCATGTAAGGTGTTCCCCACCCCCAATGTTACTGTTTCCGAGTGATCCTCAGTTGATTGCATTGTTTGGTTTATTGACCTGAACTTCCAGCATTCTTCACAGTCCTGGAAATTAAATGCTGTCCTAGAAATTAAATGTAGCCTGCTCTAATGTGCCTTCTTTTCTGAAGATGCTTCTTGCTGGGGCAGTAAGAATTGCTGATAAGATAGAATCTGGGAAAACTTCGGTGGTGGTGCATTGCAGCGATGGTTGGGACCGAACAGCCCAGCTGACCTCTCTGGCTATGCTGATGTTGGACAGTTATTACCGCACCATTAAAGGCTTCGAGGCTCTCATAGAAAAGGAGTGGATAAGCTTCGGACATAGGTTTGCCCTGGTAAGTTGAGACAGTGAGGTATGTGCTTGACTGTTCTTTCCTATGCATGTGCGTATCACACACACCACACATCTACACACACACACGTACACACGTGTGGGTTCTCTGTGTCTGACCCGAGTCACCATAATGGAAGACGATGGGCCCCTCAGCATTGTATGTTTTTTGGTAGGGCACTCTGGTTTTTAGAATTTTTTTTAGTGTAGGTATGGTTTTTTTTTTTATATAAGTGAGGCAAAATTCATATAACAGAATTAACCATCTTCAGGCATACAGCTCAGTGGCATTTAGTACATTCACAACGTTGTGCAACCCCTACTTCTGTCTAGTTCCAGAACATTTCTCCACCCCATTAAGTAGTCACTTCTCATCTTCCTTATCCCCCAGCCCCTGACAATCACTAACCTGCTTTCTATCTTTCTGAATTTGCCTGTTCTACGTACCTCATATAAGTGGAATCCTATAATATTTGTTTTTCTGTGACTGGCTTATTTCATTAAACACACTGGTTTTAAGGCTTATCCATATTCTAGCCTATGTAAAAATTTCATTCCTTTTCATAGCTGAATAGAATTCCCTTATATAGATAGACCACATTTTGTTTATTCATTTATGTTGGTGGATGCTTGAATTATTTCCAGCAGTACGCTATTGTGAATAATGCTGCTATGAACATTGGCCTACAAGTTTTTGCCATACACAGTACCACAAACTGAGTAGCTTAGACAATAGAAATGTATTGTCTCACAGTTCTGGAGGCCAGAAGTCCAAGGTCAAGGTTCTGGTAGGGTTGGTTTCTCCTGAGCCCCCTCTTCTTGGCTTGTAAGTGGCCGTCTTCTCACTCTGTCTCCATGTGGCCTTTCCTCTGTGTGCATCTCCCTGGTGTCTCTCTCTGTGTCCAAATTTCCTCTCCTTAGAAGGACACCAGTCAGATTGGATTAGGGCCTACCCTCCCACTTCCCTTTAATCACCTCTTTACGGACCCTATCTCCACATATAGTCACATTCTGAGGCCCTGGGGGTTAGGGCTTCAAGACAGGAACTGGGGCAGTACACAATTCAGCCCATAACAGCCTGCTTTCACACTTGGGTATATCCCTTTTAGTGGAATTACTGGGTCATCTGGTAGGTGTTCTTTTGTTTTTAAGTTTGTTTATTTTAAGAGTGAGAGCTCAAGTGGGAGAGGGGCAGAGAGAAAGGGGGACAGAGGATCTGAAACTGGCTCTGAACTGTCACCATGGACCCTGACGCGGGGCTCGATCCCATGAACTATGAGATCCTGACCTGAGCCGAAGTTGGATGCTTAACTCACTGAGCCAACTGGGTGCCCCCATCATCTGGTGCATATTTTTGTGCTTTAGTCCAAATGGCTGTTCCTCGTCCTTCTCGGGCCTTAAGCCATTGGGGATTCATCTTAACTGTGCATTGGAAAACTCCCTGAAGCCACATTCAGATCCACTTCTAGAAAGCAGGACGAGCAGTGGAGAGCTTCAGTGGCTCCCACCACGGGGTACCAAGTGCACTGTCCACGAGGAGAGGGAAAGGAAGTTCCACAGGCTTTGAGCCACATGCCCTTTGGGGGCTGTTGTCCGGTCCTCAGCTACATGCCTTCCCTGTCTGCGCCTTGGTTCCCTTCTCGAAGTGGAGTGTTGTACAGAGGAGGGGAGTTTGTGTACATTAGGTACTCAGACAGGGCCTGGCCCGTGCTGGGTACCTTTTAGATCCTGTGCTTATTTTAAACATTATTGCGAACTCCTTTGTTCCTTCTCCCTGGGAGAGGAGAGAGTGTGGAATTTTCCCCAATGTTTGCATCTGACCATCTCTGAAGGCTCCCAGGGCATTCTGTTCCACCTTTCCTCTCCACACCGTGTGTCCTGGAAGACAGGAGGCCGGCAGGGGCCCTTGACTAGGTGGGCAGTGCTAAAGGCCACCTACTGAGACTCCAGTAGCGGCCCTGCACAGCACGCGTCAGGGCACGTGCACACGTTCTCCCATCCCTACTTGCTGACACTGGGGTTCGCGATGGTAGTGAGATCCTAGGATTGTTAATGGCTTCACTTTACTGAGCGGCACTGTGTATCCAGCACCGTGGCACGTATCATCTGCTTCAATCCTATAATGACCCTGAGCAGCAGCTGCTATAACTGGCAGTTGGAGGGAACTGACATTTCAGGAGTAGGAGTTATCTGACCGAGGTCACCCAACCATTGAGGGTTGAACCGGCATCCACACAGCAGTTTCCATCCTGCAGCCACCTTCTTGCTGCCTCCCTCTACTCTCCCTTCCCTTGAGTTCTGTCTAAGCTCCTGTCTGAGGCCCACTTCTGTCCTTGCCCCCCTGTTCCATCTTCTACCTCCTGGACCTTTTCCCAGACCACTGTCTAACCTGCCACTGACCTGCCTCCATTTCCCCTCTTGCCTAGAGGGGTCCTACTGGTCTAGAAACCTGCCACTATTTATCCCTCTCTTGACCCGACTTCCCCCTCCATCTGTCACAGCAGATACCTGCCCCCTCTGCAACAAAGCCCCTCACAGCTGTAGTCTGTACCCACTACTGCTGTTTCCTTTCAGGCTGTGTTGAACTCACTTCACCAGGCTTTCTCCTCACAACACCCACTCCAGCCCGAAGCTGCTTGTCACCACCACCGATGACTGCCACTTTGCCAAGTCCTTCTCTTAGTTGGCCTGCGCACTCGAGGCTGTTGGTTCTTCCCTTCTTCTGGAAACTGTTTTTCTTCCCTTGGCTTCTAGGTCTCTGTAGCCTTTTGAATTTCCTCTAGTCTTCTGGTCCTCCTTCTCTCCCCAGCCTCGTGGTGTTGGGGGGCAGGCCTGGGGCTCAGTTCTCAGATCATTTCTCTTTTCTCTGCATGCTTAATACCTTAGTGATCCCGACTGGTCACTCATCTTTAAATATGTGTATTTCCAGTCTGCCATGTCCTCAGTGCCACTGATGCCCCCTTCCTTCTAGCCTGCCCATCTCCCTTGGGGCTATGATGGCAGCCTAACTAGTTTCTCTATCACCTGTGTCTCCTTCCAGTCCTTGTCCTTGCTACAGCCAGATGGAGTGTTCCAAGAAGCCCATCTGCTGCTGCCCACTGTGAATCTCTCCAAGCCCTCCCGTGGCCTGTGGGGTTGTGGGCAAACTCCTCAGCTCAACATTTGAGGCCCTTGGTGATCTGGTCTGGTCCACCTTTCCAGCCTTGTTTTGCCCCCCAACCCACCCCCTTCCACCTTTCCTCATGTCCAGCTACTTACGGTGCCCTTGGCATCCCCCCTTCCATGTTCCCACTGCTTCTACTATAATGTACCTCTGGCCAGCCGGAAAGCAGGCACCTCCTTCCATCCTTCATGGTTTATCTCAAATGACACCTCCCCCGTGACTGTGACTTTCCTTCCTTGTCCCCTCTCTACCCCATCCTACGTTGGCCACTTGTTCCTTTGTGGCCCCCGGATACCCATCACAGACTTGGAAACCCTTAGAACATTTTATTGCCCTTGTTATTTACAGGTCTTTCTCTCAACTAGACCACGAGGGAATTACTCATTTAGCACAAGTACTGCATCTCATTTGTCTTGGTGCATCAGGTGTGTAGCCAAGAGCCTGGCCTCTACTGGACACCGTGAAACTTGCTGAAATTCCAAGGGCCAGGCAAGATGCCTTGCATCCACCATAGGAATTCAATAAATGCCTAGTAGAAGGATGAATCTTAAATTGTGAGCGGTCACGCCAAACTGTTCCCAGGGTGCCTTAAATACTGAAGAGCAGGCTCTACAAGTTATTTCTATAAAGGAGAAGTACAGAAATAAGGCAGTTGATGCAGCTGCTATGGAAAACAGTATGGCAGTTCCTCAAAAAAATTAAAAATACCATATGATCCAGCAAATTCTGCTTTGGGGTATAGACCCAAAAGAAGTGAAAACAGAGACTCAGATATTTACACACCCATGTTTATAGCAGCATGACTCACGATAGTGCACGTGTAGAAGCAACCCAAGTGTCCGCCGACAGATGACCGCATGAACAGAATGTGGTCTGTCCATACAATGGAAGTAGTATTCAGCTTTAAAAAGGAAAGAATTTGACACCTTCTACAGCGCAGATGAACCTTGAGGACCTTCTGCTGAGTGAAAGAAGCCAGTCACAAAAGGACATCTACTGTATGATTCCACTCCTCAGAGGTCACCGAGTCACATTCGTAGGGACAGAAAGTAGAATGGTTGGTGCCAGGAAGGAGGAGTTAGTGTTAATGGGGAAGAGTTTCAGATTGGGAAGACGGAAGAGTTCTGGAGATTGATGGCGGCGATGGTTGCACAGCAATGTGAATGTCCTTCATACAACACTGAGCTGTATGCTAAACGTGGTTGAGATGGTCAATTTGATGTCATGTGTGTTTCACCACAATTACAAACCAGTAGAAAAGAAAGACCATATGCTGTAACTGCGAGGCGTGGATTTCCTTGTTTTTATGTCTTTCCTGCTGGCAGTTTCAGAGACCCAGTGTTTCTTGCACTTTCTCTATGCTGGTTGCATTGTATCTTCATGATGGTTTTTTTTTTTTTCTTTTCCTTTCTTATCCTTTTGCTTACTTATCAGATTATTTGAGCGTTCTCTTAGAATGCTCATTCTGGAGCTGTTTTTTAACCTGACATTTTCAATGTTTCTGTCCTACTTATGTTTGAAATCCTTTTACCTTTTACTACGAATCTATTAATATGTTCAAAAAATACCACAAGGTGTGAAATATAACATTGGATGTCAAGTATATCTCAAAATTGCAAACAGAATACAATACTGGACTTCCTTGAGCAAGGACTCCCCACCACCATTTCAAGTGTGAGATTTGGGGATTTTCTGAGTCCTGTAGAATTGGTTAAAGCTTATAGATTATTATTTTGATTCTCACACTTCGTGACATTTCTGAAAAATGGGAAAACCTGCTTTTACGCTTGTGGAGAGAATGGAGTCGTAATGCGCTTCATGAGCTGCTAATTGGTAGTCTCACAGTGACACTGTGCCCTTGTGGTGGTGGCTGGGCTTGACCCCATCATTTGTGGACTGAAAAGTTTACTGGCTATTTGCTTGTAACTTCTTGATCTCAACTACAGTAAAGTAAAATTATAAAACCCTCAACATGGGAAAATACAGTACACTGAAATTTTGTTTCCTAAGAGTAATGGAAGTCAGTTCAATTCAGTGAACGTTGTTGAGTGCTTATTATGTGCCAAGAATTCTGTTAGGCCTTGGGATGTACAAATGACACCTGATGCTTGCCACTAGGCAATTTTAAATGACTTTATGGAGGAGTGTGGCCTGCATTAACATGCTTAACCTCTTATTTCTTTTCAGAGAGTGGGCCATGGCAATGACAACCACGCAGATGCTGACCGGTCCCCTATTTTTCTTCAGTTTATTGATTGTGTTTGGCAAATGACAAGACAGGTGAGTGATTTCAAGTATATTTCTGACCTTACAGTTTAAGACTATATAAACCTTCATGTTCATTCAAAATGAAGACATGTGTATGTATGTGAAAACAGGACCCCTTCCATTATTTAGCTCAGTTTGATTCTAATTCACTTAGAAGTATAAGCAGAAAATTAGAAATGATCAACTTCACCACAAAAGTTCCATTCCTTGTGCAATGGCTTTTGTCGGTCATCCTGCTGCTCTTGTCCCCTGTCAGGGTGAGAGTTCCCTGCTGGCTGGGTACAGGAAGATTCAGCCAGGTGTTAGAAATGGGGATGTGACTGAACTGCCCACGAGGGGGGTGTTAGACCCGGAACTCAGGAATCTCCATACCTACTCCAGGCCACAGCTTCCCCAGTGCAGAGTCGGTGAAGTAAAGGAGTGTCCAGGAAGTGATGACAGATAGGGAGTTGCTGGTGCTTAGTTACTGGGTGCCTAGTTTCCAAACCCCAGTGCACGGAGCCCTGGGAAGCAAGCTGGCTGCGCAGGTATCCTTCCCTGAGCTGGGTGGGTCCTGATGGCTTCGGCTTAAAGCATGGACTGCCATGAGGCATGTGCTATTTATTCCCTAGTCTCCAACATCCGAGCCCAAGTTTGGGGTCTTACCCTCATGACAGGAGATCAAGCCAGAGAGAGGAACTGAGATAGAGTGACCTATAGAGAGGGGTGAGGAGAGAGCAAGCCAGAGACACACAGATATACATGCAGAGACACACGCAGACAGAAAGAGACAGATACAGACACAGAGGAAGAGACAAAGAGTCGCAGACGCAAAGGGACCAACACGGAGAGAATAAGAGGTCAGGAGTCCTCCCAGTGCCTGTGTGGGGAAGGAGTCCGAGGGTGGAGAACCATGGCCTGGGCCCTCTCCTTCCTGTTGGCCCAGAGGTCTGGCCTTAGCTGCTTTAGTCACGTGAAGGGGGCCAGCCGGAAAGACTGCTGGCGACCTCTAGTGACTCCACCAGCAGCCACGGTGCTCGTGACTGAGATTCCTGACCACATCAGCACCAACACCTTAGGGTCTTTTTAAAGGACCTCTGCCTCCCTGAGCCCGGAGAGTGCCCGATGTACCACCGTCTGTGAAATCTCTCACCGTGAGCCTCTGTACCGATGTCGGGGGGTGTTGGGGGCAGGAGAGAACCACCACACTGCTGATGCTGCCCCGCTCTGCCTCAGCCTGGACCGCTCGTGGCAGCGATTCCTCGAGGGCCATCTAGGGCACCCCAACCTCACTCTCCACCTGAGGGCTTACTGTCAGCACCTGGAAACTTGTCAAGATGCACATGCTTCGGCCCCGCCCCTGCAGACCCTTCCTCCCGTGGTCCTAGGGGGAAGCCCGGGTGTGTGTGGTTCTGCAAAGTTCCCCAGGTGGTTCTGTGGTACCAGTGAGGTAGAAGGCCAGCATCCAGGCAGGGAGCTCCGTCCTAGTCCAGTCCTGTGGCTAGTAGCCTCAGCTTCCCTTGGGGACTTAGAGATGAAAACTCACATGGCACTGGACGTGGTGGTTTTCTTAAAATGCAGATTCTGATTTGTGAGTCTGGGCCCCGAAGCCTGAGAGTCTGCATTTCCCACAGATCTCCCCCAGTAGCAAGGATCTAGAGAGAGTGGCATACTTTCAGAAACAAGAAAGAAAAGAGGTGCCTGGGTGGCTCAATCGCTTAAGTGTCTGACTTCAGCTCAGGTCATGATCTCATGGTTTGTGACTTTGAGCCCCACATCAGTCAGTGGAGAGCCTGCTTGGGATTCCCTCTCTCCCCCCTCTCCCCATTTGCGTGTGAGTGCATGTGTGTGCTCTCTTTCAAAAATAAAAGAAACTTAATAAAAAAGGAAGGGGGTGGTGGGTAGGTTCTAATCAGCGAGAGGAGATCTCACAGAATGTGAGTCCTCAGGCCTGCACTTAGAACTTCCTCTTACTTTTAGGCCCACTTCCCCAAGCTGATGGGGATCTTCAGTTAGCTGAGTGCGAGGTCACAACTGGTTCAGAGCAGCCAGTTGGAGGGAAGACCCAGTGAGGGGGGGCGGGTCTCAGAGAGAGGTAGGCACCGACATCGACAGGATGAGTGACAGTTGACAGTGAACACATACTCAGAAAGCCGGGAGACTGGCCAGAGGTCTTATTGTAATGTAGCACCATGAACTTCTTGCTGTTTGTATTAATTGATTGAGCTGGTAACAAAATTAAATGATGGTTACATTCAGGTCAAAACAAAAAAGTATAAAATGCCTTTTAGAAAAATCACATTAAAAGGTTGAACACAAAAAATAATTCTGATGTTAAGTAGCTTCTCCCTCCCAAATGCCTAGGGGTGCGTGCATGCGTGTGTGTGTGATATCCTCAAACTGACTTCCATTCTCAATACTGCTTAGTGCCTATTTTCATGTCCAATCTATATATTTTTTGTGCTGTTTATTGGATTTTAAGAAAACAAGGGGTGTAGATTAGATTTCAGATGCCTCTCAGCTCTAAGATTCTGTCCGTGAAATGCGTATAATTAATGTCTCTTAAAACAATGTTGTTAATGCAATAGAAGAAGAAATATCACTGCTTAGTCTATCAGTTAAGTCACAAGTGGATGAGACATGTAGCTTGTTAGAAAAGATGCATTAATGTAATAAGATTAATTTATTTGGAGGTTGCCTACTGCTAAATCAAGGAAGCTTAAATCCTCATGAAATTGTTAGAAATCTCAGGATAAAATGAACTAGCCTGTGTACACAAATTGATAGAAAAGGATCTAAGGGCAGAGTAATTGAGGGGACTCTTCAGAAAAGAGTCTCCAACCTTCTACAATAGCCATAGTTTAATGGACTCTCTACCCTTCTCAAGAGGTGTAGAATTTCATTATGGATTTCTATGGAGTTTTTGAGACCATACGTTTTAGGCATATGGTATAGTTTCTGCGACAACAGGCCAAAACAAAGTCGGAGTCATGACATTTAATCTTTTATTTTTATTACTCTAGCTGTTGCTACTTCCTCTAAATGAAATATTTTTGGAGCTGAGCGTAAGGCCACAATGCCATTTGAAGGTGAATAACAGTCCTGATGGAACATGAGCAGAGCTCTTGTGTTCTGGTTTTGCAGGGGCTGATGGCCTTAGGCAGAGTCCCACCCACTCTGACCTCCCCTACCTGGTACCCACTTGGCCACAATAAGGCTTGTAGTCAGTGGTACTAGAATACATCCAACCAAGCTCCCAGATTCAGAACGAGTGCTCAGGGTTAGGAATAAAGACTCATTTGACTTAAAAAAAAAAAAAAAGTGCCCATAGAAGCTTTGCTGTCCTGCTAATAAACATATAATTTAAATGTTTGAAAATCTATATCTTCCATTACTATCCTTGATTTAATAAAGCTCCAATGTACATAAATGTTATATATTTGCTTCAAATTCATATATTTTGTGGTGCCAATAATTTATGCATAGAGCGTAACTAAACCACATAGAAAAATGCTGGGAAAAGTGGACAGGATGTACTTGGCCTTTTAAAAGATAGCTATTTGATGGGGTACCTGGGTGGCTCAGTCGGTTGAGCATCTGACTTCAGCTCAGGTCATGATCTCACGGTTCGTGGGTTCGAGCCCTGCGTCGAGCTCTGTGCTGACAGCTCGGAGCCTGGAGCCTGTTTCAGATTCTGTGTGTCCCTCTCTCTCTGCTCCTCCCCTGCTCACATGCTTTCTCTCTCACAAAAATAAAGATTAAAAAAAAAAAAAAAAAGATAGCCATTTGCTGAGTGCCAGGGTAGCTCGATTGAGCATCCAACTTTGGCTCAGGTCATGATCTTCTGGTTCATGAGTTCAAGCCTTACATCAGGCTTGCTGCCGTCAGCACAGAGCCTGTTTTGGATCCTCTGTCCCCCCCTCTCTCTCTGCCCCTCTTCCACTCATACTCTCTCTCAACAATAAGTAAAACATTTTTAAAAAATTATTAAAAGATAGCCATTTGGAATGTGAGGCCATTGTCAGAGTTGCAAGTTAAAGGCTCAGATTAATCAGTAGCTTTCTTTAGCATTTTGGCCAGATTTAGTTGATTTAGTTCATCTAAGAACAAGAGTGCTGGTAAGAACAACCACCATAGCTAGTTTCCAGAGGTTTCTAAAGAAGCAGTATTCTGATGGGGCTCTTCAGAAGACAGTTGTATGTTTCTATGGGAACAATCCTTAGGATGGAGAGAGAGGCACATCTGAATCCAAGATAGCTGAGCAGAATTCCGCAAGTTGGCTAATGTAATAAACAGCCTGGTGAGGAAGGGAACAATTTCAGGTAGAGCGTGGATAGTCCTGGATTGGCCATTATTTCTAATCGGGAAGCTTGTCCCTATCCTCGTAAAGTAATAAGGCTATCGGCAACCCTGGTCGTCTCTGTAGAGATGACAGGACTTCATGATCGTGTGCAAATGTCACTCTGATTGGGGAATGGTTTGATACTGTAAACTGAGTTAAATAAAAACATGCTGGGTAGTTCTGTTTGGTTTAGTTCTAATTGGCTCTGCATCATTCAGCATGTAATGAATATTTCACTATGTTTACTGGCACATGAGAGGCAGCCAGTACTTGCCTGCCGCTAGGATCATCATCATTATCATTAATCATTATTGTCAT
The DNA here is from genome assembly GCF_027475565.1 of Acinonyx jubatus. Classification (NCBI taxonomy): domain Eukaryota; kingdom Metazoa; phylum Chordata; class Mammalia; order Carnivora; family Felidae; genus Acinonyx; species Acinonyx jubatus. Next base: position 120,135,134 of record NC_069389.1, read on the forward strand.
TTCCAGACCGTCTCCTCACGGCTACTAAATGACACCTACTGGCTAGGATGTCCCAAAAATGGTAAAGTCTTTGTTGGAATTTGGCAAAACCCCATTAAGAATGACCTAAAACGATAATTGAGATGATTATGTCATTTTCTTATTCTGTTAATATGATGAATTACAGTAATTATTATTTTTTTTAACCTTGATCTTCAAATGTTAAGCCAGCCTTGCATTCCTGAGACAAACCCTGCCGGGTCATGTTGTGCTACCCTTTGTATATGTTGCTGGGGGTCAGTTTATTTATACGTTAGGAAGGATCACGGGGATGTATGTTCCTGGAGTTGTCTCTGTGGGAAGGTTATTAACGATGAGTAGTAGAGAATAGATTTTGTTTCTTCGTGAATCACTTTTGGTATATGCTGTGCCCGGGAACCCACCTCCCTTCTCTGTGACTCCGAATGTACCCCAGGTAGAAAGCTGGGACTGGAGTTGGACTTGACTCGTCTTTTTCCCTTTGGTGCTGGGGGTGGGGTCATGGCCTCCTGCTGCCTGTTGCCAGTGTCTGAAAACAGCCGCTTTATGTATTCTATCCAGTTTTCTAGTGCTTTCTGGCAGAAGGGGGACTGTGGGCTGTGTTCTACCAGCATGACAAGAAGTGGAAGCTGCACGATGCTTATTCAGGCATTGAAAAGTACAGTTTTTGTTACTTCAGGTTGTTTCTCAGCCAGATCTATAAGCTTGGACTTGAAACTATAGGAAGTTAAATTCTACATGGGCTCAGTCTTCCTTTTAATCTTGGACTGTATTCCGAGTTGTACTTTAGCGGTCTTTCACAGACAACTAGTACCACTATGTTTTAGAAATTGAACTTTAAACCTTCTTTCTCCATTTAAGTTTCCTTCAGCATTTGAGTTCAATGAACTGTTCTTGATCACGATTTTGGATCACCTCTACAGCTGTCTCTTTGGGACCTTTTTGTGCAACTGTGAACAGCAGCGACTCAAAGAGGTAAGTGTCTATTGCTTTCCCAATTACTCGGGTGCCTTTCCCATGAGGTGCCACTGTTAAAAGGGGGACTGGGTGGAGAGGGGACTTGGGTCTAGCCCTGCTGCCGTGCGTAAATGGAGAGATTACATTAGATCCCTTCCAGGCCTCAGCAGCCCCAGTGCATGTGTTTAATCTTCCAGGTGGCCTGACACGAGCTTCTTACTGTGTGGGTGCTGGGGGCTGGGGCCTAGCAAGCCCATACCTCTCTGACGTCTCTCAGTTCTTGTAGGTTTAGTTCTAAACCTTGGACCCCCTGAATCCCAAGCTCATGTACTTTCTATTTTCTACTGCACTAACTCCAAAATGATGTGATTCTGCCCTTCGTTCTCCAGGCCGTTGGGCACAAAGGTACTTGGAGGCCTAGGAAGGTGAAGTCTGTAGATGAGCCCAGAACTTCCCTTGAGGAGCAAGCCAGACTCTCTTTTCCATCAGGTTCATAATGAAGCAGCTGCCGAGCTTCTGAGTTCTATTTCCCCTCTTTCCTCTTTGGGATAAAAGAAAGAAATGGTCAAAAGTGAGGAAGCATTAGGCAAAGGCACCTTAGAGTGTCCTCTGGTTAACAGAAAAGGGCCAATGCCTGTGGGCTAAGTACATTAGAACATTGTCAAATTTCAGGGAAAATAGTGGGTTGCTAGCACCCACCTCCCTCTGCAGCTTCCCCACAGCTGTCACCCCTCATTCCTTGCCTGCACCCCACTCAGTCTCCTCCCTTTAGCCCTTCTCTCAGCTGGGAGCCTGCCTGGGCCCAGTTCCTGGTCGTCGTCTTCCCCAAACTCTGTCCTCTGTCTAGGTCGCTGTCTGTCTCCTCTCAGGATCTAAATGCCATTCTCTTCTTCCCTCTGCCCTTCTACATGTCCCTAAAGGGCACCCTTGCTCCTCGAGATGCACAGGAGCCACCTTTGCCTCCTCCCTCACCCTGCCCCCAGCTGCCACAGCTGGTCCCCCCTTGTCACTGCCCCACAGCCTAGTGCAAGCCCCCACGGTCTCGCGGCCAGACTAAGGCAGCTGGTGGGAAATGTGCTTCAGTCATTCCTGACCTCCAGCAACCAGGGCCGCATTCCCTGACTCTAGTCCCATCCTGAGCCTCTCCCCTGCTTGAAACCTCCCTGTGGCTTCTGTCGTGATCCCGGTAAGATCCACATTCCTGTGGGCCCAGGGTGATAGAGACCTGTTAACCTCTTAAAAAAAAGAAAAACTTTAGAGCAAGCTTCATGGTATTTGACTTCTATCTCAATAAAGCTATTTTTAAAATATGAACAGAAAAATGAAGTTCATATGTAGAATTTAAACACTTACGGTCTTCTCTTTTGTTTTAACCAAATACCCTCTTTAAAAACTCAGCTCTCTTGAGATGGAATTTACATACTATACAATTCAGCCTTTTAAAGTGTACAGTTTAATGGTCCTTAGTATATTCAGAGTGTGCAGCCATCCCCACCATCTAATTTCCTAAACCACATAAACTTTTCATCACCCAGAAAGAAACCCCATTCCCATTAGTAGTCACTCCCCGTCCCTCCCTCCCCCAGCCCCTGGCAGTCAATGATCTGCTTTCAATCTGTATGGATTCGCCTGTTCTGGACATTCCATATGAATGGAATCAAACAGTATTTCTCCTCCTGTGACTGGCTTCTTTCACTAAGCTTAATGTTGTCAAGGTTCATCTGAGTCTTAGCAGGCGTTGGTACTTTGTTCCTTTCTTATGGCTCAGTAATACCCATGGTGTGGAGACACCACACTTTGTTCATCTAAGTCATCTGCAGATGGACTTCTGGTTGTTTCCACTTCGGGCTCTTACAAATAATGCTGCTGGGAACATTCAAATGTGCAAGGTTTCATGTGGACCTATGCTTTCATTTTTCTGGTATGTACCTAGGAGTAAAATTGCCGAGTCCTATAGCAAGTGTATGTTTAACCCAGAGACTGTTCTCCAAAGCAGTTGCAGTATTTTACATTGTCCCCAACAATGTCTGAGGGACCCAGTTTCCTCACATCCTTGTAGATGTTTGTTGTTGTGTATCTTTTTTATTCTAGTCATCCCAGTGGGTATGAAGGAGTAGCTCATTGTGAGTTTTGATCTACATTTCCCAATTAACCAATGGTATTGTGAGCACATTTTCATGTGTTTATTGGTCATCTGTTTATCTTCTGTGGACAAATGTTTATTCAGATCCTTTGCCCAGTTTTTAGTTGGGTTTTCTTTATTAGGGACTGGTAAGAGTTCCCGATGAATTCTCGATATATACAAGTCCCTTATCAGATACATGGTTTGCAAACATAGTCTCCCATTCTGTGCATTTTCTTTTTGCCTTCTTGGTGGTCTCCTTTGAAACACAAGTCTTTACTTTTCATGAGGTCCACTTTATTTTCTTTTCTTGCTTGTGCTTTTGGGGTCATGTGCAAAAGCCGTTGCCTAACTCAAGGTCATGAAGATTTGAGCCTGTGTTTCCTTCTAAGATTTTTATAGTTGTAGCTCTCACATTTAGGTCTGTGATCCATCTTGGAGTTCCTTTTTGTGTACGATGTGTGGGAAGGGTCCAACTTCATTCTTTTGCACATGGCTAACCTGTCATTCACATGCTGCTGATGAAAAGATTCTCTTTCCCCCATTGAACTGTTTCAGTGCCCTTGTTGGAATTCAGTTGGCGGTATATGTGAGGGCTTATTTCTGTACTGTCTGTTCTCTTCCATCGATTCCACACATCTGTCCATCCTAGGCCAGCACCACCAGATGGATTACTGTGACTTTGTAGTAGCTTTTGAAATTGGGAAGTGTGAGACCTCCACGCTTGTTCCTTTTTCAAGAATGTTTTGGCCATTCAGGGTCCTGTGAATTATTGCTGGCGTTTCTCTTATAAATACAAAATATAAAATATGAAGAGGTCCTGACGGAATTTTCTATGTCTAGATAGCCTGTAAGGAAGTCAGCTGGCTTTTGCGGTTTTCTGATTTTGACTTTGTCACTGTGTTCAATCCATGTTCCATGTTTACCTGCCTTCCTGTGCCTGTAGGTTTTCATTCACATGAGCAATGCCAATAGTTCCAGCATTTGTATTCAGTGTATTCGAAGGTCGGGAGGTGGGGAGATAGAATTTAATGATATATTTACTTCTCTATGTAAGGTTTCCCCGGCCTGCCACCCTGACAGGTTTTTCCCCAGATGTCCATCCATGATTTTCCAGCGAAAGGAATCTTATCTGTGAATTCTACCCCAACCCTCAATATTAAGAGTCACAAAAGCAAACTGCAAACTGGAAATAAAAAATGTATTTATCGATGGGCCCCATCATCCTGTTGTTGCTAGAAAATTCTCATCATCCTGTGGTTGCTAGAAAGTTCTCGTTTTGCCTTCTACACACACACAGTCCCCAGATGTTCCTCAACTCAGCAATATGTTTTTCCAGGACAGTAACTAGTATGCGTTTTCATGTCCTCCCCTGCGTGAGGTGACGCCATAGCACTAAGCATGGGGCTGGGGCTTAGTAAATGTTCTACGCTTTTTCAGTGTCTGAACTCCTTTTATTCAAGTCTTTTTCTCTGCAATACAGATTCTTGAGAATCTGAAAAAAAAAAGGTGAATTTATTTCAATGTATTCCTTTTTTTTGTTTTTCAGGATGTATATACGAAGACTATATCTTTATGGTCGTATGTCAATAGCCAGCTCGAAGAATTTTCAAATCCTTTCTTTGTGAATTATGAAAACCATGTCTTATATCCCGTTGCTAGTCTGAGTCATCTGGAACTATGGGTAAACTATTATGTGCGATGGAACCCACGAATGAGACCTCAGGTATCTTTTTGTTCTTCGCAAAAGAGTGTATCTTTCTGAGCAAAGATGGTGGTTTAGAAATGAGTTCATGCTAGGGATGGACATGCTCTACTTCTGCCCTCGCCTCTCAGGGTTCAGTCCTTTCCGTTCATGTTCTAGCAGCTTTTCTTCCTTCCTTCCTTCCTTTCCTTCTTTTCCTTTCTTTTCTTTTTCTTTCTTTCTTTCTTTCTTTCTTTTTCTTTTCTTTTTCCTTCCTTCCTTTCCTTTCCTTTCCTTTCCTTTCCTTTCCTTTCCTTTCCTTTCCTTTCCTTTCTTTCCTTCTTTCTTTCCTTTCTCTCTCTCTCTCCCCTTCCTCTGTCTCCTTCCTTTCTTTCTTTCTTGACGTTTATTTATTTTAGAGGGAGCAGGGAAGGGGGAGAGAGAGAGAGAATCCCTAGCAGGCTCGGCACTGTCAGCACAGAGCCCGATGTGGGGCTTGAACTTATAAACTGTGAGACCATGACCTGAGCTGAGGTGGACGCTTAACCGACTGAGCCACCCACATGCCTCTAGCAGCTTCTTTTTATACACCAACCCAGATGCCGTTTGCTGGCTTAGAGTTAAACATCTTAGCACCTCTGTCTTTGCTAAAGGTGTATGGATGAAGTAATATTGGTTACTGTGTTGGACTCTTAGTCTCTCCAGTGACTTGGTGAGTTTGTAGACGCTGGTAGCAAAAGAGAAAAAGACCACGTGCTGAGTTGCAGGTAGGCAACCCTTGAAGAAGGGATAGTCTCCCCCTCCCTGCCACACTCTCACTATAACATTTCCTGAGACTGAAACAAATAGCAGAACGATGCACGGCAGGACCAGAGACTGGAACAAATAGCAGAACGATGCACGGCAGGACCAGGCAGCCGAGCTGTGTTTGCCCTTGGCGTCCAGTGGCTAAGCCCGGGCTGTGGTTCAGGCACCACCAGTTAGGGTTCCCAAGGTGCTCCCCCAAGCCTGTGCCCTGTTGGTCCTGCCCTGCCCTCTCCCGTCCATGCAGGTGGCATGTCAGTCAGTGGCTGGGTGCCGTCGATGGTAGTTGGTGGGTAGAGCAATGGAGGCAGCTGTGTGGGGGACAGAGGACCTTCTGTGGGGTCAGAGGACCTTCTACTGAGGGTCTTTGTAGGTTGAGTATTCTTTGGGTTTCCTGGCAGCCTGCCAGGAGCGGGTTTCTGGGGCCTCGTTTAAAAACACCATCGCTTCTGTCCTCCTCAGTAGTTCGTTCTTGCTCAGTGCCTTCGCCATCTACTCAGGAGTGTTTTCGGCTCTCTGTTCGCTCGGGCTGCCATTAACCAAGTACTACACACGGGGGCGCTTACGCAGTGGAGACGCATCCTCTCCCAGTCCTAGAGACGGGAAGCCTGGAGGTCAGGGCGCTGACTAGATGGCTTGCTTCTGAGTGTGCTGTGAGGGAAGAGTCTGTTCCGGGCTTCACTTCATGGCTTGTGGCTGGCTGTGTCCCCCCCTGCCTTCACATTGTCTTCCTTTTATGTGTGCGTCTGTGTCCACGTTTCCCCTTTTTATAAGGACACCAGTTGTATTGGGGCAGGGCCTCATCTGATGACCGCATCGTAAGCTGATTACCTGTGCAAAGACCTGTCACGCTCTGTGGGACTGGGGGTACAACGTCCACATAGGAACTTGGCGTGGCCAGTTAACCCATAACCGCCCCCAAGTCCCACTAACCATGGAGAATACCTGACTCTTCGTTTCACTTTCTAGTCGCCGGGCACCTGAACCTTGGAGGGACCATCACTATGGTAACGTTCCCTCCCCGATGGAAAACTCCCTCACTGTAGGTTTAGCTCCAGGAAGTGGCTGAGTGTGCACAGTGCTTCTCCCCTCCTGACCTGTTCTGCTCCCAGCAGCACCGCCCCAGCTGCTCCCCACTTGCCTCTTTCCCTGTTTCTGGCTGCTTTCCAGTCCATCAGACTTCACCTATGAAAGCTCTTTCCTCCTCTAGACCCTCTGAGTTGGCTCTGGACCATTTTCCAGAACACCGTGGTCAGGGCCTGCCCAGCCCAGTACTTGTCTTTCTCTCGGAGCAGGCCCTGCACCCAGGCCTCAAGTTCCCCTCTTCCCCCTGGTCTGAGGGACTCCATGTCCCTGTAGGTGGCCTGTTAACCCCCCTCCCCAACTCTGGAAATGCTCTGCTTCAGCCTGGCACCATGCCAAGAGCTGGTCCTCTGAAAACCTTCTTTAGGAAACCTTCCCTGATTGAAACTTCCCTCCGTTTACTGTAAGAAGACCTACCTGTTGTCCTTGTGTACCAGGCAAATTTCTAACCGGGAGTAAGGGGCCATTAGCCACTTCCTGTGTTATGGCACTGAGTATTTCCTCTGCTCTTTTCTCCATAAAACAAACATTATACATACAGTCAAGTTCTTTGGTCAGTGGTTAGTGTTTTAAATACAGGTTTTCAATTTTATTTGTGGCCGGTGAGCCATCAGTAACTAATTTCAAATGTTTTATGCTTTTGCCTATGCTGATAGTGTCCATCCTGTTAGCTCTGTGGCATCTATAAAGAGTGCCGTGGAGCTAGCTGACCATTGCCCATGGCCTCCAGAAAGCCTCCTCATAAGCATGGTCCCCGAATCCTTCTCTCTTCCCTCTTCTGAGTGACCCATACCTCCTGCGACTCCCCATTCCCTAGTCACGTGGCCAAAGTTGGCCACATGATGGCCCACTGGGCACGGGACTGGCTTCCCGTGGCCACCCGATGGCTCCAGCTCTCCGTGCCTTCTACCTCCCTGGCCCCCACTGTCCCATCATCTAAGCTCCAGATTACGTCCATCGGACTATGGTGACAGCTTATTTCTATTTGTTTCTCAGACTTTGTGTTCTGCAAGGGTAGGCCTCTGCCATAATCGCTTGTTATTAGATTGAATCCTCCCCCAAATGAGAGCCACGTGTGAGAGAGAAAATGGGTGCGGGCCCAGAAGCATCCGGGAGCCAGAGGTGGCCAGCCCCATCAGCAGCTTCTGTGGTGGCTCACAGCTGAGACAGTCTGAGTGCAGGTGCACTGCCCTCCTTTCATGGGGGCCAGCTTCCAGAACTACACTTCTTTCCGACCTTTGCTGCTTTATTTTGGAATGCCAGACCAGGGGGCCCCTTAAGCACTTCTTTCCAGTTGCTCGAGTCCATTTTCCTTAAGAATCCAGGCCAGCATCTGCCTTCCTGCAGCTCCCTCCTAACTGGCATGTGCCTCTGTCCTCCTCAGGCCCTTTGCCCTCCCCAGGTCCTTTCCTGGGTGGTTCTATTTCGTGTGTCATAGCAACAAGGAGGAGGGGCTGTAGTGTAGAGTGGAGGGAAGTCCCTTCTGTGAAATCACTCAGGGAGGGTTACCAGATCGTATTCTTGGTGACACAAAGGACAGGTGGTCAGGGGGCTACCTTGAACCTTAGCACAGAAAGCCCGCACAGGCACTGCTGCTGGAATGAAGGGTGTCCCGTGGGCCCCCGCTCTTGCTGTGGCGGCACTAGCTCCCACGTGGTCTCTCAAACCCTGCGAGCCGCAGGCCGCCTTCCTTCCCGACCACGCTCAGGTCCTTACACGTGTGAGCAGTCAGCTTCATCGTGGCCATCACAACAGTGACGGGAACTGGAGCCCTCGCTGCTCTAAGTCCAGACCCTCTGGTGGGCCTCTGGGCGCCGGGGGATGTTGATGACCTCCTGCCGGGCAGACGGAAGGGCCAGAGGAGCCGTGGCTTGTCACGTTCTCGCCACCTGGCACGTGTAGTTACAGAAGGGAAGGGTGCCCACCGGCCAGGGCCAAAGTCCCTCCTAGCGGTGGCTCGATGCCTCTTGTGGGTGGGGTCCCAAGCTTTGCCGAGACCTCGTGTGAGCAGGAGCACGAGTGTGAAATGGGTCCCTCCAAAGCTGGCCTGCGGCTCTCCGTGCTCCCCTTGCACCATGCAGTATGGAAGGGAGAACGGAAGGTGTCCTGAATGCGGCTGGCACGGAGGCATGTTGGGGAGCAGGCAGGGCCCAGGGGGGCATCAGAGGCCAGAAAGGTGGACAGGCCAGGCTGTCACAGGGTTCGTGGGACAAGCTCGTCGTGGTACTAGGCACATGGAACTTAGGGGGCGGGGAGGGCTGTGGCAAAGGGATCGGTGAGAAGGCTGCTGTCAGTGTGATGGGTGGGGATGGGGAGCAGGCTGGGGAGGAGGGGCAGGGGACTAGCCTATTTGGCCCCTTTTGTCTGAGGAGGAGGGGGCTAGATTGGCTACCCTGAGAGTAGCTCCCTGGGCATCCGTCAGAAGATGGCTGGGTGGGGAGGAGGGCCAGGCGTCTGTCTCGTTTCCTTTGGGGCCCTCTTGGCTCGTGGCTGACGCGCGCTAGCACCCACTGAGTGAGGTCCCCAGCTGGGCATTTTCTCAGTGAGCATACGTCAGATTTATTGTAAAGGACATATGAGGAAAGGCAGCATGGAGATGTCAGACAATCGTCTCGGGCCCTGGGCGCATGTGGAATCGTGCAGTCCCCTGCACGGGCTGCCCCTCTCTGAGGTCATGGTAGTAACAGTGGTTTGACTGCAGAACGTTCCCTTGTGTGATTCCCTGGGAACCAAGTGATCCTGCAAGAGGCTCCAAGGCTAAGAGGGGTGCTGTTGCCCACATCACGGTGGCCTCTGGGATCAGCCGCCAATAAGGTAACTTTCCCTTGCTTTTGGGGGCCATCGCCATTAGATGCACATTGTCGTCCGTTCCCTTCTTCCTGTGGCCTGCTCAAGAGTTTGTTTCTTGCTGGTTCCCAGGCACCCAGCTCTCCTCCTCCTCTGCCTCTCCCCCTCCCTCCTGTCCGTGTGTCTCATCTGTGTCTGCCTCCTGGTTCCTTCCAGTGAGGCTGATCGCCATCAGCAGCCCTGACGGGAGAGCTCACAGTCTCCAGGGAGCTGGCTGAGGCTTTGGGGAAAGTGCCACAGGCAGAAGGGAGAGCACATGCATGGTGTCTTTTAAAACCTGGAAGATTCTGGAATGTAGGAGGGGACAGGAGGCAGGACCTGGGGAGAGATGAAGAGAGGCAGGCTGGGGCCACACTGCACGGTTTTGAGGCCAAGGTCAGGGCCACAGAAGGAAGCCACTGGACGCCGTTAGGTGGGCATCACATAGCCTGGGTGAGGCTTAGGGCCCAGGCGTGTGGTTGCAGTGTGCACACTGGATCGGGGACAAGGGGAGGTGAGTGGGCAGAGACAAGGAGAGAAGCCCCCCCACGTGGTGCCTTCTCTCCTGGGTCTGCCTCACCCCCAGCCTGGGAGCCCCAGGAGGGAAAGGTCAGGTCTTGGGTCTCTGGGCTTGCTAGGGGAGGGAGGGAGTACATGCTGTGACCCCAGTAGTCAGACCTGGTGTCCCATATGTTTCAGTGCGGTGGGGCTGGAGGTGCTGTGCACAGAGCCTGTCCTCCCTGTGCAGGGAGGCCGCTGGTCCCCCAGAGGCTCCACTCTTCCGGCACCATCCTGTCCAGGGGCTACTGCCTAAGCCTATTGCAACCGATGAAAACGAACACAACTTCAGGTTGTAGAAGGTGGTGATTTAATACTATTCAGTCAGCAGGGCAATTTATAAAAATGCAAAACCGCAGAGGGCAGGGGGGCTGGGCACTGGTCACCTTTCTGCAGTGTCCTTAGTTGACTGCTCCTCCCTGAACCAGCCGAGCAGTGTGCCAGCTGCCGCCCCTGGCTGGGGGGGAGGGTGGGGGGACACTTGGCAGATGGTGTGGCAGGCTGATCGCACAAGGCGCCTGGTGCCTGGGGACAGGCCTGCTCACTGCGGTGGTTTCTTCCTCCCTAGATGCCCATTCACCAGAATCTCAAGGAGCTGCTGGCTGTCAAGGCAGAGCTGCAGAAGCGGGTGGAGGACCTGCAGCGGGAGGTGGCCACGCGCGCCTCATCCTCGTCCGAGCGGGGCTCGTCACCGTCGCACTCGGTCACCCCCGTCCACACCTCCGTCTGACGGGGTGTGGAGGGCGGCACTTCCGGCGACTCCAGTGGGCGAGGATGTCCTGCCCAGTGGCCCAGGCGAGGGACCGCAGCTTGTGCTCTGCTCTTCTAGGCTTGGGCCCGACGTCCTCCCATTCTGGAAGGCACTTTCAGCCACTGACCGTTTGTGTGGCTAGGACCACTCCCACCGTTGTCAAGTGCTTTTTGTTCTGTGACCCGTACCCCTCCTGCCGGCGGTTTGTGGCGGCGCCTATTGCACCTACCCCGTGAACCGCCCGCCAGTCCGGCCGCTGGGGACGGGGAGGGACCATGGGGTGCGGGGCTTCAGGTCTCTCTCCAGTTCCTTGGAAGGTAAATCCTTTATTTTCAAACGCACCCCCGTTCACTTCCAGACCACGTGCCAGCCACGTGGCTTCCTTCAGCTCTTTGCTCCAACCTGAAAAACGTTTCGAACTGAACTACTGGGTGGGGGCGGACCCACCGCTGCCACCACGTCTCCCGTCCCCTTCATGCAAGGGGCCTCCTGCACCAGTTACTGCTGTGTACATAGAAGGCATTTTTAAGAAAGAGAAACCGGTCTTTATTTTCCTATGCCCTTTTTTTACGTTTAGACGAGGAGGCGTCCGCTTCCACGGGCTGGGCAAGCCCTTGCGCACAAAGCTCACGCCAACTTGATGTGGTACATCTGGCACGTGATTCGAACGGGGCCCTGGAGATGGCACAATGTCCTGTCCTCCCCCCAGACACCCGTGCTCGCCTCCCGGGCCACGGCACCGGCCCTTCCTTTACTGCCGCCAGCTGTGTGTGCCCACGCGAGCCTGCCCCATCCCGCAGCTGCCTGTCGGAAAGGTTTCTCGTTTTACAGAGACGCTGCGGCTCCGTTTGTTCTCACCACTGCATGGCCATCGTCCCCAGCTGCCCCCGCTCTGCCAGGTGCGTTCCCCAGCTCCGCTTGCTCGTGCGGCTGCATGGTGACTCTCGGCTTCCCTGGAGCTCCCCTGAGCCAGCAGTGGGGTGGCCCGGGGTGGGGTGGGGGTTCTGGAGCGGGCGGTGCCACCCTCCCCTGGAGGTGACCCCGAGACCCACCTGTGCGATTGAGAAGCAGAACAGACCGTTCTCCTGGAGTGTACCTAGCACAGAACTCTAAAACAACTTGAATACTGTTACCTAAGCAGTTCTTTTTGTCTTTTATTTAAGTGTACTAGAATGTAAAACCTTTATCGTTCCGATTTTTAAAAACTGGTACAGTATCGTATTTGCCTCATCTGATGCACTGTATTTCGATCTGTAATTAAAATAATATGTTTGCTCTGCGGTCTGGTTTTTTAAATTCCGATTTTTCCCTTGAAAACGACAAAACCTTCAATACCTGTTATTTTATGTGTCAAGCACAGTCAATAGACATAAAGTGCCTTTACGGGATTTAATTCATTTACTAAATCATAAACGCAGTCTGTCATGGCTTGAGTGTTTTGGCCCAACTGGGTAAGTACTCTGATTTTAACATCTGAAATGCTCCTCACACATAAGCCTGAGAAAATGTTGACCCCATGGGTCCGGGGACCCCAGAGTCAGGTGCCACTCCGAGGGGGCCGGGTGCTCTTTCCAGGCCCTGAGTCCTAGAGCCAGAAATGGGAGACTCCCAAGAAGCACCGGGTCCGTACCCCAAGTCTACAGCAGGCACAGGGGCCTTTTGGGGACCTTTCGCTGCCCCCCGCGGGTCTCCCTTCTCGTAAGGGCCTAGGGTCCATGTCCCCCCTGCAGCAGTCACCGCAGCTGTGGTCCCCAGCGGTGACACTTGAGCCACGAGGCTGGGAGGGCCACCTGCTGTGCCGGCCCCCCGCCGGCCATGGAGACCTCCTTCAGCGAAGCCTCACCTGGCGGGTGTGCGTGCGAGGACTTGCCGCCGTTTACTATGTGGCCGGTGCGGCACACACAGGCGAGGACCCGGCGCCTGCCGCATCGCGCTCAGCTCTAGTGTCCGGCTGTGCTGTTTGTGAGCCAAGCCATGGGGTTAGGACAAGGGCACCGTCGCTCCCAAACAGCCATTCTGCAGTACGGCTAGAATGAGCAAGGCGACGGCACACACCTCTGCCCCGGACCCTGGCCAGCTGTGAGGACGGCAAGCGTGGAGACGGCCTCCGCCCGTCTCCAGGCGGCCCCGGACACCGCCACCCCCGACAGTGGACCTCGCACAGGGCAAGTCCCTGTGCGGCTCCGGGCCCCAGCTCCTGGTACCGGAGGAGCTACCCAGGAGCCCGGACACCAAGCCATTCACCAACGGGTTACATGGGAGGACTCGAACCTTCTGGAGAAATGCCTCAGGCTGCGGAGGAAGGGAATAAGGTCACCTCCTCATCACGAACTCCCTCAAGAAAGAAGCCTCACTGGACAAAGGAAGTGCCTTCACGACACGAGCTGTTAGGTTCCATTTTGTTTAATGCAAACACAAGACACTTGACAATTCACGTTGAAACACAAGCACACAAAAAGTACAGAGGATTCTGACCCAGTCTCCATTTCTTCCTCGGACAAAGCGCACAGGCACTCCCAGCTTGGCGGGTCCCACGGCACCCCGCCAGCCAGCGGCCACGTGCCCTTTCTCCCGCGCTCAGCGCTCGGTCATCCACACTGCGCCCCCACCGCCCGGTTAAGCTGAAACGGGTCACATGTTCTCCACTGGCCCTTCTAGTTCCCGCGGGCTTCCACATCATCTGGGGCGGGCCTGGGGCCGTCAACGCAATGTTCAATTAGAGTTCCAAGAGGCGACGCTTCTGCGGGCATCGGTGCCCAGCACCCCGAGGGGCGGAAGCTCTGCAGTCAGATGACCCAGTGACTTTCCAGGCCCGGCCCGTCACCAGGAGGGCCGGGCGCTGGGGTACGGCCCTTCTCACAAGGGAGTGCAAAACAGGTCTCTTAACTGAAGTCGCTGCTGTGAGCGAAGGGACTCACACGCAGCACTGACTGTACATCACAGCGGTGGGAGTGCAGGGTCTCCGCCGCCACAGAAGCCTCCCTGTTAAGTCATAGCTGACAACGGGGGGCAGGGGCACAGCACACGCAGCCTCCTTCCGGGCCACCGTGACTGACTTCTCGGACTTCCCCGTGGCAGGGAGACAATTTACCACACACGGCCACTGCCTTGTTTTTCTTCTTTCGAAATGCCTCAGGGACCTCGCGGGGCAGCCATCTGGACTGGGGGAGCCGCCCAGCGCTGCCCTGATCCCTGCCCAAGTCCTACCACCTAGGACACTGGGTGGCGGCAGGCCAGGGATCCAGAAACCTTCTACAGCTGCCCAGCACCAGCCAGGGGTGGGGCCGTCGGCCCTCACCGTCTGTGGCAGGGATGAGCCCGGCCAAGTTGACGACCCCGAGGCTCTACGCAGAGGGGTCTCCTCAGTGCCACACGCCGGCCTCGCACGCACACGGTCGCGCTGGGGGAAGGGGCCTTTCAGGGCCATGGTCACGCACGGACATGGGTCTGCAGGGCAGCCTGGGGATGCGCGCTGCAGCAGAGAACCATCCCATGTGTGTTTTTAGGACAGCTGCGAACCCCAGCACATGAGGCGTGTGTTCTACAACCTGCAGGGCCCGCCCCGATTCGACCGTTTTGTTACAAGTTGGACTCGCCCCATCCCAGCTCAGCCGACGCCAGGGCACTAACACACAGCCCGTACGATGCTTGGGGCTGTTGGCGGCGAAAGGGGGCGCGTGCAGTCGTATCTATAGGACCCCACCTTCCTGCCGACCTATGCTTCTGGAAGTGCTTTTGGACACGACACGCTGATTATCAGTGGATGGTGGCTCTACAGTTTAGCTCGGCCTCAGCAGAGCTCCTGGGGACAGGACCACATGGGGGCCAAATGGAACGTTCCAGGAAGCTAGCCCAGACCAGACAGCTCCGGGCCGGGTGACAGACCAGGCCCTGGGTTCTGGTATTTAGCGCAGTGAGCATAACACCCCAAAGGCTCTTCAGAACAGGCCAGGCAGGGGAAGTGGACACACGGACTCAGCCAGGTTTCAGTAAACCAAAGACACGTCCCTTTCCCCATCCCCCTGCCACGTCAAATACAATTTCAAGCAAACGACATGCATGCTTCCAGCTTCGCTGCTCGTCCTTGATGTCTGTAGCTTTTGCGGCTTAAACAAGAATACAGAGTGGAAGGGGAGCACTCATTTCAATGCATCAACGATTCCTAAAAACTAATCACATCAGCCGGGAGACCGCACCAAGAATTAGACCCGAGAGTCACAGCTTCCTACTTGTCCAGAAGGTTCCTAAACTCTCAGGGTAGGACTATCCAAACATGCATGTTTGCCCTTCAAGAAATGAAAGGCCACCACTTGGAGCAGCTGTCTGGGAGCCCAGCAGTGTAAACGCTGGGACCAGAAAGAAGGGCCGAAAGTCGCCCTCCCCCCCCACTGCCCCTGGACCCCCTGACCCCCACTAGGTGGTGTGTGTGTGTGGTTACCTGATGCTCGCCGATTTGCTCCAAGCAAACCAGGTTCTTGCTGGATCCCTACGCATAGCACTTGGAGGCCACTGCCAGGGCCACGCGGAGTCAACGCAGCGTGTGGGGGATCACACGACCCTGGGTTCAGAGTCTCATCCCCTGAGCAAAAAGGTCCTCCCGCCCTCCCTCATCTCGGTCTCCCCAGCCCCCAGCTCCTTCAGGCCTGGGGACAGGCTGGCCCTGGGGGGTGGCGGCCCGGCGACTCCGAGGCTGGTGCTGGCTCTCCGCCAGAGCCGGCTCTCGGATTCCACACCGAGCGTCTTCAGGGCCCCTGTGGCGGGGCCGGCATGGAAGCCAAACTCACACACACCCACAGCTCTTCTGGAAAACTTAAGACGAGAAGCCAATGATGACAGCGAAGCAGTATGGCAGCTGGGGGTCCAAAGGAAACAAGGAGCCGGTCGCAAGCGGTGGCACCATGTCCGCCCGCTGCGGAGCGGGGCCCTCAGATCCGGGGCGCGTCGGGGGGCGGCGGCTCCGCAGACTGCGTTTGCAGTGTCAGGTATTTCACTAGGGAGAGAAGGCAGCGGTCAGGAGGGCGTCATTTCCACCCCGCATGGAAGGTACACATGCACGATCAAGCCCCTGCCGGGGCGGAAACCTGCTTCCTGGCCTGTTGTGTCCAGAGGCTGGTGCAGCTCAGCCGCTCCTAGCCAGCCTCCCCTCTCGCACGCCCTCCATCCCCAGAGAGGAGGAGGAAGCTAGGCAAACCCTGTAGACAGCTCAGCCTCTGTTTCCTCATCTGGAAAATGGGAATGCTCCCAACTGGGCTTGCTGGCCAGTGGTAGAGGCGCGTGAAGGGCTCGCTGTTTTAAGAATTACTACAGCGAGGGGGGCACCGCGGGGGCTCCGTCGGTTGAGTGTTCGACTCTTGCTCGCGGCTTGGGTCATGATCTCATGGTTTCGTGAGATCAAACCCCGTGTCGGGCTCCGCACGGACAGCACGGAACCTGCTCGGGATTCGGTCTCCCTCTCTCTGTCCCTCCCCAGCTGTCTAACTAAATAACCATAAAAACAAATAAAAATTACTACAGCAAATGCCACCATAGAGTCTGTTTTCCTCTGTTTTATTCCGGAACCGCAGAGTCCAGTCAGTGTAGGACTTCCAGGTACCCGGCCTAAGCACCAGCGTGCGCCACTTTTCCCCGTCACCCAGCACCGGGCCTGTCCCCACTGCCGCCTCCAGCTCCAGTGACAACGCACCCCCGGGCTCCCCGCCTACTCCTCGTCTTCACTGGCACATTGTATCTGCGACACGTATCTGCCTTGAGAGGCTGGCCGCTCCTCACGAAGCCTCCAATCGCCAGGGGCTCCTGCACCCAGAAAGTGCTTCGGTGCAGGAGGGGCAGGCAGGGAGGGCCAAGGGCTGGGATAAGAAGCTGTGTTTTAGCCGAGTTCCCTCGGGCCTGTGGCAGTTTTCAAGATGAAAAGTTACGGGTCTAATTTGAAGGATGCCCCGCAGCTCCGTTGGCATTTGTGTGGGAGGCATCGGTTGTCGCCGGCAGGGAGCACGGTCCCAACAGTGTGCAGAAGTCCCTGACGTGCAGCAGACAGCCCTGGCTGTGGTCCCTGTGCCCCTGGTGGCGTGAGGCTGGAGACTGCCTCATCAAGGGCAGAGCACAGCAACCCCTGGGACCCCGTAGCCCCCTGCTCTGGCTGGAAATTCTAGAAACGGACGCCTCTGTGCTTCCCTAGCAAAGTTGTGCTTAGTGCCTGGCCCACCGACTAGCGGCCCTTCAGCAAGAGACCATGAGCCCTAAGTTCTCACCTTGGGGTTCCTCACTCACAACGGCTTCCAGGTTCTCTCCCTTCACGTAGTCTGCATTCAGACCCTCTGCAAAGGGCAAAGGGCAGAGTTGGTGACTGACATAGAACCAAAGGGCCCCCGACCAAGCCCAGGGGCTCTCGTCATTGTCCTCAGAGATGACACAGGGCAGTGGCCTCTGACCGCCGTCCCCGTAGGGCAGGCGCTACCCCGTGTGAGACCAGGGACAGGACAGAAGGCACTGGATGGCAGGGTCAGCACTACCCACGGGTCCACATGCCAGCCCAGGGGCCAGGAGGGTGGGGAAGGAGCCAAGCGCCACATGAGTGACTGACAGATGCAGGGTGGAGGGGCAGATGGCTGAACGGGGCTTCCGCCTCCGGCCTTCCTAGCAACACCCTCAGCTCGGGGCCAACAGGCTCCTCCAGCCCAAAGCGGTACCTGCTGTCCCCACCCTAGTGCAGAGGAACCTGGGCCCACCCACCGCTGCTCTGGTCAGTCCTATGGCCTTTCTCCCCAGTGACTTCCATGAGGGGTTTGGGGACTCTCCAAGCATCCGCCACATGCCATCACTCGGGTCCCAGAGAGGCCCGAACTCGGGACTCAGAGCGAACCCCGGCCTGCTGCTACTTAGGCAGAATCAGGAGTCCCTGTTGTGGCCCAGGAGAAGCCGGGGACCAGAAGCCTGTAGCAGAGCTCAGGGCCCGTGGGAAAATTGGGCCATGGTTCTCAGCCACCACACGACTGAGCAGGTGCCAGTCTCCGTCCCGCTGCCGCCCCAGGCTACACCCAGGCTCCCTGCCTGCCTGCCCCAGTGCTTGCCGAGCTTAAGGTAGACAGCACACGGGCACGGGAGGAATGTGGGCACTGCTCGGTGGTGGGTGTGGCTGGGCCACCATCTGGGACAAGGCAGGTGAGGGACCCAGGGAAGCCGTCTTCTGCCCGTGGGAAGCCCTGTCGGTGTGCTCCTCGGTGATGACCACCAGTGAGCATCTGGGTTCCCGACGGGGCCCCTACCCACCAGTCCATGCGTCCCTGCAGCCAGACCCACTTGGTCTGGGGACCTGGCCGGCACCTTTCCAACACACACCAGGGCAAGCTAAAGATGGTTATGGTCACAGCCAAGTCGGTGAGTGCCAG
Source organism: Acinonyx jubatus (assembly GCF_027475565.1). Lineage (NCBI taxonomy): Eukaryota > Metazoa > Chordata > Mammalia > Carnivora > Felidae > Acinonyx > Acinonyx jubatus. Next base: position 120,153,322 of record NC_069389.1, read on the forward strand.
GGAAGGGGTCAGGGTAGACAGCAAGAACAGCGGGGTGGGGAGGGTGGACGATGAGGAAAATGAAGTCAAAGCATGTCATTACCTTGACCTTCTGCTGCATCTGAAGGCAAGACACAAAGCTTAGGACTCTGGAGTACCTCGCCCCCAGCAACAGACCACAGGGGCCTCCTGTGGAACGCACTGACCCTGTCACTGTAACTTTGTCACTGAGGGCAGAGACAGAAAGCAGAAAGTCCCCCAAGTTTGGGCCCCTCTGGTGGCAGCTGAGGCTGGAGGTCCCCGAGAACCATGACGGGGACAGGCTCTCCTAGTAGCCACACACCATCTCCCTGGGGCTTCCCGGTGACGGGGTGCAGGACGGTTTCTGCTCTGCCTTTCCCGACCTGCGTGCAGCTGTGGCCGTGGCCACCGTGAGTAGAGGCTTGGCGTTAGGGGTGGGAATGGCAAGTCCTGGCCCCCAGCTTCTCAGGGAGCTTAGTTACTCCACAAACATCCATGGGCTGCTCCCAGTTCCAGCCCAGCCTCGGTGCCAGGGACACATCAGTGGACGAAGCGCACACAGTCCTGAGATTGATGGGGGTGGGGGCAGGGCAGTCACTGCCACAGGAACCAAGCCCAATTCCACCCCACCGGCTCCACGCCCGGCCGGCGGGGGGCGCCGTGGCCGCACTCGGCACAGGCTGCCAGGGCAAGCAAGTTTCCTGGGAAGGTGCCCAGGCCCAAGGATCAGAGCAGCCAGGTGAGGAGGGGGGACAGTGGAGCGCGGAGCACTCAGGGACAGGAGTTTGGCTGTGGGGGGCAGAGGTTGCCGGTGTGGCTGGAGCTAAACCAGGAAAGGCTTTCGGTGGCCAAGCTCAGGGGCTGGACCGTGACCTGGAGGTCAGCGGGGAACATGGGAGGTCCAGGCAGAGCTGCCCCCTCTGGCCGCTCAGAGAAGACCGTGGGGGAGATCGGGGCAGGCAGGAGGCTGACAGGACCATCCACATGGAGGACAGGCAGACCTGGCCCTGGGCAAGCAGAGGCCACGGCAGTGGCGATGGATAGGGGCAGCCCCAGAGCAGACGTGCACAGGGGGCACCAGCCACGGGGGGCAGGGGGCCCACTGATGTGAGGGGAACATGGGGGCCAAGGAGGAGGCCTGAGAGATGGAGTGAGGCTGCCCTCACAAAGACGGTAAACCCGGGTCCTCTCGCAGCGTTGCCACACAGCTTTCAGGTGTCCCCAAATTGGACTGGCACTTGCCCTTGGTGCCCCTCCCCCCGCAGCCCCAAGACAGACATGCGGATGCACAGTCACGAGGCCTATTTGCTGCTTTCCCCCTTCCTGTCCCTACCTCCTGGCACCTGTGTGGGACACAGTGCTTCCCGTCAATGGTCCTCCGATGCTGTTCCCTGTCTCCTCGCTGATAAAGCAAGGATGCCCTCAGACCCAGTGGGGCGAGGACCCCCATCCGGTGCCGGGGAGCGCCAGGTAGGTGGGGAGCACACAACGCCTGGGAAGCCGTTCATACTGTAACCATGGGCCCAGCTTTTAGATAGGTTCCCCGTTGGGGTGTCTGGGTGACTCAGTCGGCTGAGCGTCCGACTTTGGCTCAGGTCATGATCTCACGGTTCGTGAGTTCGAGCCCCACATGAGGTTCTGTGCTGACAGCTCACAGCCTGCTTCAGATCCTCGGTCTCCCCCTCTCTCTGCCCCTTCCCCTGCTCATTCGCTTTCAAAAATAAACATTAAAAAATGTAAATAGTTTCTCTTTTATCCAACCTGCTTCCTAACGTCTTCACGCCATCTCCTGGCATATGAGCCATCTTGCCCAGCTTTGATAACAATGGACTGTACGCATCTCGGTGGTGGGGCAATGCCATACCACAGGAAACAGTGGTCCCCCAGTGCCATGGCCAAGTCCTCAGCCGTGTGGAACCTATGCATGGGACTTTATTTGGAAAATGGTCTTTGCAAGTGTGATTAAGTTCAGGATCTCAGGATGAGACACAAAGACACCGGAAAAGGCCATGTGAAGGCTGAGGCAAAGATTGGAGGGATGCAGCCATAAGCCGAGGGACACCTGGAGCTACTAGAAGCTGGAGGAGGCAAGGAAGGATCCTCCCCTACAGCCTCCAGAGAGCACATAACCTGCTGATGCGTTGATCTCAGACTCCCGGCTTCCAGAACCATGAGGGAATGAATAGATTGTGTCATTTTAAGCCACCTGGTTTCTTTGCTTTTGAACTAGGACAAGGGATAGCTCTAAGGACAATCCAGCTTCTAGTTCAATACTCCTTCTCGACACTTCCCTGTGGACAGTACTTTACAGCCAAGCTGGTGGGTCCATGGTGGGTCAACAGGATCTCAAGCAGGGCGACCATGAACAGTTGTGCAGGTTGTGCACTGAGACATGAACGATGCCCCAGGAGTACTGCTGTGCACAGCCTGTGTAACTGTATGTGGTAGCCCTGGTTAAGAATATTGTACAAGAGCAAGGGAAGCAAATATCATTGCCAGAGGAAAACCAGGTAGACGCTTCTGCAATATGTACATCTAAGCATTCTGGGGACCAAGTTCATTTGCTGGGAAGCTTGGCCCCAGGCTACAATTAAGGGCAGAGGCCGCCTCACAGGACATGCTCCTAAGCTTCAGAAAAGAGGAAAGCCATGCTTGAACCAGGCCCTCTCACTGGAACTAAAAATCGCGTGTTTTAGAGATACACCCTCAGCAAGGAGGGACACATCAGAGCTGTATTTGTGAAAGCAGCCAGGGTGCTCTTCTCACTCCCCCTCCCTGGCATTCCCCTCCGCCCTTCCCCCCCACCCCACGCCCAGCACAGGTCCCCGCAGGCTGGGCAGACACCGTTGTGCTGGTTGCTATTCGACTTACGACACAGACACACTGAGCTATAGCAGAAAATGAACGTCTGGCACGAAAGTGGGGCAAAACCCACACTCCGTTCTGCCCCTTGCGCTCCTGCTCCTCTAAAACCCTTCGACATCCCAGCAGCCTGGCTCTCGAGCACCCGAGGCCACGGCCCTGTGCTCCCGAGGCGGCCGGCAGTGCGAGCAGGTGAGGCCCGAGGTGGAGTGCAGACCCCAGGCTCTGTCCAGCTCTGTGAGACATGGTATCCCTGTCCCCGGGCGTGGCCCCCAGAGATCCGGCCACCTTACACTCCAGTCCGGCCTCGACCTGTCCATGCCGGAAGGCCTCATCGGGAGTTTCCCTCGGGTGGGCTGCGGAACGGGCCCGAGTGTGCTGTCCCTGCCCCTTTCCCCAGAAAGACCCCGCGGGGTGGCCACACTCACGCTGGATGCTGAAGCAGAACTTCTTCTGCTGATATGAGATGTAGCTGGAGACCGCGCCGATCAGGGCCATGGCCAGGGCGCTGGCCACACCGGCGATTGTGCCGGCCTCTGCCGACATTCCTAGGCAAAGGAGAGGGTGCAGACGTGAGGCAAAGGAGGGGGAGGTGCCGCGGCTCGGACCCCTGGCTCTCCTCCAGCCACTGAGCTAAGCTCGTTCAGATGCCCATGACCCCCACACCAGCATGACAGGGTGCAGACACTTGCAGCTAAGGCGTCTGCCAAGGCCTTTTCATTGTCCATAAGGCTGTCCACCTTGTGAAGCCTGAAAGGTGGCCGTGGCCTCTGGGTCTCAGGCCGGCAGCCTTGCCACGGGACCACCTCCCTGGGGATCCCGCTTTTCCTGCTTCATTCCTTTAAATCACTGCATCCCTCTGCCACCAGCAGAGGGGACACTGAGGGGAAAGGTCGGGACGCCGGCAGGCCGGCACTATGTCCTTGGGCTTTCCAACACAGACCTCGGGACGCAAACCCACCGGATTCAGGGTCGTCATTGTTGCCATACCGACCATCACCTGGAGAAAGAAGAAAAGCACTTAGTGTCTGCTGTGAGCCCGTGACCCCAAGGCTGGGGGACAGCCTGTTCCCAACTCACTGACCCTTCTGCTTCCACCTCTGCCACAGAGCCCCCACCAATAAATCCCCACGGGGCTTCTGCCTGACTGTAGCCGGATCTGCTTCCTGTGGCCTGTCATCTGCAAAGCCCCAGCTGCCAAGCGGGACTTTTTCTTTGTAAAATGACAGTGACTGTGCATGGAGCATGTGTTGATCCCAGCTCCTCATATGCAGGATTCTTTGCAAACCAGTGAGGCTCAGAGAGGAGGGACCTGCCAGCAGGTGGCAGAGTGGGGCCCATGCCAGACGACACTCATTCTGAGGGACAGCACTACGTGTACCCCTGTAAGAAGTATTTATTCTTGGGCTGATTATACACAATGCTTACATAAATCTGTTTCTTAAAAAAAAACAAATCAGCTCTTAGCTACACATTCAGCACCCTAGCGAGAGGCTGCAGGACCATGTGATGACCCTGACGTTTTTAAGGCCTTCCACCTCTACCTTGGCACACAAGCAAAGGATGACTGACAATCTCTCACCCAGTATTTTGAAATTCAAAAGGCTCTGCAATATCATGGGAATGGAGAACAGATTAGCGACTGGCAGGGATGAAGGTGGGGGGAGAGGGAGGGAGAGGACCGTGTGGAGACAGAAGTCGTCTCTATCGGGGCCCAGTAGTGGTCACACGCGTCTGTACTTGGGGCCGTGACAACACCATGCAGAATTCCACAGACACACACACTTACCTCCTCCAGCCCTCCCTCCTCAGGGCAGAGTGCTCGTTAATGGAGGGACGCTGCGTCCCCAGAGCCCAGGGTTTTTACGGGAACCCGCTCTGGGGTGTTGGAGGCAACGAACTCTGGCATTTTCTTCACCAGTCGGGAGTCTGGGGACGTGTTCCTGCGTGGACTGTAACACGTGTGTGTCCGTGGAGGTGGGTGCATGACGGGGGAGCCCGTGGGGAGGAGGAGGCACAGGGAAAGTCTGCACACTCTGCTCAATTTTGCTGTGAACCTAAAACTGCTCTGGAAAGTGAGGCCTATTTTGGACAGAGTGCAGGGGGGAAGAGAGTGAGGTTTGCTATGTTCCCACTTAGGGCTGAATCCTTGACTTAAAGAACCCTGATTGGACGTGAATGGTTATCTACAACACAAGGAGAGCTGGCTTTTGCAAAAGCACAATCAGTGCCTCTGGAGAGTTCCGAGCAGAAAGGATGACACGAGGTCCTCTGCGCATTAACCTGTCACCAGCGAGGTCACTCGTGACGACCTGGAGTGTGACTGCTGGCCCTTCAGCTGTGCTGCAGGTGGCCACCGTCAAGGGTGGGGGCAGGCCCCCCACCCAGACGTCCTCTACCGGTGTGCACACATCACCAGATTTCCAGATAGGTCCGAGCAATTCAACCCATTCTTTCTTTCACCGCAAGTCTCTCTTTCCTTACTGTTTTTTTAAACATGGTTGATATATTTAAACAAATTTTTAATGTGAGAGAGCACGTGTGCATGTACGCAAGCTGGGGACGGACAGAGAGAGAGGGAGAGAGAGAGAATCTCAAGCAGGCTTCACACTCAGCACAGCCAACGTGGGACTCGAACTCATGAACTGTGAGATCACGACCTGAGCCGAAATCAAGAGCTAGATGCTCAATCAACTGAGCCACCCAGGTGTGCCCCTCCCTCTCCTTATTAGTACTTGGTCACGAGGACATAGCAACTTGAACCTCACAATCTGTAGGACCGTGAGCGAGGAGAATGTTACACGAAATGTGAACAGGACGGCATTATTCATACAAGCCAAGAAGTGGAAACCACCCCAAGGCCGATCACTTAATGAACCGGTAAATCAGATGTTTTTGGAATATATGAGAAGGGCTTAATAATCCTTAATGTAAAATGAGCCCTTACGAATCAATAAGAAAAGATGCAGACTCCAGGAAAACAAAACAAAAGACAGGCACCGAATGTGAAGAGGCAATTCGACACAATATACTAAGAGTATCTAAGAAGATCTCGCATTCAAAGAAATGCAAATGTCAACAGGACAGCATTCTACACTGATCCAATTTACAAAGATTTCAAAGCCAGAATATCCAGTGGAGGTGAGGATACGAGGAAACAGGCATCCATTTCCTTCCCAGTGGTGTACACTTGCTGTGACCCAGCAATTCAACATCTAGGAGTTTATCTGGCAAATGATGGCGGTTGTGTATTGGCTAGGATAAACCCTCTCAAAACAAGTAGTGGTTAAACAAATTCTGGTATAACATTACGTAATCATTAACACGGTATTTTACAGTACTCTTTAATGACTGACAAGGATACTCAAGATATTCTTTTTTAAAAATAATTTTTTTAAGTTTATTCATCTCGGAGGGAGAGAGACAGAGTGTGAGCAGGGGAGGACCAGAGAGAGAGAGAGGGAGACATGGAATCCGAAGCAGGCTCCAGGCTCTGAGCTGTCAGCACAGAGCCCGACGCGGGGCTCGAACTCATGATCCGTGAGATTATGACCTGAGCCAAAGTCAGACGCCCAACCGACTGAGCCACCCAGGTGCCCCTTATAGTCAAGATATTCTTGAATAAAAACTGGTTTTAAAAGAGTAGCATGGTCCCATTTTTACAAAAAGAAATATTTACCAATGTATTGTTATGTACAGAAAAAGTACCGCAAGCATATTACTCCCAAAGTATTACTGGTGATTCTTCCTAGATGGTGAAACAGTAAAGAAGTACTTTCATATAATTTATAAAAAATGTTAAAAATAGACAAGCCCATGATGTCCCACAACTTGAGGGACAGCTCACAGAAGCTGTTCCACAGCTCACTGGCAGGATCTTCATTTTCAAGGATAGGATGATTTTTTTAAATTTTTTTTAATGTTTATTTTTTGACAGAGAGACAGAGAGAGAAGGGGGGGGTGAGGAGGTGCAGAGAGAGAGAGGGAGAGAGAGAATCCCCAGCAGGCTCTGCACTGTCAGCACAGAGCCCGACACGGAGCTCATACTCATGAGCCATAAGATCATGACCTAAGCCAAAGTCGGAAGCTTCACCGCCTGAGCCACCCAGGTGCCCCAAGGACAGTATGTTTTATATCTCCACCTGCCTTCTGAGTTCACAACTATGTACCATACTTGCATACCAAAGAGACTAGCGTTGCCCTCTGATGTTCGAGAAACTCCCCTGCAGAGCAGATCTCATGCTGCAATTTGCTTTAAGTACAGAGACCTGTCCATGTAGATAGCTACGTGCAAGACCATAGCTCTAGGGACAACTGGCTCCTGAAACTACGATGACTGCTGTAGCCACAGCCACCCCCATAGCTAGAACTCCTCCTATACCTATGGTGACTGCTGTACCCACAGGGAGCACTGGAGCAGGAGGCATGACCTCCGTGAGGAACTCCTAAACATGCCCGGTCATTAACACAAGGGTTCTATCCATAGCATCTTCAAATACAAAAGCTAACAATGTGCATGCGTGTGTGTGCACGTGTGCGCGCACACACACGCCAGTCTTCACTCACAGTGAGTGCCTCACACATGTGATTTGCCAAGGGCACGGAGAGTCACGTACCAGTGGGGAGATTCTATCTAGAACTGCTGGGGGGTGGGGGCGGCGGGGTTCAAGTATTCAGGACTTCTGTAAATATTCTAGAGTTCCAACACGCACAGCTAGGGCTTCCAGATTTTTTTTTTTTAATGTTCATTATAGAAAAACTGGCGGCAGAAATGAAAAATAAAAAATAAATTAAAAAGTTAAAAAAATAAATAAGGAAAAAGACTTGCTTCAATTGACCCATGGATACAAAGTGAAACCAAACTGGAAAAAAATGACCAGAACATGGCTGCCTAAGCTAACCACTGGAGATATCATTCCTCAGTATTCTGGAAAGTCTCTAAGGCCTGGATCTCTTCCATCCCCCACCTCAGAGATGAGAAAGGTCACCCTCCAGCCAGACCACCAAACAGCTACTGTCCCAGAACAATCTTTGAGGAAAACCCTCCCAAGACCAGGAAGGCTGTGGCCCTGAATGAGGGCCTGTCCGTTTGGGTGCCCTCCCCGGCCCGCTCTCCCCTCACATCCCCACTGGATTCCTTGGGTCAACTTATCAAGGGGTTTCAGACAACACACCAGCGCGGGTGATCCAGGTGTACTCATGACACCCCTCCTCCACTCCGGATCCTTTACCAACTGAGAACAGATGCAAGGAGCCAGAGGAAAATCAGGCAAAGCATTTGCTTCATGAAGGGGCCACACAAGTCACCATCACTGCTAAGGTTACGGCTTCCACCAAAGCGTATGACGTTAAGGGGCACAGCCTGTGGCCAAATGGAAGCTTCCTATTCATCCCCTCCCGTCTCCCAAAATCCCCTTGGAGCTCACCTGGCGGAAAGCTGCATTTACAGACCAGATCAGAGTTCACAGCCTCTAAGAGCGCGCTTACCCAGACAGCTGCACAGAGGGCCCTTCAGGGTCCAGGAGAAAGCATTTCATGCCACGACCCCATCACAAATGGGGTCCAGAGGGTCATCAGCCAAACCAGTCACATGTGTCGCTCTCCCCTTCACTGGAAGGCACGCATGAGAGGGCTTGTTCTACTTTAGTCCCCCTCATTGCAGCAAACATTTATTGGGGTGCCAGGGATACGCGAGAAAAAAGGCGCCTGCCTTTGGGAAGCCAAATCCAGCAGGGGTGAAAGCGCGTGATTCAGGACGGTCTGTGCTAGCCTGCACCGGCAGGACGACAGAGGTTCTAGGAGGAGAACAAAGGCAAGATGTGCACCCCAGGGCCGTCCTGAGAGCGGAGGTGATCTCTGAGGCCTCAGTTAAGGGAGGGGTAGCTTAGCACTCGCTGGAAAATGAGCGGGAATTCATGTGCCCAGAGAGGCGCACCTACCAGTCCGTCTGCATATTGGGAGCTGAAAGGAACCTGGTGCTGTGTGGCGGAGAGACCAGTCAGCAGGCCAAGGGCGGAAATTATCCTGGAGGCAGCGGGGGGCCCATTTGTTTTGGCTTCCTTAAACATTTTTCCCTATAGTAAGAAAAATTTCATGCATACTAAGAAGTTGAAAACATCGTACCGTGAACACTCCTACCCACCATCTGAATTCTGTAAGTAACGTTTTGCATTATTTGCTTTATCTTATGTCTTTCCATCTGTCTGCCCATCTATCAGTGTCTCTTATGTTTATGCTGCATTTCAAAGTCAGTCGCAGACATCAGTACACCCCACCCTGAACCTATTATCTATTACCCAGGGTTCCACATTTGCTTACGATGCCTTTTCTAAGGTAAAAATTTACAAATTTACACTTGATAAGTTCTGGCACACGCATACACCTGTAGAACTCAAGCCCCCACCAAAATATGCAATGGCACCGTCACCCCAGAAAGTTCTCTCACATCCCTGTCCAATGAATCCCCTTCCACATCCCAACTCAGGCAGCTACGGATCTCATTTCTGACATTATAGATCAGTTCTGCAAGCATTCACATTTCATAAGATTGGGCTCATCTAGTTATATATCCTCTTTTCACAGACTTCTTTCACTCAGCATAATGTGTTTGACACTTACCCACGTTTTCGTATCAGGAATTCATTCTGTCCTCTGAATATATAAATACATCACACTGTCTATCCGTTCTCTTGTTGGTACTGGGCTGTTCCGAATTTTTTGTTTTTGTTTTCCTATTATAAACACTGCTATGAATATTCTTTAGAAGTCTTTTTTGGACAGAAGCTGTCATTTCTTGTGAATAGAAGTGAAACTGCGGAGTCACTGACTAGGTCTATACATTCAGTTTGATAGGAAACTTTACATTCCTACCGCCAATACATGACACTTTCAGTTAACCCACATCCGCACCAACATTTGGTATTGTCAGTCTTTCTAATTTTAGCCATTCTGGTGGGTGTCTTATGGTAGCTCACTGTGGATTTAATTTGCATTTCCCCAATAAATAATGATTTTGAGCAGCTTCACAGAACTCTATAAAGTGTTCAAATCTTGCGCTCATTTAAAAAAATTTTTTTTTAATGTTTATTTTTGACAGAGAGAGAGACAGAGCATGAGCAGGGGAGAGGCATAGAGAGACAGAGACACAGAATCCGAAGCAGGCTCCAGACTCTGAGCTGTCAGCAGAGAGCCCTATGCGGGGCTCGAACCCACGAACCGCAAGATCATGACCTGAGCCGAAGTCAGACGCTCAACAGACTGAGCCACCCAGGCACCCCTTGGCTCCTTTTTTAATTGGGCTATTTGTCTTTTCATTATTACACAATAGTTTTAAACAGACGACTGACCATATCCGTTTCATGTTCCTGATGGTTCTGTCAGGCAGTTGTCTGGAAGACAAACGGGGACCAGAAGGCCAGTTACGAGGTTAAAGTAAGGACCCAAGGGGAGGAAATGTGGGTGCAGGCTTGAGGGGAAGCAGAGAATATTCCAAAGTCAAACGATACTACAAGAGAGGACTTCAGGCAGAATGGAGTGAGGAGCCCAGCAAATCCTCTCCTCACAAAGCAAATGTAACTCTGGCCAATCCAAGACAGCCATATCCAGAGACACATTTAGGTCCAGTGAGAAGAGCAGCTAGTCTGCGGAGGGGCAGACAGGCCACAAAATGCTGCAGCTGCCAAAGACTCACATGACTCGGAGCACCATCAGCTACACCAAGCAGTCAACTGGCCAGGGATTCAGTACGGAGGTGAAGAGCTAAGGCAGCCATAGGGGACTTGATACACTCTCCACATAGCCTTCCTTGCCCTGAAGGTGAGCACACGCCCAGCAGAGACAGTCTGGCCCTAGCTGAAGACCAGTGGTAGAGATCGACAGAGCAGGCCGAATCCAGTAACACAACCTCACACTTATGGTCAACTGATTTTCACCGAGGGAGCCAAGACGGTTCCGTGGGGGGAAAGCATAATTTTATCAGAAAATGGTGCCAGGACGATTGGATAGCCACATGCAAAACGATAACCGTACTCAGATTAACTCAAAATGGAACGGTAAAGACCCAAATGTAGAAGCTGAAAACTATAAAACTTTTAGAAGACGTAAGAAAAAAACCCCTCCATGACCTTGACTGTTCTTAACCAGTAAAGCATCATTCACAAAAGAAAAAAAATTGATAAATTGCCCTTTATAAAGAAAGAAATATTCAACAAACAACACTCTTAAAGAAAAAAAAAAAGACAGCCACACACTGGGAAAAAGATTTCCAAGATCATATACCTGATAAAGGACTCATATCAAGATCATATACAGAACTCATAAAAGCAAAACAAACAAATAAAACAAAACAAAAACTTGAATTTTTTAAATGGGCAAAAAACCTGAACAGACTTCACCAAAGAAGAATGTAAAAGATGTTCAACGTCACGGGCCATTAGGGGAATACAAATGAAAAATGAGGAGATACCCCTCCTAACTATTAAAATGTCCAGAATCCAAAAGAGCTGACAATTCCAATTGCTGACAAGGACGGGGAGCAGCAGGAACTCTCATCTGTTGTTCCAGAGCAAGCAAAATGGTGCAGCCACTTTAGAAGAAAGAGAGCTCAGTAGTTTATCATAAAGCCAAACGTGGACCCACCATGCACCCAGGTACTCACCCAAGGGAATTGAAAACTTAGGTCCACACAAAAACCTGTATGTAAACATTTAGAAATGTTTACAGCAGCTTTATTTATAATCATCAAAAGCTGGACACAGGCAAGATGTACTTCAACAGGTCAACAAATAAGCAAAAGCAGTACATCTGGACAAAGGAATATTATTCAATGCTAAAAAGAAAGATACCATTGAGCCATGAAGAGATACGGAAGAACCTCCAATGCATATCGCTAAGCAAAAGAAGTCAGTCAGCAAAGGCTACATGCTGTAAGATTCCAATTATAGGACATTCTGGAAAAGACAAAACTATAAAGAAGTAAAACACAGTAGTGGTTGCACTAATGGAAAACAGATTGGGGTTGCGGAAGGGCTGGGTACGAAAGGGATATATAGAACATTTCTGGCGATAGAACTGTTCTGTATGATACCTGGGTGGTGGACACATGACTATATGAATTTGTAAGAACCCATAACTGTACATCGTGAAGAGTGACCTTTAACGTATGCGAGCAAAAGAATGAAACAAAGCATCAACTAGGTGGGTGGGAGATCCCAGGACGGAATGCAGACTGTGACAAGTGGGTCTAACTGCTTGAGAAACATAGGACACAACTGCCGGATGGAGGTGGAGGGATAAAGGGGCTGACCCAAGTCACCTTGAAAAATGCTCTTTCGACTGGAAACTGTAAGGTAAAGACACAAGAATTTACATATAAACCCTGTACTCTCAATAGTAAAGCTATTTCTCACAGAGGCATGAGCTGACAATTCTGACTATGCTACCCGTGGTACCACAACTGAGCAAGTAAGCAAATGGTTGACGAATGGCAGGTTTCTCCCTGTCAGAGTGGGGAGTTACAGAAAGGAAGACTAAAATAAAGCTTTCAGCACCGGATTCCAGTTGGAGAGTTAAGTAGGAATTCATGTTGAGGTGAATGTACATGCTGACGAATAGAGAAATAATTACAGATACATGTGTGTACATGGTTTGGTATACATCCATGTACTTATCACCAACTTCTGCCCACTGAAAGGGTAGAGAAGTAGCGACATCTCGCAAAGCGATGAACACACTCAACACTCAGATCTTTGTTTCTAACATCAATCGCTTCCGGTGAGGAAGAGAACAATGTACTGAATAGGATCCCCAAGGAAACATTCCCAGCAGGCAACGGTGTTTCGGAGGTGAACAAGACCAAGGAAGTGGGAGAGCACCAGGAGAAGCTGGGAGAAAAGAGTGTGAGGCAGCAGATGGTCACTAGGGAACAAAAAGCAACTCAAGAGTGGGAGCAGAGGCTTGCACACAGTAGGTGGCTGACGGGGCCTGCTGACAAGAGACTGCCAGTGTCCCCTAGGAACAAAATATGGGGCTCCTGCAAGGCCAAGAGAAATATTTTCATGAGAAAAAAAAATACGTAACAGATAACCCATTATTTCAGAAATAAACTCCAAAACCATAGTTGAGTCGATGTGCCTAAGACCCAAAGCTGGAAAATACATTAATTAGGATTGTTTTTATGCTGAAGATCATCATGTACAGAAATATGTTTTATCTTCACTCATGGCATCCGCATGTCCGCACAGAGGCGAGTGTCTGAGAATTTCATCGTGTGCTCATCATAACCATGTTTCAGGCTCACACTTGTATTTTTTGCTGGGACCCCCTTTATTTTCTTTTAATGATGCTTATAATGACAGACGGTGTAACTTAAGCTAACAATTGATTATTCTTTAGAAGAGAAATTCAAATATGAGCCTAATTAAAGAATTTCCCAACACTTCTTCCTTGCTAAAACATGTACCGTTAATAAGGAAGCCCCCGACGTGCCATTCAGACTTTCATCTGTGCGCACGCTTCCACACGCTATCACTGCCCGCACCTCACCATCTGGAAATACCATTTGTCACCCAGGAGTAATTGGCCAATTTGCTGGGTTTGCCCTTTAAACGTTCCATGTTCTTCTGACACCTGTGAGTTTCATTTAAAGGCTTTTAGAACTTTTTACTCAAGATGACATTGTCTGGAAAGGGGTTTTGAAGGACAGATGTGACCACAGTATCCTTTAATCAGAAGAGAACACGGTTCCATATGAAAGGCACATGGTCCCCACAAGAAGGGAGCTCATGCTGATGCCACAGCCAGGACTGCGGGGAGCGTAGCAGGGTTACCAGCAGATACACACCTAACTCATGCACGTATAACCACAGTAAGTCACAACCACAACTTACCGTCACAACAGGCTACAACCGCAAGTAACAATCACAAATTCCAACCATAACATATTTTGTCACATTGAATCTGGCTGACAGTCTCCATGGTAGGATCAGTTCTTGATGTGTATTTAAGATAAAACGTTTAAATCTTTGGTGGTTTGGGGGGAGGGCGTGACTAGAAAGGGTTGGCACGAGGGAGTCTCCTTGTGGTTCTGTTTTCTGCATCCCGATCGGTCATGGTTACTGAAATTCACACACATGACAAAATTTCATAGACCCACGTGTGTCTGCATGCATGCACACACACACACACGAGTACACACACTCGCTGATGCAATGTCAATCAGGCCTATATGTGACTTAGTAACAGCCTGTATCAATTTGACAACATACTATGGTTATGTGAGCTGTCATCATCAGAGGAAGCCGGGTGAAGAGTACACAGAAATTCTCCTGAACGATTTTTATAATTTCCCATGAGTTTTAAAGTATCTTAAACTAAAAAGATATTTTAAAAGATGCCGGACTTGCTATGGGTCTCCTAAAAAATGCTGGTCATGATGAGCTTTGCTCTTTGCATCCCAAGGGTGACAAGATCCCCAGGCTGGAGGTGGGAATTGTTCCCAGTGAGTCCCCTGACCCGTACCTGGCGCTGCCTGGGCAAGAGGCTCCGACTCAGTATGGAGATCCTAACCCATGTGGCACCTTGGCTTAGGGACATCAAGGGGAACAACGTGGCTTTTCCGAATTGGCTTATAAATCCCGGCTTTGAGCAGCACAGCCCACATTGTTCCAAGTGAGCCGCAAGTTGTCAGCAGGATGTCTGGCAACTACCTCTCCCATCACAGAGGCTGCGTCAGGACGACTCAATCAACCTGGTCGCCATGTAATCACGTTTGTAACAAGAGTAAGGTATTTAGACGGACCAGCACTCCTAACTTTACCTTTGTCAGGTTTGTATTCCCCACCGCCTAATATGTCTTCAAGATCCTTGTCTGAAAAACCTGGAGAAAACAAAACACACATTTCAATTCCAAAACACCTTTTTCAGGGACAAAAACCTTATGTTAATATGTTGCCCAACATCCCCAGAAAAGGACGTCCAGTTCAGAATACCCTTGATGAATATGGTAGGCAAAACTCTCAAATGGCCCCTGATTCCCTCCTGCTGGAGTACATACCTTGCTTAACATCCCATCACTTTAAGCATGAAAAGATTTTCCAGATGGAATTAAGATCCCAAATCAGTTTGGCTTTGCGTGAATTAAAAGGGAAATTATCCTTGGTGGGCCAGACTCCATCAGGTAAAGCCCTTTAAACCAGGGTGAAGCCACTAGAAGCAACAGAGCTAGTCTTCCTCTCTGGGCTCTCCCTGGTCTCTACCTCCTGCTGGTCTTGAAAAAGCAAGCAGCCATTAGTTCTACAACTGCAAGGAAACGTACTCTGCCTACAACCCCATGAACTTGGAGGAGGACCCGATCGCAGAGGAGACCGGACCTGGCAGACACCATGATTGCAGCTGTATGAGGCCCTGAACACAAAACTCAGCTTGGCAGTTCCTCAACTCCCCACTCATGACAAGGAAACTGAGTTAATAAACAGGTGCTGTGTTAACTCACTGAGCTTGTGGTAATTTGTCAGCAGCAATAGAAAACTAATGCTTTTTTGATTCAACTGTAGTTACTCTGGAGAGCACTTGAGTGTTTCAGTTCCGAGCTGTATTATCTGCCTTGTGCTCTGAAAGACCACTTTGCCTAGGAAGAATGAATGATGATCAAACTATGGTTATGGTGGCTTGACTATTTGGCACATGTTTCCTTGCAAATGAATAAAATGGGGTGGTCACTACGAAGAACACCACTGGCCGTATCTGTTGCCAATGGGAAGATTTCAAACAAAACGTGTAATTTTGAAAAATCTACATCCACCTCTCTGATCTCAGCAGCTTCCCAGTACTTAAAGACTTTAAGGAGATGGGGGTGATATTAGCAAATGTGAATTTGGGATACCGCGTATTGAAACATGGGCATTATCTGGAAGTTCACAAGACCTCAGGACACCAATATTTCCAAATGACCAATGCATACATAATATGCAAAACCACAAATGAGGAGAGGTTCCACTAAAAGTGCAAGAGAGTCCTGTGGGGTTGTAAGGAATCACGTATAAAAAGTTCATTGGTATGGTCACGTCCCACACTGTAGTTAAATGGTAACAAACGGCCACTGGTCGAGTTTGGGTGTCTTACTAAAGAAAAAAAACTATGTTGATCAGAAAAGTCTATGAAAATATTCCTCCCTTTTTTGACTACATATCTATACGAAGCCAGATTTCCTTCATACACCTCAGCCATCACAACACATTACAACTGAATCCAGAAGCAGAGAGGGTCTAGCTTTTCTGCTTAGACATTATAGAAATTTGCAAAACATGTACAATGATGCCACTCTTCTCACTCAATTTTGGTTTTGGATTGCGCATTATTTCTTACAAAAACATGCTATTTTTGTTAACATGTATGGGTTTGTTGTTCATTTTTAATGAATACATGATTACATATACTTTTTACAATTTTAGTTCAAAGACAATATTGTTAGATGTGACCTACATAAACAAAAGCCCTTGAAATCCTCAATGATTTGGGGATTCCTGAGACCAAAAAGTTTGATAACTACAGTTTAGGGTTCTCCTGGGCCTTGAAGTACCCCCAGGCCTGCCATGCCCGGGTGACTCTGTGCGCTGTTGTAGTTTCGTGAGCGACGACCTGGCCAGGGAGCCGCAGTGCTGGCCGGCGCTTCCAACCTTCTGTGACTTACCTCCTGCTCCTGTGCTCGGTTTCTTGCGGCCATCGTCTCGATCATTTCGATCATCCAAGGCATCAGCCAAGTTAAAATCATTATCTGCAGTGGGCCCCAAAACATAAAAGAGAAAGTCAACAGGTTAAGCTGCAGGTAGCTCCGTGGACATTGGCCCAAAGAGAGTTCCACAGTGTTCTTCTTTCCTGCCCTCCTCAGAACAGCCATATTACCTGCAGGCTTGGCTGGAGCTCTGGTTGCTATTGGTCTCTTGGTTGTAGTGGTGCCATGGTCCCATCTCTCTAAAAGGGGAGGGAGGGCAGCAAGGAAAGCACATTTAGTAACAAAATACAGCATCCATTTCTTGGCTCAGGTAGGTCACATCATGAGTATGTACCATTGTCTCAGTCCTTGAGGCCCCTCTAAGGCTTCTGACAATCCCTTGGAGAAAGGCAAAGAAATGTAGAAGGTTTAAATGAGAGGAGTTCTGTTCACTTTTCTTCAGAGGATTGGTGGTAAGGCAGACATGCTCCCAGATAGGATCCGGGGATTCATGGAGCTAAGTATTCAGCCTAGATCTGCTGGATGGGACCCCGTGGGTCCAGGGAGTTCAAGAGCTTGTGCATGACCCTTGGAGGCTTCAGGCTCTGGTTTCCACCACTATCAACCTGGCACCAGAATCATAAATCATACTGCCCAGGGATGGACTGAGGCTATGTTCCCAGGTGGGTATGGGGGTGTCTATTATCAACTGAAAGTAGTATAACACCAACAAAATATTTTCTAGAAGCGTGGTTGTTACTACTGTAACTATTAGCTTTTTCAGCTCACCTGGATTCCTCTAAAAATATGGACTTCTTTCACATCTATTACATGGCATGACATGCATGAGTTTTCTAATAGTTTCTTTTCTTGAGCTTACAGAATGTTCCATAAACTGTTCTACAACTGGAGGCAGCAGAGGGAAAGGAAATTTAAGGGAGAAGAAACGCAAAGACAGTACTATATATGGCAAGCACTCAGAAAAGAAACAGCAATATTTGTGGGGAGAAAAATCTCAGTGAGTTTTACAGATCAAAAATGTAATCCTCGGGTGCCTGGGTGGCTCAGCTGGTTGAGGGTCTGACTCTTGATTTCTGCTCAGGTCATGGTCTTATGGGTCGTGAGATGGAGTCCTGCATTGGGTTCTGTCCTGGGCATGCAGCCTGCTTAAGATGCGCCCTCCCTCTCCCTCTCTCTCTCTTTCTGTCTCCCCTCACTCAGGTGTGCATGCGCTCATGCTCTCTCTCTCTCTAGATGATGATGATGATGATGATGATGGTGGTGGTGATGGTGGTGGTGGTGTAATCCTCAAACTGCCCAGGTAATTTACAATGCATTACCTGTCTTTTCTAGATAGGGCCTTAAGGCCTGTGGATCAAAGAAATGTAAGTCTGAATCTTCTGGAAAGAGTGTAAAAACACAGTAGGACATGACCTGACATCTCTCACTAGGTATAAAGGGAGACATCACATCATGATGGAGGGTCAATCCACCAAGAACACAGAACAATCCTAAACTTGTATGCACCAAACAACAGCGTAAAAACACATGGAGATAAAACTGATAGAGCTAAAAGGAAAAAAAAAAAACAAACCACAATTAGAGTTGGGACTTCCACCATCAGCAACTGACAGAACTACTAGAATAAAAATCAGCAACGACAGAGAACCAAACCACACAATCAAGTAAATATCCGCTCCACTCAGTCGCAGCAGGATAAGGAATTTTTTAAGCACACATGGAATATTCACCAGCAGAGATTACATCCTGGACCAGAAAACCAAGCTCAATAAACTTCAAAGCACTGAAATTATACAGAGTGGGGTCTCTGACCATAATGGAATCAAACTAGAAACAAAAACACCATAAGAAAACAAGAAGATCCCTAGGCACTTAGAAATAAACAACACACTTCCAAATAAAACCAGGATCAGAGAGAAAGTGTCAAAGAAAAAAATTTTAAATACAACTGTGTGAAAAACACCACCACTGAAACATGCAGGATGCAGCTAAAGCAGTGATAAGGGCAGTTTCTAGCATTAAATGCTTAGAGATGAAGAAAGGCCTCAGATCAATAATCTAAGTTCTTAACTCCAGATGCTAGAAAATGAAATGCTAGATTGTAGGGAAACAAACCCAAAGCAAGCAGACATAAGGAAATAAGAGCAGAAATCAACAAAACTGAAAATAGAAAATACAAATCAATGAAGCCGCTTCTCTAAAAGGTCAATAAAATTGGCGTACCTCTAGCCTTACTAACAAACATAAAGGAGAAAGGACAAAATACCATTATAATGAATGAAACCAGGTGTTTCCTTACAGAGTCTGTAGCCATTAGAAGAGAATAAAATGTAATGAACTTACGCTCATATATTTGACAACTGAGAAGAAATGGATCAATTTGTCAAAACCCACAAACCACCACAACTCAACCCAGTCCTGCACGTTCAAGTACTGGAAGACAAACATCGTTAAGATGACAATACTACCTAAAGTGATCTAGATTCAAGGCAATCCCTGCCCAAATCCTAAAGACACTTTGTTTTCTGAAACAGAAAAACCCATTCTTTTGTTAATTTTGTTAATGCTTATTTACTTTTGAGAGAGAGAGAGAGAGAGAGAGAGAGAGAGAGAAAGTGTGAGCAAGAGAGGGACAGAGAGACAGGGAGACACAGAATCTGAAGCAGGCTCCAGGCTCTGAGCTGTCAGCACAGACCCCGATGTGGGGTTTTGAACTCACGAACTGTGAGATCATGACCTGAGCCGAAGTCGGACTCTTCACCGACTGAGCCACCCAGGTACCCTAGAAAAACCCATTCTAAAATTCATGTGGAATATCTCAAGAGTCCCCAAATAGCCAAAACAATCTTGAAAAAGAAGAACACGGTTGGAAGATTTCTTCTTCAAAACTTAGTACAGAGGTACAGTAATCGAAACAGTGTGGTACTGGCATAAGAACAGACACCTGGGTCAATGGAATAGAACAGAGTCCAGAAATAAACACTTACATATACGGCCAATATGTATATTCTGGACAAGAGCACCAAGAAACTGGTCATAACATGCCAAGGAATGAAGTTCAACCCGTACCTGACACCATATATAAAAACGAATTCAAATGAATCAAAGACCTCAAACTATAAAACTCTTAGAAAAAAAAAAAAAACATAGCAGAAAATCTTCATGATCTTGGATTTGGTGAGGATTTCTCAGATGTGATGCCAAAAGCACAGGGAACAAAATGAAGATAAATTGGCCTTCATCAAATTAAAACTTTTCTGCATCGGGGCGCCTGGGTGGATCAGTCGGTTGAGTGTCTGACTTCGGCTCAGGTCATGATCTCACGGTTTGAGTTGGAGCCCTGAGTCGGGCTCTGCACTAACAGTTAGTGCAGAGCCTACTTGGGGTTCTCTCTTTCTCTCTCTCTGCTTCTTCCACGCTTGTTGCTCGCTCACTCACTCTCTTTCTCCTCTCTCAAAATAAACAAACTTAAAAAATTATTTAAAAAAAAACTGGGCAAAGGACTTAAACAGATCTTCAAAGAAGATATACAAGTACAGCCAATAAGCACGTGACCGGATGCTCGGCATCACTAGTTGTTAAGGGAAATGCAAATCAAATCCACGAGAAGCTGCCACCTCACGATCATTAAAGGCCGTTCTGAAAAGAAAAATGCACTAACAAGTGTCGGAGAGGATGTGAAAAAACCAGCCCCTGGCGCACTGGTACAGGGGATGGAAGATGCTGCAGCTGTTGTGAAAAAGCATGGCAGTTCCTTGAGGTTAAACACGGAATTAGCACACGGTCCTGTAAGTCCGCGAGTAGGTATACATTCCAAAGCACTGAAAGCAGGGACCCAGATACTTGCATACCAATGCCCATGGCAGCACTCTGCACAATCGCCACAAGGCAGCAATCACCCACATGTCCATCAACATGTGAACAAACAAAATGGGGTCCACATCCAATGAAGTATCACCCAGCTGTATGAAGGAATAGAATTCTGGCACAGGCTACAACATGGACAAACTTTGCACATGTTATGCTCTGTGAAAGAAGCCAGACATGAAAGGACAAATATTGTAGGATTCTACTTACATGAGGCACTCAGAATGGGCAAATTCTTAGAGACAGAAAGGACGCTAGAGATTACTAGGGGTAAGAGTAGAGGAAAAATGGGGAGTTACTGTTTAATGGGTAAAGAGCTTCTGTGTGGGATGATGAGAAAATTCTGGAAATGAATAGTAGTGGTAATCGTTGCACAACATGGGGAATGTACTCAGTGCCAATGATCTGTACATTTAAAAACGGTTAGGGGCGCCTGGGTGGCTCAGTCGGTTGAGCATCTGACTTTGGCTCAGGTCATGATCTCACAGTTTGTGGCTTCAAGCCCCACATTGGGCTCTGAGCTGACAGCTCAGAGCTTGGAGCCTGTGTCTCCCTCTCTCTCTGCCCCTCCCCTGCTGGCTCTCTCTCTCTCTCTCAAAAGTAAAGAAACATTTTTTAAAATGTTTAAAAAAAGAAAACAGAGGAAAACCTTTGGGACTGAGGGCTTGGTGAAGAGTGCAGAGACTTGCTAACAAAACCATGTTGCACAAAAGAAAAAAAAAAGATAAACCAGACTACATCAAAATTAAAACATTTCCTTTCGCAAAAGACCCTGTTAATAAGCTGAAAAGACAAGCTACAGGTTAAGAGAAAATACTTGCAAAACACATATATGACTAAAGACTGTGTCTACAATCTATGAAGAGCTCCTAAAATCCAAAAGTAAAACACAGACAATCCAACTAGAAATGAGCAAAAGATATTCAAGTTAAAATCACAGTGAGAGGCCACCAACATACCTATCAGAATGACTAGGATCTAGTGGTAACACCAAGTACTGACTGACAAGGACACGGAGAAGCTGGGTCACTCACACACTGCCGGTGGGAATGTCACGTGGTACAACCACTCTGGAAACCCAGTTGGCGACATTCTTTAAAAACTAAACCTACAACTATCATATAGACCCAGCAATTACACTCCTGGGCATTTACCCCAGAGAAAGGAAAACTCACACTCATGTAAAAACCTATATATAAATGTTTACTGCTGAAAACTGGAAACAACCCAGATGACCTTCATAAACAAACTGTGGTACATCTACATCATGGGATGCTATTCAGCAAGGAAAAAGCAACAAACTACTGATACTTGTAATAACTTGGATGGATCTCAAAGGAATTCTGAGTAAAAAAAAAAAAAAAAAGAAGCAATTCCCAAACATTACATACTACGTGATTCCATTTACGTAACATTTTCTAAATTACCAGATTCTACAGATGGACAACGGGTTAGGGGGTGGGGACTAGAAAGGTGCGGGGGCGGGGGGAGGAGATAATGGTCAGTGTTCATAAAAGGACGGCAGGAGGGGTCTTTATGGTGATGTAACAGCTCCCTGTGGACTATCGTGGTGGACACACTCACCCACCCAGGTGACAAAACCGCACAGTAGTGAAAACACACACACTAGGCTTTGTGTCCATTATCAATACCCTGCTTATGATATTATACTATAGTTTTGCAGGGTATCACCTTTGGGGAAACTGGGTAGTGGATACACGGAATCTCTCTTTAGCATTTCTTAGATCTTCAGGGGTTTACAATTACCTCAAAAAAAAAGTCTGTTAAAAAACAGTTTGGGGGCACCTGGGTGGCTCAGTCAGTGAAGCGTCCAACTTTGGCTCAGGTCATGATCTCATGGTTCGTGAGTTTGAGGCCCATATCAGGCTCTGTGCTGACAGCTACAAACCTGGAGCCTGCTTCAGATTCTGTGTCTCCCTCTCTCTCGGCCCATCCCCCACTTGTGCTCTCTCTTTCCGTCTCTCAAACCTAAACAAATGTTTAAAAAAAAAAAAACCAACTAAAGAGCAAATCAAGTAGGAAAGGGCAGTAAGAACATCTTGGAATGAGGTGGTAACACGAGTGAAGTTTCCAGGCAACTAAAGCTTGTTCTTTCTCGATCCCAATGGTTTGCGGCACAATGAAAATCTTCCAGAGAGGATATCTTTACAGGACAAATAACACAGTTCTCAGTCTCTTTGAGATGAGGGTATAAAATACGACTTTTCCAGAGGGTCTGGGGTCACTATTTTTCTGTTAGCACATCGTGCTTACCTCTTAAAGACCAGAGTCCCATTTTCATCTTCTTTCCAGATTACTGGATCTCATCTTCCATGGGCGAGGCACAGTGCCACGCAGGCCAGCCATCACCATAAAGCCAGAGCTTACCATTTTGGAGGTGAGGGACTGTAATACCTCTTTGGGGCAGGTTGACCTGTGGATCAGTAGCGGCCTTTTCTGGGGCTTTTTTGGTGCCCCACCTGACGCTAAACTACCCTTTGGGGCCATCACCCTCCCCGTGCAGACACATGTAACGGCAGCGTGCTGTGGAGAAAAGGCACTGGAGGAAAAGCCAGAGCCTCTGGGCTCCAGTCCCGCGGTCCTGCTAGCTTGCAGCAGGACCTTGGACAAGTCCTTCTCATCTAAACCAGGAGGGAAGGATGGGGTCGTGAAGGTTTCCCCAGTTCCGACACCTAGAGTTCTTCCTCATGTAAAGATGGCTTTAATTTGTTTAAGTTTAAATTTGTTAGATATGGTCAATATAAAAGTAATCCAATGGTACAGAATTTTTTTAAATTTGTAATGTATGCTTAATATAAAAGTAATCTGATTGTAGAGAACGCAAAGAAAATACTAAAGCTGGCCTCGAATCAACCCTCAGAGGTGGCTACTCTGAATGTTTTCACATAAGCATGCACGCCCGTACGTGTGCTTGGATACGCTTACTGGATAAAAGTTGATTCATACTACATACATTTGATTCTGTCACTTACCTTCCTCATGTCAGTTCCAGAGACCGACCTTATTCCCCGTATTGGCTGGAGAGCACGGATGCTTAGAATGTAGCCATTTCACTGTGGGATTTTAGCGTTCCATTGGGGATGGATATAAAACACAAGACAACTGTGCACACGAAGTGGTGTGCCTAGAAGGAAAATGCTCGGAAGCAGAGCTGCTTCAAAGATGCTATGAAGTCGCCCTCCCCAAAGGTAGACCTCACTTATAGGACTGCCTACAGGAGTGAAATTGTAAAGGCAGAGCTTGATACCACAGAAGACATCTAAAATGACCTTCCTGCTCGCCCCAGCTCCACAAATACATGCTCAGCGCGCATTGATGGTGAAGAAATCTTTGATTTAGGGGAAAACAGATGGATGCCACATAAATAGCTCTCAGACAGTAGTTCTCAAAGAGTGTTCCAAGAACCCCTGGGGGTCTATGCAGTCATAACTATTTTCGTAATCCTCAGATGTGCTTTGCCCTTTTTACATGGTGCAAAAGCAATTGCGTGTAAACCAACTGGCCCTTAGCGTGAACCAGGGCAGGAGCACCAAACGTTATGAGAATGAGTTAGATTCTTCACTACACAATAGCAGGTGAAAGGGAATGCCAGTTCTGGGGTGCCTGGGGGGGGGCTCAGTTGGTTAGGCATTCGACTCGATCTCGGCTCAAGTCATGACCTCACGGTTTGTGAGGCCGAGCCCTGCATTGGGCTGTGCTGGCAGCACGGATCCTGTTTGGGATTCTCTCTCTCCCTCTCTCTCTGCCCCTCCCCTACTCGTGTGTGTGCGCCCTCTCTCAAAATAAATAAATAAACTTAAAAAAGAAAGAATGACCGTTTTACCTAATGTCCTAGATGGTAGGTGGAATCCTAAGGCAGCTGCTAGGTTTCCTGCCCCCTGGTGTACACAGCCTATATAAACCCAGCCCCTTGAGTGCAGGGGCCCGGGGAGGGGGGCAACCAGGTCACTCTCAAGATTGGGTTATGACATATGGCAGAGGTGAAGGGATTTTGCTGATATAATTAGGATGCCAATAAATATGAATGAATTACTCAAAGGGGAGAATATTCTGGGTGATTCAGACCTAATCAGGTGGTAAGTCCTTGGAAAGAGGGCTTTCGGCCTTCCCTGAGCTGACATTAAATGTAGCTGACACTCTTCCTTTTTCTGACCTTGAAGAAGTGGCCACTAGTTCTGTAGCTGCACAGAAATGAATTCTGCCAACAAAACTGTGTGAGTAGGTCACCTTACACGGGGAAACAGACTGTGCAGATGTGGTTAAGCTAAGGACTTTGAGATGAAAAGATTATCCCAGATTGCATAGGAAGCCCCAGGTAATTATAAGGGGGAAAGTACAGCCAGGAGAGCCAGGGGGAGGAGACCATGATGTGGGAAGCAGGGCTGAGAGTGAGGGAGAAATGTGTAGATGCTGGCTGTGAGGATAGAGGAAGGGCCACTAGCCAAGGAATGCAGGTGGCCGGCCTCCAGAAGCAGACACAGGCAAGAAAACCGACTTCCGCCTAGAGCCTCCCAAAGGAACACAGCCCTGCCAGTACTTTCATTTCTGTCCAGTGAAAACCCAAATCATAGATTTCTGAACTCCAGAACTGTAAGAAAATAAATCGGTGCTGTTTTAAGCCAGCACACTGCTGTAATTCGTTACAGTAGCAATAAGAAACTATAGACTTGGGTAGTAGGATTAAAGTACTGCTGTAATAAATACCTAAACATGTGGAAGTGGCTAGGGAATCAGGTAATAGACAAAGGCTGGAAGGATGCTGAGGGGCATCACAGAAAAAGCCTAGGTTCCATGAACAGACTGTCAGTAGAAATACGGATCTTAACTAGTGACAGCTAATGAGGATTCAGAAAGAACATGGTCGAAAATACTCCTATCATGCTAGAGAGTCCTTAAATCACCACAAACGGACTGGTGATAGAAACATGGTTGTTAAAGGCTTTGCCACTGAAGTCTCAGATGGAATTGAGGAACATGCTATTGGAAATTGGCTGAACTGTGCGTCCTGTAGTTGCGCAGAAAGCGGAACTTACAAATAATGAACCTGGATAGGCTAGCTGAGGAGGGTCCCCCCCAAAAAAGTGTTAAGGGTTTGACCTCGTTTCTTTCTGCCTTCCATAGGAAAATGTGAGAGGAAACAAAGACTGAAGGCAGAACTCATAAGCAGACAGGAACCAGCACTTGATGATTTGGGAAACTTCCATCCTGACCTAATTGCAAAAAGTGCTAAAATTCACTGCCAAGAGAGCATGCTCTGAAGAGGCGGCCAATGGTGTGCCTGGAAAACCTTGCGTTAGTGCCTTGGAAGGGTCAAAAGGTCAGAGTATTCAGTCACACAAAGGCTCTCTGAAGAGATTATACATGTGACTCATGGTTTCCCTCAGCCACCTCAGCAGAAGCCACGAATAGAGATGGGGTCATCCAGGAAAGATCTGTGAAGGAGCCTCTTGTCCAAC
The DNA here is from genome assembly GCF_027475565.1 of Acinonyx jubatus. NCBI lineage: Eukaryota > Metazoa > Chordata > Mammalia > Carnivora > Felidae > Acinonyx > Acinonyx jubatus. The sequence goes on from NC_069389.1 coordinate 120,179,257, forward strand.
GGAGTGATCTCCATGACACACATGGGAGGTCCATAAGGTTCTTGAGAATTTGACAGCAGCAGGAACACTGCCAGCTTGGAAGTCAAGGCGACAGAAAGAAAACAAAAAGGAAAAACGCCGTTTAGCCTCCCACAATTCTACAGGCAGAGAAACAGGCAGATAGAACGACTCAGCTGCAAACACGTGCTATTTTTCATGGAAACGGAAGGATGGCTCTGAGGATTGCTAGAGACCGGTAAAGTCCTCTTGCCTTACATTTGCTCACTCCCGTAAATGGGATATCTCTATTATTATATTCTGGGGAGCAAGTAGCCGGTTTCTTGAGTTTCGCAGGTATATAGACGGAGAAGGACCGTACCTTAGAACGGATTATATCCAGAAACTTACCTACACCTGACGTAGAGAATTTAGGTGGTGAGATTTTGGTCATCTGTGCTGATTAAATTAAGATTTTGGAATCTGGGTCGATGATGTAATAGGTTAAAACTTGTGAAGAAGGTGGGACAGAGTGAATGTCTCTTGTATGTGGGAGGGACATGGATATTTGGGAGCCAGAGAGCAGATGTGGTAGAAAGATGATGCTCCCCCAACAAAGACAGCAATGTCCTAATTCCCAGAACCTGTGAATACGTTACCTTCTACAGCAAAAGGTTCTACATGTGTTTTTGAGTTAAGAATACAGAGATGGGAAGACTATACTGGATTATCTGTGGGGGTCCAATGCGATCACAAGGGTCTTTAAAAGGGAGAGAGCCAGATCTGCAGATGGTGCATGGCACTGCTGGCTCTGAAGATGGAGGGAAAGGACCATGAGCTAAAGAACGCAGGCCTCCCGAAGAAGCTGGAAAAGACAAGGAAATCGATGTTGTCTATAGCCCCCAGAAGAACACGGCTATGCTGACACACTGGTTTTAGCTCAGTGACGGCCAGATCAGATTTCTGATTTCAATGATTATAAAACAATAAAGGTGTGTTGTTTAAGCAACCAGCTTTGCGGTGATCCATTACAGCAGTGACAGAAAACTAACACAACCTCAAACCTCACATCAGAGCCCAGCCCCAGCCGATATGTCAACTGTAGCTCTGTAGAAAACACTGAGTGGAGGACCCAGCAACACAGAACCCAAACTCCTGACCCAGGGGACTAAGAGAATGCATTGGAATTGTTCTAACTCAGTTATCTATGGTAACTGACTATGAGGCAATACAAAATTAATAGAAGGGAGCAGAAAAAATACTTGATTAAAAGCTCAACCTTCAGTACACAACTTTCTGACATTCTGGGCAAAGAAATGGGAAAGGCTATTAAAGCAATTATACTGCTCAAAGTGTAACAAGTGACTCAAGAAAACTCACTTATGTGATTATTTCAATTTTGAGCTGAATTAGCCGTTTTTGGTCTCATAAAAGACCGAATTTACTCCACCTAACAATACTAGTGGGGAACGAACGGTTCTGTGCCTTTCACGCTGAATACACAAGCCTACACGTGCGATAAAATTGCATCGAACAAAACAGTATGGAGGCTCCTCAAAAAATGAAAACGATGGGACTACCACTGGATGTGGCAATCCTACTTCTAGGCATATAGCCCAAAGGAGTGAAATCAGGATCTCTGGGAGAGATCCGCACCTCCTTGTTCATCGCATTATTCTCAATAGCTGTAATAAACAAACAATCCAAGCGCCCACCGATGGATAACCAAAATGTGCTAATGTACGTAAAACGTTATTCAGCCTTAAAAAGAAGGAAATCCTGCTATTTGCGACAACACAGATGGACCCAGAGGACATGATGTAAGTAAAATAAGCCAGACACAGAAGGACAAATAGTGCACAATGCCACTTTTACAAGGCATCTCAAGTAGTCAAATACATAGAATCAGAAGGCAGAATGGTGGTTACCCAGGGCCGGGGGGAGAGGGAATGGGGAGATGTTAGTCAAAGGGTACAAAATTTCAGGGGAAAAAAAGGGAAGTAACTTGGCTAGGGTGTGGAGAAACTGGAATCCTTCTACACTGCCGGTGGGGATGTAAAATGGTACAGCCACTGTGCAAAGTAGTCTGGTGGCTCCTCAAAACATTAAACACTGAACGACCATATGACCTTGCAATTCCACTCCCAGGTATATGCCCCCAGAGAATTAAAAACAGGCACTCAAACAAGAACGTACACACGCATGTTCACAGCAGCACTACTCACAGCAGCCAAAAGGCAGAAACAGCCAAATGTCCATCAACCAACGAGTGAACAAACTGAGGTCTGTCTATCCATACAATGGGATATTGGTCATAAAAAGAATGAAGCACTGTTACATAGGCTACAAGGTGACATATATACTATGCTAAGTGAAAGACAAATGGTCACATATTGTATGATACTATTTATACAAAATACTCAAAATAGATAAGTCAACTGCTATAGAAAGCAGATTGGTGATCATCTGGGGGAAAAGGGAGTGGGGGAGGAGGAAAAACGGCTTAATGGGTAAGCAACTTCACTTTCAGGGAATGGAAAGGTTTTGGGACTGGACAGACAAGATGGCTACACAACACAGTGAATGTTTTAAAATGGCTAATTTTACGTTATGTGAATTTCACTTCAAAAATTATTTTTAACAAAGAGGGACGGGGGCGGGGGGGCGGGGAGAAGATCATCACTACAACTGCACATCCGTTCTACCACAAGTCAGTTTTAGGAAAAGTGCACATGGAAGTTGAGAATGTGGCAAGTCTTCCCTTGATATGACTGTGCTTGCTTAACTCCTTGGGCAGGCAGCTGGTACACCAACGTGCACCTCAATGTGAAAACCACACCAGTGCACAGGTTTTTACGGTAAGGCGACCACGTGTGATAACCTACTGTCAATGTACTTTCCAATCTAGTTCATCATCAGTTTAGAGAGGATTTTAGGTGTAGAATTTCCGCTGGACTTTAAGCTGTAAAAAGAAGTACAGCACACGTGTGTGAAGAAGGTTCTGGACGTATACCTATGTTACGGTGATAGGTATGGGTAGGAAGGAGAAATTATGATGCTGAAACCATTACCTGAACAATTCTCAAAAAAGCAATTGCCACCTACATAATATTAGTCAAAATCTGTAGGACTCCAATAGCTCATGTAAAATTACTTTTTTTCCAGATTAAAAAGAAATCAACTGACCACACATGTAAGGGTTTATTTTCAGACTGTTCGATTGATCTAATCATGTCAATCCTATGCCAGTACCACACAGTCTTACCAATAGCTTATCAATAGTCTTATCAATGGCTGTAGGTGCCATTTTGAGAGAACATTCATGCATGTGAAGCCTGCGGGGATGTGGAACATGAGCTTGGATTTGTGGGATTTTTAAGATACTATTAACTACAGATTTTCTTGTCATGAACCTTTAGATGGGATTTATCACCCACAATTGGGACGAGGAAAGTCTAGCTGCTTACCAAGGAATTAGAATAGTAGGTCAACTTCATCAAAGCAGTGAGCTCCTAAAATAAAGACACCTATTTCTGTGAAGCTCAAAATGACAAACTTAGAAAATGTTCTCTGCTGCTCAGCAAATGCTGCCAGCAATATGGCACTCCTACCAGAAGGGAGTCTTTCTCCTATGTGCTACAACATAGTAAACAAAACCGGCCAGGTTCGCCTAGCTGTGGCTTAATGATGGTGTCCGTGGCCTTCCGAGGAAATAGGGACAATCATAAGCAGCTTTAGAGGGCAAAAGCAGAAGCACGCTCCCCATGACATGATTACACACACAGCAAAAGGAACACATGGAGGGAAAAGGGGTGGAGAGGGGAGGAGAAGAGGGAGGGAGCAAGGGAGGAGCAAAGTTCTGAAAGCAACATGGATGAACCTCGAAAATATTACACCAAGTATAAGAAACCGAACATAAAGTCTGCATTATTATTGGACTCCACTTATATGAAATATCCAGAATAGGGGAATCCAGAGAGACAGGAAGGAGATCAGTGGTTGTCAGGGGCTGGAGGAGGGAAATAATCAGGGGATTGGGGAGTGACAGCTAAGGGGTACAGAGTTTCTTTTTGAGGTGATGGAAAGGTTCTAAAATTGACTGTAGTGATGGTTGCACAACCCTGCGAATATACTAAAAAGTCACTCAATTGCACGCTTTAAATGGGTGAATTATGGGGCACTTGGGTGGTCGGTTAAATATTGTACTTCGGTTCAGGTCACGATCTCATGGTACAGGAGTTCGAGCCCCGCATTGGGCTCTGTGCTGACAGCTGAGAGCCTGGAGCCTGTTTCAGATTCTGTGTCTCCCTACATCTCTGTCCCTCCCCTGTTCACATTCTGTCTCTCTCAAAAATAAACATTAAAAAAATTAAATGGATGGATTGTATCTTATGTGAATTATATCTCAATAAAGCAGTTTTTAAAACGACTCCAGGAGCTTCTTCCCCTTTGCACTTAGAATAAAGTGGTCACCAGGCCCTAAAGACCCCATATGACCCAGCCCCTTCCAACTTCTCTGTCTTTTCTCCAACGTCCACCACACACTAGTCACACAGGCCACCTTCCAAGCCTCAGAGCCAGCACAGTTCTTTTCTGCCTCAGGACTCTTACACCTGCTTCCTTGGCCTTGACAGCTGTTTCCCCACTCCTTGCAGGTCACTTCTTGTCCGGGTGGCGGGGGGGGGGGTGCTTTACCACTTCAGGTAAAGTAGCCACCCCTTACCACCTCCCTGGGCCCTCCCGGTCCCATCTCCCTGTTATACTTATTCCAGAGTGCTCAGCGATACCTGAAATTATTTCGTGTACTGTGTCTCTTCAGAGAAAATAACATTGTGAGGGCAAATCTGGAGTAGTGCCTGGCAGCAAGCATGCACTCAATAATCACTGCTGAGCTGATGAAGGAAGGTCCTTCACAACAGCCGGACCTAGAAGGTCCAGGGATTCTTTATGTAAGAAAGGTACAATATACAAAGGAGAACATTCTCCACCAGAAAACATAATTGAGCTTAGGAGAGATGGACAGGTCTAGCTCTTTGACCCTCAGTAGCATGAGACGTAAGCTAAGACAGAAAAAAAAAAAGATGGCAGAGTGATAAGGCTTTGAAGGATATGATCTGACCAAAGACATCACATGCTGGTGGTCCTATGGGTCCCTGACACTCTGGCTCATAGGTGATGGAGATCAGATGGGCAGGTACACAACTGAGAAAAGGATGTAAATAGTAAAAGGTCTCCCATCAGGAAAAGAACAAATGTCCTAACTGGGGATCTTTATACTTATATTTATTTGGGGTTTGTTAATTTTTGGTCATATTTATTTTGGAAGATGTTAAATGACTTCATGAAAGCCATCATTGCTAATAAACTAAGTATATTTATTTTCCTGGGAATCCAAAAGGCCACCTGGATGGACAGAACTGTGTGCATACTCAGGAAAGACCCGAGAATGCCCTAAGCTCTTCCCTCACACCATACATGAAAATGAACTTCTAAGAGATTTGTAGTTTCAGGTTTATGATCCATTTTGAGTTAGTTTTGTATAAGGCATAAGGCAGGGGTCCAACTTCATGCTTTTGCATGTGGATATCCAGTCTTCCCAGCACTATTTATTAAAGAGCTTATTCTTCTCCCACTGAACAATCAATCTTGGCATCTTTGTCAAAAGTCAACTAGCCATAGAATGGTTTATTTCTAGGCTCTCAATTCTATTCCACTGAACTTACTGAGCCCTCACCTCATACCAGTCCTGTGCTGAGTGCTTCACATGGGCCATCACATCTAATCCTTACAATAATCCTAGTAGGTAGGGCTCGTTATTAACCTCACATAACAGACGAGGAAACAGAGGCACAAAAAAGTCAGGTAACTCATCCACGGTGACAATAAGTGGCAGAGGCAGGGTTCAGACGCAGGAAGTCTGGCTCCAGAGCCCCTCCCTTTCATCATCCAGAATATACAGAGAGCCCACAAACCCATAAAAAAGACAAGCAAACCAGCAAGAAAATGGGGAAAAGATAGGAACAGACAATTCACCAAAGAGGAAAATACAAATGGCCAGTAAATCTATGGCATGATGCTCCATCTTACTATAATTAGAGAAATGCTTAATAAGCAAGAAGATATTTTGTCCATCATATTGGTAAAATGGCTTGGATAGGTAACGTGATCCTGGTGATGTGCGGATCTGGGAGAAAAGGAACTCAACAGTGTTCAGTGAATATATAATGAAACATTCATTTTGGAAACATTCTGGCAGAATCTATTAAAATATATAGTTCCATTGAACTCGTGCACAAGGGATATGGACAAGACTGTTCACTGAAGCCCTATTTGTAATTATGCAAAACGAAAACAAATCACATCATCTGTCAGTAAGGAAATGGCATCATGGGCCATGGCCAAAGCCACACCACTGGAATGCCAGCTCCACGAAACACAAGTTTAAATCTGAAGGACAGATATAAAGATGAAGATATATAGATGATATAGGTTGAACGGTGGCCCCAAAAATATACAGCAGAGTCCTAATCCCCAGAAGCCATAAATGTGACCTTAATTGGAAAAACAGTCTTTGCAGATGTAATTAAGTTAAGGATCTTGAGATGAGATCATTCAGGATTATCCAGGTGGGTTCTAAATCCAACAAAAAGTCTCCTTGTAAGAGACAGAGGGGAAGACGACACCCCACAAAGGAGAAGGCCCTGTTGAGATGGACGCACAGACTGGAGTCTCACAGCTACAAGCCACCACAAGCAGGGCTACGTGAGGAAGCTTTCTGCCCCAGGGCCTTCAGAGGAAGTGTGGTCCTGCTGATACCTTGATTTTGGACTTTGGGCCTCCAGAACTGTTAGAGAATACATTTCTGGTTTTTAAACCTGCCAGTTTACGGTACTTTGTTACAGCAGCTGTAGGAAATTAATACAGATAGATATATTCATTCAGGTCTTCAATATATATTAAATAAAAAAGGTTGTGCAATAACACACATGTACGTAAATTAAAAAGCTCTACATGTGTTATATAAAGCAAAAAAAAAAAACAAAAAAACAACAACACCGAACAATCTATGTGTATAGATGTATGTAACAGCACAAAAAAATCATTTGGGACCAGCAGATTCAAACTCACTTCAGCAGCTCCCTCCTGGGATGGGAGTGTATGTTAGCAGGATGGGGAAAGATCACACAAAACCTCAGCTTCACTTTCTAACATTCACATATTTTTTTAAATGGTTTATTTTTTTCAAAAAAAACTAAAGAGAAACTGATGACAAAGCTTAGCATTTGAGAGATAACATACAGACACCATTTTAAGAAAAGTCATAAAAAAATCTAGGAGGAGAAACAAATCTCTTATTCACTTCAAAGTACCTCTTCTTGAGCTAGGGAAAGGCAGTCTTCTGAGGCTGCTGCTGAAGAAAATGCTGTCTCAGCTATTACATTGTTTGGTATTCTTTGCAAAGGAAACAAATGATGTTAAACATTCAGATTTTCTCTTAAATAATGCAATTTATGACACCCATATTTTATCTGATCAATATAGGCCACCTACTGTTTTCCTTGAGTGTGTCTCCTGAGTGGGTGGTGTATACTAATCATTATTGTTTGCTGTTTAATAGTCTGATTTACTACTCACGCTTTACTGAGAAAGTTTCTTCAAATGCATCCTCCAGACGTAAATCAGAGTCCCCAGATCCTATAAATTAAAAAAAAAGATTTAACTATTTTTGCATAAAACAAAATAGTACTTATAATGGTTACTTCCCTTTAGATACAGTGTCACGAAGGTAACACAAGAAAAGGAAATCAGTGGAAGCCACCCAAAGATATATTTAGTGATAACCTTCTACAAACAACTTACCCTCACCAAAAACAAAAAAACAACCACCTTCAGTCCACTAGAAGGCTGAAGGCTCAACTGTACAGAACATGAAGTACAATCTTACAAAAAGCCTTCTCCATGATATGTAGGACTTTTGCAATGAGGAATACTGGAGTCCAAAGTTCCATCGATATGTGCCAGGTTCTTTCATCCCATTCCACTGTCAACTCAGTGTATCATCCCCCGACCCCAGCATCCATATCTAGTAGCTCTGATTATACATAACTTAAAAGGCTCTATGGAAAAGCTTTTTTTTTAATATATGAAATTTATTGTCAAAATGGTTTCCATACAACACCCAGTGCTCATCCCAAAAGGTGCCCTCCTCAACACCCATCACCCACCCTCCCCTCCCTCCCACCCCCCATCAACCCTCAGTTTGTTCTCAGTTTTTAAGAGTCTCTTATGCTTTGGCTCTCTCCCACTCTAGCCTCTTTTTTTTTTCCTTCCCCTCCCCCATGGGTTTCTGTTAAGTTTCTCAGGATCCACATAAGAGTGAAAACGTATGGTATCTGTCTTTCTCTGTATGGCTTATTTCACTTAGCCTCACACTCTCCAGTTCCATCCACGTTGCTACAAAGGGCCATATTTCGTTCTTTCTCATTGCCATGTAGTACTCCATTGTGTATATAAACCACAATTTCTTTATCCATTCATCAGTTGATGGACATTTAGGCTCTTTCCATAATTTGGCTATTGTTGAGAGTACTGCTATAAACATTGGGGTACAAGTGCCCTTATGCATCAGTACTCCTGTATCCCTTGGGTAAATTCCTAGCAGTGCTATTGCTGGGTCATAGGGTAGGTCTATTTTTAATTTTCTGAGGAACCTCCACACTGTTTTCCAGAGTGGCTGCACCAATTTGCATTCCCACCAACAGTGCAAGAGGGTTCCCGTTTCTCCACATCCTCTCCAGCATCCATAGTCTCCTGATTTGTTCATTTTGGCCACTCTGACTGGCCTGAGGTGATATCTGAGTGTGGTTTTGATTTGTATTTCCCTGATAAGGAGTGACGTTGAGCATCTTTTCATGTGCCTGTTGGCCATCCGGATGTCTTCTTTAGAGAAGTGTCTATTCATGTTTTCTGCCCATTTCTTCACTGGGTTATTTGTTTTTCGGGTATGGAGTTTGGTGAGCTCTTTATAGATTTTGGATACAAATATCTTTTCCCATTCCGTTGGTTGCCTTTTAGTTTTGTTGGTTGTTTCCTTTGCTGTGCAGAAGCTTTTTATCTTCATAAGGTCCCAGTAATTCATTTTTGCTTTTAATTTCCTTGCCTTTGGGGATGTGTCGAGTAAGAGATTGCTACGGCTGAGGCCAGAGAGGTCTTTTCCTGCTTTCTCCTCTAGGGTTTTGATGGTTTCCTGTCTCACATTCAGGTCCTTTCTCCATTTTGAGTTTATTTTTGTGAATGGTGTGAGAAAGTGGTCTAGTTTCAACCTTCTGCATGTTGCTGTCCACTTCTCCCAGCACCATTTGTTAAAGAGACTGTCTTTTTTCCATTGGATGTTCTTTCCTGCTTTGTCAAAGATGAGTTGGCCATACGTTTGTGGGTCTAGTTCTGGGGTTTCTATTCTATTCCATTGGTCTATGTGTCTGTTTTTGTGCCATGGAAAAGCTTTTAACGAGATAATCTGTTCTCAGAGGTGGACCCATCTGCCCAATTATGCCTGCTATTGAATTTGACAGTTATCATTCCCTCTGATGGGCATGTAGTTTCCTACAGGGGTATATACATTATCAATTCTCAAACTACCATGCATGTATACTGAACTGAACACATCGGTAAATGGGTGGTGAACTGTAGAAGCCAGGCTTCTCACTGTTTCAGATAGAGGTTACAGATAAGAGAAGGCTAAAATGACCTATGTGATAATGGATTAGAGTTGGAGACCTCAGTATGAATCATGTGTAGCTTAACATACATACAGATGGTTACATATAGAAATACTTATAGACACGTGTGTATATAAACATGGGCTAGTATGCGGACATACACCTCTGCTCTGTGACCTGAGAGGGCCTAGAAGCAGTAACACCCCAGTAGCAATAAGCACACCTAGCACCCAGATCGTGGTTTCTAAATACCATTCTCCAGTTAAAGAAAAACAGATCTCCTTGGAGAAATGGCAGGTTCTAGGATTGGAACAAGAAATATAGGAGTCTGAAGCATCTTATAGTTCCAGGAAGTATTTTTTAAAATATTGATATTGATGGATATATGTCAATGAGGCACAGGACCAGCTGAAAGAGCTCCCAACAGCTAAAGCTGGAACAATTTAATCAATAAAGTAGTATTAGATTATAATACAAAGTATAAAATATCCATTTGTCCATGTTGATATAAACACATAGACAAATATATAAAAGGGATAAAACAGAAGAATTCAAATTAATTTATGTAGGTATTTCTAGCTCAAGGAGATGAAGCATAACTCTCCACTCCATAAGTGTTGACTTCCTTCCAAGGATTACAATATGAGAAGGTAGGTAGGAGGAGAGAGTAACTCTACAGTGGAGAAATCTAAGAAGTACTACATCAGATCAAGGTTAACATCAACAGTGATGGGTCATGCTGATAGTATATACCCTTGATATTGTGGGATGAGACAAGCACCATACATGTGTGGTCTTCCTCTCAAATACCTATAACCCGAGCATAATCATGAGAAAAACATGAGACAAATTCCAATTGATGGGCATCCTACAAAATATGTGACCAGTACTCAAAACCAAGGTCATCAAAAACAAAACAAAATCTGAGAACCCAGCACAGCCTGAAGAGCCTAAGGAGATATAATGATGGAAGGTCACTGGTACCCTGGATTGGATCCTGGAACAAATCTAGGGACTTCAGGTTAAAACAAAGGAAATCTGAATAGAGTATGGACTTAATAATAATATATCAATATTGGTTCATTAATTGTGACAAATACACCACACTGATGTAAAATGTTAAAAATAGGGGAAACCGAATGTGAAGCATATGAGAAGTGTCTTTACAAGCTTTGCATTGTAAATCTGAAACTGTTCTAAAAACGTGTCATTTTCAAAAATCCATTTCCCATAGCAAAAGAATTAAGGGTAACCACTAAAAGAAGACATATAGGATACAGAGCGTCTACCTCATTTAAGGAAAAAAAAAAAAAAAAGGTCAACACCAACAGCTAAAAATCAATCCAACAAAAGTCACCAAACAGAAAAAAGAAACCAGCTAAACAGAAAATATGAACCTTAACACAAGAATATGTACAATCCTATCAGTAAAAAAAAAAATGAGTACAAAGAGGGTAAATCTCCTATCCAAAGATAAATGGAATATAACTATATGCTGTTGACAAAATATACACATAAAACAACACAATCCACACACACAAAATATATATAACAGAAATATACACTGGTAAATGTTAACAAGAAGAAAGCAGATGTGGCAATATTAATATGACGATAAAATTTAAGACCCCAACATCTAAATAAGAAAAGGCCAATATTTTATAAAGCATATAATCCACCAAGAAAATAAAAATTATGACACTTAGTAACCTAGCTTCTAAAATTCTGGAGTAGACTTTTGCTTCTTTCTATGATGGAGTAATTGGCATAAGATTAGCTCTCCCACTGCGAACACTACAAAATGGACAAAACATGAGCCAACAGCTTTCAGCACTGAACAGCAATCCCTGAGATCAAGGAAATTGTGACAGCTAAATCCAACAAGTGATCCTGGACTGGATCCTGAATGCATAAGGGGCATTATTGGGACACTTAGTGAAATTTGAAAGAGGTCTGTTGACCAGGTGGTAATACTGGATCACTGTCAATTTCCCCATCTTCATGGATTTACTGTGGTCAGGGAAGAAGGTATCTTTGTTTTTAGGAAATGCACACTGAAGTATTAACAGTTAATGAGCAGCCTGCTTGCCACTGATTCCGAAATGATTCTGAAAAAGTATTTAGAGACACCTACACACACCAGTGCCAATGTGGTACAACTGGGAAATCTAGGTGGACAGTAAATCAGAATTCCTTGTATTAGACATTACGGTGACAACGGGTGAAACTTGCATTGGGTCTGAGGATTAGGTGGCAGTAAGGTATCAACATTAATTTCCTGACTCAGATAGTTACACTGAGAATATATAAAAGGATGTCCTTGCTTGAAGAAAATGCTCCCTCTTTATAGATTTTGGATACTAGCCCTTTGTCCTATATGTCATTTGAAAATATCTTTTCCCATTCCGTTGGCTGCCTTTTAGTTTTGTTGATTGTTTCCTTTGCTGTGCAGAAGCTTTTTATCTTCATGAGGTCCCAATAGTTCATTTTTGCTTTTAATTCCCTTGACTTTGGGGATGTGTCAAGTAAGAAATTGCTGCGGCTGAGGTCAGAGAGGTTTTTCCCTGCTTTCTCCTCTAGGGTTTTGATGGTTTCCTGTCTCACATCCAGGTTCTTTATCCATTTTGAGTTTGTTTTTGTGAATGGTGAAAGAAAGTGGTCTAGTTTCATCCTTCTGCATGTTGCTGTCCAGTTCTCCCAGCACCATTTGTTAAAGCGACTGTCTTTTTTCCATTGGATATTCTTTCAAACTCCACACCCGAAAAACAAATAACCCAGTGAAGAAATGGGCAGAAAACATGAATAGACACTTCTCTAAAGAAGACATCCAGATGGCCAACAGGCACATGAAAAGATGCTCAACGTCGCTCCTCATCAGGGAAATACAAATCAAAACCACACTCAGATACCACCTCACGCCAGTCAGAGTGGCCAAAATGAATGAATCAGGAGACTATGGATGCTGGAGAGGATGTGGAGAAACGGGAACCCTCTTGCACTGTTGGTGGGAATGCAAACTGGTGCAGCCACTCTGGAAAACAGTGTGGAGGTTCCTCAAAAAATGAAAAATAGACCTACGCTATGACCCAGCAGTAGCACTGCTAGGAATTTACCCAAGGGATACAAGAGTGTTGATGCATAGGGGCACTTGTACCCCAATGTGTATAGCAGCCCTCTCAACAATAGCCGAATTATGGAAAGAGCCTAAATGTCCATCAACTGACGAATGGATAAAGAAGTTGTGATTTATATACACAATGGAATACTACTTGGCAATGAGAAGAATGAAATCTGGCCTTTTGTAGCAACGTGGATGGAACTGGAGAGTGTGATGTTAAGTGAAATAAGTCATACAGAGAAGGACAGATTCCATATGTTTTCACTCCTGTGTGGATCCTGAGAAACCTAACAGAAGACCATGGGGGAGGGGAAGGAAAAAAAATGATTAGAGATGGAGGGAGCCAAAACATAAGAGACTCCTAAAAACTGAGAACAAACTGAGGGTTGATGGGGGGTGGGAGGGAGGGGTGGGTGGGTGATGGGTATTGAGGAGGGCACCTATTGGGATGAGCACTGGGTGTTGTATGGAAACGAATTTGACAATAAATTTCATAATAAAAAAAAAAAAAAGAAAATGCTCCCTAAAGGTATACTGCAGATGTGCGGGGTGGGGGGTGGGGGGTGACTAGGGGGAGGGTGATGGGAGTATCAGGTAAGCAACTTACTCTCAGGTGATTGTGGGGATGGGGAGAACCTCCTTATACTTGCAAGTTTCTTGTAGGTTTGTAATTATTTCAACATTTAAAAAATTAAAATTATTTAAATATGTATATCTCAAGCCAGCAATTGCACTTTTAGGTACCTGTTACAGAAAAATACTTGCACATGTGCCCAAAGGGGTATGAGCAAGGTTGTACAAAACAGTACTGCCTAAAATACCAAAAAGAAATGGACACAGACCAAGTGTCCATCAAAGAAGAAGAATTAAACAAAACGTAGTTCAATACAATGAAATGTTACATCGCTGTTTAAAAGAATGGGATGCTCTCAGTAAACTAGGAATAGAAGGGAACTTCCTCAACTTGAAAGAGTATCTACAAAAAAACCTATAGCTAACACCATATTTGATGGTGAGACTAAAGCTTTCCTTCCAAGATCAGAAACAAGGCAATGATGTCCCTTCTCCCTACTGTTCTTCAATATCATAGTGGAAGTCCTAGCTACTGCAACAAGAAAGAGAGAGAGATCGATCGAGCGATCCTGATTGGGAAAGAAGAAATAAAAACTCTTTGTTCACAGAGAACATGATCATCTATGCAGATAATCCAAAAGGATTCACAAATGCAAAAAACTCTTTAAACTCCTGGAACTAATAAGTGACGACAGCAAGGTTGGGGGAGGCAAGGTCAATCCTTTTCCTATATATCAGTAATGAACAAGTGGAATTTGAAATTTAAAAAGCATCATTTATATTAGCAGCCCCCAAAAAGAAATCCTGGTATAGATCTGAAAGAAAGAGAGAAAGAGAGAAAGAGAGAAAGAGAGAGAGAAAGAAAGAAAGAAAGAAAGAAAGAAAGAAAGAAAGAAAGAAAGAAAGAAAAAGAAAGAAAAAAGCCTAAGATCTAGATGAAGAAAGCTACAAAACTGTGAGGAAAGAAATCAAAGGACTAAGTAAATGTAGAGATATTCCAAGTTCATAGATAGGATGACTCAATGCTGTCAACATGTCAGTTCTTCCCAACTTGATTTGTAGATTCAATGCAATCACAATCAAAATGTCAGCAAGTTATTTTGTAGATACTGCCAAACGGATTCAAAAGTTTATATGGAGGGGTTTTGGGTGGCTCAAGCGTCTGACTCTTGGTTTTAGCTCAGGTCATGATCTCACATGAGTCTGAGCCCCACATTGGGCTCTGTGCTGACAGGACAGAGCCTGCTTGGGACTCCGTCTGCTTCTCTCTCTCTCTTCCCTCCCCCACTCATGCTCTGTCTCAAAAATAAACTTTTCTTTAACAAGTTATATGGAGAGCACAAAGACCCAAAATAGCCAATACAATATTGAAGGAAAAGAATGAGGTTGGAGGACTGATGCTAGCCAACTTCAGGACCTACTATAAAGTTACGGTAGGGGCGCCTGAGTGGCTCTGTCGGTTAAGCGTCCGACTTCTGCTCAGGTCATGATCTCACGGTCTGTGAGTTCGAGCCCCGTGTTGGGCTCTGGGCTGATAGCTCAGAGCCTGGAGCCTGCCTTCAGATTCTGTGTCTTCCTCTCTCTCTCTGCCCCTCCGCTGCTTGCACTGCCTCTCACATTGTCTCAAAAATAAATAAACGTTAAAAAGAAAAAATTTAAAGTTATGGTAATCAAGATAGTGTGTATTAGGAAAAAGAGAGACAAACAGATCAATGGAACAGAATAGAGAGCCCAGAAACAGACCCACATAAATACAGTCAACTGATATTTGACAATGGAGAAAAAGCAACACAGTGGAGAAAAGACAGTCTCTTCAACAAATGGAGCTGGGACAACCACCTCCAAAAAAAAAAAAAAAAAAAAAAAGAATCTAGACAAAGACTTTACATCCTTCACAAACATTAACTCCAGTGGATTACAGACTTAAATATAAAACACAAAATGATAAAACTCCTAGAAGCAACATAGTAGAAAACCTAGATGCCTTGAGTTTGGCAATGACTGTTGAGATGTAACACCAAAACCATGATCCATAGAAAAACTTAAGCTGGACTTCGTTAAAATTAACAATTTCTGCTCTGTGAAAAACACTGTCCAGAGAATGAAAAGACAGGCCACAGGCTGGAGAAAAGATTTGCAAAAGACACATCTGATAAAAAAAACCAAAGCAACAACAACAAAAAACTGTTACCCAAAATATACAAAGAATGCTTGCAACTTAATAACAAACAACCCGATGAAAATGTGGCCCACCCCCCAGGTGCCTCTGGTGCCTAGTCATCCCCCGCACCCACATAAGGCCCAGTTAGATGAATCTGAATAGACACTTTCCCAAAGAAGACATCCAGATGGCCCACCAGATCATGAAAAGATGCTCAGTATCACTAATTATCAGAGAAATGCAAATTAAAACTGCAGTGAGGCATCACCTCACACCTGTTAGAATGGCTAAAATGAAAAAGACAAGGTAAGTGTTGGCGAGGATGTGGAGAAAAGGGCACCCTTGTGTACTGTCTGTGGGAAAGTAAATTGGTGCAGCTACTACACTATGGGAAACAGTATGGGTCATCCTCAACAAAGGAAATCAGGATCTCAAAGAGGTCTCTGCACCCCCAGTCATTGCAGCATTACTCACAATAGCCAAACATGGAAACTACCTATGTGTCCACCGTTGATGGATAAATGGATAAAGATCAAGATACACACACACACACACATACACACACACACACACACACACACACACACACACAAACACATACACAAAGAATATCACTCAGCCATAAAAAAAGGAAATTCTGCCTTTTCAAGAAAAAAATGTATGGACCTTGAAAGCATTCATACTATGTGAAATAAGACAGAGAAAAAGAAATACTGTGTGACCCCATTTAGATAGGTTATGTAGACTAGTCAAATTGACAGAGAAGAATGGCGGTTTCCGGGGACTGGGAGGCAGTGGAGATGGGGAGATGTTGGCCAAAGGGTATAGACCCCCAAAGGGCACCTGGGTGGCTCAGTGAGTTAAGCATCTGACTTCGGCTCAGGTCAGGATCTTGCAGTTTGTGGGTTTCAGCCCCACGTCGGGCTCTGTGCTGACAGCTCAGAGCCTGGAGCCTGCTTCGGTTTCTGTGTCTCCCTCTCTATCCCTCCCCTGCTCGCTCGCATGCTCTCTCTCTCAAAAATAAATAAATATTTAAAAAAAATTTTTAAAGGGTATAGACTTCCAGTTATACGTAAATAAGCTCTGGAGATCTAATGTACAGTATAGTGACTATAGTGAACAATACTGTATCATATACTTGAAGATTGCGAGGAGGGTAGATCTTAAATGTTCTCACCATATGCACAAAACAATGGTAATTATGTAAAGTGATGGGGGTTTAAATGATCTTACCATGGTAATCAGTTCACAATATACACATGTATCAAGTCATCACATTGTATCTTAAATTTATACAGTGTAATATCAATTATATCTCAATAATTCTGCAAAAAAGAGATAAAGAAAAAGAGAAATTAACCACATGAGAGAGCACAAGCAGAGGAGGGGCAGAGAAAAAGGGAGACACAATATCCAAAGCAGGCTCCAGGCTCTGAGCTGTCAGCACAGAGCCCTATGCGGGGCTCGAACCCACAGACCGCGAGGTCATGTCCTGAGCCGAAGTTGGACGCTTAACAGACTGAGCCACACAGGTGCCCTAGAGTGTTTCTAAAGCTATACACAAACGACAGCTGACCAAAGAGGAAAAAATGGGCCAAAAAAACTTAACAGATACTTCACCAAAGACACACAGATGGCAACTATATATATGAAAGTATGCTCCACATCTTGGTCATCAGTGAAATTCAAAATAAAACAATGAGCTACTACTTAGCCATAAAAAAGAATGAGATCTTGCCATTTGCAACAACATGGATGGCCTAAAGAACATAATGCTAAGGGAAAGAAGTCAGAGAAAGACAAATACCATATGATTTCACTCATATGTGGAATTTTTTTTCCAATGGAACCAAGTCAACTTTATTTTTTCACTTATTTTATTTTTTTTTAAATTTATTGTCAAATGGGTTTCCATACAACACCCAGTGCTCATCCCAACAGTTGCCCTCCTCCCTGCCCATCACCTACTTTCCTCTCTCTCCCACCCCTCATCAACCCTCAGTTTGTTCTCAGTCCTTAAGAGTCTCTTAAGGTTTGGCTCCCTCCCTCTCTGTAACTCCCCCCCCCCCCCCCCGCTTCGCCTCCCCCGTGGTCTTCTGTTAAGTTTCTCAAGATCCACATATGAGTGAAAACATATGGTATCTGTCTTTCTCGGACTTTAAGAAACAAAACAAATGAAAAAAAAAAAAAGACACAAACAAAACAACCAGAGTCTTAAATATAGAGAACTGGTGGTTGCCAGACAGTGGGGGTGGGGGATGGGGGATGGGTAAAATAGATGGGGGAGATGAAGAGCACACTTATCACACCTATCGTTATGAGCACGTAATATACAGAGTTGTGGAATCATTATAATGTATACCTGAAACTAACATAACCTCTGAGGATGGCCGAAATTGCAGATACCACCAAGCGCTGGCAAGGATGTAGAACACAAAAAAAATCTCAATTACTGGTGGGAATGCAAAATGGTACAGCCACGTTGGAAGACGGTTTGATAGTTTCTAACAAAACTAAACAGATACACCATACAATCCAGCAACTGTACTCCTTGGTGTTTACTGAAAGGAATTAAAAAAACCTATGTCCACACAAAAATCTGCACACAGATGCTTATAATTTCTTTATTCATAATTGCCAAAATGTGGAAGCAACCAAGATTCCTTCAGTAGGGTGAATGGATAAACAAACTGTGGTACATCCAGACAATGGAATATTCTTTCATGCAAAAAAAAAAAACCAAAAACTATCAAGCCATGAAAAGACAGAGGAACCCTTAATGCATATTATTAAATGAAAGAAGCCCACTGTAAAACTGACAAAGTGTAGGATTCCAAACCTATTACATTCTGGAAAGACAAAACTGTGGAGACAACAAAAGGATCGTTGTTGCCAGAGGTTGGGGTGGATGCACACACAGGTGGAACACGGTGAAAATATTCCATATGATACTCTGATGGTGGGTATACATCAGTGTCAGTTTGTAAAAACCCACAGAATATACAACACCAAGAGTGAACCCTGAAGTATGGACTTGGGGTGATAATAGAGTGTCAATATAAGTTAATCAATTGTAACTAATGTACCACTTTGGTGGGCGGTGTTGAGAAGGGACGTGTGCATGTGCATTTGGGCAGGAGGTACTCTACCTTCTGTTCAATATTGTTGTGAACATAAAACTGCTATAAAAAATGAAGTCTGTTAAAAAGAAAAGAACAGCATGAGCATATACACTGACATGGGAGAGAGCTCCAAGATACAGTATTAAATAAAGTAGTTTTCCATTTGTGTGTATGTCTATATCCATAAAAATTTTCTGGAAACTTACACATGATTAGGGGTCAGGGAGAAGGAACGTTGCATTATTATTAATTTAAATGCTTCTCTGACTTGTTTTTAATCAGGCACAAGTATTTCTCTTATCATAATAATTTAAAAGTTCTGGATCAACCCCTCCCAAATCATAAGCCAATCATTTTACTGGGTCTTCCTTCAAAACCCCAAAATTGCAAGCCTACGTTCAGTCTTCCAATTAACATCTTGCATAAGTAATATGTTTTTGGCCTCAGCCATTCCCCCACTGTTTGCTGATATATCCTGCTATACGTCATCAAGAGTTAAGAGCAACAGAACATAATTTTGCAGTATTTATTAAGCTCTCGTTGACCTTGGATTCAGTGGACTTAAACCATTTGTGGACAGAACCACTCATCATCAATCTACATCTGGAGCTAATTGAGACTTCTTCAGAGTCTACAATCAAGCACAGCTGTTAAAATCAAGAAGGGAACAAATATTCTCATGAGAGAGATCATACCTCGAATGCTCTAAAATAGGGTAGTGTTCTAGGTCTTTTGTATGCAATGTAGAACAACTCAGTTTGGGTGTAAATAGACATTAAAAAGTAGCTGATTCATCTCAGGCTCAATTTACAAGCCCCAAATCACCGTACGGTGGGGGGGGAGGGTATTAAGTTGCCTCATTCCACTGCAGAAGACCACAAAGAATTTCATTTAATGGAAAAGGCATGTAGTGAGCTGGTACCACCTGTCTGCAAATGTCTGTTCACATTAGGCAGAATTTTGGAAACCTTACCCATGGACTTGTACTTGCCCTTAAAAAGATCCATTTGAGAAGCAGATTGCCAGTTCTACCCACGGACACACCAGCAGCTTGTGTCTGTCCTAAAGTAGGTTTTGTCCCTTTGGGAGGAAACAAACTTGACCTCATATGGCCACTGTGACTGGTGTCTAAAGCTAAGGGTGCATTTTAATGAGGACTGTAAAAGAAGGCACTGCAGGTCCTTGTTAGAGAATTCCAGCATGCACTGGCTGGGATTCAGCACCTGCCAAAGCCCTCATTTAAATGTCTGATGCCCAAGGGAGCCCCGCCTGATGTGCCCCGCTAGTAGCCTTTCATTTTGATTTAATTAATCACTCCCTCCTCTGTTGTCCCCCAACCTGTTCCACTGAGTTCAAGCCGAAGGCACACCCATCCCGGTTGTTTGTGTTTGTCCTTTCCAGTCAACATGGCAGCCACTAGCCACATGTGGCTGTGTCAATTAAAATGAAAATTCAGGGGCTCCTGGGTGGCTCAGTCAGTTGGGCGTCCGACTTGGGCTCAGGTCATGATCTCACAGCTTGTGAGTTCGAGCCCTACGTTGGGCTCTGTGCTGACAGCTCAGAGCCTGGAGCTTCTTCAGATCCTGTGTCTTTCTCTCTCCCTCCCTCTCTCTCTGCCCCTCTGTGTCTCTCTGTATCTCAAAAATAAATAAACATTAAAAAAATAAAAAAAAATCAAATAAAATAAAATGAAAATTCAGTAAAAACTGTAAGTTGCAGTTCCTTAGCCACACAAGTCACATTCCAAGTGCTCAAAAGTCACGTGTGGCTGGCAGCTACTGTGTCAGGACAGTGCCAGAGAACATTCCCATCATCACGTAAAGTTCCGCTGGACAGTGCTGCTCCAGACAGGGAGCTGCTCGAAGCAGGGCCTCGGACTTGGTCAGCTGTATGCCAATGCCAAACACAGGCCGGAGAGCAAGGAGGCACACCCGACAGGCGCGTTCACCGTGATTATCCAAACTCTGACTGCTTGCTGGGGGAGTACCTTTGATCTGTTCACATGGAATTACCAGTAGATAGTCTCTGCTATTACTTTGTGACAAATCCATTTGGGTCTCATGCCAAGAGTAAACTCCTGTCTGCAGAGGAACGTGTCTGCTCCCTGCTGAGTTAAGAACTGCAGAGGCAGCCTGGAGCCCTGGCTGCCCAAGATCTCAGATGCCATCACAGCTCAGCCAGGGAGAGGAGCGCCCGTCAGGTGCCCAGGGACACCTGGCCCCTGCACTCTAAGCATAGCTGCTCTTCTACCTTTTTCCTTTTCATGCATAAGCAGCCTTTTTTTTTTTTTTTTTTGCAGGCAGGGGGGGCAGCGCTGGGGAGGGGAAGGGTTCACTACAAACTGTAAGTGAATAATACTTAAATGGCTTCGGTTTTCAGATTTTAAAATCTTGACCCTTTCCTGTGCATGAAAAAGCACACAACGGACTTCTGAGCCTGCTAAATCATGATGTGTCATCTCAGCATTTTCCATTTGTCTGTCTGAACGGAGCTCCCATGAATACCCGCGCTATACTTCAGTTTGTCCAAGAGAGCCAGGACAACACCCTGGCTGGCACAGGGGCCGGCACCTGCCTCTGTTCCACAACTCCAGGACAGTGGAGCTACTTCTCCAGGAGGAAACAGACTTGGTCGACAGTAAGGCCGGTAACAAAGTGCAGGGAAGACCCACTAGAAGACAGGCCACAATCAAATTTGGACCTGAGGGGTCAAACCGTAACCCAGGAAGTGGGACTGTGGCATAAGCCCCTCAAGCACCTGGGTTCAGGAAGAAGACTAAAATCAGTCTCTATAGACAGAGCCTACTCATGGAAGGGTTGGGGGCACAGGTTGACGTAACCTGAAATGAGCCACAGACTAAGGATGCTCCACCTTGATATAATAAAGACCTCATATCGGATGTGGCTGCATGTCAAGCTGGTGTGTTTCCCCTGTACCCTGGCAGGGGGCCGCTGGGGCTGTGAGTAATAAAAGGAAAACCTGCAGGTCAGAAAGACAACTTCATACCTCCCTGCTGCCTACCATGGAAACATTCCTGAAAACCGCTGGTGGGAAATCTACGAGACAAACTCATTGCCATGCATGGTCAAGTTTACAAATGTCTCTGGTGAAAGTAATTCCCGCCCCCCCCACCCCACCCCAACACAAACAAGTAGGTATCTGTCTCCCACCTCGTGCTAGAGTGGGTGAGAACAAACCACTAAGATGCTAAGTTATGCTGCTCCCTGATTTCCGTGAATTTTTGCACCATTTTAACTCCTGTTGCCTCAATGTACATTCTAACACATCTGTCTTGATAAATTTATGCTTTTACACCTTGAAGCACGCTTAGTAATTAATATCTTCTGGGTTAGCTAAGCACTGCAGCATTGCAAGGGGACATGAAAATGGTTTTGCTCTTACTCTGATTACTAAATGGATTTAGCTACTGCCACCTGAGCTCCCACTAGTTTCATGAATAAATTTAACGCATTCCCAGAGAGGACAACAGTGATGTGAAGGGAACAATTCACCAGAAGGCAGGGGTCAGCATCTCAGCCCACAACAGCCACCGCGATCAGTATATCTGCAACATGCGACCCAGACAGCTGATTTCGGGTACTCACAGGGCACACTTCGCTCCACGCACCTATGTAAGGGGGAACCTGGTAAGCAAGGTGCCGTGGCCAAAAATCCTTTCATAGATCTCCAGAAAGCATCCAAGTGTCCTATGTACCTGGCAAGGACCTTGACTTAAAAGGTGGAAGGAGGAGGGTTTTGTTTAGTTTTGTTGCCGATTTAGAGGACAGTCTCATTCCTCCTTTCCACACAGAAACATAAATGTCTCTGATGGCTGTTCTGAGAAATACCAAAGGTGTCTAGAATGCCTGCAAGGATAACCTTTTTTTATGTTAATTTGATAGAGGGGAGGGGGAAGGGAGAGGGGGGAAGGGGGGGAGAGAAGGGAGGGGAGAGAAGGGAGGGGAGAGAAGGGGGGGAGAGAGGGGGGGGAGAGAGGGGGGGGAGAGAGGGGGGGGAGAGGGGGGGGGGAGAGGGGGGGGGAGAGAGGGGGGGGAGAGAAGGGGGGGAGAGAAGGGGGGGAGAGAAGGGGGGGAGAGAAGGGGGGGAGAGAAGGGGGGGAGAGAAGGGGGGGAGAGAAGGGGGGGAGAGAAGGGGGGGAGAGAAGGGGGGGAGAGAAGGGGGGGAGAGAAGGGGGGGAGAGAAGGGGGGAGAGAAGGGGGGGAGAGAAGGGGGGGAGAGAAGGGGGGGAGAGAAGGGGGGGAGAGAAGGGGGGGAGAGAAGGGGGGGAGAGAAGGGGGGGAGAGAAGGGGGGGAGAGAAGGGGGGGAGAGAAGGGGGGGAGAGAAGGGGGGGAGAGAAGGGGGGGAGAGAAGGGGGGGAGAGAAGGGGGGGAGAGAAGGGGAGGGAGGGTAGAGGGGGGGAGAGGGAGGGTAGAGAGAGAGGGAGAGGGAGGGAAAGTGAATCCCAAGCAGGCTTCACACTGTCAGCACATAGCCCGACATGGGGCTCAAACTCACAAACCATGAGATCATGACCTGAGCCAAAATCAAGAATCAGACGCTTAACCAACTGAGCCACCCAGGCGCCCCCAGGATAACCTTTTTCCACAGAGGTAAAACCTGAGAGCTAAGGGACTCCTCAGCCAAAGTGGGGGGCAAGGGGGAACGTGGGTTACATAAGGGTGAGTATGCTGAGAACCACTGAACCTAAAATAGTAAATTTTAAGTTATGTGAATCACATCTCAATAAAATGCAGTAGCTGTGTCCAGGTGCCATCCCAGCATTCAGCTGTGCACAGGGGTACCCCAGGACCTCAGAGATCAGATGCCTTATCAGGCAGGAACCTGAGGACGCCAGCAGTTAATCATTTGGTAGCAGAAACAGAAATGGCACTGGAGCCCAAAGATACTATGCCTTGTAACAGTGCTGTCACTCACAGACCAGGGGCCCTGGAGCATTCACTTGATGTCATACGAGTGACCTACTCCCCATACGTAATTGAAGGTGTCATACCTGATTCCTCAATCTCCCAATGGAATAAGGTGGGTGACATGCTCAAAACAAAGCCACCACAGACAAATAAAGTGCCATCATGATGTGCCAGGATGCTTGGGTCTCACGATAGCCCTATGACAAGAGGCACACTGCTCTTAGGGCCACAGTGTCTAAGAAGCAGTACAAGATACTAAATGCCTTGCTGAGAGTGATACTGCTGCTGTCACATCAAAAACTGGAGCCCAACTCCAGTCCAAGGCTGTTCCAACACAACACATGAGGGTATCAGTCCTAGTGACCAGCTTTGGAACCAAACAGCCAGGGTGCCTTCGTTCCAGCTCTGCCACTCACCAGCAGAGAAATCTTGGGCAAGAGATGGCTCCGTGCCTCAGTTTCCTCCTCTGTCAAACGGTGATAATGCTAGACTACTGCAGTAAGCTGCTGTGAAGGTTAAATTCGTCATTATACAGGATGTGATTAGCATAGTAGCTGACATACAGGAATCTCTCAAATATTAGCTATAATTATTATATTTGGCATTAAGTAAAGCAGAAGCTAGTAACAGGTTATTAAGTAGGAGGCCCTCAAAAAACACATGAGTAAGGGACGCCTGGGTGGCTCGGTTGGTTAAGCGTCTGGCTTCGGCTCAGGTCATGACCTCACAGTTCACATGTTTAAGTGCCATGTCGGGCTCTGTGCTGACAGCTCAGAGCCTGGAGTCTGCTCCGGATTCTGTGTCTCCCTCTCTCTCTCTCCCAAAAACAAATCATTAAAAAAAATTTAAAAAGAATACATAAGCAAATAGCTTATGGAAGAGGCTTAATAAAATGTTCAAAACCTTAATAGACGCAGAGAGGAAAGCCACATTCTGATCTGAACTCACCTAGTGTCTGATGAACCTTTACATCCTATTGATGTGAGATAAGCTTGGCAAATCAAGACACAACAGTGTCACAGGTGATCCCCAAACACTTCTAAGCCACAGGCTCTTGACTACTTACAATGTATGTGGCATTTCCTTTCCCCTGAAGCCAAGAGAAATGTAAAGTGGCTATATGCTTAATTTCTGTTTTTGTAAAAAGATTTTTTTAATGTGTTAGTTTTGCGAGAGAGAGAGAGACAGCACGAGCAGGGAAGGGGCAGAGAGAAAGGGACACACAGAATCTGAAGCAGGCTCCAGGCTCCGAGCTGTCAGCACAGAGCCCGATGCGGGGAGCAAACTCATAAACTGTGGGATCCTGACCTGAGCCGAAGTCGGACGCATAACTGACTGAGCCACCCATATCTGTGTAATTTCTTAAATGAGGTGGGAAGACGTCTCTGGTTGATGTTGCATAGATGGAAACTTCCAAATCAGAGCCAGGCATAGTTGAACAGGACCTCAGGGATCACCTAGTCCAACCCACTCATTTTAGAGACAGAATCCAGTAAAAGGTTTACTTTGGCGGGGAGGGGAGATTGTTTCAATGTGGTTAAACAAAAACAGGAGAATCCCATTGTAAGACAGTTCATTATGTAATACAGATGTGTCTGGGTGAAGTCTGGACTGTATCATGGCCCCTTAAAGAGCCAGCCTGGACAGGCAGCCTGATGTACCCAATTAACTTCAAAGGCAAAGCAAAGCAATCACATCATGAGGTCCGGCATTAGCTAGGGACTTCCCCATCCATGTTCATGAACAGGCTTGGAGGTAGAATCTGAGTTTACACTTGACCAGCCCATGAAGATTTCAGTGTTACCACCTGTGCCAGCCCACAGTGGCTTCTACAGGTCCCCAACCCAGACCCTTCTCCTGAAATCCAATCCTGCCGGCCATGTGATTCAGAGTAGATTTCCACAGCTCCCCCAAAGAAACATGCCCAAGTAGCTTCTGTCTTTCCTGTCCTTCCGATTCTGGCTTCTCCCGTTTGTATAGCAGGAGCTATATGACTTTTACCACCACAATAATCTCATATCCATCCCATCACCTCCACTTCTGTGGTCACTCCCTTAGTTTCTCATCTCATTTCAATTATAACAGCCTTCCAGCTGCCCTCCTTAGCTTCAGTCTTTTTTTCCATTCTGCTGCCCAAAAAATGTGATACAAAGATCTGCTTGGGTCACCGTTTTTATTCAAAAACTACCAACTTCTCCCCATTGCCTAAAGAATCAACTCCAAACCCCTTGCCTATCATTCAAAACCCAACCATTCTCTGTACTTTCCTACCTCCATGCCCACTGCTCTCTTTACCCTAACCTCCTTCTCTTTCTGTAGACTTCATCAGCATCCTCAGGGGCACTTCCTCCATGCAGCCCATCTGGTGCCCGCCCCCTCTGCCGAGTAAAACTCATCGCATTGGTCATGCTTCATCTTATAACTGGACCTGTCATGCTCATAGTGGACTGTAAATTCTTTAAACACAGGGACTGGGGGGCAACTGGGTGGCTCAGTCAGTTAAGCCTCCGACTTCTGCTCAGGTCATGATCTCATGGTTTGTGGGTTCGAGCCCCGCATGGGGCTCTGTGCTGACAGCTCAGAGCCTGGAGCCTGCTTTGCATTCTGTGTCTCCCTCTCTCTCTGCCCCTCCCCCACGCTCGCACACACCCGCGCTCTCTCCCTCAAAAATAAACATTAAAAAAAAGATTAAAAAAAAAAAGACAGGGACCAGGCCTTGAGCCTTTCTGCATACCCTCACATACTACAGGGCCTTGTCCTATAACAGTGCTCAGTTCACCGCCTCAAATTAAACAGTCTTCTAGCAGGTGCTTCGATTGGAAACCTAAGACCAGCTATGTGCAGGGAACCAACACTTTCAACTCATTCTTTAAACCAGTGAACAAATTTTCTGCTGAGGAAAACCTATGATATCCCTCCCCTAAGCACCGAAGTTTTGAGACTTCCTAACAAGAGAGTGCCTGCAAGTGAGGAAGACAATTAAAGAGACACCTAACGCTCAATCTGAACGAAGGGCTTACCTGGTAATTGGTTTCTGGATCAGTCGGGAAACCGAAGCAGCTCTCAGGGTCTACTCGGATTCTTTCCCCATTTTTTAATTCGGTTGTCTTTATTGTTGAGTTGTAAGTGCTCTTTATAGAATCCAGATAGAGTCCCTTATCAGATATGGGATATGCAGGAGTGCCCCCCCCCCAATTTATCTTCGTTTTCCTTTCTGCGCCAGGGCTTTTGCTGCCATGTTTAAAAAGGCTTTGCCTGACCAAGGACCTGAAGAGCCATTCCTGTGTTTTCTTCTTCCATGAGTTTTACACGGTCAGTGCTTACCTTTGGAGCTCAGACCCATTTTGAGTGGTCCCTGAACCAGTTGTTGAAAAGACTATTCTTTCTCCAGAAATTTTGGGATCACCTTGTCAATTTCTACAAAAGAAACAGCTGGGATTTTGACTGGAATTGCCTTGAATCTGCAGATCAAGTTGGGAAGTATTATCCCGTCTATTTTTGAACATGCTCACATCTCTCCCCTTTGAAACTAGAAAACCCTCTTTTGACTGTACATCCCCACCCCTCTCTCCTCTTCACAACCAAACACTCCCTCCCCCCCCATCAGTCCTCAAGGCCTCACAGCACCTCACATTCAAGATGCCCCAAACCAAACACCTGCACCTGCCCCTCCAATCAAGACCTTTTTCTGCGTTCCTCCTCTCTTTGGCTGAATGACCTAGCCACCCACCCATTGTCCAGTCTGGAAACCTGCACAATGTCCCAGACATCTCATGCTCACAGCCATGCCATCATGAACAGTCAATTCCACTACTACGACATGCCCTTGGTCCACCCACTTACCTGGATGACTGCAAGAGCCACCCATACGGCCCGCACAGGTCTACTCCCCACCCTAACCTATCCTCTACACAGCTGGTGGGGAGACCCCTTTTTCTTTTTTTTTTTTTAAACAAACATCACAGCACATCATTTCCCTGCTCAAAACTCTCAGAGGCCCCCTTTGCTACAGAATATAAATTTTACATGCTCAACTATGGCCTGCAAGGCCCAGGCTTGATCTGGCCCCCGCCTACCTCTCTCTGCACACCCCTCTTGTACTCTGCCTCTGTTTTCAGGTAATGTATGCCCACTCTGAAAATCTTAGACAATGTGGAGTAGAGTAAGAAATAAAATACCAGCAAGTGATTACAACACAGATGAATCTTGAGGACATAATGCTCAGTGAAACTAGCCAGTCACAAAAGGACAAAAACACTGTGTGATTCCACTTCTAGGAGGTCCCTAGTAACTGAATTCCTAGACACAAAGTAGAATTGTGGTTGCCAGGTACCGGGGACGTACTGTTTAATGGGTAGAGTTTCAGTTTTGCAAGGTGAATATGCTTAATACTACTGGACGGTACAAAGTTTACCAGATGGTAAACTTCAGGTTATGGCTTTTTTTTTTCTTGCACAGTTAAAAATTTCAAAAAAATAACAGCAAGTGACGGTTTCTTAAAAACAAACTTCACAAAAGTGAGGTCAACTATCTCAGAGCAATATTAACTTTGGGCACAACCTGAAACGTCACCTAATCAACCATCCTTTAGAAGACAGCAAACGCACCTCCAGTGTAGAAGTCGGAGGTTCTCAGCCAGAAAGGATAGGCTGACCAAGCTTAGGAACCTCTTCCCTCTCAGGAACACCTGGGTTGAGGGTCCAGGCAGGTGTTTTTAAGGTCATACCTTAAAAAGCTGGATTGCTGGAAATGTCTCTTTTGTCTTGACGCCCAAACTGGCCAGGAGGTCTCATCTGCCTGTCACACTCACCACCTTCTTCCTCAACCCCTTCCTCCCTTCGACTCATAGGACTTTTCTCGATAAGCCTGTTCATGTATGTCATATTTCCAAGTAATGGCTTACTCTAATTCCCTTCCCTGATATACCCAGCGGCAGATTGTTGCTTCTATCAACACCTGTATACACGAATAAGGGATGAAGCCCTGATGGCCTCTGGCACTGGTGTGGTGCTCTGTAAACACTGACTAAGCAATCTGGGAAGCAGTGTCAAACATAGAAAGAGCCAGCCTGTGGGTATAAATACATCCTCCTCCGTAACCTCCTCCCCGGGTTAGTTTATCATTGAAGCAGGCAATCAATCTGGCTCACCCTTCAACACAAATCCCCAAAAGGAGACACACATTTCCCCCCCACCCCAGGTTTGGGAGACAGGTGTCATGGGCTGTACAGCAATATCCAGGCCTGTGTGTGCTTGATCTGGCCAAGTAAATCTAAATCTGTCAATCAGCCAGTTCTATGAAATAATATAAATCAAATAAGCTATTTAATACTGTGCAAAATAAAGTCACAGCTGTGCAGCTGAACTTTCCCTTTTTTACTACTTTGTACACAAGCTGGTGGAGCGTGCGAGGGATGTGCAGATTTTGAGGATACAGGCAATTTCTAAAAGTCCATCGGAAATGACAAGCATCCTGCAAGTCTACATTGTAGAACCTTCCCGCCTCAGTTTGGAGGGAAGAGGGAGGCGTGCAAAGAAAGCTTCCTGTGTGTCAGGAGCAGAATCCAATTTGTCTGCTTCGTAACCTTCTTTGCAGCCCACATGTGCACCTTAAAGCATGAACCAAGGCAACCTCAGCAGTGGGCATGCTCGCCATTAAGAACCTCAGCCACTTTGCAGACCATGTTCATCCCCACCTAGCACCTGCAGGCAGCCAGCAGACCCACAGGTAGCAACAAATGTTGCAACACAGCGCTACTCACTGAATTGTCTTGGCACCTTTGTCAAAGAAACAAATCCAGCAACCTGACTTCTAACCCCCATCTATGGCAGTCTTTGCCACAGAAAGCGGGTCTGGGAGGTCTGAGGCCAGCTCCTGTGCCTCTTCCCCTCCGTGGCACCTGAAGCAAGGCCAGACGTGGCGCAGGTCGCCTGAGAACTCATCACCTTTGTCCAATGAAGTCGCTTAGCCCTACATTTTCTTTTCATAATACCAAAACCTTTAAAAAGGAGGTTTCACCCAACTGAGGGAAGAAAAGGAAGGACTGATATACACCACAACATGGATAAATCTCAGGGATAATTACGCAGAGTGCCAGAAGCCAGACCAAAAAGAAAGAGTACATGCAGTTTTGATCCCATTTCTATAAAAACGCTAGAAAACGCAAACTAATCTTTGTATGTTGGCTTTGTTTTTAAGAAAATGCAAACTAGGGGCGCCTGGGTGGCTCAGTCGGTTAAGCGTCCGACTTCAGCTCAGGTCATGATCTCGCGGTCTGTGAGTTCGAGCCCCGTGTCGGGCTCTGGGCTGATTGCTCAGAGCCTGGAGCCTGCTTCTGATTCTGTGTCTCCCTCTGTCTCTGCCCCTCCCCCATTCATGCTCTGTCTCTCTCTGTCTCAAAAAGAAATAAAATGTTAAAAAAAAATTAAAAAAAAAAAAAGAAAATGCAAACTAATCTATAGTGACAGAAAACAGAGCAGTGGTTGCCTGGGGATGGGGACCCAGAGCGAGATTCCCTAGGGACTCAAGGAAACTTCTGGGGCTGATGTAGACAACAATACGATATACACCCCTGGGCTGGGGTGGGGGAGGGAAGCAAATACCTGAATCGTCACAATAGCTTCTGAGGGTCTATAGATACACTCCCACCTCACCAACCCTCTCTAGAGTCTCTCATTTCTTGTTCTCATAAAGTCTGGAATACTATATACCAAAATACTAATGGTAATTATCCACAGGTGATGCCTATTGTCTTATTTTCTGAGACTATTAATTTTATATTCAAAAACAAAACATTTTTAAATAACATGATTCAAAGTTAATACCAACCAGAGACCTAAATATGAGGAACCATAAAACTTCCAAAGACAACCTAGGCAGTCAGCCCTTGGACATCACACTTAGTAACATATTTATGGATGTGTTTCCCCAGGCAAGAGGAAACAAAAGCAATTATTAACTCCTGGGACTACATCAAAATAAAAAGCTTCTGCACAACAAAGAAAACAAACAAAATAAAAAGGCAACCCAGTGAATGGGAGAAGATATGTGCAAATGACATCCAATAAGGGGTTATATGAAGAATAAAAACTTACACAACACCCCCCCCCCAAAAAAAACACCCACATTCACACACATATACAACCCACAATTCAATTAAAAATGGGCAGGGGACCTCAAGACACTTTTCCAAAGAAGACGTACAGATGGCCAACACACACATTAAAGGGGCTCAACATCATCAGTTGTCAGGGAAACATGAATCAAAACCATAGTGAGATATCCTGTTATACCTGTTAGAATGGCTAGTATCAAGAAGGCCAGAAATAACAAGTGTTGGGAGTATGTAGAGAAAGAAGGAACCCTCGTGCACGGTTGGTGGGAATGCAAACTGGTGCAGCCACTCTGGAAAACAGTATGGAGGTTCCTCAGAGAATTAAAAATAGATCTACCATATGATCCAATAATTCCACTACTGGATATTTACCCAAAGAAAACAAAACACTAATTCAAAAAGATATATGCCTCCCTATGTTTGTTGCAGCATTATTTACAATAGCCAAATTATAGAAGCAGCCCAAGTGTCCATCAGTAAATGAATGGAGGAAGGAGATGTGGTGTATATATATAATGGAATATTACGCAGCCATTAAGAATGAGATCTTGCCATTTGCAACACCATGGATGGACCTAGACGGTATTCTGCTAAGTGAAATAAGTCAGTCAGAGAAAGAAATACCAACCATATTATTTCATTTATATGTGGAATCTAAAAAACAAGTCAACAAGGAAACAGACTCTTAAATACAGAGAACTGGTGGGGGAGGTGAGGAGAATGAGCAAAATAGATGAAGGCGTTAAACAGGTTGAAAGTTCTAGTTATAGGGGCGCCTGGGTGGCTCAGTTGGTTGAGCGTCCCACTTCCGCTCAGGTCATGATCTCACGGTTCGTGAGTTCGAGCCCCACGTCGGGCACTGTGCTGACGGCTCAGAGCCCGGACCTGCTTTGGATTCTGTGTCTCCCCCTCTCTCTGCCCCTTTCCTGCTCATGCTCTGTCTTTCTCTGTGTCTCAAAAATGAATAAACATTAAAAAAAATTTTTTTAAATAAAAAAGAAAGTTCTAGTTATAAAATAAACGTTGTGGAGATGAAAGTACAACATGGGGAATATAGTGCATAATATCCTAATAATGTTCTGCAGTGATAGATGGGGTTTACACTTACATGGTGAGCACCGAGTGAGGTGCAAATTTGTTGAATCACGTTGTACACCCAAAACTAACGTTGTATGTTAGTTATACTTCAATTTAAAAAGGTAGGGGCACTTGGCTGGCTCAGTCATTAGAGCATGCAATCTTGATTTCTGGGTTGTGAGTTCAAGCCCCACATTGGGTGTAGACCTTACTTAAAAATAAAATCTTAGGGGCGCCTGGGTGGCTCAGTCGGTTAAGCGTCCGACTTCGGCTCAGGTCACGATCTCACTGTCCGTGGGTTCGAGCCCCGCGTCGGGCTCTGTGCTTACTGCTCAGAGCCTGGAGCCTGTTTCAGATTCTGTGTCTCCCTCTCTCTCTGACCCTCCCCCATTCATGTTCTGTCTCTCCCTGTCTCAAAAATAAATAAAACGTTAAAAAAATTTTTAAAAATAAAATAAAATAAAATAAAATAAAATCTTAAAAAGCAGTAATAACAACCATATGACACTCCCTGTGGTAGGCAGAATCCCTCAAGGATGTCTATATCCTAACCCTTGGAACCTATGAATATGTCACCTTATGTGGCAAAAGGGACTTGGCAGATGTGATTAAGTTAAGGCTTTGAGATGGGGAGACTACCCTGGACTATCTCAGTGGGCCCAAGGTAATCACAAGGGTCCCTATTCGTAAAAGAGGGTCAGAGTCAGTGTAATGGCAGGAAGGAGGCCATGAGCCAAGGAATTCAGGTGACCACCAGGCCCTGAAAAAAAGTCAAGGAAACATATTCTCTCCTAGTGCCTCCAGAAGGAACAAAGCCCTGTTGACATACTGATTTTAGCCTACTGAGACCCTTCTCAGCTTTTCAACCTCCAGAATATAACAGAACATAACCGAGTCGCTTTAAGTCTCTAAATTCGTGGTGATTTGTTACAGCGGCAAGAGGAGACTGATACACTCTCTTCCTTCCTTCAATGTTATGTGTTCATCTGTTCTGGCAACAAACCTTTACTGAGCATTCATGCCATGCCAGACATCATCCTAGACCTGGGGAATAGCAAGCATTCCTTGCTCCAGAGAAGTCACCAAAGCAGCTGGCACCTGTTTGAAGCAGGCCAAGTGTCCACCATTGTTCTGAACACGTTTGCAACATTGATTTGGAAATCTTTCCAGATCGTAGTTATTCAGCTAACCCTGTAATGTCACACTTTCAACAAGCAATTATTCTTTTAAAAAAAGAGTCTTACTTACAATTATGTATATTCTAATTGGGTAATATGACTGACAAAGGCCTTAATTATGGTCCATAATTCACACCTAGTGTATCATTAGATCTTTGCTACAAGTCGACATTTGTGAACATCACACCACTGTCTTGTCATTTGTGCAGCTTTCTCCAATTATTGCACTTGCAAGGGCAGTAGCACAAGGTGAGGTGACAAATGATCGTGGTCCAACCACCAGAGACTTTTCTACCTGAGAAAAAACATCTTCTGGTGACTCTAACCCAAAACACAGAAGGGGCTCCAATCTAGTGGGTATCAACTCCACCCTAAAGGAACTTCATTTGCTAGTCTTGTGAATTATTACAATAGTTACGGAAAGGTAGGCTGCTCACACTCCTACGTTCAGATGAGAAGACCAAAGCACAAATCAGTCAAAGGCATCAAGTCAAGACGTGAGAATTTGCCGAGTACCTGTCTCACTTTTCCATACGGATCTTGAAGCACTAGCTCAAGGACAGCGGCCACGTGGACCTTCACACTGCCTCGCCATCAGGACACAAACATTCTTCTTTTGGGGATTGTTTATGTACTTGTACTTGGCTGTAGATTTTATTACAAGGATTCTACCCAGAGTCTAAGAGGGAGCCAGGGAGCTTGGCCCTGCTGACACCTTGATTTTGGACCTCCAGAATTGTGACAAAATTAATTTTTGTTGTTTTAAGTCATCTATTTTGTGGTATTTTGTCACAGCAGCCGTAGGAAAACAATTAAAGTACACATTACCTAGGCATTCTAGAATAATCAAGAGTTAGGAGTAGGTAGGGTTGATCCAGAAACCTCCCCAGGAAACTGTGAGCTTGACAGAGGTTCTAAAAGTAGGAAGAACACAGCTTGGGAAGGAGAAAGGCTAGGGACCAAGAACATCTAAGCAGAATACAGAATCCATCCACAGCCTAGAGATACCAAGGCATCTGCACATGCACGCACAAGGCACTGTATGTGGCACCAGAGCTGCTCAACACCAGGAGATCCCAGTTTATGCCTACAGTGAAGGGAAAAATTAGCACAATGGATAAAACCAAGATTTGGAAAGGATGTGGGAACATGGAATCCCAGGGGCCCTGTTGGTGGGAATATGAACCGGTGCAGCCATTGTGAAAGTAACTCAGCGGCACTGGGGTGAATTGGCATGTGTGCGCCCCATGACCCACACGGCCCCACTCCTGGGCACAAAGCCCAGAGAAGGTTTTACACAGGGCCCACGGGCACACAGAGGATGATGCTTGCCACAGTGCTGACAAGGTCTCAGCTCTTGCAGACATCTGAGAGTCTGCTTTCACTCCACAGGTAATTCACCTGGACTTCTGGCCTCATCTCCAGCCTTGGTTCTGGTGATTAGCAGTTCTAGTTTTGCTCAGAGGCGGCAACCCTGCCCTGAGGAAGGTAAACTAAAACAAGAGAAACATCCAGGGAAACAATCCGAAGAGCAGTTACTAAGAACGTCAACTGCAGGGGAAATGCTGTCTTCGCGGCACCTGGGCACACTGCTGCCAGAGGGACGGGGTACCTGTTGGCAGTATCTATTAAGATGTGACTCTGAATCCTGTCACCTTGCGAGCACTTCTCAGCATCCAGCCACAGAAGTGCACAAAGATGCTTGTTGTAGTACTGCTGTATGGAAGAATCGGAGACAGCCTGAACGACAATTGGTGGAGAAATGCCTCCATTGGATTAGGTACAGCCGTAGTGTGGATATGGGCCAGCCGTTTATACGGATGACAGGGACCTACATGCAAAGATCCTGGAGACCTATAACTGAGTAGAACAAGGATACATAGAGTATAATGACATTTATGTCAATATTTTAAAAGACCCATCCACCAATAGATAAATGGATAAACCAAATGTGGTGCATTCATACAATGGAATAGTATTCAGCCATGAAAAGGAATGAAGCCCCGACACCTGCTACAACATGGATGGACCTTGAGAATATCATGTTAGATGAAAGAAGCCAAACTTTACAGTCCCTGTGTTACATGGTACCATTTATATGAAATCTGCAGAACAGGCTAGTCCATAGAGACAGAAAGAGGAGTGGTTTCCAGAGGCCACGGAGAGGGGAAAATGGGGGGGAGGGGGTGACTGCCACACGGGCCCAGGTTTGTGTTTGAGATGATGAAAATATTCTGGAGCTCAACAGTGGTGATAGTTACACAATGCTGTGATTGTACCAAACAAAACCTACCGAACTCCATGAAGGGTGAATTATATGCCATGTGAATTATAGCTCACAGAAAAAGAATATGATCGCATGGGAGAACTTCAGCAATGGAGCTGGGAATGTAGAGGAGGCAGGTTTTCAGGGTACAATCAACAGGATGCAGTGAGAAATGTGATTTGAGGCCACGGAAGAGAGAGTGAGGGGGCAAGAGGGCACAAGAGGATCTGGAAGCTTCCAGCTCACTTACAGAGCTCCCCTGATGTATACATCAGGTCATTGCCAGTAAACCTGACCTGGACCTAGCAGCTAGCTTTCGGGGTTTGGGTTGGGGTGGTCAGAATAGGCACAGCCACTTGCCAGTCTAGGGGCCCATCTTTGGGGCTGAATGGTCTTGGACACAGAGGCCAGGAAGCCACCGCCCACTCCCAGCTCTGATCACCCAGCCCCAGAGTTCAGCCCGGAGGTTTCCTCAGCTCTGTGACTGACGCAGACCACAGGGAGCAGCTAATGTCACAGCTGCCACAGCCACCAGATGGGGAAGGAAAGGGAAGGCAGCCCAACGAAGGAATGGGGAGCCGGGGTGCAAATCACACTTTCCCCTCTGCAGCAAAGTAAGACCGGGGCCCTAGCCCTGCAGGGCCAAGTGCACTCAAAGCCCAGTGCTGCCTCTCCCAGAACCTTGGAGCTGGCCTCACCCCACGAGGCTGGCTTCGCCCACTGCTCCCAGAAGGCGTCCTCAGAAACTGAGCCGGAGCACAAGACACGGCTCCCTGCTCTTTGCATCGGTGCACCCTGACTTCTCTTTCCTCGGATTTTCCTTCGACCTCCTGGTCAGCCATCCCTTAGCTGGTTCCTGACTGGAATCTCCTCCTCAGCCTTAAACTATGCCATTACTCCTTCCTGTCTGCTTTCCTCCATCCGTCCGCCCATCTGTCCCTTCGCTCCTCTTTTCCCCTCCCTGGGTGATGAGGACTTGGCTTTCATCTCATGTTGAGACCCTGAGGACTTGGCTTTCATCTCATGTTGAGACCCCCGAACTCATGGCTGTAGGCCTCCACTTGACACGCACCCTCCTGGTGGCTGGAACGGTATTGCCCTGAATTACCTCTACTTCCCCATCTCGTGAGTCATGACAGGAGCGCTGCTCTGCTGTCCTCGCAGAGTACACGTGCAGGTATTCTCAAGGGCGGTCATTCTGCCGATAGTGGCAGGTCATTCCACTGGTCAAACACTGGTTCCACGTGTCCTTGCCACATCCAAGGCCCCACCTCTCTGCTGATGGGGAAGATGGGCGATCTTCCCTTTGGGGTTTGTTACTCTGGCAGAAGGACTCTGGAAGAAGTTGGCTTCTCACGGGTGTTGAGGGCCTCCTCAGCACAGGCACCGCGTTAGGCACTCTACGTCACCCGTCACCGCCTGGAACGCTCTCAGGACGGTCTCTGCCGAGTGGGTCTTATCGCGGACGTTAACTGGGGAGTAACTAGGTTAAGAGAGGTACAGTCCCAGCTGCAGGGTGAAAGGGCACACCCTACAATGACTTGATTCCCTGGCTGGCTCACCAGGTGGCCTCTGTGCAGGACTAAGAGCAAACGTTGTCCTTTCCCTCCCCAGACCGGGATCCCCCAAACCACTGCCTTCCGAGTAAGTGGAACCACCAGTTACTGCTGTTCAAGCTGCAAGTTGGGCTGTGACAGGACACTTGATTCTTCCTGCCCCTCACACCCACATGTAGCCCATCAACTCAACTGAAAAATCTCGAGTGCAGCCATTCCTTTCAGGCCTACTGTCCCCACCTTGGTCCTTTTCCCATTTTGTTTCTATCTCCTATCTGTAGGATTCTAACGTCTTCTCCATGTGGCAGGTCGTGTCTCCTCCAAAAGGCTTCTTCTGGGTCTTCCTGAGAACCTCTACTGATCCAACAGAAGATACCCTTTTGAGTGCTCTGAATCTCTGCCAATCACGTGGCATGTGTTCTTGTCACCCTCACCAGCCAAGACCTCTGCTCAGGCCCTCCAACTGCCCTCCTGGAGAAAGGACTCTTTTATAACCTTTGTGCTAAACACAGGAAAATAATCATCCTCAGTCTTTGAGAAATTTTCTTAAAAAAAAAAAAATCGCTATCCATAGAGGCAACTAGATTTAAAAAAATAAAACTGTTTCAAATGTTTGTGCCTTTGGCCTTTGGAAAAGGGGGAGGGAAGGAAGAGAAGGGACAGCTGACTGAGAAGGTTGTTGTCATCCCCACCACTGGGGAGGCATTTGATTTTGTAAGTATTAATCAAAATCATTCTTGATTATAGCAAAAACAACCTTTGCTATAATTTTAATGCAATTAACTGGAATATATGGTAATTCTGAGCAATCTTGCTCTTGAGATTAAAGAACAGCCTGCCAGGAAACATACGAATAAAGCTTTAAGATCAAAATTTGCATAATTAGGTTTCTTCCCCAGTCGCCCCACCCCCACCCCGGCTTCTCTGGCTAGGAGAAATTCTGGTGAAAGGAGATGTCAGCAGGCCTACAGCCCGGGCTGGCTGTGTGTGCTTCCCTTCCAGGATGGAATATTCCTTTATGAAAGCATGTTCACATTTTGACAACACATCCCTGATAGAAGGCAGCCGAAGACAGGAGGAGAAATTACAGAGTACAGAGGTTTTGAACCAGACATTCGGAGGTGGGAACAAAAAAGCAGCAATGCGTTCTAGCTTATGCAATTGCTTCCCAGCAGCTTACTACACAAACGTGTCCATCCCACTCTAGAAGTATCACACTCTATTCTTGAAAAGATTACCTAAGCAATAGATCAAACCCCAAAACTATGGGTTTTGTTCATGCAACATGTTTTAACACCTGGGGCACAATGGATTTTTCTCAGATATTCTCCCAACCCAGGCACTGTTGCCACTGAACAGGCCCCACGTCCTACACACCCCCTGGCAGGGCTGGGACAGCCAGAACCACTGTCCCACCCCGCACGGCCCTTTTCCTACTAGCTCTAGCATTCCTGACCCTCTGAGGAAAGCCTGCATAAGAAAAAGCATCAGGCGGTTATGTTCCTGAAGACGCGACAGGCAGGGACGGTAGCAGCCACACACACTGGACGTGCATGCTGGGGACTGAATGAAAGGGTTTCACCCGCCCCCCCCCCACCTTCCACCATGTGTCTCACACAGTTCGTCCAGTGAATCCTGCCCATACAATGATCTTTAACATTTGAAATCATGTCAAATGCCAACAGTACCATTTCCTCTTCAGTTATTCTTGGACGTGCGGTAAAGTTTAGGCTGAAAGGTTAATATTCCTTTATCAGAAGGCTTGGAGAGAACAGAAGGCATCAGTTTTGTTCTTTTCTACTTTGAAAACAAATGCAGAGAGGAGGGAGACAAAAGGCGGGACAACAATTGCATTTTTATGTTTGTAACAGACACTTTCAAGGTAAAGCACCATACTGGAAACTACTCAAAAACCTAAGAATCTGCCCTGACTTCTGGCTCCAGATGGCAGACCCAGCACACGTACATTCCCTGCGTCCTGAAACCTCTGGGGAAGATCAGAAAAGCACTGGCAGCAGGAGGGGGTCGGGGAGAGACCGGCCACCTGAAGAATTCAGGTGGAGGAGATCAGAACAGAGAAAGCAAAGGCAAAGGAGCAGAATGGCATCAAATATGGGAGGGGAGGTGGCACAACCACTTTAGAAAGCTCCAGCACTTTCTTACAAAGTTAAACACGCTCTCCGAGACCTTCATCCAAGAGAAATGAAAACACAGGTCTGCAAAAAGCCTTCTACACCAATGTTCATAGCAGCTTGATTTGTAATAGCGCCAAGAGTGGAAACGACCCGAATGTCCCTGAGCAGGAGAATGGACAAACAACATGTGATATAGCCACACGACATGAACCACTCAGCAATAAAATGGATTGCAGATACATACTAGAACATGGACGAACCCTGAAAACATTATGCTGCGTGAAAAAAAAATCAGACACAAAAGAGCTAATATTATATGGTGCCATTTCTATGAAATTCTAGAAGAGACAAAACTAACCTAGGGCATAGAAATCAGATCAGCTGTTGCTTGGATTTGGGGGCAGGCAGTCTCAGAGATGATGTAAAGGGAAATTAAGGATCTTAATACTTTAGTGTTTACTGTTTGTAAGTTTTACCTCGATAAAAGAAATCCTTGAGAACCTTACGAAAGCTGGGGGCACAAAAACTTGTAAATGCTATTGAAGAACCCTGAAAACCTTAACATCTGAGCATTTTCCTGTGTGTACATTGTACCTCAATAAAAAGAGGGACTTAATAACTATCTAGAACTAAGTGAATAAACAATTTAAGACACTATCAAAGAACATAAATGAAGACTTGACTTGACCAACTGGAAAGACATACTAGGCTGTGGCTGGAAGGATGTGACATCATAAAGAGGTCAATTCTCTTGATGTCAATGTTTTTTAATTTTTTTTAATGTTTATTTATTATTTTTGAGAGACAGAGAGACACAGAGCATGAGCAGGGGAGGAGTAGAGAGAGGGGAAGAACAGAATCTGAAGTAGGCTCCATGCTCTGAGCGGCCAGCACAGAGCCTGATGCGGAGCTCGAACTCACAAACTGCGAGATCATGACCTGAACCAAAGTCAGTCGCCTAACTGACTAAGCCACCCAGGTGCCCCTCTCCCTGCCTGTTTGACACTGTGGGACCGTAGCTGGTTAACTCCCCAACCTCAAGCAATCTCCACTGGGTGCAAGTCAGTGTCGGGGGAGAACAGTGGGACAGGGAATGAGGAAGGGCCTAGGAAAGTGGCCAAGAAAGAAGCACAACCTGCCGCTCCCCTCCACCGCCCACACACCCCACCCCTTCACCACAGAGAAGCTGGACATCTCCCTGCTAAAGAAACTGAGCAAGCTGGCGAGGAGGAGCTGGCAGCCCAGGCAGACCTGGGACCTGGCCAGCCCCAGCCTGCTCCCTGGTTCCCTGACCACCCACAGCCCCAGGGTGCAGCCCTTCCTCCTCCACACTGTGCCCATTCCCAATCTCCCCGGCCTGCAGCCCGCCTCCCAGCCCAGGGAGAGGAATCCCCAGCCGGGTCTCTACTGAGCAGACACCAAGAATCACCAGACACTGGGGGAAACCAGCAACTTCCCTTCATTCATCAAACAGTTATTGAGGAGACTGACAAGCTGCCCTGCTCTGATCTCAGCCCCAGGAAACTTCGGCAAACAAGGCAACTACAAGTCATGTCCTCACAGAGAATTCTACTGGGAATGGTCTATCCATGCAATGGAATATTATCTGGCTATCGAAAGGAATGAAGGCCCGAGCCATGCTACAACCTGGATGAGCCTTGTAAACCTCACACAAAGTGAAAGAAGCCAGACACAAAGGGCCACATACTGCGTGATTCCATTTATATAACACAACCAGAATAGGTGCGTGCCTAGAGACTGAAAGCTGGTTAGTGGTTGTTAGGGGCTGGGGAAGGCGAGAATGTCTAGTGACTGCTAATGGGTACAGGCTGT
This sequence comes from Acinonyx jubatus, assembly GCF_027475565.1. NCBI lineage: Eukaryota > Metazoa > Chordata > Mammalia > Carnivora > Felidae > Acinonyx > Acinonyx jubatus. The sequence goes on from NC_069389.1 coordinate 120,220,014, forward strand.
CCGTTTGCATTTGGGGTGATGAAATGGTCTTGGAACTAGACAGAGGTGATGGTCACACAACTCTGTGACCACCCCACATGCCACTGAATTGTATAAAGGGGTGAATTTTATAGTATATGAATCATATCTCAAGGTTTTCGAAAGCCATAAAAAAATTAAACTGCATTTCAAGATGGGATGTTCGCAGGGAAGCCAGTGTGAAAGTGATTCTAGTCAGAGACTACAGGGAACCAGACTGGAGTCCAGCTGCCTGCATAACAGGGAGTGGGAGAAGGATCGAGAAGGAAGTACCCAGGGTGTGAGGAGGAGGGGCAGGGTGATGTCTTGCTCACTATAAATACATCTGGCCTCTAACCAGGGCCTGAGCCTGGCTTCCCAGACATGAAACATGGTGTTCTTCCAGGGGCTGTGTGTCTGGCTTAAACACAACAGAAGCACTCTGACCGTGCTGCTTGCGATTCAAATCGCAGCAAATCCAATCGTATTTTCAATGACCAAGGGAGCTTTCATTTAAAGGAAATCCTTCAAGTGAATGCTTTTTATAGGCTTATGGAGCAGCAGGTTAGCACAGGATAACTTAGTCACCAAACACTGAAGACTTCCCAAGTACCAAGGCCTGGGGGAGAGAAAAAGAAGATAAAAAAACTCAGTTTGGAAAGGGGGGGCAGACATTCTCTGGGAGCACAGGGAGAGGGCATTAGGGCCTGAGATCCATTGAAATGCTTCAGATCTCTTCAAAGTGTTCACTATCAACGCTTCCCTTCTTTAAACCTACCTTTTTCTGAATCTTTATTTGAACCACCTCTTGACTGTTTTAGGTTATTAAACACATGTCTCCTGAGCAACATGTAGCTCCTAAAAAGCATTACATTTTTTAATTGAAATGAAATAATTACAGATTCAATTCAGTTGTAAGAAATGAGGCAAGGAGATCCCTTGTACACTCTGTGTAGTTTCTCCTAAAAGTCATATGTATGATGCAAAATTATAGTATACAGTCACAATCAGGATATTGACATTAATATAATCCACTCATTCAGGTTTTCCTATTTTTACCTGTAAGTTCTATACAATGTTATTACACGCGTAGATTCATGCGACCATCAACATGGTCAACAAAAAGAACACCTCTGTGCCTCATGCTGCCTTTTTATAACCATACCCACCTCTCACCTTCCCTCTCACCTGCCCATAACCCCTGATGACCACTAATCTGTTCTCCATCTCTATAAGGATATTTCAAGAATTCATAGAGATGGAATAATGCAACATGTATTCTTTTGAGACTGGCTTCTTTTACACAGTGTAATTGATCTGACATTCACCCAAGTTGTTGTGCGTATCAATAGTTTGTTTCTTTTTATTGCTGAGTAGTATTCCATGGAGTGGGCGGACCAGTTTGTTTATCCATTTAATCATCAAAGACCTCAAAGGATTCCAGTGTTTGGTAATTACAAATAAAGCTACTATCAACATTTCTGTACAGAAAGCCCTACATTTTTCCAAATGCCTTTGTGCTGCCTCTAAGAGGCAACTTGGATCACATACTTTTCCCCTCAGATATATGTAGAGAGACTGTGGTGATGTCTTCTGCTATCCAACAGTGTCATTGAAGGATGAAGTGAACCTGGCTTCATTTCTTCTAATAAGGAACTTGTGCCTAGGTTTTTTTTTTTAAATGATCACTAGAATAGATAAATCACTCACTAACCTAATCAAAAATGGAGGAGAAACTAACTGATACATACATTACAAATGAGAAAGAGACTACTAACACAATGGAAATCAAAATAACAAAACACAGCTTTCACAACCTTTGTTCATAAATGCAATAAACCTGACTTTATTAATTGATTTCCTCTTTCAATCATTTGACAAATATTTGTAAGTAAGCACCTTCTATGTGTCCTAGGTCCTGGGAATACAGCAGTAAACAAAACAGACAAAAAAAAAATCTTGTCTTTATGGAGCTTACATTCAGTTGGATTAAAAGAATATTATCCTAAAACTGTAAGATTTCAAAAATTAGTTAAGAAGAAAGAAAATCTAAAGAGAGCAAGAACCACCAAGAGCATGGAGCCTGCTTGGGATTCTCTCTCTCTCATTCCCTCCCTTCCTCCCTGCCTCTGCCCATCTCCCCCTGTCACCTCTCTAAAAATTAAAAAAAAAGATATAAAAATATTCAAAAAAATCTTTAAAAAATAAAAATAAAAATAATGAGCAAGGGATCTAAACAAACATTTTTTCCAAAGAAGACATCCAGATGGCCAACAGAGACATGTAAAGATATTCAACATCACTCATCAGGGAAATGCAAATGAAAACCATGATGAGATACCACCTCACACCTGTTAGAATGGCTAGTACCAAAAAGAAATAATAAGCGTTGCAGAGGATGTGGAGAAAAGGGAACCCTCGTGCATGGTTTACAGAAATGTAAATTGGTGCTGCCACTCTGGAAAATACTATGGGGGTTCCTCAAAAAGTTAAAAATAGAACTACCCTATGATCCAGATATTCCACTTCTGGATATTTATCTGAAGAAAATAAAAACACTAATTCAAAAAGATAGATGTCCCCCTGTGTTCACTGCAGCATTACTTACAATAGCCAAGATATGGAAGCAACCTAAGGGTCCATCGATGGATGAATGGATAAAAAAGGGTGAGATACACACACACACACACACACACACACACACACACACACACACACACCAGAATACTACTCAGCCATAAAAAAATAAAATACTGCCATTTGCAACAACATGGATAGATCTTGAGGATACTGTGCTAAGCGAATTAAGTCAGAGAAAACAAATACATGATTTCACTTATATACAGAATCTAAAAAACAAAACAACACAAAACCTACTCGCAGATACAGAAAACAGATTGGTGGTTATCAGAGGGGTGAGGGAGGGGGGTCAATTGTATGGTGACAGATGGTAACTACATTTATTGTGATGATTACTTCGTAGTGTATACAAATACTAAATGAGTATGTTGTATAATGAAAACATGATGTTATATAACAATTTAACTTCAATTAAAAAAGTGTACAAATAGAATCCAGTTAGATATTTAAAAAGAATATATACAAACCACAGTGGGCTTGCCAAGGATCACCTGGATGCTAGAGAAGGATCCGGTGATGTAATTTGTTATATTAATAAGTTAAAGGGGAACAGACAGATGTAAGATATGCCAAAACATCACTTCATAAAATACAGTGTCTTAATTCCGATTTTTTAAAAAGCCAAATTTTTAGTAAAATAGGAGTAAGAATTTATCCTTAACCCAAATCATGAACAATCAAGGAGGCCCTTTAGCACCATTATTACTTAACGTGCTCCTCAGTGTGCTAGCCAGTAGAATCAGATAAGAGGTTACAAAGAGGAAGAAAAGAAATACTTGAAAAGAAGAGGCAAAGCCATCACTATTTGCAGAATATTTGATTATATACCTAGAAATGCCAAGAGGATCAAGTGAAAAACTAGCTGAAATATAAAGATTGTTTGGGAAGGTGGTTGGTAATAAAAAATAAATACAAACTCAGGAGCTTTGTCAGATCCCAAACACCATCACTTAGGAAATTTAACGGGAAAATAAGAGCCTATTTACAACAGGAGTATATACTATAAAGTACTTGGGAATAAGTAATATGAAATGTGAATTATAAACATGAAGAAGTTATAAAACACAAAAAGAGGGGCACCTGGGTGGCTCACTCGGTTGAGCGACTGACTTCAGCTCAGGTCATGATCTCACGGTTCGTGAGTTCGAGCCCCGCATCGGGCTCTGTGCCGACAGCTTGGAGCCTGGAGCCTGCTTCGGATTCTGTGTCTCCCTCTCTCTCTGCCCCTCCCCCACTCATGCTCTGTCTCTGTCTCAGAAATAAACATTAAAAAAAATTTTAAAAAAACACAAAAAGAACATAGAACTAAATAGAGAGGGAAACCTTGTGTTTGGATGGGAAAGTTCAATACTGATAAAAAAACTGCTTCTCTAAAAATCAAGTCAATGTGATTCCAATCGAAATCCCAATGGACTTTTTTATTTTAAAAAGTTTACCCTAAAGTATATATGCATGAAACACTTGGGAAAGTAGGAAATTTCACAAAAAGTGTAATTTAAGGAAGACTTGCTCGATCAGACTCTAAGATTTCTGCAATTTTTAAATCAGAGTAACATCTAAATATACTTTAAAATTGCAGTACATGAATGACCTAGCTTCAGTACTGTGTCTACAGACAATGCTTGACTCCAGTATCATTTCAAAGGCTGTTGGGGCCCACTGTTTGCACATCACTAGTCTAAACCTCCATTATCAGTTCTATGCCCCATTACTTCTGTTGCCTGCTCTCAAGTAAATGTACTCAGGAATCTCCCTGTATGCACATTCCCAAGTAAGACTACAGTAGGGAGGAAGTCACCCCCTTCCTTCTAATTCCACTCCCCAGAAAGGTCACCAGTGTAAACCGTCTGGGACCTGCTACCTCAAAAACCAAGTTTTAAAAAAACACATTTACCCCAGTGGCCTTAATGAAACCTTTCTGTAGACCAGTGGGGAAAATGACAGAAGTCATGTTCCTGTTTGAGAAGTTAAGGGAGAGGAGGAGAAAGTGCAGTGAATAGAAATTTGAAGGAAGGAGAAAGGAAAGGAGCTGAAAAGGGAGGCAGGAGGCAGAGCTGTGACAGGATGAAGGAAAACTTGAGCAGGTCCTCAGACGAGTCAGAAGAATCAAAGAAAGGGAGAGGGTGATGGATGGAAAGAGACAAGAAGGGGTTGGAAGCTGGGAAGACAAATTTAAAACAGAAACCCTGGACCATAAAGGACTGGGGAATCAATAAATCTAACAATGTGAAGCACCCACTGTGAGCTGGGGTAGGGTTAGGGATAGCTCTGGGTCTCCTGGCCCCCAGTTTAATGCCCTTTGCACTGGACAGACTGTCACTCAAGGACATGATCCAATAATCACGTGAAAGGATGCTCAGCTTCATGAGTCATTAGGGAAATGCAAACCAAAGCCACAATGAAACACTACTGCACACTCATTAGGGTTTTTCCTACAAAACAAAAAACAGAAATAAAAGAGTTGGTAAGAATGTGGACAAATTGGAACCGTCATATACTGCTGGTGGGAATGTAAAATGATACAGCGGCTTTGAAAAGCAGCCCGACAGTTCCTTAAAAAGTTAAATATACTGTTACAATGTGACCTAGCAATTCCACTGAAGAGAATTGAAAACTTAAGTCCACACAATAACATGTACGCAAATGTTTATAGCAGTATTCATAGCAGACAAGAAGTAGAAACCCAAATGTCTGTAACTAACCAATGGATAAATAAAATACTATGCCCACACAATGGAATACTATTTGGCCATCAAAAGGCATTAAGTACAGATACGTGCTAGAACACAGATGCATCTTGCCAACATGGTGCTAAATGAAAGATGCCAGTCACGAGAGGAGAAATACCATGTGACTGTTTGTTTGGCATGTTGAGAACCAGCAAATCCATACAGACTGAAAAGAAATTAGTGGTGGCCAGGGCTGGGGAGGGGGGTGGGGCTAGCGAGTGGGGAATGGGTTTTTTTTTCCAGGGTGAAAAAGTATTCCAAAATTCTGGCGTGGTCATTGTTGTTCAACTCTGTGAATATACTAAAAACCACTGAATTGTGCAGTATGTAAAAATGGAATTATGTTAATATGCAGGAGGGGAAGGGAAATCAACCTGTTACACAAAGGCTTCTGTACTTCAGAGGCAGCAGATACAAAGGTCCCTTCCGTGATCATGGGCAAGTCCCGTTGTGATTTTCTGCCTGTTTCCTCAGCTAAAGGGAGGATTGTGGCTGCACCAAAAACAAACAAACAAACAAACAAACAACAACAAAAAACAACAAACCAAAAACCAAAAACAAAACAAACCATCCTCACTGTCAGACAGACCTCCCTCTTCTTTTGAGGCTGCAGCTACCTGGCCACTGCCTCTTTGCTTGAGGCTGTCCCCCCCTGACTTCTAGCACATTCCCTCCTACTCATGGAGCACAGTGGAGCTGCCTGGCAGTGGCCGGGTTCCCTTTCTACCACAGGTCACCCTCTGGCCACACTGGATTGGGAGCTCCTTGAAGCAAAGCCAGTGCCTGAGTCATCTGGGCCAGCCCAGCACCAACAGGTGCAAGCAGCACTTAACACTTCAAGGAAGGAGCCGACTTCACCTTGCTGCATTCTGGGCTGGGGCCAGGTTTCAGGAACAGGCCTGGCATCCCCGTGCTGACTGGCACGGGCACAGACGCTGGCTCCAGGTGTGCTCCTCGAGCCAGGCCCTCAGGGTGCCTGGGCAATCCAAAATTCCTTAATCGGCTTCCTCCATCCTCCAGCATTGCTCCTTCCAACCTTCACTCTCTAGCTGGCTCCTCACACTCGCAGCACAAGACTTGTCTTTGTCTTCCCTTCACAGAAAACACCGAGGCCGTTAGGCAGGCCTGCTCCACGTGCCCCCTCAAGCCATTCCATATGCGCGGGTGATAACAACAGTTACAGTCACTGGCATGAATTAAGCACTAAGGTTCAGACCTTCTCGCTCCCACCTCTCCTAGCCACCCCATAATTAGGTACCATTATCCTCAAATATTATGAACAAAGATTTTGAAATGTAATTTATAACAGCAAAGACCTAGAGTCCACTGCAATATTCATCAAAAATCATGCATTCCAAACAATTTTACTTAAGAAAATATGAGGTTACATAAACAGGATAAAGATACACACACACACACACACACACACACAATATTTATATATCCCAACTTGTGTTTTTAGCAATGGCAGGACACATCATTCAGACTGACCTTCCAATTACAAATGACGAAAAGGGCTGATTTTAAGAACATCCCCTTAAAAGCCCTGAACAGCTGACAAGATGGTAAAAACAACCACAACAAAACCTATCAGAAGGCAGGATATCCTGCCTTCTGGAGACTAGGAACCCATGCACATCCAGCTGTCTGCCCTGAAGGCATTTGCCAAACTGGATAAACTTGTTTCCACAACCTTCCAAGGCAGGCAAAAGGATCTGAAACATGGGCCATGCCACCTAAATCGAGGAAATCTAACAGCAAATTCTTCCAACATTAAATCGGGACCCTAAAGACCTACACCCTTGACATAAGGGTGACTCAGAAACAAACTTGTCCTTTCCCAGTTTGGCCTCCAGAGGGCTGCAAGGAAGGCTGCATTAGTGCTGGAGAAACAAGGGGGAAAGCTTAGGAACCTGTTTTAGGTGAGCCAAGATGAATAGCATCCCAAAGCACCTGACAAAATCAAATACAAATCTCTGGAACAAGGGACATTTATCCTAGCCTTCAAAGAATCCCCACATATATATTTCAAGGACAATGAGCAGTACACAGCCAAGAATAGCCAAGCACAAGAGGAAATAAAGCATTGTAAATGAGAATATAAAAACAGAAAAATGGGTTTTTTTCTTTCAAGATAGTGGATCAGCACACGAGTTCTCAGCTCATCTTGTCCCTGAAATGTAGCTAGATCAGCACCAAACCATTTTGCACACCTAGGAAATGGATCTGTCGATTAACACAACAATCTGTATAACTTGAGCCACAGAACTCAGCAGGTATGCAGTGTGGAGAGGAACTGGGGGAGAGAAAAGCCAAGGAGGATAGGGAACTGTTTTTGCCAAGAGAGAACAGAGAAAGTAGGGGAGAGTGTGGCACATCGGGAGAGTGCAGGAAAACAACTCCCCCAACAGTAGCTGGAGAGAGAGAGTGAAAACTCTCACAAGGGACTGAGCAAGAAATCTGTTCCCCCAAAACCACTGATGGGGAGAAAGGAGAGGGTTTCAATACCATTAGGACTCTATAAAGAGAGGAGCACGAGGAGCACAGAGTCAGAAATTCCAGAACTCAGTAGCTGGTGGTGCTCTGGTGGGGAGGAAGGGTGAATCCCCAGGAGCACGCAGCAGCAGGGTCTGAGAGGTCTATGGGCCACATGGGGAGAAGCAGTTCCCCTGCTTGGAGAGCATTTGGTAGAGGCTATACGGCCTCTCCACAGGCAAAGGTCCCAGTGAACCCCAGAGAACAGCCACGTTTGCTGGTATTGGAACAAAGACACCAGAGTGCGGTGAAACCCGGCGCCGGCTGTGTGTTGCGATTTGCCATGATCTCTGAACTTTCGCTGCTGTGCGATCACATGAAATTTTTCTGGGGCAACCTGGCACCCGGCCACAATCTCTGAACCTCTGCTGTAGTGCAATCACATGACCATTCTCTGGGGCAAGCCAGCACTCAGCCACTGCTCAGCAAGACCCTCCCCAGTGGGTCCGAGCAAGTCCAAGCCGCAGGGGTGTCTGAAGTGAGGGGTTTGGAAACACAGCCCCATCTGAGATAAAACTCTGGAGGGAAGAGCCTCCTGGCATGCTGACGGCTTGGATACAGACAGGATAGAGGCAGGGAGTGGATGGAAGCCTGAGACAAAGAGGGGTGCTTGATCGCAGGTTGGTGAGAGCCCAAAGTTCCTGTGCCAGAGTCTAGGGAGCCGGGTGAAGCCATTTCCACCTCTCCTGCACACGTGCAGGCACAGGCACACGCACGTGCAAGTGCACCACACCCATCCACCCCAGTAAGCTAAGCAGTGCTACCTAGTGAGAACAGAGCCGTTACACCAAGTCCTGCCCAACTGCACCCTCCAAGCACATTCCCTAGAAGATCAGCACAAGTCTCTCTGCCCACTTAGTGTGCAGACTATAGAGGGCTTCATAGTTTCAGTTCTAGGGGAAACTGGATGTAACTACATTTGGGTTTCATTCTGTTTGATGAATCAATTTTTTTTTTTTTTTTTGCTTCTGTCTTTAAGGTTTTTTTTTACTATTCTTTTTCTGGGATATAGAAACAAAAATTTATTTTTCTTTTAATTTTAATTCCTTTTACTATGTTCATTTTTTGTAAATTTTTTTTCTATTTCATTTTCATTTTATTTTATTCTATTTTATTATATACTTTTTAATTTTTTTCTTTTTATTCTCTTTTCTTTCTTTTCTTTCCCTTTTTTCCTCTATTCTATCAAACTTCTTTCAACAACCAGACCAAAACACTCCTAGGATCTAGCTTCCCTTATTTGATTTTTTGTGTTGTTTTTAATTTTTTAATTTATTTTTTATTTTACTAATTCTTTTTCTTCCTTCAAAATGACAAAACAAAGCAATTCACCCCAAAAGAAAGAACAGGAAGAAATGACAGCCAAGGGCTTAATCAACACAGATATAAGCAAGATGTCTGAACTAGAATTGAGAACCACAAAATTAAGAATACTAGATGTGGTTGAAAAAAGCATAGAATCCCTTTCTGCAGAGATAAAAGAAGTAAAATCTAGTCAGGACGAAATCGAAATGCTATAATGGAGATGTGATCTTGAACGGAGCCTGGGGGTAAGTGGATGGATGGATGAAGCAGAGCAACAAATCAGCAATATGGAAGATAAAATTAGGGAGAATAATGAAGCAGGAAAAAAGAGGGAAACTAAGGCAAAAGAGCATGATACAAGAATTAGAGAACTCTGACTTATTAAAAATGAATAACATCTGAACCATAGGAGTCCCAGAAGAAGAAGAGAGAGAAAAAGGGGCACTTTCCTAATCTGGAGAAAGACATGTACATCAAAATCCAAGAAGCACAGGGAATTCCCATTGGATTTAGCAAAAAACAACCATCATTAATGCAGATCATTCACAAAATACACAGATAAGGAAATAATAATGAAAGCAGCATGGGAAAAAAAATCCTTAACCTATAAGGGAAGACATATCAGGTTCGCAGCAGACCTATCCACAGAAACTTGGCAGGCCAGAAAGGAGTGGCAGGATATGTTATTCAACGTGCTGAACTGGAAAAATATGCAGCCAAGAATTCTTTATCCAGCAAGGCTATCACTCAAAAGAGAAGGAGAGATAAAGAGTTTCCCAAACAAACAAAAACTAAAGAAGCTCGTGACCACTAAACTGGGCCTGCAAGAAATTTTAAGGTGGACTCTCCGAGGGGAGAAAAGATGAAACAAAACAAAAAAGACCAAAAGCAACAAAGACTAGAAAGGACCAGAGAACACCACCAGAAATTCCCAACTCTACAGGCCACACAATGGCAATAAATTTGTATCTTTCATGTACTCATTCTAAATAAATGTCAACGGACTAAATGCTCCAATCAAAAGACACAGGGTATCAGAAGGGATAAGAAGACAAGACCCATCTATATGCTGCTTACAAGAGACCCATTTTAGACCTAAAGACACCTTCAGATTGAAAGTAAGGCGATGGAGAATCATCTACCATGCTAATGGTAACCAAAAGAAAGCTGGAGTACACATATCAGACCAACTAGATTTTAAAATAAGGACTGTAACAAGAAATGAAAGAGGGACTTTTGTCATTCTGGGTGGATAGACCCCTTATTTATATCTACTGATTGCAAACATTTATACCCCCAACGTGGTTCACCCAAATATATAAATCAATCACAAACATAAACTCATTGATAATAATACCATAATAGTAGGGGACTTCAACACCCCACTTACAACAATGGACAGATCACCCAAGCAGAAAATTAACAAGGAAACAATGGCTTTGAACGACACACTGAACCAGATGGACTTAACAGATATATTCAGAACATTTTGCCCTAAAGCAGCAGAATACCCATTCTTTTTGAATACACATGGGACATTCTCCAGAACAGGTCCTACATACTGGGACACAAATCAGCCCTCAACAAGTACAAAAAGGTTGAGATCATACTGTGCATATTTTCAGACCACAATGCTATGAAACTCGAAATTAAACACAAGAAAAAATTTGGAAAGACCATTAATACTTGGAGATTAAAGAACATCCTACTAAAGAATGAATGGGTAAACCAAGAAATTAAAGAGGAAATTAAAAAGTACATAGAAGCCAATGAAAATGATAACACCAAAGGTGCCTGGGTGGCTCAGTCGGTTATGCTTCCAACTTCGGCTCAGGACATAATCTAACAGTTCGTGGGTTCGTGAGTTCGAGCCCCACATCAGGCTCTGTGCTGACAGCTCAGAGCCTGGAGCCTGCTTCCAATTCTGTGTCTCCCCCTCTCTCTGCCCCTCCCCCACTTGCATGCACGCTCTCTCTCTCTCAAAAATAAACAAACATTAAAAAAAAGAAAAAGAAAAAAAAGAAAAGAAAAGAAAATGATAACACCACAGTCCAAAACATCTGGGATGCAGCAAAGGTGGTCATAAGAGGGAAGTATATAGGAATCCAGGCCTTCCTAAAAAAGGAAGGAAGGTCTCAGATACACAACCTAACCCTACACCTTAAAGAGCTGGAAAAAGAACAGCAAATAAAGCCCCAAACCAGGAGAAGATGGGAAATAATAAAGATTAGAGCATAACTCACTGATATCTAAATCAAAAAACCATTAGAACAGATCAATGAAACCAGGAGCTGGTTCTTTGAAAGAACTAACAAAATTAATAAACCCCTAGCCAGACTGATCAAAAAACAAAGGAAAGGATCCAAATAAATAAAATCACGAATGAAAGAGGACAGAACACAACCAACAGCACAGAAATAGAAACAATAATAGGAGAATATTATGAGCAATTATATGCCAACAAATTGGGCAATCTGGAGGAAATGGACAAATTCCTAGATACATATAAACTACCAGAACTGAAACATGAAGAAATACAAGTTGTTTTTATTTTAATATATGAAATTTATTGTCAAATTGGTTTCCATACAACACCCAGTGCTCATCCCAAAAGGTGCCCTCCTCAATACCCATCTCCCACCCCCCATCAACCCTCAGTTTGTTCTCAGTTTTTAAGAGTCTCTTATGCTTTGGCTCTCTCCCACTCTAACCTCTTCTTTTTTTTTTCCTTCCCCTCCCCCATGGGTTTCTGTTAAGTTTCTCAGGATCCACATAAGAGTGAAAACATATGGTATCTGTCTTTCTCTGTATGGCTTAAGGAAGTCGAAAATTTGAATAGACCCATAACCAGTGAAGAAATTGAATCAGTAATCAAAAATCTCCCCAAAACAAGAGTCAGGGCTGGATGGCTTTCCAGGGGAATTCTACCAAACATTTAAAGAAGAGTTAACAGGGGCGCCTGGGTGGCTCAGTTGGTTGGACGTCCGACTTCGGCTCAGGTCATGGTCTCGCGGTTTGTGAGTTAGAGCCCTGCGTCAGGCTTTGTGCTGACAGCTCAGAGCCTGGGGCCTGCTTCAGATTCTGTGTCTCCACCTCTCTCTGCCCCTCCCGTACTCATGCTCTGTCTCTGTCCCTCAGTAATAAACATTAAAAAAATTTTTAATAAAAAAAACAGAGTTAACACCTATTGTTTTGAAGCTGTTCCAAAGAAATAGAAATGGAAGGAAAACTTCCCATCTCATTCTATGAAGCCAGCATTATCTTGATTCCAAAACCAAAGATCCCACTAAAAAGGAGAACTACAGACCAATTTCCCTGATGAATATGGATGCAAAAATTCTCAACAAGATACTTGCCAATCGGATCCAACAATACATTAAAAGAATTATTCACCACGATCAAGTGGGATTTATTCCTAGGATGCTAGGCCAGTTCAATATCTGCAAATCAATCAATGTGATACATCACATTAATAAAGAATAAGTACCACATGATCCTCTCAATAGATGCAGAGAACACACTTGACAAAACAGAGCATCCTTTCTTTATAAAAACCCTCAAGAAAGTAGGGGTAGAAGAATCATACCTCAAGATCATAAAAGCCATATACAAAATACCCACTGCTAATATCATTCTCAATAGGGAAAAACTGAGGGCTTTCCCCCTAAGGTCAGGAACATGACAAGGATGTCCACTCTCACCAATGTTATTCAACATAGTGTTGGAAGTCCTAGCCTCAGCAATTGGACACCACAAAGGAATAAAAGGCATCCAAATTGGCAAGGAGGAAGTAAAACTCTCACTCTTCACAGATGACATGATACTCTAATGTGAAAAACCCAAAAGACTCCACCAAAAAATTGCTAGAACTGATCCATGAATTCAGCAAAGTCACAGGATATAAAATCAACATACAGAAATCTGTTGCATTTCTACACACCAATAATGAAGCAGCAGAGAGAGAAATTAAGGAATCAATCCCCCATTTACAACTGTACCAAAACCCATAAGATACCTAGGAATAAACCTAACCAAAGAGGTGAAAAATCTATACATTGAAAACTATAGAAAGCTTATGAAAGAAATTGAAGACGACACCAAAAAATGGAAAAAGATTCCATGCTCCTGGATAGGAAGAACAAATATTGTTAAAATCTCAATACTACCGAAAGCAATGTACATATTCAATGCAATCCCTATCAAAATAACACCAGCATTATTCACAGAGCTAGAGTAAACAATCCTAAAATTTGTATGGCACCAGAAAAGACCCCAAATAGCCAAAGCACTCCTGAAAAAGAAAACCAAAGCAGGAGGCATCACAATCCTGGACTTTAAGCTGTATTACAAAGCTGTAATCATCAAGACAGTATGGTGCTGGCACAAAAACAGACACTCAGATCAATGGAACAGAATAGAGAACCCAGAAATGCACCCACAGATATATGGCCAACTCATCTTTGACAAAGCAGGAAAGAATATCCAATGGAATGAAGACAGTCCTTCAGCAAGTGGTGCTGGGAAAACTGGACAGCGAAAAATGAACCTGGACCACTTTCTTACCCCATACACAAAAATAAACTCATAATGGATGAAAGACCTAAAGGTAAGACAAAACCATCAAAATCCTAGAGGAGAAAATAGGCAACAACCTCTCTGACCTCGGTTGCAGCAACTTCTTACTTGACATGTCTCCAGAGGCAAAGGAAACAGAAGCAAAAATGAACTATTGGGACCTAATCAAGATAAAAAGCTTCTGCACAGTGAAGCAAACAATCAGCAAAACTAAAAGACAACCAACAGATCGGGAGAAGATATTTGCAAATGACATATCAGAAAAAGGGTTAGTATCCAAAAATCTATAAAGAAGTTATCAAACTCAACACCTAAAAAACAAATAATCCAGTGAAGAAATGGATAAAAGACAATAGACACTTTTCCAAAGAAGACATCCAGATGATAACAGACACGTGAAAAAAGGCTCAACATCAATCACCATGGAAATGCCAATGAAAACCACAATGAGCTACCATGTCACACCTCTCAGAATGGCTAACATTAACAACTCTGGCAACAACACATATTGGTGAGGATGCGGAGAAAGAGGAACCTTCTTGCACTGTTGGTGGAAATGCAAACTGTTGCAGGCACGCTGAAAAATAGTATGGAGGTTCCTCAAAAAATTAAAAATAAACTACCTTACAACCAAGGGTGTATGACTAGGTATTTATCCAAAGGATACAGGTGTGCTGTTTTGAAGAGGCACGTGCACCGCAATGTTTATAGCAGCACTACTGACAATAGCCAAAGTATGGAAAGAGCCCAAATGTCCACTGACAGTTGAATGGGTAAAGAAGATATGGGGTGTGTGTGTGTGTGTATGTGTGTGTGTGTGTATCCACAATGGGATATTACTCAGAAATCAAAGAGAAGGAAATCTTGCCATTTGCAACAATGTGGTTGGAACTAGAGTGTATTATGCTAAGTGAAATTAGAGAAAGACAAATATCGTATGACTTCACTCATATGTGGAATTTAAGATACAAAACAGATGAACATAAGGGAAGGGAAGCCAAAAGAATATAAAAACAGGGAGGGGGGAAAACCATAAGAGACTCTTAAATACGGAGAACAAACTGAGGGTTGCTGGAGGAGGTTTGGTGGGGGGATGGGCTAAATGGGCAAGAGGCATTAAGGAGGACACTTGTTGGGATGAGCGCTGGGTGTCGTATGTAAGTGATGAAGCACTAAAAATCTACTCCTGAAATCAGTATTACACTATATGTTAACTAACTTGGATGTAAATTAAAAATATATAAATTAATTTAAAAAAATAGAAAAATGAACCAAGACTTGACCAGGCAATGCATAAAAGAAGAAATCAAATTGGACAATATATGCAAAGATGCTCAACCTCATGAGTAAGCAGAGAGATATAAAACCAACCATAACAATATAAAAGTATAACCCCACCAGCAGCTAACATAATACTCAAGTTGTGAGGTTGTGGTACAACAGAAATGCTTATACGCTGCTGATAGGAAGATAAACCCATAAAAACACTTGGGAAGACTGTGCAGCAACACCTGTTAAGACTGAAATTACAAACACCGTTTAACCCAGAAATGCGACTAAGTATAACCCTAGAAGAGCAATTTTCAAAATTTTGGCCTTATGACTCCAATACTAAACAATTGAGAATGTCAGAGATCTTGTGCTTGAGGTATATCCACTGATACTTATAATATTAGCAATTCAAGCTGAAATTGTCTCATGGGCTTTCCAAAGGTCCCCAGACCACAGGTTGAGAACTCCTTTCCCAGAGAAACTTGTGCCCATCTGCAGAAGAATGGTCATGGCACAGCACTGCTTGAAGCAGTCAAAAACTGGAAATTATCTCCATATATGTCAATAAGATAATGCATTACAAAAACTTACAGTATATTCAAACAGCAGAAAAATACATAGCAATGAAAATGAATGAACTACAAACACACACAACAGATCATTAGCCATGTTGGGGGACAAAGCAAAACACAAAACGTACATCCAGTGCAATTCCATTTCTATAACGTTAAAATGCAGGCCAAACTACACCGTATTATTTAGGGCCACATACATAGGTGGTAGAAGTAGAAAATAAAATGACTCCACAAAAATCAGATGGTAGGGGAGAGAGGGCTGGGATCACGAGGGGGCTTGCGAATGTCTACGGGAGTATTGTCAACATTCTGTTTCTCAATCTGCATGGTGAGGACACATTTTCACTTTATACTTGTTAAAGGCCTTGCTCACTTTTCTGGATCTATATTAGATTTCACAACAAAGGTCAAAGCTATATGCACAGTTTGACACCAATAAGGTGCAATATATATTTCTGCATAATAAATATTACTGAAATACTATATTCCAATACAGTAACACTGCTTAAACCTGGGTTACGGGATTTGGATTTTCTCTACACTTTCCAAGTTTACCACAAAGAATGCATATTACTCTTGTAACCATGTAAGCACCTGGTATCGTCAGGCTTTATTATAATTTTTAGCCTGCTGGAGGGTAGGTAATTTTATCTTATTACAGTTTAATTTGCAGCTCTGATTACTAATGAGGTTAAATATCTTTTCATATGCTTGTTGTCCTATTTGATTTCCTCTCCTATGAATTGCCTGGTCAAGTCTTCGGTTCATTTTTCTGTTCAATTTTTCTCCACTGGTTCTCAGAAAATCGTCAAAGGTATTTAAAGAGACAAGGTCACCATCTAAAAGTGAAACTAATAAGGATGAACACAAACTAGATGGGATGAGCCATCTGTGGAAATCTACGCAGAAAATGACTACCTGAAGAGACTGGGGATGTACCTGATCAGACTAGGATGAGCTCAAAGCTAGCCAAGAAGCCTAGCGTCAGCTTGAGCAGATACCAAGCCAGATTGGGTGCGATCGGACTTACACCCACATGTCTATCTGCAGGCAAAACACAAGGACAGAAAACTTTAGGGACTCACGAGGAATACTGAAAACAGAGGCTGGAATTACAAACAACATGTCTGTCTCTACAGCCGTGGGTCTCAACCTGGGACAGTTCTGCCCACTGGGGACACTGGGTGATGTCTGGAATCATTTTGGGGTTGGCAAGACTCGGGGTGGGTCGGGGTGCTACTGACATCTAATGGGTAGAAGCCAGGGGTGAATGCTAAATATCCTAATGATCCCTCTCCAAATGTCAATAGTGCCCTGGGAGAGAAACTCAGCTCAACAGCCTCTACCCAGGACAGAAAGTACTCAACCCTTTGTGACTCTTTCTCAAGTAGAAATAGAGGGGGAGAAGAACAAATGCCCAGCTGCCTTACGTTAATGAGATAATCCAAAGCCCTTGAAACTCCCACTGTGCAGGCGCTTCCAAGGGGGCCACATGCTGGGTACTGTGCTCGCCCTCTCATGGAGGGAGCCTGTGCAAATAGAGCCAAGTGAAGCTCATAGAACATCAGCGCAGGAACGACCCTCAGAGCCAGCTAGTCCAACACCCTCACTGGAGAAACACCCTGAGAGCCGATGACAGCAGCGTGGCATCAAGGGAAGAGGTGAAAGCACAGCTATCAACCATAAGATGCATGATGGCAATTAGTTCATAAAGAACCAGAAGTTAGAGAAGGGACGCCATGTGGCTTCCGAGGCCGTGCGCTAGATATGTGCCCTGCAGAACTGTAAAGAGGTGGTCAAAGACTTATACGCCGATGTTCATGACCACACCATGCTCGACAGTCAAAGGGTAGAAACAGCCCAAATGTCCATCAGCTGATGAGTGGATGGGCACTTCTCAGTGTGAGGAAGCCACAGAGACATTAAGAGACCCAAAGGGCTGAACCCAACCAGAAGTCAGAGCACAAGGGAGGCCTTACCTGCTACCACGTGAACAAGTGGTCTGGAGCCAGGACACGTGCGGCAGTCACTATGCAGAGTTGCTCCCAGCTCTGTAGGTTCCTTGAGGGCAGGTGCAGGCCTGCCCTCTGTGGTTTTCCCCACATCCCCCCTCGACCAAAAGAAATACCTAACAGCTCTGTTTATGAAGTGCTTCCTTCCAACCAATTCAACGGTGGCAGTTTGTGTGGTATCTGACAGACATCGATTGATGCATGTTCCTCAAAATTGAAAAAATATCCGTGGCATCACCCAGAGTTTGCTGCAGTGCCCCCAGGGACATGGCTCAGGACCCACGGGATGAGCCACAGGATGCAGAAGCAAAGACTGAAAGGATGGGGGGCATGCTTGCGTGTTTATTGTCTGAGCTCTTGCCCCGCAGGTGGCCTGTCCAGCTCCCCCAGCCCTATCTACCTGGGGACGCCAGAACCCCTCCTTCCCTTGAAGCCCAGGGTGCAAATCACTCCCCGTGTTTGCTTCACCAGCCCTTGTTGGCCTCCCTTAACTCTGCCCAGATCTTGTAAAGAGCACTTTAATTAGAGGTTGAATTGCTGTATCTAAGCCTGCCATCCATTTCCTGCCCACTCCCTGTGCCAGGGATTGTTCTAGATAATGGTGACAAAGCAGATGAAAACAAAGTCCCTTCCCTCATGGAGCAAAAGTCTGGTGGCAGAGACAAGACAGCAGACAGAAAATATCTGGGCATGAGGACTTTAAAGCAAGCCCAAGCAGGCTGTGATAGAAGGGTATTGGGGTGCTATTTCAGGTAGGGGGTCAGGGACAACCTAAGGTAGGGGCATGTGACCGGAAGTGAGGTCACACCTATCTGCAGGAGGACCTTCTAGCTAGAGGGGAGTGCTTAGCCTACTTGGGGGGGGGCGGGGAGTGGAGGCCAGAGGATGAGTAGGCCCCATTCTGTTGGGTCTTGTAGGCCTCAGTAAGGGTTTGCATTTGGTTTTCATTATAATTCAAAGCCATTGGAAGGTTCTGGGCAGAGGGACAGGATACCTTAGGTTTCTGAAAGATCACCTGGCTGCTGTGTGGAGACTGAACTGTAGGGGGCAGGAGTGGACTCTGGGACACCACTTGGGAGGTCACTGCCAGGGCCCCACAAAGAGGGGCACTGGTGACCCCACCAGGAGAGGAAGCCGGGGGGGGGGGGGGGGAGGAGGTGGGAATCTGAAGGATTCGGAGGGCAGTCTGTGGACCAATTAGATGTGGGGTGTGAAAGAATGAGCCACCCGGAGGAGTGGCCACAGCCGCTGCTGGCAGGACAGGGTGCAGGTACTCAGGTGGGAGAAGCAGGTCTGGAGGGGACAAGCAGAAGTTCAGGATGACACAGGGTCCTTCTGAGATGCCTATTAGCAGGGGTAAGCATCAAAATAATTTACCACAGCTGCACAGGGCATGAATCCTGTGGTTACCAGATTATGGGGAGGATGGGAGTTCCAGAGACCCTGGGGGAAGGGCCAGGATCTGGTGGGTGGGTGGGGAGAACTGAACTGGAAGGATTGATTTCAAGAACCTGACCACTAGCAGGGACCCTGCGGCTGTGGGGATGCTGAATGTAGGAGACTAGAGGTAAAGAGCTCTCAGGGCTGGGGATAGAAACTGAAGACTCAGAGGTATGCAGACGGAATTTAATTTTAAGCCTGGAAGCACCTGAGGTCAGAGAGGCGAGAAGCCTGGGAGAAAGTGCTTCCAGTGTGTGCAGGAGTGACCAGAGGGTGGCAGATGTCCCTCAGATGTCCCGTTTCCCCCAACAGGAAGCCATCGCTGACCCTGGCCAGGAGCAGTTTCAGGGGAGAGGTGGGAAGAAACTAATGGGAGCCCCCAAACTACAAGTCCACATGGTATAGAGTATGTGATGAATAAAAGATTAAAACGCAGTTTTTGTTTCTTTTTAAGCACTACTGTGGATTCTTGCATTTTTTGAGCCAGAGCGAGGAGCCAAATGAATGAATGATGAAAGGTAAAAAAAGGGATCGCTCCTGCAGAGGAGCCCAGAACTCCACAGGGAGTGAAAGGGCTATAAAGAGCAACTAAATTAGAGCCGCTCCTGCTCATTCGGACTCTGAGCCCAGCTCACCAACTCAGGAGCGTTTTCGTGCAGGCCAAGTAAAGGCTTTTGTAAACACAGTGCCCGAATTCTCACTGGAACCGCCTTAGGAAGGTGGCCTCTTCACCTTCTTGGCCCATCTAGGGAACCTAACATACCACCCATTTGCATTAGCAATTAACTGGCTACTCCAACAATTCTGTGAGGCCAACAAAGCAGACATCAGCAGCCTCTTGGTGCAGATAAGGCAACTGTTGCCAGCAAATGGCGGGGGCCACGCTGGAATGCAGGCTGTGTGTTAATTCCGTCATCCCTAGCTGAAGCAGCAATAAAAATAAAAAGAAGAATGTCAAAATGAGCCCAGTCTGTGCCGGGGCACTATTTTGGTGGCAGTGAATTCCGCACTGCAACAGTATTTCCTGCTGAGGGTACCGTCTCTAATTTGGAAAGTAATCCCAAATGAACCACCTGGCATTGCCAGCCAGATGTTGTCTAGCCCCCCAGTAAACAGATGTTCCCTGAGCACCACTCTCTGTGGAATTCAACCACAGTTTTCCAAGTGTGTTTGTTGGTCTAAAGCTGCAGAGCCCCCGTGACATCTTATGAGCAGCCCTGGACCAAAAACTCATAAAAACAGAGCTCAAAGTGGGTTGAAGCTCCAGTGGAGGTCTAGGACCACCCCCGGGCCCCATTCCTGCTCTGGTTCTCTTCCCCCACCGGCTTGGGGAGAGTGGGAACCACACAATCAGCTGAAGCCAGGACACGGGTGGGGCCGCACATCCTTCCTCCTCAGCAAAGGGGCAGGTGCAGCCGGACAAATCCAAACCCCTCGATCTGTCTGCTGGGCCACAGAGAGCACTGCGTCAAGCAGCCATCAGGACTCGGGGGGGGGGGGAAGAGAAGGAAAAGGCCTCTGGGCGGGGGCACGGTAGGCACCAGCTCCAATTTCCTTGTGAAGTAGCTCTAAAAAATCAAACCCAGGCAAAAAGGATGTAGCGGTCTCCCAGGGCCCTCAGAGGTGCTTCTAAACGCCCATTTCCACACCAAGAACATCACTGCAATCCAATTTTCTGCACATTTAAACTCCTGAACTCAGAGCATATTGGGAATTGGTTTAAGATAGCAAAACCAAAACAATGTAAGGAGACGGCACAAGCTAGTTTTTTCAAGGAATGAAGAGGAAGCTATTATCTACCCCTTAGCTGTTCTATTAGTTTGCTCTTGCGGCTACAACAAATTCCGAAAGATTTCAAACACACACTTCATTTCTTTAATCTTACGGTTCTGGAGGTCAGAAGTCCAACACAGGTCTCACTGGGCTAAAAGCAAGGTGTCAGCGGGGCTCTGTTCCTTCTGGAAGCTCTCGGGGAGAGTCTGTCCCCCTTTTCAGCTTCCAGAGGTTGTGTGTGCATTCCTTGGCTTGTGGCCCTCCATCTTTGGGCCAAATCTCTCTCACATCGCACCGTTCTCACTCCTTTACCTCCACCTTCCATATTTAAAGGACCCTTGTCCCTCAATTGGCCAGGATAACACAGGAGAATCTTATTTAAGGCCAGCTGATTAGCTACCTTAATTCCTCTTTACACGTACCCTAACAGTCACAGGTGCCAGGGATTAGGGCTTGGCTATCTGCGGGAACCCAGCACAGCTTCCCACTCACCCTCATGTGGATCATCTCCCTTCTTTCAAGTACTGCCCACAAGTTTTGGTTAGACGTTTACGGTGACTTTTTAACCTTTTACATGCAAACCGAGATTGGCTAATCAGTGGACTTGTGAGTAAGACTCAGGGAGAGCCAAGTCTGGGTTGGCAGACAGGACCCCCTGCAGCCAGGCCTCCCCAAGCCCACCCAGAGCAGCAGATGAGGACATGCCAGGTGCAAAGAGTACGAGTGGGCACACAGCAGGAAAAGCACCAACACCAAATGCTGGAAGAACCCAGGAAAGTCAGGGATGGAGGCTGGAGGGATTGGGCAGATCTGGCCAACCCAGCACATGCCCCTGTGACCTGTCTGGCTCATACCCAATATCCCATCCCAAGGAGGCCCATAGGGCTTCTGCCTCGATCCCAGCCTAGCATCCCAATACCACCAGCACTTGCGGACCACTGCTCTCCTCTCTCCCCTATGTGACCAAGTCCCAGGGGTCACAGGCTGCCATCACTCTCATTTGTTCTGCTTGGACTACAGTGAATTTTTTTAAGTGGACATATAAAAATTTTTTATATTAAAAAAAATTTTAACGGTGATATAATTCACGCACCATACAACTCACCCTTTAAAAGTGTGCAATTCGATGGCTCTTAGTACATTCACAAGGCTGTGCAACCATCACCTCTATCTAGTTCCAGAACATTTTCATCACCCCAAAAGGAAACTGCACCTATGAAGCAGTCACTCCTCCATTCCCCAATCACCCCCCAAAAGCCTCTGGCAACCAGTCATGTACTTTTTGTCTCTATGGATTTTCCAACTCTGGACCTTTCATATAAATGGACAATACAAAATGTGGGCTTTTGTGTCTGGCTTCTCTCACTTAGCTTAATATTTTCAAGGTTTGCACTGCGTATTTTTAAACCGTGGCTTGGAATGTTTTAGGCAACGTAAGAATTACTAACAGCTCGCTGGGAGCCACACACTGTGCTAAGCACTTTATCCATCTGTATTCATTCAATCCTGCTAACAATCCCTTGATGTGGATGCTGTGGTTATCCCCGTTTTACAAATGGGGAAACCAAGGAAGAGAGGTCATCTACGTTCATGACCCCTGCTTTCGTTATTCAGACAAACCTGAGTTTAAGTCCTAAACCTCACTGGGCCACTCATTTTTCATCTGAGAAATGGGTTACCAGTGAGTTACTTTTCAAGGCCATATACAAATGGCCGTTATGGACACAAGAAGGCGAAAGGGGTCATACTGTCAAAACCTTCAGGGTGGTTATGAGGGGTAAACGTGTGAGGCACCAAGGGCCTGGTGCGTGGAAGGCATTTGGGGAAATGGAACCTTCGTGATCATTACTCCCCTCCTGTACCACTGTGATTCTTCCCCCACCACACAAAAGATCAGCTTCCCATTTCTGTAGGTGCATACAGGCAACATATTTGTCCTCAGAGGATTTTTCAGAACTACTAAAATACAGTCTGTCTCAACTTGCCAGAGCCTGAAGGGCAAAGTAATGCCTTCCTACAAAATTGTTGGGGCAACTGAAAACAAGATATGTGAGGTGCCTGGCACACAGCAAGCACTCAGGAGGTGGTAGCGGGTGGCAGGGCCACAGATCTGAGAGTGACATACTCCTGGTCCCCTCAAAACGCCATTGTTAGGCCTAACAAGGCCGAGCAAACCAAGTGAAATTCAGAAAACTTTCCCAAGGCAGGAGGGCACCCTCCAGGTGCTTATAAGCAAGGACTGTGGCATCAGACAAGCCTGGGGTCAAATCTTAGCTCTGCCACCTGAGGCAAGTTACCTCACATTTCTCTGTGCCACTTTCACCTGTAAAATGGTTGCAATGGTTCGCAGACTCCTCCAGCACCTCCTAAATCACCTAGTATGACACATCATGGTGAAAATCTGAGACCTGTTCATTTCTATTCCTCCTCTCAGTGTGCATACCATGTTGAAGAATATAGCCTTGAAGGAAATATCATTTTTCTAATTTTTCTGTGCATGCACTTTCAAACATTCCATACCAACAAAAGTCAATCAAGCGATTACACTTTTTCCCACAAATGCATCATAAAAAATTAAAATGTTAACCCCGAAGAAGAAAAATGAAACAGAAAATGCAACAACCCTGTAACTTGCTTTATTTTCCTTCACAGCACTAACAATATATTATGTAGATTGTGATGTCTATGCTTGTTTTCTCCCCACACCAGGACGTTAGCTCCAGGAAGGCAGTCTTAGTTTGATTCACTGCTGCATCATCGGTGTCTGGAACAGAGCCTGACACCTTTGTAGAATGTTGAATGGCTCTTCTTGTATCAGGTCCAGGATGGCTGCCCACATGAGAAATATTTCTGCATCTTTTGTAAAACTACCTTAGACTGTCTACTGTTTTCCAGTGTTCCTCGTGTGTAACATAAATCTCACTAGCACTCAGTACAAGGACAAAGTTTTGTTTTTGCTGAGCTCATGTTTTTCACTAGCTGAATTTGCCTTCCTTGTCAGGAAGCTCAGAGCCCAACTCTACTTAATTGCAGTGTTTTCCTCAAACCTTTTTCTGATGTGGAGATGGGATATAAATAAGTGTAAGAAGATTCTGTCTGTACACGTTGGAGGTCCTATTTTTAACCACACACTGCATTTATTCTAAGATGCTTCTCAAATATGCCTGCGAACAACACGGGGATCTAGTTAAAACGCAGAATCAGACTCACTAAGTCAGGGGCGGGCCCTGAGATGCTGCATTCCCAACAAGTCCCAGGCGATGCCTACGAGGGCCCTTGGACCACACTTGGAGTAGTGCGGCTCTAGGACACTTGCTCTTTTGATTCCGCAGCATTTCTCTCTACCTCCTTGGCAAAAGTCGCCAATGGCTAGAAAACTGGGGCGGGCATCAGAAGCACCTGGGGAGCTGGTTAGACCTACACATCGCTGCCCCCCCATCCCGTCCCCGCAAATATCCTGACAAAAGGGGGTAGGAATTCGCCCAGGAAGCTCCCTGGGTGCTTTTGCTGCAGGTGGCCTCAAAACACATTTTGAGAAGCCCCGCTCAAGGGAATGAGTGTGCTCTTTCTGAGAAGCCCCGCTCAAGGGAATGAGTGTGCTCTCTTCAAGGTTTTCCCAAAAGCAATCTCCTGGTGACAGCTGTTGTCACCGGCGGTGACACCTCTTTCAGGATTTTAAGGCAGGATTAACCCGCTGTTTCTAGCCCAGCACCCAGAGGGGTCCCGGTCCCTCCTCTCCGACCACCTGGATCGCGGCAAGGTCAGTCCCCCCGGGCCCGGGGCTCGCACCCCCACTGCCCCGCCCACCCGCCCGCAGCCTTCGCCGCAGGCCTGCGAGGTGGGGGCCGGGCCGCTCATGCGCACCACGGGGCCGCGGGGCGCCGAGCCCCCGCCCCGCGGGCCCACAGGGCGGGGTCCCTGCGCGCCCCCCGCCCGCCTTACCTCTCTGGACCAGAGTGGCCAAGGAGAAAGCGAGGCAGATGAAGAACGCCGAGCGCCAGAGCACCATGGCTGGAAGCAGGCAGAGGGGCCCCGGAAGAGCGCAGTTAGCGCGAGAGCACCCGAGGGGGAGGTCGGGGAGGCGCTGGGAGCGAGGAGGAGGAGCAGCAGGAGGAGGAGCCCCGCTGCCACTGCAGGGCCCCGCCCAGAGCCGGTGCGCGCCGCACACCCCCGGGAGGGCGGAGGAGGAGCGCGCGCGAGCGCTGGCGCTGGGGGGCGCGCCGGGCTGGGGCCAGGTGCGGCGGGGCGGGGCTGCGACTGTGGCGCGAGAGGCGGGGCCAGCCTGCAGTCTCGGGGGGCGGGGCCGCCGCGCGAGGGGCGGGGCCGCAGTCTGAGGGCGGGCCCTCACCCTGGGTGCCGGCTGGTGAGCGAGGCAGTGGCGGGTGGGCACCCGGCGGGTGGGTCCGCCCGGGTTGCGGCGAGAGCCAGCGCGTTGCTGGTTGCCCGAAAGGCCTCCCCACCCCCGCCCAGTCCTCGAGAGGTGAGCCTGCGGGTCCGGAGTGTCAACAGTGGCAGAAGAGCCAGAGGCGCGGGCGGCCGGGGTGTGCAGTGATTTCCATTCCGCGCGCCAGACTCCTCCCGGCCGGAGCGGACTCGAGGCGGCGCACACTACAGGTGCGCTCTGCCAGCCGGTGACCTTGGACAGGGCTCTTTCCCTCCGGACTTGGCGTCTTCCCGGTAAAAGGCTGTTCCCTGGAAGTCCCTTCCAGCTGCGGCTCCAGGACGCAGCACTGTGCTCTTGCCCCAGTCGCTTTGGCTGAGCTCGCTGTTCACAACTGGCTGCCCGCCCACTCGCCGATCCCTGCAGGAAACTGTAGTGGAATCCCGTCCGGAGATGAAAGAAACGGGCCGTTTTCGTGGCTGCCTGCTGTTGGCAAACAGCGGCACGTCTCAAGGAAATCAGCCCAAGGCCGGGGGCGCCGGGGCAGGCGAGAGGAAAGCGGGGCGGGGGGGGGGGGAGGGCTCCTGGAGCCAGAACGCCTTGGGCCCGGGAGATGAGGGGGGAGACACAGGGTCAGCTCTCCCGAGGCTTTGATGAATGCGCTGAAAGCGCAAGTTCACATTTGCAGCGTTGATGTGAAAACGTGCTCAATGATCGACAGACGCGCTGCGGTCCTTTCCCATGAACCCCCGCAAACGGAGTCCATCTCCGGGGCTGAGCGAAATCAGATTCCAACACTGCCCTGAACCGCAAAATGCCCGCCGCAGCCTTTGACGTGAACACCCTCCAGAAGGGCTCCAGCTGCAGCCAGCTCTCCAGGACAAAGAGAGAGCTCCACTGCTCTCCGGAGTGGCAGAGCGGCGGCGTCGAGCCTGTCCCTGCCATTATTCGGCAAGGGCTGCCCTGGATCACATCCTCCTTAGAGGATGGCTACTACCACCTACCCCCAGTGTACCCCAGGCAGGCTTCCTGGGCTCCCCACCCCACTCTGCCCCGCCAGCACCTCCAGAGACAACCTCCGCACAAGCGTCTCCTGCCCCCTGAACCATAGTAGGGGGCAGGGGTCTCCTTTACATAGACCCGACATCTTTCCCCGTATGACTTCCATCCATTGCTCTGAATCCTGGGGCTAGAAAAACAAAACATTTAAGGAGTAAGTGGATGTCTTGATTTTCAGGCAGTACTTATCCAATGACACTAACTACCTGGAGAATTAACAAATACCTAGTAGCTAGGTAACACTATATACACAGCATAATCCAGGCATTTCCCCCTTATTTTTTATTTCTCACAACTTCCTGCATCACCCCAATAATTAATGAGGGGAAAGGAGCAAAAGTGGAGGTTGCTTGAGGTTGGGGAGTTAACCAGCTACAGTCCCGCAGTATCAAAGAGGCAGGGAAACCACTAGGAATCCCAGTGAGTAAATGGCTGCTAAGAACGTGTGCTTTGGAGCCAGACAGGGTTGAGATCCTGGCTGGACCAATAAAGGTTATGGTGAGGATTTCATGATATGATGAGAAATGGGTGATCTGAGACACAGTGAGCAGAGAGGTTCTTGTGAGTCTTGTAACAGCTAAAAAAAAAAAAAATACTGGCTACTGTGAGGTTGAGCAGTTACTATGTACTGCAGGCTGCAGATATGCCCCCAGTCTTTCTCACCAACTCTCGGGTGTTCTGGGCCATTCTCTTGTGTCCTGGCCTCAGTGGTCACATGTGTACCAGGAGGGCACTAGACATCATGGTCTTTAAGACCCCTACAGGCTCTAAGGGGCAAACCCCAGCACCTATAAACTCATTCACACGGAGAAGGCACAAGGAGGTGAGGAAAATGCACTCACCATGCAGCAGTCACACCCTAATGGAGCTCTACCTGGTAAAGGTGTGTGGAGATGCCTAAATCCCACCAGCAAAGCAGTGGCCATGGCATAATATGCAGGAACGCTATCCCCTAGCTCAGGGGTAGTTGTAGGCCAAATCCAGCCCGCCTGCCTATTTGTACAGCCTGCAAACTAAGAGTGGCTTTTGCATTTTTCACTGGTTTAAAAGACCAAAAGGTTATTTTGTGACATGGTAAGTTACACAAAATGCAAATTTCAGGGTCCATGAAGTTTGTGGAAACAGCCACAGCCATCCATTTCTGTATTGTCTATGGCTGGTTTTGTGCTACCACATCAGAGTTGAATACTTGGACCCTGCGATACATGGACCCTGCAAAGCCTGACATCTCTACCACACAGCCCTTTACAGAAAAAGTTTGCCAGCCTCCCTTTTAGCAGGTGGAACTGTGGCAAGGATGAATGTTAACAGGTGTGGCACGGAATGAGCACAGGACGTGACACAGCCATAAGAACCAACAGAAAAGGGGGCGCCTGGGTGGCTCAGTCGGTTAAGCGTCCAACTTCGGCTTGAGTCTGATCTCACTGTTCATGAGTTCGAGCCTCACATTGGGCTCTATGCTGATAGCTCAGAGCCTGGAGCCCGCTTCAGATTCTGTGTGTGTGTGTCTCTCTCTCTCTGACCCTCTCCCGCTCACACTCTGTCTCTGTCTCTAAAAAAACAAACAAACAAAAACAAACAAAAAAAAAACCAGAAAAAACCCAACACCAACAGAAAAGGATGATGTTTACCATGTGCCAAGAGATACCCACTCAAAAAAAAAGCCACTAATCAAAATACTGCAAGTGTCTGAGGTCAGTTAGCCTATCAGATAACTCTCCCTATTAAAATGATTCATCTGGATCTGGTTTATCTCTCAGTCTCTTATATGTTAGGTTTGTGTGAGTCTGAGAGGGCTGATGACATCGAGGCCCTGATCCTTGCCAAGCTGAAGTCCAGCCTGGGATTTGGTGAGCTTCTCAGTCAGGTAGCTGCTACTCCACTGCATTACAATTGAACATGGAGTTGATTTACATTCGGGAAATTCTACACTCAGAAACCGTGATTCTGTGTTCCAACATCCCATACCATATACACATATATACGCTCCCCAGTATGACTGCTGGGACCAACTCCTGGCCATGTCTGCCTTGTGTCCATACCAGCCCCTTGACCTCACCATCCTGCTCCTCCTCACCCTTTCCTGAACTTTTTATATCCTTAAAATTGTCACCAGTTGGAAAGCCATTTAGCCTGACAAGCTCCTCTCCCAAAACGCCTACCTATCCTCAGCTCTGACCCAGGCAGAGAAGTGCGGCATGGACAAATGGCCACCAGGCTGGTCTGGGGGTACAAAAGAGGCATAAATGGGGCTGGGACAGCTTCTCCTAATCCGAGGTAGGCTTCTGACTGCTAGCCCATCTTTCCACCACTCCCCAACCTCTGCCCCCCCCTTCCTCCTTGCACACCATATCCTTGGGAAGATTAGTTCTAAATTCCAAAACAGCTGTTACTTCACTGTCACTAGTGCAGGGTTCCTGTTCTTGCCCCCAAATGCCACAAACCCCTCCTTATAAAGTCCCCCAAGGGGGCCTCACTGACCCATGGCCAAAGTCAGCCCCACTTGCTATTACCAGTTCACCAGAGCCCTTGGAATGGTCTTGCCACCAGCCCCACCATGGTTGAAGGTACCCATTTTGAAAGCACCACTGTCCATGTCAGGAGTGCCATTTCCTGGTAAACCCACCCCCTCGCCGATCTTTGGGGCACCAGAGTGGAGAGGGAGCTTACATGCAGGCAGGGGCAGGGACAAAGCCCTGGCAGGGACCAACTCCAGCTCGTCCTTTGGCCCCTGGGACCCAAGGCAGGTCAGCTGCATTCCTGGCTTCCTCTCTCCTCCCACAGCCTGGGGCCCTCATCCCTCACCAAAGTAGTTTGTGGGGGCCTGCTCCGCAGCAGGTACAAAGCGCTGCCACACTCTCCCATCGTGCTCCCCACTGTGCAGGCCAACTTGGAGACAAAGACTCCCTGCATATCAAACAGCTAGCTGCAGGGAGGGGAGCACTGTGGGCCACAACAGTTCCCAAGATGCCTGACATCACATGCAAGTCTTTACCAGTCCCAGGCGACATAAGACAAATGAGGTTGTTGTGGCAAGTTATCCCCCATAAAGTTAGAATACTGACCTTTATTCCGAAATCATGGATTTTTGCGTGGTATACAAAAGTCCTTTATATCCTGAAGACATAATAGGGTTTTGTTTAATGTGCTTACTTTGCAAAATAAAAAGTTAGCAATCCTATCTGTCCCCAAATTAAAAGAAAGGAATGTGGTGCCTGGGTAGCTCAGTGAGTTAAGCGTCTGACTTGATTTTGGGTCAGGTCATGATCTCACGGTTCCGTGTCAGGTTCTATGTTGAGCGTGGAGCCTGCTTAAGAGTCTCTCTCTCTCTGCCCCTCCCCCACACTAACTTGTGCACGCACTTGCACGTGCTCGCTTGCTCTCAAAAAAAAAAAAAAGGAAGAGAAAAGAAGATAAGAAAGAAAAGAGAAGAAAGGAAATCTACTCGCCAGTGAAATTCACAAATCTGGGAACCACCAGCAATATTCAGCCCACCCAGGGCCATGATAGGTAGGAAATTTTTAAAACACACTCCACATGTAAACGGAAGCTCTGAAAATGGATTCTGAAACAATGTTCCCTCACATTTTTTTGAGTTGTTAACAAATTATTCCTCAGTCTCCTCTCTTGGATTTTATAGTAAGGCCAGGTCAGGCAGAGTCTTGAATGCCATGCTAATGACAAAGATTTGATCCTAAGAACAGAGGGAAGCCATTTGAAGGGTTTTAAGCATGGCAGAGGGACAGCACAAATGGTCCACAGGAATGGCTCCTGGCATTATCTCGGAGAAGAGGCTCGGAGCCATGGGCCTAAGGAGAAGGGTTTGGATTCAGAGGATGTACGTGGCTACAGAAATGAGAGAGTGGGCAGCAGAGGGAATTTGAGTTGGCTAGAATCAGGTCGCGCAGGGCTCACGGAGCAGGCAAGATCTGGACTCTATCCAAACGTGACTGAGAACCCCAGTGCGTTTTAAGTGGGGCTGGGGTGAGGCTGCAGGGTGACGAGATCAGACTGGCATTTCCTGGATCCATTTCTTCAAGGAGACTCAGGACTGCGTTAGTCCAGCATCTGCCTTAGAAAATGCTGCTGTAGGTGACAGAGCCATCGAAGAGTGAAAACCTGGGGAGAGCGGAGGAGAAGCTGGATGCCATGCAGAGGCAGGGAGAAGAGCGAAGAGGCACCAGAGATGGGGAGCCGGGGGAGGCCCGGTGGTGTTTTCTTAACACACCAAGGACCATATAAGGGTGAGGATAGTGGCCATGATGGCGCAATGAGAACAGTGTAGAAGGAAAGGAAGACAGGTGCAAAATGCCCATGGGTCACGACTCAGTTTCAAGTCTCATTATCATGAGAAGGAATCCTCTTCTCCAGAAATCTAAATGCAGAACACCCACTCGTCTTCTGGAAGCCTGCGTGCCAAGTCAAGCAGGGCAAAACCTTATACCTGCATGTTTTCCTAATGGGAGAGACTGTTCTGTAAATTTCTTTCTACTGCTCAGTCGAGTTAATATGAAATTTGCATAAGCACTTGGCAAAAAATAACTTATGTCTCTGCAATATTTCCGAGGCAGCATTTTCTACTCTGCGGGAATAGGACTTAACATTTGCCCCTGCAATGCAAAGGAGTAAGGGAGCTTATGTAACTTACCTGGTGCAGTCTCCCTGCAGCAGTGAGAAGACTCAAAACCACAGAAATCAACATGTGGCCTCTTTAGGTCTTTGCATGTAATCAAAGCAGTGCAGAAGAAGTTATAGAGCACAAATGTAGAAAATAGCACCCCATTAATAGTAATATCATTGCATTGTTGGCTTTCCACAGGCATTGCCTCCCCTTTGGGGCACTGCTACATGAAACACCTCTCCCCACATACACACATAAGCACGCACGTGTATATACGGTGCTAGTGTACAGGAATTTGAATATTACAGGAGCCCAACCCCAGCCCATCCAAAATGATCATTCGATTCCACTAACTCCTATGCAAATGCCAAACCTGTTTGACTGCAGAATTTTATCACCTGGCATGGGTAAACCAAGGCAGAGAAATTGGAGTGGCGTGAAGCTGCCTGTACCTGGTTATATGAACTTGAACAAAAATTGATTAACATGTATCGATTGAGTGCCTGGCAATTCTACTTCTTCAAGACTTCTTAAAGCAACCCCTTCTCTCCGTCCCCACTAAGGACACCCTACACGAGTGGGGCCGTTACTTCTCCTTCTCCTCTCTTCTGTTCACTCTTGACAGTAGGGGAAGAAGGAGCTTCTGAAACTATTAACCTGGATGACCATCAGTGTGTTCTCTAGAGTAAACCATCTGTTTTTTGCTTTGTCTCTCTCTGTTTTTTCCTTTGCTCATTCAGTTTCTTAAATTCCACACATGAATGAAATCATATAGTATTTGTCTTCCTCTGATTTATTTTACTTAGCATTATACTCTCTAGTTCCATCCATGTTGTTGCAAATGTCAAGATTTCATTCTTTTTGATGGCTGAGTAATATTCATATAGATATGAATCATATATAATATATATTATATACATATGTATACATATCACTTCTTGATTTGTCTATTGATGAAAATTTCCATAATTTGGGTATTGTAAGTAAATATAGGGGTGCATATATCTTTTTGAATTTGTGTTTTCATGTTCTTTGGCTAAATACCCAGCATAGAATTCCTGGGTCATAGGATAGTTCTATCTTAAAATTTTTGAGGAACATCCCTACCATTCTCCAGAGTGGCTGTACCAGTTTGCGTTCCCAGCAACAGTGCCCAAGGGTTCCTTTTTCTCCACGTGCTCACCAACACTTGTTGTTTCTTGTGTTGCTGAGTTTAGCCATTCTGACAGGCGTGAGGTGATTATCTCATTGTGGTTTTGATTTGTGTTTCCCTGATGATGAGCGATGAGTTGGGCATCTTTTCACGTCTCAGTCCCTTCTCTCTTCTGGGCCAGCTTATTCACACTCACATACCAATCACACCCACCTTTACCTTCCCAGCCCTGGGGAAGGTACGTGTACCTTCAAATGCCTGTTCTGCATTGTCTAATGCTTTTTCAGAGGCATTGCAATGTCCAGATAAGAACTGTTCATCCTTGTCCCGAAAAGCACCCTGCCACTCCCTGCCGTGGTCCCCATCTCAGTAAATGGCACCACTGATATCCCAGTTGCTGAGGCCCCAAACCTACGAGGCAGCCTTGACCCCTCCCTGGTCTCCCTCACTCCATGACCAAGTCCTGCAAACTCTGCCTTCTAAATCGTTTTGGATGGGTGCACCCAAGTCTGCCCTGAATAACTGCAAAGCTGCCTCCAGCCCGTTCTCCACCCAGCAGCCAGGGGGAGCCTCTAGTAAGTAAATCAGATCATGTTCCCTTGCTTGAAACCCATCAATCTCATGTTAAAGGCACTCCATCTCGCTCAGAGCAAATCCAGATTCCTGTCTGTGGCCTGCAGAGTGCTCCATGATCTGGCCTCACTCACTGCTCTCACAAGTTCTCACTGCTTCGTGCCTCCAGGTTTTCCTGTGTATTTCCATCATCTGTACTGACAGTATGTTCTAGTAAGGCCTTAGTGACCTTTCTACTCCCACAGCCTCTGTGCTAGACTCTACCTTCACACTGGGCGTGCTGCTTTCAGATTCCTTTATAAACTGAGGTAAAATTCACATAACATAAAACTCACCCTTTCAAAGTAAACAATTTTGTGGCATTTAGTACATTCACAGTGTTGCCTAACCATTACTATTTACTTCCAGAATATTTCCATCATCCCAAAAGGAAACTCCATACCCTTGAGCCATCACTCCCTATTTCCCCTCCCGCAGCCCCTGACAACCACTAATCTCCTTTCTGTCTCCATGGATTTGCCTCTGCGAGACATTTCCTACAAAAAAAAAAAAAATCACATGATATGTGGCCTTTTGTGTCTGGTTTCTTCTATTTAAGCATCATGTTTTCAAGGCTCATCCATGGTTGTAGTAGGTAATAGAACCCCATTCATTTTTGGCTGAATAATATTCCATTGTATGGAGAAACCACATTTTGTGTTTCCATTCACCAAAAGTGGGACATTTGGGTTGTTTCCAGTTTGGGGCTATTGTGACTAATGCTTCTATGAACCTGCATGTAAACGTTTTTGTGTGGACATGTGTTTTCATTTCTCTTGACTTTGTACCTGAATTGTTGGGTATCAGGGGAGCTTTTAAAATTACCCCCTGTCAGGCCCCACTCCCCAAGATGTTGATGTAGTTGACCTCAGGCAGGTTAGGCACTAGTGTTTTTCTGAAGGCTCCCCTGATGAGTCGAATACACAGCTAACTAAGGCCGTGAACCACTGACTGAGACCATGGCTGTCTTCGTCTGCTCTGCCAGCTAAGAATGGCTGAGAAAAATCAAATAGAAGAATATTTTATGACACGTGAAATGATGTGACCTTCACATTTCCATGTCCATAAATACAGTTCTGTCGGCACGCAGCCACGCCCATGCGTTTACCTGTTGTCTAGAACTGCTTTTGTACTAACGGGGCCCAGTGGAGTGAGTAGTTGTGACAGAGACTGCGTGACCCACAAAACTAAAAACATTTACCATCTGGCCCTTTCTTCACTCGACTGCTGGAAACCCACTCTCTCCTGGAGTGGCCTCTCTGGAGCTGGGGGAAACCCCGTTGGGGTGGGTCTGTGGTGCAGACTATCTCTGAAGCCCCTTTCAGTTCTGAGTTTTCAGATGCACTGTCCGTCCCCTGCATCACCTTGTCGAGTCCTCCTGGCGACCCAAAGAGAAGGCTGCCATTGCCTTTATTATCGCCACTTTACAGACGACACAACAAATTTTCAGGTAGGAAAAGTGACATTAGCCAGGCTACCCAGCCAGTCAGTGGCCTGCCTGGCATCCACACTCCAGTGCAGCTAATCCCATTCCCTCCAGTGACATGGATGTGCCGGGCGCCTGCTGTTGAAGCGGACGCAGTCTCAGAGAACTTGGCCGGCCGGGAGGGCACACCGGCAGGCAGTGACCAGCTCTGCATTATGTTGTGGATGTGAGCAGCTGTGAGCGGAGCTCAAGAGGAGAACAAGAATTTCTGGAGAGGACTTAGGTAGTGTGCCCAACACTGTGATATGCACTTGAGTACGATCCTATTTAATAATTTCAGGACTCTGTGAGGGAGGATGTTAGTTTCCTGTGGCTGCTGTAACAAATTAACACAAACTTTGATGGCTCGAAAACAACACAAATTTATTCTGTCACAGTTCTGGAGGCAAGAAGTTCAAAATCAAGGGGTCACCAGGACTGTGCTACCTCTGAAGCCTCTAGGGGAAGCTCCTTCCTCCCACCTTCCAGCTTCTGGTTCCTTGTTCCTTCACTTGTAGGTACATCACTCCAATCTCTGGCTCTGTCTTTGCATGGCCTTCTCACAAGGACACCAGTCAATGGATGTAGGACCCGTGCTAAATCCAGTGTGGTATCATCTAGAGATCCTTAACTTAATTACATTTGCAAAGACCATATTTCCAAGTGATATCTCATTCTGAGGTCCCTGGTGGACATGAATTTGGGGGAACACAATTCAGCCCTCTACAGGGCTCAGTCTACAGATAAGAAATCTGAAGCCCACTCTCGTGCCATGAGACCAGTTACCCTCATACCTAGTTCCTTAAAGACTTAGGAGCCAATGCTGAGTTCCGGATCATTTTAACACCTCCCTTCTCACAGAGAGAGAGAGAAAAAAAAGACATACAAAAAGCCCACGTGACCCTTACCTTACACCATATACGAATATTACCTCAAAATGGATCAATGACCTGAATGTAAGAGCTAAAATTATAAAACCCTTAGAACAAAACATTGGGCAAAATCTTCATGATGTTGGATCTAGCCATATTGGTGGTTGAGACACCAAACACAGAGGCAACAAAAGAAAAAACAGATACACTGAACTTCATCAAAATTAAAAACTTTTGTAGCTCGAACGGCACCATCAACAGTGAAAAGGCAACGACCTACCAAATGGGAGAAAATATTTGCAAATCATATATCTGACAAGGGATTAACATAAACTGCTATAACTCAACACCACCACCACCAGCAGCAGCAACAAACAACCCAATTAAACAAGTAGGCTCCAAAGAAGATGTTCCAAGCCAAGAAGTGACTAGTCACTCCCAAACCCACAGTCAGATACTCCTTCACACCTGTTCCTCCAGAAATTCAATCTAGAATTGCCATATGATCCAGCAATTCCACCCTTGCGCACATGCCCTGAAGAATTGGAAGCACAGATGTGAGCAGATGTTTGTGCGACCATGATCGTAGCAGCATTGTTCATAATGACCAAAAAGTGGAGACAACCCAAGTGCCTACTGCTTGATGAATGGGTAAACACAATGTGGCATATACAGACCATGGAATACTATTCAGTTATAAAAAGGAACCAAATTTTGATAGATATGACCACGTGGATGGACCATGGAAACATTACACTTAGTGAGATAAACTAGGCACAGCGGGACAAACGCTGTACGATTCTGTTTATAGGAAGTGCATAAGCTGGAGTAGGTACATTCATAGAGACAGAAAGTGGAATAGAGGTTACGATGAGTTGGGGGTAGGGAAAAGGGGAAGTTATTATTTAATGGATAGAGTTTATGTTGGGGATGATGACAAAGTTTTGCATATAGATGGTGGTGATGGTTACAGAACATTGTGAATGTAATTAATGCCAGTGAACTGTGCACTTACAGATGGCTAAAATGATAAACATTATGTATATTTGACCACAATTAAAAAAAACTGTTTAAAAAAAACAAACCTTGTGAGCTTGAAGGAAAGCACTTTAGAATGGAAAATATGGGACAGTCGGCTAGGCATAGCTCCTGCCGCCTCACCTTGCCTCCCATGAATGCCTCTGGAATGCACTGGAGTGACAATGGGGCCAACCTCCCCGGGCAGGCATACTCACTGAGGCCTCTCTGCGCAGTGCTCCCTGAAGCCGGTTCTCTCCCCAGGGTTTGGCCCTTCCTTTTCTGCTTAGGCAGAGTCCTAAGAGAAAGAGGTTTTCGTGCACTGGTATCTCCTTTTCTTACTCTCGCCCTCCACACCCAGCCCATTTGTGATCACATGTCCCAGCTTCCTGTCACTTCTTTTTGGCCCCCATCCCAGTCTAACAGAGCCCTGGGAGTGACATTTGCCATCTTACTCCCCCAGTGCCCTCTGCTGACCTAGTGGTGGCTTGTCTTTGAGAGCATCTGCCACCCTACTCGTGTCCTCCCTTGGATATGACGTTCTCTTGGCTTCCAGTTGCCTACATGATCAGGCCGCATGCCTTTGCCTGGAGTTCAATGCCCAGCCTGCCCTGCCTTAGTACCTCTGGTCCAACAGGTGACCTCACTGTCCCCTGAAAGGGCTTTGTACCTCCCTGTCCCCTTGGCTTTTCACCTGAGGTTTTTGTTACCCACTGTGCTTCCCTTAGCCTCTCTATCCCAGTACCCAAATGCTAGTGTCCCCTGGGCCCAAGGTCATCATGCACCTCTTTCTGGAGGTCTTTGAAAGTCAAATCTTATATATTTAGCAGGAAATCATCTGTCACCACCTTGGGTGGGCATTTCCATCTCTTGTTATTTTTCAAAATGTACCCCGATGTTAATTTTATCTAGAGGGAAACTTCTGGAAGCCAGGGACTCATCTTTCTTTGCATTTCTCTCCTCTGCATGTAATTGGTACAAAATGAACATTGGCCAAGTTGGCTTGGTGAAAACGAAGGGCACATCTAATTATTCGGTACTCTTGGCACTCAGGTCCCTCCTGCCTCAGCTGCCTTCACTCTTTCCATCAGGCTCTAGCAGAGAGGGTGGCCCTGGGCTCAGGGCATGGAGAGGTCAGTAGCTCTCCTTCTGTCATCTGTCGGAAGTTTCCCTTAGAAACTCTGACCTTTGAATTTTTCCAAGATGATCTTTCTGTGGCAAAAGCTTGTGAAAGAACCGAGTGAAAGCACCCCACTCAGAGATCTGCTCCCTGTGTCTTCTGGGACTTCTTCCCACTCACTGCTGCCACCGTCTCTGCCCTGGTTCCAGCTGTCACCATATCGCATCAGGATTATTACAGCAGCTGCTCCCTGGTCCCGCTGCCTCCAGTGCTGCCTCCAGGAATCCATGCTCCGCACAACACTCAGGGTGGCTGTCTGGAAACAGATTGTTTTTCTTTCACTCCCCAGCTCACAAATGGCAACTGGTCTCTGAGATAAAACACAGCTCCTGAGAGTGGTGTTCCAGGTGAGCTGACCCTCTGACCCTGGGTCGCAGCCCCTCTCATACCTCCTATGATTCTAATACTGCACTTAGGGCACAATTCATTTCCAAAATGAAACAGGCATGTCGATGCCTCTGGGGTTCAGTCCAGGCAGTTCCCCCCTCCTGAAACATCTGACCGCTTGTAACACATCTTGAAAGAGTCACCTCGTCCCTGAGCCCTGTCTCCTCAGCCCTCCCCCCACCTTGGGACTTTGCCCCAGCATGAAGTCAATAAATACTCTCTAAAGAGATAAATAGGGCATGATGAGATCCCACTTCACGCCCACTAGGGAGGTTATAATCAAACAGGCAGATCATATTAGGTGTTGGCGAGGATACGGAGAAATTTGAGCCTTCGTACGCTCATCACACGGCTAGGAGCACCGTCTTCGTTTGGGCTGCTATAACAGAACGCCACAGGCTGGGGGGCTTATAAAGACAGACATTGATTTCTCACAGTTCTGGAGGCTGGAAGTCTGAGATCAAGGCCCCAGCAGATTCAGGTTCTGGCGAGAGCCCTCTTTCTGGTTCCTGGACAGCTGTCTTCTCCCCGTGTCCTCACACAGCAGAGGAGATAAGGTCTCTTTCATAAGGCCACTAATCCCACTCGTGGGATCTCCGCCTCTTGACCTAATCCCCTTCCAAAGGCCCAACTCCCAATACCATCGCTTTGGGGTTAGGATTTCAACATACGAATCTGGGGAGGGTGTGGACACAAAACATTCAGTCTATAGCAAATGTAAAACGTTTCTGCCACTAAGGAAAACTCTCTGAGGGTTCCCCCATCTAGTTAAACACAGACCCAGCAATTTAAATCCTAGGTGTACACCCGAGAGAAATGAAAACATACGTCCATGCAAAACCTGTACATGTGTGTTCACGGCACCATTATTTATACAACTCAGATGTCCACGAACTGATGAATGGGCAAATAAAATGTAGTATATCCACACAATGGAATGCCATGAGCCAATAAAAAGGAATGAAGTATGGATCCATGCCACAACATAGGCGAGCCTTGAAAATATGATGCTGAGTGAAAGAAGCCAGACACAAAAGGCCACATGTTGTATGATTCCATATACATGATGTGTTCAGAATAGGCAAACCCAGAGAGACAGAAAAGGGGATAGGTGGCTGCCTAGGGCTGGGGTGGGGAGGGAAGGTTGGGAGGTGGTGGTAAAGAGGGGCAGAGCTTCTTTTCCGGGTCATAAAAACGTTGTGGGATTAGATAATTATGGTGGTTGCACAGCCTTGTGCATAGACTACAAACTACCGACTCGTACACTTTGAAAGTGAGTTATGCAGTATGTGAATTATATCTCAAAAAAAGCTGTTAAAAAAAGGAAAGGAACCAATTGGCAAGTGCGTATGAAGCAGTTACTCCATGCCCAATACAGAGTAAGCATTTTTAAGAATGTTTATTTATTTCTTTTGAGAGGGGGGAGGGAGAACGAGAATCCCAAGCAGGTCTGCACTGTCAATGCAGAGCCTGATGCAGGGCTTGATCTCATGAACCATGAGACCGTGACCTGGGCTGAAATTAAGAGTCAGACGCTTAACTGACTGAGCCACCCAGGTGCCCCAACACTCTGAAGGCATTAGCTCCATGATTCTCATCACAACCCTATGAGATGGAGGGGTAGACTGAATGTTTATTCCATGTGGAATTCACATATCAAAGTCCTAACCCCCAATGTGCTGATATTAGGAGGTGGGGCTTTCTTGAGGTGATTAGGTTTAGATGAGATCGTGAAGGTAGAGCCCCCATAATGGCATTAATGCCCTGATAAGAAGAGACACCAGAGTTCTCTTTCTTTCTCTCTTCTCCATGTGAGAACACAGCAATAAGCCAGCTGTCTGCAAGCCAGCAAGATAGCTCTCACCGGAAACTGAACTCAGCTGGCACCTTGATCTTGGACCTTCCAGCATCCAGAACTGTGAGAAATAAATGTCTTGTTGTTTAAGCCACCCAGCCTGTGGTATTTTGCTTTAGCAGCCCACGCTAAGACAGATAGGCACCATGGTTATAGCCATCTTAAGGCTAAAGAATCTGAGGCAGAGTAAAGTAGCTTGCCCAATGTCATGCAGCCCATAAGTGGCAGCCCCGGGATGTGGCTTTCAAACCCCTGCACCTGACTGTCTGTCATGTAGACAACTGTGTGCCTGTGTGCTACAGGTTTTGTGGTCAGGAAAGGGATAATTGGTTCCTCATTGGCACTCCAGAAGAGGGATTTGAGGGGTCCTAAACCCCTAGAAGTTGCTTGTCCTGGGGAGTCCTGGCAGAATAAGGCTCCCAGATCCCAGGTCAGTCAGTGGTAAGGGGGTCTCTTTCCTTCTTTCAGAGGAGCTGGCTGCCATCCACCCAATCTCAGCCTTAAAATTTGGGTCAGTGGGCCAAGCCCACCCAGCAGGGGATCCACTCTGGCGGGCCAGGAGAGAGCCAGGGAGAGCATCCCTGGCCTTCAGCTTTCCTAATGCCAGGGCCAGACCTCTGCCTCTGTACATGCTGGACCTTGAATCATGAAGCAGAGGCATACGGAAGAGCCCATACTGGGTCCTGGCATTGCTTATTGCTAGGAGGAGACTAAAGGCATGGGCTTATTCGGGGTATAGAGGATAGCATTCAGCTGTAGAGGTAAACTCAGAGAGTGTTGCCTCTGGAGCCAGCCAGCTCTGGCTTCCAAATGTGGCTCTGCCATTTACTAGCATTTACTGTGTGACCTTGGTCAAGACACCTTGCCTCTCTGGACCTCAGTGTCAGAATACATAAAATAGAGGGTAAAAACGTTAACACACAGAGCAAGTGCACACAACAGTTCCTGGCACACAGTAAGCTCTCAACAGTAGTAGCTTTTTACTTTGCTTGTTTTAGCTATTATTTTGGCTAAGCAGGTGGGAAAGAAATGAGGCACAATAAGAGAAATATCTGTGTTATAGATACTTCCCAAATCAGAACAGAAATATTTTGACATCATTTTCCCTATACCCTCTCCAAGGGCTTTGTTCAGATCTAGAAGGAAGGGGGTGAGAGTCCTACGGTCTTCTGGTCAGCCCACAATGCCTGGCCACATGCCTCGTTCTGGCTACCAGGAACCTCTCTGAGACATGGTAACAAGCTGAGGAACCAGTGATCAGGATGTCAGCAGGAACTCAGAACTTTCATAAAAGGAACAATCCTGGACAGTGTTTAGACAAGAGAAAAAGATGGCTTTAAGGGGTTAAAAAAAAAAAGGTGATGGAGAGGTTCTGATCTGTTTCATGTTGCCTCAACTTGTGGAAATAAGGATAAAGGGGACAAGCTATGGGGCGACAGATTTGGGAACTTTCTAAGGGGAAGAACAACCTCAAGATGGAAGAGCTGGCTGGTCTCTTGGGGATGCTTAGGCGTGGTTCTGTAGTGCCCCTTTGATGTCCCTTCCAACCTGGAGACCATATGACTCACTCACCTCCCCCACCAGGTTTGGGCCAGGGCAATAGTGAAAGGCTGGTTTCCAGAACAGCTAGAGCAAAGCAAAGAGAGGGTTTGGCAGGTTCTTTGTTTAGTCTGAGCCCAAATTTGAGACACACCTTTGAGACTCTGCCACGTCCTGCTCGTGGCCAAGCTGAACATAATGCAGATTTTTCTGCCCACCTTCCACCCTTGCTCTGTGACCACAGGGGAGAGAGTGGGGCTGTGAGCTTCTGTTAGGAGCTCTTAGTTATTGTCTTGTCTTTAGAAACAGGATGAACGAGTGAATGGGGGAGGCACACTGAAATAATTGCGAGGATTCTATCTGCTTCAAGGGCAGGGTCTAGCTGATGAACTGGTGTCCAGCCCATCATTTCCAGAGAACACAATTCTGAAGTTCATTTCTCAGTGTGCCCCTTTATCTCTTGAAAATGAAATCCTGGCATTTAAATGTGATCGATACCCTTACAGAGTTCTTCACTCAGATGGTCATTGAAAGGTATGTGGGGGGCTTTCCAAGCGGAAGGCTCCTACCTTCAGTGTTATCTGGTCTGGCAGACCCTTGTTTACAGATGGAGAGACTGAGGCCCAGAGACAGGAAGTGACTTGTCTAAAGCCACAAAGCAAGGCATCAGCAATGTAAACCAGGCCTCCTGCCTTCACGTGGACTTGCAGATGGTGTGGCTGCCTGGGCTGTGGCTGCTCTCGGTGGCCTCCTGGGGATCAATCATGCCATCTTGTTCCCTCAGCTCAAAGGAGGTCTTTCATTTGTATGAGGTTCTTCCGACAAGTTCAAATCAAGCGGAATGGTTTCTAACCGGCAGCGGGGTTTTCAGTTATACATAAACCCCAGGAGGGACCAAGTACTTACCCAACAGGATAATTTGACACTCCAGCAGGACCCATTTGAAGGGGTGACAGCATTTGAAGGGGTGACAGTAGCTGATTTCAATGTTAGTCAGTTAATGCTTGTAATTTACAAGTGATGCTGCTTCTCTTAGCACCATTTCCTGTGGGCTATTTGGGAGCGCAAACAATACAGTCCTTATCGGAGGATTTGTGCTTATTTTGAGTTTGAC
Source organism: Acinonyx jubatus (assembly GCF_027475565.1). Taxonomy (NCBI): domain Eukaryota; kingdom Metazoa; phylum Chordata; class Mammalia; order Carnivora; family Felidae; genus Acinonyx; species Acinonyx jubatus. Next base: position 120,262,122 of record NC_069389.1, read on the forward strand.
TTGACCAGCTAGGCAGAGAGACAGCTTGGAAAGTGTGCTGAGTCTCATTCTGCTATGCCCTGCGATGAGCCTATCCTGTCCAAAGTTCTATCTGCAGGCCATGAATCCAGTGCTATTCGTGGGCATAGAACAGAATGAACCAACTCAAACCATTTAACTTGCTTGACGTTCTCTAAACCCCACTCCCCACTTTAAATGCACGAGCTCAAGGCCCCTTTCAAAGGTTAAATATTGTAAAAATGAGGAAATTGTCACAGGTTGTACTTGGAAAGAGTTCAACTGATGCTGAAGTCCCCTGACCTGTGGGTGGTATGTCTTCAAAGAGATTCACTTGAATGGATTTAGGAAGAGGAACGGTCAACAACAAAATTGTTCTTTGTGCGTTAAGTGTGGACATGTTCACACCATATAGGGACTCTGTGGGGCAATGCTTTCATGATTGCTTTTATTTATTTTTTATCTTTTAATATAATTTATTGTCAAGTTGGCTAACATAGTGTATACACAGTGTGCTCTTGGTTTTGGGGGTAGATTCCCATGATTCATGACTTACATACAACACCCAGTGCTCATTTCTGGAGCTCTCATATCACCCAGCAGTTCGATTCCTAGGGATCTGCCCATAGAAATGAAAACATGTGTTTGCACAAAGACTTACTCATGAATAATCATAGCAGCATTATTCATTATAGCCAATGTGGAGGAACCTTGAAAACAATAGGCTAAGTAAAAGAAGCCAGGCACAAAAGGCTAAGTATTGAAGGAGCCAAGCAAGGCAGGCAGCCTCTAGAAGCTGGAAAAGACAAGGAAACAGGGGCGCCTGGGTGGCTCAGTCGGTTAAGCATCCGACTTCGGCTCAGGTCATGATCTCACAGTCCGTGACTTCGAGCCCCACGTCGGGCTCTGTGCTGACCACTCAGAGCCTGGAGCCTGTTTCAGATTCTGTGTCTCCCTCTCTCTCTGCCCCTCCCTGTTCATGCTCTGTCTCTCTCTGTCTCAAAAATAAATAAACGTTTAAAAAAATTAAAAAAAAAAGACAAGGAAACAGATTCTCTCCTAGACCTTCCAGAAGGGATCCTGCCAATACCACCTTGATTTTAGGTCATCTGTGACCCATTCTGGACTTCTGGCCCCCAGAACTGTAAAAGAATAAAGGTGTGTTGTTTCAAGCCACCAGGTCGGTGGGAATTTGTTATAGCAACCATAGGAAACTAATACTGAGCCAGAATGTGAACACAAGTATCTCTGGCTCAGGAACTCATGGTCATTCTTCACTCCACACAGGTTCTCAAGGGCTGCTTCCTTTAAGACCATTTCCCTCACTGGTCCTTCCAAAAGAAAGTCTTTTCTCTCCATCCTTGCACACAGACGCAATGTGACCACTGAAGCAAGATGCTCTGCTGCTGGCTTTGAAAATGGAGGCAGGGCGCATGAGCCAAGGAACGCAAGGAATGTAGCTTGACATATCAAAAAAAGTAAGCAAACAGATTGTCGCCTAAAGCCCCACAATGGGGGTGGCCCACCCAAAACCTTGGCTTCAGCCCAATGAAACTGATTTTGGACTTCTGACTTACAGAAATGTAAGAGAATACGTGTGTGTTGTTTGAAGCCACCAAGTTGGTGGCAATTTGTTATAGTAGCCCAAAGAAATGACTACAACTCCCCTGATGAGATATGCTTTGAGAAGGTACTGCAGTCACAGAAGTTTGGGCTCAGGAGCAGGGCATTCAGTGACCATTTTCTCCTTGCAAACAACAGTCTACATGGGACTGACTTTCTTTCTGTGAAATGCCCTGGCTGTTCTGGAACTTACTGGAACATTTCATGGAATAACGAGAGGCGCGCTGGAGGGCCACCCTCTTCAGTCCTGGCAGATCAGTTTCCCAGTGTGCAGAATCTTGCCTGTTCTGCCCAACTCTGTCCATGTGTCTGAGAGTGCCATCTGCCCTACCTGCCAGGGCAGAATGTGGTCAAAAGGAGTATTCTTTCACTATCTTAACATATCTACTCTGCAGTGTCTACTCCAAGAAATGATTAGAGCTCCTGAAAATCCAGTGGATTTTCTCCAGGCATCTCTTGGTTTGTCTAGCAATTGTCAAGCCTTTATGAATTTCCACTTTGCGCCCTCAACTGTATGTGTCTTAAAAATTGAGCTGTGTTTGCTTATTCATTCACCAAGGGCCATGCTCCCTCTGAAGGCTCCAGGAAAGAATCTCTCCTAGTTCCCAGGGACTGCTAGCAATCCCTGGTGTTCCTTGGCTTGTAGATGCATCACTCCAAGACAGAATCACCTCTGTCTTCACATGGGATTCTTCTTGTGTGTCTCTGTGTCCCTGTATCTTTACGTGGCCTTCTTACAAGGATACCGGTCATTGGATTTAAGGCCTACCTTAATCCAGTATGAAACTCATCTTAACTTGATTACATCTGCAAAGACCCTATTTCCAAACTCACGTTCATAGGTACCAGCGATTAGGACGTCAACATATGTTTCAGGGAGACACGTTTTAACCCAGAATACCTTCCAAACAGCCTTGGCAATATCTTGCTCCTTTGAAGCAAAGAGGACTCTTCCTCCCATTTAGTGTCAACTGTGTTTCTCTTCCTTCAGCTAGCTAGAACATTAGGATAAGAAGCAGCCACCTCCAGGTCCTGGATATTCAACACTGGCCGGCAGGTTCAATGGACTTTCCACTCTGGCTGACAGTAGACGAAGGGCTGGATATGGGTCCAGATGTCATGGAATAGTCAATCTCCTGGCTGGCTTCACTGAAGCAGGCCCAGCTGCAAAGGGCTGTCGGTCATGGTGCGTGTTCTTCTGCCCCAAACTTGGATCAAGTGAAACCTATGTACTTATGTATATAGACACATTATTCACAATAGCCAAAAAGTAGAAACAATCCAAATGCCCATCAGTAGATGAATGGAGAACTGACACCTGCTCCAACATGAATAAACCTTGGAAAGTTCATGTTAAGTGACGGAAGCAGACACAAAAGACCACATACATATTACGCAATTATATTCATATGAAAGTCCAAAACACAGAAATCTATTCAGATAGAGTAGATTAGTGGTTGTGGGGGGCTGGTGAGGATGAGGGATGGTAGCTAAAGGGTAAAGGTAATGAAAATGTTCCAAAATTAACTGTGCTGGTGGCTGCACGACTGTGAATATACTAGAATCCATTGAAGTGCACACTTTAAATGGGTGGCTTATGTGGTATGTGAATTATATCATAATAAAGCTGTTTAAAAACATGCCATAGGGAGGTGTGCCTGGGTGGCTCAGTTGTTAAGCATCTGACTTTGGTTCAAGTCATGATCTCATGGTTCATGAGTTTGAGTCTGCTTCAGGTGAGCCTTGCTTCTTTCTCTCTCTCTCTCTCTCTCTCTCTCCCTCTGCCCCTCCTGGGATTCTCTCTCTCTCTCACATGAGCCCTCTCTCTCTCCCAAAAATAAAATAAAATAAAATAAAATAAAATAAAATAAAATAAAAATAAAAACATGTTACAAACTCATGTTATCTGTACATGGTATATAATATAAGCACAGAGTATATAGTCCCTATTCAGCTATGCTTATATGGAGGTCTCACACTCAACTATTATGTCATTACATAGTTTTGTTTCATTAATTTGGCTTTTGGGAATGCAAACTGGTGCAGCTGCTCTGGAAAACAGTGTGAAGTTTCCTCAAAAAATTAAAAATAGATCTACCCTATGACCCAGCAATAGCACTGCTAGGAATTTACCCAAGGGATACAGGAGTGCTAATGCAGAGGGGCACTTGTACCCCAATGTTTATAGCAGCACACTCAACAATAGCCAAATTATGGAAAGAGCCTAAATGTCCATCAACTGATGAATGGATAAAGAAATTGTGGTTTACATATACAATGGAATACTACGTGCCAATGAGAAAGAATGAAATCTGGCCTTTTGTAGCAACGTGGATGGAACTGGAGAGTGTGATGCTAAGTGAAATAAGTCATTCAGACAAAGACAGATACCATATGTTTTCACTCCTATGTGGGTCCTGAGAAACTTAACAGAAGACCATGGGGGAGGAGAAAGTCAAAAAAAAAAGTTACAGAGAGGGAGGGAGCCAAACCATAAGAGGCTCTTAAAAACTGAGAATAAACTGAGGGTTGATGGGGGGTGGGAGGGAGGGGAAGGTGGTTGATGGGCATGGAGGAGGGCACCTGTTGGGATGAGCACTGGGTGTTGTATGGAAACCAATTTGACAATAAGTTTCATATTAAAAAATAAATAAAGCCCTTTATATCTGTTAATTTAAAAAGTGACAAAAATTTAAAAAAATTAATTTGGCTTTATCCCACCCTTATTTTATTTTTTTAAATTCTTTTAATGTTTATTTTTGAGAGACAGAGAGAGAGAGAGAGAGAGAGAGAGAGAGAGACAGAGCACAAGTAGAGGAAGGGCAGAGAGAGGGAGACACAGAATCCAATGCAGGCTCCAGGCTCTGGGCTGTCAGTGCAGAGCCCGACCTGGGGCTCGAACTCATGAACCATGAGATCATGACCTGAACCGAAGTTGGATGCTTAACTGACTGAGCCACCCGGGTGCCCCAATGCCACCCATATTTTAAGCTTATCACTTGGATTCAGTTCCCATGCATTACAAGGAAATTGAAGTTTACTAAATAATCTGCACTTAGTTCTTTAAGATAACTGGTATATACCTCCACTCTGTTCTGTTCTATAGTATTAAGGATGACCTTAATACTGCATTCCTTCTGAAGGCTCTAGGAGAGAATCAGTTCCCTTGTCTTTTCCAGCATCTAGAGGCCATTTTTGCTCCTTGGCTTATGGCCCCTTCCTCCATCTTCAAAGCCAGAAGTGTAACATCTTACAATCTGTCTCTCTCTGTGACTCTCATCCCCCACCTTCCTCTTGTAAGAACCCTTGTGATTACACTGGGCCTACCTGCATAATCCAAATAATCTCCACATTCCAAGATCCTTCACTTAATCACATCTGCAAAGTCACTTTTTCCATGTAAAGTGAGATAGTCACGAGTTCTGGGGCCTAGGAATGGACACCGTGGAGAGCTGGCCACTATTTAGCCAACCGTAGTGAAGCTCCGTTCTAGAGAGAGTATTTGATGCAGAGTCTCTCGGGGGAGTACTGTGAGAAAGAGGAGGAGCAATCTTTGCAGCCTAGTCATTCTGGGGGTTCTGTAGGTGATTTTCCCATTGCAAAATACCATGAGGTCTTGCTACTCTGTGCACACCTCTACACCAACGGTGACGGGAGGGATTGGTGCTCTCAGTCCCAGGGACACTGGTTTGCATATGCTAGGTGTTTGGTAACCATTGGTCCAAGGCAGACTGGGTCCTTGCCCCAGGAGAGGATGAAAGTCAATCTAAAGGGGTCCCTCTTGATGGGCTGTTTCAAGTTCATCACTAAAGAATCTTCTTAATTAATAGAAGCCCTTCTTTGGAGTTAATTTCAACCTTTTTTACCACGACAGAAGCTTGTTTGGTTCTTGGATTAAGTGTACAATACCTTCTGAATGGAACATCTGTAGACTAGAAAGGCACCATTAATTTAATTTACTTACACCTTTTGAGCAAGTGAAATTATTTCAACTCCTTTGTACTTTCTCTCTCTCTTATAATTCTTAGGAATTACCCACACTGCAACAAACTTTACTCCAGTTTTCCTAAAGACCCAGAAATTCTCCTGTGTCCAACCTATCACTGCTAACAGATACCCATTGGGTGATCTGCTGCGAGCTCACCTTCTTTCCATCTCTTTCCACTGGCTTTCTGTCTCTGACTTATTTGTTTCATTATAGGCAGGCATCATGACAGAATAGAAAGAATATGGGATTTGGAGTCAAAAAAACATGAATTGCAATTCAGCTGTGAACCTGTTGGCTGTGTGACCTTCATCCAACCACCTCTCCTCCAGAGCCCAAGTCTTTTCATTTGAAAGGGGAATGGAGCTAGAGGAGGCGGCGGCTGCGGCGGCGGGGGGGGGGGGGGGGTGGTGGGTGGGTAGTGAAAAATCCCTGTACTCAGCCCCTTATCCAAAGGGGTGAGGATGGGGTGAGAGATTCCTCTGGTGCTGCTGATGGAGTCTTGCTTTATACCCCAAGCCTCTTGATCAAGTTATAGCAGAGCGAGCACTGGCTAAGCTTTACCTTCAGAAGGCTAAAAGTGAAACAACAGATTTAGCGAATGAGACCTTGAGCTAGACAGAACATAAAGCAAACCAGTCATCCTTGCCATTAACTCAAAATGCATCAAAGACTTAAGTATAAGAGCTACAACTGTAAAAGCATAAAATTCTTAGAAGGAAACATAGAGCTAAATTGTCATGACCTTGGCAATGGTTTCCTGAATATGACACCAAAAGCACAAGCCACCCAAGAAAAAATAGACAAATTGGACTTCATCAAAATTAAAAACATTTCCGTTTCAAAGGATACATCGTGGCAAGGATACATCCTGATGAGGATACTTCCTTGCTGTTCCATTGTTTCAATAGTCTCAAATAAAAAAAAATGCACAGGCATGGTACTGGCATAAGAATGGACATATAGATCAATGGAATAGAACTGAGAGTCCAGAAATAAACTCTCACATTTATGGCCAATTGATTTTCTATAGTTGTGTCACAACAATTCAATGGGGAAGGAATAGTCTTTTCAACAAATGGTGGTGGGAAAACTGGATACTCACATGCAAAAGAGTAAGTTTGGACCCTCCTATATCTTACCATATGTGAAAATCAACTCGAAATGAACCTGAGCCATAAATATGAGAACTAAAAGTATAAAAATCTTAGGGGGCGCCTGGATGGCCCCTAAGTCGAGTGTCCGACTGGATTTCCACTCAGATCATTGTCGCAGGGTCATGGGATCGAGCCCCATCTTAGGCTCCACACTAAGCATGGAGCCTGCTTGAGATTCTCTGTCTGTCTGTCTGTCTGTCTCCCCCTCTGCCCTTCTCCTCCATTCATGCTCTCTCTCTCTCAAATAAAGAAATAAATAAATAAACCTAAGTCTTATTTATTTATTTATTTATTTATCTTTTTTTTATTTTTTTAACATTTATTTATTTTTGAGACAGAGAGAGAGCATGAACAGGGGAGGGTCAGAGAGAGAGGGAGACACAGAATCTGAAACAGGCTCCAGGCTCCGAGCTGTCAGCACAGAGCCCGACGCAGGGCTCGAACTCACGGACTGTGAGATCATGACCTGAGCCGAAGTCGGATGCTTAACCGACCGAGCCACCCAGGCACCCCGAGTCTTATTTAAAAAAAATAAAAATAGGGGCGCCTGGGTGGTTCAGTTGGTTAAGCGTCCGACTTCGGCTCAGGTCATGATCTCGCGGTCTGTGAGTTCGAGCCCCGCGTCGGGCTCTGTGCTGACAGCTTGGAGCCTAAAGCTTGCTTCTGATTCTGTGTCTCCCTCTCTCTCTGTCCCTCCCCCACTCATGCTCTGTCTCTCTGTCAAAAATAAATAAACATTTAAAAATAAAATTAAAAAAAAATAGAGAGCACCTGGGTGGCTCAGTCCTTAAGCATCTGACTTTGTCTCAAGGTCATGATCTCACAGTTTGTGAGCTTGAGTCCCACATCAGGTGAGCTCGAGCCATGCTTTGGGTCAACACAAGCCCCCCTTTGGGTGAGCCCTGCTTCTCTCTCTCTGTCTCTCTGTCTCTCTGTCTCTCTGTCTCTCTCCCTCTCTCCCTCTCTCTCTCTGCCCCCTCCTGGAATTCTCTCTCTCTGCCCCTTGCTCACTTGTGCCCTTTCTCTCTTTCTCAAAAATAAATAAATAAATAAATAAATAAATAAATAAAAGTATAAAAATCTTAGAAGAAAACATAGATGTCAATCTGTATGACCTTGGATTTGGCAATGGTTTCTTAGATATGACACCCAAAGCACAAGTTATCAAAAACCAAGTAGATACATTGGAAGTCATCAAAATGTGAACCTTTTGGTGCTTCAAAGGACACTAGTCACTGAAAGACTCTACCCTTCCTATATTGCTGGTGGGGATATTAAATGGCGCAGCAATGGTGGAAAACAGATTGGCAGTTCCTAAAACAAATTAAATGTAGAATTAACATGACCCAGCGATTCTACCTCTAGGTATGTATGTAAGAGAATTGAAAAGAGGTGTTCCAACAAATGTGTTGTGTGCAAATGCTCACTGCGGTACTATTCACAATAGCCAAATGGTAAAAACAACTTAAATATCCATTAAAAGATGAATGGATGGGGCGCCTGGCTGGCTCAGTCAGTGGAGCATGTGACTTCTGATCTTGGGGTCATGAGTATGAGCCCCAAATTGGGTGTAGAGTTTGCTTTAAAAAAAGATGAATGGATAAACAAATTGTGGTGTGTGTATTCCATGGAATATTATTCAGCCACCAAAAGAAAAAAAAAGTGCTGCTTTGTGCTACAACATGGACCATGAAGACATCATAGTGAGTGAAAGATGCCAGTTTCAAAAGGCCACGTATTCTATGATTCTATTTATATGCAATGTTCAGAATGGAAAAATCCATAACAGAAAGAAATTAGATTAGTGGTTGCCAGCACCACCTGGGGGAGGGAGAAATGGGGAGTGACTGCTTAATGGGTACGAGAGTTCATATGGGTGTGATGAAATGTTCCGGAATAACATAGTGGCGATCATTGCACAACCCTGTGAATACACTAAAAACTACTGAATTGTCCACTTCAAAAGGATGAATGTCATGGTTTGTGAGTTCTAGCTCAATAAAAATAAACTGCAAGAGCTGCACTGAGATCATGTGGTGGGTGCAAAGGTCAAGAACATGGGCTCTGGACTCAGAGGGACTTTGATTCAAGTTTTGAATCCCTCCCTTTCTACCTGAGCATCCTTGGGTCGTCTGCTGACCCTCTCCACGCCTCAGTTTCCTCACGGGTAAAATGCATCTGATAATAGCCACCTCGCAGGGTAGATGTGAGGGTTTCAGGGGATAACTCAATAAATGTAGGCAGTGCAGTTGTAATTGTGTTTATGGCCTGGTTGTTTCGCTCATCCTGGGCAAGGGAAGACTCAAGGGGGTGGGGCTGGTGTCTTGTCTCCATAGGCCTTCAGGGCCCTTGAGGAGAGAAGCAGTTAGACTTTCTCCCTGACGCCTGAATAGGAAAGATAGGAGCCCTAGAAAGAGGTGGGGGAGACTTTTCTACAGGGCTTCACCAAGAGGCAATGCGCTGCCTCAGGAGGTAGTGAGGAGCGGGGCGCCGGAGGTGTGCAAGCAGAGCCTGGATGAGCGCGTGGCGTGGCTCACCCCACACGCAGGGATCTGGGCCAGACAACGTCTAAGCTTGCAACCTTGAGAAGCCCGGGTTTTATGGATTACACGGGGAGTCAGGTGACGACTCCGTGGGAGGCTGCCAAAGTCCTCCGCAGTGCTCTCGTGAACTGGAGAAAGGCCAATTCACTCCCGCAAGGAGGAGGAGGGGAGGCTGACAGTAGATTCACGTGCTGGCAGGCCCCCTTTTGGGACCGGACTCTGTGAGTAGGTAGAGAGGCTGCTGGTGGGCGGGCTGGCTGCCTGCGTGTGTGAGCCCTGTGTGAGCACGTGAGCACGTGTCCCTCTCCTGGTGGGGTACAACCAGAACAGGGCTCCCGCAGCCTCCTTCTGAGAATTAAACAGCTAGTCCTCCTTGTCTCCTCCTGCGGGGACAACTGCCCACAGAAAGCCAACCTGGGGGTGGGGGCGGGCAGGGTGAAGGCCTAAGGACATACCCTCCTCCCCCAAATCCTGCTCTTTAGTCCTCGGGTAATTTAATTTTGAGAAGCTGACCATCCAAGTCTGCATACTCCAATTATATGAAAACTCCAGACTGGTTGCCTTTTGGGGTGACAGCAATATTCTAAAATGGATGACGCGGATGGTTGCACATACCTCTGAATAGACTTACCCACTTAAGCTGTACAATGATTTTTAAGAAAGCCAATTATGGGACGGCCCTTCGTTAGCTGACTTAAGAAACCCCAGGAGAACGCATGCCACGGGTCCGTCTGTGCCTGGCCCGTATGAGCATCCCTCTTGGGCCTGCTGTTGCTGGCGCTGGGTGCCACGCCATTGCGCTGGGCACCTCATTGTGATTGCAGATGGCTGGCCAAATGCACCGTGTGTATGCAGCAATGAGAACTATCTGGAAGGCATTTAATATAGTGACTCACAGGGTCATGCTTGGAAAATTAATTCAAATTGGCTTGGCCTCAAGCCAAGGAAAACTGTCTGAAGAGGCTGTAAACAGAAAGTAATGGATTGAGCTGAAGGAGAGATAGAAGGAAAGTGGCGGTGGAAGGGGGGGGGTCCAGCTGCATGGCCCCCAAGGCGGTCAGCTGGAGAGGGCTCATATAGTGCTGGCACTTGCCATACTTGGTGGGGGGCTAGGGCTGGGGCTGGAGACCAAGTCCCAAGGACCTCTGGTCTCTTGCCAGTTCATCTCTCCTCTCTCATGTCCCTGGCACCTGTCACTCCAGGATATCCTCCCCCCCCCCCGCCCCCGCATTCCTGATACTTCTCTTTGCACCTTATCTCCCTCCCTGCTGGGAGCTCCTTGAGGGCAGAGAAGGGGTAGTTGTAGATGGGCTGCTAAGGGGCCCCACGGTTTTAAACCCACACCTCAGTGGGCAACAATATTAATGGAAGCCTTCCCTTCCAGTAGTGTATACTGGCAAAAACGTACATTTCTTTATGGGTTTTCCAATGAGATGTTATAATGCCTTTGGTTATTTACGGATTTATGGAGGTTTAATGTAGATACTGTAAATTGTAGGTGTACGATTCAGTGTTTTTTAGGAAATTTGTAGAGATGTGCAACCATCATCACCGTCATTTGAGGACATTAAACTCTGCATTGCCTCCATATTCTGACACATCCAGAGAGAGGTGCAATGTCCCTTTCCTTCCCCTTCCTGGCTCTGGAGAATGAGAGCTCGGTTACCCAGGGACCAACCACCTGGGTTCTCAAGCCAGCTCTGCCACACTATCTGTGCCCGGGCAGGCGGGCATGGCGAAGGTCCATGAGTGAGGAGCTCTGGGAACCTGAAGGTCTAGAGCCTACTGCCTGGACCTACTGCCTGATGCTTCCTGGGCAGAGTGCTTGGATCGGGGACTCCTTTCCCAGGCATTAAAATGACCTCAGCTTCATAGGCACACTTACCATCCCTGTAGCTGGAGGTATGACCAATCTTGTGCAAACAGAGCAGAGTGTAAGCATCCATAGGAACCCTGATTCCTTCAGAGGGGCCTCACACATTTGCCAAGCATCATTGGCCCTCACTGCCTTCCCTGGATGAGTGAATTCAAACAGACCTTTCCTGAGTGCCTACTAGGGGACACTCACAAGGTGTCCCCTAGTGAGGAGGCCTCACAAGGGATATGGATGTGAGAAAGGCAGTTGAAGCTGTAGAGAACCCCACATTCTCCACAGTAGAGGAAATGGACTATGTAAGTTTCTTATGGCTGCTGTAACCAATTGCTAAAATTTAGTGGCTTAAGACAACACATATTTATTGTCTTAAATTTCTGGAGATCAGAAGTCTGAAATGGGTCTCACTGGACTAAAGTCAAGTTGTGGGCAGGGTCCCATCTCTTCTGGCAGCTTGCCTTTTCCAGCGTCTAGAGACCCCCACATTCCTTGTCTTGTGGCTACGTTACCCCCACTTCTGCTTCCATGGTCACATTTCCTTCTTGGACGCTGACCCTCCTGGCCCCCCTATTATAAAGACCCTGGATTACGTTGGGCTCACCCAAATAACCCAGGATAATTTTCCCATCTCAAGATCCTTAGCTTAATGACATCTGCTAAATTTCTTTTGCCATGGAAGGTAAGACATCTAAAGGTTCTGGAATTAGGATGTGGACATCTTTGGGAGATTATCTGTCCACCCCACAAGGCCTCAGTTGAGCAGCCCCTCTGGATGTGACCCAAGTAGGCCACTTGAGAATGCTCCAGAGAGACCAGGCCTTGTGTGAATGCATGCATGCATGTGCACACGTGCACAGGTGCGTGTGCATGTGCACACACACACACGCACACATTTTCATTTTTTCCAAACTGTTGGAAAGTAAGTTGCTGACATGATGCTCATTACACCTAAATCCTTAAGTGTATATTTTCTAAATACCAAGACACTCTCCTACATAACCATAGTATACACATCAGAATTAGAAAATTGCCATGCAAACTACTACATAATCCATAGACCCCTGTCAAATTTCTATGCTTGTCCAAATAATGAGTGCAAAGACAACAAACATACAAATAAAAATCATCTTTGCCACCAACAATAACAACTGCCAACAAAACATCTTTCTTTTTTCCAGTTCCCATCCTGGTCCAAGATCCAATCCTAGATCATATGTTGCATTTAGTTGTTGTGTCTCTTTAAAGAGTCTCCCTCAATCTGGAACAGCTTCTCAGCCTTTCCTTGGTTTATATTACCTTGATACTTTTGAAAAGCACAGGCCAGTTACTTTGTAGATTGTCCTCCATTTGGATTTGATCAATGTTCCCTCAGGAACACCTGGGGAGTGATGAGTTCTCAGGACATCATATCATGTGGATTATGAGATTGATTTGTCCTATTACTAGTAACATTAACTTTGATCACTTGATTAAAGTGTTGTTTGCCAGGCTTTTCCACTGTAAGGTGAATTAGCAAGGATTTTATATTTATTAATTTATAAATTATAGTATAAAATATAGTATAGATATACTTTATATACTCTATATATATACTCTCTCTCTACATATATATATACTCTATATATATACTCTCTCTCTCTCTCTCTCTCTATATATATATATATATACTATAAAATATAGTATAGAGATACTCTATACTCTATATAGTATAGAGATACTTTGAGATGATATAAATGTCTGTTCCTCATTCAACTTTCACCTGTAACTTTTGGCATCCGTTCAGAATTCTTGCTTGAATAAATTATGATGATGATGATGCCAGATGATGATTTTCTAATTCCATCACTCCTTCTACGTTCATTTTTTTTCCTTCCTCTCACACTTTTTCTTTGTTTATATCAGTATGGGCTCATGCATTCCTATTTTTTTCAACAGGCATCATTCATTACTACGTGTTTTACTTTGATGCTTCTATTGTCCCAGACTTGGGCAGTAGGAGCACCTTCAAACTGGCTTCTAGGTCTTTTTAACATGTCCCATCATTCTTTGGGCCCATACTTACCTTCTTGGCAGTACAAGATGTACAAGATGTTCCAGGCTCGTCTGGCAACTTCACTGCACCCAGGGAATCAGCCATTACTCCAAGGAGTCTGTTTTGTTGAGGGTACAAAATTTTTAGAAACCAAGAACTGAGGGCTAGGTGTGCTTGTTGCTACTGGGATGCTGTTGCTTCTGGGCCCTCTCGGGGGACAGAGCTAGGAAATAAATATGGGTATAATCACATGCGTGTGCGCACACGTCTGCATCTATATCTATATCATTTGAAATTGCCTCAAGTTTATCCTTGCGCTCCACTTTTCCATATTTGCAATTTCCCTGTTTTGATAACCAGAAACCTGGTCCTTATTATCCTCAACATATTTCCTTGCTTGCTCAATTCCCCCCATAGTGTTACTCTCCGGTTCACAGAGGCTGTCTCAGCTGTGGCTCTGCTGGGCTTGCCTGGCGTACCTGCCTGATACTTCGGAACCTGACGCCCACCTGTTGTGTGATGCTGGGCCCCGCCCTTTGCTCCCATCTCACCCAGGCAATGGGGGTGGCAGGTAAATAAAAGTCCGTGCCTCTTCTGAACAATGAGCAGAGCACTGGGTGGGGTTAAAGCTCATGAGAAGGTGAGGCGCGTGCGCTTCTCAAACTGGAGCTCACAGTTTGGATTGGGACCTGGTCCGGTGTGAACCGGAGTGAGCAGATGAAATTTACATTTTCTTTAGAGGCTCTGGCAGTCCTGTGAGTAAGTGAAGGTGAGGGGCGAGCAGGTAGGGGGAGGGATAAGACTGTAGGCAAACACCAGTTAGGAGGCTGTTGCAGGAGGCCAAGGAGGGGGGTGCAAATAGGAACTAAAGCAGTGGCAGTGGCAAAAGGAAACAGGCAACAAGGGTGGCCAAGTTCTGGGAAAATCTCTCCTTTCTGCGGCACTTAGAGATCACCTCAAATGGTGAGGCTGCAGGAGATTGGGAGGAAGAGCCGCAGGGGGAGAGGAGGGCAGAGGGAGGGGAAGGAGGACCTCAAAGTGAGGCCTCTGCAGCAAGCAGATGAAGGTACAGAATGTGGAAAAGGCACTCTACAGGGGACAACTTATCAAGGCCACCAGAAAGTCTGAGCTTTTCTGGGACAGACAGTGTGGGGCCCCAAGGCTTGGGCCTGAGTACTGGGGCAGGTGGGGTGATGGGAACATGGGACAAAGAAGGACAGATTAGGGAAGGAGGGGAGACAGGAGAGAGTGCCACCCTCCCTGAATGGCAGCTCATCCTGGGTGAGCTGGCTCCTCTGTTGAAGCCCTGACCTAGCCCCCCGCCACCCTAGGAAGGAGCCTGTGTGAATCCTTCTGGCCCTCTGGAGTGGCCTTTGTTCTTAAACTCCAGCAAACATTCCAATCACCTGCAAGATCACCCAGCCCAAAGATCCCTGCCCTCTGCCGCCCAAAGGCAGGCTCATCCATATGGGCCCCATTCAACCCTGTGGGTTCCATAAATGGTCTTTAAGTACCCTCTCCTCGGGGCGCCTGGGTGGCGCAGTCGGTTAAGCGTCCGACTTCGGCCAGGTCACGATCTCGCAGTCCGTGGGTTCGAGCCCCGCGTCAGGCTCTGGGCTGATGGCTCGGAGCCTGGAGCCTGTTTCCGATTCTGTGTCTCCCTCTCTCTCTGCCCCTCCCCCGTTCATGCTCTGTCTCTCTCTGTCCCAAAAATAAATAAAAAACGTTGAAAAAAATTAAAAAAAAAAAGTACCCTCTCCTCCAGGTAGATGACCTTGATTTGCAGGAGGATCTGAAAATTCAGACCTTACTTTCCCCCATTGATCGTTTCAGAGGGATCATCCTCCTTTGGCATCACTGGATGGTGGTTCTCAACACCTTAGCTTTAAGGTGCCCTGATCTCCTGCCTCTTTGTTGGGGAGAAAATGATCACTTTATGTCCACTTCAGGGCTGTCCTGGGAAAGCTGTTGGCCAGAGCCCGATGGGCTTGATATCCTGTTAGGTGGAAAATCCCAGTTTGCACATCCCAGTTTTCCTATAGGGGGAGCCCTAAAGGAGCCTGAAATCAATTATTGATGACTCTGCTCCGGCCTATCCCCTGTCTAGGCAGTGACAAGGGAATGGGGCCAAGTTCAGAAGTGACGTAATAGTGTACATGGACAACAATGAGGGTGGTTATGTCACCCAATAGCACAGGTGACAATCTGTGACAGGCCTGGACTCAGTCTGGTACTCCTCGGCACTTTGGGCTACTCTTCCCACCCATTCCTTGCCCTAAAGCTGAGAGTCCACCCCTAATTCTTCAGTGGCTGGACCCCAAGTGGAGGGTGCTGCCCCTAAACCACGGTTCTCTTGTTGCACCCAAGCTCGTCCTGTCGCAGGTGATATAGGCCTTCCCTTCCCGGCAACGGACCCACAGCAACAGAGCTCACAGGCCAGCCTTGCAACGTGGCTTCCTGTAAGCACTGAGCCGCCTTTGGTCCTGTTGGATGAATCTGGCTTCTACACAAGTGTATGCCTCATAGACCGTCAGCAGTCAGTGATTATTTGTTGCTGACTTCGAAAGCCATATCATATCCCACTTAGCCGACTTGGGGCAGTCGATTCATTGATCTGCAAGCACGGAGCTCAGGGTGATCCTGGGCCTTAGGAGAGGAGCAGAGAAAGGGCCTGACAGAGGGGGCAAACCCCATACTGAAGGCAGTCGTGTAATGATCAATTCAATTCGACCCACATTTCCTGGCTGGCCCCCTGTGAGACGCCCTGGGCAAGTGCTGCGGGAATGCAAGCCGCAGCTCTGCTGACCTCCTGTGCTCTGGCCTGCAAGTGGCCAGGTAGGGCGTGCCAGCTCGGGGGGCTTAGAGCCCGGGGGCGCACGGTGTTGTAGTGCACTTCGCATGGGCTGCTGGCTGGCTCCTCCCTGTGCAGCAGTGGCCAGCCACCTGCTGTTACCGTGCATCCCGCCCCCCTCCCCCGCATGCATTCACATCTCTTGCACCCTCCATCACACTCACGCACACCCTCTCTTAGATACCCCTGCACACTGCCACCCCAAATACACACACGTCCACACACACGTGCCCTCGGGTACCCACTATACACTCTCACACATGTGTCCTCCTGTGCACAGACTCATACAAGCCCTCACAGACACACATACACATACTCCCTCACACACATGCCCCCCCACCTGCCTCCCACACTCACATATGTCCTCACATGCGCACACACACACACACGCACACACACAGGCAGACTTTTTTTTAATGTTTATTTGTTTTTGAGAGAGACAGAGACAGAGAAAGAGCATGAGTGGTGGAGCAGGCAGAGAGAGAGAGGGAGACACAGAATCCAAAGCAGGCTCCAGGCTCTGAGCTGTCAGCACAAGCCTGATGCAGAGGTCAAACTTGTGAACCTTGAGATCATGACCTGAGCCAAAGTCAGATGCTTAACTGACACAGCCACCCAGGTTCCCCAAATGTTTATTTATTTTTGAGACAGAGAGAGAGAGAGTGAGAGAGAGGAGGGGCAGAGAGAGAGGGAGACAGAGAATCCAAAGCAGGCTCCAGGCTCTGAGCTGTCAGCACAGAGCCTGTAGGGAGGCTTGAACTCTGAAACCACAAGATTGTGACCTGAGGCGAAGTCAGACGCTCAACCAACTGAGCCACCCAGGCGCCCCCCCCCCCACACTCTTATATAAGTCCTAACTAACGCATTGTTACACATACTCCCTCACAGACATGTCCCCCACTCACACACATATGCCCTCTCGTACCCCCCACACTCTCACCCTCACCCAGGTCACACTCACATTCTCTCACACTCGCACATGCCCGCACACACTCTCACTTACATCCATGTCTGCACATACCCATAAACCCACATACATTCGTATACTCAGACACCCGCATACCCTCACACAGCCACACTCTCATCTCCACACATACTCCCTCATACACGCGTGCTCACACCGCCATGAAAGGCCTCGCACACGTTCTCTCGCACCACACGCGCTCACTCATTCCACCTATAGTTCCGGGCACTCCCACCTGTGGCAGTCCTTGGGTCCCACCTGGGTGTCCTCGTGAGCTGAGGAAGCCAGAAGTTCCAGAGTTCTGGGTGGAGAAGGTGGCTCTCACACAGACATGAGAAGGGAAGGTTGGTTCCTCGGTTGAAAGATGAGCAGGAGTTCTTTTTATTTTTGTTTTTAAACTCCTGGAGAGCTTTTCAAAAATATGTATTTCTTTGACCAAGCCTGTCGACCTCCTTGCAAGGTGACAGGCAATACAGGGGCTAGGCACATGTGTCTCTCAAGAGGCAGGGAAGCGCCTTCGTTCATTCAGTCGGTCAGGCCATCAGATTCTCTTAAATATTGACTAAGCGCCCACTAAGAAGCCAGATGTCAGGAATACATACAACCTTGAACAAGAAGACATAGCCCCTGCCCCGGCAGAACTCCCAGTCTAGTAGAAAGACATATAAGCGGAGAATAGCAGTGTGGCCCAAGAGCCGATGGGACGGAGGTGCTGTACGGACACATGAATGAGAGGCCCCTCCCTGTTCAGGGGAAGCCAACAGCATTAACCCCGCTGGGTCTCCACGGGGAGCGGCAGACGCACAAATAAACGAGCCCTGTGCTTGGCCAACTTATGGGTCCATCGGCTTCCCTTGGAGGGCTTCTTACAGCACAGATTTCCGGGCCCGGCCTGGAGTTTCTGAGTCCGGAGGTCTGGGGTGGCACCCAAGCACTTGTATTTCTTACGTGTTCCAGACAACGCTGCTGCTGCTGGTCCCGGGAGCACACTGAACAAGCAAGCATTGCACCGGCTCACCAATGTGTCAGGCCCTGGGATAGAAGTCTGTAAGGGGAGCAGGGGAGGGGGCACACTGGCTTTGGGAAGCAATGGGTTTGGCCAGGAAAGGCTCACAGGTATCGAGAAAAAGCAGCTATATTAGCTTTCTGGTGCTCCTGGACCAAATCGCCACAAATGTGGTGGCTTTAAACATATATTACCTTCTAATTATGGATGTTGGAAGGCTGACAAGGGTCTCGCTGCACTAGGATCAAGGGGTCAGCAGAGCAGTGTTCCTTCTGGAGGCTCGCGGGGACAATCCATTCCTTACCTTTCCTAGCGTCTAGAGGCCACCTGCACTTGTTGGGTCTTGTTCGTGTCACGCCAGCCTCTGTGTTGTTACATCTTCTCTCTGACCCTCCTGTCTCCTCCTTCCCTTGTGATTAGACTGAGCCCACCTGGAGAATTGAAGATAATCTACTCATTTCAAGATCCTTAGTTTAATCACATCATTGAAGTTCCTGTTGCCTTGCAAGGTAACGTAATCACTGGCCCTGGGGATTGGGACATCTTCGGGGGCCATCACTCAGCAACTGCAGCGATGGAGGTTAGGGCCAAACGGTGATGGCGGCTAACCCTAACACAGCACCTGCGACAGGGTAGGCACCGCCCTAAGGGTTTCACATCTGGAATTTTCACTGCAGCCCCCGTGTAGCAGAAGCCAGAGGACTCTAGGCTTATGGCTGAGGAGGCAAACTTAGAGAGCTGAAGTGCTTTGCCCAAGGTCATACTTCTAGGGAGGAGTGGAGCTGGGAGTTGAGCCCAGGTCCCTTTGGGCCCGGAACCCATATTCTTGACCCCTAGGTTGCACTCTACTGCCTGGGTAGTACTGTCCAGGCTGGTGAAAAGGCCAAATCCCCCACACAGAAGACATCCTCGTGTCCCTTCCTTCTCCCTGCTTCTCACCTCACCTTCACCAGGTGAAAAGGTCTGCTACCTGCTTCTCCACTTCCTTTCTGCCAGGTGCTCAGCTACTGGCCTTTCTATCCCCTCAGCCACTGTGGCCGGGAACATTTCTCGTCTGCCCAGCTTCCAGATGTCCCTCAGCAGAGGGGATATCAAGGCCTTCCAAGACCAGTAAAGGCTCGTGGGGGGGCTGGTGCCTGTCTTTTGACCTCAAGGAAGAGGATAGAGAAAGCCCAGGGGACTGACCTCTGGGGAGCCCCTGTGCAGGTGGCCTCAGGTGGCTGGAGATGTTTCACTCCCACTGCCCCAGTCAGCCCAAGTTGGTGACATCTTGGTGGGGAAAACATAGCCTGTCAGCTTTCTAAATTTTTTAAATGCTTATTTATTTTTGAGAGAGAGAGAGACAGAAAGACAGAGGGAGAGCAAGTGGGGGAGGGGCAGAGAGAGAGACACACACAGAATCCGAAGCAGGCTCCAGGCTCTGAGCTGTCAGCACAGAACTCACGAACTGTGAGATCACAACCTGAGCCGAAGTCGGACACTCAACTAACTGAGCCACCCAGGTTCCCCCCACACCTGTCAGTTTTCTGGTTGGTACATTCCACGGGGAAAAAGCAGCTTCTCCCTGCCTCATTGTGAGAACTTGGAGAAGTTATCTAACTTCTCTGTGCCTCAGGTTCCTCCTCTGTAAAATGGGAATAATAACAGAAACCACCAAAGACATAATACCTGCAAACTGCTTGGTAAAAGATAAGAAGCAGGAAACTGAACCATTATTCTGATTCCTGTTCTATCAGCAACCTCTGCCGTGGCCACTGGGCTGCACAGAGAGCCCTGAGACTGTTCACAGAAGCTCCTGCTGTGCCAGCTTTGGGCCCTGCCTCAGCATGCTCCTTTTCCCAGGCAAGGGGCTGGCAAACAGCCCAAGGCCCCACTTCTCCCTGCATCACACGCAAGCTGTCTGGCCCGTAGCCTAGACTCCCCTCTTTCCCTTGCTGCAGCCCCAAACTGGCAGGCAGAAGGGAATGGCCAATGGGGCACAGAAGCAATAGTGTGTGTGCATAGGTTGGTGGGGGTAAGGTTGCCCAGGTTTCAGCCAGTGGGAGGTTCTGGCCCAACTGGAGCCCAATCCTGGCCCCTGGCCCCCAGTAGGGGATCTTCTGGGCTCAAATCCACACAGGGGCTCTGGGTTCCAATCTCCATGCAGCCGCCCAATCTCTGATTACAGTCTCTGATTTATATCCCACTATTGCCCAAAAGGAATTAAAGCAGCTGCTAATAAAGATACATGCATATCAAAGCCACTTATGATGCAGAAAGAAATGTTTGAAATGTAAACCATGGCAAGACAGTTATTGTCATTGAACATAAAGTTCAGTTCTGAGTTTCCTGGTAGGCAATGCCCAAGAGGGAGCGATGATGGGGTATATGCATCTCGTTGTCTTTATGTCAGTTCCACAGGGCAGCTGACCTTTCCTTAGGGTGACTTAATAGAGACTTTGAATAACCCACAGACACTATCCCCATGGGAGACATGTACAGAAACTTTGGCAGTGAACTCCAGGGAGGAAAGAGGTATCTGCCTGGTGCGTGGGGGCAACACCAGGCAAAGTCAGTCCCGATCTGGGTTTCCTCTCTCCATCTGGAGCAAGACTGAACAACCCAGGGAGGACTGGAAGGGAAGGTGAGGTCCTTACCCCATCGCCCTTGACTACCACCTGCCTCAGCTGGGCTGATGATGACAGATGATCTCAGGGACTTGGATTCTAACCATTAGGCTAAATTCTTTGAGAATTTAGCAGCTATTAACAGGCAAGTATGTCTGGGAAGGGTAACCCATGAAACCTCTGCATCCTTTATATTCAATGATGATCTTGAAATCTGAGTGGGAGCTAGGAGGTATGAGGGGAGGACCAGGAAGCTGCTATAAGAAATCCAGATTTCTGGGAATGTAAGCTGGTACAGCCACTCTGGAAAACAGTACGGAGGTTCCTCAAAAAACTAAAAATAGAACTACCCTATGACCCAGCAATTGCACTACTAGGCATTAATGCACGGGATACAGGTGTGCTGTTTCGAAGGGACACATGCACCCCCATGTTTAGGCAGCACTATCAACAATAGCCAACGTATGGAAAGAGCCCAAATGTCCATCAATGGATGAATGGATAAAGAAGATGTGGTATATATATACAATGGAGTACTACTCGGCAATCAAAAAGAATGAAATCTTGCCATTTGCAACTATGTGGATGGAACTGGAGGGTATTATGCTAAGTGAAATTAGAGAAAGACAAACATCATATGACTTCACTCATATGAGGACTTTAAGAGACAAAACAGATGAACACAAGGGAAGGGAAACAAAAATAATATAAAAACCGGGAGGGGGACAAAACAGAAGAGACTCTTAAATATGGAGAACAAGCAGAGGGTTGCTGGAGGGGTTGTGGGGGGGGGATGGGCTAAATGGGTAAGGAGCATTAGGGGATCTACTCCTGAAATCATTGTTGCACTAGATGCTAACTAATTTGGATGTAAATTAAAAAAAAAAAAAAAAAGAAAAGAAATCCAGATCTCAACCCGGGATCCAGCAAGGGGCCATAGTGAGCTTTGGGTTTATGATGTGTGCAAAGCACATGGTGACCTCCCAAAAAGATGCTTGTGGGATAGCTGAATGAACTGCAGTTTGAACTCTAAACTCTAACTCCAGTGGCTTCCATGTGGATTTTGGGCTCCCGAGCAAAGGTTTGTTTTGCACTTAATTATTTACTTGTCCCTGTATTGGGGGAAGCTGTTACAGTCAGCTATGGTCTACAGGGAGTAGAGACACATGAGTTCAAGGTCAAGAGTACTAGGCTAGCTGGGCTCCTTGCAGGAAATAGATCACCCTCTCTGGACTTTGCTGTCTGCAGTGATAGAATCAGATTTGTAATCCCTGTTCCACCCTGCCTGCTCCTGGCAGTAGTGCAATGACTCTGTGAGGCAGGAGTGTCTAATGTCACACGAATAAATGTCAAGAATTGTTCAAAGTATAGTTAGAGAATTTAAACAGAGGAAGAAGGGAGAAGGCAAGTTCAAGTCAAAGGATCGCATCTCTCATGGTGGAGTTTAGGTCTGTGGGAGGCCCGTAGGAGCCATTCAAACCCCGTGGCTTCCTCTAACTGCCATCAAAGCAGCTCCAGTACATTAGCCATGGTCTCTTCACACTCTTCTCCTGCCCTGGGTACAAGGGCCCGGGTGAGAGGCAGCTCTTGAATTCAGATCCATTGCTGGCGTTTCCTGTTTTCCCTAATGTGTGAGCTGAAGCCCAGAAAGCCGTGCCACTCTTCCACGGCACAGAGATGGGGAGAGGCTGCCCGAGGAGCCCGGGCACCCAGCTCCTGAGTCCGAGCACCTTCCTCAAGGCCCGGGCACACCTGGGTGCCGTGGGCCCTAGAGAAGAAGAAACGCAGAAGTGAGGTTACGCCAGCTTTGCTCCTGGGGCCTCTCGGTGGCCCTTTCTGCAAACCAGGTCAGAAGTGCACAGTTACAGCGGTGCGGTCATGTTGTGTGAGCTTGACAGAGATACAGCAGGGTTTCCCCTCCACCAGGGCAGAAGCAGACACTCTCAGGCTCCCCAGTCCACCTGTTCATACTGGTTTTCCCATCAAGGATGTGCTGGCTTAGGAGTGGCCATTTGATTCAAGCCCCTGGGGGCATCCGGGGATGAGAAATAGCCAGTGAAGACAGGTGGGCCAGAAAAGATGCTGAGAAGTGGGAAGGAAGGGCGTGCTGGGACATAAAAGGCACCTGGCCAGCCCTGGAACCTTGGGTAAATCACTTCCCCTCAACGGCTCCCACTTTCCCCATGTGAGCATGAGGGGTGGCACTGGATTCATCGGTTCATTCATTGGTTGGCCAAATACGCACCTGCTGAACTCCACTCTTAGTCCAGGCACGGGGAACAGAGGGGATCCTGGGAGAGCAGAGGGGAAAGAGAGCCTCAGCGTGGTGGGGGTGGGAGGCAAGGGTGCAGAGCATGACAAGGACCCAACAACTGAGCTGAATTGTGAAGGCTGAGTAAGAGTGTGAGTGAGGAAAGGGCCAAGGACAAAAAGGGATAGATGGCGATGTGTGTGCACGCACGCAGCAAAATACACAAAATGATGGATGGTGACATGTGCAGGTGCGCGGCAAAAAGCACAAAACATAAAATTAGCCACTTTAAAGTGGAGAATTCGGGGACATTTAATACATTCACAGTGTTGTGGAACCATCACCTCTACAAAATTCTAGAACCTTTTCATTCTGCCGAAAGGAAAGTCTGTACCCATTAAGCAGTCACTCCCATTGTCCCATAACCCCAGCCCCCAGTAAACACTAATCAGCTTTCTGTCCCTATGGACTCACCTCTTGGGATCATTCCTATGAGTGGAAGCATACCGTATGTGGTCTTTCGTGTCTGACATCTTTCACTCGGCATCCTGTTGTCAGGGTTCATCCACACTGTAGCACGTGTCATTTTTGTTTATCATTCATCAGTTGAAAAGACATCTGAGCCGTTTCCACTTTTTGGTCACTGGGAATAATGCTGCCACAGACATTCATGTACACTCCCTGTTTCGGTGCACAATCTCTGAGTCCCTGTTTCCAGTTCTCTTGGGTCTACACCTGGGCGCGGCATTGCTAGCTCCTACAGGGAACTGCATGTGCCTGGCTGACGAAGCCGATCTCCACGGTGGCAGCACCAGCTTACATTCCCACCAGCAGTAAATGAGGGGTCCGATTTCTCCACACCCTCACCCACAGCTGTTATTTGTGGGTGTTGACTTGTAAGGGGCAGGTTAGGGAGGAGGAATCTGAATGAGACCAGGAAGAGCAGCTAGGAAGGGCAGAGGAACACCATGGGTGTGCAGTGTCCTGGGGACCTGCTGGCTGGGGAGGGCTAGTTAGTGAGCTATCTCACGGCCAGGGCTGGGGCAGGAGCTTAAGGTGTGCTAGGAGGTGAGGAAGTGGACAGCGTGTGTGGCTTTAGATGGCTGGCCCAGGACAGGATGGTCACTGTGGTGCAGTAGGTAGGGACAGGGGTGGGGGATGGGGTCCAAGGGAGGGCTTTTGTCAAGGCTGCGGGGCTTGCATGACATGATTTGAGTTGGCCACTGTGCTGGCGGTTCCCTCCGTTATTGCTGGGGGGTTGGAGCATGTGTGCTGAAGGCCCAGAGGCCCTGCTGGCCTGACAGTTTGTTGGAAGAGAGAGACTGTCCAGACCCAGCCACCGGGAAACCTGGCCCAAGGGCGCTAGGGGAGCCAGAGGAGACGGGATTTGGGGAAACTGGCGAAACCCAGGGCAGTGCTGGAACACTGTTGGAATGACAGGTGCCTGTCTCCCGGGGGAGAAGGCCCTCGTGCCTGGCAAATGGTGGGGACTCAAAAAATGTGTTTGGATGAATGAAGAGACAAACAGAGAGAGAGAGACAGAGAGACAGAGAGAGAAATTCCTCACAGGTTCCCAGGAGTCCATTTGCATGAGATCCTGTGAGGTTTCTGGGATGGCTGGCAAGAATCAGGGGCAGGTGGTGGTGGCAGCCATTGGGGCCATGGACAGCCAGGGGGACCAGGTGACAAGAGGCAGGCCGGCCAAGCAGTTTAAGGGTCACTCTGGGCCTTGTCCTCCTGCTCCCTTTTCCTTGGCCTGACGCCCCCACCCAACTTGCCGTAAGGCCCCGTGGTAAGATTGGACAGGCATGGTAGGGGGAATCCCAAGTCCCTGGGGTCTCTGAATGCCCTGCCACTCTCCTCGGCCAGGCTGGCCTTTTACAGGAACCTGGGGAGGCTGGCCTTCCAGGACTGAAAGTAAGCAGGAGAATGCAAGGTGGGGCAGCGTCAGGATAGGGAGGAGCGCTAGGGGCAGGGTGGGAGGTGGCCAGGGTGTCGGGACCATCCTGCTATGTTGCTTCCCCCTCCCCCAAAGCACGTCAGTCACCCTTTCCAAAGCCTTTCTCACCTATTCCCCACCACCCACCGCTGCCTGCCACCCAGCCAGCCTCCCACTGGCTGTTGGTGGCTGGGACACCTGCACCCGGCCCGGCCCCCTCTGCCAGGTGCCTCCCGGTAGATATCCTGGGGGAGGCTCGCTGGGATAAACAGCCTCTGGCCATTTACTCTCTGGTGTGGTTCCCTTTGCCCTCCTCTCCCTCCTCTGCTTCTCCCGCCGCCCTCTCCTCTTCTCTTCTCCTCCCCCACCTCTTCCCTCCCCATGCACTCTCCCTTGAGTCCTCCCTACCCTCTCCTCGCTGAGCTGTGGTGGCTTCACCTGCCTTCAGCCTTTCCCGCTCCTTCCATTCTTTGCTGCCAGCCCAGGGAACATGCCACCTCTCTCCATTGCCAGGTGGATGAGGAGGCTGGGCATGAGTCTCCCTGCCTTCCTTAGAGGCCAGGGGGTGTGGACAGAGAGTGGCGGGAAGGTAGAGGCAGGGAAGAGCACCCCTCCAGGCCTCAGGAAGCCTGGTGGCAGCTGTGGGCTGGGAGAGGTGAGCAGGGATGGAACTTCCTGGTGGGGCCCTGTCTATACCTCCTTGTCTACCACCCCCCATGTTCCCCTCCTAAACACACCTGGTGTCCCAGTACTGCTCCTGAGTGCCAGAGAAAGGAAAGAATGGATGATGGCAGGGCTGCTGTGTCCCCTGGGTGTTTTCTAGGTACTTCTTGGCTTCCTTGTGCTGGACCAACTGTGATGGTGGGGGTGGGGTGGGAAATGCTACATGTTAGCCTCAAAACAAAGAGCACTGAGCAGGCAGTCAGGACTTGGCTTGCAGTGTGCCTGTGGTCAAATCACTGACCCTTTTGCGTCTCATTGGCCTCCACTGTGAAATCGTTTGGCCTGGGCGGCCTGTGGGGCTCCTTTGAGCACGGGCATTAAGCTGATTATAAGCTGCTGCCCCGTCCTCTCCAGACTTCTACTACTGGTTGGCTATGTGCAAGGTGGTGTGGCCTCTGGACCCACACACTGGCCTTCCCTGTAGAGTGGCTTTCCAAGGGTGTTCCCTGGGCCAGCAGCAGCAGCAGCAGCAACTGGGAGCTTATCAGAAACACAAATCCTCAAGGGGCACTCTTGGTTTCAGCTCGGATCTGACCTCATGATGTGTGCACAAATGGGGGTTGGACAGAGAAAGAGGAAGAGAGAGAATCCCAAGCAGGCTCCATGCTCTCAGCAGGGGGCCCTATGTGGGGCTCACACCCGTGAACCGTGGGATTATGGCCTGTGCCGAAACCAAGAGCTGGACGCTCAACCACCTGAGTCACCCAGGCTCACCAAAATAAGTAAACTAAAAAAAGAAAAAAAAAAAAAGAAATATAAACCATCAGGCCCCACTACAGACTCATTGACTCGTAAACTCTGGGGTGAGGCCAAAGAATCTGGTTTTAACAAGCCGTGGGGTGATTGTAGTGCACCCTGAAGTCTGAGAACCACTATGCTGGACCATTTGTATTAGTGGAGGAAGCAGGGGGGCAGTTCATCCCAAATGGTGGCAATGTGCGATCTCTGGGGGTCAACATGCTCACGTGTGGCCTGTGTTGCATGCATATATGCACCTGCAAGCACACATGCACGTGCACACACACGCACTTTCTCTGTTTGCACAACAGTCCCTGATCGGTCCACCCCTCTGTTGGCAGCTTTGCTTTAGATAGATTTGCTTACAGCAAGATGAAGAATTTTTTTCCATGAAGGACACCACAGATAGTTAACAGACAGATGACAGATGGGGAGGAGATATTTGCTGTTTAAAGCCAACAAGGGATTAATAGATAAAATATACAAGAATATTCTGCAAACCAACAAGTAAAAGACCCAACAGGAAAATGAGCAAAGCATATGAATAGGCAATTCGCAGAAGGAGAAACCCAAAAGGCTAGCAAGTAAGTATGCGAAGAGATGCTCAGATTCGTTAGTAATCAGAGAAATGCAAATTAAAACAATGAGATAGGATACACACATGTCAGATTGGCAAAAAGCAGCTAAATGATGCCAAGTGCTGGCTAGGATAAAGAGAAAGGGAAACCATTGTGTGCTACTGGTGGGAGTCCAGCTAGATGGATGCAGCTGCTTTGCAAAGCCACCTGGCAGCATGTGGCAGGATCAAGTGTACATGTCCACACTGACCCAGCAATCCGTCTTCTGGGTACAACCCCTGACGAATTCTCCTGTGGGCCCACAAAGGGACTATGAGTTTCCTGTGGCTGCTGTAACAAAGTGTCATAAACTGGGTGGCTTAAAGCAGCAGAAATTTGTCATCTCCTAGTTCTGGGGGCCAGAAGTCCAAGATTAGTGTCACTGGGCTGAAATCCAGTTGTCAGCAGGGCCCACTCCCTCCAAAGGCTCTAAGAGAAGGTCCTTGCCCACCTCTTCCAGCTTCTGGTGGCTGCAGATGTTCGCTTCTACCTTCGAACATCTTTGAGCACCTTCACATCTCTCCCCATTGTGCCTTCACATCCCTTCTCTTCTGTGTGTGACGTCTCCCTTGCCTCCCTTGTATAAGAATACATGTGTCCTGGTTAAATATCGTCTCCCCCAAATTCATATTCCCCCAGAACCTCGTAAAGTGACCTTGTTAGGAAATAGGGTCTTTGCAGATGTAATTAGTTAAGATGAGGCCCTACTGGAGTAGGAGAGGCCCTTAATCCAATGACTGATGTTCTTATAAAAAGAGGAAAGGATACAGGAAAGCTCAGGGAAGGCCATGTGAGGACGGAGAGATGGTTTGGCCACAAGCCAAGTCTGGAGCCACCAGAAGCTGGAACAGGGGAGGAAGTATTCTTTCCAAGAGCCTTTGGAGGGAGTGTGCCCTGGTGACAGCTTGATTTTGGACCTCTGGCCTCCAGAACCATGAAGAAGTAAATTTTTCTTGTTTTAAGCCACCCAGTTTGTTCGTACTTTGTTATGGCAGCCCCAGGAAATTTCTTCAACACGTGATTACACTTGGGGCCCGCCCAAATAATCCAAGATAATCTCTTCATCTCAAGATTCTTGCCTTAATCACACCTGCAAAGACCCACTTTCCATATAAGATAACTTGCACAGGGTCCAGGGAATGGAACCTGATATCATTGGGGGAGCCTGCTCTCGGACCCGCACAAGGAGTTCGCCGTGCATTACTTGTGCTACCAGGGCATTGGAAGCAACCAGGTATCCACCACTGGGGGAAAGGAGAAGCAACCATGTGGTTACAAGCAACCAACTCAGGGACACACAGCAGCATGGAGAGGTCACGCACATAGGGCAGAGTGGAAAAGCACTCTGGAAGAAATGGAACAAGTTCTCCAGGACAATATCACTTGTGTTTATTGAAACACACACATGCACACGCACGCACACACACACACACACACACACACATATGCGAACACACACTACCCTATCCGTTTGCCAGAGCAAATACTCTGAGGGAAGGGGAAATGGAGCAGAAAGTGGGCATTACCAGGACTGGATGGATGGATGGATGGATGGATCCAGCCAGAGAGGAACCTCACACACCCATGATGGTGATGCCAAGAATTGAGGAATGTCATTACCTGAGGGTCAAAAGAGACAAAGGAGAAGAACAAGTCCCGGACAGGTCATTTCCAGTGAAGGCTGCCCCACTCTGGAAGCGCCTTGGTGCATTTTACATAAGGATACACTGCCCCATCATCTGTAGCAGTGGCGGCTGGTAGCCAGGGAGCTTCACCCTTCCCTTTGGGAAGGGAGGAACCATGTGGCCTCGAGAGTGGAGGGAGGACACCCTCCTTAGCAACACCAAGGAACAAAGAAAGCCACACGAATGCCATTTGCTGTTGCCTGACAGTTGTTTTCCATCTGCTGTGCTGAGTGCTGCCTCCCAGCAGTCTTGAGCGGGCAGCTGACATTGTTGGCTCACCCGTTGGTCTTGGTTCAGACCTCTCATGGTGTTTTCATTCTTGGAACACACCCGGCCTCCCTTTTCCCAGATACTTCTAATGCCACTTGATCAAGTAGCAGGAGTGCAAAATAGAATGAGACCAATGGCCCTGGAAACAATCATAGAAGTCATCACGAACCGTGAATCAGTTTGGAAAATAGTCCACCATGTTGACCCGTGGCGAAGGGGGTTGGATCTTGTTTGCTTCTTTCCCTTTGGATTTCTCCTAGTTCCCTGTAAAGTTCCCCTTGAAAATGCCATCCTTCAGGGACGCCTGGGTGGCTCAGTCGGTTGAGCGTCCGACTTCGCCTCAGGTCAGGAACTCGCGGTCCGTGAGTTTGAGCCCCGCGTCAGGCTCTGTGCGGACAGCTCAGAGCCTGGAGCCTGCTTCAGATTCTGTGTGCGTGTGTCTCTCTCTTTCTCTCTGCCCCTCCCCCACTCACACTCTGTCTGTCTCTCCTTCAAAAAGAAATAAACATTAAAAAAAATTAAAAAAAAAGAAAGAAAATGCCATCCTTCTTGGCTATGCTTGGGAGGAAAGAGAACCTGACTTTTAACCTTTTGTCTATTAGTATCAAGGCCAGAGGGAAAAGGGGAGTAATATTTTATTGTAACATTTTCTTTATTCCCCACAAAGGCCTTTTAGCAGAACTGACCTTCAATATTTTTGAATCTAGCAACAACAGGAAAACTCTGATTGTGGCACGCGCTCAGCTGTCTTCTTGTCTAGGCTCTCTTGATCCACTAAAGGATTCATATTTTCAGGTACCCCAACAGCTGCTTGATTTTGCTACTCATTCCTGTCCACCTCCTCACTCCTACTGTTACAGGCATACCTGGGAGACGAAATTTCCAAACACAGGTGAGGAATCAAGCAGTGGTTTTTCATCTCGGAAGATGCTTTAACAGCCTGCTCAAGGTCTGTGCTTTTCATGAACATATATTTCATCAGAGCTTTGCCGCACTTGACACAATTGGCATTCCTCGTTCAGAACAGAAACTGGTGCTAAAAACAAAATTCATCTAGAGGCTCCAGTGGATCCTTAATCATTTGCTTGGGAGACAGGAGCCTGCTCTCTCCTCTTCTCTTTCCTGGTTGGAGTAAATCCCTGTCTCCCAAGCAAACATTCCTTGCCTCCCACCAAAAGAGGCCTTCAGCCAACCACTCAGCCTCCCAGGGCCTCAACTTACCCATCTGTACAGTGAGGTGGTTCGAACTAGTTGCAGATTTTCACACTCTGTTGGTGGAAGGTTCTAGGAGGTGCTTCAGTAGCCACCATGGAGATAGGAGGAGACTTAGCAGGTAAGAATCCTGTCCCCCCCCCCCCTTTTTAACCATTGCCCTTCCACTTTCATCTGTTGTCTTGATAGACTGTGGCATATGATTTCATTGGAAAAGTCATTCCTTTTGCTGCTGAAAATGTGTGGAAGCCATTGGACTAGATGAACTCTAAGGTCCCTGTACTGGTTTCCTGTGGCTGCCGTAACAAATTACCACCAACTGGGTGGCTCAAAACAACAAAAATGTATTCCGTCCTGGCTCTGAGGGCCTGAACACCCAAATCGGTTGTTAGCTTGAAAATCAGTATCATTAGCTAGAAATCAAGGTGCTCTAAGGGAGAGTTCATTCCTTGTCTCTTCCAGCCTCTGGTGGCTGCTGATGTTCATTGGCTTGTGGCTGAATTACGCCGGTCTTCAAAACCTGCATCTTTAAATCTCTATCTGCTCTGTCTTCACATTGCCTTATTTTCTGTGTGTCTATCCTTCCTCTGCCTCTCTCTTATAAGGATATATGTAGTTGCATTAGGGCCAATCCAGATAATCTAGGATCATCTCGCCATGTTGATATCCTAAACTTTCTTACATCTACATCAACATAATCAACATAGACTTTTTTTTTTAATTTTTTAAAATGTTTTTTTTTTTATTTATTTTTGAGACAGAGAGAGACAGAGTGTGAGCAGGGGAGGGGCCGAGAGAGAGGGATTCAGAGTTCGAAGCAGGCTCCAGGCTCTGAGCTGTCAGCACAGAGCCTGATGCGGGGCTCGAACTCACAGACTGTGAGATCATGACCTGAGCCGAAGTCGGACGCTTAACCGACTGAGCCACCCAGGCACCCTGACTTTTTTTTTTTTTTTTTTATGTGTAAGTTAACATCCAGAGTTTCTGATGAATAGGCTGTGGATAGCTTTTGAACAACACGATTCTATTTTTTTAATATGTATGTACTTTTTAAGTTTATTTCTCTCAAGAGAGAAAGAGAGAGCGAGGACGAACAGGGGAAGGGCAGAGAGAGAGAGAGAGAGAGGGAGAGAGAAACTTCCAAGCAGGCTCTGAGCTGTCAGCACAGAGCCTGATGTGGGGCTTGAACC
Source organism: Acinonyx jubatus (assembly GCF_027475565.1). Taxonomy (NCBI): domain Eukaryota; kingdom Metazoa; phylum Chordata; class Mammalia; order Carnivora; family Felidae; genus Acinonyx; species Acinonyx jubatus. Next base: position 120,293,384 of record NC_069389.1, read on the forward strand.
CACAAACCATGAGATCATGACCTGAGCTGAAGCCAAGAGTTGGACGTTTGACCAACTGAGTCACCCAGGTGTACCAGAACAGTAATACTCTAGGAATACCCCCTGCGCAGTTCCCATCTCAGTACCTTTCCTTATATTCCCACATCTTAAAGAACCTAAAAGTACAACAATACTATTTTCATTCAACTCGGGAATAGGGAACCAAACTTCATTCCTTCATCATGAAAGAGTAGATTGAAAAATATTTTGCTGCAAGAATAATCCCCCCCCTACCTTTCTAAGTGATTGATTTATTTTTTTTGAAAGAGAGAGAGAGCGTGAGTGGGGGACGGGTAGAGGAGGGACAGAGGATCCAAAGTGGGCTCTGTGCTAACAGCAGACAGCCCAATGTGGGACTAGAACCCACGAACCATGAGATCATGACCTGAGCTGAAGTTGGATGCTTAACCAATTGAGCCACCCAGGCGCCCCAAAAGTAATTTCTGATCAGTGTCAAAAACTATAAAGAAATAGAATAAAGGATCACTCATAATTCCGCCTTTCCAGGACAATCACATTGGTCGAACACTTTCTATGTGCCTGGACCCAGCCTAGGTGTGCTTTATATTTTATACCCCACGGTTCTCACAATTGCCCTATAAGGTGGGCATTGAGACCCATTTTACCAACGAGGAAACTGAGGCATGGAGAGGTGCAGCAATCAGCTAGGAAGGGACACTCAGCTAGGAAGGGACAGAGTTCAGACTTGAACCCAAGTACCCTTGACTCCAAAGCCCATGCTCTTGACCTCTGAACCCACCACACACCTTCAGTGCAATTTGGTATCCAAGACTGTCAAAAACAACAGGACAAGATCCCGTGCTCACCAGAACATAACCCAACTACGGAATATCCCCACCAGGATGCATACTTATGCATCCTTGCCAGGATTGACTTACATTCTGTCCTGCTCAAAGTCTCATTCTTTGAGGCTGCTGTACAATCTGGAGTTCCTGAATGGGAACTTCAGTTGGTGGGATACTCTTTCCCCATCCCCAACCCTTTGGAGCAGGAACAGTGTGGTATATTCCAAAGGCGAGTTCATTCAGTCAGGACAATAGCAATGGTGCCACCACTGGGGAGTAAGGGACAGGTCATGTGCACTTTTCCCAGCCTTAAACTGTCTCACCATCCACATCCATTTTCTTTTTCAGATAACTATGTGCCTCTTGTTCCTTTGGCGCAGTAAAAATGTGACCCACTTCCATTTGCAAAGCATAGGAAGCTTTCCAGTCCCTACTTTGCTGGGATAGGAGGGCAGTGTGGTGCAGTGGGCAGAGCTCAGGGCAGCGAGCCAGGGGCCATTGGTTCCAGGCTCAGCTCTGCCACTAAGCCCGGTGGGACCTTGAGCCAGCTCCTGGCCGTCTCTGGAACTACTTGGTTCCCCACCTAGAAAAGGCAAAATTCACACGAGATGCTAATTGCCCTTTCACCTGTAAGGTTCTATGATTTATAGAATGTCAACACTGGCATGCTAAAAGGTGCTTTGAAAATTCATCATAAATATTTAAATTAGCTAGCAACATATGCTGAGCTCATCACATAATCACAAGCCACATTGTGGAGCAAGATCTAGGAGAGAGAGGGTGATGCATAATTTGATACTCTCTTCTCTCTAGATCCCCCAATCAAGTGTTCCAGAAGCTGGCTTTCTGTGTGATCTCTAGCTTATCATCATCATTATCATCACCCAGTTCTTAGATTAAAGGCAGGAAGCTAGCAGGAGACATTTCCCAGAGGCCGCTGCAGCACCAGCGGCAGGAAGGCCACTGTGGGTCTTGCGCTATCCTCACTCTTGTTTTTTTTCTCATAGGTTTTAGGTTGCTCCTCTTATGACCAAACAACGCTGGCCCTCATCTCTCGACACTGCCAAGCCACTTCAATTTCATTCAAATTTGAATACCAGATCTGAGTTGGAACCAAACCCTTTGCAGGGCGGCGGGCCCTCTAGAGAGCTATGGGAGGCAGTTCTGACCCTGAGGGCGTTCCAGGTCTGGTGGAAAGAGCCAGGCAGGTGCAGAACCAACTAGAACACTCACGGCATTCTGACTCTTAGGAATAGTGTGACCATGCTGAGGTGCATCACAGGACCCCTACGTATGAGACTGGGGCCAGGTGTTCGGGGGTAGTGCTTGTTGGTGGCACGAACCTGTCTGGAACTGGATCTTGAAGCATCTTTCTGTGGTTTGATCCAACGATCATGGAGTCAGTAGTGAGAGGTGGGGAGAAACATCTGGATTTGGAAGATATTTGGGAGATCTAATTGACGGGATTTGAAGAGAGCATGGATATGGGAGATGAGGGAGGGAGGGGAGCCAGGCAGGATGATGGGGGGGCGGTGGCAGTAGTGGTGCCACCCTTTGGGGATGCATATGGGAGAGGGGCCAAGGTTGGGGAGCTTGGTTTGGGACACACTGGGGCAAGGCCCTGGAAGGTCATCCATCTGATGACTTCAGCAATTGCCCACAGGCCCTTTGACCCTGTGTGTGGCTGTAGGCAGGTAGAAGAATCCTGGATGGTCACTGACACAGGAAATGTGCTCCGTGGGTCCACCGTCTCTTTGTTTGTTTGCCCACTGGTAACAACCAGGCAGTGAAGCGCCTCTGAAAGACACTGGGAGGCAGGAGATGTTTTTCTGGGCTTCAATTTTTCCAAAATATGCCCAAATATGTCCCAGGACCTTTGTAGGGCACAGGTGAGACAGCAGATCGTGCAAGCACTTTGTAAACTGTTACGGAACAAAACAGTAGCGTTATTATTATCATCACTATCATTATCATCATGTTCTCTGATCTGACTTGGGCCATTTGTAGCTTATGTTTACCCTTATCATTTTATCTGATTGTCCTTTTCTCCAACAGCTGGTGAATTGGGCAGGCCAGGCACAAACATATCCCAGGGTAAGTGGAAAGTTGAGATGATAAGCCAGATAAATTATGGAGGGCAGAAAAAAAAAAAGGCTTTTACTTGAACTATCTCAAGGCAGGCTGATCTGGCTGATCTGAGAGTCACATCATATCTAAAAAGCTGTCCAGAAAAATCTGAAAAGATTGGCAAACAAAGGACACCTGTTTACGAAGACAAAGATACCTTTTCCACTTCACTGCGACATTTAGAAGCGGTGCACCGTCATCCATTCACTCAGCCAGTGTTCGTGCTTGTCCAGGCACGTGGGGACCATGGAAAGGGAAATCGACGCCCTGGGGAGCTTACGCTCCAGCGGCCTGAGTGTGGCTAGATACTACTGCTACTGAGTATACAGAAGGGGAAACTGAGGACAAGTGAGGCTCTGGGATTTGTCCAGGGGTTTTCCAAGGTGCCCTGAAGTTGTGACCGCAGAGAGCACAGCCTCGTCCCGCACTCCTAGGCTGCTAGTTCAGGATCAGGTACATAAGACTGGGACCCCACCATGGATTTCCATAACGAAGGCTTATTAAGGTAGTGCTAGTGTGGGTGTAGGTGCGTGCATTCAGATACATGGGTCCAGCCTGCCTTGATCCTACGGCTCAGGTCACAGATAGCCCAGAGAGAGGCGATTCGCTAGGGAAGATGTTGGGATTGTTCTCCAACGGCTGCTCTTCTGCACTGTCTGAAGAATTAAGAGCGAAGTCCAAGGGAACCATTCCAACAGTGAACCTTTCTCAAGTGCTCATTTGGTGTCAGGCACTGCGCCAAGTGCTTCATAGCATCCGCACAGCAACTTATGATGTGGGTCCTGTTGCTGGTCTCGTTTTGCAAATGGCAAAACGAAGGTACAGAGAGCTGAGGTTGTCTGCCCGAGTCACACAGTTATGTGGTGCTAACTGGACCATGGGGCTCCCTTTGCAAACAAGTCCTGATTAGTGCTGAAAATCGACCCAGCCCCCTCCAGTTCCCCAGTGCTGCCCTGTGGCACCAGGCACCCAGAGGGGACTGCCCTCAGATGTACACACAGAGGGACTCCCCTGCTTGGCTGAATTAAGTCCTCTCTGGAGTTGGCGTTTGTCCTTGAGTTTTCTCATCGGCCTCTTCCCCAACCAGACAGAGGGTGTGCTCCCTGCACTGAGCATCCAGTAACACAGGCAGGCCTTCACTTCCCCAGGAGTTCATTCCTCCATCTAGCATTTCCGAGTGTTTCCTGGGTCCCAGGCCCTGCGCTAGCCGGGCAGAAGCCCAGCAGAGACAGACGTTTAACAAGCAATCCCCCAAACAGTGGCCAAGTGAGCGCTGGGAGAAGTGCCAGAGAGAGAAAGGAAAGTGTGGTCTGGTGGACCTCAGGAGCCTCCCTGGGGAGTAACTGGGCTGAGGTCTCCAGGGTGGGTAGGCCTTGCCCAGGCCCCAGAAGGGGACTGGGTTCGGGCAGCCGAACAGCAGGTACACATTTGCACTTCTGGTAGCGAGGTGGGGATGGCCCCCCGAGGGAACTGGTGTTAACGGTTAAGGGGAGGGCAAGGTACAAGAGGCTACAGAAACGTGTGTTGGCAGGGATGTTGTCCTCGCTGCAATGGGACGAGAGGGCACGGGTGGGCTGACAAGAAGGTCAGATTTACACTTTGAAAAAAGATCACACTTGCTGTTGGCTGGAGGTTGGATGGGAGGTGGGTGGGGCACAAATCCACCTACTTTTCCCCACCTTCACTGCCCAGATCCCAAACCCAAGTCCCCAGCCCTCTGCCTCTGCCCCCTCTGGCCCATCCCTCCTCAGCAACAGGGAGAGCTTCCTCAGAAGTTTGATTGGGTCACTATGTGCCCCCAATCCTGCAGCGGCTCCCTATTGCCTTGGGCCTGTGGGAACGTGCAGGTGAGAACGTCTGCGGGGACACCCTTTCACTGAGGCCCTCCCTGACCACTCTAGCTTTTGGGTCCTCCCACCAGATCACACACATCCACACCTCGGTTAACGTGTTCTCCTTTCCCCACAGCCCAGGGTAATCTGCTTCTTCTCTGCCCATGGAAACCTCGCTAACCCTCGGTGCCCAGCTCAAAGTGACCCCCTTAGTCAGAAAGCCTTGCCAGACTTGGCTGCACTCACAATCAGAATAAAGGCTGCTTATTGGCCTTTACTTGCTCTACTTTGCTGGCCCCTCTGTCTTGGCATTTATTTCATCCTGGACTGTTGATAGCTTTTGGTGTGTCTACTCTCTAGATTGCACATTGCTTGAGGACAGAGACTTTGTCTTAAGAATGTAAGGAAGTCCTTTTGCCCTGGGGCTTACCTAGAGCATCAAGGTCAATTGAAAATGCATTTGTAGGTTAACAAATTTGAATGGAGTGGCTGCTCTGCGACACATACTGGGGAAACTGCAAAGAGAACAGAGGTCTCTGTCCTCTTGTGGCCACTTGTCAGGTGGGGAGCCCATCAATCAGCAAGGTGGCATTAGAGCAGAGACCTAAAAAGTGAGGGTGAGAGTTGTGCATCTTTATGGGGGAAGAGCGTCCCAGGCAGAAGAAAGAGCAAGTGCCAAGGTCCTGGGGCTGCTATTCATGAATGAGGTGGGGGCAGGGTGAGGAGAGAACTGAGAGATAGAATCAGAGGTGTGTGTGTTGGGAAGTGGCTTGTGTAAGCCCCTGAAGGACACTGGGAAGACTGTGGAAACAAGGTAATGGTTGGAGGGTCCGGAGCAGAGGAGGAGCAGGGTCTGACTTAAGAGCCCGCCAGCTGCTGTTCTGACTACAGACTGAAGTTGAGGGGGTGGGGACAAGTGTGGTCAGTACAAGGGCCATGCACCTCAGAGTCAGCTTCTTTCATCATCCATGGGGCCTGTTTGTAAAGTCCTCCTAACTTGGGGCTGGTGCATGCAGAGGACCACCTTTTGGGTTTGAGTTTGGAGCGGGTGGGGGGAGACCAGGGAGCGAGTGAAGATAGGAAAACCATTCCCTTTGTGAGGCCTCACCGGCAATCCTAAGCACGTTGATGCCCTAAGGGACCCCAGGGACCAGCCCCTGCCCCCCGTTTTCGTGGTGGGAAACAGGCCCGGAAAGAAGAAACGGGGTGCATTTCAGAAACTAGCAACTCCAGTGGCATTTTTTCAGAGCGGCAGTCTTCAGCTCCCCGCCCCCCCCCCCCCCCCCGCAGGAATCCCTTCGGAGCGTGAATCCCTGCGGCCGGCCCGGCTGGAGAGAAACAGCTCCTACCTTTCCCCGAACAGGGGGTCCCGGCCCATTAGCTGCTCAGTTGAGTCAGAGTCTGCCCCGGCAGCTCTCGAGCCAGGCACCGAAGGGCCGGTCTCCCACGCCTCGCGACGTCGGTGGGGGCGGGGAGGCGGGAGCAGCCGCGGGCGCCGTGCTGACCGCTACCCCGCGGCGCGGCCACCTCGCGGGGCCGGCCCGGCCCGTGGCTGCCGGGGCGCCGCGGCCCGCCCCCGCCCCAGCCCCAGCCCCAGCCCCGGCCCCGAGCGCGCTCGCGGGAACGGGCCTGGAGGGCACAGGGGCCCTGCGTGCCAGGCCCGTCTCGCCCGCAGGCCCGGGCCGCTGGCTCGTGGTGGCCAGGGCCGTGTCCCCACGAGGCGGCGGGCGGGGAGGCGGCGGCCAGCCACCCTCGCGCTGCTGCCCCACTTGCCGCCTCCGGTGTCGTGGCCCAGGCGCGCGCTCCCGCCGCAGGGGCCGGAGCCGCCCGGGGAAGGCGAGACCCTGGCCGCGCCGGTCGGGGACGCGCACGCCGCGGCCCGGGAGGCCCCGGCGGCCAGACCTGCGCGTGGCGTCGCGGCGGGAGAGCGAGGGCGGGCCTCCCGAGCCAGGAGCCCCTGCTTTCCGGGGCCGCCGGCTGCCCTTCCCGTACCCCCCCCCCCGCCCCCCCGCCAGCTCGCCTGTGGCCGGCGCGCCCACGGTGGGGCTGAGCTATTAAGGGTGCGCCGGGCGTGACTCCTGTGGACTCCCGTGCAGTCCCCTGCGTCAGGAGGAGGCTGGGTTAGCGGTCCCCGAAGGTTCTGCCCAGCTGTGTACTTACAATAACTTATAATAGCCAGAGACCCTGACCACCTCTGAGAACATCTTCCTCCCTAGGGAAAAAAAAGTCCAGCTGGAATGCAGTTCCCACCGAAGAGCAGAGGGGGAGGGGAGACGGGAGGTTCCAGGCCCGGAACCAGATGGGGGGGGGGGTGAGAAGGGTAGGGCAGGGCCCCAGGGAGGGCCTGGGAGCCTGCCGTTAAAGACTCCCTACCTGTGAAGATCTGAATTACAAAGGCTCTTAGACCCCTCCTGAAAGGGTCGGCTTCCAGTAGGATCTTCACAGCAGTACCCTTAACATATTTTAAAAGATTCTAAAACTTGGCCCCACCCCGTATCCACTCTGGCTGCACTTGAATGAATTCTCGAAAGGAGGCTGCCCAGGTTGAGCCTCGCGGAGGCCGCGTTTAAGCCTTGGGCAACCCCAGGAAGACCTGGGGGTAGGGTGGTGCAGTAGGGGAGGAGTGGAGAAGAAGGTAGGGGACTAGGCTTTCATTTTTGTTGTTGAATGATGAGGACTGTCTTTAATCTTTTGGGGGCCTTGAGTTGGTAGGAACTGAAAACCCCGTTAAACAGCATTTGCCACACTTTTCCCTATTTCCTATTTACTTTCAAGGTTTTCCCAGGCAGCCAAGCAGCTTAGGGGATTCTGGTTTGAGGTTCCCCTTCTGTGGATGGGGTTGGCCTGGTGCTGGGCCTCTGAGGTGATTAATGTGGTTAAAGTGCTTTCCAGTGCCGGCCAGGGCAGAAAGAGGCCCAGAGTGCCCTCCATCACCTTGACCAGTTGGAGCTACAAGTCACGTGGCCCTGGGCTTTGCTGCAGACAGAGGAGGCAGGCTGCCTCCGGCCCCCTGAGTCCAGGCCATGCCCGGGCACCCCTGACTTTTGGTCACTTTTTTCAACTTCCAGATTGCTCTTTAGCCCTTCCCAGGTGGTGATGACAAGCAGACCACCTTCAGGCACCTCGTTCACAAGCAGACTGCACAGTGGCTAGGGTGGATAGGTGGGCTAGATCACCTTTGAGAGATGACACTGAGGCTGAGAGAGGTGAGGTGACATAGCTAAAAGCAAACCCAAAGTCACTGACAGACCCCAAACCCAGGACCTTGCCTCTGCCCCACCCCCACATCCCCTCACCCCCCTTCTGAACATGGAACTGAATTATGAGTTTCTGCTGGGGTTTTCTTATGAGTTTTCACTTGGGGTGATATGTGCATTTTGGGGGGGCAGCAGGAGCAGGAAACCATGGCAACCATCTTCAGATCTCTGACTCACTCAGCCATGTCATAATCATGTTCTGTGAAGTTCTAACGACAGTGTCCATAGGCGTTAGCTTCTGGACAAGCGCTTCGGCTTGATAGAAGGAGGAACTTTCTCAGGAGCAGAGATGGAAATCATTCCTTTGAAGAATACGAACCCCTTAATCATTCGAAGTATGTCCACAGAAATAGGAGACCAATGGGCAGGGCTGTGGCAGGGGGGTGGGAAAGAATGGGTCTTGAGGGTGGTATCTGGGCACCACTTACTGTACAGTCTCTTTTAGATGGGGCCTTCAGGCTGCTGTCTTTGGGAATGCCCTCAGTGTGCCCTGGTGGGAGTGTGTATACATGTGCTGTCTGTAAGTTGCCTCTGCTTATAAGTGTGAACCTCACTATCCACCCAGGGGCCCCCCAGGTAGTGCCTTGTGGGCTCTGAAGGTTGACCACTCTGGTTCCCCCACCTTGGTACCTGCCAGCTGCTAAGTGCAGCTTCCCGATGTGGCCAGTACACCAGGCAGTGGCTGGATCAGAAGGAGACTCCTGTCCCACCTGAGACCCCAAGTCACATCTCGGGCCTTGAAAGGCCTAACGACATTGAGAGGCTCCCCTCCTCTGGAGGAGGGGAGACAGTGGTCAGATCACATGTGGAGGCCCTGCTCCCCTCTGGGAATGGCAGAGACAGGGCAGGAGGGAGTGGTCTGGGCAGGTTGGACCCTGAGAACTGCATCGTGGTAGAGCCTGGAGCCGTTTGCCTGGAGAAGACACCTGGCCTGCCATGAAATCCCTGAAGGGTAAGAAATTGTGATATGTGCAGGATGGTGACCCCAAGGCTCAGAGATTGCCTGAGATGGAAGAGACAGCCCCAAAGTGAGGTGGTAAGCTCCCCAGGAGTGGAGATATACAAGCAGAAGGTAGGCAACCACTCAGCTAGCTCTAACAAGACAAGGCAAAGGATTGGACCAGGTGGCCTTAAGATATTTGCATTCCTGAGAGTCTTTAAATTGGGGACCTGGGGAAGTGACTTGTTGCTTGTCAGCTCTTGTCAAAAGTGGCACTACCTTGTGTTTTGGTCTCAGTTGGATCCCTAATGATGGAAGCCTAGCAGTGCCAGATGCAAGGGCTCAGGCCTTCCCAGGGGGCTCAGAGGAGCTGGCAAGAGCTGGGTGGGGGTAGCAAGGAACATGACTTGCGAAGTCAACTCCCTTGCCCACCTCAAACTCAGACACAGTTTCTGGAAACGGCATTTAGAACACTCATCTTCTGGTGGGTCTCATTTCTAAATATGTGAATTATAAATAGCTGGATATCTTGGCTCAAGTGCTTTAGAAAGGGAAATTCCTATAGAAAAGCTCATGATTCCTCTTACATTGTTTTCTCCAAACTTCAGCCCTTAAAATGTGCTCCTTTTCCTCATCCTTCGTTTTTCTTCCATTCTTTCCAGGAAGCTTGTGGTACCTCAAAGAGGGAAGGGTCCTCATGTTTCTCAACAAGGCTGATACTAGCTTTTGGAGTGGGAAATGACTTTCTTGTGTGTGACTGTCATGTGCAGTGCAGAACATTTAGCATCACTGGCCATTCCCTTCTCTTATAAAATTCCAGCAAGGACTCCCAGTCATGGGGCACTTCCAAACACCCCTTGCATTTTGAAAACCATTGCCTGACCCCTCCCCCCGCAAAGAAGTGACTTGCTGGAGGCCATATCACCAGCTAGTGGCAAAGCCAAGGCCAAGTGAAAGTCCATTCATTTATTCCAACAACTTTTATTCTTCACCAGGGTGTGTTATCAGAAGAGCAGAGGGAATGTGGGCCTGAACTGAGGCAGTTGAGAGGGGGTCCCTGCCCACAAAACTACAATGTCTCACAATTTCTCTGCTTTTGCCAAACTCCGTTTTCCTCCTCTAGCCCATCTAGCTCGCCCTTTCCGCGAATGCAGGCACAAATCGACTTTCTGGCAGTTAGTGCAGAGAGCCTAGCCGAGCGCGATCCGTAGGAGCGCAGTCCGGTCCCCTTCGGGAGGGGCAGCATGGCCCTAGCGCCTATATCCCGAGGTGTTGGCGAGCGAGCTGCTGTCTTCCACCTGCAATGAGGAGCCAGCGAACTGAGGCAGGGTCCCCGCCGCGGAGCCGTGTCGAAACTGGGTACAGGTGGAGGACCGTCGACCCTTGCCGCTCGGTCCCTGGAGGTTTTCCGGGGCTGAGGGGCTGCCTGGGGGCCAGGGGACCGGGCCAGCGGCGCCCAGGCCGCAGCGGGGCGGGAGCAGAGGCTGGAGCAGCCGGACTCGACCTCGTCTTCCCACGCCAGAGGCCGAGGCCTCCGGGAATGGCGGGGCCACCCCTCCAAAGTCCTTTGAGATCCCAGCTCGGTTCAAAGGGGTGGCGGGGGGCGGTGTGGAAAAGCGAGAATATTATTATTCCTCTGTTTTGCCTCAGCAGCCAGCCCCGGCGGGTTGTTCTGTTTGAATGAATGATCCCAGCGGTCGCGCCCAATGGGCGCCCGCGCCTGTTTAATATGCATGAGGCCCGCGGCCAATGGCCGGGCGAGGAGGCTGTTTTAAACGGCGGAGCCCGCTGGCCAATCAGGCGGCTCTCGTGGAGGCAGCTAGCGCGAGGCTGGGGAGCGCTGAGCCGCGCGTCGTGCCCTGCGCTGCCCAGACTAGCGAACAATACAGGTACGTTTCGCACCGCCCGCGCCCGCCGCCGCCGCCGCCGCCGCCGCCGCAGAGCCCGCACAACTTTCCGGCCCGCGCCGCCGCGAGCGCACCCCGCCGCCGCCTCCCCCTGCCTGTCGTCCTCGCGCCCTTCCCGCCCCTTCTCCTTCCTTCTTGCTAGGTGGCGGGGAAGGAAGAAGCAATTCAGGTGTTTCAACTTTTCAATGCTTCATCCTCAGCTCCCCGCAGTCGGGGCTGAGCCCCCCTTCGGGGAGCCGCCCTCGGCCGCCGCCCTGCCCCCGCCCCCCAGGGCAGCGGCCGAGGGACCGAGGACCCCAGAGGCCAGATGTTGGGGCAGCTGCGGCGGCGGCGCGAGCCCAGGGGCGGCTGCGGGCTGGGGCGGCGCGCGTCCCGGCGCGGGGCGGCGGCACTGGGAAGGGGGCCGGGTGCTCCCCGGCCCGGGACGGACTCGGCGGGGGACGGGCGGCCGGTGCCCGCCGGGGGCTGCGGCGCGGGCAAACTTCGCTCCCGGCCTCGGCCGGGCGCCGCGCGGGCCCGCGGGCTGCACTGCTGCTTCTGCATTAACATGGCCGTCGCGGGAGCGCCCGGCGGCCCGGGGGTGCGCGGGCCGGCCGCCCCCCGCTCGTCGCCTGCCCGCTGGCGGCCACCGCCACCGCCGCCGCTAACATGGCTGGCGCGATGCTGGGCTCCGGCGAGGGGAGGACGGGCGGGCGGGCGGGGCTCCAGAGCGGGCTCTGGCCTCGGCCCCGGTGCCCGGGGCCCGGGGCTGGCGGCGTGAAGGGCCGGGGGCGCCGCCGCGGGCCCCGGCGCGGCCGAGCGTCATGGCTGCACGGGCGCCTTTGTTATCCCGAGGAGTGCGCCCCGCGCCGGCGGGGGGGGTGGGGGGTCCGGCCCGCGGCCCCCGCCGCCCCGCGCCCCCGGGCGGCCCGGGCGGGGCAGGGCGGGGTGGGGGCCGGCGAGCGGGCGGCGGCGGCGGCGGCGGCGGCGGTGGCGGGGCCGGGACCGCTTTGTTCGCTGCCGCCGCCGCCTGCGCCGGCCGCGCGCGGTTCAGCCATTTTAGCGAGCGGGGCTCGGAGGCACGGCGGGCGCTGCCGCCGCCGCCGCCGCCGCCGCCGCCGTTGCCGGCCCGGCTCCGCGCCCTCGGCGCGCTGCTGCCACCGCCGCCCCCGGCCCCGCGCGCCCCCCGGGGGTGGCAGCGGGGGATTTCAGGGGCAGTTTCTTTCATCAGGAAGCTTTTGACAAAATGGAAGGTGAATTATGGGTGTCCGGGTGACCCAGCACGGGGCCGAGCCCGGCTGCCCGCTGCCAGCCCCGGGCTCCCCTGCGCCCCGTCCCGCCCCACCCGCACAGCCACTGCGGGGCCCTAACGCAGCCCCTCGGTCGGTCCTTGCAAAGGGGAGCGCTTTAGTTTTACATGATGACCTTGGGTGTGGGAAAAGGAAAAGATGGCGGGAAGCTGGGGGGGTGGGACAGGGACGATGACACGCCACAGCTGCATTTTTATTTGGAAACTTTGGAGAAAGTATTCCTGGCTGGACATGCGTTCCGCTTTACAGATGAGCAAGACTAGCCCTTTTGGCATCCTCTCCCCCTTTAGATAATGACAAAGTGACGGATTTGAACTACTAGTACAGGGATAGCTGCTCACTTGCCAGATCACCTTTCTTGCAAAAGCCATTTTTATAAGCCAAAAACGCGTCAGCAATAGTGAAATTTCAAATGTTCCCTATTTACAGTTCTGCTTTGATCTCGCATGTAGCAGCGGTGACCATATTTTTGTCTGTAACACAGGAGTTAAACAGCTGACAGCTAGCCTTAAGTCATTGGTCTCAAGCTTCTGGCATCCGCCCGCACCCCTACAAAGGTGTCCTCCCCACGCCCTTCCCAGTTTGTGGTTGTAGTTTTCAAAGCGTAGCAGTCGCTCTGAATCGGAATGTAGCGCTCAGCCACCCCACTTGGGTCGGTTCCATTTGGAGAACTTGATCGCTCTCGGAGAAGTAACTCGCAAACCAGCGCGCTTCATGCTGGTCAAAAGTTAAATGACAAGCGACAGTGAAGCTGATTTCCTCCCGACTCTGCCTTCAGCTGCCAGTGGCATCAGGCATTGGGTGGGGGGCTGCTTCCTCATGGCAACGTTAATTTTAATTTTGCTCTGCCTTTGGTATGTCTCCTAGGTCTGTTTTAGTCATTGTATTTGTTTTTCTTTGTCTCTCTGCCTTCATCCATCACAGTCAGGATGGCTAAAGGTGATCCCAAGAAACCAAAGGGCAAGATGTCTGCTTATGCCTTCTTTGTGCAGACGTGCAGAGAAGAACATAAGAAGAAAAATCCAGAGGTCCCTGTCAATTTTGCAGAATTTTCCAAGAAGTGCTCTGAGAGGTGGAAGGTACTTTTCTTTCGTGTCCTTCAAGGTAGTCTTAGTTGGATTTCATATGCAGGGGGTTACTCACTTCCAGAGTAGCCCCATGGGACTGTTTTCTTCCTCTTGGACTCATCTTGCCTGTTCTTTGCAGACAATGTCTGGGAAAGAGAAGTCTAAATTTGATGAAATGGCAAAGGCAGACAAAGTGCGCTATGATCGGGAAATGAAGGATTATGGACCAGCTAAGGGAGGCAAGAAGAAGAAGGACCCTAATGCCCCCAAAAGGCCACCGTAAGTGACTGTAGGATTCAGGATAACAGTTAAGAGCTTTCCTTCTACCTGAAAGATTTTAAGAAGACACATTACCTAAAAAATGTTGAGATACACTGCAAAGTATTCTATACTTGGGGCTTTAACAAGGCTGGGCCAGGGAAGTCCGCCATTAAGGCTGAGTATTTGTGAGCTGTGTGCTTCTGGTTGCCTGTTGGCCTTTCTGTTGGGAAGGAGGCAGCCCGGTCTGGGCATCAGGGTCCTTAGGCACGTTTTCTCCCCTTTTCCCAGTAACTGAGAGACTGAGAAAGAACCAGGTATTTTTGAAGCATTTTAAACCTTCTGGAAGCTACCACTTGGTCACGTTGTCTATATGGTATCACACATTAGGGGGGTGTCCAAGCGGTAGGAAGTATGTGAGCTCAGGAACGGGATTTTTGGCTTAAGCTCACGTTTTTGTGGGTTCTCATCTAACGTATACAATTTTCTCCCCCCAAGATCTGGATTCTTCCTGTTCTGTTCAGAATTCCGCCCCAAGATCAAATCTACAAACCCTGGTATCTCCATTGGAGATGTGGCAAAGAAACTGGGCGAGATGTGGAATAACTTAAGTGACAGTGAAAAGCAGCCTTACAACAACAAGGCAGCGAAGCTGAAGGAGAAGTATGAGAAGGTGAGGCGGACCAGCTGTCCCCGGGCTACCAGGCTGGACGGGTGGGCAGTCAGCCGCCCTGGGTGTGGGTGGGTGGGGGGTGTGAGGTTGCTTCAGTGGGCTGAGTAGTTAGCATAGCTCGTGACGGACCATCTCCTTGCAAGATTGGCCGCGAGTGCTGGCATTCATGCTTCTGCCAGAATCTGGTCTTTGGGACAACTGCAGGCAGGCTTAAAAATTTTGATGACATGGGCCGCCGTGGGCGGAGGACTTGGTAGTGCTGTTGAACACCCCTTAACTTTTAAATCTGAGCGCCTTAGAACCAAATTTGTATATATCTGAAAACCTACTTCACATAGCTGCCCTGTCTTATGTGTTGTCCATTCCTGCTTTCTTACTCTGAGGTGGGACGGCATGTTTCCATCATTGCCTAAAACGGCTGCGGGAGAGCTTGTCTGTTCATTTGGAATGTGTCCCTGTTCCTTCCAGGATGTCGCTGACTATAAGTCTAAAGGAAAGTTTGATGGCGCAAAGGGTCCTGCAAAAGTTGCCCGGAAAAAGGTGGAAGAGGAAGATGAAGAAGATGAGGAGGAAGAAGAGGAGGAGGAGGAGGAGGAGGAGGATGAATAAAAAAAACTGTTTATCTGTCTCCTTGTGAATACCTTAGAGTAGGGAGCGCCGTCATTGACACCTCTCTTATTTGAGGCGTGTCTGTTGCCCTCGTTAGGTTTAATTACACAATCGGGTCATGGTCATATTGTAGTCTCTTCAAAGTGCTCTAGAAATTGTCAGTGGTTTACATGAAGCGGCCATAGGGGTCTGGAGCACCCTGAAACTGTATCAAAGTTGTACATATTTCCAAACATTTTTAAAATGAAAAGGCTCTCGTGTTCTCCTCACTCTGTGCACTTTGCTGTTGGTGTGACAAGGCATTTAAAGATGTTTCTGGCATTTTCTTTTTTGAATTTGTAAGGTGGTGTTAACTCTATGGTTATTGGCTAGAAATCCTGAGTTCTCAACTGTACATATCTATAGTTTGTAAAAAAAAAAAAAAAAAAAAAGGACAGAACAACCGAGACAAAATCTTGATTGATGCTCCTTGCGTGGCTTGAGGCTGTGGGGAAGATGCCTTTTGGAGGGGCTGTAGCTCAGGGCGTGCACTGTGAGGCTGGGCCTGTGGACACTGCAGTGGGCATCTGTTTAGCTTCAGGTTGTCTTGTTTCTGTATATAGTGACCTAGCATTCTGCTGGCATTCTTAGCTGTGGAAAAGGGGGGGGTCAGCTGGCATGAGAAGTGTTTGGATCTTTTTTAGTTAAGTGCGGTAGTTTTAAACTTTTGAAACAAACCGTAGAACCCTTCATTGTCAGCAAAGCGAAGAGCCACTGCATCAATGAGAGTTCAAGAACCTTCTGTACTAAACACAATTTGCAACGTTCTGTTATTTTTTTGTATGTTTAGAATGCCGAAATGTTTTTGAAGTTAAATAAACAGTATTACATTTTTAAAACTGTTCTCTACTATAACAGTCTAAATTTCTGACTCCCAGCAGTCTTAGCTAACAACCCCCTCCATTGTATTTGGGGACTAGCCTCCCTGCACATCTGGTATCTTCTCTGAATGTGGCCAGCTTACTTAGAATGGAGATGAAGAGGCTACTTGAAGGTATTGCATGATTTTGTTTGTGTCTGAGTGGCGTAAGATGAAGTCTGAACTGCTGAATGTAGAAGCCAAGATAACTTGACCCAGGCAAATTTTAGCAGCAGCCTTCAGAGGTGCAGGAAGGTGGGCGGTTAGGATTGAGGCTGACTACTATGCAGGGCTTTTTTTTTTTTTTTTTGCCTCCTGCCACCGCCCTCCCTGCCCCCCCCCCCACCCCGTGCTGTGGGCCAAATTCATTGCTAAACAGCGAAAAACAATCTCCTAAGGGTATGGTGTATCGTTCAGGCTTTCTTCTTTCATCGCTCCTGCCCCCAGTACATGTAGCAGAATACCATTCTGCTCAACAACCACAACAACCATCCTGCACAGCTACCGCTTCTGTCTACTGGACCCCAGTGAGGGGGGAAGGGTGGTGGGGTAGGGAGTGGTATCCATTTGTTTTCCTACCTCTTCAAGGAACGAAACAGCCCAAGGAAGCTGGCTGCGGGTGGCGTTGCAGGCTCCATCTCGGGGCACCTGAACTGCAGGCAGGCTGCCAGGATCAGTTGTTTCTAAGCATCACACGCGTCACATGTGAAGTTGGACGGCCTGCCCCCAATTGGCGTTCATTGATTGCAAACATAGGTGGTTGTTACGTGTTGTTAACCTGGGAGAAGCTCGGTTTGTGTTTCACTGGTTATTTCATGTTGGTGGCTGGTGGAACATTCTGTCCAAGTTGGGGAAGGGGGTGATGCAATGGCCGTGGTGGCTAGTGGTGGTGTGGAAAACCCTTGTGAGGGCTGACTCATCTTCACCATTGGCAATAGAGGAAACTATATTGTGGGTGAGCATTAGTATCACCTAGCATGAATACTCTGTTATGTTTGAGGCTGTGAAGCACTCGGGAGTGTTTTCGTGACATGACTCAGGAGAAAGCAGCTTTTTTCTTAAAATTCACTGTTTGGAAACTTGCATGCCTCTGCAGGCTGTGTCTTCCCCACCCTGTCCTGTCCCGGATGGGTATGTCACGGTCATGGTCACTGGCCCAAATTGTAATCTGTATTCATAGCCATTCCTTTTCACATCAGAACCATTTGTCCTAAATGTGTTCTTCTAGCTCCTCTAGAAAACGACCACTAATTGAAAAACCCTTGGTCCTGAGGTTTGCCCAGAGGCACTTGTTCCAGGATTGCCCCCCTGCCTCAGCCATGCTCTTGTCGCTTTCCTCTAAGCCATGGCTTGGCGTCGTAGGCTAAAGCTGCTGCCTCCTGACATATAATGTACCAGGCTAAGATTTCGGAACTGGTCAACCTCATCAAACGTGGAAGAGAAGCTCAACTTGTAATCCCAAAGGAGAGCTAACTTGCTAGGTGGTGACTATCTGGTTGTAGCTAGACAGGCCAGCTATGGAAGGGGATGACACTTTTGTGCCCCCCCCCCTTGTGCTGAGTGATCTTTGACTAAGGCATTTAGTTCTAAAGATTCCAACTAAGGCCACTTGGTCCACGTTTTCACCCCAGCACAAAGTGGCTCCTCTCAATAGTATGATGGTCTGTAGCTTCTCTGAGATGTTACAAGTGGATGGTGTCACCACTTAAGGCTTCTTGCAATGTCAACCTATTACTTTTTTTTTTTTAATCAAAAGGACGGTACCTGCTTTCTCCAACCACCTCTCTCCCAACCCCGTCACCCCATTTTTGAATGATGTTTTATACTTTGGAAAGAACAAGGCCTGTGATGTAGCAACTATTGTCTGTGTCTCCTGTGTGTCTGTTCTTGTCACAAATGTATTTGGGGACATTGGATGCATTCATTTTCTGTAATAAAGTGTCTTAATCAGTCTTCCCAAAAAGTAATCAGTGGGCTGTCTGCAATCTGTTTGAGATACCAAACTTCAGTATTTTGGGTTGATTATAATCAAGGTTTTAGAAGTACAAGGTTTGCTGTAACCAAGAATCTGAACTCTTTAATGGAGAGATACCATCCAAAAAGGGCAAGTGTTGAGGATTCCAAAACCTAGATCAACCCTTCAGCCAGAGGGGTAGTGGGGGAATTGGCTCTGGAGCCCTGTGCTGGGATAAATATGCAATTTGCAGGATGCTAATGAGCTGCTGTTGATAAAGTGGCTAAGTACTTGTAGTCAGCCAGCCCTGCCAACCAGGGCCTCCTGAGGCTGAGGGTCAGGGCTTAGTTGGCTGACAGAGCCAGGCCCGATGAGGACTTTTAGATGACAGCCACGAGGGCTACTTCGTCTTCTTCGGACCCTGGCTAGTTTCCTGTGGAACCCAGGCTTCACTTCCTGCGTCCACCAGAGCAACCCCCCACTGTTTCGTATCTTGAGGCTCCTTCTAAGATTTTAGCTTTTTTTTGTTGTTTATGAGAGAGAGAGTACGAGGGAGGGACAGAGAGAGTCTCAAGCAGGGGCAGAGCCTGATGTGGGGCTTAAACTCATGAACTGTGAGATCATGACCTGAGCCAAAATCAAGAGTTGGATGCTTAACCGACTGAGCCACCCGGACACTCTAGATTTTAGTTTAAAAAAGCAACTGAGATACAATATCAATAAAATAAAGGAAAAAAAAATCCCACATCAATAGATAGATAAAAAGTATTGATAAAATCCAGCACCCTTTCATGATTAAAAAAAAAACAACAACAACTCAGAAAACTGGGAATAGATGGGAACTTGCTCAACCTGATAAAGAACACTTAGGAAAACCCACAACTAATAGACTCAATGAAAGATTGAGAGCTTTCCCACCACATTCAGGAACAAGACAAAGATGCCCAGTTGTGCCACTCGTACTTAACATTGTACTAAAAGTTCTAGCTGGGTCAATTAGGCAAGAAAAGGCAAAAGCATCAGACTGAAAATGAAGGAATGAATCTAGGTCTATCTGCAGATGACAGGACTTGTATATAGACAATCCTAAGGAATTTCCAGATAAAACTGTCAGAAGAGGGTTGCCTGGGTCGCTCAGTCAGTTAAGTTTCTGAGTCTTGAATTTGACTCAGTTTGTGACCTCACTGTTGGTGAGATCGTGCCCTGAGTCTGGCTCTGCACTGACAGATTGGAGCTTGCTTGGGATTCTTCTCTCCCTCTCTCTCTGCCCCTCCCCCACTTTTGCTCGCTCTCGAAATAAACATTAAAAAATTAAACTGTCAGAAGCAATACATGAGTTGAGTAAAACTGCAGGATACAAGATCAGTACACAACAATGTTGTATGTCTATACTTTAGCAATGAACAATTTCAAAATAAAACCAAGTAAACCCATTTACAATAGCATCAAAATAAAATACTTAGTAATAAGTTTAACAAAAGAAGTGCAAAACTTGTGTGAGGGGAATTACCACACGTTGTTGAAAGACATTAAAAACCTAAATAAATGGAAAAACATCCCATGTTCATGGGTTGGAAGACAAGATTGTTAACATGGCAATACTCCTGAAATTGATCTATAAATTCAATGTGATCCCTATCAGAATCCCAGGTGGTTTCTTTGTAGAAATTGACACAGTGATCCCAAATCTCATATGGAGATTCAAGGGACCCAGAATAGCCAGAAAAATCTTGGAAAAGAAGAACAAAGCTGGAGGATTCAGTCTTGATTTCAAAACTTACTACAAAGCAACAATCATCAACACAGTGTGGTACTGTCATAAACTCATGATCTCCTCCAGATGTGTTCTTCATCACAGCCTGCCATCTGGAGCTCCACCTAGGCTCCTTTTCTCACCCTCCACAGTCAGTTGGTCAGTCAGTTCCCAAATCCTGCCAAATGTATTTACTAAAATATCTTGGACCCACCCCTCTTCTCATTCACGAGGGGCATGTAGGTAAATATCTTTAAATTCTCCTATTCCCTCTTTTGGCTAGGCTGGAACTTGCATTTGCGGGTTTTTGCTTATCAGTATCCCTCCAGGGAAATCTTCCACTCTGGTGCCATGGTTGGATCTGTCTATTAAGTCCCATGAGAGCTGGAGTGTTAGAGCTAGAGACATGCTATAGCTTAGGTCCTCACCATCTTTTTTCCTAGGCAAATGTAATAGCTTCCCGAATGATTTTCCTCCTTTCTCTCTTACCCTTACTCTATCCTCAGACCTAGTATAGCTACAGATGATACATAGTTGGTGCTCAGTATATATTCACTGAATAAATAAATGGGTGAATGGATGGATGGATGGATGGATGGATGAATGAATGAATGAATGAATGAATAGGGACAGATCAGGGGAAAGTTCACCAGGGGTAGACCTTGTAGGCCATCTTAAGAATTTTGAACTTGCCTAAGGTCCAGGGCAAGCATTTAAGAATTTTCATATGTTGGTGTTTGGGGAGTGCTAGATGGCGATATGTTTAGATATGTATTGTAGTTAAATTACACTGGCATCTGTGAGGAGAAAAGAAGATGTGGGGAGGGGCAAGAGTGGAAGCAGGATGTTAGGATAAGCCAATTTCTACAAAGAGCAACCCTCAATTGTTGACACAATTCTTAACATGGTGACTTAACACAAGAAAAGGTTTGTATCTCACTGGCATTACAGTCCAAGGAGATATGTCGCTGGCAGCCTTCCATATTGTGACTCAGGGATCCCAGCTCTTGCCATTTCTGGTGCCACCATTTTCAACCCGTGACCTCCATGTCACCAAAAAGCATCATTTAGGATAAGGCCTGGAAGCTAAATTCCATACCTGTCACCTGCATTCTATGGTTCCCACCTGAGCTGCAAGGGAAGGTGAGAGAAAGGGTGGTTGTTGGAGTCTATCTAGCTGAGACGCTGACGGCTTGGACAAGAGTGGTGGTCATGGGGGTAGGAAAAGGAGTTGGATTCAAGAGAGATTTAGGATTATGGGGACTTGCTGAGGGGTTGGATGTGGGGCGGATGAGGAAGAAGGAGGAATTGAGAATGAGTCTATTATCCTCTCACTTGGGGCACTGGAGGGGTAGCAGACTTTTTAAAAAAATAGAGAGCCCCTGAGGAGTAGCAGGTTTGAGAGGGTATCGTCTCAAGGGTTAGCAGTGTCTAAGCTCACATTTCCCCACAAGGGAAAGTTTGTAACTTGGAATCACAGACCATTCATGCTGTCAGCCTGTCTTTCCATTTTAGGACTAGTCTGGAATTTGCATTTTTCAGGCTTTTTTTTTTTTTAATCAGTTTCCCCCCCAGGGAAATCTCCAGCAGACACCCTGGTAGGATCTGTCTGCTATAGTACGATATTACCAGAGTGTCAGAGCTAGAAATTTCCCCAGAGGGAAACTAAATCCCTTGGGCTAGAAGGGGGCTTCCCCCTTTCTATAGTCACACTTCTAAATCTGTTTCTAAACTGGGAGCATTTGAGGAAAAGCTCAAAGAGCCTTCCTGTTGTTGGCCTCAGGCCACAGTTGGTTTTTTCAATCCACAGAGGACATATGAGATGCACATTTTCCTAGGCTGTGTATTTTGTTCCAGGCCTGTGGTGGGTTTTTGTTTTAAAAGTCTTTTGGAAGCATGTCAGCGGTGATACTATGGCAATGTTGATTGCAACATTTGACAGTTCTCATTGCAAGATGTGTAGAACATATGATGCTTTTGTCCTCTGTCCAAACCCTCAGTGGTTTACATGAAAAAGGGCTGATATTTTAGTGATGAAACATTAGCAGAAGGCTGAAATATGTCACTTAAAAATATTGGGCTAGCCATAATTGTTTTAATCCTCTTGTGCTGGAACTGCTTTTAACTTCTGTATCAAGAAACCCTCTTCTGCGTATATTTAATTTATGAAATAAAAGCAGCCGATTGAGTAGCATAATCCCCAAAGTTTCTACCTTGATTTAGATATTGGAGATCATGCTAAGACTAAGAGGCCGCACGGGACTGTAGCGGGAACATCAAATACTTAGCGCAGTGCCTGGAATGCACTTTGTGGGGCTGCTCACCCCCTCCTTACTCCAGGAGTAAGAAGGTCTAGGTTCTAGAGAGGCTAAGTGACCTGTGTTACGTTACACAGATAGTTGGGGGTAGATTTAAACTGATGTCCGCTGACTCCAAAATCTGTGTGATTACCCACCCTGCCTATTGAAATGCGTGCTAAGTACCAAGTATCCCACTAGAGGCTGAGGCTATGGAAATGAAGGCACATGGCGGCAGAGTTAAGTAAACAGGCAATTGAAATACAGTAACTGGGCTAATAGAAGTCAGCAGGGGGCTCCTAGGGAGTCAGGAGGAGGGGCAATTTAGGCAGCGCCCAATTAGGGAAGTCTTCCTGGAGGAGGGGAGCTGGAGCTATTTGTTTAAACCGAGCAGTTAGCTAAATGAAGAGGGATGGGAAGAGGGACTAGCACACACAAAAGCCCAGAGCAAAGAAGCAGCATAGTGAGTACCAGGGAATTGCAAGCAGTTTGCTTTATTATTATTATTATTATTATTATTTTATATTTTAGACAGCAAGATAGCGTGAGCTGGGTAGAGGGGCAGAGGAGGGGGAGAGAGAGAAGCCCTAGCAAGCTCCACGTTCAACACAGAGCCCTACACAGAGCTCGATCCCATGACCCTGGGGTCGTGACGTGAGCCGAAATCAAGAGCCAGACACTCAATCGACCGAGCCAGCCAGGCGCCCCTTTTCTTTTCGTTTCGTTTCGTTTCTTTTTTCTTTTCTTTTCTTTTCTTTTTTCTTTTCTTTTCTGCTCTTCTCTTTCTCTTCTCTTCTCTTCTCTTCTCTTCTCTTCTCTTCTCTTCTCTTCTCTTCTCTTTCCTTTCCTTTCCTTTTCTTTGGCTTGTTTCTCACAAGCAGTTTGCTTTAATGAGACGTATATTCGTTATGTGTTGCTGCATAACAAGTTACCCCAGACTTTAGTGGCTTGAAATATAACAACTTTTATTATCTCCTGGCTCTTTGGTTCAGGAATCCAGACCACTTGGCTGGAGGATCTGGTGCAAGGTCTTGGCGAGGGTAGCAGTCACCTCCAGTCTTGTGCGGAGGAGGATAGCTTCCAAGCTCACTCACATGATTCTAAGCAGTGGTTAGTTTCCCACTGTTGGTTGGAAGCTGCCCTCTGTTCATTGTCACGTGCACCTCCCCACGGGGCAGCATACAACATGGACGCCTGATTCATTCAGGAAGAGCAAGTGAGAAGGGCCAGGGAGAGAGGGTGTGTGAGCAACGCGGAGGTCACAGTTTCTTTGGAACCTAATCTCAGCAGTGAAATCCCATCACAATTGCCACGTTAGATTTATTAGAAACAAGTTACTAGGCCCAGCCCTCGCTCAAAGGGAGGAGATTACACAAGGGCATGAATAACAGGAGGTGGAAATCATTGAGAGCCACGTCAGAAAATTTCAGTTGCATTTAAATTTACAAAGAGGTACTACCATTCTATATGCCTCTGTTTTTAGTTTTTAAAATAAATGTTTATTTTTGACAGAGAGAGAGAGAGAGAGAGACAGAGTGCCAAGAGGGGCGGGGGGGCAGAGAGAGAGACACTCACACACAGAATCCAAAGCACGCTCCAGGCTCTGAGCTGTCAGCACAGAGCCTGATGTAGGGCTTGAACCCAACAACTGTGAGGTCATGACCTGAGCCAAAGTCGGACGCTTAACCCACTGAGCTGCCCAGGTACCCCTCTATATGCATCTTTTAACGCTTATTTTTTTTCACACAAAATTGCATCACAAGGAGTCATGCACATTGTGTTGCTTTAGTTCATTCATTTTGACTACTGCATTTCATTGTGTATATATACTGTAGATTATGTATTTTCTCCCATGGATAGACATTTGAATGTCCTGGGTCTGAGAAATGGGGGTTTGGGGGAAATGGGGGGAGTGATTGCTAATGGGGTTTTAGGGGACAGGTAATTAAAATGTTCTAAAATCAGACAGTGGTGATGGTTGCACAACTCTGTATGCTAAAACCCATGTAACTGTGCACTTTATTTTTCATTTGTATTTTTTATTTTTAAAGGCCATTTTGAATATTCTTAGACACTTGGCTCATTTTTAAAGTTTATTTATTTATTTTGAGAGAGAGAGAGCACACAAGTGGAGGGTGCAGAAAGAGAGAGAGGGAGAGAGAGAATCCCAACCAGGGTCCACACTGTCAGCACAGAGCCTGACATGGGACTTGAACCTACAAACCGCGAGATCAGGACCTGAGCCGAAGTCAGACACTTAACTGACTGAGCCACTCAGGTGCCCCTATTTTTTATTTTTATTTTTTAAAGTAGGCTTCATGCCCAGCTCAGAGCCCAATGCAGGGCTCAAACTCACCACCCTGAGATCATGACCTGAGCTGAGATCAAGAGTTGGACACTTAACCAACTCAGCCACCCAGGTGCCTCAAACTGTGCACTTTAAATGGGTGAATTGTATGGCACGTGTATATCTCAATAAAGCTGTTACAGAAACTCTATGACAATACATTTGAAAGAGTCGAGGAAAAAAGATGATTTCCTAGCAAAATATAAAGTACCAATATTGACCCAAGAAAAACTAAAAAGCTTAAAGACAGAAATAATCATTAACAGATTATATAAAGGAAATTAAAGGACTACCGTAAAAAAAAAAAAAAAAGTCAGGATGGCCAATAAGCACGTGAAAAGATGCTCATTAGCCAACAGGGAAATGCAAGTTAAAGTTACAATCAGTTACCAGTGCACACCCACCAGAATGGCTAAAATAAAAAAGACAGACAACATTGCTGGTAAGAGTATAAATTGGTAGATTCATTGTGAAAAGCTGCTTGGTAGTGTTTATGAAAACGAAGCATTTGCTATATTTGAAAGTTGTTAAGAGAGTAGATACTAAAAGTTATCATCACAAGGAAAGAAGCATCCCACCCACCCCCGCCCCGTTTTGGTATCTGTGTGAGATAATGGATGTTAACTAAACTCATTTCACAATATATGTCAGTCAAGTCACTATACTGCACACCTTTTTTTTTAACGTTTCTTATCTTTTTAAATGTTTGTTTTTGAAAGAGAGCTAGAGAGCAGGGGAGGGGCAGAGAGAGAGGGTGACAGAGAATCCCAAGCAAGCTCCGCACTGCCAGTGCAGAGCCTAGCACAGGGCTCGAACCCATGAAACTGTGAGATCATGACCTGAGCCAAAACCAAAAGTTGGATGCCTAACCAACTGAACCACCCAGGTGCCCCTACGCTGCACACCTTATACTTACCCAGTGCTGTATGCCAATGCTATTTAAATAAAACTGGGAAAGATACTAATTGTAAAATAACCCGAAACATGGGCATACCCTACAATGCAGTAATTCCACTCCTACGTGTGTGTACCAGTAGAAATGGCTCCAGACCCACAAGCCATGAACAAGATGTTCATGATGGCACTATTCATAACAGCCCCAAACTGGAAACAACACACATGCTTGTCAACAGAAGAAAGAGAAAATTAACTGTGGTATATTCATCCAGTGGAATATCGTGTGATAATGAAAGGTAATGAAATGCAGGTATACGCAATGACATGAGTGAATCTTGCAGACATAATGTTGAAAGAAAACACTCAGACACAAAAAGAATACATATCAAATGATTCCATTTATATGAAGCTCAAAATAGGCAAAAATAGTGTATAGTAATAGTGGATATTCTTGGGAGTGGGGTACTGGGAAGGGACATGAGGACATCTTTTGGGGTGCTGCAAACATTCGGTCTTAATGTGAATGATGGATATACAGGTGCATACAAACATACAAATGCGTCTAGGGGTACAGTTAAGGTTAGAAGACTTCATACACTTTATTGTATGTTCATTATCTCTTACTAAAAAAGTTTTTTTTTTTTAATCAAGGAAAAGGAAGTGTTCTGGACTTTGATGTCTGATCACTGAAGACTAGGTAATTTGAACCAAACCTCCTGTGTCAAAAAGTGGACAAAATATTTTAAAATATCACTTTAAAAGCATCAATGAGCTGGAGCGCCTGGGTGGTTCAGTTGGTTAAGCGTCCAACTCTTGGTTTCGGTTCAGGTCATGCTCACGTGGTTTGTGGGTTCAAGCCCCGTGCCAGGATTCTGTGCTGGCAGCATGGAGCCTGCCTGGGATTCTTTCTCTCTCTCCCTGTGTCTCTGCCCCACCCCTGCTCTCATGCTCTCTCTCAAAAAATAAATAAATAAACATTAAGAGAAAATTTAAAAGAAGCATCAATGAGCTAACTAGATAGTGAAATAGAATACCAAGCCAAGATCTGGGAGAGTGGGGAATCGAGAGAGGTGAGCCTGACACTTGGAACTGCTTTTGCCCTGGGTTGTTTGGGGTTGGCTGAACTAGAAGAAACAGCTGAGAGCTTAGGACAAAGAGTCACAGTCCAGACCCCACCAAGAGCATACATGGACACTTGATCTATGACAAGTGTGTCACTGTGCTAGGACAAATGTGTAAGAGTGCTAGGACAGTGAGAGGTCCGTATGAAAAGATGAAATGAAAGCCCTGCCTGGCACCACACACAAAAACCAATTCAGGGTGGATTGTAGACGTAAGGCTAAAAGGTAAATCAGTAACATGTTTAGAACATAATATTGGAAAATGTCTTCATAAAATAAGATAGGGAAATACTTTGGAATCAAGACACACGTAACAACCACTAACCATAAAAGGCTGATAAATTGCAATAGACATCATCATCAAAAGACACGAAAAGGCAAACCACCAAGTGGGAGAAGATATTTGCAATACATATAAATGCAAAGGGCTTGCATCCAGAATATATAAAGTATGCTGACAAATTAATAAGAAAAAGTCAGACAGATGAGCAAAAGGTTGGAACAATTACTTCACAAAACTTTTAATCACAATGAGTTACCATCAGACACTCAGGAGATTGGCTGAAATGAACAAGTCTGACAATTCTAAGGATTGAGGAAGATGTGGAGGAAGTGGAACTTCTGGGCTGCTCATGGGAGTCTATGTCAGTAGCACCAGTTTGAAACATGGTTTAGCATCACTTAGCAAATTACATGTGCTCTCTACACAAGGGCAGGCACATGAGGGCCAAGAAAGGGACTGCAAGCAACAACAGGCTGTTTGTAATGAGCACAGAGAGGAAACAACCGCAATTCACCCGCAATTCACAAAAGTGGAAACAAGCCAAATGTCCATCTACAGCAGAATGGATAAATGATTTCTGATATCTTCATACAGTGGAAACGAATGAACTTCAGCGATATCCACGGCAACATGGATGAATCTCACAGGCATTGTCTGAGTGAAAGAAGCTGTGTGATTCAATTTATACAAAATTCATAAACAGGCAAAACTAAACTCTGTTGTTTAGAAATGGACACAGATGGCTCAATTATAAAGAAAAGCAAGTAGTCGATACTATAAAAGTCAAAATAGTGTTTACCTCTGGTGGGGGATGAAATAAGGTTGTTACCATGAGGGGTGTTATGAGCTACGCTGTGTTCCCCACCCCCCACCCATTCATATATTGAAATCACCACCCCTAGTACCTCAGATTGTGACCATATTTGGAGCTAGGGTCTTTAAGTTAAAATAGTCATTAGGATGGGCCCTAATTCAATATGGCTGGTGTCCTTATAATGAAAAGAGATTAGGACACAGACATGCACCAAGAGGTCTGGGGAGGGAGGAAATCATGTGAGGCCCCAGGGAGAAGACTGTCTACAAGCTAAGGAGAGAGGCCACAGAAGAAACTGAACCTGCTGAAACCTTGATCTTGAGATCAACTTCTAGAACTGTGAGGAAATAAATAAATAAATAAATTAATTAATTAATTTCTGTTGTTTAAGACACCCAGTCTGTGGTACTTTGTTATGACAGCCCTAGCAAACTCCTACAAGATCTTCTGGGTGCTTCCAATTTTCTATTTCTTGACTCCGTTGGTAACCACACAGGAATTTTCTTTACCATAAATTTTTAGGTTGTATATTTAAGCTTTATTTATTTTATTTTTCCTTTCCAAGTCTTTTCTCACAGGACTGGTGTGAGACTCTAATGAGAACAAAATCTTTTGCCATGCCCAAGCTAGGCTATTCTTTTCAGGTTTGTTGTTTCATTGTAAAATATAACACATGTACTAATTGACTTTCTGTGTTTCTCTGTAGGCATCTTCTGGACATTTCGTATGAACTGAATCATGTCGTGTGTGGTCTTTTATGTTTTCAGTGTGTATCAGCACACCATCCCTTTTTACGAATGTGTAGGTACACCACATCATGTTTATGCACTCGTCAATTGATGGAAATTTGGGCTGTTTGCACTTTTTGGCTATTATCAATAATGTTACTACAAATATGTGTGTACAAGTTTTTGTGCACATATGCTTTCAATTGTCTTTGGGTCTATACCTAGGAGTGGAATTGCTGGGCCATATGCTAATTCTATGTGTCACTTACTGAAGAACCACAGAAATGTTTCCCACAGTGGCTGCACCATTTTACATCCCCATCAGCAATGCATGAGTGTTCTCATTTCAACACACCTTCGCCAGCGCTTGTTACGCTCTACCTTTTTGATTATTGTCATCCTAGTAGGCAGTAAGTGGTCTCTCGGTGGTTTTGATTTGCGTTGTTGTAATGGCTAATGACGTTGAACATCTTTTCATGTACTTTTTACTTCCCATGCATCTCTACCACCTCCATGGAAGGGAGGGTTCTCCCAGTAGAGAAGCATGAAAGTCAGTCTTAGTTCTGAGGAGCTGGCCCTGGACCTACTCTGGGGCTCTTGGTTTGTCTGGGTCAGTTTCTGTTGCTGCCACCAAACCCTGAAAATCTTATTGGGCCCTCTCACATCACCTTACGGCACCTGTCCTCTGCCTGTTCCATTGAAGGCCTTCTTGACGCCAAGGACTTTCCTACAGAGGGGGTCTTGGCTATACCCGAAATGGGTACTCAAACATCCTGGCATAGTAAACAGAGAGATCCCAGATGGGAGGCCTAGCAGGACCCTGTGGGAGCATCAAGTCCAAATCCTTATCATTCAGAGGGGGAAGCTGAGGTCCCAAGAGGGTGGGGAGCTATCTGAAGTCTCACAGATGTTAGTGCTGGAGCTGTGGGCCGGGCAGGATCCTTCCTGTTGTGCACATTATGGAAAAAATAGAACATTCTTCCCTTTGCACTCTTCTCAAGCAAAGGAGCATGCAGCAAGGACTGTCTTGAGGGGGAAGGGCAAGCACCCGCTGGCTGTTGCTTAGCAAAGAACAAGCCAGAGCTTCATGTTGATGGATAAACAGGGTGCGGCTGCCGAAAGCTGGATTTGACCCACAGTAGCAGGTGCCCTGATCAGGTAGGGCAAGGTCTTCTGCCTGGTGACAGGTTAACCACAGTCACTTGAGAAAAGTAAAGATAAATGGATTTCTCCTCCGAACCCTTTGACCTCTGCAAACCAGGTGCAAAGTATGCTTAGCCCCAGTGGGGTTGCCGGGGGAGGGAAGAAATAATAGGTCTTTTCTTTTCCAGTTTTACAAGCTTTGACCTTCAGCCAGTCCACTTGTTTCCTTAAACCCACTGTCTCACTGTGGCCAGTGGGAGTGGAAAGCCCAGTGTCTGCTGGGACTGGCCCCCTCCCCCAGTAATGTTGTTTCTGTTCCCCTTCGAGGATGGGGCTTTTGGGGCTAAGCTCCAAGCTTCAGTTCAGACTCCCATGAAGGTCACCTCTCCTTCTAGAATGTCAGTGCTGTAAAAAGGCCTGTGGTGCTGAGGAAGTGATCTGGGCTGGGAGACAGAAGCCTGGATTCCTCCCTCAGCTTCTGCACGAACTTACTATGTCACTATGAGCATTCTCTTTTCTGAGTCTCACTTTCCCCATCTATAAAATGGGCTTAAGAACAACTGCATCATACCTTCCTCATGCATCTTGACATATTTCTTAAATCCGAAATGGACAGATAGCCAGTTAATATCCTTAACATAAAAGAGTTACCAATAGCGATAGGCAAAAGACAAACCCCACAATTACAGAATGATTAAAAAAGTCAGTCAGAGTTGTGGCGCCTGGGTGGCTCAGTTGGTTAAGTGTCCGAGTTCAGCTCAGGTTATGATCTCTTGGTTCATGAGTTCAAGCCCGGTGTCGGGCTCTGTGCTGACAGCTCAGAGCCTGGAGCCTGCTTCAGATTCTGTCTCCCTCTCTCTCTATACCTCTTCTACTCACACTGTTTCTCTCTCTCTCTCTCTCTCTCTCTCTCTCTCTCTCAAAAATAAATAAATAAATATTTTTTTAAAAAGTCAGTCAGAGAAAGACAAATATCATAGATTCACTCATGTGGAATTTAAGAAACACAACAGATGAACGGGGGAAGGGAAGGAAAAATAAGACAAAAACACAGGGAGGCAAACCATAAGAGACTCTTAAATATAAAGAACAAACTGAGGGCTGCTGTAAGAGAGGTGGGAGGGAGGATGGGCTAAATGTGTGATGGGTATTAAGGAAGGCACTTGTGGGGATGAGCACTGGGTGTCGTATTAAGAGACAAGCCACTGGGTTCTACTCCTGAAACCAAGACTACGCTGTACATTAACTAATTTGAATTTAAATTAAAAAATTTAAAAACAATTAAAAAAATTTGTTCATCAGTTAAAAAAATAAAAATGAAAAATAAATGCAAACAAAAAGCCCACAAAAATAAAGAAAGCAAATAATTACTAAATATACAAAAACTTCAACCTAATAAAAAATACAAAATGAAACAAAAAATTATCTTCACTTATTGGGGCTGCAAAAGAAGGGTGAGCGAGTAAATTAGGACACCATGTGTGGCAGGCAATTCAGCAACACATATAACATTTGTGCAAAGGGCGTATACTATAGTCCTCGGGTGTACCCTAAGAAAGCCATTGACATACATGCAAAAATATAAGTGCATCCCATCATATTCTTTGAAAAGTGTGTTTAGAATAATTAAGATTGTGATTTTTTATTAAAAACAAACTTCCACAGTGCTTTAAAAAATATAGCCAATTCAAAAACATGCCCATATTAAGGTAAAAACAGTTTTTCTAATTTCTCTTCTTACTACTTATCCAAGTCAAAAATTTCACAAAGTTGACAGATTTTCCATTTGTATTCCTTTGCTGCAGAATCCAGAAATACCCAAATCACATATTAAATATATTTAAGTGTCAGAATTTGACACTGTCTTACAGATGGAAAACCTACAATTGCAAAGGAAAAGTCTACACAGGTTTAAGTCTACAAATCTTTAAACTTAGAACATCTACGTGCTTTTTACATTATTTTTATACTTTTTATATGTATGGAATATTTCACAATAAATGTTGAAAAAGAAAGTGCATTATCGATGGAAAATTATTAGGTAAGGGTGACTATCATGGCTCTGCTTATAATGGCAAAAATAATTAGAAGAGATTTTACTTGGTATGTTGTTATAATGACGCCCCCAATGAATTATACCTCCCTGTGTCCATCCTCCTTTGCGATGTAATATTGCTGTTCCCTTCATCAAGCGGTAGGGTGAATTTTCCCACCCATTTGACCCTGGGCTGGACTTGTGACTTGCCTTGACCAGTGCAATGCATCAGAAAGGATACTGTGTGATTTCCAAGTCTGGGCCTTGAGACATCTTGAAGTTTCCATTTCCATCCTCTTGGAATCCTTAGGCCACTATGCCACCCTCCAGGGTTGGAAGGGGAGACACATTCAGTAAACGGTTTACCCTGTAGGCTTGGGGTGCTCAGAGGCTGCATGTTTCAAAAAAAAGACTAGCCTGCCACTGGCTCCTGAGAGACAACCTGTGAGCCTTTGGATCATCCTGCCTGAATGCATTTATGTGGGCCTGGGGCTTTGGGTCATGCTGTATCAGTTTGACCTCTGGAGGGCTGGAGTCTGAGTAGTCCAGTTACATGGGCACTACATGTTTCCATGCCTGACCTGCGATAAAGACCTTGGACGCTAAGGCTCATTGAGCTTCCCTGATTGTCTGCAGCTTCATGAGGGAGCCCAGGAGAGCCCAGCAGAAGGACAGCAGGCCTACCTGCAAAATCATGAGAAATAACACATCATTGTTATTTTAAGGCACCAAGGTTTGCAGTGATTCATTAGTACTCATAGGTAGCTGACATAGTAAATAATAAAAAATAGGCAACTGGTTAAAGAAATTATCATATATCTATACATTGAAATACTGAGACGTTCTCTACAATGCGGATATGGATTCTAACCATATTAAATGGAACTGTGTTCACTACGTATTTCAAGAAATGAAATGTTATAAATAAATACGTATAATATAATCCTATTTTGAAAGAAATTAACATATATATGCTTATATATAAATAAATGATTGGAGGCTTCCAGTTTTTGAATCAATAAGTCATGAAAATAAAAGGCACAGCAGAGAGAACATAGTCAATGGTATTGTAACAGCGTTGTGTGGTGACAGATGGCAGCTACACTTGTGCTGAGCATAGCACAACATATAAAGTTGTTGAGTCACTATGTTGTACACCAGAAAGTAATGTAACATTGTGTGTCAACTATACTCAAATTAAAAAAAAATTAAATGTATTATTAGAATAAGCCATATGCGATAGCAGATATTCAACCATTTTTGCCCAGCCCAAACAACAATTTCCCAAGATTCAACTAATATATATCGGTAGAATCAAGGCTGGAAGTACCCACAGCAAAATACTAACTGTGGCTCTGTTTGGGGGGTGAGTACTGGGCGCTGTTTTCTTTTTGGTCATTTGTATTTTTTTGAGTGGTTTCATTTAAATTGTAGTTAACATCCAGTGCAATTTGGTTTCAGGAGTAGAATTCAGTGCTTCACTTAAATACAACACCCAGTACTCATCACAAGGCCATCTCTGTTTTTTTAAGTCTATTTATTTATTTTGAGAGAGAGAGAAAGAGAGAGTAGGGGAGGGTCAGAGAGAGAGAGAGAGAGAGAGAGAGAGAGAGATACAGAGAATCCCAAGCAGTCTCCGTGCTGTTAGTGCAGAGCCTAATGCAGGGCTAGAACCCACAAACCATGAGATCATGACCTGAGCCGAAATCAAGAGTCAGACACTTAACGGACTGAGCCACCAGGCATCCGAAGGTCATCTGTATTTTTAAAATCTTCGTACATTGAACATGTACTTCTTACTGTAGTACGAAGGAGAAACCAAAAGGGAACTCTTTTTCTCCTTTTTATAAACATATGAACAATGCTGACTAGGTGAGGAAACTGAGCTGGGAAGGGAGAAGGGCCTAGTTGGGACCTGGAGCCAGACCCTCATTAGCCTGGGATTTGGCCTTGTGGCCTGTGGCCCAGGTCAAGTTCACACAGGTTCTGGGCAAGGCGAAAGGAGGTTGAGGCCAAGAGCTGAGGCTTTTATGTTGGGTGGCTGGCTACAGAGCTGGGTTCATGCTTCGGGTCGGCTTGCCCAGAGCCTTGTTAATCATTGCCTTTTGTTCCCCATAGGTACTGTTGGCCTCAGTCCTTCTCAGGCAAAGGATCAAGGGCAAGTGTGGGAGAGGCAGCCCAGGCCGGCAGTCTCATACACACAGAGTCCACTACCCAGATGGCTGCCTTTCCCTTCAAACTGAAGCATCTCTGGGGGAACAGGGGTGGGGTCTTAGCTCGGAGGACGTGGCAGAGCTGGAATTTGACCCTGGTCTGTCTGTTCCAACCACTGTATTGTATAGCTGCCTCCATTTCATTGATGGACACCTGGCTTCATTTGAAAAGAAATTTGAGACAGCTTAAAAAATGTCTGCAATCTAATACAATAGAAATAGAGAAGCAGGCCTAGAGAAAGCACAAACAACAGTAGAAAATCAAAACAAAGCAAAGAAATGTATGAATATGCAGAACATCAGGGCTACCGTTGACAGGAGGGGTTGTCTCATAGGCTCTGAATTGCCAGGCTGCCAAAGTGAAAAGGGAAAGCCAATTGTCCTTATAATTCTCATTACCAGTGAGAACTTCTTTAGAGGAAACATAGCTGTCAAAGAATTCTAAAAGGCATTTATAAATGCTGTTTGATGATACTGGCAACTGTTAGCACTTGACATCTCCCAGTTGCCATTAAAGCTGCCTTTGAGTTTTGATGTCAGTGATGGGGAAGAATTATATCTGTAGCTGTGTCTGTCTCTGTCTGTGTTTGCATCTATGTCACTCTCTGTATCTGTATCTTTATCTGTACCTGTGTGTGTGTGTCTGTTTGTACCCGTATCTGAGCTCTATCAGTATCTGGGTCTCTATGAGTACTTCTAAATGTGTCTCTACTTGTATTTCTTTCTGTGTCTCAGTCTGTACCTGTATCTCTGTTTCTATCTTACATATCTATGTCTTTATAAATATCAGTGTCTGTATCTCTATCTGTACCTGTATCTGTATCTGTAAGATACTTGTATCTAATACTTACCTGGCAGGGGAGATACTGTGATCATGAAGGTGGTTTTCCCAGGGTGAGGCTTATTCATTGCACTTCAGATGTGCTGACCCCTGTGATGTCCCCAAGTGTGGGAAACTCAACTGCATCATTTGTGGGAGTGGGGGACTGGGTTCGTGCTTAAAGAAAAAAAAAGGTACTTGTATCTACATCTAATAAGTACCTGTATCTGTGTCTCTATCTGTACCTGTGTCTGAATCTCTATATGTACCTGTATATATGACTCTATTTGTATCTGAATCTGTGTTTCTATTTGTACCCACGTGTGTATGCAGTATCTTTGTCTATATCTGAGCCGCTCTATGGATTTCTCTCTACACCTGTATTTGGGTCTCCTAAGTATTGGTGTCTTTGTCTCTATCTTTACCTGTATCTGTCCCTCTATTTGTAACTGTATCTGGGTCTGTATCTGTATAGGAATCAGTGTTTCTTATTGTACATATATCTATGTCTCAGTGTGTACCTGTATTCTTTCTCTATCTGCACTTATGTCTGTGTGTCCATCTGTACCTAAAATTGGGTCTCCATCTTTAATTGTATTGTGTCTTTGTCACTGTATCTGAGTCTCTATCTGTACTTATTATCTTTGTTTTCATCAATACCTGTATTTGGGTTTATCCTTACTTCTGTCTGAACTATATATGTACTTGTATCTATGTCATTAACATATCTGGATCTGTGTTTCTATCTGTACTTGTATCTGTACAGAGAGAGGTACCTGTATCCCTGTTTCAATCTGTACCTGTATCTGGGTCCTTATAAATACCTGCATATGTGTACTTTCATTTGGCTCTCCACTGGACAAGTATCAGTGTTTCTGTGTCTCTATATCCAACAGTATCTGTGTCCCTATCTGTACTGGTATTTGTCTCTATTTGTAATGTAACTTTGCATCTGTATCGATTTCTGTAACAATACCTGTGTCTTTATTTGTATCAGTATCTTTCTCCTATAAGTAATTGTATCTTGGTCTCTATCTGTAATGGTAAATAAGTCTCTCTACTTGTACTACTGTCTTTGTTTCTACCTGCACCTGTATCTGCGTCGCTATCTGTACCTGTGTCTGGATCTGTCTGTATACATGAAGCTATGTCTTTATCTGTACCTGTATTTGTGTTTGTACATGGATTTGTGTCCCTATGTGAAACTGAATCTATTTGACAGACTTATCCATGTCTTTATCTGTGCTTCAAACTGTATCTTTAACTGGTACTTGGTCTCTCTCTATTCATGAATCTATGTCTCTACCCGTACCTGTATCTGGGTTTCTATCTGCACCCAAATAATCTGTGTCTATGTATGTACCTGTATCTATGTCTCTGTATGTGTATCTGTTTCTATATCATACCTGTATCTACCTCTCTGGTCATACCTGTAGCAGGGTTTCTACCTGTACCTGTATCTGTATATGTGTGTCTAATTGTATCTGTGTCTGTCTTTTTAACTACCTCTATCTGTGCCCATAAGTACCTATGTCTTTCCATTTATATCAGTGACTGTTTCTCTATTTGTACTTGTATTTGTGTCTGTATTTGTATTCGCATCTGTATCTGTAATTGTATGTGTGTAACTATGTCTCTGTCTATGCCTGTATCTGTGCTTCTCTCCATACTTCAGTATGTCTCCATGTGCACTTGTTTCTCTATCTATATGAGTATCAGTCACTGTGTCTATCTGTACCAGTTTTAGTATCTCTACAAGTACCAGTATCTGGTTTTCAGTAGGTGTGTGGGTCTCCATCTGTATCTGTAGGTGGGTCTCTATCTATACTAGTATCTGTGTCTCTAACTGTATCTGTAAATGGGTATCTATTTGTACCTGTATCTGGTTGTCTATCTGTTCACTTATCTGCATTTCTATAAGAACCAGTATCTGTGTCTTCCTAGGTACCTGGGTCAATATCTATCTTTTCCTAAATCTGTGTCTCCATCTGTACCTGTATCTGTATCTCTCTTTTCCTGTATTGAGGTCTCTTGTTTCTGTATCTGCATCTCCATCTGTTCCTGTAGCTGGGTCTCTATCAGCCTGTACCAGTATCTTCATCTGTCCTTGTATTTGTGCCTCTATCTGCAAATTTGTACCTTTCCCTGTACTGTACCCTCATCTGTGTCTCTATCCATGATGCTTTCTGGATCTTTATCTCTACCTACATCTGGGCTTTTGT
Organism: Acinonyx jubatus; assembly: GCF_027475565.1. NCBI lineage: Eukaryota > Metazoa > Chordata > Mammalia > Carnivora > Felidae > Acinonyx > Acinonyx jubatus. The sequence goes on from NC_069389.1 coordinate 120,329,713, forward strand.
ATCTATACTTTTTCTCTGTCTGTGCCCCTATCTGGGTCTCTGTACCTCTATGTGTGTCTACATCTGTACCTGTTACTGGCTCTGTCTTTACCTGTATCTGTGTCTCTATCTATCCCTGTACTATTCTATTTGTTCCTATATTTTTGGGTCTGTATGTACTTGAATCTTGACTCTCTCTGTACCTCTACCTATGTCTCAACCCGAATCCGTTTCTATGCATTTATCTGTACTGGTATCTGATCTCATTCTGTACATTTTTTTGTCTCTACTTATCCCTGTATCTGGGTCACTATCTTTATCTGTATTTACATGTGACTATATCTGAATCTATATCTCTATCTGGAAATGTATCTCGATCTAGATCTGTCCTTGTGTCTATCTCTACCTGTATCTGTATTTTTGCCTTTCTGTATATCTGTATCTCTATCTCTATCTGTCAGTGTCTGTGTTACTGTATTTTTACCTATTTCTAGTTCTCTGTGCGTATTTGTATCAGTGTCTCTAATCATACATATGGATATATGTGTCCGGTCTCTATTTGAATCTTTATCTGTGTCTCTATCTGGACCTATGTGCAGATGTCTACCTGTTCCTGAATCTGTGTCTCTATATGTAATTCTTTCTAGGACTCTCTTTCTTCATACCTGTATCTGGTTATGTATCTCTACCTGTTCCTCAGTGTCTATGTTTATCTGTATGTATCTTAACTGGTCTCCATTGTGATCTGTGTTTCTATCTTTATCTGTATCTGTGTCTCTCTACATTGTATCTGTATCTCTATCTGCACCTGTATCTTTGTCTCTATCTCCATATCCACCCCCATCTGTGTCTCCATCTGTACCTGTATCTACCTGTATACAAGTACCTTTGTCTGTGTCTGTATTTGTACCTGCATGTGTGTCTCTATCTGTTCCTATAGCTGGGTGTCTATCTGTACCTCTCTCTCTCTTGTATGTGTGTCCCTATATATACCTGTATCTGTTTGTCTATCTATACCTGTATCTGTGTCTCTATTTGTCCCTGTGTCTGGGTCTATATCTGTGTCAAGGGACATTGAAGATGCTCTGAGACTTGCAGGAAGGATTATAAAATCTGCCTGCTAGCTCTGCTGCTAGATCCACCATTGTTTTGTATTATATTAGTTTCCTGAGACTTCTGTAAGAAATTACCACAAGGTGGGTGGCTTAAACAAGTGAAATTTATTGTCCTAATGTTCTGATGGTTAAAATCTGAGGTCAATATTCTGGCAGGGATAATTCCTTCTGAGGGCTGGAAGGAAGAATCTGTTCCACGTCTCTCCCCTAGCTTCTGGTGGTTTGCTGGAAATCTTTGCAATTCCTTTGCTTGTACAATCATCACTCTGATGTCTGCCTTCATTGTCACATGGTGTTCTTCCTGTGTGCATGCCACTGTGTCCAAATTTCCCCTTTTTATAAGGACACCAGTCACACTGAGTTAGGGCCCACCCTAATGACCTCATCTTAACTAATGACATCCGCATTAACCTTATTTCCAAATAAAGTCACATTCTGGAGTCTGCTGGTTGGGAATTCATATGAATTTTTTTGAACACAATTCAATCACATAACAATCATTTTTTTCCTTCATTTCACTGCTAAGCCCATACCTTTACAAACTCGTGACTCCATCCTTTAGTATGGCTCTTCTCTGGGCTCTCATTTGGGCTTGGGACAGCTAGTTGAGAAAGCCACTGTCATTATTTGGGGAATGTAGCTCCAGGCAACCCAGAAGACAGGCTAGTGCAAGGGTCTAGGGGAAGAGTGGATCTGTGCACAGAGGTGCTCCATCATGGGGACCTGGAACTGACACCTGGGAGTAGAATCAGTCAGTTGGATTGGGTGATGCTGCAGTAAGAAACAACTGCAAAATCTCAGAGAAAAATCGCAACAAAGATTTATTTCTCACTTAGTCACTTATGCCGATTGCAGCTCAGTTGATGGTTAGCTCCATATCATTCTCAGAGCTCAGGCTGAGGGAGGCTCTGACCTCATGATTCCAGTAACACTGAAGCAGAAAAAAAGGAAACATGGCCTATTATATACTGTTTTTTCTGTTTCTGCTCAGAAGTGAAACACCACCCTTGTGTTCATAAACCATCAGCTGGAGCAGGTCACTTGGTCGCACCTAATTTCAAGGGATCAGGGAAATTCAATTCTATCATATGCCTACAAAAAGAATAGGAAATATTTGCAAAAAAGCAGGCCTTTGAAGCCTGGGAAGGGCTTCTGCCTCTCTCTGCCCCACATTGCTCTTCCGAGGATAACCATATGTCCTGGTTAGCCAAGGCAATTTCTACATACTCCTCCAGCCTAAATATTAGTAGTGCTCTTTCAGTCTTTAAAGAGTCCCTGTTTGGACAAATAGTCTATGATTCTACTCCTCTTTGGTGGCAAGAGATAAAAACAGTCTGTGTACAGGGAGGTAGATGCTATTAGAAAGGGAGACACCCTGGTAGACCATATGCTAAACTGATAAAGTCACTTCTGGTTACATGCTACTTTTTGTGTTTCTTTACGTTTTATTACCCTGTAGCACTCAAGTGAATCTTTAGATATCTAACATGGTCTCAGTTGTGTCCTGGGGTGAGGAAAAGGGCATGTGTTGGCAATGGTGACAAGCGAGGGACTTCCATGGTAGGCAAATTATCAGGGTGTGTGTAATGGGCCTGCATTGTTCTCTCCTACCCCGAAGTCTTCTAGCAATGACCATGGAGGTTCTGGGGTTTGTGAGATGGCACTTTCTCAAACATAGCTTCACTGGTGACACCCATTTCTCCTCCATTTGCTTTTTCCAGCCTAGTGAGGAAGCCACTTCCAGCCCAGAGCTGATATCTCAGTACAGAGAAGCAAGGGTGGGCAAGAAGCCCCTTACCATCTTGAACCAGGAAAGAAAATGGGGAATCCCCTGTGGAAGCCAGGGGAGCCAGCCCAACCTCTTGGTCACTAGGAGGTTGTCTTTTTTCTCCCCATCACATCTTCCTGCCTCAGGGCCTTTGTACTTATTCTTTCCTCTTCCTGAAATGCCCTCTCTCTATTCCCTCATATCTGGCTCCTCATACTTCTGGATTTGGCTAAAATGTTCCCTCCGTAGAGACACTACCTGTTATTATCCTATGTCAGTAGATTATCCTTTTCTTCCATTGTCTGTCATGGCACTCCATTCATGAAATTGTCACAGTATTTGACTATTTCTTTGTTCAGTTTTGTTTCCACTTTAGACTATAAACTCCATAAAGGTAGAAACTATACTTGTATCCTGCAGCCTAGCAGAATGCTTGGTGCTTAGTAGGCCCTCAGCATATATTTGCAAAATAAAAAAATGAATGATTAAATAGATGAGTGATTGTATGCATTTGAGCTCAGTTTCTAAGGATATGCACACTTTCTGGCCTTGAGCAACAGTGTAGGAAGATGAGAAGCACCCTGAAAAATCAAACTTGAATTGTAGTTCAGAATGGCCGTTCCTAGCAGGTCAGACACGCAAAACTGAAAATGATCTGGAGGTCAGAGTAGAACTCAATAAATATACATAAACATTATTGGAATATATCAAAGGGTAGTCTTTATCTGAGAAGGGCAGCAGGCCCTTTGGAGTATTTATTGATATTGGTCACACAGAAATGCCGTTTGTGTGATTCCATTTGGTGTGTGCATGTGCATACCCACACAGACACACGCAGAGGCGAGACTGTTTGCAGGTGGCTTTGTGGCCACCTGCATGTAGAAAATATGCAGACACTCAGTGCAGGGATGATTAGCCCCATTTTTCAAAAAAGGAAACTAAGGCTCAAACATGTTAAGTTCATTGTCTAAGATCGCACTGCAAATAGGTAGAGCAGGCAGGCTGATCGCAACCTCCCGCTTACCCACTGCTGGACTCTCATTAGGTGGAGGGTGGGGAGTGGAGCCCAAGGTTTGTGCTTGAGCAGTGCTCTTGTTGGTGATGCAGATATAAGTGTACCTGCTTTGTTATCAACCGTGGGAGGGTCCGAATCTCTGTGCTGCATGGTGAGTGAGAGTACTTACATTGAAAAAGTTCCCCCGATAATTCAGAGACTTTCCTCCTTTCAAGGGGGCTTCCTCCAAACCATTTATGCCCTGAGAACTGCTACATTAGAAGATATGTGGAAAACAAGTTATCAAGGAACTGACTTTCATTTGATAAGTTCACTATAAAAACCACTGAACATGTTCCCAACTAGAGGCCAGTGATACCTACATACCCCAAACTCGCATGATCACTGAGAATTAAGAAGCTTCAAAGTGGCTGTGAGGCTTGTGAGTGTCTCAAGTGGCTCCTGAATGATAAAAGGAAAAGGCAGTTCTGTTTGGTGGAATGTTGATATTCTGCATACTTGGTACGCACCAGTCCTCTGGAACAAGATCATGGAGGTCTGGGGATTCACATCAATTCTGTTTGGCAGACACATGTATTAACCAGAACATACCATCTTATCTCCCAGGCCACTGCAGAGATTTTATTGAAAATACATTCACTGTCTTTCTCAAACGTTTCTCATGTGTGGGCCACTCACAAAGGACTCTAGGCTTGAATTCTATCCATCGCATGAAGGGCTTGCCCACTTTGAAAAGGGTTACCTCAAAAAGGAGTTAAAAGCAAAGACTTCTGTTTACTCTAAAACCTGTTTAATGAATGGGTTTTACATATGTGTGTGAGCCAAGGAACCAGGCTGCAGGGCCCTCTGCCTGCACCACATTCCTCAAATGCTCACACTTGTAAAATAAAAAAAAGGTTTGTTTCTGATTGACTTTTGAGGGTCTGTAAAATAAATTACATGGAAAAAACCTATAACCTTAAAGTACCCAAAAGTCCAAGGTGGAAAACTCACAAGTCAAACTCCTGTGCACTGTTTCCTAGAGGTTCTTCAGAATAATAACCCCCATGGTCATGATTCACTTTCACATTCAGCTTAGGTGGCACTTCCCATTCCCATATGGGTTAGTCATTCATCCATTTATTCATTCAATAAATATTTATTGAGTATCCACTACATGCCAGGCACTGATCAAGGTGCTGGGTAAACAGACAAGCCAGATAAAAACAGACAAAATTTCCTGCCCTCACAGAGCTGACATTCTGGTTGGGGGATAGTGACAATACAGAAGATAAAGGATTGTATTCCATAGTACATCAGTACGTGCTATGGATAAAAATAAAGCATAAAAAAGGCCAGCAGGTGCCAGATAGTGGAGATGGTGCTGAAATTTGGCACTGAATGTGTGTGCCATTGGGCTGAGAGGAGTGTGTCCCAGGCAGGGAGGACAGCATGTGCAAATACTGTAAGGAGAAGGCAGCTTGGTGTGTGTGAGGAACAGCAAGGAGGCCCATGGGCCTCGAATGGGGTGAGTGAAGGTAGAGTTGAAAAGAATGAGATCACAGAGCGATTCCCTCCATTGTACCATGGAAATGTTCTCTAAGGATCAATAATTGGACAAGGGAAGGGCAGGAAGCAGCATGGAGCAGAGGGACAAGTTGAGCTGTGGTGAAGTCATGACAAGGACACCCCCAACCTGGTGGGGAACTTTGGAGTTATCTTTCTGAATGGTGGAGGAGAGACTGTCATTATTCCCCTCCCTAACATCTACCAGTCACTGGATGAGGCTGCCCCTCAGAGCGGCTGTGACCTGGGGCTACGTTGCTCTAGGTACCTGTGGGCAATTCCTGCAAAAGCTGATACTTGATGGAGCAGTCAAGGAAGTTGACACTTGAGAAGCAGCATTCCCAGCAGCTAGAAAACAAGTGCTTTAGTCCTGAACGGCGATTTGGGTGGTGCACCACAGCAGCACCAACTTAGCTATCGCCAAGGACTTACTATAAGCCACACACTCGGCTAAGAACTTTATAAGAATTATCTCATTTATTCCTCACACCAAACCTGTGAATTATGTGTTATTCTTAGCTTCATTTTTATGGAAGATACCCAGTCTGTTTGGGTGCCTTGGAAACTTGCCCAGCCATAGATCTCTGATGAGAGGGCTTATGACACTGAAGATATCAGGAGTGAACAGAGCCTCAGAGATCTGGCCCAATTCTGTTTTCATAGGGTGCAAATTTGAAGTCTGGGACTGGCCCACAGTTGAAAGCTAGGAGTGACAGGGTGGAAGCAGACGGAGTTGAATCCTCTCAAAATCATATGTTGATGTTCTGACCCCCAATACCTCAAAATGTGACTGTATTTGGAGACAACGTCTTTAAAGAAGTAATTAAGATAAAATTAGGCTGTTAGGGTGGGCCCTAATCCAATATGACTGGTGTCTTTATAACACAAGGACGTTAGGACACAGATATGTACAGAGAGAAGACTATGTGACTTTGAGATCAGACTTCTAGCCTCCAGAATATGAGAAAATAGATGTTTGTTGTTTAAGTTGTCCAGTCTATGGAATTTTGTTATGGCAGCCCAGGAAAACTCATACATCAGTCCTGCCGACTGGCAGAACCATGCACTTACCTCAGCACTATTCATTATGGCTCTGCATTGCTCATTGAAACTTAGCTTGGTGTAGGGCCAGGAGCACTAGCCTTGGAGTCAAAAACTCTGAGGCCTTTTTTCTCTTCTAACCAGTGATGTAAACTTCTATGTCCCCATCTGGAAACAGAAAGAAATGAAGAACACTTCCTTCCTAAGGGCTCATGCAGTGTCTAGGCACTGTGTCGACACTTTCAAGTGCCTGGTGAGAACGTTGGAGGATCCAAGGAAAGAGAGGCTTTTGTCATCATAATCTTAAGCACTTAAACAGAGCATCTTGTAACACAAAAGGAACCTGGACTGTAATGAATGGTACCACATGCCTAACCCATTTCCAGAAAAAATAGAAAAACACACATGAGAGGCACGTCATGGGCCTGGATCACTGTCCTGGGCAACTGGCCACACTCTTCAGTTGCCAGGTGCAACTATGCCAGATCGGCACAGAGGAACCTGAGGGTAAATAGGCCTTGTGCTAGGCAGTGGTGTCTGGAATAGCCTGACTCATTCCCCAGCTGCCTTCATGACATTGGTGCACCTCCACCCCCAGCAACGAGAGGAGAGAGAGAGAGAGAGAGAGAGAGAGAGAGAGAGAGAGAGAGAACTAAAGAATAAGAAGAAGAAAAGTGGAGGAGAAGGGGAGAAGGAAGAGGAGGGGAACAGAGAGACAAAAAAAGAGAAGAGAAGGAGAAGAAGAGAGTGTGAGCAAACTGTCTATGCCTCTGTGCCTCTGGAGGTTAGGGGCATAGCCATGTAGCACCACTCCTGGGGCTCAAGCAGAGTGGGAATTTTAGCCCCTCTGAGCCACATGGAATGGGCAGGGATGTCATATAATAATTATTATACTAACAATAACATTACCAGTTATTAAGGGGAGGCAGTACATCACCAAAACCCACTATTTTTTCCGTTAGAGTTGCAGAGCCCACGTATCTGTATTGTCACTTCATCCTGAAGTTTGAGGTTCACAGTGGGAGTAAGGTGGGGCAGTAGCTCACTCTACCTAAACCCTCAAGTGGTTGGACTGGAAGCTAGCAGATTCATCCCTCTCTGGGAGATAGCTGTACAGCGATGGGAACCTTCTACTTATATGGTATTCCCATCTCAGTCTCAGAACACTTGGAAAATCCAGTTAGTTACTATAGGTGTCTCAAAAACCAGTAGAGTTCGCTGATCTTGAAAGGTATTTCGCCTCTGGCTAGGGGCAAGTCTTGATAAATTCTCCTAGTTGCACAACAGAACTCTGAGAATTTACCTTGCTAGGAGTCAGAGCCCAGGGTGTCTTCCTCATAGCTACAGTTGAATTAGCATTAACACCATTTTACTAACTGTAATGGATATATGCTTTTTTAAGTTGACACCTTCATTTGAACCAAATTATAATAAAGTGTCAAAATTCATGCAGAAAAAGGATAGAAAATGCAACAAGAAATAGAAACACATTTGGAGTCAAGAAATTTATCTCTCTTGGCACATAGCAGAACAAATAGACAAAAGATAAACAAATATATAGAAGATCTAAACAATATGATAAAATCTATCTACATTTATCATCTTTTGCTAGGTTATGCTGTGGTAAGAAACAACCTCCAAGGACCAGTGGTTTGCAACAGCAAACATTTATTTCTTGATCACATTACATGTTGGTTGGCGTAGGCTTTGGTTCTGCTCCATCTGAAATCCAGTGAAGGAGGAGCCCCTCTCCAGGATGTGTCGGCATTGCTCCAGAGGGAAAAGAACAATGGCGCAGCCAGTGATGGCTCTTAAAATTTCTGGTCCTTGTGGCCTCAGACCGCTTCCATTCATATTTCCCTGACCAAAGTAAGTCATATGGCCAAGCCTAATGTCACTGAGATGATGGGAAGTATATTCCATTCACAGGATGGCACCACAAGTCACATGCTAGTGGGCAGGGATAGTGTAGTTTTTTTACATGGACAGCAGCAGAAAGTTGGGAACAATATTATAATCTATCACAATATCTGGTTGGTATATATCATATTCTATACTGTGTAATCATAAAATTCAGGTTGTCAGTACCCCTCCATACTCACAAGAATAGAACATATGTTGGGCCATAAAGAAAACATCAGTGTATTCTAAAATGTAGAAAGAGAATGTTGCTTTCAAATCCTCCAAATGAGAACAATTAGAGAAGCTAGAAAAGCATTAAGATACCCTGCCTGAGAACATCACAAAGCTACCAAGGCAGAAAGAATTTATAGGGCCAGGGTCTGGAAGAGAAGGGAAGCCCAGGGAGCAGTGCCTGGAATTTGGCTTTTTTTCTTTCAAGGGGAAAGTGCCAATTCTAAAAAGCCACAGCAGAGAGGATGAGAAGTTGTGCAGATTCAGGGTGTCGGGGGACAAAATTAGAGTCCAGGGCCCACTAAAGAAGAGACTTGGTAACTCCTTCCCACCCCCCACCCCAGGTTTTGAGCTGGGATCCTGAAGGAATCTTACATTCTAAGAATAAGCATTAGCCAGAACTATATTAGCCCTAAAAAAGGACAGAACGTCAGTTTAAAGTCATCTGAATCCCTAATTGGATTAATCTAATTTATTCCTAGGCTAGTTATCTGCTCGAAACAAAACTACAGTGTAATATATCATTAACTGCAGCTTCACAATATCATGGTATCTTTTAAATTTTTTATAAACAGTATTTGGCACTTAGTAAAAGAATAACTAGTGATGCAAGAAGTCAAGATTTAGCTCAAAACCTAAAGGAAAAATGGACAATTGAAACCAACTCTTTATTCCTAGTTTTCTTAGAGTTTCTTTTTAAAAATCATGAACGGCTACTGGATTTTGTTGAATGTGTTTTCTGCATCAATTTATATGGTCATATGATTTTTCTTCTTTAGTTTGCTGATGTGGTGGCTTACATTAATTGAGTTGGAATGTTGAACCAGCCTTGCATACCTGGAATAAATCCTGCTTGGTCATGGTATATAATATTTTTATATATTGATTTATATATATATATTTTATATATTGATATATTTTATATATTATATTTATATTTATATATATAATATTTTATATATTTAAACTTTTATAAAAATATTTAATGTTTTTATATATTGTTTGATTTGATTTGCTAATAGTTTTGTGGATTTTTGCATCTATGTTCATGAGAGATACTGACCTGTAGTTTTCCTTTATTGTCATGTCTTTGTCTGGCTTTGGTATTAGTGTAATTCTGGCCTTGTAGAATGAGTCAGAAGTATTCCCTCTGCTTCTAGTTTCTGGAAGAGACTGTGGAGTATTGTAATCATTTTTCCTTAAATGTTTGGTACAGTTCACCGGTTAAATCATCTGGGCCTCATGCTTTCTGTTTTGGAAGATTTATAATTATTGATTCAATTTCCTTTATACAGGCCTCCTCATATATATTTCTTCTTGCATGAATTTGGTAGTTTGTATCTTTCAAGAATTGATCTATTTCATCTACGTTATCATATGTATGGGCATAAAGTTGTTTTTGGTGTTCAATATCCTAGAGTCCATGGGATTAATAATGATGGATATTCTTTCATTTCTGAGCTTAGTAATTTGTACCTTTTCTCTTTTTTTCTTGGTTATCCTGCCTAAAGTTTTATCAATTTTATTGATCTTCTCTAGGAATTAGCTTTGGGTTTTGTTGATTTTTTTCACTTGTTTTCTCCTGTTTTCAATTTCATTGATTTCTGCTTCAATTTTTATTATTTCTTTTCTTCCTCATTCCTTTAGGCTAAATTGCTCTTCTTTTTCTATTTTCCTAACATAGAAGCTTAGATGATTGATTTTAGATCTTTCTTCTTTTCTAATGTATGCATTCAATGCTATAAAATTCCCTCTAAGCATTGTTTTTGCTGCATCCTACAGACTTTGATAAATGTATTTTCATTTTCATTTAGTTAAAATTATTTTTAGATTTATTTTAGCCTCCTCCTTTGACCCATGTGTTGTTTATAAGCATGCTGTTTAATCTCCAAATATTTGGCAGTTTTTAAACTACCTTTCTGTTTCTGATTTCTAATTTAATTCCACTGTGGTATGGGAACATACTTTATATGATTTCTTCTTTAAAATCACAAGGTGTATTTTATGGTTCACAATGTGGTTTATATTGGTGAATGTTCCATGTGAGCTTGAGAAATTTGTGTATTCTGTGGTTGTTTGGATGGAGTATTTTTTTTAAGTTTATGTATTTATTTTGAGAGAGAGAGAGGGAGAGGGCGAGAGAGAGAGAACGCACTGGAGGGAGGCAGAGAGAGAGAGAGAGGGAGAGAATCCCAAGCAGCATCTGCACCATCAGCACAGAGCCTGATGCGGGGCTTGATCCCATGAACCATGAGATCATGACCTGAGCAGAAATCAAGAGTCTGATGCTTAACCGATTGAGCCACCTAGGTGCCCTGGATGGAGTATTTTATTTTCATGCCATATTATCTTTAATTAAGTAAAAGACATTTCCAATCACCTTACCTACAGATTATTTTACCTACTACTCTGTTTGGCAGCCAGTCTCTTCAGCAATAGTGAGGTAGATACCTTTTCCTCAGGGAAGAGAAATCCATGTTTTTTTGTTTTTGTTTTTGTTTGGTTTTGTTTTGTTTTTGCCTTTGTCGATAACAAAAATGTTGGAGAGCTGGGTGGGAAAGCTGTTGCCTTTGGCATCTTTCACACGAACCACATCAAAAGAGCCAGGATGTCTCACTCTGTTGGTGAGCACACCAATTTTTCCCAAATTAGCACTTCTCACCATACAGTCTCCAAATTGATTTGAATGGTGTCATTCACCTTAATCAGAGTAGCAGATGGTGTGAGCATCGTGAGTCACCAGATGAGGGATTCCTTTTGTGCCCACAAAGATCTTTCTCACTTTGTACAACTTGTATGTGGCCTCCTCAGGTATAATATGATGGACAGCAAAACAATCCTTAGTGTCATAGATCACACAGAAATTCTCTCTGGTCTTGTCAGTGCTGATGACATCCATCAACACGGCAGAGTAGGTTATATCCGTTCAGACCTTGCTATTAATCTCAATGGACCACTGCGTGCAGATTGCCTTTACTTTACCTCCTGTTAGAGCATACTTAAGTCTGTTCCTTAGAAAAAGGATGGGGGAAAGACATTCTCTCAGCTTGTGAGTATTGGCGTATGGACCAGGAGCAAACACTTTGTTTAGTTTATCTAGAATCCAATGCTTTGCAGCTGCTACACACTTCAGATGCTTCTTAGGATCATAAGCCAAGTCTGCACTAGGTACTGCATGGAGTATTTTAAACATGTCTATTAGATCAAATTGATTGATAGTGCTGTTCAGGTCATCTATAGCCCTCCCTACTGATTTCCTGCCTGCAGGATCCATCAATTACTGACAGAGGGGGGTTGATGTCTCTAACTATAATTATGGATTTGTGTATTTATTTTTTCAGTTCTATTAATTTTGGCCTTATGAAACAGAGCTGTCCTTATTTGCAGATGGCATGATTTTCTATGTAGAAATCCTCAGGGAATTTATTTATGTATTTATGTATTTATTTATTATTAGTGCATTTTTATTTTTTTAATTCTTAAAAATATAATTTATTGTCAAATTGGCTTATATACAACACCCAGTGCTTATTCCAACAAGTGCCCTCCTCAATGCCCATCACCCGTTTTCCCCCTCCCCCACCCTCCTGTCCACCTTCAGTTTGTTCTCTGTATTTAAGAGTCTCTTATGGTTTGCCTCCCTCCTTCCCTGTTTGTATCCTTTTTTTCCACCTCCCTTCCCCCAGGGTTTTCTGTTAAGTTTCTCAAGATCTACATATGAGTGAAAACATATGATATCTGTCTTCTGACTGACTTATTTCACTCAGCATAATACCTTCCAGTTTCATCGACATTGCTGCTAATAGCATGATTTCATTCTTTCTCATTGCCAAGTAGTATTCCATTGTATATATAACTCACATCTTCTTTATCCATTCATCAGTTGATGGACAGTTAGGCTCTTTCCATAATTTGACTATTGTTGAAAGTGCTGCTATAAACATTGGGGTACATGTGCCCCTATGCATCAGCACTTCTGTATGCCTTGGGTGAATTCCTAGTAGTGCTATTGCTGGGTCGTAGGGTAGTTCTATTTTTAATTTTGTGAGGAACCTCCACACTGTTTTCCAGAGTGGCTGCACCAATTTGCATTCCCACCTACAGTGCAAGACAGTTCCTGTTTCTCCACATCCTCTCCAGCATCTGTTGTTTCCTGAATTGTTAATTTAAGCCACTCTGACTGGTGTGAGGTGGTATCTCAGTGTGGCTTTGATTTGTATTTTCCTGATGATGAATGACGTTGAGCATCATTTCATGTGTCTGTTGACCATCTGTATGTCTTCTTTGGAAAAGTGTCTATTCATGTCTTCTGCCCATTTCTTCACTGGATTATTTGTTTTTCAGGTGTTGGGTTTAGTAAGTTCTTTATCAATTTTGGATAGTAACCCTTTATCCAATATGTCATTTGAAATATCTTTTCCTATTCCATCAGTTGCCTTTTAGTTTTGTTGATTGTTTCCTTTGCAGTGCAGAAGATTTTTCATCTTGATGAGGTCCCAATAGTTTATTTTTGCTTTTAATTCCCTTGGCTTTGGAGATGTGTCAAATGAGAAATTGCTGCGGCTGAGGTCAAAGAGGTTGTTGCCTGCTTTCTCCTCTAGGGTTTTGATGGTTTCCTGTCTCACATTTAGGTCTTTCATCCATTTTGAGTTTATTTTTGTGTATGGTGTAAGAAAGTGGTATAGTTTAAAAAAAAACTCTTAGGACTAATAAGTGAGTTCAACAATGTTGCAGGATACAAGATCAACATACAAACATCAATTGCATTTCTATATACTAGCAAGTAACATGTGGAAATGAAAAATTAAAAATTACACTACTATTTAAAATTTCACAGGATGTCTGGGTGGCCAGTCAGTTGAGCGTCTGACTCTTGGTTTCAACTCAGGTTGTGATCCCAGGATCATGAGATTGAGCCCCACATCGGGTTCCATGCTGAGTGTGGAGCCTGCTTGGGACTCTCTCTCTCTGCCCCTCTCCCCTGTATATATATATATATACCCATATATATATATATATATATATATATATATACTCCCATGTATACACACACACACACACACACACACACACACACATATATATATGTGTATATATATATATATATATATATATATATATATATATACAATTTTGCCAAATATGAAATACTTATTAGGTGCCTTCAAGGAGATTTCAGGGTAGCCATGTATTGTTCTATGCTATGGCCCAGCACACACACAAAATTATCTTGACCTATCAGATCCTCTAAGGAACTTATAGATGGGAACTTTTGGAGGATAAGATACTGAGCAGTGGGAGCAGAAGTTGAAAGATTATTAGGTCCGTAGAGATCAGACAAGCCATGGGATGAGATATGGAGGCTGGTTATCAGGGAACATGAACCACAGGACTATAGAAGCCATGAATAGAGAAGAAGTGGACAGTTGAGGGTGAAGAAGCCAGTTTGTGACAGTAGCTATAAGCAAACAATGCAGAGAAGCTGTGCCACCTTGGTGTCCTGAGTGAAGATCCACTCAGAATTCTGGGTTTCCATGTATGTGCATTGCCAATTCAGGTGACAGGTAATGGAAAACCCAACTCAAACTAGCTTGTGTACAAAAAGACATTTATTGGCTCACTAGACTCAGAAGTCCAGGGGTTGAGCTGGACTTAGGGGCTCAATATTTCTATTTCTCTTTGCCTCTACTTTCTTCTCTTCCATCTCTTCATTTTATTCTCAAATTTTGACTTCATTCTTTAGACAATTTGTTTCTTCTGTAGACAGTAACTAATGACTAAAGTTAGTTGGTTCTTACAGTTTGTGATGCTTGGAGCGATAGAGCTTCTCTCAACATGTACTTTTTTGGGAAGACTCTCATTGATCCAGGCTCAGTCATGTGTTCATCCCAGACCAATTCCTCTGGCTAGGGGGGTGGATTACCCTCATTGGCTAGTCGGAGATATGATTGACAGCCCCCTCTCTCTAAGACCATATTAATTAAGGAAGAGTAGTTCCTGAAAGGATAAACTGAGTGTTCTTAGATGATGGAAGAAGGGTTATGGCCCTATCAAAACATACACGTTCACTGCATGACCTCCCTTCTCCCCCACTGGAGGAAACTGGGAGAAATCTCTTTCTGGAACCAGGAGGCCCACCCTAGAGCAAGTGCTGCTTGTCATTTCCCTCCTTTGATTTTGGTTCTCTTGATGTTTAGGGAAATTCTGTGTAGCATGCTAAGTGGAAATGGCAAAAAGATTTGAGTCTTGAACTTGAAAAAGGTGGGCACATCCTTGCGGTCCAGGGAAGTCCTGAACTTTGTCTCTTTCTATTGATTCTGAGCACAGACAAGGAAAGGGTTGTATTAGTTTTTAACTGATCAAACTCCAGTAGGCTTCCCCAGCTACCAGTTCAGCTTTAATCTCCCACTAGTTTTGCCTGTGCCCCCTTTTGAACTTGACACATAATGCCATCTCTGAGCCATAACTTAAGGTCCTCTTGAAAAGGACTCTGGTTTTCCAATTCTCTATCCTGTTTGACAGTGTCCTGGAACATCCTCCTGTTCCTGGACCTACCAGATGTGGGGCTGAGGGCATGGAGCTTCTGAAATCTCTCACCCATAGATTTGTTTGGATTCTGTGGACAGAAGGGGACGTGTGGGCTTCCTGGAAGAGCCAGGTATTTTGGCACTGTGCTTGAGGAGGCAAAATCATGTGCTGGGGCATGGAATGAGTTCCAGAAAGTGCAGCTTGTTAGTGATGAGTGGAGAAGAGGCCACTGGGAGACAAAAGGATGGAGAGCTGCCAGATGCCATGGGGGAGATTCTTATCTTTCCTCAGGGAGAGGGGGCCTCAGATCTACATGGGGGTCTCTGTGCTGCCCTGTGGGTCCCTGCTGGCTACTGAAACCATGCCCTTTGTCCTACCTGGTCACTGTGTTGCTACCATCTGCTGCTGAAGGGCTACCTAATGAAATTTGGGAGATGGACCATGAAGTGGTCATCATGCCACCTCAGCCCCATTTTGGGTCTTTCTTGCTGGTGCTGAAGATCTTCCCCCAAGTACTAGTGTATCACATGGTACTGTGATTTCAGGAGAATGAATTTGCATACCCTTAAGAAAGTGAAAACATTGCCAGCTAAAACATGAAATACCACTGACTGTAAGATACATCTCAACTTCAGAGATGAAAAAGAGGCATCTCAGAATTGTTAAAATATGGTATTTTATAAGTAGCATGATGGTTAAGAGCTCAGATACTAGAGCCAGGATGCTTGAGTTTGAATCCCAGCTCTGCCATGTACAAGCTATGGGGGTCTTGGGCCAGTCACTTTTACCATCACTGTGCTTTAGTTTCCATGATTGTGTAATGGAGACAGACCTACTTCCTAGAGTTGTTGTGAGGACTGAATATGTGTGTAAAAACATTTCAGTAGTGCCTGACACATAGTAAGCACTATGTCTTTGCTATTTTTATTAACAAATATTATATCCATTACATACATAAGTAGAGGATAAATAATGACCTTTGCCACCATCCCAAGCACCTTGCTGCCACTCCTCTCGCCAGGTAAGCAGGGCTCTTGCCAGCGCTCCACAAATTTCTTGGCAGCTCTCACCAAGAACAGGTTTCTTGCTGCCCAGCTGCCAATTTGGGGCTTTCAGGCATAAGAGGGACCATAAGCCAATCTGGGCATGTCTGAGGCCAGTCATTTCCAACCAGACCTGTCATCACTGCAATCCTCAGGCAGTTCAGGGCAAACAAGCCCCTTCCCCACCCAATATCCCCATCCCAGTATTTTTAGGAGCATTCTCACCCTGCTTCTGCCCAGCTAGTATCCCATCCCACCAAGCTCTTCCCAAAGGCCCTTTAGAACTCCCATTCCGCTGCAAACAAATGCCACCACCTCCTCAATGTCTTCCCAGAAGTCTTTCTTCATCCCCTTGCAGCCTTAACTGGAAAAGGCCTCACCCCATTAGGGAGCCACGTCCTCCACCGCCTCCCATCTTGGGGAGAGAGGGAACGGATTCTTCTGGCTCTTTGCTGTTGGGTCTAGACTAGAGGATGATTCTTCTGCTTCAGAGCTGACCCTTCTATGAGCTTCAAACTATCAAGCTGAACATTTTGTCTTAAAAATAAAGAGGTTTTAATTATGTAATTAATACTCAATAAACCCACCTTTTAAAAATGCCATCCTTTACAGATAGGACAGCTTCCTGGACTCCGCCCCATCCCTGGCTGCTCTCTGGTGAATCACAGTTATCTGGTTGGTGCATCTATCTCCTGACTTTTTCCTCTACAATAACCCATCTACAGAAACATAGGGTTTTGGGGTGTGTGTTTGGAAAAGAACTACAAATGGCATCCTACTATAAACTTGCTTTCTTCACCTATCTGTCCTGGCAATCTTTCCATGTAGAATTGTACTTCTTTCTTTTAAGTTGCTGCATTGTAGCTTATTTTGGAAATACCACAGCATTTTTGTAACCATTCCTCCAACATGAACATTTATGTTGTTTTCATTTTTCCTTATTATAAAAAAAATGCAGCAATAAACAGCTTCCTATGGGTTGGTTAACACACAAGGGAGAATATTTCTTCATTCCTAATATTTTGAAAAGAATAATGCCTGTATTGTTTTTATAAAGTAGGTAATGCATATTAGAAAATTGAAGTAATTTAAGATTTACAATGAAGAGACAAATAAATCACCAAGAGTTTCATTACCTAGAGAAGAAAAAAAATACAGTTAACATCTGGTGAACAGCATCCCAAACATCTCTTTATATACACATCCAGTTAGAAGACCGCAAACTATCTAGAAATAATTTTATAACACCGGGATCATACCAGTCATGTTAGTTTCAATGAAAAGTATGAAATTTGGTTTTATTTGAATATAAATGATAAAAAAGAAACTAATCTGAATATAAAGGAACTGAAGGACTTGATGTTACTGCTTCTCTCCTTAAGGTCTACTAGTAGAGTGAAGTGATTGGAAGCTTCTTTTTTTCTTCCCCTCCCCTTCTCTCCCCTTCTATCTCCTGTCTCTTTTCCCTGCCTCCTCTCTTTCTCCCTTCCCTTCCCTTCCTTTTAAAAATCTATGCAGCCACTATCAACAGAGGATGGGACCTCTGTTTTCTTGTTCGCCCACATCCTGATTTTTGTTGATTATATTGGCTTTACTTTGTCAATTGCTATAATGCATTCTAGTCATTTAGTAGAGATTCTATAGTAAAGTCCCAGTTTTAGATTTTAATGGGTTCATTGCTCATAGCCCTCTATTTCTCAATTTGGACCTATCCCTTCGTTGGCAGGATGTTTCTCTTTGGGTATGTTTTTCAAGAAGAGTTAATGAATACTCAATTCCCTGAGTCTTTCCTGACTGTGGATAGCGTTTATGTTTGAAGAATAAATTGGCTGGGTGTAATATTCTGGAGACATACTTTCTTTCCTTCAGAACTTTGTAGAACATTGCTCCACTGTCTTTTGGCACTGATAGTTTCTATGGAGAAGTACAGGGAAGTCTGGTTTTTATTCCCTTTGCTGATTTACTCTTTCTGCTTGACTATCTCAAGAACTGTTTTTATACTAGAAGTTAAATAATTTAATCAGGACTTACCTCCAAGTTAATGATTCTATATTCATTTTTCTTCATATGTGGTATGCTTTTATGATCTGCTGATTCAGTTCTTGCTCTATTTTGAGGAAATTTGCTCACAATAAACCTCTAAATATTTTTCTATTTTATTTGTTGTGTTTTCTCTGAGCTCCATTCATCCACTCAGTCAACAAATATTTATTAAGGGCCTACCAAGTGCCAGGCATTGTGCCAGACAAAAATCCATGTCTTCTTGCAGTTGACATTTGAGGGGGATGAAGGAAACAGGAAATCAAAAAAAACCTGTACAGTATTAGACGGTGTCAAATACACCTGTACTGTATTAGACGGTGACAAATGCTATATAAATCAAAGAATTTGTGGGGATAGAATTGTTTTTTTATTTTTTTATTATCAAAAAAATTTTAATGTTTATTTATTATTGAGAGAAAGAGAGCGCAAGCAGATGAGGGGCAGAGAGAGGGAGACACAGAATCTGAAGCAGGTTCCAGGCTCTGAGCTGTCAGCACAGAGCCCAACGTGGGGCTCAAACTCATGGATTGTGAGATCATGACCTGAGCAGAAGTCAGACGCTTAACCAACTGGGCCACCTAGGCACCCCTTGTTGGGCTAGAATTGTAAATAAGGTGGTCAGGGAAGGCCTCATGCAGAACGTGACATTTGAGAATGGCTCCAGCTTCTCTTGATTTCCCTGATCAATAATAGACTGTCCCTCTCTCACTCTCTCTGTATATATTTATTATGTATATTATATATAGAATATTATATATATATATACACATACAGAAAGAGATTGTAGATATAGATATACACACAGAGATTATATTGATATATATGTGTGTGTGTATATATATATATATATATATATATATATATACACATACATATATAGAGAGAGACAGAGAGAGAGAGAGAGTCCAAGAAAGACACAGAGAGAGATTATATGTATTTCTTTTGCCTGTGAAATACCTGCTCATGTCCTTTACCTGTTTTCGTTGCAATGCTTATCCATTTGTTAATGATTTGTAGTTCTTTGCCTTGGATATTGTATTGTTTATATGTGTGACAAAACTCTTCTCCTGATCTGGGACTTGTCTTTTCATTTTGATTAGAATGTCTTTTAATGAATAGATCTTTCTAATTTATCAATTTTCTCTCAGTGCCTTTTGGGTCTTGTTTAAGAAATTCTTCCCTACCTCAATGTCAGAAAACTATTGTCCACTAAAAGTTTTTATGTTTTACTTTTGACATTTAAGCAGTTGATCCACCTGGGGTTAATTGTACATGGTGTGAGGTGGAGGAAAACATCTGGTGACCTTGGGCGGGTAGGGACGGTGAAGGAGGACTTTCAGGTTTTTAAAAATGTTTTATCAAATGCATTGATATATGAATGCAATTACAAAGCAGCACTCTCAGTATATTGAAACACAGCTGGCCTCAGCCCCTTCCCATTCCTGAGTGTCACCCTCCAGAGATCAGATTTGTTGTCATTGGTATGAACCCCCTACATTTAAAACAATGTTCTTGTGCTAATATTTCTTGATTTTTCAATTTTACACATTATTTATTAAGGCCCTACCATTTACGATGAGGAGTTGTCTCTCTTACACTAGTGCTGTTGCCCTAAACTCTCTCTTCCTCCTGTTTCAGTATAGTTCTATCATAATGTTGGGTGAAGAAAATGTTCAGTGTTTACATTATTATGACTATGTAGACATTACCCACAGCTGAGCCACCAAGTGAAATATGATTCCCTTTCTTTCCTATTACAAGCCTTTTGATTTTTCCTGAAGTCAATACTTGCTTCATTTAGTCCACTTGCTTTTGCTTTCTCTACACCTACAATGAAGTTTTCGTCAAGATTTTCTAACCAGAGATGTAAAATTTCTCTTAATACAGCCAAGCACAACAGGTTTGGTTCCTTATTATTATTATTTATTATTATTATTATTATTATTATTATTATTATTATTATTATTATTTTGCCTTTGGAGATCCCTTTC
Source organism: Acinonyx jubatus (assembly GCF_027475565.1). NCBI lineage: Eukaryota > Metazoa > Chordata > Mammalia > Carnivora > Felidae > Acinonyx > Acinonyx jubatus. Next base: position 120,349,914 of record NC_069389.1, read on the forward strand.
CCATAATGACTTCTTCATTGTCCTGCTCCAATTTGGACTTATTTTTCTTTAGACATGTTGCCCAGCTCTCATCCTGGAAGTTCTCTTCTCCTTCCTCTTTCTCTCCCATTTTCTTAGATCCCATATTACCCTCTTTTTATGTCTTAATTCTTACTCTTGGAGGGGGGACATCCTCTAGTATCTTACCGAGAAAGGGTGCATGAGTTACATTTTTGGTGGGATCATATGTTTCAAAATAGCTTTATTCTCCCCTCACATGGGATTGATACTTTGCTAAATTTAGAATTATAAGTTGGAAATTATTTTCTCTAAAATTTTTAAGGCATGCCTTTATTGTCTTCTAGCTTCCACTATTGCAGTTGGTAAGTCTTCTACCATTCTGATTACCAATCTTTTGACCCACTTTTCCTTTCCTGAAGCTTTTAGGATCTCCTCCTTACCCACAGTATTCTGAACTTTTGTGATACTGTAGATTCCATGTGGATATTGTTTTCATTTATTTTGATGGGTACTTGTTGGGGCCCTTTCGATCTCATGCCCTCATGAAGACTCATGTCTTTTAGTTTTGAGAAATTTTATTGTATCATTTATTTAAAATTTTTATCTCCATTTAGTCTGTTCTCTTTTACTGGAACTCTTATTGAATGTTAGACCTCTTAGATTGATACTCTAATGTTAAAAAGTATTTTCTCAGGGGTGCCTGGGTGGTTCAGTGGGTTAAGCATCCTACTTCGGTTCAGGTCATGATGTCACAGTTCATGAGTTCAAGCCCTGAGTGGGGCTCTGTGCTGACAGCTCACAGCCTGGAGTCTGGTTTGAATTCTGTGTCTTCCTCTCTCTCTGCCCATGCCCTGCTTGCGTGCTCTCTCAAAAATAAATAAATAAATATTAAAATTTTTTTTTATTCTCTCATTGTGTGTGTGTATGTGTGTGTGTGTAGGTTTGTTACTTGGTAGTCTTGGCTTCCAGAGTTCTATGGACTGGGGGAGGGAGAGACTTACCCTCGCATCCTTCCCAGTGCCTGGTTTTCCCCATTTCCCAGAGATTAAGTCTCCTATCGCCTGACTAGAGGTGTAAAAGCTGCCTGAGATAGAAATCCTTCTAAGATTTTAATTGCTTCTATTATTTACTTATTATTTATTCAAACATAATTAACATACAGTGTTATATTAATTTCAGGTGTACAGTATAATGATTCAACAATTCTATACATTACTTAGTGCTCATCACAACAAATACACTCTTTTTTTCAATATTTATTTATTTTTGGGAGAGTGCAAGTAGGGGAGGGGCAGAAAGGGAGGGACAGAAGATCCCCAGGAGGTTCTGCACTGACAGGCTGACAGGCTGACAGCAGCAAGCCTGATGTGGGGCTCAAACTCATGAGCCAACTCACTTAGGAACCAACTCACGAACCTTCAGCTTATGACCTGAACTGAAGTCAGATACTCAACCAACTGAGCCACCCAGGTGCCCCAACAAGTGCACTCTTAATCCCCATCACCTATTTCACGCATCCCCCCTAACCTCCCCTCTCGTAACCATATATATATATATATATATATACACACACCCATGCGATAGACTTTCATTTTTACTTCTTTTTGAACTTTATAAAAAGAGGATCATACTATATATGTAATCTTCTTGGGCTTGCCTCTTTTTGTTCAACATCATTACTGAAAAATTTCCATATTATCATTTAAGACTTTAGTTCATTCATTTTCACTGCTGAATAATATATGCTAACTTGTTCATTCTCCTGTTGATTGTCATTTAGGTTATTCTTGTTTCATGTTATGGCAAACAGTGCTTCTGTGGACATTGTTATACATGTCTGTGATTGTACCCCAATGTGGAATTGCTACATTGTGTATGCAAACATCCAACTTTACAATATTGCCAAATTGTTTTGACTACCTTGTAGTATGAATTGTCACTCCCATCAGCAAAGTATAGGATATTCTGTTGCCCCCATCTTCTCCAACACTTGTCAGACTTCTTAATTCTTGCCAATGGAATCAGTGTAAAATGGCATCTCACTGTAGTTTTGGTTTCCATCTCCCTGATTGCTAATGAGGTTGAGCATCTGCTCATATGGATATTGGCCGTATGTGTTTCCTCTTCCATGAAATGTCTATTCATGTCTTCTGCCTATTTGCCTGTTGAATTATTTGTTTTTATCTTATTGATTCGCAGTCTTTTATATACCAATCCTTTACAATCATATGAATTGCCAATTTGTAGCTTTTAATGTAATGCAAATTTGCTTTGGGTGGCATCTCTGGGCAGTGGTTATGTCTCTTCTATAGTTACAGTTCCTACTAGGCCACCCTGTTTCTGCTCCCACTGAATAGGCTCTACTATTACAGCTCCTAAGAGGTGACCCCAGTTACTAAGCTCTGGTGACATTAGCTCCTCCCTTTTTCCTTCTATTCCTAGGAGTAAAAGGGACTTTCTATAGTTGTTAACATCTGGGTTGCTTCATTGTCTTTTATTTGCCTGTTTATCTTTCCAACACCTTTGCAACTAGTTTGCTATCTTAATTGCTCTCTCGTGATCTACCTAGCATGGATTCTGTTTTTATAAGTGGATCTTGATGGATAGAAATACTTCCCCACTCCAAGGTAAAAAATATGTTCATCTCTAGTTTGAACTAAATGTTTGAGGGTTTTTTTTTTTGATATCCAAATTCTAATCCATCTGGAATTAACTGTTGTGTAAGGCAGTTCATTTCATTGTGATATAAAGTACTAATTAAATTTCATCTTTTCATATGGGCAGTCATTTTTTTTTCCAGCTCTACTTATTGAATAATGCCTTTTTCTGAACTGTAAAGCCCCCTCTCTCATACAGCAAATCAGTTACTGGTCTCTCTAGTTCCATTGGTCTGTTCCAGTTGTCCCTATATGGAAGTTTAGTGTCCAACTCTCATCAATACATCATGCAGACAGAAAATCAATAAGGAAACAGAAGATTTAAACAACACTATAGACCAAATGGACCTTACAGACACATATAGGTATCCCCTGCCTTCTGGAAGTTTGCATTATGCCACTTTACTTTTACAAAAGGCCTACATTAATACAGTAATGACTTTTTTTCATAAAAGCAAAAATCTTCTTTGGATTTCTTTTGGTTAGTGAAAACAGGTCTGTATAATATCTTTTCTTTGAAATTTTGATGAGGCTATCATTATGGCTAATTTTTTATAAATGTTTAATGTGTACTTGAAAGAATACAATACTCTAATTATTGAGTTTATAACTCTCTGTAAGTCCATTAGATCAAGTTTGTTAATTGTGTTCAAATCTTTTACACATATGCAATTTTTTTGATGGCTTGCCTATCAACAATTGAGAAAGGCATGTCTACTCTTTATGAGGGTTGATTTACTATTTTCATCATGCAGGTCTGTCAATTTTGCTTTTTATATTTGAAGTTATTTTATTATGCATATATTGTTTTAGATTGCATTACTTCCTAGCAAGTCAAGAATTTTATTACTGTGTAATGAGCCTCTCACTCATTCTTAACAACATTCTTTGTCTTAATACCTGTTTTTCTTGAGGTTAATATAGGTGCACTATCCTTCTTTTGGTTAGTATTTGTCTGACATATCTTTTACCATCCTTTTATTTTCAATTTATGTCCTTACATATACTTTACGTGTGCCTTTTGTAAAAAGCACATATCTGAGTTTTCTTTTCAGTTATCCAACAGGAAAATCTCTATATTTTCAAGGTCAAGTTTAATCTCTTTACACTTATTGTGTTCTTGATATAGTTAAACTTATTTCCATTATCTAACTTTTAGATTTCTATTTGTCCTGGTTTTCCCCTATGTTTTATTTTTTTCTTTTCCCTCCTCATTTTAAATATTTTTATTCCTCTCCATGCCTCTTTTTTCACCTTTTCCTCCCTACTGATTTTAATGCATGCCCTTTATTTCTATCATTTATGATTATTCTTGAACTCTTACCATCCATGTTTAACTTAAAGGCTAAAATTAAACAATATTTTGACTCTTCTCATGAATGACACACAAACTTTAAAACATTTTAGTGTTAATCTTCACTTTGTAATGTGATATATTATTGTTCAGTATTTCAGTTTTGTATTTTTTAATTCTATGAATGTGACACTATTATAATTATTTTATATGAACAGTATTTGTTTAGATTTACCTGTTTATTTACCATTGTAATTATTCATGATTCCTTCTTACATTTAAGATTGTCCTTCTGAGGATTATTTTTCTTCTTGTTGTATTACATTTTTTACAAGTTCCGGTAAAGAAAATCTTTTGTGTTAAACTTCCTCAGTTTTTATTTATCTGTAAATGTACTTATTCTCATTCTAGAAAGATGAGCACTGCATACCAATTTTAGGTTTATGTATATTTAATCTTAACTGTATAGATATTATTTTTTTGTCTTCTGAGTTACTCAGTTTCTGTTGAAAAGTCTGCTGTAATTCCAACTGCCATTATTTTATAAGTAATTTTTTCTTTTTCCTGAGTTGTTTTCAAGATATTTTTTGTTATACACCAAGACCAAGCGGGATTTATTTCTGGAATGGAATGTAAGGATGATTCGACCTACAAAAATCAATCAATACAATCTACAACATTAACAAAACAAAGGAAATAGCTCATTCGTATTTATAATATGATTATGAATATGGTTGGACTCATGTCTGGCATTTTGTTGCTTGTTCTCTATATGCCACATCTTTTTCTTTATTGGTTCTACGGTTCCTCTTTTATTGTATTTTGTTATGTTTAATAAATGCATATATTAAAATTTGTTTTGCTATTTATTATTTTTTAAATTTATTTTTTAATTTACATCCAAGTTAGCATATAGTGCAATAATGATTTCAGGGGTACAATTCAGTGATTCATCCCCTATGTATAACACCCAGTACTCATCCCAACAAATGCCCTCCTTAATGCCCCTTGCCCATTTAGCCCATCCCCATATCCAGAACCCCTCCAACAATCCTCAGATTGTTCTCTGTATTTAAGAGTCTCTTATGTCTTATCCCCCTCCCTGTTTTTATAATATTTTTGTTTCCCTTCCCTTATGTTAATCTGTTTTGTCTCTTAAAGTCCTCATATGAGTGAAGTCATATATTTGTCTTTCTCTGACTGACTAATTTTGCTTAGCATAATACCCTCTAGTTCCATCCATGTAGTTGCAAACGGCAAGATTTCATTCTTTTTGATTGCTGAGTAATACACCATTGTGTGTGTGTGTGTGTGTGTGTGTGTGTGTACCATGTCTTCTTTATCCACTCATCTGTCCATGGACATTTGGGTTCTTTCCATACTTTGGCTATTGTTGATAGTGCTGTTATAAACATTGGGGTGCATGTGCCCCTTTGAAACAGCACACTTGTATCCCTTATATAAATACCTAATAGTGGAATTGCTGGGTCATAGGAGAGTTCTATTTTAACTCTTTGAAGAACCTCCATACTGTTTTCCAGAGTGGCTGCACCAGTTTACATTCCCAAGTTTTCAAGATCTTATCTTTGTTTTTGGTGTTTTGCAGTTGTACTACACTATGTCTATGCATTCAATTTGCTAGTTCGTACTTCATTTGTATTTTTACTTTGTCAGTTATGTTGAATATTTCTAAAGATTCTTTTTTGTTCTGTAGTATTTTCCATTACTTCTACAGTGGTTTGTTCCTGTTTTATATATGCATATTTTCTAAAATATCACAGAAAATACCAACTAGATTTTAGAAACTTCTTTCTTGTTCACTAGATTGACTCTGTCTCACTGTTTTGAACTCATTTCTCAGATGGATTGCCTTGATGGTTTTTGCTGCTGATATTCCTGATATATCCAGTGATCAACTGTTTTCTGTTCTTTTTTTACTGGTAGCTTGAGTTGTGTTTGATTCCACTCCCACCTACCCCCTGTTTTAGGTAACAAAGCCTTACTTCCCTTAATTTTTTTTCAGCATCAGAAGCTGGTTTTAGCAGAAAAATATCACAATTATCTATTAAGAATTTTACTCCACTCCCCAGTAATCTTCAATGGAGAACAGGGCTTAAGTAAAAGAGTGTTCCTTGTCTTTTCTGAAGTACTTTTTAGATCTTGTTCTTTGAAACCAGAGAGAACAAGTGATACCAATTGAAATTATCTTCACTGCTCTACGACCCAGAGCTGGAGGGTTGGGTTTTGTCTCCTAAAACCCTGTTTCGCTTTAGTAGAAGTTATATTTTGTAGCTGGCATATGTATTCATTAGAAAAAAGGTTTTCTTCTCTCTTTGGGCTTGTTTGTTCATTTCAGTTGGAGATTTATGTCAAGGCACACTTTTACTGACATCTTTCCCAGAAGTCAACTCCTTTGTTAAATGAATAAGAAATAATAAAGGGAAAAGATTGACTATTGCATTCAAAAAGTTAGAAACAATAACATCAACAATAATGAAATACCTAAAGAAAATAAAAGGAAGCAATTAATAAGATACAATAAATTAGTGAAGTTAAAAATAATTGAAAAATAAATTGAAGAGCTGGTTATTTGAAGAGGTAAAACAAAATTGGCTAAACTCTGACAAATAATCAGTAAAAAAGTATCAGACAAATTTATGACTCAGAATGCCAGAAAGATATTTCCAGCCAAGATGCAGAGATTTCTTTTAAATTTTGAGGTATTATTATGTAAAGTATAAATTTTGAAAATCTGAAATGTCGTGGATGGTTTCATAGGGACATATAAGTGACCAAAATGGACTGAAGGCTAAATAGAGTTGAATGGAAGAATAATATTGAAAGAAATTGAAGATGTAGAAGCATACTGTTTCCTGAATACCTGGGCTCCAACCCAGACCAATTAGATCAGAGTCTTCTGCATAATTTGGGTTTGAAAGGTTGAAAAGGACAATGCAAAAGGCAAAGAAAAAGGTGCAGACCAATATAATATACATTCCTAAACAAAATGCTAGCAATAGACTTCAGCATGATATGAAATAAACAATGAAACACATCTAGCAGTTATTATTCCAAATGACCACTTGCCATCTTCTTCTGCACGTCTAACAGGCACCTCAAACTTAACATCTAAGAAACCACACTTGCTCTTCCCTCCAAAACCTGTTCATGCAGTCTTCCTCATTTCAATATATGGCAACTCCATTCTACTACCTGTGACTCCTCTACTTCTCTCATGCCCTATAGCCCATGCGTCACTGAATCTTATGGGCTTTTCTCTTCAAAATACATCAAAATGTGTAGCAAATGCACCCCCACTGCTAGCTCCACAAAGCCAAAGTCCTCCATCAGCTCACACTTGGATGAGAGTTGGAGCCTCCTTCAAGGTCTTCCTGATTCCACTTTTACTCTTCTCCAATCCATTTCCCAACACAGCAGCCAGAGCGATATTTTTCACATATAAGTCAGACTATCAATCCCCCATTTAATACTCTTCAAAGACTTCTTAGTCATCGAAGTCATATTGCCATTCTTCAAACATGCCAAGTGTATTCTTGTGTTTTGCATGGACATTGTACATTTATTTGTTTCTTCATTGACTCTCTACCAGTAGAATATGAGCTTCATGAGAGTAGAGCCTTGTTTTCTCTTGTTTACTGTTGTATCCCTGGAGTCTAGGACAATGCTTGGCACATCAGATGTTTAATGAATTTTTTAAAATAAAATTTATTTATTTTGAGAGACACAGAGACAACATGAGTTGGGGAGGGGCAGAGAGAGAGGAAGAGAGACAGAATCCCAAGCCTCATGCGGGGCTTGAACCCATGAAACTGTGAGATCATGACCTGAGCTGAAACCAAGAGTCAGATGTTTAGCCGACTGAGCCACCCAGGTGCCCCTTAATGAATATTTTCTGACTGAATGAATATGTGAGTGTAAGGTGATTCAACATTAGGAAATTCACTGTTATAATCAATCACTTCAGCGAAGAGTTCAAAGGTGACTAAGCACATGATAATTTCAATACATGCCAAACAGACATTGGATAAAATTGAAGGGATATTTCTACTAAAATATTTGGCAAACTTCTTGATTTTAAAAACTAAATCTCAAATGAATAGCCTAACTTATAGCTAACTGTGAACCCCTACAGACATTCCCATGAAACTCAGGGCACAGTGCGAAGTCCTTTCTCTTGAGAGTACATAACACCAATTTAGTTTTTCTTCTTGTACTTTTACTGGGACTTACTAAGCACTAGATCCTGTGATAAGTTCGTTACACATACCTTATCATTAATCCTCATGCCAATCCTCTGAAGGCTGCAGTATCCTCTGTTTACAGTCAATGAAATGGTGGCTCCGCAAAGGTAACCCTCGTCCAAAGTCACTCGGTGAGTACAGGAGGCTAGGATGCAAAGCCAGGGCTGGTGGAGGGGGAGGATCTGGCTCTATTGTGCCCCACAGTGATAATGAGCCTTGGAATAATGAACTTTAAGTAGTCCACAGACTTGAAAAATAGTTCTTCCTCACTAATAAACAGAGAAGTGCGAATGAAAGCAATGATGCCTATCAAATGGGCAAGTATTTGTAAAAAGGTAGAACCACCAGTGTTGGTGAGGGTACGAGATGGTAGTGGAGCAAAACTGGTTCAGTCTTTCTGGAAGGCAATTGTCAGTGCATAGCTTAAGCCATGCGACTGTTCATTTGCTTTGACCCAACAATTCTGTTTCTAGTAATTTATCCTCAGGGAATAATTCAGGATGTGGGCAAGGATTGAATGACAAGGATATTCGGTACAGAGTAATCTTACAAAATAGCTTGTGCAGCATGAGTTCCATTTTTTATCTATTTATCATCTACCTATCTATGGAAAGAGAGAGAAGGAGAGGGAGAGATAGAGAGGGAAGGAGAGAGAGAGAGAGAGAAAAGAGGTATATCAAAATAGTAACAGCCATTTTCTGAAAACAGATTACAGGTAATGTTTTGTTTCCTTCTGAATACTTTGCTCTATTTTCTGAAGGTTTTATAATGATCATGAACTATTACCCTTATAATCAGAGAATGCAATCAAATTATTTTCATTTTGGAAATAAGATGGGTGTTTTCTTCTCTCTTACCTGGCATTTGAGGTGGGATTACCTGTGTTTGTTCATTCAACAATTAGGCCCTGTGCCATGGATGGGAAAATAGCAGTGAATGACAGACTGTGAACCCCTGCTGTCATGGAACAGACATTCTAGTGTGGTGAGCCATAAAATAAACACACAGATACATGGGAACCACATCGGCAGGGTACATGTTACTAAGAATAATCAAGGTGGAACAAAGGATAAAGGGTGCTATTTTTGATTCAATGGCCAAGGAAAGCCTCTCTACGGAGTGCCATTTGTGGAGGAGGTCGGGAAGCTAGCCGTTTGGATATCTTGGGAGAGAGTGTTTTTTTTAGGCAGAGGGGAAAGCAAATTCAAAGGCCCTGAGAAAGAAGTGTGCTTAAAATGTTTAAGGTACAGCAAGGAGGCCAGTGTCATTGAAACCGAGGGGTCAGGGGAGTGGGAGGAGGTGACTTCAGAGAGGTTATGGACACCAGATCAGGTGAGGCCTTGTTGGCTAAGGCAGTGATGTGCCTCTGGCAGCCTCTGCAGGAAGGGAGCCACTCCCGCCCCATCCCAAGTGGGAGTAACTCACACTCCCAGCCTGGCGCTGCTTGCTGTCGAAGCCTTCTCTTTCCTTAGTCCCTTTCTGTGGCAGCGGACAAAATGTGGGTGCTGCTTTACAGAACTGAAGCTTCCACCAGAGGCAAACATTGACTGACAACAGAGGTGGGTTACATAGAAACGTGTTTTTTTTTTTTTTTTTTTGGCTTGTGCTTCTTCACTTTTCTAAAATGCGTATGTGTTACCTTTATTACAGAGAAAAAGTTATCTTTAAAAAATAATGACAGAGGGGCACCTGGGTGGCTCAGTCGGTTAGGCGTCTGACTCTTGATTTCAGCTCAGGTCATGATCTCATGGTTTGTGGGTTCCAGCCCAGTGTCGGGCTTTGTGCTGACAGCACAGAGCCTGCTTGGGATTCTCTCTCTCCCTCACTTTCTCTGTTCCTCCCCCGCTTGTGTGCTCTCTCTCTCTCTCTCAAAAATAAATAAACCTTTAAAGAAATAAATACAAATAAAAAACAATGACATAAACTGTAGCAACTTGGAAATATTAATTATGCAATTTTGGGCAAGAAAAAGCAGAATGTAAAATCCTTTGTGCCTGATGATAACTACAGTATGAGCACAGAGTTGCTTCTGGGCAGGCCTGGAAGGGAGAAAGCTAACGTTCTGCTAGAATAGGGGATTATACATATTTTCCTTTAATTTCAAAATTGTCTTAATATTGTTGTATTGCTTTCCTAGTGACCAGGGAAGACCTGACACATGCTCATGACTCTTTGGGCTGCTTATAGGATATGTCTCGAGTGCCACTTGGGTCTTGTAATGCAGGAGTCCCAAAAGCCCATCTTCTTCCATGGTCTGTAACTGGCGGTGGTTTAGGAGTGAAGATACAGACACTGCTCCTATCTCTAGCTCCTGTGTCCAGAGTAGTTTCTTTTGTTTCTTTTCTCTTTTCCTTTTTTCTTATTTATTTATTTATTTATATGTTTTACTTATTTTGAGAGAGAGCGCGAAAGCAAGCAGGGGAGGGGCACAGAGGGAGGAAGACAGAAACCCAAGCAGGTTCCGTGCTGTCAACGCAGAGCCCGAAGTGGGGCGCGAATTCATGAACCACAAGATCATGACCTGAGCCGAAATCAAGAGCTGGACACTTAAATGACTGAGCCACCCAGGTGCCCCTCTTTTTTTTTTTTAATTTAAATTCAAGTTTGTTAACATATGGTGCAGTCTTGGCTTTAGGAGTAGAATCCAGTGATTCATCTCTTATAAATGACACCCAGCGCTCATCCCAACAAGTGCCCTCTTTAATGCCCATCCCCCATTTAGCTCATCCAGACTATTGCTCCGGCAAAACACACAAGCAATTTGGTTGCATTCTTCAAGCCTACTCCAACAGAAGTTGGAAGACCACGCAGAGATCCTTGGGTATGAACTAGTTTAGCTGCAGTCAGGACCCTGTGTACTGGACAAGATGGCTATTCCTCCCTGCTGGTGATACCTATACCCAAGTACTTCGTCTGTGCTACGATGTCACCCTTGCTAGCTATGGACTCCACTCAAACCCCTCAGCAAAGCTTGTAGGATTTCTCATGGCTCCAAATCTGGGTTATAATTGTACAAATAATGTAAGGTAAGTAGGGCACTGTTTGTTATTATTCCCATTTTGCTCCTGAGGAAACACAAGCCACGAGAAGCAATAATCTAACCCAGGCTCACATGGATGTTAGTAGGGGAGCCAGAACTCAGAGCCGGGTTTTCTGATCTTCCTACCCTGCTGCCCTGCTTTTCAGCCATGGCCCTCCCATGCCTTGTCCTATAACCCTGGACTTCCATGTTCTCACCTGAAATGAGGGTCACGGCCTTAATCAGCCTGTCCCAGCTAAGGTTTGTGATGGCGTTCCATGGGCTTTATAGACTTGAAGATGGTGAAACTCCTGGTTAGATTTCAATTAAAAGTTACTTCATTAAAAATTATGTAAACATTTTCCTCTTTAAAGCCAGAGTAGTTTGAAAGTAGCTCACTGAGTATGAAGTGAACATGCGTGGGGTTTAGTGTAGATATAATTAATATCAGTTTATAATTCAGCCAAATACTGCTATCCCTTGTGACCATTTTGACTCATTATACAGTTGTAAATTGATTTTATTCTTATGTAAATAAAACATTGTTTATTTTATATTTGTAAAGGGCTATTGCTTAAAGGCATAAGAATAAGGAATACCTGATATTCAAATACAAGCTGGTGACAAGGATAAAAATGATAATAATTTGGCAAATTTACCTCAGGATGGTTTTCACAAGATATGGAAATCATATTCATCTCACCCAAACTCCTGTAAAACACACCAAGAAGTTTGTATTACTTCACAAAACAATGTTAAGAAGAGATAATAGGGGTGCCTGGGTGGCTCAGTCGGTTGAGCGTCCGACTTCAGCTCAGGTCATGATCTCACAGCTCGTGGGTTTGAGTCCCGCGTCAGGCTCTGTGCTGACAGCTCACAGCCTGCTTCAGATTCTGTGTCTCCTTCTCTTTCTGCTCCTTTCCTGCTCGTGCTCTGTCTCACTCTGTCTCTCAAAAGTAAAAAAACGTAAAAAAAAAAAAAAAAAAAAAAAACTAAGGGAGAGATATTATAGGGGCATTTATAGCCAATTTGGCTTTTCATTCATTTGGAATAAAGACTGGCAAATTAGTTTGTTTTTTGTTTAATGTTTATTTATTTTAGAGAGAGAGCGTACATGTGTGTGAGTGCAAGTGGGGGAAGGACAGAGAGGGGGACAGAGGATCTGAAGCGGGCTGTGGGCTGACAGCACAGAGCCCGACGCGGGGCTGGAACTCACGAACTGTGAGATCATGACGTGAGCCCAAGTTGGATGCTTAACCGACTAAGCCACCCAGGTGTCCCGGAAATTATTTTTGGAGTAAATTCCTTACAACTAGCAGCCTTAAATATCATTTCTTAACTAATCATTTAGACAAAAGATCTGTAAATTAAATATAATAATTACTTAACTTTTAAAGTTCAAATAGAATAGTCCCAACATTAGGTCATAAAAGTAGGTTTGCATGCATTTGATCCTAACATGTGATTGAATGTAACCCACATCTTAATATACATTTGGTCTCCAAGCTAATCATGCTTAATGTCATTTGGAAGGTATCTGTTGAGAAACCATTCTTTGCATTTCATAACTCATAGAAATTAAAATGAGAAGTATATGTCACTTTGGAAGATGGGAAAAGTCTAAATTTGTCTATGTGTTATGAATGATATTAGATTATTAGTATTATTATTATGAAAGAAGATTTTAAGCCAGAAAAAAATTGAGACTTGCCAGCCTGGAGGTTTCTCCAACTCTTTCCCACTCTCCCCGCCCCCACCCCCTCAGTTCTCCATCCCACAGAACAGTGTGGAAGAAATACTGTTGCCAAAGGTGACACGTGTCCTGGGGACACATCAGTGCATCAGTGCCAGTGTATGAACATGAAAGGGTCAGTACATCTGTGGGGATGGCTGTGAAAGTATGTGGTTGTGAGTGATTTCCTGTGTGTATGAGTATGTGAGTATGTGTATGAATGCATGAGTAAATGTATATATCTGTGTCAGTGACCATTTGTGAGCGTAGGTGTAAATGTGTGTACATGTGATTGTGCAAGTGGACGTACGTGTGTGTGCAAAATAGCCCAAGCCCTGAGGAATAGTATCTGGGTTTTTATGGCTGTGGAATGAGAATATTCTAAAACACACAAGCTTATTAAACTAAATGAAATAGATTCCCGGTCTCTGTCTTGGAGAAAAGCAATGTCAGCTCTTTCTCTGCTCATTTGGTGGTTGGTCATGTAACAGAATGAGGCTGTGTGACTTTGGTAGTGGCAGATGCTGTGTGGTTGTTGAAGGGGGCCTGGTGAGGAGGCCTCCACGAAGTGGACCAACCCTTCAGGCCAGGTTCAGCCAACTGGGTGCCCTGGGGGAAGAGGACGGCTGTGGGTGGCAGCATCGGGAACCCAGCCACCAGTGCAGAGTGGAAATCTCCCAAGCTCCTTGGCCGGCCCTGCCTTCCTCTCTCCTTCCCTCCCTTCCTCCATCCCCCAGTCCCCCAGGACACACACACCAAAGTGGGCTCCAGCCTTTATCTTTAATATGCCCAGAAGACAGTAAATCATGGTAATGAGAAAAACAACAAACACATCTGTTCCCAATGAAGCATTGCACACGGGCTGATCAACTGGTCGACCAACTGTCCTTCGGACATTACTCAGGATGCCATACGTGATTGGATGATGTGTCAGATTGGTCGCAAGTCCCTCTAGTGGGGCCATCACCACATTTTCAGTTCAGGCCATCCTGACTAAGGAATTTGAGGCTGTGTTTCCAAAATGCTTTTCATTTCTTTTTTAAACCTCAAGGCCCATTTTCACAGAAAACAATTTGAGCAAGGGTGGCGAATTTCCAGGAGCATCGGCTGAAAGACCTGCTTTTGATCCCTGAATTGTGTTTGGAGTCTCCTGTCAACACGATCCCCACACCCCCCCCCCCATGAATCCTCATTTATTTGTGACGAGGATGAGAGGTAGCTTGTGATTTAGAGCATTTGTGGGCCTCGGTGTGAGCGTATGCATCTCTCTTCCAGCTCTGGTGTTCTCATGCCACATCCAGAGCCATGACGTAAGGGCATTATATATATAAAACGACTGCATAGACCTACAGTAGGCATCATAAAAAGGAAGCAATATAGCAGGTTAGCGGGTGTCAGGGAAAAAAGAACAAGATGGGGAGGGGGTCACAAGTATTAAGTAGAGTGGTTGGGGAAGGCCTTGATGAGAAAGTGACATTTGAGCAGACTTGAAGGATGAAGATGAATTCAGGAAAAGAACATTCCAGCAGAGGGGACAGCTAGAGCCAAGCCCCCCAAGGTGGGAGAGTGCTTGCAGAAAGGCAAAGAGGCCAGTGTGACTGATTCAGAGAGCAAGGTGGGTGGGGAGTGGTAAGAGGCGAGGAGGTAAGAGTGGTGGTCAGGGCCAGGAGACAGATGTGGCCTTGCAGGCCATGAGGACTCGGGCTCTTTGTATGAGATGGGAGCTGGTGCGGGGTTTTGAGCAGAGGAGGGATGGGTCCTGGCTTGTGTTTTAGTAGGATCGCTTGGGCGATTGTGCTGGAAATAGACTATAAGGCAGCAGATAGGCTAATGTAATCATCCAGGTGAGACATGCTGGTGACTTATCCCATCCGCTGGGTTGAACCGCTGAATTGAGAAACCTGTCTGTAGAATCATGGTGGGAATTGAGCAGGGTAGGTTTTAAAAGGTGGAAGTGGACAACTTTTTGACTACTTGTGGTTCAATTTTGCTTCAAACTCCCTTGGAGCTGGCCATGTATGTTCTATTCTAGGAGAGAGAGACAGGCAAACACACATACACACACGCACAGAGAGAGAGAGAGAGAGAGAGAGAGACAGACAGACAGACAGACATCTAGTCCTTCATGTTCTTCGCAGAAGAGCAGACCCCCAGGGGGGAGGCTGCTGCTTCAGGACTGAGAGCATGAACTTGAGAATCCCTTTAGGCATCTGGGAGAATCTGGATCCAAGGACCTTGGTACTTGGTGGGAGGATCAGATTCCAGGCCTGGCAGGCAAGTAGGAAGGAAGGCTGCCTGCTCATTAACTGATTAGCTGCTTCAGTTTCCCCTTCTGCAGGTGCTTACAGCTGGTGGCAGTCTCGGGAAGACTTAAGGACACAGAGGGAAAGTGGAGAAGTCCCTTCCATCTGCCTTATCAAATGACCCCATTGGTATTTCCTGGTGTGCCCTGAGCAGAAATCTGGAAAGACCTTGCCCCTGCCCTCCTTTGCTCCCGGTCTGTTGGCTGTACCATGAAGGTGTTTAAGGAAAGGATCTGTAGGTACAACTGGGCAGGAGCATTTTTGGAGAGGGGAAGAAGCAGTGTGCTTTTGGAAGCTTGGGATGGGTGTGACAGCAAGACACCAGGGAAAGGGCTAGAGGGGGATTTTTGCATCGGGGACCTTCAGTCCACTCTGGAGTCCCAGGGACATTCAGAATTTTGCAAAAGGTCCCCGACGACCGGTGTTCAGGAGGCCAGTTTTCTGCTCCTGGGTGTACCGCCGTGAAGCTTCAGCAAGGCCCTGTCCCCTCCGGATGGCATGTTTGAAGTAGAGGGTGGGCCCAAGTGACTTCCAAGGTCTTCCAGCTCGAACCCGAGGGACCGCGGCGTAGCCAGAGGCCGGCCTCTGTCGCCGCGCTGAGCCAGCTCCGCAGAGGGCGACGAACGCCGACGCTGGAGAGCGCGCTCTGAGTCAGGTTTTAATAATTCACGCTGCGGCTCCGCTCGGCTGGGCTCCGCTCTGCTCGCAGGGAATACAAATGCTGGGGCCGCTGCGGCTGGCTGGGCGGGAGCGCAGGGACCTCTGCCACCCTGGACGCGCGCGCCACCCTGCGGCCGGCAGGCGCATTGCAGGCTGCGTTTAGGCTTAATGGAATCTTTTGCGGGGGGGGGGGGGGGGGTGGAGGGGGACGGCGGTGAACTGGCGGCCGCTGAGAGTGCGCAGCTGCTTCCGCAGCTCATCTGTCCCGGTCCCAACTGCTTGCTTGTCCCCGCAGTCCCTTCCCGAGCAGCGCTTGAAGATCCTCCTATGCACAGTCACAGAACGACTTTCCCTTTCGGAGTCTCGGCTTTGCGGACTACACACGGAGGCAAAAGCATCCACCTCACAAGGTTATTGTGGCTGTCGCCCTTAGAAAGAGCAAGCCAGGGCTCTGCCCTGGGCCCAGTGTCTCAGGGGTCCTCTGCTTTGCAGTGCCTTCCTCGAAGGAAGTCCCCAGCAGATCTCCATTGTGGACCTGCGTGGGTTCGGGTTTTGCTCCTCTACGGTCCCTTGGATCTTCTACTCCCACCCACAGGGTGGACCAGATGTCCTGAGAAGCTCTGGGACCCCAGCCTATGGAAGTCACTGCAGGGCCCCAAGGCCAGGCCTTGGTTCCAGGGCGGAGGTGGGGGGGGGGAAGGGGGTCGGTCTGGAAAACAGATCGCTCCCCGTGGCCAGCGAGGTCGTTCTTTCTCAGGAGGGAGAAAGTTTGGGCTGCCAGACTGGTGCTGACATGCTGATTTTAGTGACTCAAATTGTTTGTATAGACAGGAGCCCAGTACGCCCTAGGGGTGCCCTATGGTAAACACTTATGTCAAGGACTACTGCCTGTGCTGTTTATTAATGAGACATTAAACGCCCGAATTCCCTCCTTCCACAAACCTGGAGTGCTTCTTCTGTGCCAGACACATTTCTGGGTGCTGGGCCCGCCATCTACACTCAAAGGGGTTCTCTTCTTCTGGGACTTCTTGCCAGCTCTGACCTGTCACTCCTCTTGGATTTCCAAAAAGCTGTCTTCCACAGGCTTCCAGGAATACCACCCTCTCCCCACTTTCCTGTGACCTCTCTGTCCACTCCAAAACTTCTGTGCAAAATTCTTAATCTGTCCTTCAGGACTCCATTCTAGGTTCCTGGCCCTTTCTCTGCCATATGCCCTCTCCACCAAGCTCATCCGCACTGAGGCCCTGAATTACCAATGGCTCTACCCTGACCTTTTCCCGGAACCCCAGAATCATATACCTTACTGCAAGGTGTCCATTTTCACGTGGGCATCCCACAACCAAAATCCAGTCACCATGCCCAGGTCTAACTTCATGATCTCCCCCACCCTCCATGAGGTCCATGGCTATCAAGACATACTACAAACTCCTTACCATGACCTATGTGACCCAGGTCCTGCCCTTTGCCTCTCTCCTCAGGCTCCCATCGACACTCCAGCCACTCAAGTCCTCTCTCATAGGTCACACACACTCTTTGTCCATGCTATTCCCTCTACACCACTCACTAGTAGTTCATTAGCCTCTTCTAGCTCTCTGTCTTTCCAATTTATCTTGGCCCCATCATGCGTCATTTCAATTCCTGTCTTCTAAAACCTTCAGTACGAGCACCTTCACACTCCCCTCACCATGTCCTGCTGCTACATCTACCTTGAAGATGCTAACTAGCCAACCACCCTCTCCTGGAATATAACTCCTCCAAGAAGTACTACTGACATACACTTTGGAACAATTTTCCATTGGAAGAGGGGGAGAGCAGAGTTTGATTTTGAGCATGTTGAGTGCGAAGAGCCTTTAAGATGTCTGTAAAAGGAGATAAGTTTCATCAATCAGTGTATTTACGGACTTGGAGCTCATGGGAAAGGTCTGGGCTGGGGACATAGGCTTAGAAGCCATCTGTGCACATGGGTCATGGAAGCCATGGGGGTGGCTGCGGTTGGGAAGGCTCAGGGTGAAGGGTGGGAAGAGGAGAGGGTCTAGGGCTGAAACATGAGGAAATCCTTGTTTAGAGATTGAGAAAAAGAGGATGTGTAAGTAAGATAAGGATCAAAAATGGTCAATGGATTTTGTGATGAGGGCCCTGGTAACCCTAACAGCAACTGTTTTGCTAATGCAATAGAGAAGGAAATCAGATTGGAGTGAGTTGAGAAGTAACTGGGATCCCATTGAATCCTGTTTTCTCTTGTTCCAGGGCCTTTGCAGACACTGTTCCCTTCCTGGGAAATCCTTTCTCTCCCAATGCCTAGTTAACTTCCTAAGGGAAGCTTTCCCTGACCTCCCTGATTCAGACAAATTCTGCCATCCTACTCTTTCATTATACCACATATTTATTTGTCATTCAGAATGCTTTTCTCTGTTGCAATTCATCATTTATTTGTGGGATTATAGAATCAATACCGATCTCCTCCATCAGACTAGAAGCTCAGGTTCTAATCTGTTTTTGTTAACCACTGCATCCCAGCATCTAACTCAGTGCCTGACACAGAGTGGCTCAGTAAATGTGTTTTTCTCCTAATGTTAATGCCAGTGTAGTTAACATACAGCGTTATGTTAATTTCAGGTGTACAATATGGTGATTCAACAATTCTAGACATTACTCAGTGCTCATCATTGTAAGTGTACTCTTGATCCCCTTCTCCTGTTTCACCCATCCCTCACTCAATTCCCCTCCCCTCTGTCAACCACCAGTTTGTTCTCTATGGTTAACAGTTTGTTTTTTTGGTTGTCTTTTCCCTTTTGTTTGTGAAATCCTATGGTATTTGTCTTTCTCTGACTGGCTTATTTCGCTTAGAATTATACTCTAGCTGAATAATTTGCCTACTGTAAATAATGCTACAATAAACATAAGAGTGCATACATGTTTTTAAGTTAGTGTTTTTGTATTCTGTGGGTAAATACCCAGTAGCAGAATTAGTTGATTATATGGTAGTTCTATTTTTAACTTTTCGAGGAACCTCCATACTGTTTTCAAGAGTGGCTGCACCAGTTTGCATTCCCACCAACAGTGTAAGAGGGTTCCTTTTTCTACACATGCTCACCAACACTTGTTTCTTATGTTTTTGATTTTAGCCATTCTGACAGGTGCGAGGTGATATAACATTATGGTTTTCATTTCCCTGATGATTAGCAATGTTGAGCAACTTTTCATGTGTCTGTTGACCATCTGTATGTCTTCTTTTGAGAAATGTTTGTTCATGTCTTCTGTCCATTTTTTAATTGGATTTTTTTGGTGTTTAGTTATATAAATTATATAATTTTGATACTAACTTTTTATTGGGTATGTCTTTTGCAAATTATCTTCTCCCATTCAGTGGATTGTCTTTTAGTTTTATTGGTTGTTCCCTTTGCTGTGCAGAAGCTTTTTATTTTGATGAAGTCCCAACGATTTATTTTTACTTTTATTTCCATTGCCTCAGGAGACATATCTAGAAAAATGTTGCTAAGGCTGATGTAGCAGAGCTTACTGTCTGTCCTCTCTTCTGGAATTTTTATGATTTCAGGTCTCACATTTAAGTCTTTAATCCATTTTGAATTTATTTTTGTGTATGGTGTGAGAAAGTGGTCCAGTTTCATTCTTTTGCATGTAGCTGTCCAGTTTTCCCAACACCATTTGTTGAAGAGACTTTTTTCCTGCTTTGTTTAAGATTAATTGGCCATATAGTTGTGGGCTGTATTTCTGGTCTATTGATCTGTGTGTCTATTTTGTGCCAGTACCATACTGTTTTGATTACTACAGCTTTGCAGTACATCTTGAAATCTGGGATTGCAATACATCTAGTTTTGTTTTTATTTTTCAAGATTGCTTTGGCTCTTTGGGGTCTTTTGTGGTTCCATACAAATTTTAGGATTGTTGTAGTTCTATGAAAAATGTTGTTGGTATTTTGATAGGGGTTGCATTAAATCTGTAGATGCTTGGGTCTTATGGACATTTAAAAAATATTTATTCTTTCGGGGCACCTGGGTGGCTCAGTTGGTTAAGTGGCTGACTTTGGCTCAGGTCATGATCTTACAGTTCGAGAGTTTGAGCCCCGTGTCAGGCTCTGTGCTGACAGCTCAGAGCCCAGAGCCTGCTTCGGATTCTGTGTCTCCCTCCCTCTCTGCCCCTCCCCTGTTCATGCTCTCTCTCTCTCTGTCTCTCTCTCAAAAATAAATAAACATTTAAAAATATTTATTCTTTCAATCCATGAGCATGGAATGTCTTTCCATTTTTTTGTGTCACCTTCAATTTCTTTCATCAGTGTTTTATCCTTTTCAGAGTATAGGTTTTTCACTTCCTTGGTTAAGGAAGTATTTTATTACTGTAGGTACTTTATTATTTTTGGTGCAGTTGTAAATGCCATTGTTTTCTTAATTTCTCTTTCTGCTGCTTCATTATTAGTGTACAGAAATGTAATGGATTTCTGTATATTGATTTGTATCCTGTGACCTTACTGGATTCACTTCTCAGTTCTAGTAGTTCTTTGGTGGTGTCTTTAGAGTTTTCTATATATAGTACCATGACATCTGCAAATAGTAGAAGTTTTACTTCTTCATTATCAATTTGAATGCCTTTTATTCCTTTGTTGGAATAAAACAATCATTGTCTGACTGCTATGGCTACAACTTCCAGTACTATGCTGAATTAAAGTGGTAAGAGTAGACATTCTTATCTTGTTCCTGACCTTAGGGGAAAAGCTCTCGGTTTTTCACCATTGAGTATGATGTTAGCTGAGGGTTTTTCACATATGGCCTTTATTATGTTGAGGTATGTTCCCTCTAAACCTTTTTTGTTGAGGGTTTTTATCATGAATGGATGTTGTACTTTGTCAAATGCTTTTTATTCATTTATTGAAATGATCATATGGTTTTTATTTTTTTCTATTGTTGATATGATATATCACATTGATTGATTTGTGAATAATGAACCACCCTTGTATCCCAGGAATAAATCCCACTTTATCATGGTAAATAATTTTTAATGTATTGTTGGATTCAGTTTGCTAATATTTTGTTAAGGATTTTTGCATCTATGTTCATCAGAGATATTGGTCTATAGTTCTTTTTTTATGGTGTCTTTATATGGTTTGGGTATCAGGGTCATGCTGACTTCAGAATGAATTTGGAAACTTTCCTTCCTCTTCTATTTTTTGGAATAATTTGAGAAGAATAGGTATGAACTCTTCTTTAAATGCCTGATAGAATTCTTTTGTGAAGCCATCTGATCCTGAACTTTTGTTTTTTGGGAGTTTTTTTTTTATTAATCATCTCATTTAATTGCTGGTAATAAGTCTGTTGAAATTTTTGATTTCTTCCTGATTCAGTTTTGGTACGTTATATATTTCTAGGAACTTACTCATTTCTTCTAGGTTGTCCTATTTGTTGGCATAGAATTTTTCATAATATTCTCTTATAATCCTTTGTATTTCTCTGGTTTTAGTTGTTATTTCTCTTCTTTCATTTCTGATTTTGCTTAGTTGAATCCTCTTTTTTTTTTTTTTTTTTGATGAGTCTGGCTAAAAGTTTATCAATTTTGTTGATCTTTTCAAAGAATCAGTTCCTGGTTTCATTGATCTGTTCTATTGTTTTTCTAGTATCTATTTCATTTATTTTTGTCCCAATCATTATTTATTTCCTCCTACTGGTTTGGGGTTTTGTCTGTTTTTTTTCTAACTCCTTTAGGTATAAGGTTAGGTTGTTCATTCAAGATTTTTCTTGCTTCTTCAGGTAGGCCTGTATGCTATAAACCTGCCTCTTAAAACAGCTTTTGACATACCCCAAAGATTTTGTACTGTTGTTTTCTCATTTTTGTTTGTCTCCATGTATTTTTAATTTTCCTCTTTGATTTCTTGGTTGACCCATTCATTTTATAGTAGCATGGCATTTAACCTCCATATATTTATGCTCTTTCCAGATTTTTTCTTGTTGTTGATTTCTAGTTTCATAGCATTGCGGTCAGAAAAGATGCATGGTATGACTTCGATTTTTTTTTTTTAATTGGTTGAGACTTGTTTTGTGGCCTAATATATGATTTACTCTGGAGAATGTTCCATGTGCACTTGAAAAGAATGTGTATTCTGCTGTTTTAGGATGGAATGTTCTGCATATATCTATTAGATCTATCTGGTGCAATGTGTCATTCAAAGCCACTGTTTCTTTGTTTATTTTCTGTTTGGGTGATCTATCCATTGATGTAAGTGGGGTGTTAAAGTCTCCTCCTGTTATTGTATTACTATCAATTACTTCCTTTATGTCTGTAAATAGCTGCTTTATGTATTTGGGTGCTCCCATATTGATTGCATAAGTATTTACAATTGATATATCTTCTTGCTGGATTGTTCCCTTTATGATTACATTGTGTCCTTCTTTGTCTTTTGTTACAGTCTTTGTTTTAAAGCCTATTTTGCCTCTCCCCTGATTGCATTCTCTCTCTCTAAAAGAAAAGGGGGGGCACCTGGGTGGCTCAATTGTTTGGGTGTCCGACTCTTGATTTCGGCTCAGGTCATGATCCCAGGATGTGGGATCCTTGCACTAGGATCCACTATGAGCATGGAGCCTGCTTAAGACTCTCTTTCTCTCTCCCTCCCTCTCCCCCACTCATATTCTCTCTTTCTCCCTCAAAAAAAAAAAAGCCTACATTCAAGGTAATTATTGATAGGTATGTACTTACTGCAATTTCGTTATTTGTTTTATGGTCATTTTTGTAGTTATCTGTTCCTTTCTTCTTGCTCTCTTCCTTCATGGCTAGTTGGCTTTCTTTAGTGATATACTTGGATTCCTTTCTGTTTATTTTTTTGCATATATATTACTGGGTTTTGATTTGTAGTTATCCTTTGGTTCAATAAATGTTTTTTGAATGAATAAATGACAAGGAGGTGGTTGGTGGCCTCAATGAGAACAACATAAAGGGTCAGATAATTGACTTAAAGGGCTGTGGTCAGATCATGTGATGACCACTACATGAGGAAATTTGGAAAATGGGTACATTTGGGTTTTCACTACGGAAGGGATAGCTGAAGAGGGCTGGAGGGGAGGGTCGTTGGTGATGAGAAGGCTGATGTGTGAAGAGCCTATTATTCCTTCCAAGTCTTCGTGATCATATATGGTGATCATATATGCATGTAGATGTTCCAGTTTGTCCTTGCTTTAGTCTGTTTTATACCCAGCTTTTCTTCCTAGCAGTGGCCTGGGGCCTCAAGCCCACCACCAGACACT
Organism: Acinonyx jubatus; assembly: GCF_027475565.1. Lineage (NCBI taxonomy): Eukaryota > Metazoa > Chordata > Mammalia > Carnivora > Felidae > Acinonyx > Acinonyx jubatus. The sequence continues at coordinate 120,373,088 of NC_069389.1, forward strand.
TGGTTGTGGACCTACCAGAGGTACTAGCCACACAGAGACAGTGACTTCCCATAGACTTCATCACAAACTCTTCCTCTTTGCTGACTTAAGCAGCTAAATGTACATAGCTTCTTGGATTTTCCTGTAAGCTCTGACTTGTCCACCACACCAGTGCTTCAGGGGAACTCATCAGTAACCCTTGCTCTAATAATCTCTTCACTTCCCAGCTATTCCTACCATTTTGTGAGGCTTAATTTTCCATAGTGTCCATAATGAGTCTGTTGCCCTGACTGAACTGTGACTGGTGCAGTTATGGCTGACTTGTTCTCTTGGACACTGAAACCACCCAAGAAGATGGTGTGGCTTTGGGGGAGGAAAAAGACTATGATCCTGTAGGCTAAGTCTCCAGTGATTGAGACACCGTGAGTAGAAGGTCATTATATGACAGCAACCAGGAGAGAAGAAGGGTAGTAAAGTCAATGGGTGGAGAAAGTAAGTAAAGTGCAGGAGATTTCACATGCAACTGGCAGAACAATGGCCTGAGAAGAGCACTGTGGAATGAGAAGAAAGCTCACCATTGTCTCACCCTTAGGTGAGAACCAAGCTTCAGGATAAGGAGGTTGAGAGACCTTCCAGTTGAGAGAGCCAGGCTGAAGAGTTTGATTTTGTAGACAAGGAGTGGTTGAATAGTGCAATGGAGAATGCTTAGCATTTAACAAGTTGTGTGATCTTGGGGAAACTTTTAACCCTCTCTTAGTTTCTCTATCTGCTCAATGAAATTATGATAGTACTACTTCATAGGGATGTTGAGAAATTAAATGAGTTAATACAGTTAATACTGCAAAGAACAGTACTCTCTTAGAGTAGTAGACAAATAATACATGCTCACTAAAGGGTTTTTTTTTTTTTTAATTTCACTTGGCCTTTCTCAAAATTCTGAAGGGTCAGTAGGGTAGGGATTATAACCCCCCCCCCCCCAGTTGAAGAATATGATACCGTGAGAGATTAAAGAGGTTACCAAGACATTCGGTTAGGATCAGAGTTCTAAAAAGTCCCCAGTTTCCTGACTTGCTGGTCAATGCATTTTCTAACATAGCACACTGCATTAAGGGCTTCTGAGAAGTGGTGAGAGAACAGACCAGATGATAAGCAGTGTTTCATTGGCCAGGAAATTCTCCTTCACATCAAATCACATCTCGGCAGAGCCCTCAGTTACAGCAACCCTGCCTAACGGTCACCCAGACTGTTCACCACCAGCCCCTTTTCACTGTCGCTGATTCCAGGTCCCTCCCTTGCTTGATCCTGAAAGCTAGCTGGTGAAGATTTAATCTGCCCTCAGTCTGACCCAGTACATCCCACCGAGTTCCTGCTGAGCATAATGTTCAGACAAACTATTGATCTGATTAGCCCAGGCGCCTCCTGCTCTGGTCGGCCCCCTGCGGCGCTAATAGAAGGGGAAGGAGATTAAATTAGCAATGATGCTGAGATGGGGGAGCTGCTGAAATGCGTTTACAAATGGATTTTTAATATAAAAAATAAGGGCAATTGGCACTGGCAATTAGGGTGTAATGAAGGCCCTTGTAGCTAGAGCTGCTGATAAGAGGGTAATAAATTGAAGAATGAGAAACTCCCAAACCAGCAGACTCTGAGAGCAAATATCTAGAGATATTCCTATAACTAGTAACTGTGGGCTTTTCTTTGCCATGGGTTGCAGTGACCAAAGTGGGGAGTGGACAAACAGAAAGCAGAACCTTCTGGAAATATCATGGGGGGGGGGAGCAGAGCAGAATGAAACCCTTTTAGCAAGTGAGAGCAGGGTGGTGGTGGGCACTTAATAAACAATGGTGATGAAAGTGCCTGACTCAAGCCTGGTTAGTGAAAGCTAGGAGAAAGAACACGGCTCAATGAGGTTGATGATAATATGGTGATAATATTCCATGGAAAGCAATCTGAAACTAATCTGAAAAAATAACTGCAGCTGGGTTCAGGAATCTGATATATCACCTGGCTGCAAAGCTCTGGCTGCATTTTTTAACAACAGCATTATTGAGATATAAGGCACATACCATATAATTCATTTTAAAGTGTACAATCCAGTGTCTTTAAAGCATATTCACAATTTTGCAACAATCACCACAATCAAAGAACAATTCATCACCCCCAAAATAAACTCTGTGCTCTTTAGCAGTCACCGACCCCCCCCACCCCCGCCATTCTTCCCTCTCCTGAGCCATTAGCAACCACTAATCTGCTTTTGGTGTCTATGGATTTGTTTATTCTGAACATGTCACATAAATGGAATCATACAATATGTGGCTTTGTGAGTGTGGTTTCTTTCACTTAGTATAATGTTTTCAAGGTTTATCCATGTATTAGTACTTCATTTTTTTTTTTTGATGAATAATATTCCATTGTATTCCATTTGTATATCCATTCACACATTGATGGACATCATGTTTGTTTCCACTTGGGTGATATTATAATAATTATCCTAAGGGTATTTATGTACATGTTTTTCTGTGAACATATATAATTTCTTGTGGATATATATCTTGGAATTGAATTGATAGGTCATATGATGACACTCTGTGTTTAACTTTTAAAGGAACTTCCAAATTCTTTTCCACAGTGGCTGCACCATTTGCTATTCCTACCAGCAATGTATAAGAGTTCCAATGTTTCACATCCTTAACAGCACTTGGTATTTTCCATTTTTAAAAAATTATAGCCATTGTAGCGGGTATGAAGTGGGATCCCATTGTGGCTCTGATTGGCATTTCCCCAATGACTAAAGATGGTGAAGCATGTTTTCATGGGCTTATTGGCCATCTGTAGATCTTCTTTGGAGAAATGTGTCTGCAGATACTTTGCCACATTTTTAATTAGGTTATTTGTTTTTTTTTATGGTTGAGTTGTAAGGGTTGTCTATTCTGGATAGTAGACCCTTATCAGATATATTATTTGCAAATATTTTCTCCCATTCTGTGGGTCATCTTCTCTTCCTTGATAGTGTCCTTTGATGCACAAAATGTTGAATTTTCATGAAGTCCAACTTACTTCTTTTTTCTTTTGTATCTTGGGTTTTTGGAGTCATCTGACTGCTTCTCGAGGCAGTAGTTCTGATATTTCTTATCCTATGACAACCCCAGCTCTATCCCCAATCATTGTATTGAAGGTCTTTGGTCTCAAGCAAAGAAACTAAAACCTTACTTTTTTTCTGAGAACACATTGATATGTTTACAGATATTATGTTGTGATATTGCTAATTTATGGGAAGTTATGAGCTTAGATCCAATTACAATGGATGGAGGGAGGCTGTAGCAAATTGTATTTCCATAGCTTTGCAACACAAACACACTCAAATATTCCCGTTAGTAACTCCAGCATTCCCATTAGTAATTGAAAGTTGTAATAATACTGTAGAAGAAATGTGACCTTCACAATGGTTGAACAATACAAAGATGGGGCTTTTTCATATGACTCTAGTATTGACGTCAATAAATGTGATTGTTGTGATGAAAGCACTAACAGCAAAAATAATATTGGTAATAATAATAAATGATATGAACACTCTGTTTCCCACCAAGACCAGTCCTACATTGAGAACCTATACTCTATATCCCTCTATGTTTCTGTTCCATGTCTTTGAGACTGTCCTGCACTTCATCGTTACATGCTCAAACCTACTTGACTCTTTTTCCTGCTTTTTAAATTAGTTGTTATTTAAATTCCAGTTAGTTAACACAGTGTAATATTAGTTTCAGGTGTACAATTTAGTGATTCAACACTTTCATACAACCCCCGGTGCTCATCACAGCAAGTACACTCCTTAATCCCAATCACCTATTTCACCAATCGCCCCCTATAGTCAAAAGTCTGTCTCTTGGTTTGCCTCACTCTTTCTTTCCACTCCCCCCATGCTCATTCGTTTTGTTTCCTAAATTCCACATATAAGTGACTTTTAAAGCCCAGCTTACCTCTGCCATGAAGCTTTCCCTGATTCCCCCCATCCTTAACCTTCAGATGTAGCCCTAAGGTGAGAGGCACTAGTCAACTGCAGATGTAACAATGACTTGGAGGAGCCCAGGGCTTAGGATGAAGAGGTAGAGAGAGTCTCCAGATGGGAGAGCCAGGCTGAAGACTGTATATATACATATATATATATATATATATATATATATATATATATATACTTATGGGCTATATACATATATAAACATATATATATATACATATATATGTATATAATTTGAGAGAGAGAGAGATAGCGAGCAAGCAAGAGTACAAGTGGCAGGGAGGGGAAGAGGTAGAGAGAGAATCCTAAATAGTCTCTATGCTCAGCACAGAGCTCACAAGATCATGACCTGAGCTGAAATCAATAGTTGGATGCTTAAACAATTGAGCCACCCAGGCGTCCCCAAGCTGAAGACTTTAATTTTATAGACTAGGAGTGGTCAAATAGTGCAATGGTGAAATGCTTAGCCACCAATATGATGTCTAACCCCGGGATAATGTTTACTTTTTCTGTGCCTCAGTTTTCTTATTTGTTCAATGAAATTATGATAGTACCTACCTCATAGGGCTCTTAAGGAAATTAAATGAGTTAATACATGCGAAGGACTAAGAGCACTAGTCCTTTAGAGAAGTGCTTGACAAGTAATACACACTCACTAAAAGTTTTATGTATTTATTTCTAAATTTCACTTGCTTAAAAATCTCAGGATCCTGACGTTAGACGCCCAGGGGCAGGTCTCATGAACCTTAGGTTTCATCCCATGAGGACTTCTCATCAATGCTATCATCTGTATAGAGCAGACTGGAATATGTTAGGTAGTAGAGCTTTTGGACTAATGCAGTGTTTTTGGTTACATTTGGACTTAAAATATGGAACAGACATTTAAAAAGTTTAAATCTACTGATAAACTATTAGAATTAACGAACAAAGCCTTTATGTATACCAGTAATGAACACAGACAAAAATTTAATGATGTCATTTACAATAGCAACAACAAAAATAAATTACACAGGATTAGTATAACAAAAGATGTGCAGGATCTCTACACTGAATACCACAGAATATTGCTGATAAATTACAGAAGATCTAGAGAAATGGAGATATATATCATGTTCATGGATTGGAAGGATCAATATTATTAAGATGTTAATTCTTCCCAAATTGATCTTCAGACCCAATGTGATTCCAATAAAAAATCACAGAAAGGTGTGTGTGTGTGTGTGTGTGTATGTGTGTGAATTGACAACTTGATTGTGAAATTTATATGGAAATGCAAAGGACTGAGAATAGCTAAAATAATCCTGAAGAACAAAGCCAAGGGCACTTATACCACTATATATCAAGATTTGTAAAGCCACAGTAATTATGTCAGTGTATTATTGTCACAAGCATAGGAAACACAGCTGAGCAATGGAACAGAATAGAGTCTAGAAACTAACCCAACTTATGTCAATTGATTAATGTCAAAGATCATACTGCGGTTCAGGAGAAAGAATGGCCTTTTTGGGAAATGATGCTAGCCATCTGGATATCTGCATAGAGGAAAATGTGTCTGGACCCCACCTTACACTATATGCAAAAATTGACTCCAGTTGTACTAATACCCAAATGTGAAAGGTGAATCCAATACATATTTTAGGAAATAAAAGAACATCTTCATGACTTTAGAGTAGGTAAAGATTTCTTAACTAGGACAAAAAAAGCACTAACTACAATGGGGAAAATCAGTAAAATGGACTACATTAAAACTAAGAATTTTGTTGATTAAAATACATAATAAAGAGAAAGTGCAAGTGAAAATGCATGCTACAGAGTAGGAGATATTTGCAATACACAGACACGACAAAGAAGTCATGTCAAAAGAAATATAATGACATATACACAAATAAAACTAAAAAGACAACCCAACAGAAAACTGAGTGGAATATTCAAAGAGAAACTTCATGAAGAAGATATCAAAATAGGGTGCCTGGATGGTTCAGTTGGTTAAGCGTCTGACTCTTGATTTGGGCTCAAGTCATGATTTCATGGTTTGTGAGTTCAAGTCCTGAGTTGGGCTCTGCACTGAGAGCATGGAGCCTGCTTGGGACTCTCTCTCTCCCCTTCTCTCTCTTCCCCTCCCCTCTCTCTGTCTCTCAAAAATTAATAAACATTAAAAAAGAAGATAGAAAAATGGCCAGTGAATATACGAAATGGGTGCATCTTGACTGATCATCAGAAAAATGAAAATTAAAACATCATTGTGATACCTCCACATACCCACCAGAATGACAAAATGAAAAAGCTCCACAATGCCAAATTTTGGTGAGTATCTAGAGCAACAGATACATTCAACAATAGTGGGAGACTGCCTGGCTTAGTTATAGTTACTATCCTGTTCTTTTCCTAGGAACAAAATGCCACACTGAACATGATTGTACCCCATGTTTCCCAACCACTGAATGTGGGCAAATACCCTGAAATTTTCCACAGATGATTACCCCATTACAGGAAATCTGCCTTTTACTGGCAGCACTCAGCAATACCTACAACATCACCCTGCATCTGGAGAACACCACATCATCCAGGGCACCTTCTGGGGTGCCAACCGTTGTCCCAGGGTCCCCAGCCCCAGGCCCTGCATACCAGATGAGACATTCAAGTCTCACCACTCTACACAGCTGCTTCCATTGGCCTTGTTGAAGACTCAAGAATGAGTCTCTGAGCTCATTTCAAATGAGATAAGTTGCCCTCTGCCTTCAGCTTACACTATTCTTCAACATTGACTGTTTTCTATAACTTACTCCATTCTTCTCATGGGCTCAGGTTTTCTACTGCTGTGTTGCTTATAACTGGCTTGTACACCGTGGCCTTATGACCAGCCCCCAAGAGCAGAGGAGGAGAGCAAGGCCTCCTAGGTAGAAGGCCCTGGTGTAAGAGAGAGTGTCCAGCACTGTCCAGGTCATAGAAGCCAGTTGGCCTACTATGCAGCTAGCACAAAAGCCCTTTAAACCCTCACATTGTTCAGGACCCTTATCCTTAATCTCCAGGACTTCAACCCTCAGATGACTCTATTCCCCAACTTGTTCCCAATCCACCCATCTTCTGACCGTGTAACCCCATGCTGGGTCTACTTACAACTTTACCATTTTTCTTAGATCTAAAGCTCAGCACTACTTCTTGAGCTTTGCCCATGTTTTGAACCTATTTCTTAATGAAATCACCAAAGGATAAAATATCAAATAAGAGAAGAGGCCTGGGGTCATAAGAAATACTAACATGTTCCCATGAGGAAAGGAAAGCCTACAAAGGAGATTAAGAAGGAGTAGCCAGAGAAGGAGGCAAATCAGGAACATGTGGGAGCCATGTAAGCTAAGGAAAGAGAGTATTTTGACAAGAGTGGTTTTGGTGAAGCAATGAGTTTTTATCAGCCTGATTGGACAGATCTGGGGGGAGAAAGGGAGGAGCAGAAGTGGGCACAAGGAGAACAGACTATTCTTTGGAGGAGTTTTGCTGTAAAAGGGAGCAGAAACAAGGAGTGGTTGCTGGAGTGGCATGTGGAGTCAAGAGAAGGATTTTTTTGGTACGGATATGGGCACTTCGGTTGATTTTGTAAATGTGAAGAGGCTAGTGACTATAACTAATTATGTGGCAGACTTTACTCAAAAAAACATTTGTGCAGGGGCACCTGGGTGGCTTAGTTGGTTAAACACCCAACTCTTCATTTTGGCTCGGGTCATGATCTCATGGTTCATGAGTTCAAGCCCTACATCGGGCTCTGTGCTGACAGCATGGAGCCTGCTTGGGATTCTCTCTCTCTCCCTCTTTCTGCCCCTCCCCCACTTGTGAACACACACACACACACACACACACACTCTCTCTCTCTCTCTCTCTCTCTTAATGTAAATGAATAAACATTTAAAAAACACATTGATGCATTACTTCATCTGAGCCGCACCACAATCCTGTGAGGCTGATAGATGCTATAATTGACCCCAGGTTTATGGCTGAGGAAATGGAAGCTCTAGACCTTCCTAGATTGCTCAGCTAGTAAGTGACAGAATTGGTTCTGATCTCAGGAAGATGACACTAGAGACTGTGCTCCCAGCCCACCTATGACACTGCCTCCCAGAGAAGAGGGAGAGGGTGGGAAGACAGGGAAGGAAATGTGAAAGTGGAGGCCAGGAGATCCAGAACCCAGGCGACAACCTGGGACAGAGAGGGGGAAGACCTCTAAGTGAGCCCTGAGGGATGAAGAGGAGACCAAGGTCCATGGGACTTTTCCAATTTAGGCCCTTTTTTGGGGGAAACTTAGGAAATTTACTTATCTGCTCAGAGTGAGGAAGAGGAAGTGGAGTGGGAGTTTACAAAGATGGTGAAAGTTCAGAAACATTGACGTGGAGCATTGAAAAAACTGTGCCAGGGACAAGGAGAAAGATGGCTGTGATCCAGGTGGCAGGGATGCCCCGGCCTAGACAGAAAATTGCCACCTTGTGGTGCTTCTAACTTACAGGTTGTGTGATTGTTTCCCCAGCAGAAGGCAGCAGCTGGGGATGAGCATGAAGGAGGTTGGCTCAAGTCAGGGTTGAGGTTTGACAAGGGGAATGCAGTGGGGGCTAAGGGGTCAAGAGAATGAGGATTATTAGTGAGAGAGTGTACCATGAGTTCTAGGGTGGCTAGGGAAGGAGGAAGAACCAGAAACTTTGTGTCAATAGCAGTAATAGTAATATTGGAAGTGATGATGATGATGATGGTGATATTTGCTACTATTTAGTGTTTAGGATCGGTCCAACATGGGACTTAGTTCTTTCCATGCATCCATTCATTTAATTGTCACAATATCCCTAGAGAAGGGTACCATTATTTGCTCCATTTTATAGTTAAGGAAGAACCACAAAATCGAATGAGCTTGAGTTCCCAAATAACTGTGTGGAAGGCCTTTGAAAAACCAGGAATACCCATGTTGGACTATTAAAATGAATTAAGGCAATGAAATATTGAAGTTTATTTGTTATGTTAACTAATACACATTATTATAGACTAAATATTTGTATCCCTCCCCAATTCATATGTTGAAACCTAACCCCCAAGGTGATGGTATTAGGAGGTGAGGCCTTTGGTAGGTAATTAGGTCATAAGGGTGGAGCCCCTTATGAATGGTATTAGTGCCCATATAAAAGAGGCCCCAGAAGGCTCCCTTTCCCCTTCCACCATGTGAGAACACAGCAGAATGACATCTGTCTATGGATCAGGAAGCAGGCTTTTGCCAGACACCAAATCTAATGCCACCCTGATCTTAGAATTTTCAGCCTCCAGAACTGTGAGAAATACATTTAATCTGCTATTGAAAAGCCACCCAGTCTATGGTATTCTGTTATAGCAACCCAATAAAACTAAATTATACATTAATGAAAACACTCCCTTCAGTTTGTTCAAGGTGTGGGGTGGACGGCAGAGCTGACAGGACAGCTGTAGCACGGAGAGTCTCCACCCATGCTTGAGGTGGAGAATAGAGAACCATGGTCGCTTGCTCCTGAGATCCTCAGTGCCTCAGGTCCCTGATGCCTATAGGTGCATGCTCTGCTTTGGTTTCAGGTGTGAAGAGGATCCTTGGGGTCTTCCTTGGGGAGGATCCCATAGTCTTTCCAAGTATCAGTTGGCCATTATGGAAGGGGTACTCAGTCTTTCAGGGAAGCCATTATTGGTATGGAACACTGTGTTATGGGTGAAGGAGGTAATGAGGCATTTCAGACCAATTTGGGTGATGATACAGATTGGCAGGCCAGTTGTGTCACCCAGGAGATATGGTGCTAGAAGTGGTAGTGGTGGCTGTGTTCTGGGATTCCATTGTGTGAACACGTGTGTGTATATGTGTGCACGCATGCACACACACACACACACACACTTCTTGCGATGCCCATGTGAAATAGGTACTGTTATCACCCTGTTTTATTGAAGAGGAAACTTAAATGCAGAGAGGAATATTTTGCTTAACATCACATAGCTAATCAGGGCTGGATACATGATGCATCTATTGACTGGTTAGTTTGATAGCAACTATTTTCTATAAGGTGTAGACCCACACTTATGGAAGGACTAGAAATCTAATCCAAGTATATCTGACTCTACTGTCTTTGATCTTGCCAGGAACTAATGGGTAACAGATGGTAGACACCTGTATGTGAATGTGAAGGCATGTGAAGAGGACTTTTGAGAATGGGGATATGATTCAAGGGCTGCAATTGTTAGGTTGAGTGGGACACTTCCCCTGGACACAGAATACTTTTGTGTTGGAAAGAAGGGTAGTAGCTGTAACATATAGAGGTCCAGTGCCCAGGATAGAGTATGTAATCATGGCAAAGACATCTGCCCATCCAAGATGCTGCTGTGACCTTGGAAAGGGGGTGTGTCTGTGATGATGTTAATGGTATTGTTCTGGGCAATGTGGGGTTGGGACTAGGTAGTGAAGTCCTTGGGGTTTCTCAGTTCTGCCTCTGGACAGAATTCTGGTATGTCTAGTGGTGGCATCCTGGGGGACGCTGGAATCAGTGGAGAACATTGTATCAGATACAGGGTCCCCAGAGGTCCCCAGGGCTATGTTTTGAGTGTCAAATGGCCCTGGGTGGCCTGCTATGATGGAAACAATATTGAGTAATTCCTTTCCTAACCAGGTCTTACAATTGGCTCTTTTGGAAAAGAGCATGATACCATCCCTCACACTTTGTCTCTTGAGGGACTGCCCCAGAGTGTTGGCATCTTGGCCAGGCATGATGTTCATCCTGCTGCATTGTCTCAGACATCTACCATATTGGCTGAGTGGCCTCAGTGTTCTTAGACTATTTGATTCATGGGCTGTGGAGGCTACTGTTGTCCCTTGAAATGACTTGGATAATTGCCCAGCAACCCGGAATAAGCTAAGCTTTGGGGTTTGTCTCACTGCTGCTGCCTCTGCCTATGGAGAAGGCCTCTCTCTCCTGGTGCCAGGCAGGTGTCACTAGCCTCAGCCAGGCCCAGTTTCTGTGAGAAGCCAGCTCAGGTACATAGCCTCTAGTGTGTCTCTGAATAGCTGGTTTCCATGACCTTATGGTGAGTTGGGTCAAGGTGGAGGGCAACATTGCTTAGCTCCTATAACATAGTCCAAGGGAAGGGTGCAGAAAGTCCCCTTCAACCTCTGGAGGTGATGTGCTTTGGGGCTGGTTGGGATGGAAAAAGGGAACTACAGTGGCAACTTTACTTGCTCCCAGCACCCAGGGCAAAGGCCATAGTCAGGGAGGAGGAGCCCTGGCTAACAACTCCCAGCTTCCTCTCAGCCAAGGCTTCCCTCTTCCAACTTCACTAATCCTCAATTCACTCCTGCTTGCCTTTATTCTGCCAGCACCCTAACCTCTCTCCTAACCTCTTTTGGACAGAAGCCTCAGACTGCTTCTTCCTTAACCTCTATTGGTGCAGTGGTGCCCCCTGGTGGCCAGCATGCCACACATTTCCGCAGAACGGAGTCCAGCGTTTGGGAGACCTGTGCCCAGCTGGCCTTGAGGGTGCATGCTCTGGTCAAGGGCTGTCCCTTTATCCACTTCCGTGGCAATAGGCAAGCCGTATCTCCAGACACCTGTGGCAGTCAGCTCCAGGTGGGTTGTCTTGTGAACCCAGCTCTAGCTCGTTGGGGGATTCAGACCTGGCTCCTTCCATGGACCTTCCAGGACCTGGCTGCTCCTCCATTCCTGGTGCCATTCTGAAAGCACAACGTGTAGTGGTCCTGCCGTTTGAGATGGGTCTAAGAAGGCCAGCCCTTGACCTGTAGGAGGCAGGATGAAGGAATCATTACACCACAGAAATTCTGCATCTCGCCTAGGAGCTCACACACAAAGACTCCAGCCTTTGAGTTTGTTTCCCGTGGGTACTGCAATAAAGCACCAAAGACTAGGTGGCTTAGAACAACAGAAATGTATTGTTTCCCAGTTCTGGAGGTCAGAAGTCTGAAATCAAGGTGTTGGCATGGTTGGTTCCCCCTGGGAACTGAAGGACAATCTGTTTCCCACCTCTCTCTTAGTTTCTGGTGGTTGGCTGACAACCATTGGCATTCCATGATTTATAGATGCATCACTCCAAGCTCCACCTCCATCTTCACATGGTCTTCTCCTCTCCTTTCTTCTTATAAAGAACACTTGTCATTGGATGTAGGGCTCACCTGAAACCAGGATATTCTCACCTTGAGACCCTTAACCTACTGACATCTATAAATATCCTTTTCCTAAATAAGGTCATGTTCACAGGCTCCTGGTGGACATATCTTTTGGGAGCCACCATTCACCACACTACTGGGCTCATGCTAGAAAGGTCTCAGGAGCATACATCTATACCCTGAGCCCCTCTAGCCCTTTAGGACCCCAAAAAGATCAGTGGACAGAGAGGATCATCTAGTAACTCTGGACACATGCACAGAGCAGCTGTCCGGCTCCTGACAATATCAGAGGGACTGGAGAACTTGATACCAGAAGAGTGGATGTGTCACCAGGCTAGGCTTGCACTGCCATGGTGCCAGTCATTTCATCCGGCACCACCCAGCTCACAGGGCCCTGACTTTGCCACTGGGATCCACCTGGTCCATCAGTGCTGGTGAGGCAGGGGAGTATATGTGCTTGTAATTAACCAGAGCAAGTTACTCAACTGACTTGTGTCTCATCTATAAAATGAAGACTTCTATTAGTGTCTGCTATTACTATCTCAACAGAACTATTTGGGGTAGAATCTGGTGCTCAGTGGTGGTACCTTAGAAAGCTCCAAGTACCAGATCCAGATGCCATGCAAATCAACAGATTCAAGTTGACATAAGGAAACATTGAAGACAAGTACTGTGTCTGGCAGAATAATGGCTTCCTGAGATATCCATGTCCTAATTTCCAAACCTTGTGAAGACAGTACCTTCCATGGCAAAAGGGACTTTGCAGATGTGATTTATGTTAAGGATCTTGAGCTGGGGAGATGGTTTTGGATTATCCAGGTGGGCTCTACATGTAATCACGGGGGTCCTTATAAGAGAGAGGCAGTAAGGTCAGAGTCAGAGAAGGATTTATCATGATGGAAGCAGAGTCAGAGAGAGACAAGAGTGAGGTCAAGAGATTGGAAAGTGATCCACCACCAGCTTTGCAGATGGAGGAGGGGCCCTTGAACCAAGGCATGCAAGTGGCTTCTAAAGCTAGAGAAGGGACAGAAAAGAATTCTCCCCTAGAGCCTTCAGAAGAAATGTAGCCTTGCTGACCCAGTTTAAACTTCTGACCTCTAGATCTGTGAGAGAATACATTTACGTTGTCTTAAGTCACTGTTTTATGGTAATTTGTCAGAAGACTTGTACAAGTACCTATTGTTGTGGGTATTAGGGTCCCACAGAAGCATGCTTTGTCACTCATTTCTGACTGAAAGCTCATGACTCAGACACCTCCTGCAATCCTTCTGCCTATGTTTCAGAGAAAAACACCACTCACAAACCAGGAGGCATTTGCAGTCACAAAGGCAGAAAGATGGCTATGACACCATGACCCAGTCGATGCAATATCACACAACTGACTGGTGTGCAGAGCCTATGTATTGCCTAGCATGTGCACTCTCCCTCAGAGTCCTAGAACCCAGGGCCTTGCAACCTGACCATTCTCCCACACCAGCCCCAGCCCCTTTTCACATTCTCCAGAAGGAGGCCACATACATCAAAGGCATTAATGAACAATGTTAGTTTTACCAAAGATTTCACAGAGGAGATGGAAGAGGGCTTCATATTACACATCCTAGAGCACTCCATCAAAGATCAGTGTCTTCTCTCCCAGCCTCTCCACATGGCTGTTCCAGGTGCTATAGCCGATCTTCTTAGAGGGAAAGGAACACTTATAAATATCTAATGGAGGGGCGCCTAGGTGGCTCATTTGGTTGAGCTTCCAACTTTGGCTCAGGTCATGATCTCACGGTTAGTGAGTTCAAGCCCTGCATTGGGCTCTCTGCTGTCAGTGCAGAGCCTGCTTTGGATCCTCTGTGCCTCTCTCTGTGCCTTTCTCCTGTTCATGCTCTTTCTTTCTCTCAAAATAAATAAAACCATTGAACAGTTGAATATCTGATGGATAGTTTTATCTTGCTACATATATGACCCTCAAGGGGTCATCAAGTCCTTGACCATTGTATCAGGGGTCAGTGCTTTTTATGAAAAAACATGTGGAACTCCCCTTGGACAGGACTCCTTGGGATACAGCCTGAATGTAGACACACGTGTAGAGCCTCCTCACTCCCACTGACCCCGAACATTTTAGAAAATCTCTGGAGGCTGGCAGTCTTTGTGAAACAGAATGGCTGTGGGGGCCCCATTGTCATCTCTGAGAGGACAGCAAGTAGAAGACAGTCTTCTGTATGTATCTCAGCCAGTTGGAAAATAGTGATAATCATGATACTGACAGCTGCTTTGCATTGAGCACTTACTACATGCCAGTCACCATGCACAAAGAACACAGATCGACAAGGATTTATATGCACTGTCTTTGATGTTCATAACCACTCTGTGAGGTAGATCCTGCCATTCTCCCTGCTTGACAGACTGAAGGAACTGACACATAGAAAGGCTCAATCACATAGTAAATGGCAGAACTGGAATTTCAACTTCACATTTGACTGCCTCCCTAGCTGTGCCAGCCTTTGAGATCCCAAGCCAACCTTCTTTGCCTGTCTGTGATCCTGCAATACTGCTCCCTTGCCAGCAGGCATGCTCAGAAGCCTCTCCAGTGCAGGGCATTGGGGTGATGCAGGAGGATAGAGGGCTTCTTTTCCTGGGTCTGGTGTACTTTACTTCTTCCTGCTGCCAGGGCACTGGGCTGGGGTACAGGATACCCAGGGGGGCTCACTCTCCCTCTCCTCATCCCAGCAGTACTGCCCTCCTTCGTGGGAGGATTCCTCATGAGTTTTGTGGATGCCTCACCTAGTTTCTAGGCACGTTCAGCAGCACTTGAAAAGGGCAGTTTCCTGGCAAGTTTTGAAGATGGCCTAGCTGGCTTTCCAGCAAATTCAACACCTCCTCCTGGGCAGCTTCCCAGAGCATTTATTGGAAATCCAGGGGATCGTTTCCTGCTTGCCAGCATCAGCCTGCTGGCAGTTCAGTGGGAGGCTTCCAGCCCGATGCCCTTCTCCACCATGTTGTGTGCTGGAATCACACTCTTTTTAATGACGTTTGACTTCCAGCCTTGGGGAAGTGCCTGCCCTCTTCCCTGTTTCTTCCTTCCTTGGGTACTCTCTCTTAGCCCTAGTATATTCTTTAAAGCCCTCTTTTATTCCCTCTTAGTAGGTAATTCTCTATAAATAGTCCATAAATTTTTTAATAGTAAATCTTTCTTATTTAAGTTACTGTGTATTTTTTGTCTCTTCCCTGGTTGGGCTCCAATTAATAACACTGCCTGAGCCCAGGACTGGACATACTTATTAAGTGTATTTGTCTGTATTGTGAAAGAAATGCTATTATGCAATAACTCTTCTGTTTTATTTTATTTTAATTTTATTTATTTTATTTTATTTTTTATTTAAATTCAAGTTAGTTAACATACAGTGTAATCTTGGCTTCAGAAGTAGAACCCAGTGATTCATCTCTTACATAGGACACTCAGTGCTCATCCCAACAAGTGTCCTCCTTAATGCCCATCACCCATTTCACCCACTCCCACCCCCCTTCCAGCAAACCTCAGTTTGTTGTCTGTATTTAGGAGTCTCTTATGGTTTTCCTCCATCTAAGTTTTTATCTTATTTTTCCTTCCCTTTCCCTATGTTCATGTGTTCTGTTTCTCAAATTCCACATATGAGTGAAATCATATGATATTTGTCTTTCTCTGACTGACTTACTTTGTTTACCATAATACACTCTAGTTCCATCCACGTTGTTGCAAATGGCAAGATTTCATTCTTTTTAATTGCCAGGCAGTATTCCAGTGTGTGTGTGTGTCTGTGTGTGTGTGCCTAAGTGTGTGTGTGTGTATACACACCACATTTTTTGTTTTTGTTTTTTGTTTTTTTATTTTTATTTTTTATTTTTTAAAATTTACATCCAAATTAGCATATAGTGCAACAATGATTTCAGGAGTAGATTCCTTAGTGCCCCTTACCCATTTAGCCCATCCCCCCTCCCACAACCCCTCCTGTAACCCTCAGTTTGTTCTCCATATTTATGAGTCTCTTCTGTTTTGTCCCCCTCCATGTTTTTATATTATTTTTGTTTCCCTTCCCTTATGTTCATCTGTTTTGTCTCTTAAAGTCCTCATATGAGTGAAGTCATATGATTTTTGTCTCTCTGAATGACTAATTTCACTTAGCATAATACCCTCCAGTTCCATCCATGTAGTTGCAAATGGCAAGATTTCATTCTTTTTGATTGCTGAGTAATACTCCATTGTGTGTGTGTGTGTGTGTGTGTGTGTGTGTGTGTGTATACACCACATCTTCTTTATCCATTCATCCATCCACGGACATTTGGGCTCTTTCCATACTTTGGCTATTGTTGACAGTGCTGCTATAAACATTGGGGTGCATGTGCCCCATCGAATCGGCATTCCTGTATCCTTTGGGTAATAGCTGCCATTCATTTCTCATCAACTATCTGTCAGGCATTTTACATACTGTACAGTAATTTATCTAATCCTGGGAATAACATTATAGGTTAGGTTCTATTATTATATTATCCCCACTGTTTTCTGCCATTTGGGCTGCTATAACGGGATAGCATGGAGGAGGGAGCTCGAACAACAGAAATTTATTTCTCACAATTCTGGAGGCTGAGAAGTCCCATGAATTGCCATCTGGAAGCTGGAGATCCAAGAAAGCCAGTGGCTTAGTTCATGGAGCCAATGGTAAAGATCCCGAAGTCCTTCAGGAATCTGAAGTCCTGAGAACCAGGAGCCCCGAAGTCAGAAGATGGATGTCTCAACTCAAGCAGTCAGACAGAGAACAAATTCATATTTCCTCCACCTTTTTGTTCTTTTAAAAAATTTTTAAAATGTTTTTATTTTTGACGGAGAGAGAGAGAGAGAGACAGAGCATGAACGGGGGAGGGGCAGAAAGAGAGGGAGACACAGATTCCAAAGCAGGCTCCAGGCTCCGAGCTGTCAGCACAGAGCCCGATGCGGGGCTCAAACCCATGAACTGTGAGATCATGACCTGAGCCGAAGTCGGACGCTCAACCAACTGAGCCACCCAGGCGCCCTTCCACCTTCTTGTTCTATTCAGACCTTCACCAGACTGGATGATGCCCACCTACATTGGGGAAGGCCATCTGCTTTACTGAGTCCACCAGTTCAAATGCTAATCTCTTCTGGAAACATCCTCACAGACATACCCAGAAATAATGTTTATCCTCACAGACATACCCAGAAACTATGTTTAAGCAGTTCTCTGGGCATCAGATGGCCGAGGCAAGTTGACACAACTAACTATTACATCCATTTTGCAGAAATAACATTGAAGTTGTTGGTCTTATACAATGCTTGAGCTGTCTTCCAGTGCTTAGAATACACGCCATTATTCCCATCTCTTGATATATTTTATTTCTAGATGGCACTGTAATTTATTCTTTAATCTGACCTTTGGACCTGTTGTTTCCAGACTTCTGAACTGCCTGCAGCAGCCAGAAAAGCCAAAAAATTAATATGTGAAAACATGGAGGTGAAATGCTTAGGTGGCTTTCTGTTCAGCCAAGTCATCCTCAAAGGATAGCTTTCCCAGAGCTGGAAGGTACCAGGTCAATCACTGATGTTCAATTTTTGTGATCCTCAGCCCTCATTTTCATGCTTTGTTCTAATAGCTAAACCGCACTGAAGGAGTTGGACTACTCTTCTAGAATGGTTGACATCACTACTCCCTGACCAGGAAAAGAAGGTAGTACTCAGTACAGAGCTAATGTCCTCAAACTGCCCCAGTTATCCATCACTGGAGTTCTTGAAAGATCCTTAGATGTAGTCACAGGGCCCCAAATGTTTGTGAGCTGGCCTCACATATGACATGACACCTTCAATCCCATGTACCACTTACTAATTCTGAGTTTGTTTCAAAGGTGCAAAGGTCAAGAAGCAGCCTGTGTGACTTGGAGCAATACCACATGAATTTCAAACTCCTACACACCTACAGAATTATGCCTTTGGTGAATCCCCACCCTCCCCAGTCCTACGCCATGTTGTATAGAAATGGTCCAATTTCTTCCTACACCGATATCCTAGATTGTCTATCCAAAGTTGCCTTGTCCAGCCATGAACTCTCTACCTCCACACACATCCATACTCAGATCTCTGATATGACTCCCATTTTGTATTCTGTACTGGGGAGGATACTTTTCAAATTCCTGTTCATTCACCTGATCATTTTTTGTAGACTAATGTTAGTCACTTTTGGTCTTTGATGCTTTTCAATCACTCCATCAATGAATATTTATTAACTGTCTACTATGTTCTAGGTGGTGGCTGAAGTTATAGTTGTGAAGTGGATATTTTTCATCTTGGAGTATAAGTTAGCATCTGAACCTCTTGCCATGTTTAGGGGATGCCTTGCCCCTTGACTCTTGGTGTAGGAGGCAGAGCCCACCTCTTACTATACAAGATGAAAATGTGACATGTCCCAGTATTATTTGTAGCTATGATGTGGCACATGACCTAGGCTCAGCCAATCAAAGCTCCCTTTTTAGGTCTTTGAACCTGACATTAGTAACCTAAAGAATTGGGGCAGCAGAGAATTCTCGCTCTGATGATGGTGGTTGCAGCAAGACCAAGTTTCTAGACACAACGGTAGCAAGACTGTTAGTGGCAGTGTCCAGCATCCACTGCCAACCATTTAGGACCCTAGCTGTTAGTGGTGGCAGCGGTGGGGTGATCAGCATCAGTTCTGTGGTATGATCTGATCCATTGTTTCTGGCCTCATAGCTTGAGTCCAGTTCTCCAATGCTTCCAGTGACTTACTGATTTACCAAATATCCTTTCGCTAAATTAATTTTGTGCTTTATTAAGCAAAAGCCAGTTTCCATTGCTTTCATATAAGAATCCTGATTAACGTAGAATATAGTAGCAAAAGCGGGGTACTCAGAGCAATAGAGCTAAAATGTAGAGCTGGCTCAGTGAAATGGAGAGCATTGAGGACTACATGACTGCAGGCAGGAAAGATGGTGACCATTGTGATATAATTATAAAACTTTTGGTAAAACAGTTGCCTGTTGTATCTTTGAACACACACCACCTGTACACAAGGCTGTATAATTAGAGGAAGTGGTAAGAAAACTTCTTTAAGAACTTATGAAAATACCTTTACTCCAGGGATATGTCAGATTTGTTACAAGGTGTGATCTTTCTGGAGTTTCCACCATATGCTCTAGGTGATCATTGTGGATTCCCCACTCTTCTTGGCCAGAACTTGAACATCTCTCAATCTTATGTGAGCTCTGCATGCAGTTGTGCTTAAAACTTCCCACGCTGTTCCCTCTGTCCTACACATTCCAGCTGCCTCAGTCTCTGTGAACTCTGACCTCTTGGTCTTCACCTCAGGAATCTCCTTTGCTGTGCTTGGATCCCTCCTCCCTGCTCCATGTTTTGGGTTCATCTCATTTATTTCCTTCCTCTAATATCATGGTCATATGCTTCTTCTGTACTAATTGTCTAAAATTGGTTGTTTCATATATATCTGCCTAGATTCTAGTTCATGGTGAATGATTAATTCCAGATTCTGTTACTCCTTCATTTCCAGGAACTTTACTTTTCTATGTTTTCCAGACTTTAAGAAATATTTATAAATCAATTTTTGAACAAAATATATGAAACAAGTTTATTACAAAGAATTGTGACATGTGCGCACACCTCTACACCCCGAGGAATGGTCATATTACCAGGGAGTAGGTTTGACTGATGGGTGATGTCTGTGCTGTTGGTCTCACTTCTTCAGGATTCAGACTCAGACCTCAGCCCAGAACTCCTAGAAATCCACAAATTCACCTCTTGATCATCTGTATTTCCTTACAAGGATGCATGCTTTGGAGGGACAATTTGGCCAGAATCAAGGAAGAGTAGTAGCAAGCAGAATCTCATGGGGTTCCTGAAGTTTTGTGCTTCCCACTCGCTTTAAATTCTTCAGTGTTGCCAACGTCTCTTCTGGGCACTAGAGGGCGTTCCTGCACCAAGAATGACCTGCTCATCCCCACCTGCTGCGTCACTTTTCACCAGCTCTCGGCACATCAAGCCTTGCTAGATCTTAGTTCTTTGGGGGGTATTCAGGGCTTGTGTGGGCACAGCGCCCCAGGTGGCTGGTTCCCCATCCACGTAGTACCAGATATATTACTTTCAAAGGCTTTCTCTTCTCTCAGAATGACAGCCTGGCCTCCCAGTAGACCTCCTAGCACCAAAGTGACCCTAGTTTTTACCTTTTAGATAGTGGCCAGTGGGGGTAGGAGTTCTGGGTCGCTGGGTATTCCTCTTCATGCTGAGACTTTCTTGAAGGCCAATTATACAGATTTAAAAACAAAGAAATGGATTCCTCGATAATTTCATGTATTACAAAGTTTCTCTGGGTGGCACTCCTGAACTCCAACAAGGTTTTCTATGTAAGAGGTTAGCCCTAAATTGGACCTCTCCTGCCTCAAAAGATGTCTGGAAGAGGGTAATAAAAACTGAAATCTGTAAATTTGGTATAAGCATGAAAACAGTAAACAGGGTCTTGGGCACCTAATTCTTGGCATATATCAGGGAATTAATACTTATTAAATAAGTGAAAAAATGAGGGAGTGAATGGATGTCAGAATAAGAAAAATAAAGGGTATCCATTACATCTTTAAAAAAATCTCTCCTTAAAAAAAACCAGCTTTATTCAATTATAATTGACATACAAAGAACTACTCATATTTAATGTACACAATTTGATGAGTTTGGACATATGCATTCACCCCTGATACCATAACCACAAAGTAATAGACATATCCATCACATCCCAAAAGCGTCCTGTTATCCTTTGCTTTTTGTCTTTTGTAGTAAGAGCACTTAGCATGAGATCTACCTGCTTAGCAAATTTTGAAGTTACATAATACTGTATTGTTAACTCCAGGCATGGGGTTGTACAGCAGATCCCTAGAACTCATTCATCTTGCATAGGTGAAACTTTTCTAAAGTCCTTAAGGGGTAAAGTCCAGAGTCACAGAGTCAGTTAGTAGCAGAGTCAGGACTTGAACCCAGAGTTCTGATTGCTGATCTATAGTTCTCCCAACTCCAGTATGCAGCACAAACCCCTTGGATATTCATGTCCCTGGGAAGTTGGTAGCAGACAGGTATAATTGGTTTTCCCATGATGAGTCACTGCTAGGGCTGGCTGGAAACCAGCGCTTTTACTTGGTGCCAGCGTCTCCAGCCATCCACCCTGATTGCTTGCTCAAGAATTGTTCTTTGCCATACATGCTGCACGTTGGGGGTGCTGTTGCTTTATCAGTGGGCTTATTTGTTTAGTTATTTGCCACTTGTGTCTTTGGGGTGCCCAGATGTAGATTGGGGGCTGTTCAAATGTTTTCAGGCATGTCTAAGCTTGACCTCTAACCTTCTGGCCCCTGGTACCTGTCCTTACCCGCGCCCCCCCCCCCCCAGCCAAACCTGGGCTTCTGCCCATAGGAATAGGCCACCAGTCTCTTGGGGGACATTCTCAGATCACCTAAAGCATTGACTCTTAAGCACTTGGGAATGATGGACTCTTGAGGATCAGAAAATGACACATATGCACAAAATGTGGCACACCACTCAAAGCTGCTAAGCAGCTTGTGGGTCATTGATTAAAACCTTGGCTTTCTTGGATGTTTTTTCTGTAAGAAAATGTGAACATATAAACCATGTTAGGAACCCTTGGCACACGTGAGTTACTGAATTTTGGGAGGGTCAACAAAATTGCCCCCCAAGGAGTGGGATAGGATTGGGGGTAGGAGGTGAGGAATTTAAATGCCCCAAAGAAAGTCTGTTCCCAGAGGTCCCCTCTGTCCTTTGGGGAGAGTGCTGGTGACACACAGCTCAGACAGTCGTGACTGTCTCATTATATTCTTGCCAGCACAGATGAGTCAGTCAGCATAGAAGTAACCAGCTCACATTTGATGTGACTTTCGAGTTTGTTCATTCCCAAGTTAGAAAGATCTTTCAGAAAGTCTCCTCACCACTCTCACAGGCAGTGGCCAGTTCCAGGGACTTCACCTGTTAAGATGATTTGGCTTGTTTGCAAGCCTGTTTCAGAGAGCTTGAGGGACAATCTATTTCCCACTGCTTTACAATTAAAGCATGCACAGAGTTCTCATTCTTATTCAGCAAGCATCTGTAATTCAAACAGCCTGGGGGAATGCCTTAGATGTAATATTGTCTCTGCAAATGGAGGTTTCTCTTAGAACCTCGCATCGCTGCATCTTTGCTGCAGGTTCCATCTCATAAGTGTACAGAAAAACAAAGCTCACCTTTTTTCTTTAAATTCTCCCACTTTTTTTGTGCATGTAATTAAGTAAACCCTGCTTGGTGCATGTGTGTGCGTGTGTGTGTGTGTGTGTGTGTGTGTGTGTGTTTGGTGTCTGTGCCCTTTGCCCAACTCCAGGGAATCTCCTTAATCCCTTAGACTCCTGAGCCTTTTGCTGGCCTGTAGTGTTGACAAATGCACATCTTTATCACTTTTTTTTAAGCTTCATCGTTCTCTGAATGTTCACAGAGGTGAGATATTGAGCTTTTAGAAACTGATAATCTCATTCTGCAAAATTTGGGTGGGAACATTCCAGCTGCCGGAGGGTTCCCACTTTTCCTGGCCCATTAAATGGAGCCAACCCACCAGCATATCTCTCCATAGGGAGCCCCAGACTTTGCAGTAATACACAACCCAAACCCCTATGGTGCTTCAGGCCCTATTCTGGGGACTAGAAACCCAGGCAGAAGGAGACCTGGACAGAACAGTGAGGCAAGGGCTGGGAGAATAGCATGAACAGAACACCAAACCTCAAGTCTTCTTTTACAAAGAGGGGTTACTAATTCTATGAGTATTTTGTATTTTTATAAATTTGTTTCTTATTCATCATTTTTTTCTTTCTTGTACAGAGGAAAGGGAACAATAACACACAACCCCAAACAAACCCAACAACTACTCCTCCTCCCCCCCTCCTTAACAGGCATCTTATCTCCATTTTACAAAGGTTGTTTTCCCATCTTAGCAAGGGTCATACGTTCAGGAGTTTGAAAGATGACAAATGGCTAATTTGGTTGTTCATGCTCTATGCTGCTGGAACTGAGCCCCTGAGTGATAATAATATAGGGAGGCAGGAAGCTACTCTATAACACGAAACTTGTTCTTGTCCTGATCCCTGGCAAGCTGCCCTGTGTGCATATGACCCACACTGAAAATTCAACAAGGTTTCAGGCAGTCCGGTGCATCTGAAAATAGAATGGGCTCCATTAGCTTAATACCAAACATGACAGGTTGCGAATCACTTCTCCTTGTCTGAAGGGAGTGCAGGTAATTTCCACTTCAACATACATTGAGCCAGAGCAGGCTGCTAGCAGAGTCCTCTGGGTTCACACATCCCTGATGCCAGCTGTGACCAGATGTTCTCATGATGGCCTTTGAACCACCGTTACATGGCTTGTGAAAACCAATCATGAAAGAGGGAACTCTAGGACAATTGTCACCATGCCATTGTAAATAACCATGGAATAAATTTATGAACCAATTATGACAGGTATTTAGCAAAAGAAAGGAAGAACACTGCCTATTAGATAACAATATACACAACAGTATTTAGTTATCTCCATAAGGGTGCCATCTTTCCAAATGCAATCACATTAGGGGTTAGGGTTTCAACATAAAAATTTGGGAGGGTGGGAACACAATTCAGTCTACAACACTATTCAACCCAGTAGTAGCTGTGTGGTGCTTGTAAATTACTCAACCTACCTACCTAGTTGGGGCTCACGCATAGAGTCTTTAATTAGCACAAGGAGGCCATTTGCAAGGCCCTGGCTCCTGCCCTTTCCATGTTCTTGTTTGTCTAGTATGTGGTTCTGAGAAATCCCCCTCAGTGCTGCCCTCCACCCTACTCCTGCCGGCTTCCTCCTGTCCCTCTTTTGCCTAGCACTGCCCAGACTGCACCCATTATAAATTCACTTGGCAGAGCCCGGCTGGCTCCTCACAGCTTTTCAATAATCCTTGTCTTCATTACTTGCATTCTGGTCTTGGAACAATCTTGCCCACAGCTGCCTGTCTACATCCTCTACCCCTCGGGCTACTGCCCTCTTTCTTTTTTATTCCACTGCATATCTTCTCAACACAGTGGTCTTTCTACTCTCTTTCCACTTCTTCACTGATCCCTTATTCATAAATCCTGGAAATCTAGCTTCTGGATTTCCTGCCTTTGAATTGTTATCTGTGACTCCCCAATTGTCAAATCCAATGGCATTTCCTCAGTCCCCATTACCTTCAGTATCTTGGCTTTATCTGACTCCATAGATTGCCTCTTCTTCCTGGACAATCTGTGCCCACAATTCCCAAATGCACTGTAATCTATGGTTCTGCTCTGATCTCTCTGGGTGTACCTTTCTGTTTATGTAAGAGCTCCTTTCACTGCTCCTTTCCATGTCCAACTCTAACAGGACCCCAGAAGAGCATCCAGATAAACAGAGTGGAGAATGAGGGGAATTACCCACCTCTTGGCCAGAAGACCTAGTAGCATCCAGACCCCACAGGGAGGACAAAGTTGTGCAATGCATGTGCTAATTGGAGATCGAGGAGCACCCAATGGTGGTTCTTCATCTTTCTAAAGTCTGGACTTCTCAGTCCTCGTTCATTAGAAAACTATTGACTGTGCTCTGAAGTGTAAGACTGTAAAGAGTTATAACAAACCTCACCATAAATCAGCCCAAACTGCTTCCTGCTCTGTGACAGGCCTTGTACCAAGGCAGGAATGCCTATCGAAATGTGGTCCTTGTCACCATACTGGGCCAGGCGATATGCAAAGACTGGTGAGGGACATGGCAGTGGACAAGACACACATGGTCTAGTCTTTTTGAGCTTATATTCCATTGGAATAAAATGACATTTATTAAGACCTTTTCCAACCTGGCCCCAATCTATTTCCCTGACTTCAGCTTCTGGACTTCCCTCTACTCTTGGCTTCACCTTCTGCCCATATGTCAGTGTGCTGCAGTGACAGGCGCTATCTGCCTGGAATACCTTTCTTTAGTTTCCCCCTTTCCTACTAGGCAAGCTCCTTAATCTCTTCCTTTCCCCTTTAAGGTCTGGGTGTTCTTGAATACTTCAGTTACTCCACTTGAAAGTGTCTCAGGTGTACTTTCCACAAGTCTACCCCTTCCACAGCACCATGTAGGGGCAAATCTCTGATCTGAGGTGATATTTGTCATAACTTTTCAGTATTAGACTCAAATAGAATTGCCTTAACACAAGCAGAGGTGGCCCTTGGCCTGGGACCTGTTCTTTAAGCAGTGGAATGGCTGAAGGAGGGCCAGAAAAATATCCACTAAACTGAATGGCCCATGGCAGGGTTAAGGAACCCAAAGCATCAAGGGGTTGTCTAGACCAGAGCTGATATTCCCTCTTTTAGACCATGCTCAAGTTACCTAGGATCACAGAATTCCTTGTCTGAACTTCCCCTAGCTTGCTTCCAGGTATACACCTTCCTTAGGGTGGACTGAACCAGTAATGTGCACAATCTTAACCCCAAAAGGAGGCCGAGATGCAGCTGTTTGGGTGAATGTGGACAAAGTGTAGACATGCATGCTCAGGCATCCACAAGCATGTAAATTAAGCCCCTTGCAGTTCTGGAAGCAGTGGGAGTATGAAGAGAAGAAAAACCTCAAGCCAGGAGCTTGGGGGCTGAATCTTCAGGCACCAAGTTCAAACACAACATTCTGAGGAGTCTAAAAAGTTTATGTTTGAACCTACCTTTCCAGTCATTAGGAAGATCTAATTGCCAAGCCAGAAAGAGGGGCAGAGTATTTGGAATCAAGAGGGCACTTGGAGGTCATCTGATTCATTCTCACATGCACCCTGACCCCAAGATTGTAGAGACAGAAAAACTAAAATCTATTCTCTAGAAACTGTGCAGTCCACTACTGTAGTCAGCAGCCACAGTGGTGATTTAAATCTCCATATAAATTAATTAAGAATTAAATACAATTATTTCCTCCATTGTTCCAGTCACATTTCAAGTTTAGTAGTCATATGTAGCTGGTGGCTACCATATCACAGATGGAGATTATTTCCATTATCGCAGTAAATTCTATTGCTGACTTTAAACCATCTGAGGGTGTTATAGACATATCATCTCTCAATTGTGAACAAGCATTACCAGAGATGAGTAAGATGTTCTTTTCCTGCTTTTGAATATAAAACTAATATTTACTTTTCTCAAATAATCTCACCATAGAAGAAAATCCAGTTAGTGGAAAATGCCAACATATTTGGGAACTTCAGACACTATCAGAGAAATAAAAAAAAAAAACTGGAAGGAAAACCTACTTTTTCTCACCATCAAAGTTTCATGATTTCATTTGTGATCGCATGTAAGGGACTAAACTGTAAAAGGAAAAATCCCATAATTCCTACATAGTACTGAAGATATACCATTCATCTGCTGGAGATTGATTTTTCAAGATCATCTTCTAAATATATCTGTGTTAAACACGGTATCCCACTGTGATTCAAGAAGAGGAATGATGATGTGATTCTTTTGCTAATCCTTTTTTTGACATAGCCCCAGGTAAAGTTACTATATATCTCTGTCAAAACACATGGTCCCGCACAGTATAGGGTTCCAGGAAAAAACATTTGGTCACACATTATATACAGCTAAATGAAAGCTACTGAGCATTAAAGGGCATTTGTTCCTCTAAGTCAGTTTCCTTCCCCTGAATGTAGCAGTAAATATTGTTAGCTGGAACTGGTGTGGTCCTAGTAAGCTTTCATAGAAATTTCCATTACTGAAAATATCTTAAAAAATATGGAATTATAAAAACTTAGAACTGTAAGTGCTTCTAGAAATCATGAATAAGTAAAAGTCCTGAGAGCAGAAGTCATTTGTTCAAACGGAATACATTCAGAAATAGAAATCAGGTCCTTTGAGCCTAGGTTTAGTGTTGAAAAGGTTTAGAGGGAAAAAATCCAGCAAACAAATGTCCAGAGAGATAAGTAGAGAGTCAGGGGAGTATGCTGTCATGTAATGAAAGAGAAGAGAGTATTTCTAGAAGGATGGAGTGGTCAACTGTAACAAATACATGACAGATGAGAAATATCCATTAAATTGAGCAGCATGAATGTCATCGTTGGATGACCTTGCCAAACGTAGTTTTAGGAGTGTGGTGGAGGCAAAATCAGGTTACCATGGGCTGAAGAGTGCTGTCAAAGAGGGAGGACCCAAGAGACCATCAAGATTTGGAGATACTAAAGGACAAGAGAAAAGTGCAAGAGTGAAAAAAAATGGAGAGGGACTATCTGAAAGCCTGTACACAGTAGCTGGACTACTGCGCTCCAGAATACAGGTATATATATCTGGGGAGGAAAACTCTCTTCACAGAAAATGAGAACTTCCAATTCTAGGGATGTGGCAGTCTAGGTTAATTGGACCAACTTACCTGCTGTAAACAACAAGAGAAGTTAGATACAATATATATTTTTAAAACTCTTAAAACATAAACAATATGACAACAGACAAAGGAATTACCAGTATAACATCTAAAGAAACAGGGTAACTCAGAAAGATTAATGGAATAACTCCTTTGCTCTGAGGGTATCTCCTGATCCTGGCAAATTTGAACTTAAGGTTTGACAGCCTCAAAGGGCAAGGGGGACGGGAGTCAAAGACCAGGACTGGACCACGGTGAGAAGTCTAAAAGGAGATGTTCCTCACAATTAACTGAGGACCCAAAGGACTATAACCTCAAGGTAAGGATAAAATTGAAATAAACTTGCCCATCACCTAGGTGACTACAAAGAAGGAAAACATCAGACACCTGATACAACTGGAATGCCCAAAACAATATAGTAGTTAATATCATTGATGTAAGTAAACTAAACGTTTCCCTTAAAAGACCATGAATATCAATCTGGACAAAAACAATTCAACAAAATGCTATGAGAGAAAGATACAGAAAGGCTGACATTTTAAAAGAATAGCAAAAGAAATAGCATGAAATTACTAACTAAAGAAAAGCTGGTGTGGCTACATTAATATCAGACAAAGCAGACTTAAAGGCAAAAAGCATTATTAGGTATATAGAGTGTTATTTCATAATAATAGAAACCTCAATTGACTAAAAAGTTATAAAAACTATAAATGTATATGGGCTTAATAACACAGGCTCAAAATATATAAAGCAATAGTTTCTAGAAGCACAAATAGAAATAGATAAGTTCACAGTCATGGTGAGAGATTTTTAATATGCCTCTCAAGCTGATGAAGAAAATGACAAAAAGTCAATGATACAGAAGATTAAGATAAAAGCGTTTAGCAACTTGATCTAACAGGCATATATACAGAACAATGCATTCAGAAGCTGCAGAATACAAACTATTTTAAAGCACACAGTTACAAACATTGACCATATTTAGATCTCAACAAATTAAAAAAATTTAAATCATATACAATATGTTCTTTGATCACAATGGAATTAAACTAGAAATCAGCAATGAAAGGATTTTTATTATGTCTCTATATGTTTAGAAATTAAGAAACATAATTTTAAGTAACCCATTAGTCACAAAAGATATTTAAGAAAAAAAGATATTGAGATTTTAATAATGAAAATGCTGCATATTAAAATTATGAAATGCAAAGAAAGAAATTATTAGAGTGAAGTTTATAGCCTAAAATGGATATATTAGAGAAAGAGAAAGAAAAAAGACTAAAGTGAACAATCTATGCATCCATCTAAACAATTAGTAAAAGAATAGTAAATTAATCTCAAAAAAAGTAAAAGGGAGCAAATAATAAAGATATGAACAGAAGTTAGTGACTTAGAAATGAAGCATACAATGGAGAGGTCAACCAAGCCCAAAGTGGGTTCTTTCTTTCTTTTTTTAATTTTTCAATGTTTATTTATTTTTGAGACAGAGAGAGAGAGAGTGCTCAAGTGGGTGATGGCAGACAGAGAGGGAAACACAGAATGTGAAGTAGGCTCCAGGCTCTGAGCTGTCTGCACATAGCCAGATGCGGGGCTTGAACTCACAGTGAGATCATGAACTGAGCCGAAGTCAGACATTTAACTGACTGAGCCATCCAGGCACCCCCAAAAGTGGGTTCTTTAAAAGGAACAACAAAAAAATCAAATTTTTGCTGGGTTTGATAAGAATTAAAGTAAGTATGCATTGATAACTAATATTAAGAATGAATAAAATTCTATTGCTACAGTTATGCAGAAATTAAAAAGATAGTAAGAGGATATTATAAACAACTTTATGTCAATAGGTTTGAAAGTATAGACAAAATGGATAAATTCCTAGAAAATAGTAACTATCAAACTTAAATCTACAAAGCTCTAGGTTGTCATACTCCCAGGGAAACACTAAATAAACAACTAGAAACTGACTAAAATAATTTTATAGGAGGTCTGGAAATCATTTAAAGGTCTATAGCGACCAAATAAATGCCAAACCAAGAAAAAAACCACAGTTAAAACAGAGAAGGGGTGGCTCAGTTGGTTAGCATCTGACTCCTGATTTTGGCTCAGGTCATGATCTCATGGGGTTTGTGAGTTTGAGCCCTGTATGAGGCTCTGCACTGACAGTGGGGAGCCTGCTTGGGATTCTCTCTCTCTGCTCCTCCCCTGCTCATGTGCACTCTTTCTCCATAAAAATAAGTAAATAAACTTAAAAAAAAATAAAACAGAGAGGGTGGCAAACCATAAGAGACTCTTAAATACAGAGAACAAACTGAGGGTTGCTGGAGGGGAGGTGGGTGGGGGGGTGGGCTAAGTGGGTGATGGGCATCAAGGAGTGTGCTTGTTGGGATGAGCATTAGGTATCATATGGAAGTGATGAATCACTGGGTTCTACTCCTGAAACCAATACTACACTGTATGTTAACTATCTTGAATTTAAATAAATAAATTTAAAAAATAATATTAACAATAAAATAATAGTAACCTAATAAAATGGTAGGAAGCTTCATGGCATTTCTACTCATCCTTTCCCTGCAGATTAGGGGAGCTACACCTCAGTCCCAGTGCCCTTCCATGAAATGGAGAGAGAGAGTGGCCGAATTTGCAACTTTCTAACATACAGCAAGCTGCTTTAGGGATTGGTCTCTATTTGCTTAGCTTGGTGAATTCAAGTAAACATTTAAAGAAGAATGAACACCAATACTCCTCAAACTCTTACAAAAGTTGAAACGGATAGAACACTTAGAAACTCATTTTGTGAGGACAGCATTAACCTGATCCCAAACCAAAGACAATATAAAAAAAAACAAACCCTACAAATCAATATCCCTTATGAATATTGACATAAAAATGCTGAACAAAATACTAGCAAACCAAATTCCACAGCACATTAAAAATAATTTTACACCATGACCAAGAGGGATTTATTCTTGGGATGTAAGGATGGTTCAACACATGCAAATCAACCAATGTAATACACCACAGTAACAGGATGAAGGGAAAAAAACCACATGGTCCTCTCAATTGATGCAGAAAAATATTTGACAAAAACCCAAGACCCTTTAATGATAAAAAACACTCAATAAACTAGGAAGAGAAGGAAACTACCTCAACATAATAAAGGCTATATGTTAAAGTCCACAGCTAACATTATACTCAATGGTGAAAAACTGAGAGCTTTTCCTCTAAGACCAAGAATGCCAAGCAAGGATGCCCACCTTTACCACTTCTATTCAACATAGTACTGGAAATCCTAGCCAGAGCAACTAGGCAAGAAAAAGAAATAGAAGGCATCCAAACTAGGAAGAAAGAAGTAAAATTATCTTTGTAGATGACATGATCTTATAAGTGGAAAACCCTCAAGATTCCACAGCAAAACTATGAGAACTAATAAACAAATTCAATAAAGTTGCAAGATACAAAATCAAATGTAATAGCTATTTAGGAGAGAACAGAAGCACCAGAACTTGTCATGGTCAGTAGGCATTCTGAAGATGCATGGGGGGAGGAGGGCTTCTTTCTGACACCCATTCATCAGGTGCTCCTTAGATCAGAGCCTTGTAGTCAGGCAGAAGGAGGAGCCCCAGAAAATGCCTATGGTTTCTGTTACAAATGGGAGCTCAGTGGGGCCAAGTGTTGCTAGAATGTTGCTCAATCTAATTCACTGGGGCTTTAAGTCCTGGAAACTGATATCCCTGGCCTCAGTGAAAAAAAGCCAGAAGAGAAGCACCTGTGAGGTCCTGCAGTCTTTCTGACTTGGGCTAGTGTGAGGTTGTTTCCTCATTTTTCTCCTTCTACAGAAAGTTCCAATGATTTCCTTTAGTGGCTCTTTAGGCAAATGTATGGTCCTGTAGGATGTTATATTGCAGTTCATCCTTTGCTTCCTTAATATTCCAGACAGCCACATCTCCTCCCCTGGTTCTCCACACAGTCTTTTCTCCTAGACTGAGGAGGCACCTGTACATAACCTTGCCTTTCACTCACAGACCTCCGTCTGCCTGGGATGGATATAGAAGTAACATTAAACAGTACTGACCAGAACAGCTGGTTAAGATGACAAAACTATTTAAATAAATGTAACATCTTTTTTGACTTCTTGCTGATTATATCATCATGTAAATATAACTAGATGCAGGTAGCTTTGAGATGATCTGACTTACAATATAGGTTACACTGGATATCCAAAATGCCTTTGGGGGAATTTAAGAAACCAAACAGATGAACATAGAAGAAGAGAGTGAAAAGTAAGATAAAAACATAGAGGGAGGCAAACCATAAGAGACTCTTAAACAGAGACCAAACTGAGTGTTGCTGGAGGGGAGATGCGTGGGGGGGGTGGGCTAAATGGGGAATGGGCATTAAGGAGGGCACTTGTGATGAACACAGGGTGTCATAGGTAAGTGATGAATCACTGGGTTCTATTCATCAAACCATTATCACACTCTATGTTAACTAACTTGGATTTAAATCAAAATTAAAAATTAAAAAAAGAAAACACAATGGTTTCAAATATAATCCCAAGTCAAAACACAGAAGTGTAAACGTCTCAAATGACAAGGCTTGATTTGCAGTCAAATTGCTACTCACTCTACAGTGCTGTGTATCTTAGGCAAAGGGGAGTCAAATACGTCTTTAAGGATGGGTCATGAATCTCCTGAGTAAATGGAGAATGCTGATTAAAGCAAGTAGGAAATATGCACAGGCCAATATGTAGCAGGGGCAAGGTGGCAGAGTGAAAGCCACAGAGCAAACTGGGATCCTCCAATCTTTGATCAATAGTCTCTGCTCCCAGAGTGGACCAAGCCTCTTGTTGGGGAAGACAAACCCTTTACCAACCAATACCAAGTCCTTATATTTGATTAATTTAGGATCAGTCAAGGGCTGTGACTCAGTCATAGGGTTGCCAGGTAAGATACAAAGGAGCCAGTTAAATTTAAATTGCCAATAAATAATGGATACTTTGTAGTATAAGTATGTCCAAAAATTGCATGGAACATGCTTAGATTCTACTCATATTGATTTGAAATTCAATTTTAACTGGGCACCCCATATTTTCATTTGCTAAAGCAGGCCATCCTAGTCAGGTAGGCCATCAGGGTGAGTCTAGCAGTAGGAAGGGGGTATGGTGAGACCTCTGGTCCCTGGGAGAGCAAAGCAGCCCTGTTTTCAGGGAGCAGGTTACTATCAGGCATTGGGCCGGGAACCCCATCACTACAACGCAAGTAGAAGATGGGATTGAGTCTAAGGACCAAATCAAGTTTTACAAACTAGAGCAAGTGTATAAAGTCCCATTAGGACCACACCCTCAAGAGCATGCTGGACACTGAGTCACTGATTTCCACATCTAGAATTCCTTAAATTGCCAGCAGGTACTTGCAGGATTGGGTTAAGAGTAGGGTTTCTCTAACAGGGCCACTTGCTTCAGAATCACCTGGGCTTTTGAAAAACGTGCAGATTCCAGGGCCTCACCCCAGATCTACCAAATTAGAATCTTTAGGGACAGGCATAGAAAGCTGTGTTTTGTCTAAGCACTCCTGATGGCTCTGACATGCACTAAAATTGCTAACCAGTGCCCTAGAGTCAGGAGTAATATGTGCAAATAATCAGGCATAATGGTTAAGGCACGGACTCTGGAGCCAGACCACCCAAGCTAGACTTCTGGCTTTACCATTCATTATCAGTGCAACCTGGCGCAAGTGATACAGCTTCTCTGGACTTCAGCTTCTTCATTGGTGAAAAAGGGATAATAATTGTGCCTGCCATATAGAGCTATTGTTAGGATTGAATGAGAATATATGGATAAAGACCTGAGAGCAGTGTCTGGCATCTAGGAAGACACATACATGTTAGCCATTATTAGGGGTTGAGAGGACCCATTTGGATACTCATGTCCTATGTCTTGCAATAGAGTAGGTGAAGCAGAGCTCCCAGGACAAGGGATTTGTTGCATCACAAGTCATGAGTATGATTAATAAGAGGGACAGTTTTCAAATGCACAGGCGATCATGCTTGGCTGGAATGAGAAGCTAGGAAAATAGATATTGTTCATTAAGCTCTAATTAGCAGGTAAATTGTACAAGGGGACGGGAGTCCAAATGTTACTACAAGTAATTAATGTGCTTCTTCTCTCCCTGGTAACCCTTTGATTTGACCTGTCTAACCTGTAGTCTTTATCAGGCATTAAGATCCTGGGAATACTGGTTGTTAATTACTTTGGTGAGCCCCTGATTGCACTAAAGGAAATGGATGTGTCCTACTCTTCCTAATGACTCAAGCACCAGGGGAAGATAAAGTGGTTCTAGCTATGATGAATTATGCCCAGGAGATTTGGAGAGGGCAATCATTCTCTTTGTTCATTTAACAAATGTGAACAGTGTCTCCACATTGGTAAAGTAAATGTGACCAAACATAGTGTGTTTAGGAAAACAACCCAGTTTGTTGATGCTCACAGTCCTAGTGACTTGACTGCTGCCCAAAGCCCTGCTCAGTTCTTTTGAGACTACAGCCTGGAGTCCTGGTCCAGGAGTTCTGGTCCCCCACCCTAGACCTGGGACAAGACCTTCCTCAGCCTGGGCTGGCACCGTGCTCTGCTGAGAAAGCCAGCTTCTGCTGCCTGAGCTTACCCAGCTGCCTGTGGACTTTAAGTCTGAGCTGTGTAGAGACCAACCATCCTGCATGCTTCCATTCTGATTGATGTAAAAAACAAGATGGTTCCTTCTTGTGAAAACTATACAGACTGTGTCAGTGAAGCATGTTGGGTGCTCGTGAAAAGGCAAGTCACTACTTTCCTTTCCATCTGACTGACATGTCATGGAGGCCTAGGAGGTTGATGAGTGCCCATTGCATGGCAGCTGGGGGCAGAGTCTCTGATGTCTCAGAGAGCCTCTGTCCTCTATGAAAGTGTAACACAATAGAGTTTAGACAGACTATTAGACACTTTCATAATAATAATAATAATAATAATAGGGGCACCTGGGTGGCTCAGTCAGTTGGACGTCCAACTCTTGATTTTGGCTCAGGTCGTGATCTCATGGTTTCTGAGACTGAGCCCTGTGTGGGGCTCTGTGCTGACATGCAGAGCCTGATTGGGATTCTCTCTCTCTCCCTCTCTCTCTGTCTGCCTTTCCTCCGCTTGTGAGCACTGCACACATGCTCTCTCTCTCTCTCAAAATAAACAAATAAAAATAAACATTAAAAAAGGAACAGTAATAATAGCTAGTGGTTGTTAAGTGCTTACTCTGTTCTGAATAATGTTCTAAGCACTTGCATGTATTATCTCATTCAAGTCTCCCATCAACCCTCTGATGAGGCACTATGATTATCTGGGTTCAAGCTTGTTTTTATTTTTAAGAAATGAGCCAAATGCAGTCTTCATCCAGAAGAACATTGGCCAAAGAAGTCTGGAGTGCCTGGGGGAGTCCTTGGCTCTCCAGCCCTTGCTGGGATTGGAGGAGATGTGAGTTGGCACTAAGAGGCCCTCTGCTTGGCTATCTTGGGCCAGGGGCCATCTGTGGCTAAAAAAGAACCCAAAATGTTCACAGTGGCATTACTCATTATAGCCCCAAAGTGGAAACAATCCAAAGGCCCACTGATGGATGAATAGATACACAAAATGTGGTTTATCCATACAGTGGAATACTATATGACCATCAAAGGGAATGGAGGTACTAATACATGCTACAACATGGGTAAACCTTGAAGACATGCTAAGGGAAAGAAACCAGATACAAAAGGCTACATATTGTATGATTCCATTTATGTGGAATGTCCAGAATGGACAAATCCATAGAGACACAACTCAGATTAGTGGTTTCTAGAAGCTGGGGGCTTGGAGGGAATGGGGAGTGACTGCTAAGGGGTACAGGATTTCTTTTTGGGTTGGTGGAAATGTTCTGAAATTAGGTAGTGGTGATAGTTGCAGAACTTAGTACATGTACAGACAACCACTGAATTGTGCACTTTAAAGAGGTGACTATGGTATGTGAATATATGTGAATAAAAACCATTAAATGAAAAAACAGAAAAACAACAGAAAAGAGAACACAGAATCCAACCTATCAAGTGCCAGAGCAAAACACTATCTTATGAAGCTGGGCTGTGGGAGAAAATCCCTGGGCTGAAAGGATATTGGGCTCCTCCACTAGCCTTGGCATGACCTTGGGCAAGTCCTGTCACCTCTCTGAGACTGTTTCCCATCTGTTAAGTGGCATTGTTATGCGAAAATATATCCCTGACAGGATTTTGAAACCTATAAAATGCTTACTTAAAATGACAATGCATTAATCACAGGCAAGGTATTATCCTCGTATGCAGAGAAATTTTGCCCATTTGCCAGCAGAAACTGCTTACTCTCTTTCAACTTTGAAAAGAGAGCCAAGTTGTTGGCTGCGACCCTGACTGCCACTGCTTCCCCGCCCCCCCCCGCTGGCACCGATCTTTCAGAACATGAGAAATGTGGAGACTGAGATGGAAGAAAGTTTTCTGTATCAACAAGAAGAGGGAAAAAATCTTTTAATATCTACCTTTTACACAGAATGCCCCTCGGCATCACTTCTACCTGGGATGTGGTGAGTTTTCAGTGCTGAGAGTCCTCTGGGAGACAGGCACTGTGCCTTATCTCATAATAAGTGATCTAGGGGAAAGGGCCATGCTGGGACCTGGCTGGGCTCCAGGATTGGAAGCTGTCTACACAATTCCCTGTCCACTATTCATTATTTTATGCTCCTTCCCAATCTCTGTATGGGTTTCCAAGGTTTTCCTGGGACTCCCCAGGAAATGTCCTAGGTGTCCTCTATTTTGATTCTACACCTCATAGGTTTCAAATCCCAAATAAATTGTTTTTCTCCACTCCTAGTTATTAGGGCTTCCTCGAAGGCTTTTTAGAAAGATACTTAAAAATCCTTTGGAAGCTTAAATAAACCATACACACTGCACTCTACCCAAGAAAGACCTGCCCCCTTAACTATTCCGAAGCAATTGAGGTTACTGTACATGAGTCTTGTCTTACCCTTGCAAATTCTGACTGGTTTTCTTCCTCATATGTATCCACATAGCAGATTCAATATATATATATATTTTTTGGACTGGGAAATGTTCAGATTCCTTATTAAGGTAATTCAAAAAATTAACAAATTTAATTTAACAAGATGCAGAACCCCTCCCATTATGAAAATAGTTGCCTCTCTCACTTGTCCAGTACTGAAAAATCCAAGTCCCAAGAGGTCATGGTCAAGCAGCGTCCAAACAGGGGCAGGGGGCCAGGGATCAGCTCAACCTCTCTCCTGCTCACTCCTCAGTCCCAGGCAAGCCCGGGACACAGCTCCTGAGACTTCCCAGTGCCCCGGGTTTCCACCAGCTCTGGGGCCACCTCCTCTGAGAAGTACAGAATATAACAATGTCTGAAAGAACAATTTGCCAACTGTCTTTACAGGATTGTTGATGGTGGAGGCGGTGCAGGGGAGATGCCAGTATCTTCAGTCACTAGAATGCGTGTTTCCCTTTTCCTTCAATTTTTTTTGTTTTGTTTATTGGAATTAAAAACGGCTCCCTGCCACAAGTAAAAAGATCCAAACCCTCGGGGAACCAGCGTGAGCAGCCTGATGTGGACGAACTAGTCCATCGCGTGGATGGACTTTTGGCCGCTCGCCTCTTTCCAGGGCTCACCTTCCTCTGAGGAGGAGAGCAGAGCCGGTTCTCAGGCTGCGTTTATGGATAAATCCTGGCCTCGTCCAGCCCGGAGAGTGTGCCTCCCGGGTTCCAGCCAGCCCGCCAGCCACGAGCAGTGAGATAATGAATGTGAAAAGGCGCAAAGCGGCAGATCGTCTTTCGTGCGGATTCCCTTCCCGGTAGCAAGCGCAGGGGGTAGGGGTGGAGGGATTCATCTTCCCACATTCCTACTTTGGGTTTTTCCGCTAGAGAAAGTGCGTGCAATCTTGTGTTCAGCCATGTCTGCCTTTCCGTTAAGGGTCCCTGAACGTCGCGGTCCCTCTCGGAATCCGCCCCCTCTGTCGGACCCTCTCCCGGCAGGGTAGGAGGGCTGCGGTGTCCAGATGGTGGCGCTCCCAGACAGTGCAACCCCCTCTCCCCCAGTGCAACAACAAAGCTAGTCTGGGACAAGTTTCAAAATGTTCACTGATACTTACCGCGAAGCTTCTCAGCAAGAGCTACGAGTCTGAGTAGCGGGCAGAAATCCATTCCCGTGACCGAGGTTGTGGAGGGAGCGAGTAGAGAATCGCGCCCCTCTAGTTTTAGCCCCAACAGTTCGAATTTCCCATGGCCCCGCACTTCGCGTGCCTGGGCGCTCCACAGGGATGGGGGCGGTCCGACTGAATGAGATCGAAATGGGACCCCTGGCAAACGGTGGCAAGGGAGAAGCACCGACCGAAGGTATATGCCTGGGGCGGAGGTGCTGGTCTGCAGCCGTCTTCTTGGCTGTGATGCCCGGCACCTCCGCGACCGTCCCGCCGCTGTAGCGCAGCTCCCCGAGCCTGCTCGAGAGCCCCGCGCCACCCCGTAGAGCGTGCGGAGCACCTCAAGAGGGGACAAGAGCCGGAACTGTTTCGCCGCTTTACTTTTTCCCAAAGGAGCCTGTGAGCTCCCGTAGTCACGGTGCCTAGCAGCGGGGAAGGGGACCAGCCCCTGCTCTCGCTTGCCCCACTCCCTGCTCCCAGAGCCCGGCGCAGGGGACATCTCCTTAAGTAGGGCGTAAATCCCTGATCGACTGTTCAGTCGCTTGCTGCCGTTAAGGGAGCCAACTAGCCTCTAGCAGAGATAAGTTCCCTGGACACTGGGTACCCAGACTGGGAGTGGAAGCTCTGGGCAGCTGCCCCCTGCTCCCCATGAGGTGCAAAAGGCTCTGAATGGGTAAAAGCACTCTGAGGTGGGATGAACCTTTCAAGGAGATATAGCTAGGGTTCAAGGGCCACTGGCGCTATCTCACACTCTGCTGGAGGCTACAGACTGGCTTGGGTTGGAACTGAACCCCAAGAGAGACCCCCGTGCCCCTGCTCTGCATTTTACATCGCTTTGCTATGTGTTTGCGTTGCAAGGGAAGGGAGAAGAACTTGCTAGAAACGGAAGCGCAGTGGCTGGGGAGCAGGGAGGTGGATTCTGAGCTTGTCACGAAGCAAACTACCTAGGGGATGGTGGGGGCGGCTACAGGGGAAGCACAAACAAGGCAGTCGGAAGCAAGACGACACCTCGTTGGGGATTTGTCCAAGATGAGTTGCAGATCAAAGCGGGGTGTTTGAGGAGCTCTGATTGGTCGGGGGGAGGGATTTGGGGTGGGGCTAGCCACCTCTTGAGGCTTTAAAAGCTCATCGGAGAGGGGCCGGTTGCTGTCATTCGCTCTCTGATCCTCGGAGGGGAGGCAGCTTTCTGGAAGCTCCTGGTGACAGAGCGGGTGTTCGCTGTCCTGACTGGCTGGGAGAACCAAACTGTCTTCGGCAGCAATATGGGGCCTACCCTGGCAGTCCCCACCCCGTACGGCTGCATCGGCTGTAAGCTGCCACAGCCAGACTACCCACCGGCTCTAATCATCTTTATGTTCTGCGCAATGGTTATCACTATTGTCGTAGACCTGATCGGCAACTCCATGGTCATCTTAGCTGTGACGAAGAATAAGAAGCTTCGAAATTCTGGTAAGCCACCCTTACTTCTTCCTACCTAGCGTGCAGCTGCTTGCAAACACTAGGTCATTGGTTCGGGTGCCTAAAATAGGGACCTTTTGGACAGTGCCCTCACATTGAACGTCCCTACCCTCAAATTCCCTGAGAAACTGGGTGGTGATGTTCTGCCGGGGCCCCATAAATTGAGACCTTCGGAAGGCTGAGGGAGCTCGGGGAAATAAGCTTTTGGCGTCCAAGTGCAAAGCCCGGGTCCCGCGGTGCGCGGCAGACCGCTCAGCCCTGCCCCGTCGGAGACGTGATGCAGAGGGAGCCGGCACCCCAGCAGAGAGTGCGGCCACCGTCTGGGGACAGCACGCCGAGCCAGAGGCCACCGAGGTGGTGGCGCGGAGATAGCGCGGGCCGAATTGCTGCGGAGAGAGCCGCAAGGTTGCGACCCGCTCCGGGAAAGTTAAGTTTGCGGCGGCCGCGGAGGCTGTGGCGGCGCTTACAGGAGCGCAGCGCAGCGGCGGCGCCCTGGGCCGGCCGAGCCCCAGCTGCCGCGGCTCTGGGGCTCCAGGGCGGCACCCAGGCGGCTCCCGGGCAGCGGAGCGCAGACCCTCGCGTCTGAGTGTGGAGCAGGGTGGTCTGAGTCCGCCGGGGCCGAGCTCCGTCCGCCCGTCACAGGGCGCAGGGCGGAGAGAGCAGAGCGGATGTCTGGGCGCAGCTGGCGGTGACAGAGACGGCAGCGGCAGCGGAGATCGCGAAGTCCGTAAGCGAGGTGCTGGGGGGTCTCAGGGAGGGCTGGCGGAGAGGTCCCGGAGGTGGGCATCTCGGGTGGGGGGCGTAGAAGGGAGAACAGGGCGAGGATGGCGGGAGGGCCGCGGGAGAGCTCGGAGGGGGCGGCCAGAGGCGCAGGGAGACTGCGAAGCGTCGGGAGCCGGGATGGGGTTTGGCGGCGAGCCGGGAGCCGGTGCCCAGGAGAGGGGCCGGCTGCGAGCTAGGCTACGGGCGGCGCGGGAGGCTGCAGGGCGCGGCCACCGTTGCGGGGGGCGGGGGGGGGCGGACTCCGCCAAGCGGTGAGCCCCCTTTTGCAGGTTGGGCGGGGGAGGGCGGAGGACGGGAGGGGAGGCGCAAAGGGGCCCGGACGCCTAGCGCGGGTCCCAGGAGGGAGGGGGCGGCGCCCGGGGTCTCTGCTGCCGGGATCTCCGCCTGTGGGGGGCCAGGCGGCTGAACCGGGAGAGAGGGCGGGATGAGAGAGTCGCATACCCATAGGACCCGGCGGGCGGGGCGCGAGGAAGAGGAAGCAGCCCGTTTTTGGAGGATTACTTTGAGGGGATGAGTTTCAAAATGCACTGACGGACACACAGTCATTAAAAGTTTTCTTTTACGCTCTGGTGCGTGTGTCTGATTTCACTTTGGTCCGCTGGAGACGCGAGGCTGCACGCTTGGACCTCACCCTCGCCCCAGTAGTGCGGTCCCAAGGAACCAGAGAGCCCCCAGGGACCACCTGCGAAGCCCATTTTTTTTCTTACTTTTCTTCTTCTGCCCTTTCTTTTTCTTTCTTTCTTTCTTTCTTTCTTTCTTTCTTTCTTTCTTTCTATAATTCAAATAAAGGTTCTTATTGTGTTTTTGTTTTTAAGGCTTTTTCCTCTGCCTTTTCCACTTTCCCCAATTCATTTCTTTAAGGGAAAACCCTAGAAAGAACCTCTGGGTGGAAAGCGCTGAGGCCGGCGTTCAGCGCTGGCAGGAGGGCAGAAGGAAACGTTCCTTTGCCCTTTTAAAAAGTGCTCATTTTCTCCTAGTCCAAGATGAAGTGCAGTATTTTGCCAAACCAATGGTAATTAGCATTGAGGTGTTTCAGAGAGAGAGGAGGCGGGGAGGGAGACAGCTCAGCACCTGCAGTAGGCTTCTTCGTCCTTTTTTTTTTTTGGACAGGTTTTACAAAAACGTTCCTATCGCTGCCGTACAAAACAGGACTGGGGGCCGACTCCCCCTCTTCACTTGCCTGCTTAGCTGCAAAGCTCTAGTGAAATTCAGGGCAGGGGCGGGAACTCTTTACACAGGGCGTTGAATAAGCGGGATTTTCCTGATTGTTTTTCTCCCTACTCACAGTTTTTGGTCTCAGACTAAATTTTACAGGGTCTCCCTCCCTCCCCTCAGTTTTCACTCTTAGGCTACCTTTAATGCCGTTTCTCAGACTGTTCTCTTAGACAGGTTTGCGTTTTAAAAACAACGCTAGGCTAGAAAAAGCAGAGGGCTCACTCATTTTTTCGGCGGGGGGGGGGCGGGGGTGGTGGTGAGGCTTCCTGACACTCCTCCAGCCTCTTCCCTTCCCCCCACACCTCCAGCCTACTTCCTACCCACAGCTTCTACCTGGCCTCTACGCCCTTCTCCCTTCCCTCCCTATCCCCATTTAAGGAAAAAGTTTGCATTCTGTTTTTGTCTAAAAAGGTGGCAGCATGTCCGTGTGTATGAAAGGTTCCACAAAGGGCTTCTGTGCTTACTGCTTTCTGACATAAGTTCGTTTTTTTTTCCTCCCTGAAGCAGAGATGATATTGTTTGAAAGGAAAAAGGCGCTCAAAGGACAGGTCTCCCAAACTCGGTTGTACATCACAATAATCTGGGGCATGCTTGCAAATAGACACAAAAACACAGGAGTGTTTTTTAAAAAGAATTCTAGAATTCTAAATTGTCACCTCTTCAGCCGGCCTTTCCCTCCAGTTTAAACTTATACACTTCCATACTTAACCATTTATTTTCCCCTGCTTTCCCCCCTTTTCCTTCCCCCTCATATGTTTTTCAGGCAACATCTTCGTTGTTAGCCTCTCCTTGGCCGATATGCTGGTGGCCATCTACCCCTATCCTCTGATGCTGCATGCCATGGCCGTTGGGGGCTGGGATCTGAGCCAGTTCCAGTGTCAGATGGTTGGATTCATCACAGGGCTGAGTGTGGTTGGCTCTATCTTCAACATCATGGCAATTGCCATCAATCGTTACTGCTACATCTGCCACAGCCTCCAATATGAACGGATCTTCAGCGTGCGCAATACCTGCATTTACCTGGTCATCACCTGGGTCATGACCGTCCTGGCAGTCCTGCCCAACATGTACATTGGCACCATCGAGTATGATCCTCGCACTTACACCTGCATCTTCAACTATCTCAACAACCCTGTCTTTGCTGTGACCATCGTCTGCATCCACTTTGTCCTCCCTCTGCTCATAGTGGGTTTCTGCTACGTGAGGATCTGGACCAAAGTGCTAGCAGCCCGTGACCCGGCTGGGCAGAATCCCGATAACCAGCTTGCTGAGGTTCGCAATTTTCTAACCATGTTTGTGATCTTCCTCCTCTTTGCAGTGTGCTGGTGTCCTATCAACGTGCTCACTGTCTTGGTGGCTGTCAGTCCGAAGGAAATGGCAGGCAAGATCCCCAACTGGCTTTATCTTGCAGCCTACTTCATAGCCTACTTCAATAGCTGCCTCAACGCTGTGATCTACGGGCTCCTCAATGAGAATTTCCGAAGAGAATACTGGACCATTTTCCATGCTATGCGGCACCCTATCCTGTTCCTCTCTGGCCTCATCACTGATGTTCGTGAGACTCGGGAGGCCCGGGCCCTGGCCCGTGCCCGCACCCGGGCTCGTGACCAAGCCCGTGACCAAGCCCATGAACAAGATCGTGCCCATGCCTGTCCTGCTGTGGAGGAAATGCCAATGAATGTCCGGAATGTTCCACTACCTGGTGATGCTGCAGCTGGCCAACCTGAGCCTGCCTCTGGCCACACCAAACCAGCTTCTGGCCACTCCCGGGCTGCCTCTGCCTACCGCAAATCTGCCTCTGGCCACCATAAGTCTGTCTTTAGCCACTCCAAGCCTGCTTCTGGCCACTCCAAATCTGCGTCTGGTCACCCCAAGTCTGCCACTGTATATCCTAAGCCTGCCTCTGTCCATTTCAAGGCTGACTCTGTCCATTTCAAACCTGCCTCTGTCCATTTCAAGCCTGCCTCCAATCACCCTAAGCCTGTCACTGGCCACCACATTCCTGCTGGCAGCCACTCCAAGTCTGCCTTCAGCACTGCCACCAACTACCCTAAAACCACAACTGGCTACATCAAGCCTGCCACCACCCACCCTGAGCCCACTGTTGCTGATAATCCTGAGCCTGCTGCCACCAGCCACCCTGAGCCAGCAATTGCTGGCCACCCGGGGCCTGCCGCTGCCAGCCACCCTGAGCTCACTGTGTCCTGTCACCCTGAGACCACTGCCGCCAGCCACTTTGAGTGTGATGTCACTGATCTCCTTGAGCCTGTCTACAGCCCTGACAGTGGGTCCCCTGAGCCTGCTGCCAGCCCACTGGAACTTACCACTGCCTCCCACGGTCCTGACCCCACTGTGATCACCACTACCACCAGTGATTATCATAAGATTGTGATCATTGATGTTGAAGCTGATTCTGATGAAATGGCTGTGTGAATAATGCTCTTAAGGGTGGCCAGGAAGCAGTCCACTTTCAAGTTTGTTTAGAATATGTAATTCAAAGTGAGATAACTTACTGCACCTACACACAGACACACATAGACATGCACTCACAGACGTGGTGTAAGCTACATCCACCTTGTAGGCATACTCCTTCTTTAGAGAACATACTTTGAAAAAGTGTGTGTGTGTGTGCGCGCGCGCATGTGTGCGCTTGCTATTTTAGAGACAAAATCTCCCCCAAGTTTCACATCTGTTCTTCTGAGCCTCCTTTTCGTTCTATAGTTGACCTTGAGCCAACAGTGATCCTTAAAATTTTAGAGTTGATTTTTTTCTCACCCTCGTATCCCCTTTTCTCCCTTCTC
The DNA here is from genome assembly GCF_027475565.1 of Acinonyx jubatus. Taxonomy (NCBI): domain Eukaryota; kingdom Metazoa; phylum Chordata; class Mammalia; order Carnivora; family Felidae; genus Acinonyx; species Acinonyx jubatus. Next base: position 120,417,156 of record NC_069389.1, read on the forward strand.
TTCATTTCCTCCTCTCAGTTCCTGCTTTATTCTCTCATTCCCCCGCCAGTGGGGGGGGGGGGGGGGAGGGGAGGAGTGCTTCTGTAAGTAAATGTGACCACAAAGCTTTATGTTTTTAAGTGTGTAACTCTATATTGTACTTTTTAAAATGGCAGTCAGAAAGGCAGTTTCGATAAAGTGCAAGTACTTGAAACAGTTTCTTTTCTGAGTTTCAGCAACAAGGTATGACCCATATCTGAAGAACACAATTTGATAAGCTCGTAATAAAATAAATTTTTATGCCTATGAGTTCAAATGGCAAAAGGAAAGATGTGGCCAAACCAAATTATTTCTATTTTATGAAAACTCAAACATTGGTGCTGATTTTTATAGTCACCTTGTTTGCAGTCACTTAACCTTTTTAAACCTTCCAGAATTTTCTTTCATTTAGTTCCAGAGAAACAAATCCATTCATAAACTAGTTACTTCTTCTGAAATCCAAATTTATGGTTGCTAGGACCAATTATAGTCATGTATTTAATATTCTAATTGACAACTACTCTTTACCTCAGATTTTTTTTAGACTGCCTGATGTATTTGCATAATGTTTTTACATTTTTCTTTTTCATCCAGAAGGGAACTCAAGGTAATAGCTGGTCGCCAGAGCCTTTGTCTCCTGCCTTGTCCCTCAGCCTCTCAGCCTTTGGCTGACGTTCTGTGATCCACAACGTTAAGTTGTACACGTCTTGTATTAGCACACCTGATAGCCCAGGGAATGATTTTTCTCTAGAATTCAAGAAAAAGTTGTTTAATAAACATTTCTACTATTGATTCAAACTGACACAGAAAGCAAAGATTACTGTATAAAAGCTTGTAAAGATAAGGGGAAATGTATTATACTGCCTTAATTTGATTCTGTATTTGTGGTAGCAATTAAATAAAAGTGTTTTTGTGGCTTTGCTGTGTGATTTGTGGGTAAATTCCCTTCTTCCTCCCAACTTTCTTGTGAGGAGGGTTAAGAGGTGGGTGGAAAAGCACTGACCTTGGGGAATCAGAAGACTTGGGTGTAGGTTCCATCCTTTCTATGAGCTTGCTATAGAAAGCTCAGTTTCTTGACTCAGCAAACTGGCAGGCTTGGGGTGGGGTGGGGTGGGGGTAGAGAAGGGTTCCCTGGGTTTGGTGTGTGGTGATGATGGATGACCTGACCTGTCTACTCTTAGACTTCTGGACCTTGCCTGTCATGGCTTCTGAAAACAGATCTCTTTTTTACCCTCATGGGAGGCATGAAGTGCGACCCCAATAATGTCACAACTGTTAGAGGCTGCTGGGACCAAGTAACAGAGCTCATGAGCCAGTTGGGGGGAGGCACAGAAGTGGAAGGCAGGAAAGCAGATGTTTTCTTTTCCAGCTGGAAGATAGGTGGCAAGACCCCAGCCACTGGGCAAGGCTCCCTGACCTCGGGAACACAGTCCCAAGGGAATATCTAATGACAAAGAAATGCCCAAAATAAAGTGCTCTGTAAAAATAAAAATGGATTCAAAATGATACATAGTGGGATATCAGTTTTGTTAAGAAAATATGTACACTTAAACATGCACATATACATAGACACAGAGATATACACATGTAGTTGCTCTGTCCAGGTTCAGACTGTGAGTATAAACTGAGGTAATCTTAACTTTTCACGCCCAATTTACAGTGGTTTGAGCCCTACCAGAATGACTGCTGGACTTTAGGCTGATTCCCTGTGCAAAATTTCTGCCAAATATTCTGGAACACACAAAAAGGATATTTCCTCATATACTCACAAACTGGTCTACAGCCAGTACCCCCTGCCATGTTTTCCATTGTTTCCCTCTCTGCCACCACCCAAGGAGCTTTGCTTTGGTGAGATACAGTAGTGTTCAGACCAAGGGTGCTGGGTGCCAATGCTTTGAACTACTATTCTCCTGGGGCTCAAGGCATGTGGGCTTCTGAGAGAAGATGGCAGGGGAGACAACAAATATCCATACTTTTACCAAATTTGTTCCACACTCTGCTCTCAAGTGCCTGAAGCAACACTGCTTGTGCCCATAGTCTCACAAAGTGTCACTTTAGCCATTCTGATCCCCTGCCTGCCTCCCTCACAACCCTCCCCCTGCCCCAAGCTGCAGTTCAAGCACATAGCCAAGAGACATTTCTCTCAGCCCCTCCTTCCTTTGTACTGTTCCTCTCCACTCCCCAAAGTCAAGAAGCCTCATAAACACATCTCTGATTTATTGCACCCACTATGCGTGACCAAGACAGGACCCTGAATCTCTGTGGTCAGTTTTAAGGTGCTTTGTAGCTCTCCCCAGGACAATGCTGGGTTTCTAGTTTTACACCAGTGAGATCAGAAGGGCCAGTTTTGCTAATTTCCCCAAAGAGAGAATCTGCTTCCAAGTGAGCATAAGTCTCCATAGTCAAGGGATTAAAAAACGCAAGCAACTTTTAAGTGACAGTTTCCCCAGCTTCTACTCTTTTTTCCCCCTTTTAAATGGAAATATAATGTATATGCTGTAAAGTGACAGCTTGACAAATTTTTATGTCTGTATACATCCATGTAACTACCACTCTGAGCAAGGTGTAGATACTCTTTTGGAAGGCTCCCTTTTACCTTCTTCTAGTCAATACTTCATCCAAAAGCAATCACTATCCTGATCTCTCTTTCCATGCATTAATTTTGTCTGTTCTAGAACTTCATAGAAGTAGAAGTATACAGTATGTATTCTATTATATCCAATTTCTTTTTTTTCAAATTGTGATAAAATATACATAACATAAAATTTACCACTTAACAATTTTAAGTTTGCAATTCAGGGGCATTAAGTGCATTCACGGCATTGTGCAACCATCACCACTACTCATTTCCAGCAATTTCTTCCCAAACTCTGTAGCCATTAAATAATAACTCTTCATTCTCCCCTGCCCAGCCCCTGGTAGCCTCTATTCTATTCTCTATCTCTACGAATTTGCCTATTCTAGGAACCTCATGTAAGTGAAATCACACAATATTTGTTCCTTTTTGACTGGCTTCTTTCACTGGGCATAATGTCTTGAGGTTCATTCATGTTGTGGCAGGTGTCAGTACTGCATTCTTTTTATGGCTGAATAATATTCTGTGGTATGGATAAATCACATCTTGTTAGTCCATTCATCCATTGGTGGATTGTTTCCATTTTTTGGCTGTCATGAATACTGCTGCTATGAACATTGATTTCCAAGTATTTGATTTACTGCTTTCAATTCTTTGGAATATGCATCTAGGAATAGAATTGATAAATGGTATATTAGTGTCTCTTCTTTTGCTCAATATTATGTCTTTGAGATTCACTCATGTTTTTGTGTGTATCAAGGTTTTTTTTTTTTTCATTTTAATGTAGTACTCTACAGGATGAATATACCACAATTTATTTATTGATTCTGTTGATAGACTGTTGATGGACTTTTGGGTTGTTTCCAATTTGGGGTTACTATGAAAAATGCTTCTATAAACATTGTTGTACATCTCAATTTTATTTTATATTGAGATATTTTACATACAGTCAAGTGCACAAATCTTCAGTGTAGAGCTCAATGAATCTTTATGTATGTTTATACCTGTGTAGCCACTATAGAAATCAAGACAGAAAACATTTCTGGCACTTAGAAGGTACTAGATTATTTTTGCTGCATCTTCAACTTCATTTAAATGGAAGCATATAGAATGTACTCTTTTTATTTTGTTTTGTTTTGTTTGTTTGTTTGTTTGTTTGTTTTTAAGTAGGCTCCATGCCCAGTGTGGGGCTTGAACTTACAAGTGTAAGATCAAGAATCATATGCTCTACTGAGTCAACCAGGTGCTCCTAGAAGGTACTCTTTGTATCTGTGTTCTTCCACTTGTCATTTTGTCTGTGATATTTATACATTCCTTTGGGTAGAAGTAGTACATTCTTTTTTATTGCTGTGTGTGATTCCATTATATTAAATATAACAATTTTTTTTCAATCCATTCTACTATAGATGGACATTTGGGCTATTTTTTGGTTTGGGGCTGTTATGAAGAAAGTTGCTATGAATATTCTTGTACATGCCTTATTGGTACACATATGGATTCATTGCTCTTGAAAATACACCTAGGATTGGAATTGCCGAGTCATGAGTATACGTGTGTCTAGTTTTAGCAGGTAGTGCCAAATATTTTTCCAAAGTGGTTGACCTAGAGCACCTGGGTGGCTCAGTCGGTTAAGCAAAAGTGGTTGACCTAATTTATATTAGCATCAGTACTATGTAAGCTTGAGGTGTTCTGCATTCTCACCAACATTCAGTAATTTCAGCCATTTAATTTTAGCTATTCTAGGTCTAGTGCTATTTCATTGTATTTTCAATTTGTATTTCTTTAACAATTAATGTTGACCATCTTTCACATGATCATTGACCATTTGGATATCTTCTTTACAGAAAGGTCTGAACAAATATTTTGATTGTTTTAAATTTGAGGTTTCTGTCCTCTTATTGGCAGTAGAAGTTCTTTATATATTCTGGATATATGTACGTATGTAGTAGTCTGGATATATATATATACATATATATTTATAGTCTGGATATACATATATATATTTCATGAATAGCTTCTCTCAGTCTGTGGTTTGCCTTTTCTCTCTCTCTTAATTGTATTTTCAAAAGCAAAAGACCTTAATATTATGAAGTCCAATTTAATCAGTTTTTTCTTTTATGACTATGCTTTGTGTTTAAGAAATTTCTGATTAATATAATGAATATTCTCCTAGCTTTTCTTTTAGAAACATTATTGTTTTGCCTTTAACATTTAAGTCTATGCTTCATCTTGAGTTAATATTTTGTGTTTGGTGTGAAGTATGGGTCAGGTTCATTTTTTTTAATATAGTCATGGTTCATATTTCCATTTTATTACCATTTTGTGAAAAGATCAACCTTTGTCCAATGAACTGCAGTAGACACTTTGTTGTAAAATAGTTAATCACATAAAAATAAAAGTTATCTATCTATCATTTATATATCTATCTCTTTCTGGACTAGTCTGTTTCATCAGGCTATTTGTCTAGCCTTGCACCAATGCCACACTGCGGTTTTTAAATTTTAATTAAACTATAGATTACATACAATGATATGCACACATATTAAGTTATTAAGTGGATAGTTAAATGCATTTTCACTCATATGCACTTTTTTATATCACTATCTTCCATATATATATATACAGAACACTTCTATTATCCCAAAAGGCTCGTTCATGCCCCATACTTAATCAATACCTCCTCCAAAGTTAACCACTAGTCTAACCTCTATTATCACAAATCAGTTTTGTCCGTTTTTAAATTTCTTTAAAAGGAGTAACACTATATGTACGACTTTGTATCTGGATAATTTTGGTAAACTTTATGCTTTTGAGAGGCATCCATGTTGTTGGTTGTATCAGCAGTTCTTTTAAAATTTTTTCAAAGAAAGATTTAATGAAGTGGAATACTTCCAATCCATATTATGCTGAAAAAGCAGATCATAAAATGATATGCAATTTTGTTAACAAAACCAAAATAAGTATATGAAAAGACACATATTTTATTGTTTTACATAGTACATATATATATATATATTTTTATTGAGATATAATTCATCATTTTAAAGTATTCAATAAATTCTATCATTTTAAAGTATTCAATGCAGTATTTTTTTAGTGGATTCACATAGGTGTGCCACCATCACCATAATCAGATTCTTGAATATTTTCATCACTTGAAAAGAAACTCTGTACCATTGTAGTCAGTCCCTATTACCTCCCTGAGGCCTCACAACAACCACTAATCTTTTTTGTGTGTCTATGAATTTATCCATTCTGGACATTTCATATAAATGGAATTATACAATATGCGGCCTTTGGTGTTTGATGTCCTTCATTTACCATAGTTTTCAAGGTGCGTTCATGTTGTAGCATGTATCAGAACTTCGTTTATTTGTAACGCTGAATAATATTCTTTTGTATGTATACACCACATATTGTTTATTTATCTGTCAATGAAAATTTGGATTGTTTCTACCATTTGCCTATTGTTTTTTTTATTAAATTTCTTTAATGTTTATTAATTTTTGACAGAGAAAGAGAGAGAGAGAGAGAGCATGAGTAGTGGAGGAGCAGAGAGAGGGGGAGACACAGAATCTGAAGCAGGCTCCAGGCCCTGAGCTGTCCGCACAGAGCCCGACGCAGGGCTCGGACTCACAAACCGTGAGGCGAAGCCGGGATCCTCAACCGACTGAGCCACCCAGGCGCCCCTCACCTTTTGCCTATTGTGAGTAATACTTCTATGAACATTGGCATAAAAATTCATGTTTCTGGATATGGGAAACTAGAGATAGAAAAGTAATATGAGCCTAAAAAAAACAGAAAAAAAGAAACAGTAAAGATGAGAGTAGAAATCAATGACATTGAAAATTGATAGATAAAATCAATAAAACTAAAAGCTGGTTCTTTGAAAAGGTCAATGAAATTGATCAACCTCTAGCCAAGCTAACCACAAAATAGAAGACACAAATTGCTAATATTGGAAATGAAAGATTAGTCATCACTACTGATCCCGTGGGCATGAACAGGTTAATAAAGTGATACTATGAACACTTCTATGCCTATAAATTTGATAGCTAGGTGAAATGGACCAATTCCTTGAAAGACACAACCTATTAAAATCCACACAAAGAGTTCTGGGTGACTCCAAAGCTGCTATGTCCTCTCCTGTGGCTGCTAGACTTCCATTTTTCACAACTATTAGAGTTGTTGAAGCTATTGGTTTTCAAAGCTATGGTGGAGCTAAGGGAGGAGAATGGAATTAGGGAAAGTCAAAGCACCACCAAACTCACTGTTCTTACCAAGGTTTGGTCATTTTTGTGGAATAAGCTCTCTTTGGATTGTTTTAAGACTTAGGTTAATTTCCAGAGTTCTGAAAAAGTTGATTTTCACAGTTTTTGTGGTCTTGCTTTTATGGAGAAGCACATTTTTGGAAACCCTTACACTGCCATTCTGAAAGTCCCCTCCTGCATTTTGATTTAAAAAAAAAATTTTAACATTTATTCATTTATGAGAAACAGAGAGCACAAGCAGGGTAGGGGCAGAGAGAGAGGGAGACCCAGAATTGAAGCAGGCTCCAGGCTCCAAGCTGTTAGCACAGAGCCCAATGCGGGGCTCCAACTCACAAGCTGTGAGATCATGACCTGAGCCGAAGTCGGATGCCTAACCGACTGAGCCACCCAGGCACCCCTGATTTTTTTTTCACTTGGGTAATATGTCATGGAAATCACTCCACATCAGTTCATAGAGAGCTTCTTCATCCTTTTTTTTTTTCACAGCTCTATAGGACTCCATTTTGCCAATGTTGTATCATTTATTCAAGCACTGTCTTATGTATGGACATTTAGGTTGTTTCCAATACTTTGTAATTACAAACTATGCTGCAATGAACATCCTTTTGCATACGTATTTTTGGACTGTTGGAGGTTCATCTTCAAGAATAGATTGGAATTTCTGGGTTGAAAAGTTCTGCAAGTGTTCCACTCGCTTGCATTCTCAACAGCAATGTATGAGTGTGTGTGTTTCCCCACAGACTAATCAATAGATTCTGTTGTTATACTTTTTATATTTTTGCCTGTCTGAGAGGTAAAAAAATCATATCTCAGTATACTGTTTATCAGCAGCTCTCTAATATGTACTGTATTTGGATATTTTTCATATGTTTAAGGAGCATTTTTACATTCTTTTTCAGGATGAATTATCTGTTTTTATATTTTCCTCACTTTTCCAGTGGGCTTTTGGTCCATTGTCTTTCAATTTTATAAAACTTTGAATTGCTCTTTATTTTTATAGAGTTGCTAATCACAAGTCATTCTTGAGATTTGGTATTTTTTCCTGTGCAAATATTTCAGGTCAAATTAAATGCCTTTTTCAGTGGCTATGATTCACTGTGATTAAATTCACGTTGTTTGCGAATCTCATTAATTAACTGCAGAAGTTCTGGAGACCAGCAACAATTCCAGAAAAGATTCAATAACCTGAGAAATTTTCATTATAGTCAAGCCAGATGGGGACTGTTTTTACTATTGAATTAAACTCCTGTGTGGAGTTAGGAGTGGGGATGGGGGTGGGGGGGAGTTGGTAATAAGTTTTCCAAAAAGGTATAGAATTATGAAGCATGAGTCGTCATTGGTAAGTAAAAAAGGGGGGATTAAATGAAAAAAATAAGCAAGAAGGAGTTATAACCTTAGGAAGAATACCTTTAAAATGAGGGGTTACAGTCTTAGGCAGATTAGTAGGATAAACAGTGAAAGATCAAGCAAAAAACAATTATAATAGATTTGATATATATTTATTGAGTATCTGTTATGTACAAGACTCTCTTCTAGGCCACTAGAGTCTATGGGAATTACCAAGATAAACAAGGGAGAATGTCCCTCCTAATCTAAAGGCCTGAAATGGACAATATGGTCTTTTGTTTAAGCCACCATTTACTAACCCCTACTACATGATAGGCACCAGTCAAGGCACTCTAATTCTCTTATCCCTAATTCTCATAAAAATGCTGTGAAGTTCAACTGATGGAGTGGGAAAAGATGTTTGCAAATGACATATCGGATAAAGGGTTAGTATCCAAAATCTATAAAGAACTTATCAAGCTGAACACCCAAAAAACAAATAATTCAGTGAAGAAATGGGTGGAAGACATGAATAAACACTTCTCCAAAGAAGACATCCAGATGCCTAACAGACACATGGAAAGATGCTCAACATCACTCATCATTAGGGAAATACAAATCAAAACCACCATGAGATACCACCTCACACCAGTGGCTAAAATGAACAACTCAGGAAACAGCATATGTTGGCCAGGATGTGGAGAAAGGGGAGCCCTTTTGCACTGTTTAGTGGGAATACAAACTGGTGCAGCCACTCTGGAAGACGGTGTGGAAGTTCCTCAAAAAGTTAAAAATAGAACTACCCTATGACACAGCAGTTGCACTACCAGGTATTTATCTAAAGGGTACAAAAATGTTGATTCGAAGGGGCACATGCACCCCAATGTTTATAGCAGTGCAAAGTAGCTGAATTATGGAAGGAGCCCAAATGCCCATTGACTGACGAATGGATAAAGAAGATGTAGTATGTATATAGAGTGAAATACTACTTGGCTATCAAAAAGAATGAAATTTTGCCATTTGCAACTACATGGATGGAATTAGAGTGTATTATGCTAAACGAAATAAATCAGAGAAAGACAAATATATGATTTCACTCATATATGGAATGTAAGAAACACAGCAGATGAACATAAGGGGAAGGGAAGGAAAAATAAGATAAAAACAGAGCAGGGGGCAAATCATAAGAGACTCTTAAAATACAGAGAACAAACTGAAAGTTGTTGGAGGGGAGGTGGGCGGGGGAGATGGGCTAAATGGGTGATAGGCATTAAGGAGGGCGTTTGTTGGGATGAGCACTGGGTATTATATTTGGTAATGAATATTGGGTTCTACTGGGTTCTACTCCTGAAACCAATGCTATACTGTATGTTAACTTGAATTTAAATAGATACATTTTTTAAAAAGTATACATTACTTTAAAAAGTAAGAGAAAAAGGGCTAATCATAGCAGTTTGCTAGAACTGACTTACTGGAGAGTGCCAATTGTTACATTGTCAGGAATTTTCTAAGTTACTTGTTAAATAACAACCATTAGTAAAAGTTAAAGTATGTAATACTCAACAAAGGAGGAATAGAAGGAAACTTAACCTAAAAAGGGGATCTGTGAAAATTCTACAACTAACATCATACTTAATGATGAAAGACACTTCTTCCCGTGTTCAATGATTCACAATGGTGCGTCAAAATTGACCATGATGAAAATATGTATACCACAGAAATCAGCAAATGCTAAAAAATCTGGGCTTAATTAACGTTTTCTTCATAGTGAAACAAGTAATAATACAGATGAAAAAACATAAAAAAATGCTGCCAGGTTAATACTGTTACTCTTATTTTTGAGAAGAGGATACTGAGGCCAAGAAAGGTTAAGAAATTTGTCTGGAGTGAGAAAGCTGGAATGTTGAACAATTTGAACCCACATCAGCTTCAAAGTGTCAAATACCAATTCTGAATAATACTTCATAGTGAATTCTGTTAGGATTAATGAAACCAGGTTAGCCTAAGATAACAGTAGCTAATTATTTCATAATTTCTATATGCCAAACACGGCACTCAACAATTTACATGGGTCATATTTAATCCTGGAATGGAATGTAAATGTTTGGATTCTCTGTTGCACACCTGAAAGTAATATAACACTATGTCAACTATACTGAAAACAAAAATAAATGTTTGCATTCTCTACAGTCTCTCTGACACTACCATCTACCTCACTGTCTATATTGAAATTCCAGGTTTCACCCAAGACTCTTACCTCACCCACATCCATTTGGTTGATAAATCCAATATATTCTGCCCTTTAATAGCAATTTAATTCATATTTTGTTCTTAATCCTTAGTTTGAACCACCATCATCTCTTACATGGATTACTTCAAAGTATTAAGAGTTTCTGTACCCATCTCTCTACCTTTATTTATTTATTTTTTTTGAGAGAGAGAGAGAGAGAGAGAGGAGAGAGAGAGAAAGAGAGAATCTTAAACAGACTCCACGCCCAGCACAAAGTCTGACTCAGGGTTTAATCTCAAGACCATGAGATCATGACCTGAGCTGAAATGGAGTCGGAAGCTTAACCATCTTCCTAACTTTCTAATCCACTCTGTACATTGCACATCCAAATACATTGCTACTCCAGTTTTCCTCGTACCCTTGCTCTTCCCTGGTCCTGTCTCTATGTCCCTCAATTTCTGAGAGTTCTTCATTTCTTGGTTTGTGACCTTTGCCTGTGGTATATATTGTATACATCTACCTATTTGGCAGTTGTGGTTTGACTTTGTTCATGATGCATTTGCCATGCAAATTTTTAACAGTTAATCAAATTTTTAAGATTTATTTTCTTGCCTCTAGGTTTTAAATTTAGAAAGCCTTTCTCTACCCCAAGGTTAAAGAGGAATTCCCTTATGTTTTCTTCTGGTACTTGCACGGTTTCATTGTTTACAGTTAGCCCTCTAATTCATTTGGAGTCTTTTTTTTTTTTTTTTTTGTCTATGCTGTGAGATATAGATGTAATTTTATCTTTTTCCCTGTGACGTCATTTGGGTTTGTACTTTCTTGTGGAGTATCCCCTTCTACAGAAATCGGTCCATTTAAGCTTTTTAACTCTAATGTCAATTTCAGTAATTTGAATTTCCTTAGGAAAGTATCCATCTTCTCTAGGTTTTCAAATTTGTTTGCAAAGAGACCTCATATGAATTTTAAAATTTCGTTTGTTTCAAAGGTTATTTTCCCTTGTCAGTTCTTATTTTGTATATTTGTGCTTCCTTTCTCCATTTCCTTTCTTGATAAAGTTAGCTAGTACTTTGTCTATATTGTTAATCTTTACAAAATTATACTTTTGTTTCTTGAGCTACTGTTTTTCTCTTCATTAAGTTCTGCCTTTATCTTTGTTATTTCCTCCTTTTTCAGTTTACTTTTTATTCTTTTTCTAGTTTTATGTGCTTGAGATTTAGTCCATTTTTTTGGTTTCAGTTTTCTGGATAAAATTGTATAATGCAAAAAAATTTCTCCTGATCATTTTTTTAAATGCATCCTATAGATTCTGATAAGTAGTTCTTTTATTATCATTATTTCTAATTCTTTAACTTCAGTTTGTAATTCATGAAGAAGTTGTTTAATAGGAGATTCCTAAATTTTGAGGAGGAAGGGGTTTTCTGCTGTTTTGGTTGGAACATTGTAGTTGTGATTATATTTCAATCAGAACATGTTTGTGATATTTATATTTTATGGAACTTACTGATGTTTTCCTTGTGGCCTAATAAATTATCAACGTTTGTCAATGTGCCATGGACACTTGGGAAGAAAGTGTGTATTCCCTATTATCATAGTGTAGACCTCAACATATATTCAAAATATCTATCGCATTGATTACTGTTTCCTAATCAATATGCACATTTTATCTCCATACTTTTGTCCATTTGATTTATATTGTACTAAAAATGGTGTATTAAAGTATTTTATTATTAGTGAGTATCTATCTATGTATCTATCTATCTATGTATCTATGTATCTATCTATCTATCTATCTGCAGTTTTTGTTTCAAAAAGGAGGCAGTCATTGTGTTATTTGGTATATAAATATTAGTGTTACCTGTTTATTGTGGACTGTAACTTAGACATTAAAATTGTCTTTTACTGTCATGTTTAATACGTTTGGGTTTGAATTCTACTTTGTTTGATATCAGAATCACTACACTTTCTCTCTTTTGGTTTCTATTTGCCTGGTGAAATTTTGTCTATTCCTTGATTTTTAGTCTTTCTGAATCACTTTGTTGTAGGTGTGTATCTTAAATACAGTATCTAGTTGTCATTTAATCAGCTTTCTTCAAGTATAATGTATCTAACAAAATTTGCCTATTTTAATTGTACAAGTCCATGATTTTTAGTAAATCTAAATTTTGCAAACATCAACCACAATCCAATTTTAGAACATTTCTATCACCCCAGAAAGATGACTCACGGAGATTGGTGTTACTTTCCATTTCTTCTGCTAGGTCAAGGAAAGTATGGATCTATTTTCCATCTCAAAACATTCACCTTTTTTTAATGGAAACTTCATATAAATGAAATTGTACCATACATGTTTCTTTCTGATCTGGTTTCTTTCACTTAGCATACAGTTTCCGAGGTTTATCCTTGTAGCTTCGTTCCTTTCACATTTTGTTTATTTATTCATCAGTTGATGGACATTTGGATTGTTTCTACCTTTTGGTTATTATGAATAACGCTCTTATAAACTTTTGTGTACAACTTTTTGTGTGGACATATGCTTTCAATTATCTTGAGTATATATCCCTAGAAGTGGAACTTCTAAGTGATATTCTATGTTTAAATTTTTGATGATATGAAGGTTCCAGTTTCTTTCCATCATAACACTTATTTTTCTTTTTTATTATAAACATTCAAATGGTTATGTAATGATATCTCATTGTGGTTTTATTTTGCATTTTCCTAAAGACCAATGAGGTTGAACATTTCTTCATGTACTTATTTGCCTTTCCTATGTCATTGGTGAAATGTCTATTCAAATTCTGCCCATTTTGAAATGGAGTTGTTCATTTTCCTTAATAACTTGTAAGAATTCTTTAAATAGTCTACATATAAGTCCCTTATAAGATACATGATTTGCAATTATTTCTTCCATTCCATGGATTGTTTTTCACTTTGTTAATGTGCATTATTTTCTCTATTTTTGATGCTTTGGCATCTTGGGGCCTTGCTGACTAGAGGGCCTGTCCTTTCCAAGGCTAGCCAATCCTTGAAGAAGTAAATGACATGCCTGTTATCATGCCTTTCATATATAAACCAATTACTCCAAAGCCCACATCCCCAACCACCTCCTCTATCTGGCTCCTACACTCCAGGAGGCAATATTCTCCTACCCTCATCACTTCAGGGCCAGGTTCCAGAAAACTAGGGACATTCTCTATCCCCCAGGGCCCACTAAAATTATTCAAACTAGCCAGTCCTAAACCTTGCCCATTCTTTCCTGTGGAAACCACAATAAAGGCTCTTACCTCTGTGTTTTCCCACTCCCCTGACTGAGAAACCTCATACTTCACCATGTGACCCCCCTGCATGCCTGGCTATGCCTCCATTTTCTGGGGGTCTGTGAGTGTAAACTTATTCTTTCGTGACAGTCTTCTCTGTGTCTGTGTGTCTTACTATACCTGATTAAAACAAATGCCAAGTTCCCTTAAAACATGATGGTGTCCTTTAAAGCACAAAAATTTTCAGTTTGATGAGCTCTAATTTATCTTTTTTTTTTTTGTCACTTGTATTTTTTGATGTTATATCTAAGAAGGCTTTGCCTAAACCCAGGTCACAAAGATTAATGCCAACAGTTTATAGTTTTAGTTCTACCATTTAGGTCTACGTTGCATTTTGTGTTACTTTTTTAAAGTTTATTTATTTATTTTGAGAGAGAGAGAGAATCCCAAGCAGGCTCTGCACTGTCAGCCCAAAGCCCAACACTAAGGCTTGAACTCACAAACAGTGAGGTCACATCCTGAGCCAAGAATCAAGAGTTGGATGCTCAACTGACTGAGCCACCCAGGTGTCCACATTTTGGGGTAATTTTTATGTATGGTGTGAGGTATGAGTCTGATTTCATCTTTTTGCATGTGGATATACAATTGTCTCAGCACCATTTGTTGAAAAGATTTTTACTCGATTGAATTACCTTCATAACTTTGTAAAAAATCATCTTAAGGGTTTATTTATAGGCTGTATCTGTTCCTTTGATCTATATCTTTATTATTATGCCAGTGCCACATTGTCTTGAATACTGAATACCAAAGCTTCTTTTCCTACTTTACATTATTGGAACAAATCCTACTTGGCCATAGTGTGTTATCTTTTTTATATATTGCTGGATTACATTTATTAACTTCTTTAGGATTTTTTAAACAACTATTTCATGAATAATGAATAATACTAGTATGTAATTTTCTCTTCTTGTAATGCTCTTTTCACATTTTGGTATCAGTAATAAATTTGCGTGGTTTATCTTTTTCCATCCTTTTATTTTTAATCTACTATATCATATTTGAAGTGAGTTTCTTTAGGGTGCAAACCATTAAGTAGTATTTTTTTCATCCATTTTGACAATCTTGGTTTTTTAATTGATGGGTTTATATCTTTCACATTCAATGCAATTAGTGATAGAATTGGATTTAAGTCTACCGTTTAAGTGTTTGTTTTCTGTTTGTTCCCTATGCTTTTTATTCCAATGTTTTGCTTTTGCTAACTTATTTTGGGTTATTTGAACTTCTTAAGCATTCGTTTTATTTTTACTTTTTAAAGTTTTTATTTAAATTCCAGTTAGTTAACATACAGTATTATATTAGTTGCAGGTGTAAAATATAGTGATCCAACACTTGCATACATCACCTGTGCTCATCAGGACAGGTGCACTGCTTAATCCCCATCACCTATTTCACTCATTCCCCACCAACCTCCCTTCTGGTAATCATCAGTTTGTTCTCTATAGTTATATAGTTAGGAGTCTTTCATTTTATTTTATCTATTGTGTCTTTTATTTTATATCTTTGATACCTTTCTCAGTAGTTTATCTATCTGTCAATCTATATCTATATCTAGCTACAAATATATCAAATAGAATGTAGAAAACCCTCAACCATTCAGGTTTCTTTCCTCTTTCCTCTTTCTATTGTAGTTGTATCATGTATTATACTTGCATACATTGAAAACATCATCCCTAAATGCTATATTTGCTTTCAACCATTAGACATATTTTAAAGATCTTGAATGACAAAAAAGTCTATTATATTTACCCAGATGTTTAACATTTCTGTTGCTTTTCCTTCATTTCTGGTGTTCTAAATTTCCTTCTGGTTTTATTTCCCTTCTGTCTGAAGAAATTAATTTAGCAATTCTTTTACAGCAGATGTGCTGGCAGCAAATTCTCTTACTTTTTCTTCATCTGTGAATGTCTTTATTTAGCCTTTATCCTTGAATAATAATTTCACTGAACACAGAATTGTGGATTTAAAGTTCTTTTCTTTTAGCATGCGAAAAATGTCAAGCCATGTTCTTTTGGCTTCTGTGATTTTGTTGAGAAAAAAAAACCATCATTCAAATTATTCTTCTTCTCTAAGTAATGTGTACTTTTTCTCTGGCTACTTTCAATATTTTTTTCATGTCTAGTTTTGAGTAGTTTGATTATGATTTGTCAAAGTATGATTTTCTTTGGGTTTATCTTGTTTAGGATTCCCTGAGTTTCTGGAATATGTTGGTTTACATCTTTAGCCAAATTTGGGGAGTTTTAAGTCAGTATGTCCTCAAATATTTGTTCTGCACACTCTCTTCTCCTTCTGGGACTCCAATGACATGAGAATTAGAACTTTTAATCTTGTCCCACAGGTCCCTGAGTCTCTGTTCATTTTTTAAAATTGTTTTATTCTGTCATTTATATTGAATAATTTCTATTGATTTATCTACAAGTTTACTAACTCTCTACTCTATCATTTTCGGTCTTCACTGGGCCCATCCTATGAAGAGTTGTTGTTGTTGTTGTTGTTGTGTGTGTGTGTGTGTGTGTGTTTGGTTATTGTATTTTTAAGTTCTATACTTTCCATGTGGTTATTCTTTATAACATCCACTTTTTCTGAGTCTTTCTAATTTTCAACTTGTTGCTAGAATATTTGCACTTACTTCTTGGAACTTAATAGTGGCTACTTTAAATGCTTTCTCAGATAACTCTCACACCTTTTTCACCTTGGTGTTGACATTTGCTGTCTTTTACCATGAAAGTTGAGACTTTATTGGTTCTTTATATATATTTTTCATATTCGTCATTTCCAGTGATCATCATTTTGGTATAAGTCCAAGTTCTAACTGCAAATAGAGTAGGAAACCTGTCCCTTTTATGCAATGGTGTGTCTACTTGCTTTATCCGTTTTTAATTGATTTTAAGCCACAATTTCTACCTCTTCTCATTTCTAGTACATAAAATGTACTAGTGTAATCTTCCTTGTTTTCCCTTGTAGACTGATAGAGTGAGGTGTTGATCACCTCAGTGCTTAACTCTGGTTCATCCCTCTTCCTTGGACCTGACCCTCTTATGCTTTTAATTGAGAACCATGTAAGTCCCTATTTCCTCAGTCCTAAAAGAATTAGGAATAGTAATGTCAAAAGAGTAAAGTGGTAATATAAACCATCCCATATATAATAATGATAGAAATGGGATAATATATATAAAAACAATTATTTAAAGGCACTGAAATCCCTGTAAGAGCACCAGAACACAGATGATAATTTACTATAAAACTTGAAGCTATAAGATTGTGATTTTGTTGCTTCTGGCCTGAGAATGGTTTCCAAGTCCCACAACTATGAATACTGAAAATAATGGTGGACATCGACTATCTTACCATCTGAAGGTGCCAGAGCATAGAGTTTGGTGATGCAAAAACAACTTGAAACTTAAAGGAGAAATTCAAGAGGCATGATTGAAAAATTTAAAATGGAAATTATTTTTCTTTTAAATGGCAATCCTGCTATCAAGAAAAGTTCAGAAGGAATATGACCAACATTTTGAATATAAACTCTACCTGAACCCCTAAATAATAGCAAACAGATATTTGACACCAAAGAGAATTTTAGTCTTAAAATATGTAAGATAGAACTTTAGGCTCTATACAGAATGTGTATTTCTTTCAAGGGTCCCTAGAAACAAAAGATTCTTGTGTGATGGTGGAGGGGAGGGGAAGGGTAGTGTTGGAGAGATTTGAGAATTGAGAATTTAAGTTAGAGGGCAGGAGAATTCTCTCTATTCCTGCCCTCTTTTTCTTCAGACAGACCTATATTGAGATAGTGATATCTCAGTACAAAAATCAATCAATCAATCAATCAATCAATCATTCAATCCTTGGATTAAAAAAATGAGCAACATTATAGCAATTTGCCTATTACTGGGTGATAGTTTATGGCAACAGTGTTATCCAAACATGTTAAAAGAGGGTAGTTCATATTTAAACAGGTACTTTTGGAATTAATAGGCAAGATTTTATTACTCTGCAAAGGAAAGGGGTATTCCAGGGAGAGGGCACAGCATGGGCAAAGGTTAAGAGGTGGAAAGATGCATGCCAGATTGTAGAATCCTGATTTGTGCAGTTTGCATGAGGCGTAAAGATGGCAGAGCAGTAGAAAGAGAGTCCTGCATTCTAGAGCTCATTCAGTCCACTCTTCCCAACCTGTAGTCTGTCCAGAGCTACTGACAAAGGGGCCGCCTAGACAGCTATTTTATCACTTATATAATTCAACTGTAACATCCAATCCATTCTTTGGCTCATCATATAAAGCAATTGTAAAAGTCATAGCCAATAGTTTTGGAAAGCTTTTATGTTGGAATAGACTGAAATTGATCTACTTCATTTAATTATTATGTCTTTTAGGATTCATCAACCTTCCATCAGACTCAATTAGCTTAAAACTAGGGAGACTTTCTCTTGCCTCTGAATTCCTATAGTATTTCTTTGACTGGACCTTTCATTTGGCACTTGGTAGACTCATAAAATTTTGTAATTGGAAAGAACTTTATGTTAAAGTCATCTAATTGAACTTAATACTCACTGTGGGGATTTCTTATATCATGCCTCTTGCAGATATTTATCTAGCCTCTGACTGAACACTTCTAGTAACAGGGAACTCTTTATTGTTTAAGACTTCTCCACAGTGAGATAGCTATATATTTTCTTTGAACATGTGGAGGACAAGTCTGGGCAGGAAACTAAGAAGGAGCTACTGGACAAGTAGAAGGAAAATGAAGAGAGTGGTGTCTTGGAAACAAAGACAAAAGAGCGCTTCAAGTATGAAGGGATCATTGACTCAACTAAACATTGCTGTCATGGTTAATAAGATAAAAACTGACATACAGTCATTGAATTTGGCCTTAAGAACAATTTCAGGGAGAAGAGTAGGGGTTGTACCCAGAATTTCAATGGACTGAACCATGAATAGGAGGTAAGGGAAAGGAAGTAGTGATGAGGAGCTATTTTTTTTCCAAGAAATTTTGTTGACAAGGAAGAGAGATATGCCAGTATCTAGAATAAGATAAAGGGTTCAAAGAAGGTTGTTTTGAAGTGGGGAATGTGGGTTGGTGAGCATGTTTGTAATGCTATGAAGACAGAGCCAGACAAGAGACCATAATTTCTGACAGATGGAGGTGCCTGGAAGTGAATAAGACAAATTACCAGTGGGAGAATCTGCATGGCCAGGTGACTTGCTAGAAGCACTTTATGCTGCTTCTGTAGGAGTGAGAAAGGCAGCAGTAGAATGAATCCACGTGTGGGTACTTTGGGATGGAATGAGGCAGACTATGACTAGTGAGGTAAGGTGGTAAAGAACGTTGGCAATAGATTATTAAAGAGATGGACCTTTTCTTACTTGTGTGACCTTGGGCAATTCACTTCCTCTCTTTGGGGCTCAGGTTGCTCATCTCTGAGACAGAGATAGTAACACCTACTAATGAGATTGTTGCAATTCCAAATATGATGGCATATGCAAATGATATCACAAATCCTGGAGCACAGCATGAATGTTTGTTGCTGTTCAGATTTCCTTCCTTCTTCTGAAAGCAAGTGGGATAAGGCCATGAGTGAGAACACTGTGCACTTTAACTGGTATTGGTACAAATCAGACACAATCTCTAGTCAGGGCCTCTCTTCTCATAAATCATGCTTCCCCTGTTTTCACAGCATAGGTGCACAATTTGGTGGTGGAGGGGGAGGGTTAGGTTAGACAAATAGACTAGGTAGGGAAGGCCTTGAAAGCGAGGCTAAGGAATCAGGAATTAATCCTGGGGACAGTGGCAAGCACTGTACATTCTTTAGCATAAACGTGACATTACAAAAGTAGTGTTTTAAGAAGATTTATTTAAAATGGGTATGCAGAGGCTGTACTGGAAAGAAAGGAAAACTGGAAGCAGGATGAGTAGTTGAAAGATTACCATGATCAGCTTATAGAATAAAAAGATAGGGAATAGAAAGGAAGAAACAAATCAGAGATATTTTGAAAGAAGCATCTGGTGAATGACTGGACATGGACAAACTATATGCCAGGCACTGTTCTAGGTTCTCCAGGGATAAAATATGCTCTCCCACTCTCAGGGAGCTCAAGGTGTACTGACCTACTCTGGTATGGGAACAGAGCAAGTCAAGCACTTTCCTGCTAGGGATGCCAGCTAACTTATCCGGGTATTCAGTGTATTAGAGTTTTCCCAGCACTTTCATATTCACCATCTCACTTTGATGCTATCAATTGCCCTGTAAGGTAGATAGGGAAGAGACTCATGTTACAGATGAGGAAACTGAAGCTCATTACAAATTAAGTATCTCAGATGCTAGTTAGTAAGTGGCAAAGTCAGGACTACAGTCTTGGGTTCTTGACCCAAGAGTCCAGCACTCTACACCAGGGGTGTAAATGAGTATGGGATTGGGAGACACTGGGGTGTTTGAGAATGAGGAAAGAATATAAAAATTGATTATTGGTTCCTCAAATCTGTGATCAACTGTGTAGTCTGGGCAAGTCTGTATACCTCTCTTAGCCTGAGTTGCTTCATTTGTGAAAAAGTTATTGTAGTACTAAAGTCTCTAAAATTCACACACCATTGGGATTCCATGTCTCAGCAAGCAGAAATGAACAAGTGTGCTAACTGCCCACTTTTACAGTGGAGGCACTTGGAACAGAAGGGTAGAAGAGAAGGGTGAAAAAATAGGGAGAAAGAAGGGACAAGAGGAACGTGTTTTAATTTTTTATTTCTTGGGAGAATAAATAGACTAAAAATACAGGAACCAAATTATCTAAACTAAACCCAGTTGATTCTAAAAAGTGTTAAATGTTGTCAAGTCAAAAGAGGAAGTATCAGAAAAATCATAAGTTCTCTTAGCTTTGCAACTGTCAGAGAACATCAGATGAGGTTTAAAATTCCTGGATGGAGAACTAGGGGGACACTGAGTAAGGCCACAGTGGACCAAATTGCTGCTGTGGGAGTGGGTTTGAAGAGCCAAAATCCTAAGGCAGAGATGCCCACATCATCATACCCTTCTCCATGTGTATTTCATCTCTGTCTCTTGGAGACTCCAGGTTGAAAAAGCAGGTAAACTTGCCTAGTCTTCATGCAATAAAATGGATTATGGAAGATAGAGCTTGGAATAAGCATGGTCCCCACAAAAGATTTTGCAGGTTGATGCATATCAGATTTTTAAAAGCTCAGTTACATCATTTACAATAGCGAAAATTAAAATCCACCCAGACACCCATCAATAGGGAAATGACTACATAAGTTATGGTACCCATCAGTGAAAGACCTCTGGGACAGAGGGGTGGGGTGGGGCTTGGGGTAGATTGGCCTACCTGTAACACAGGCTCTCATTAGGTAGCTGGTGGCAAGTGAGGCTTATGGATGGGGTAAAGCTGAATGGTGGTTAGTGTACCCAATATGAATTGTCATTAGTGGACCCATATGTGCCCATTCTCTACACCCGCCCCCCCACAGGCTTATGCACACACACATCCCAAAGCTAAGTCCTTTCTTGGTTCTCTTAGTGATGTCCTATTTTCCTCCTAAGTGAAATCAGATGTCAAAGAAGATATTGATTCCTATTAAACAGACTGTAGACAAAAACATCATAAGCTAATATATTTTTGGTAAAGGGTTCAAATAAATAATTCTTTAATTTTGCCATTAAGATCCTTCTTCATGCACCATATAAGCATGCCTGGATGAATTCTCACAGACTCATACATTTATTCCCATTGCCATTAGCTAATTGACAAAGTTCCCAGTTTTCCACTTCACCTTGGAGAAAGCACTTTTCACTTACAAATGAACCCAATTTTCCAGATTCAAAGGAGAAATTCTGTCAGAATTACTCGTGGACAAGTTTTTGAAAGAATACCAAAGTCAGAGATTTTTCTTTTAACTCAATTTAAGTAAGTGAGGAAAAGTCAGAAATAGAAGGACCCTTTGAGATGATCTAGTTCCAAACCATCACCTTACATGTGTGAAAGCTGTGGAGGCTCAGAGAGAGGGGAAGGGATTTGTTCAGGGTCACATCTGTACATCATAATGGTCTTGCTCCAGAGTCACAGAAATTGCTGTATGTTCTGATTTTGCACTGAGTGAATTTGGCAAAGGGTTTATTTCACTAAACATGTATTTTCCCCTGAAAATTGGGTATAGTCATATACACATTAATTCACACTTCTTCTATTGTAGCATCTGGGACAGACTGGGTGCTTAGTGAGTGTAGATTCCTTCTCCTTCATTTTTAAAAATTGTTTTATTCTGTCATTTGTATTGAATAATTTCTATTGATTTATCTGCAAGTTTACTAATTCTGTACTCTATCATTTCCCGTCTTCACTGGGCCCATCCTGTGAAGAGTTGTTCTGTGTGTGTGTGTGTGTGTGTGTGTGTGTGTGTGTTTTCTTTCTTGAGAAGATGGCTAGTGCATAATAAAGACTTCATAATACTTGGTGATTGGAATTGCCTGTCACCCTGATGCCATTCAATGCTTTAGGATCAGTTGTCCTTTCTAGAGGCAGTCCCATCTTTTAGGCAGAAATTTGTAGGTACAAGTGACTTTCACAGCTTTCACCATCTAAGTTCCTGTACAAATCAGACAAGTGAACAGTCAAAACACTGGCATACCTGCTTGTCGGCACACTCATCTGACACCAGACCACTGCAGAGGAGAGGAAGCTAGAAGGGAGTGGCACTATTTTGCTTCATCTTATAGTGGCAAAAACCTGCCTATCTTAAGCCTAGTCAAGTGCCATCTCCTATGAGGCTTCACAGCAGTTCCTACAGCTCTGTTTTTTTTTAACTTAATGTTTATTTATATTTGAGAGAGACAGAGCGAGACAGAGTGCAAGCAGAGGAGGGACAGAGGGAGACAGAATCTGAAGCAGGCTCCAGACTCTGAGCTGTCAGCACAAAGTCCGATGCGGGACTCGAACTCACGAGCCATGAGATCATGACCTGAGTTGAAGTTGGACACTTAACCAACTGAGCCACACAGGCGCCCCAATGCAGCTCTGTTTTATAAATAAAGAAATGAAGGCCCTGAAAGTTAAGTAACTTGCTCAAAGTCCCAGACCTGTAAGCAGCACTGCTGAGGGGTGAGAGAATGGCAGCCACTTCTTAAACACTTTCCGTGTAACATAGCTGTTATTACCATCTCCCTCATTTTACAGATGCCAAACATATGCTTAGAGATCTGTCCAGGGTGGTCTGCTAGTAAGTGACAAGCTGAGATTCACAGTAAGTTACTCGCTAAAGATTTGCTGAGTGAACAGTCATTCCTCTAAAACAGGGTTTCTTGCCCTTGGCACTAATGACATATTGGGGCAGGGTAATTTTTTTTAATATGAAATTTATTGTCAAATTGGTTTCCATACAACACCCAGTGCTTATCCCAACAGGTGGGGCTGGGCAATTTTGTGTGTGTGTGCTTGAGGGCTTCCTTATGCATTGTAAAATGTTTAGTAGCATCCCTGGCATCTACCCACTAGATGCCAGTAGCATCCCACCCTCAAGTTTTAGCCATGAAACATGTCTCCAGATATTGCTAGTTGTACCCTGGGGGACAAAATCACCCCATTTCAGAATCTTTGCTCTGTACTCCTTGTCATCAGCCTTTATATGGAACTTCTCCTGGGCTTCAGACTTTGATGCCTTTGGGGGAAGAAAGATAATCTTTCTTTTAGGGATAATATTCTCAAACTTATGTGTGATTTAGAGTTTCCTGTTTATAGTTAGTTTTTCTGGCTTTGTTTTATGAAACTTGTCACTCTTTCGATAGTCATGAAATTACAAAGGATGTCAAAGAAACTTTTAAATTTGCCCAAATCTTGTATGAACATGGGGTGGTGATCTATTGGGATGAACTAGAAAAAATCTAAGTGGTCAGCAAAAAAACATGTATACTTAAGGAAAAACTGAAATGAATTGAGGATGGAATTATAGATACTTTCACCATGACATCCCATTTCTGTTTGTTCATGAGTCAAAACCAAGACGAGCAGTATTTTTCGGATTTGTTTGTTTAAACTCCATTTACCATTGGCTTTTGGGCTTCTCATAATTCTTATCTGGCTAGGCAGTTCATTTAAACCTGAAACAGAGACAATTAATGTTGCCATTTCAATGGATGAAGTTATGTTGGTATAGGATTGGTGGAAAAGGGCATCATTTTGACCCTTGAAAACCTCAGACCCCCACTATACAGACTGTGCACCAAACCCTCTCTGGCCTGAGCCCTCTCTTACTCCATTTAGAGCAAGACTACTATAGAGGAAAATGACAACTTTATTCATAGTAGCCAAAATCTGGGGAAAAAAATATATGCCTATCAAAAGGTGACTGGATAAATGTGGTATATCCTTACAACAGGCTACTATTCATTAAAAACAAATGTGTTACTGATATACACAAAATATGAATGAATCTCCAAAACATTTTGTTGAGTGACAGAAGTCAGACATGAAAGAGTATATACCATATGATTCCATTTATGTGAAACTCTAGAGTAGGTAAATCTAATTTATTGCAAAGGGAATCAGAACAATCTTGTGTGGAGAGTGATGGAAAAATTGTATGTACTAATTGTAGTGGTGATTGCATCAGTGTATACGTTTGTAAACCTCATTGAGCTGCACACTTAAAAGGGGTAGTACATATTTTATTGTATATAAATTATATCTCAATAAGGTTGATGAAAGAAAGAATATCCAAAGTTTAAATTTCAGTGAAAGATAATATTCTCTTCTTGAAATTCTCTTTGCCTATGCTGTTAGGATATCAGCTAAACTCTCTGTGAAGTTTTTCATCTATGAAATATGGATAAGAGGTTTGTTCAAAAGATTAAATGAGATAATGCTAGCAAAAGTGCTGGGTCCAGGGCCTGCCCCAGCATAAACACAACCCAGTCAACAGAGGCTGCTGTCTTTCCTTCTTGTCCTATGTCCAGGATGGACCCTTGTATAAAAATATAATGACCAGGGCATCTGGCTCAGTTGGTTGGGTGTCTGACTCCAGCTCAAGTCATGATCTTGTGGTTTTTGGTTTCAAGCTCCACATCGGGCTCCCTGTTGTTGGCACAGAGCCTGCTTCAGATCCTCTCTCTCCCTCTCTCTCTGCCCTTCCCTCTCTCAAAAATAAATAAACATTTAAAAAATATATAATGACCAACATTCACAGTTTATCATCAGTGTTTCATTAAATAAGCTCCTTATACTCTAAACCTCAAGTCAACCAGGCTAAATTACTAAATTAATAGAAAAAATGTGTTACATTTATCTAACACTCCACGCGAACTCACCTTGCTCTGAAAAATAGTCTTACTAATGTCTAATAATCGTCCTCAAAAGATGCTAAGATTACTATGCACAAATGGGGAAACTGAGGTTTAGAGAGTTTAATTAACTTGCACGTGATTACAATTACTATTGCAGGTGTGACTCAAACCTAGCTCTGATTCACAAGACTGTGTGCTTTCTCTTACATTGTATTTTAGGATTTTCATTGGAAACTCAGTGTGACTCAGCAGTGTCCTGTGGCTGCTTAAAGGTGATCTTGATCATAAGCTACATTAGGGGCACCTGGGTGGCTCAGTCAAGCCTCCAGCTCTTGATTTCGGCTCATGTCATGATCTCACAGCTTGTGAGTTTGAGTCCCTCCTTGGGTTCCGCGTTGGCAGCACAGAGCC
The DNA here is from genome assembly GCF_027475565.1 of Acinonyx jubatus. Taxonomy (NCBI): domain Eukaryota; kingdom Metazoa; phylum Chordata; class Mammalia; order Carnivora; family Felidae; genus Acinonyx; species Acinonyx jubatus. Next base: position 120,442,578 of record NC_069389.1, read on the forward strand.
TGTTTGGGATTCTCCCTTTTTCTCTGCCCCTCCCATGCTCACATTCTGTTGGTCCCTCGCAAAAAAAACCAAAAACCAAAAACCAAAAAACATTAAAAAAATAAGCTGCAGGGGCACCTGGGTGGCTCAGTTGGTTAAGTGTCCGACTTCGGCTCAGGTCATGTTCTTGCAGTTCGTGGGTTTGAGTCCCGCGTCAGGCTCTGTGCTGACAGCTCAGAGCCTGAGCCTGCTTCTGATTTTATGTCTCCCTCTCTCTCTGCCCCTAACCCACTCGCATTCTGTCTCTGTATCTCTCAAAAATAAAGATTTAAAAAAATAAGCTGCATTAATTGATACGTTCTCTAGAAGAAGAAGAATGAGAGCCTGGTCAGACAGTTGTCAGGTAGTGCAGTTCTGGGACATATGCTCTTAAAGGATAAACTTCACTGTGTTCAGCAGAGCACCAGTACTGGTATAGAGGGTACTAGAGCTCTGCCAAATGTGCAAAAGCTTCAGTTTAGCTTGAGAGATGGGAAAATAGGGGAGAAATAATAAACAGCCTCAGAGATCTGCAAGGCTGTCTTGGGAGACTTCTAGCAGCAGAATTTGTGAAAGTGTCTGGGGTTGGGCTTAGTGGGCTTAGGGACCCTTCCATACTCTATGGATGCATAGTCTATGAATTCATGATCATTGCAAATTACTGCTGGTGCCTTAGCAAGATGCTTCCTCACATTCTAGCACTTTGTGCAGGGTCTTAGCATAGTAGCAACTCATTAAATGTTTGTTGAATTGAATTTGAATCCTTGCTATATAATGGAATCATTAGAAAATGGAACCTCATTATATTGAAGTTTAACTCAACAATAGAATTACTACCCAATTTTTCAAACTCTCAAACAAAAATCCTTTGTTAAGTGATACAATATTTATGTGAATTAGTACCAACCTTTGGGAGGGCATTAAACATTCCCCATTAAAAATTGCTTCTAAATGATAGTGCATACTTGGCAGGGAATGGGAGCATTTATGGGTTTTCTCTCCCACTATTCACAGCCTTTTAATGAAAGCTGTGGCTTATTTGAGGTGAGGGAATAAAGGACTAGGGAGCACTTGGATTCCCCCCACCCCTTGCTCTTCACATTGTGAGTGGTGAACAAGGCTGACTTCATTCCACAGCTGGATTGATATGCAAATTTACCCCGACTAATTGGCTTCCCCAGCTGTCTCCAGAGGGCGGATGTATTCTTTTATAAAGTGCTGTCTAGAGCTGCATTGAGAACATTAGAACTACTTAATTGAATATCAATGAATCTTTATAAACTAATAATGATGGGGAGCCTGGGAAGCATGATGTAGATTTGGCGCATTGAGAAGAGGAGAGCCCTGATTTGAATTTGTGGGAAGTGAAATTTTCACTGGGTTTTACAAAACCCAGTTTAGGCTTCTTTGATCTGAAGTCCTTGAAAACCCCACTGGTGCCTTCTTGAATATGTCATGTGGTGAGTGTTGGACATGAGCAAGTGTGTGTTTCTGTGTCCGGGGGTTACCACTCCCCCACCTCTCCCTGATACAGTAAAACTCAATGATTGTTGTGGTTAATTCTTAGGGCCTGAGGCAGTGCAACCAAACTAAGTACACCTGTTCCCTCCTTATACAGGGCAGTGGGGAGACAGCCAGTTCTGTCTTGGCAGAGCTGACATTTGGAAACTGAATAAGCATACACCTTTGGCTTTAAATTCTACCAGGAAGTCTGTTGGTTCAAGACAACAAACCAAACCAAACCAAAACAACAAACAAAAGGCAGAATCCTGCACTGTTAAAAGTAGTTGGGCTGATATTGCTGGATCACTGGAATACTCAGAGATTCACTTGGTTGTGCCTAGGGTAAGGATTTCATTTTCCTCTATTCTCCCTGTCTATATTATCTGTGCTACTAGACATTAAAAGGTATTATAAAGATACAACAAAACAGTGCAGTATCACTGTAACAGATAGACATAGATTAATGGAACAAACTAAAAAGTCTAGAAACAGGCCCCAGTATACAAGAATTTATTACCCATTAAAGGTGTCATTTCTGATCTGGAAAAAGAATTCCTTATTCCAAAAATGGCACTAGATAATTGGTTAACTCTTTGGTACAAAAAATTCTTATTAAAGGTAGACCTCACAGGATTCTCCAAAACAAATTCAGATTGTTTAAGGAGTTTGATGTGACCATTAAAAAGATGAGATAGTTAGGTATGTATATATAAACATGGAAGATTCATCTTAAGATACTGTTGCACACAGGTAATGCATGAAAGTGTTGAATCACTATATTGTACATCTGAAACTAATATAACACTGTATGTTAACTAACTAAAATTTAAATAAAAACCTAATGAAAAGAAGAAGAAAAATAAAAACACTTCTATGTTAAAAGAAACAAAAACAAAAAAAACCCCAATAAATAGAAATTCCAACTCGAAAAAAGAAAAGATACTATTGTCAGTAGTATGTCTAGTAAGATCTCTTTTGAGAAAACTCTATATAAAACATCCTTATTCAAAGTAATTGATTAGTTTATTGGAGGCCTTTTCCCTTTGACATATTGCAATGACATGGTGACGTGTGCTCATAAAAACAACAAAAAATATCCCATAGAATCTGTATATTTTGGAAGAAGCATGCAATGCACTTTTAAGAAATAAAAGGAAAAAACGAGTTACATGTACACAAAGAAATAAGGAAGGGAGAAGAAAGTGAAGGTGAATAATAATGTCATGTGTGGGTAAACCAAACATTTTCAGCATGTAAGCAAAGAAAGAAACCATAAAGAGAAATTTTGGTAAACATGATTATAAAAAAAAGAACTGCCAGTCAAGAAATTAAATTGAAAGGAAAATTAAAGTCTCAGAACAATATTCGCAGTACATATATATCAAGTATTTTGACAATTCCTTAAGAAAAAATTAACTCAATAGAAACATAGGCAGCAGACAAAAATGAAAAAATACAGGGGTGCCTGGGTGGCTCAGTTGGTTAAGCATCCAACTCTTTTTTTTAATTTTGTTTTTTTTTTTTTTTGAGAGAGAGAGTGAGCATGAGCAGGGGAGGGGCAGAGAGAGAGGGAGACACAGAATCTGAAGCAGGCTCCAGGCTCTGAGCTGTCAGCACAGAGCCCAATGCGAGGCTTGAACCCACGAACCATGACATCATGACCTGAGCTGACGTCAGACGCTTAACTGACTGAGCCACCCAGGCACCCCAAGCATCTGACTCTTAACTTCAGCTCAGGTCATGATCTCAAGGTGGTGAGATGGGAGCCTCAGTTTGGTTTGGGCTCCCCACTGGGTGTTGAGCCTGCTTAAGATTCTCTTTCTCCCTCTCCCTTTGTCCCTCTCCTGCTCATACCTGCACCCTCTCTCTAAAAAAAGTAATATTTTGAAACACTATTGATGTGAGGAAATGCTCACACTGTAGAAAGGGAAGGAAAAAAGAAACAGGATACAAAATAGGAATCAAGGTTACTCTGTTCTCTGTGTAGCCACATTGTAAAAAAGTCTCTTTTAGCCCTTCTGCCCAAGTTTCCTTTCCTTTCATTCTCATCCAAACTTTTCACAACAGTAATCCACAAACTCATCCCTCTTCCACTCCTAATGCATCACAATCTGGATTTTACCCCAGGACATGCTGTCATCAGCACCACTAATTACATGTCTGTTACTAAGTGTAGAAGGTTCATTGCAGGTCTCCATGCTCATCAGGGCTGGTCATTCTTCCTATGCATGCCCTTTCAAGATTAGGTTCCCAAACAGGGCTCTTCTCACTTCACACCCTTATTAAATGAACTTGCACACTCTTATGAGTTCCATTATTATCTCTGGCAGAGTACTCTCAGTTGCCTATCTTTAGCCCCAATCTCTCCCTTCAAACCCCAGGATCATCTGTGAGTCTACTGGATATTTCTACCTGGATGTCCCACAGGCACCTCCCAACTCCACATGTTCAAAACCAAATTCATCATTACCTCCAGCCCGTAAAATCAGCCTCCATATTTGCTGTTTCAGTTGATGGTGTCACTTCTCTTCCAGTAGGATTGTGATTGTGTACTTATTTCCCTCTTTCATACTTTCTCTCCCTCTCTCTCTTTCTCTCTCTCTCCTCCCTCCCTGCTCAAGCACTGCATGCATAAGTAACCTCCTTAAGGGCAGACCCCATGGTGACTTGTATTGTGCCTGATACTCAAGCAGGGGTTTAAATCTTGATTAAATGAATAAATTCAATGATTGACTCTTTATTCATATTAATTCTTTTGACTCTTTCAATTATTTTGTTTGTATTTTTAAAGGAATCAGAAAAATAATAAACATTGCATTCATTCTGCCACGTTTTGAGGAAATAATGTAAAGTAAAAATTGAGAATACCCACTTTAGCCTCTCTAATAACCCCAAAGGGGTAAGGCTAAGCCCTAAAACATTTTGGTGCTTATACGTACATGGTTACATGTAGACATAAATATATTCTTTTTAAAAACTTAAATTGTAATCATGTTACATGTGTGAGACTGCTTTCACCTAACAAGGCAACAAGTTGTTTCTATAGGACATGTCAATCTAACTCCTGCTTTTTTATGGCTGGTTAGAGTCCAACATATGGATGAATTATAATAAACAGAAGCATTTCTTACTGATAGATACTTAGGCTGTTCACCTCCCCTTTTTAACTTTAAAAACAAGGCTGAAATAAACATCTTCATACACATACTTTATACAGATTTGTGATACTATTTTTGTAGAATGAATTATGGATTCCTGGAAATGGAATTTTAGTGTTATGGAGCATATAGATCTAAAATTTTAGTAGACACTACCTAGTTTCCCTCATATGTAAATACACACACAGATACATACAATATACACTCTGTTTAATAGTCCATGAATATCCAGTCTCTTTTACACTCAAGAATACTTGATATTAGCAATATTTTTAATGTTTATTAATCTGACTTGGAAAATGGTGTACACTTTAATTTTTACATTTTAATTTAGCGAAGCTGAAAATGTCTTTTTTACTTTTGTTGGTTATTTATATTATTAAAAAAATCTGTCAATGACATCTTGGTATTCTTTATCCGGTTTTTATTGAGGTGCTTGTAGAAATGGTATACCTTTGTTAGATGTGTTACAAATATTTTTCCTAGTCTATTGCTTTTCCTTTAATTTTGTTCATATGCATTTTACCATATATGTACTCATTTTCAATCTTTTATGTAGCTATACTGTCAATATTTCACTTTATGGCCTCTGGAGCAAAAACTTCAGAAAAATATTATTTTGTATTTTCTCCTAAAACACCATAGTTTTTACATATTGTTCACCCACCTGAATATTTTTTTAACGTGTGAAACAGTGCTTTATATTTGTTCCTAAATAGATAATGATCCTTGCATTTTATTTATTGAATAAGCTTTACTTTCCTCAAGGATTTGAAATATCAACCTTATCATATATTACATTCATAGACAGATACAAGTTTGTTTCTAGAATGCTTATTCTGTTTCATTGAACTGCTTGATTATTTCTTTTCTAGTATCATCTGTTTTAATTACTGAGACTTTATAATAGATTTTGATATCTAGTACATATGTCCTCCCTTATTGTTCTTCTTTTTGAAAAATATCTTATTTACAATTACATTAAATCTCTCAGAAGAAATTAATAATTAATTTGTGAAGTTCAAAAAAATCATCACTGAGCTTCTGATTGGACTCACATTTTTATATTAATCTACAACATATCTGCATCTTGGTTATGTTATGTCTTTCTCTCCAGGAGCCAGGTATGTCATTTCATTCATTCAAATCTTATGCATCCTTTGAGAAAATGTGGATTCCTTTCTCAATCCTTCTAGATTTGCTTTTCATCAAGCCTCTGCTCTGGTGTTTGGAACTGTCCAGATAAAATAGACGACATTATTTTCTTAATGAGGGATGTGATGTGCAGACCAGGGACAGGGAGATGGAATGATTAACTTGGGGGCATATAGCAAATTAATGACAGAGCTAGGTAGGGCTATGGTAGAAAGACAGAGAGAGGGAAAGAGGGAGAAAACAAGGATATTTTGAGCAGAAAGCAAATAGTCTTTACAAAGGAAAGAAATGGTGATAACCAACAAAGTGGGGGAAAGAGTGGTGATGGGGACTATTGTGTTCCAAGGCCTCTCTTCTGCTTACAGAAATTACTGTGAAGGGGGCACGGAGCATAGATGGGGTGCTTCATTAATCTGCAATTATCTGCAGTAGGTCTGTTATTAAAAGCTCAAGTCATTTAGAGACTTAACTGTAACCAGACCATCAATTCCTCAGTGGCAGGCATGGTCTGGGAAATGAGGGTGGGTTATTCACAGATGGTTGGTCTAAGTCAGAAGTTATTTGGATAATGCATCATGGCAGCATCTACTAGACAGAATACACAGCTATAAGCCAAGAAGCCTGAGTCATAATTATGCCCCTAACACCAACTCACCAAGGGATTTTGGGCCGATCATGAAATCTCTCTGGGCTTCACGTTTCTAAAATGCAAAATTGAGATGCTACCTGATTCCTGCCCTATTTACCTAAAGGGACACTGAAAGGTTAGAATAAGTCTAAGTTGCAGGTAAATGGTGAGTGCAGCTGGGGTTGGTGGGAGTAGGGGGAGAGGAGGGGTGATGGAGGTGGAAGACAGCATGGCCATCAGCACAAGGAGTGTGAGCAGCTTAGGCTGCCAGACCCAGAGCTGGAAGAGGATGACAGACAAGATAGGCATCAATCATGTTGGGAAGGGAAACTGTGTTGCAGCACCCACTTGGGAGCCAGCTACCAGCTTAGAAGAGGTAAGGCAAAGAAAACCCCAATAACTGGGGCAGATCACAGGGAAGTAAATGTGAAGAAATTCGAGGATAAAGTGTGAAAGAAAAGGAGGATAATATTGCCTGACTAAAAGTGTTAAGAGGAGGGAAGGGCAAGGGCAAGTGAGAAGCAACTCTCCAGTTTCCTCAGAGTGGGTGAGACAAGCAGGAGACATCTGCAAGAGAAGATTCGATGGGAGGACAAGGGCAGATGCTCAGCTAGAGACAATCTGGTGGGGACTTGGCTGATTAGTTTGATTGCAACTGACCCACGAGAATGATTAACAGTATGTGAATACACTTCCCACATCCTGAAGAGTGAGAGGTTTGATGGGAGCTTCTCTGAGCAGAGGAATTTGATTTGTGGTGGAAACCATATCAGGAGAAAAGGGGCCAGAGTGGTAGCAGGATGATTCCACTTGGCAGCCCATAGCTAGGGAATCTGTTCATTCTCTGCGGGAATGAAGCACTGACCTGATGATGGGGCTATTGAAGACACATTCACAGTTGCAAGACAAGAAGCAGACAGCACTGGGAGCTAGCCTGAGTGTGTAAGCATGACCCAAAGAGCTGGAGGTGCAGGTGGGGGCTGTTCAGCTTGAGTGAGGCAAGGGTTGACTCTGGGGAAGTAGCATTGCTACTTTTTGCTTCCCAAAACATACACATGGAGCACATAATGAGACCTCAGGGGGATTTAATCTGTATCACCTGGCGACACTTCATAATTGCCAAGCTTAAGTGAGAAAAAAGCAGTCATCAGGCCAATTTTGGTTTGGACATTCTTTTTGGTGCAGGTATTAAGGAGACCCAAAGACAGGACATGAGTGTTGTGCAAGAAATTGCTGGTGGGACAAGGGGCTTTGGTGATTCAGCTGTGCTATTGGCAAAAGGGCATTGGGCATAAGCCTTATCTTGGAAGAGAGGCAGGACCACAAGGGAAAGGAGAAAAGGAAGAACAGAGTGGCTCAGGTATCTCTGGGAAAGGGAAGACTAACAAAGAGGAGGCTGCATTTCAAGTTTCAGTGGGAGAGAAACTGAACTCAATTAGAAAAGGAGCTAGGACCGCCAGAAGGATCCCGGGAAATGATAGCTGTGCCAAATGCAGGTGCCTCAAGTCCTCAAGAAGAGACTGCTTTGCAGGAATGCACTGAATAAAGGTTAGGATGGAGGGGGTGGCAGAGGTAGGGAGGGGGGCCTCCAAGATCCATGGATGGCAAAGAGCAAAGAGAATGAGCTCAGCGAACTCAGCTCAGATGGAATCAGCCTAAGGGAGGTCACCCCGAAGCCTGAGGTAGGGCAGAGCAAAAGAGCTGAGGGGAGGGAAGGGGAGTGCAGGGAGTTCAAAGGAAGCCTTGAAGGACTCATTAAAATGACACAAACACAAGTCATAACTTAGCACAGAGACGTGTATAACAAGTGGACTGAGAATTCAGAAGGCCAGAGATGTAGCTGCTGGGGCCCTGGGAAGAAAGAAAAGGGATGTCACTTTACTATAAGGACAAGGCTGAATACAAAGAGGACTGTGTATTGTGGGAGAGGCCAAGAGGGCTCTTCACAAGGGGCAACAGGAGGGGAGCCAGAAGGGGAAGCTAGGTTTCTCACACAGCATTTTGCAAGACCCATCAGATGCGGGTTTCAAGACCTATATGGTTGTGAAGGTGAAGGTGAATTAGGGAGGGGAAAGCAGCATTGTGAACTCAGAAAGCAAGATAAACATGAAAGGGGAAGAAGACTTAAGCATACCACACTTTCTCCCCAAATAAGGAGAAACACAGGACTAAAGGGGGATTTCCAGGGTAGCTACCCTGCAGGAATGGGCTGAAACCAACTAGATAGAGGTCCATCTTATCCAGTAGTCAAAATGAGTCAGAACAATACCTATAGACTTTCAGTTGCACAGCAATGTGAATGTACTTAATGCCACTGAACTGTTTACTTAAAAGTCGTTAAGATGGTAACTTTTATGTTATGTTATTTTACCACAATAAAAAGTTTAGTCTGAACAAATTCAGAGACCTGCTTATAGAAACCACTCTTTGAAGAGATGTTGTTAGTGACCAAGCTAGCTCTAAGGACAAAGTGCTGTCAGAACCTGGAACATCTGACCACCAACCAACCACTGCTTGGTGGTCTCTGGAGCCAGAATGCCTGCATTTAGTCCTAGCTCTACCACTTACACCCTATGTGACCTCACATGGACAGTTTTATTTTTCTTATTTTTTAATGTTTTTATTTATTTTTGAGACAGAGAGAGACAGAGCATGAGCAGGGGAGGGGCAGATACAGAGGAGACACAGAATCGGAAGCAGGCTCCAGGCTCTGAGCTGTCAGCACAGAGTCCAACGTGGGGCTCAAACTCATGGACCGTGAGATCATGACCTGAGCTGAAGTCGGACGCTTAACTGACTGAGCCACCCAGGGACCCCATGGACAGTTTTCTTATATGTAAAACTGGCATAAATATAATAATAATAATAATAATAATAATAATATTCATTCAAAGGGTTGTGAGAGAAATGGAATTCATGTATGTTATGTACTGACACAGAAGAAGCACTCAATGAATGTGGGCTTCTAGCACTTGCCACAGCTGCTTCTCAATAATAAATTCTTAGCTTGGGGATTAATTCATGCAAAACACCATGCCTGGGGCAAAATAGATGCTCAGTAACATTTAATTTTCTTTCAGCTTTTCAGTTTATGGAGTATATCAGATTCATTTTCTCATCAGTTATGTCAAGTGACAGACAACACCTTTTCCAGTCATGTTATGGGAAGAATTGGAATCACTTGTATGATAAGGGGGGGTGGTGATTGCAAGAAGGAAAGCCCTCCACTCTCTTGAGATTTAGCAAATTTTCTCAAGCGGCACTGAAACCACCTGCCCCAGAATGACCAGGGTCACTGGTTCAAAGTGAAGTCTCCTGAGCCCCCTCCAAATGTATGAAAGCAGACTCCCTGAGGTGCATCCCAGGAATCTGCATTAGGAAGTTCCTCAGGTGATTTTCTGTACATTCAAGTCTGAGAATAGCTGCTTTGGGACATGTAGTAGTTTTTGCGACTCTGCTTCTCTTGGGAGTGGTCTCTCCTATATTAGGCTTAACCTTCTCAAAATGGGCACTGGGATCCTAGTAAGCACTGAAGCCTATCCGCCAGCTTTGTCCAGGAACACCTTCCCCAAGATGCCTTAATTCCGAGGCCACTTCCCCACTACTGAGACATCCAAGGACTTCATCTTGCACTTGGGGCCAAATACTCATTTAGATTTCATTTTCTCTTGCTATTCTTCTTGGCCACTGGACACTCATCTTGATCCATTTCAACAGCCACCACCTTCATTTGTAACTGTTAAACCCCCAAGTACCTGTCCTGTACCCAGTAGTTGGGTCATATTCTCTTGACATTCGGTGCTAGAGTGTGACCCAAAGATCATCTTTGCTTTGTTTTTTTTTTTAAATTTTTTAACACTTATTTATTTTTGAGAGACAGAGAGAAACAGAGAACAAGTGGGGAGGGGCAGAGAGAGGAGGAGACACAGAATCCGAAGCAGGCCCCAGGCTCTGAGCTTTCAGCCCAGAGCCTGACGCAAGGCTCAAACCCACGAACTGTGAGATCACGACCTGAGCAGAAGTCTGGTGCTTAACTGACTGAGCCACCCACGCACCCTGATCATCTTTGCTTTAAATGAAGGAGAGAGAGGATAGATGAAATAAGCAAAATATTGGTGGTTGTCAAAGCTGAGTGGTAGGTACATGGAGGTTCATTATACTATTCTATATCTACTTTTGCATATATTTGTAAGTTTTCATTATTAAAAAGAAGTCAGGTCATCCACCTAGAATTCTGACTTCCTAGATATGGAATTTACATGACTGTAAGAAATTGGTGTGCTGGAGCCAGCTCATACTCATTCATGAGAGTTGGTTGTTAAATTTTTAAGCATGTGTGAGCTGGTTGTTAAATACTGTCATTATTAAAAATTCAATTATACAAAATTGTAATTGAACCAATTATATTAAAAGCACAGAGAATGGATATTCAAAACTCAACACTGCCTATTTATTTTACCACATTTTATTACTATGTATGGTCTTGATATTATTTACTTCTATTATATCTGTATGATGGAAACACTCTACACTAGCATGCCATGGTACATCTCTTTCCAACTTCACATTCAGGGACATCTTGTTGGTAGCTTGATTTTTTTTTTTTAACATTTATTCATTTTTGAGAGACAGAGAGAGAGAGAGAGAGAGAGAGAGAGAGAACATGAGTGGGGGAGGGGCAGAGAGAGAGGGAGACACAGAATCCGGAGCAGTCTCCAGGCACTGAGCTGTCCCCACAGAACCTGACACGGGGCTTGAACCCTGAACCGTGAGATCATGACCTGAGCTGAAGTCAGACATTTAAGTGACTGAGCTACCCACCCAGGTGCCCCTTGTTGGTAGCTTGAAACCAGCCAGTAACAATAGTATTCACGCCACGGGAATCAGAAAACACTATAGCAGTGCCTGGGTGGCTCAGTTGGCTGTGTCTGACTCTTGACCTCAGCTCAGGTCTTGATCTCAGGGTTGTGAGTTCAAGCCCCACAATAAAAGAAAACATTATAGGGGCACCTGGGTGGCTCATTCAGTTAAGCATGGGACTCTTGATTTCGGCTCAGGTCATGATCTCAGGGTTCAAACCCCGCATGGGGCTCTGTGCTGACAGTGCAAGGCCTGCTTGGTATTCTCTGTCTCTCTCTCTCTCTTTGCCCCTCCCCTGTTTATGCATGCGCTCTCTCTCACTCTCTCTCTCTATCAAAAATAAATATTGAAAAACTAAAGGAAACACTATAAATCAAGACTTGATATATTGTCAAGACTGAAGAAGTTGATGGTGAAATATTAATAATGCAGATGAAACTTAAAAATGTGCTGGGTCTGTACCCATTATATTTTGTGAATAACACAAAAAATTAAAGAAATATTCTTCCAATATTTGAAAACTATCATTTGATTCAGCAAAAAGTCACTTGCATCATTGATAAACAAGTGAATTTCTGCCATACATACTGCTGAAACTGAAAGATGATGCAGTTTAATGAATGTAATCTATACAACAGTGAAATATAATTTGTTTGTAATTATATCAAATTTAATGACAATAAATTTATTGGGAAAAGAACAGCTTGGCATATGGTTACATTTCTCAAATCATACTTGACTAGGATTACAGCCATAGGTTGACTATGGATACAAGATCATGGAAAAAATCAACAAATGTTTTCTGGGAGAATCAACTGAATGTATAGAATTTATGAAAAAACAGTATTTTTTATGTGTAAATTGTGTGCTACACATCCTTTGTATCAATAAAACTTTTAATTATATATATAATATATATATTAATATATATATATATAATTATACACACACACACACACACACTAGCATACCATCACTGTAAGAAAAAAGTACGTCTGTGGTTATCTGAATCTTAAAACTCAATTTCTAGATTACAAAGTCAAACTCTTCTCTTTCTTTATCCTCATTCTGCTTAATAAATGTAGGTTCCATGGAAACAAGCAGAAAACAAGGCATCAATGTTTCAGAGTTAAGGCAAATTTCCCCCTCAAGACTCTCCAAGTGTCTTTAGAGATAATCAGTGAAATATTATGGTCCTTTGGTTGAAAAGCAACCAAAGTAGAAGCCATTATGAAAATTAGAAACATTCAAAGAAAGCCAAGCATATGATAGTATGGAAACTAGGGTCTAAGGCTCAAGATGTAGGATGCCAGTAGTCCCATACTGTCAAGTCCTCAAATTCCCAATGGACTTAGTGTCTTAACAATTTCAGTGTAAGGAGCTGGTGCATGTACTATTCCTTCTCTGAGGACACATTCACTCCTGACTTAGAAGAAGAAAATGTTTTACTTTTAGTACCCAAAGTAGAAAATATTTTGCTTTTAATACCCAATTAGTTTTTGGTTTAAAAGCTCTTCTGCTGTATTAGAGAGTATCAACAAAAATTTTGATCAGTCTGAAATACATACATACATACATACACATACATACTCATTTTCATATGAAAATCTTCAAGCATGCATAAAAATTAAGACAATAATATAATGAAACCCATGTTTATTACCCAGCTTCAACACTTAAGATTTTGCCATTTTTATCTTATTTTTAATATAAAGGAGTTAGTTATTTAATTTTTTTAAGGTTTATTCATTTTTCAGAGACAGACAAAGCGTGAGTGGTGGAAGGACAGAGAGGGAAGGAGACACAGAATCTGAAGCAGGCTCCAGGCTCTGAGCTGTCGGCACAGAGCCCGACGCGGGGCTCGAATGCATGGACCACAAGATTATGACCTGAGCCGAAGCCGGACGCCCAACTGACTGAGCCACCCAGGCGCCCCAAGGAGCTAGTTATTTAAAGGAATATCTTACTGAAGCCCTTTATAAATGAAAGGATTCTTTTTTCCTATTCTTTCTCTCCCTGTCCAAATTTTATTCATCCTCAAGTGTAACTCCATTGACTCCTCCAAAAAGTTATCCCTGAGAGCTTTTCCCCATCTGTCAACAACTGTAAACATTCCACACCCTCTGAATTTCCATAACTCTTCTTTACACATCTCATATGGCTCTTTGCGTTTTCTAGTGATGTGCATTCTGCTCTCTACATGATTGACAGAAAGCCATAGGAGGCTGTGTGACCCAGGGGAGAGTCACCATCAGAACTTGAATCTGGTGGGAACACCTGCCTTGACAAAGAGGGGAAGAGGAAGCAGTATGGAGCCAGGGAACCCAGCAAGGGCACTGGTGCAAGAGTCCCAGGGAGGGAGTGGTGTTTACGAGTGAGGGCTTGGACTGGGACACTCCATCTAAATGCATTCCTGCTGGAGACACGTGGAAAGGAGAGAGTTGTTTCCAAAACCTGGGCCAGGAAGAAAGAAAAGAAGTTTTTCTTCCCCAGTACCATGTGGAATTTTGCTGATGATTTATTGGAATTCTTCCCAAAGCTGGAATTACCCAAATAGCTCACTGAAGCCATTCAGAAGGGATCTGACACCATAGTATCCCAGGTTCCAGGGATTAGAAGTAGATATATTTGGGGGTCCATTACATTGCCTACTATAGCTACTAATGGGAGAAAGAGAAAAGAGGGTGTCATTTTACTTCAAAGCTGAAGTGCAATGTCAGAATTAAAAGTCACTGGCTATTGTGCAATAGCATTATCTCTGTTTCATGGAAAAGAGTTGTCTGCAGAGGTTAGCAGTCTGTAATCTCCATGTCATATTTCTCTTTTGTATCCTTCACCAGCCTAGTCAGCCAACACTTGTCTTTGAGTACTTACTGCTTAGAAGATAATACAGAGAGTACAGTATGGAGCTTCCTGATAGAGTGAAATTACCCATCATTTAAAAATACTTATTATTGTGGAGACTTTCCAACATGTACATAAGTAGAAAGAACAAAATAATGATTATGCACAAACCCATCACCCAGCCCTCATCTCGCTTTTTGCCCCCTTCCACTTACTTTAGATTGCTCTGAAGCCAACCCTAGGCACCATATCATTTCCTTGGTAAATACTTCAGTTCACATTGTCAGCACATGAGATTGTCTTAGATTTTTTGAGGCCTGGCTTAGCCATCAACTAGCTGTATAATATTGGACAGAGAGAGCTCCGTTGGAGCCTCAGTTTTCCTTTTCTGTAAAATGAGGGCTTTGGGTTAGATGAGTCTGATTTTCCCACTCGTTCTTGCTTCTGGAAGTCCAGGGTTATTATTATTATTTTTTAAATGACAAGCTAATTTAATTTTTTTAAAAGTTTATTTATTTTTGACACAGAGAGAGACAGAGCATGAGCAGGGGAGGGGAAGAGAGAGAGGGAGACACAGAATCCGAAGCAGGCTCCAGGCTCTGAGCTGTCAGCACAGAGCCCGACGCGGGGCTGGAACTCACAGACAGCAAGATCATGACCTGACCCGAAGTCAGACGCTCAACTGACTGAGCCACCCACGTGCCCTGAGGGTTATTATTTTTCTTATTTTCAAGTTTGTAAGGTAGTTGGCATTATTAAATATACCTCCTAGAGAAGGACTACCTTTCTATATAAGAAAAAAAAAAGATTCCGGAAACACATGCCCTGTGGCATATACCTAATGTTACAATATGAAATGAATCTTTTCCATCTGTTTTGAAGCATCTTATAGAGAAGAAATATGAACACATTACTATTTATAGAGAATAATAACAGCCTAATTCTGTCTACTCTGCCTTTCTGCAATCATGTGAGAAAGACTTCCTATGGTGGAGTAAAGAGTAGCATATAGAAAAATATCTGTTGTTTAAATTATTTGAATTCAAAATTCATTCTTGAGATGGAATGAAGCAAGGTAAAGACTTGTTGAAGCAAGTCCTCATTATCTGGATGACACCTCACTTAATCCCTAATCCAATAACTTTAACTTTCCAGAACATAGGAAAAAGTGAAGAAAAAAAAGGAAAATACTTTCCAACTTGCCCTTTTCAAAATCAAATGTCTTCCAGGAATTAAAATGGATGTTCCACTATTAAATTACCAAGATACTTGTAGTTTCCTTCCAGGAGTGCCTTAAAGGCTATGGGTAATGGCATGGCACTCTCCATTCTGTATACACACCTCACAAACAGGTCCAGGCTCCCAGGCTGTGGCACCAATCCAAAGGCCAGGGATAGTCTCCCTGGGGACCACTCAGAAGCCTACAATGGAAGCTGCATGGCAGGGCCCAAAATACCAGCTGAGGGTCTGGTAGAAAGGCAAGCTAATTACACACACACACACACACACACACACACACACACACACTGATCCCCTAACTTCCTGTTTTGTACTAGTAGGTCCCTCAGTCAGCAGGGCCACAGCAAAGTGCTCATCTATCTGTTAACAAGAGAAGGCTTTGGTTAATCAGCTAGACAAGAACCTTCTTCTCCATGGGTCTAGATATGAGAGGAAGCTTGGAGAATCTGGTGCTTGAGGAATGGAAGTGAAGGGTAATCTAGAGCCAGAGACATGTATTTGGAGAGCAGATCTCAATGCAAGTTCAGAGAAGGTTGACAGTCACACCACACCTGAATCTGTTCAAGGTGCAACCCAAAGAAAAGTGCATAGGAAGTTGTGTTCCCCTATGAGCTCTTCCAGACAAAATAACTGGTGATAAGTCACCAGCATTAGGTTTGGACAGTGCCTTCTGTGAATGCCACTGATTCTCTGTTCTTAGATTTGTGTCTTTATTAATTTTCTCTAAGTTTCTCTAAGTTAGCATCCTCCTCTGAAAAATGCCAAGCTTCCTTCAAATGACTATCAGTCAGAATGGAGAGAAAGAGAACTCAATCCATTGCTGAAGTACTGGCAATGGATTGAATCATTCCTCAAAGTCCAGGGTCCTTCTATTCAGACATCAGGAAATTCAGGCTTGACTCTCTCAAGGGTCAGAGACTAGATTTATTAGGTAAGAAAGTGGTTTTGTACATGACAGGATGTGATGTGAGGCAAGGTGGGAAAGCAGATGTGAATCAGTTTTGGGAGAGCCCTGTGTGCCAGGTTAAAACTTATAGGTCACTGTCTAGGCCATGGGAAGGCTTCAAAAGTTACCTTCAGGAAGTAGCTGAGGCAGGTACATCTGGTGGATGGGGGCAGGGGAAAGGGCCAAGAATGGAGAAGACTAGTCCATTTAGGAGGCCACCACAGCAGGCCAGCTGAGTGCTTTATTAAAGAGTGTCAAGACTGCTTATTCAAATAAACCCCTATCGTCCTTGGAGAATTCATTGTAAATCCATTTGGGAAGTGACACTGGAGTGTAACTCTGAAGCTTAGAAAAATAATTAATCTATTTGGACTGACAACTACAAATTTGAGGGATAGCATTTGCTTTTGTAGGATATTAATTATTGGAAAACACAGAACAAGAATGAGATTGCTTAGTAAGATGCTAATAGCTCGGTGGCCCACCCGCCTCATTCCCCTCCCCACCACACAGACCTTAAGGAATTCCAGAGTCTATTATCAGCATGGTTTAAAGGCTAATGAAGAAACAATCTTTTTGTAAAGCAACAAAGAACAGAATTTGAAAGCAGGTCCAGGAGAATGCAAGAGGAAACACTTGGTTCAGTGAAAGGCAAACTTTCCTATGGACATGCAATTTTTTTTTTTTAAATACCATACGTTGCTTCGCAACCTGTAAAGCCTGTGCTTTCAATGCCTGTTCTGTGGGCAGCATTTTGCTAAATGCACCATGTGTAGTTAACTGAAGCGATTTAGTAGAAAAAAAAACTCTAAGAAAAATGAAACTCAAAGCAAGAGAGTTCAGAGCAGATTTGCTACGTGTTTTCTAGATTTCTGAATGGATGCTGGAGTTGCTCTTAAACGGACCGTGCTGTACTCATTTGTTTACTGGGTAAAATGACTCTGGGGAATGTTCAAGGGAAAAGAGGAGAGGGAGCCCGAATCCAGACAGGCCTCCCAAACGTGTGATGTTCGTGGCATTGAAAAAGAGGGTATTTTATAAGGTGACAAAGTGAGACCAATTAGGTAAATGGCAGGAAGAAAGAGAACTTGGAATCTTGCCTCTGATGCTTATGAACTTTTGTGGACTCATGCAAGTCACTTCATGCTCCTGAGCCTATTTCTTACAAGCAAAATTTAGAGAGTAATCCCTTCCTTGTCTACATCTCAGAATGATTGGTAGGCTCCCAAAGACATAATGTAGGGGCACATGCTCTGCTTATGCTAAGGTTTTCATAAACATAAGGTTTTTACCTTTTTCCTCCCTTACTAAACTGTGAGCAATTTGCAACTTATTCATTTGTTTTAATTGCCAGCACGAATAGTGTGCCTGATATTGATTTAGTCATTCAACAAACATTTAACTCCCTGCACTTAACAAGTACAAAATCAAATGAGAGAGAAATGATAATGCTTTGTTTATATATTATATCTTAGGCACTTCATGAGTGCTTATAAAATGAGTGAATGGAAGATGGTATTTTCTCTCTACAACCATTAACCTGGAGGTATGGGACTTAGAAGCCTTCTGCTCTCCTCAGCACCTCGTCTCATATTGTAACAGTTCTGGCCCTTTTCTTACAATTTTTCTCTCCATCCCAAATATTGCCATAATCTTGAGTGATCTTGGCATCTGTGAGAATGATCCACCCAGCACCCAGGTCTCATCTTCCTGATCTCTTAATCTCCAGTCCCATATCTACTCCATCATGGCTGTGATGACTCTGGAGGTTATCTCACTCCCATATGCTCCACCTTTGAAATCAAATTCATATGGCTTACTATATGACCTTTAACTTCCAGCTCAGTAATTAATTAATTTCCTGTATATCAGTTTTTCAACATCTCAGTACTTTCAACCAATGATGCTTCAAGTTTCCTTACCCAGTTGGCTCTCTCTCCTCACATCTTCATTCCCCCTTCTCTAACTTAGGCCCCTGCATGCTCCATCACTTTCTCCAGTATTGTTCTTACTTCATGGCAAGCAGGCCCCTGCTCTGGTTCCATGCCTCAGAAAGCTCCATGCTTTGAAACACCTTCACGATGTTTTCTAAGTCTTCTTCCAGTGCTGAGACTAGTCAGGGCCAGCAGTGTTATCTAGCCAGAGTGCCCTGAGCCTGAACCAAGACCCTCATGAGCCTTAATCTCCATTTCTTCTCTTAAGGGCACTCTCTGACCCACACATGGGGTTGATAAGATGCCACAAGGAGCCCCAAGTATCATACCTACAGGGTTGGGTCTTGGTTCTGGAAAGGAGGCCTGGTGTGAAAATGCTTCCCACTGGCTGGTGTGGCATTACTTTCATAGCAATGGGAAAGATTAGGCAGCCAGAATGGTGTTGATAGGCTGAATTTGGTGTGACACTCACTCACAATGGACATAGGATGAGTTCAGAGCTCTGGATTCCCGATGGCTCACCACTGACCTTGGATTTGTGCCATGTGTACACTTTCAGACCATAGTGGCACTTTCTGTCTATGGCACTCAGTGGTTGGGGAAGGTGGTGGCAGGTGTCATTTATCCTGCATACCTTGTCCATCCATCCCACCAAGCGTTGCTGCACCCCACAGCATCACTGCACCCCTTCTGCAGGCTTTCTGCCATTTGTCAAGCTGTGTTGACAAGACAGAGGTGACTCTGCCTATCTCCCATGAGGACTTTTGAGATCATTGCTCTGTACCACCAATAGAATTTTCCAATTAATATTCTCTTTTACCCTCAGTCAGTATGATCATATGCTGTCTCAGGTTGGTCTTAAGCCCTGGCAGAAGTTAGACAGGCTTTTCTTACATGAATGGGACCACTCTTCATTTTTACGCTTTGCCAAAGGGCCCTTAACCCATAGTACCTTCTGGCAGCAGTGTATGGAATACAAGGGTGCAGTCAACATGGAAAGAGGTCCCATTTTAGGAATGCAGTGATTACATCCTGGGGAACTCAAGAGAGGACATGGTTGGAAGAATGCTGTAAAATGCCCAATGGTGCATTGATTATGACCAGAGAAGAACTTATTCAAATGTTCCTGCATACTCTGGGGAAGGCTTACATGGTAGTCCTCATCAGTGAAGCATAGTAACAATGTCTGACAGTCAGTGGAAGCCAGTGTCCACACGTGGCCCAATGGATAATGGTAGTGTCACGAGTAATGGGATAGCCAGCATTAAGTTACTGCTGTCAGGGATCTGCGGAGCCAAGTATATCTAGATTGTTCCCAAACCGGCAGGTTCTGAAGAGCCATGGCATGTGAGTTGGAACCGCAATATTTCCTTTTCCTCTCTGTGGGGAGGTACGAGAGTATCCATGCACAGCTCACTGGGCAGTAAGGAACATGTAAAGGTAGTTCCTGGACCTGAACAGGAAAGCATGGAACCTGAATCCTACATGAACCTTCACACACAGTGATGTGGTAATAAACAGGGACATTCCTCCTTTCTCCCTATTGTGCTAAACTTTAGGCAACAAAATTAATTTGTTTATAGAGACCCACAGAAAATATTTGCCTGATGCCCTGCACATCC
Organism: Acinonyx jubatus; assembly: GCF_027475565.1. Lineage (NCBI taxonomy): Eukaryota > Metazoa > Chordata > Mammalia > Carnivora > Felidae > Acinonyx > Acinonyx jubatus. The sequence continues at coordinate 120,462,485 of NC_069389.1, forward strand.
TATGGACAGCCTTGACTTTGCCAAACTTCTCAGTCCTCTCACTCATTATCCATCTGCAGCAACACATTGAAAATTTCTAGACTTAAATGAATCCAACTATAAGCTTCTTAGACTGACTTTAAGCAGCTGAGTGATACTGGCAGAAAAACCCACATCATACACAGATGGATGCTGCTATATGTTCACTGACTTCACCCAGGCCTGCTGTTCTAATGTGCTTACTCTTCCATTCTTCATAATTATTTCTTTTACAAGCCTTCAATCACTCCCCTCTACTTCCCCTTCACTTAAGATGACCTAGCCTCCTGATCCACAGAGAAAATTGATGCTACAAGCTGCGAATTTCCAGCCACTATGCCTACAAGCATGTTAATGCACTTCTTTTCCTCCATTTCCAATGGAAGGTATCCCTTCTCCTGTCTAATCCAATCTTGAGACATGTTCCCTGGATCCCAGTCCTCAAGGATTTACTCACTGAATTATCTTTGTACTCTTGTATTTTCTACCCTTTCTATCTACCAGGTCCTTCCAAACAGCATTTAAATATGCTCAAGACTCTCCTATCTTAAACTTCATCCTCATTTTTTAAACAACTATCCAAGCTCTCTACTCCCCATTCACAAACTTTTCAAGATAATTATCTTCAGTCACATTTTCTGCTACTTCACCTCCAAGTCCTCAGCCTTGTGCAATGACATTTTAACCCCATGGAGTTGTTCTCAACAACATCACCAATGCCCTCCATGGCACAAAGTTCAAAGGACTCTTTCATGTCCATTTTGTTTAACATTCAAGTGACATTGACCACCACTGTCCCCTTTTTTCCTTCTTAGAAAATTTGTTTTGGTTTCTATGGCAGGAGTGAGAAAAAACTCGAGGCATGAGGAATGGTTCTTGCCCAATAGCTGTGCACAAGGTGGTTCCAAGGCCAGAATGCAGGTAATGAAGACAAGGATTATTGAGAAGTTGTGAGGACCCAACTTAGGCTCTGCAGTCTGAACGTATAATGGGTGCAATTTGGATGACAAGGTGGCTTTCTCAGACAGCGTTAGGTATCAGAGGGACAAGAGGAAGCTGCCAAGAGCAGGGATAGGGACCAAGGTGCATTTCTCAGAACGATGGACTGGAAAGACAAGAATGTGGAAAGGAGAGGAGCCAAGGCCTTGTAGGTGGCCTTCCTGTGCTAATGGAAAAGTCTGTACTTAGGGCCCCAGTTGGAGAGTGAAGCACTAGTGGAGGAAGGGAGCTAGGCTGGAAGAACCCTAAGGCCTTGAGAGCCCAGAGAGACCATGGAAGTGGGGAGGGAAGGTTTTTGGGTGCTGGGAGAGGGGAGAGGTTGTGCTTCTGGCCTGTATCTCTTGGGAGCAGAAAATAGTTTGGAGGTATGAAGGTCTTGGTGGGGAGTTGTATTTATGGGAGTCCAAGGGAGAGGGGCGAAGGGGCCCATGCATCTCAAAGGATGATGGGCTGGGGGGCAAGGGGAGACAAGGCCACCATAAGGGCCCAGAACACGGCTCAGTGAGGAGAGGAGACTGAGTCATGGAAGAAGGGGTAAATGTACATACCAGTGGAAGGAAGGGAGGCTGACCCATGAAGACAAACTTTCTGGAGAGCTCCTGGGAAAGGTCTGCCTAAACTTTGGGCAAGTGCCTTCATTGCTTCAAAACCAATTTTCTCCTGTTTGACATCTTAACTGCCGCAGCATCAACAAGAACTTTAGGGAGAAGAGTACAATCTGAGCTTCATTTGAAGGACTAGGGACATGGGTGCTATTTTTATTATTTCTTCAAGCTTATAAGAAGAGAAACAGGTATGGAAATGTACTGGATAGTGTGAAATAGAATTTTATTTCTCTACTGTGGCTAGATATTTGAATGCTTAGAGACAACACAATTCTCTTCCATGACAATCTATTTTATTTTATTTATTTTTTTATTTTTATTTTTTTTAATTATGCATTTTTTTAATGTTTATTTATTTTTGGGACAGAGAGAGACAGAGCATGAACGGGGGAGGGGCAGAGAGAGAGGGAGACACAGAATCGGAAACAGGCTCCAGGCTCTGAGCCATCAGCCCAGAGCCTGACGCGGGGCTCGAACTCACGGACTGTGAGATCATGACCTGGCTGAAGTCGGACGCCCAACCGACTGTGCCACCCAGGCGCCCCAATGACAATCTATTTTAAATGGTGATAAATTAATATTATTCACTTACTTGTTAACTATCTGTTTCCCTTACTAGAATGGAGTTCCATGAGGACAGAGATTTTGTGAGTCTTCTCATTGCTGTATTTGCCATGCTTACAACAGTGCCTTGCACAAAGTGGGCCTGGCCATCTATAAATGTCTAAATAAAAAAGTGACAAAAAATAAAGATGGAATGCTCGAATTGTACCTTAAATAGGGGCACCTTGGAGGACTTTGAAAATGGAAGAGAAAAAGAAAAACAACTGCAAAGATGCCCATAATTCTTAGGAGAAAATAATTGTAAAGGGGGAAGAGAACAAAACATATAGTCTCAAGATGTCAATATACCAATGGAGCATGGGGCATGAAGACAGCAGCAATGGTATTTTTAAAATTAATTAATTAATTTTTAAATATATTTATTTAAATTATAGTTAGTTAACATACCATGTAGTATTGGTTTCAGAAGTAGAACCTGGTGATTTATCTCTCACATATGATACCCAGTGTGCATCCCAACAAGTTCCCTCCTTAGTGCCTATCACCAATCTGACCCATTCCCCCACCCATTCCTCCTGCAGCAACCCTCAGTTTGTTCTCTATTTATGAGTCTCTTATGGTTTGCCTCCCTTTCTCTTTTTATCTCATTTTATTTTTTCCTTCCCTTCCCCTATGTTCATCTGTTGTGTTTCTTAAATTCCATATATGGGTGAAATCATATGACATTTGCTTTTCTCTGATTTATTTCGTCCAGCATAATATACTCTAGTTCTACCCATGTTATTGCAAATGGCAAGATTTCATTCTTTTTGATTGCTGAGTAGTATTCCATTATATATATAAATATATATATTTATACACACACACACACACACACACACACACACTACATCTTCTTTATCCATTCATCAGTTGATGGACATTTGGGCTCTTTTCATACTTTGGCTATTGTTGGTAGCACTGCTATAAACATTGGGATCCATGTGCTCCTTCGAATCATCAGTTTTATATCCTTTGGATAAATACCTAGTAGTGCCATTGCTGGGTCATAGGGTAATTCTATTTTTAACTTTTTGAGGAACTTCCATACTGATTTCCAGAGTGGCTGCACCAGTTTGCATTCCCACTAACAGTGTAAAAGAGTTCCTCTTTCTCCACATCCTCACCAACATCTATTGTTGCCTGAGTTGTTAATTTTAGCCATTCTGACAGGTGTGAAGTGGTATCTCGTTGTGGTTTCGATTTGTATTTTACTGATGGTGAGTGATATTGAGCATCTTTCAATGTGTCTGTTGGCCATCTGGATGTCTTCTTTGGAAAAGTGTCTATTCATGTCTTCTGCCCATTTCTTAACTGGATTATTTGCTTTTTGGGTGTTGAGTTTGATAAGTTCTTTATACATTTTGGATACTAACCCTTTATCTGATATGTCATTTGCAAATATCTTCTCCCTTTCTATCAGTTGCCTTTTAGTTTTGTCGATTGTTTCCTTTGCTGTGCAGAAGCTTTTTATCTTGATGAGGTCTCAATAGTTCATTTTTGTTTTTATTTCTCTTGCTTCCAGAAACATGTCTAGTAAGAAGTTGCTGCAGGCAAGGTCAAAGGGGTTAGCAGCATTGATATTTAAACACAAAAAAGGTAAATATAATGTCATAGGTGTCACTAAGATTCGCAAAGATGTGACTCACAGTGGGAATTGACTTTGGGAATGCATAATTTGTCCACAATGAGCAGCTCTGGTAGACAAGGAGGTAAGAGAGCATTTAAAGCAAGCAGATATTCAGGGCCCCACTGCCAAACTCAAAGAAAGGCCAGTGGGCAGGGACAAAAACCACCCAGTGCTTTCCACATGCTGCCTCAGTGTTTATTTCATGAATGAATGAGTGAATAAGTGATAAAATCCTCTTGTGGGAGCAGAGCACAAAACACCTAGCCTTTTGGGTGTTGGGAGGTCATAGTCATTATGTGGATTTCAAAGCAGAGCTAGAGGGAAGGGCTGCCTGTAATAAGGGCTGCCTGGCAGATCCCTAAACCCTATTTCTTACATGTTTTATATGACTCTGCACTACTTAATTCAGCTGGTTGCTTCTTTCTCATCCCACCAAGTTCCTCCACATATCTGCTCCAGCTACGCTCTTAGCTACCTTCCTGAATGAATCCTTGTGCTAGAAAGCTCCAGAAGGTCCAGCTTCTGAAAATTTTAGGGTTTCTTATCTTACTCCAGCTGAGCTGGAAGAAGTTATAGTTAGTTGGTACCTAGAATTGTATCTAGCCCCTAATGTTCACTGTAATCCATCCCATCTCACCCAAAGCCCTCCCACACTCACACATTATTGAGGGAGAAATCAAGGCCTAGAAAATGGAGGGCACTTGTTTAAGTTCCATGGTGAAAAACCTGGGACCAGAGTCCGAGGTTCCCAACTCCTGGGTTAGTACTTTTCACCATCTCTAAGCCATTGCCTTTGGCAAGTGCTGATTTTCTCTATTTACTTTGGCTTCAGCTCCTCCAAGGTACATTTTAAAAAGTGCTCTCCCTTGTCACTCATTTCATCCTTGCTCCTTCGTACTATACATATAAAATTTTTAATAGATTCTCCTTACCCATATTATTAGTCCCTGTCCTCTTTGTCTCCCCTCACTACCCACTCCCTGACCCCAGAATATTTTCCTTTAATAAAAAGGCTCAGTATCTTCTGTTGGAATACTCAGCAAAGTCAGAAAAAAAAGGCTTCAAGTTGATGAGATTATATGTAAAGAGGGGTGAGCAGGCTTTACAATCACTGGTAGCATTTAGTGTGCTGTTCTGGGAAAAGTACTACAGGTGTCTGGAAGATAGACTAAGATGCTAGTCAATGTCTATATTACACATTTCTTTCAGAATACAGAAATATTCATTTTTACTCATTCAAGAAATGAGTATGTTAAAAATTTAATGCCAAAGATTTGAAGGATTGGCTTAAATCCCCTGGAAATACACGAGAGCAAATTCCAGGTTGGCCAGAGATTTAAATGTGAAAACTAAAACTATAAATATGCAGAAGATAATAGAGGTGAATATTTTTATATTTTTATACTCTTGAAGTACAGAAGGCAACATTTTCTAGTGTGATTTTGTCTAGCATAACTTTAAAGACAGAAGCCATAAAGTAAAAGATTGAGAGATTCCATTACACATAAAACTAAAACTTTTGCACAACACACAGAAACAACACTTGCAAGCAAAACTGTAACATACATGACAGAAGAGTTAACAGTCTTAATAATTTAAAAGCTTAAAAAAATCTATAAGAAAAAGATAAACAACTCAACAGAAAAAATAAGCAAAGGACATGAAAGGAAAAGTTACCAAAGTTAATAAAAATTTGAAAAGGTGTTCAATCAAACTATTAATCAGAGAAGTATATTGCATGTATGAGTGTAGATTCTGAAAATTTTCTGCAGGGCAATCTGGAGAAGTGTGTGAATCAGACAATGATGCGAGAGCCTTGTTTACAAAAACAACATATAAGAAGAAATTAAAATGTCTATTAGTAGGATTTAGTTAATTAAATTACTGGTGCACGAATACAAGTGGATGTTATAAATGTATTAAAATGATCATGTAAATCTCTATGTATTGACTTAAAAAATGCACTCAGCATATTACTAAGTGAGAAAATCAGGTTACAAAAACAATATGCATAAAATAATCTTTCTTTTTTTGTGAAAAAATTTTATTTGCCCATGATAAATGCCTGCACCTACATCAACATTTTACTTATGTGATTTTCATTGTCCTCTTTATATTTTTTGAATTGTCTAAAAATATTTCAATGATAATAACAATCTATTTTGTTCATTTAACATTATAATAGTGTTTACATATGCCAGGCACTGTTCTAAGAACTATACTAATATTTACTAATTTTCCCAGAACAGAAAAATGTAAGTAATAAAGCATTTCCATGTGGGAGGTAGAGTGGAGGGGGGCATCTCAGAAGTGAGAGGATGCTGGTTAATACGAGACTCTTATAGAAGAAATCCACCATGTTTTGACTCAAAGCCATCTCCTTTTAATGACACAACGAGGTCAGCAGGTCATGGGAGCCCCATTCCTTTGCCTTTCTCTCATTCTTTTTAATGATGGGACAACTAATTAGCCATTAAGGATTAGCCAAAGAGGGCTTAAGCAGAAGAGCATGCTGGAGCCAAGAGAGGGGGGCTTCCAGTCACACAGGCCCTGCTTTATGGGCCACATTACTTAGAAGCTGTGTGATATGAAGCAAGTTGCTTCACTTTTCAGAATTTCAGTTTCCTCATCTGTAAGGTGAGGGGGCAGAGCTAGAATGTTTATATCATGAGACTGTTTGTTTCCTAAATCTGAGCTCCCTCACTTTTCCCTCTTATTTAAAGAGATAAGAAGATCATTTCAGCACTCTCTGGTCTGGGCCACTGGGACTTCAGAAAGTCTTACATCCATTTAAGGCTAGCTTACCCCTAGAACAAGCTGTGAAGGCAACCTTGGCTTATCTGTTGAGATCCTTATTCTTATTCTCAGAGTTCCAAATGTTTCACATTTTCAAATGTGTTTGTTGTCCTTTTTGTTAAACCTGCTCTGGAGGCATTATCAATAAACAAGGTGTTTGATTACCACATGGATAGTCTGCTTGAAACATTTATTCTCTGTCCAGAAACACCTCTAAAGATGGATCCCTTTTGCAAATTACCAACAAACTCTCTTGGTCTTGTCCATCTCAGCCTTAAACTGCCCAAGAATGTATTCTTCTCCCCAACTCCACAAATTTTTAACCTCTTCCCTTCCCCCCACCTGATTATCTCATACTTTTGAAAGTAACATCAAGATGTGGAACATAACAGGCATGGCTTAGGGGCAGGGGTAAGGTCAGGCCATGGGTTTGGCCTGGCCCTACCTGGAGGCTTGGATTTAATAATGGGGAGGCTTCTAGACTGTTACATATGACAGGTCCTTTAGAGAGCATCATCTTCGTTCTACAGATGGTAAGACTGAGCTCCAGAAAGGGGCGGGGTATTAAAAGGTCATGGGAGTTATTGGTGGAAACAAGACTGGTTCTAAAGACAACACAAAATAATTTTATCAATGTCAGCTCAACCAACTCTTTTTGCTCATTTATTCAACAAATATTTATTGAATGTCTACTTTGTATCTAGTACTAAGGATATAGCAGTAACAAGATAGACATGATTCCTGTCCCTACAAATGTATGAACCTACGGTGCTCATGGTATGGTAGGGGAGACACAGTTGAGTCCCAGAAAAGTTACAAGAGGTAGTACAGCATGGTAGGTAGAGGCACAGTCTCTAGAGCTGCTCTGCCCAGTGTTCTGATTATCCTTCTGCCATTTAATAGCTATGCGAATAAGGCAGTTTCATTAACTTCTTTGCATTTTGGCTTCCTCATCTCTACAGTGGATGTATTAACAAGGTTTTGCAAATAAATCAGTTACAGCAATGCCTGCCACACAGTAAGTGATCAAAACTGTTAGCCAATACAGTTATCATCACTATGAAACCACATAGAGAAAGTACTAAGAAGTCTATTTTGAGTACCCAAAGTAGGTGTTCAGCATCTTAACTGGAACCATCAGAAGGTGGTGGAGAGCCAGGGACTAGCAGGAACAGAATCCATTCAAGCCCCTTCCTCCCTTGCATATAGGAATCTGGAAAGGGCTTCAGTACTGGCTCCACATGCCAGATGACCTGGTCAAGTGTTTTCATCTTTCAAGCTTCAGTTGCCATGGTTGTGATGGAGGGAAGTACATCTGGTCACCTCTGTTATTACTGCCAGCTTAGTCAAAAAGAATTATCACAGCCTAGTGTTAAAATGCTATGGAAGAAACCACTACCACACAGATTTACTCTCCAAGTTCCCCCGGGGGAGGGGGGCATTCTTGTTCTTTCTTAATGAGTTCTCTCTTACACAATTTGGTGCTTTTCAAAGGATGCCTGTGAAAGACACTACTAAGACATAGTCTTCATGGCTTTCAACAATGAAGTCTTGTTATTTCTCTACCTTCACACCACCTCTGCAGCTGGTCTCATTTGATTAGTAAATAAGCTCTTTTCCTTGCTTGGACCATCCTGGTATTTTTCTGTCCATTTTAGGATGCTTGTCACTCTCTCATTGGAAATTTAGTTCTGTGCTTATGCAGTTTGTCTGGGAGACTGGGAACAACTTTAGGATGGGAACTCAGCGTCTTTCCCTGGAAACTCCTCAGAGTTCTTAACACAGAGACTTAAAAAGACAAGGACCAATATAGTGGTGTGTTTGAGGAATAAGTTCTGCATGGCAAGGATTGTATGGATTTTGACCATCTGCATTACAGTTGCCTGGGGGAAACTGATTTGGAAATGTAGATCAAAAGCCTCCTCCCTATCTATATGAATCAGAATCTTGGAAGAAGAAGAGTAGTAGTCTGCATTTTTAACAGGTACCCTAGATGATTTGAATGCATCCTGCTGTCTGAAGATTGTTGGGTTCGACTGTTGTGTATTCAGTTGAAGGCTCAGTGGGACAGCAATTCACTTTCCCAGTTGTCAACTAGAAAACTGATCTAAGTGAGTTTTAAGGTACTCCTCAGCACTAATATGCTCTGCTTCCAAGAATAAGATTTTGGAAAATCTCTTTGTGTTTCCAACTACAACAAATGCCTCCGTGTACATCTCTGCAAAGTGGACTTCTTAAAGCAAACTATAGTATCAGATCCCTTCTGAATGGCTTCAATGAGTTATTTGGGTAATTCCAGCTTTGGGAAGAATTCCAATAAATCATCACCAAATTCCAAACGCCACTGGGGAAGAGCAACTTCTTTTCTTCCTTCCTGGCCCAGGTTTTGGAAACAGCTCTCTCCTTTCCTCATGCCTCCAGCAGGAATGCATTTGGATGGAGTGTCCCAGTTCAGGCCCTCACTCATCATCACCACTCCCTCCCTGAGACTCCTGTACCAGTGCCCTTGCTAGGCTCCCTGGTTTGACGCTGTTTCCTTTTCCCCTCTTTGTCAAGACAGGTGCTCCCACCAGACCCAAGTCCTGATGGTGGCTCTCCCCTGGGTCACACAGCTTCCTATAGCTTTCCATCAATCACCTAGAGCAGAAAGCTCAAAGTCTAGATTACTGAGACTGCTATTGAAGGCATTGCCTTCTCACAAGCACCTTATGCTCTAGTTCACTGTTTCACAAAGTGTGGTCCTGGGGCTAGTGGCTTTAGAGTCACCTGGAAGTATTTCTAAATTTGTGACCCTGCACTGTGGCATTTTCACTATCAGAGTTTTACAACTCTACAAGTTCCTGCTACTCCAAAGTTCCCTGTGTTGCTAGGCACTACAATGTATTTGCCTCAGAAACCCCATCATCTTTAAACAAACTCTGAGAAGTCTTATTTCAGTTTTACTGGTTTGACCTTTAATCTATTTTTCCTAACATCTTCAGATGGAGCCAGTGGAAGGTCAGTGGACCAGAGCTAGCTAGAGCCCAATATCCTAGCCTAGATAGTAAGATTCTGATGTCAAGCCAGACAGTCAAGTCTGAGACACAGATCTTATGGGAAAGCTGAGAGTCTGAAGCCAAGATGATGAGCTGCAGATGCCAGAATTAGGATTATATATAGAAGATGGAGCCCTAGTGTCAGAAACCAGGCTGAAACAGGATTGGAAGAGGGACATGTTTGGAAGCAGTGAAGTTGCCAGCATTTGAAGTCAATAGTGTTGCGTTACACTTGTCTCTGTTATTGATCATGAGATGTATGACTCTGAACAAGTCATTCCTCCAACTTAACACCTTTTGATGGATCCACTGCCTACAGAATAAAGATCAACACCTGTATCTTTGCTTATAATACACTAATACAGTATGGTCCCTTCTACATATTCATCCTCATCTCCTTCCATTCTCTCTCTGTGTGACCTGATCAATTATCTGGACTTACTGAACTACTTGCAGTTCTAACACAGACAGATGACTTTCCATTTTCTGAATATTTTAATACTCTATCTCTTGCCTGGATGCCATTGCTTCCTCCTGTCTGTCTCCTTTTTTTGGTCTAAGTCTTCTCTTCCATGAATCTTTCCCTGACTCTCACCGTGGAATATGTGTTCTTTTCTGTGTCCCCAAGGCATCCTCCCTCCTCTTCCAATGAGTTTAGTGGTAGTCTTTTTTCTCTGTCCCTTTTTTTCTTCATAGAGGGTGAGCAATTTGAAGACAACCTGATCTCAGGACCCTGTGCTCTGCCAGTATCCTCTGAAACATTCACCTAGCAGAGGGCCTAATGCAGAGTGGTCACTCAGGAGATATTGTTTAAAGAATGCATGCATGAAAAAATGTATAAGATGAGTTGAGATCAGACTACAGTGGACCAGATTAAACAAAACAAGATAAAATGTGATATTTATGAAAGAGCAGAAAAAGATGGAAAATAAGGCCCTCAGTCTTCTTCCTCAGGTCATTGTGTCGTCTCAAAAATATTGTTTCTACCTGTGACTTTATCTGTGAGAGTGGCTCAACCAACTCTGTTCATGACCCCCTCTACATCTTCAGGCCTCAAGTTGGAGGTGGAGGTGACAGGGCCAAGAAAACCTTTGCAGAAGAGAAATATGCTCATAAATGTGTGCACTCTGCTTTCAGTAGATTCCTCCATAGGTTGGCTGAAGCCACCGTCCCAGTGATGGTCTCTTCCATCAAGCTTGTTTTAACATGGTGTTAGAAGCATATTATATCAGTCTAACTACAAAAATCTATTACCCTTTATACTCTGAAACTTATTAAATTCCATTTTTGGGAGAAAATGGGAGGCAGCACGATGGCATCTATAGGAAAAATAACAACAACAGCAACAAAAATAATTTTTAAAAACCTGTCTTTGTGGATGCTGGCTTTTTTTCTAATCTTGACCAGTCCAAATTTCAACAGTTGCTACAGTTTTACAATTGCTTCACAACAGTGAATAGGTCCCTGGGACCAAAGGGTTCCCCTTATGCACATTTATAGCATATGATAAAATCAACTGAAAATGGAAATAAACAGATTGGTGGCATATTTAAATACATTTGCCTGCTGCAAATTTAATAGGGTTTTCATTAAATATGATTGTGCTCAGGACCACATAAAACATGAGTTATAAGGAACAGGGTCAAATATTCTGCTATATAAGTACCTCAAACTTCACTTAATTAATAGATATGATTGTAAAAGCAAAAGCCAAAACCAAATCTCAGTTGCTACTTATTCCTGGAGCCAGCCATCGACACATCTTCCTTGCAGCAATTTGTAAACCCAACACTTGCTCTTACTGTGGCAAGACTCACTTTCCGTTCTCCTCAAAGAAATCATAGTAGTTTTTGGTATTTTTTTCTTGGTTCCTTGAAAGACAGAGGCTAGATCTCTTCAGCCCTTCATGCCTTCATGAAGAATGTTGACCTCTTGTGGGCCAGAGGCTCTTTTCAAATAGGAGAAATAATATTCGTGTTCCCGAGGGCTAAATGCTTTACTCTCTATGAATATTCCTGTTCAGTCCTATAGTTTAGCTTCTTATGGGGTGTTAGAATAGACCAGGTTAATGTTGTGGTTATCCTCACATTTCAGTAGCTTAAAATGATAGAAGATTTTTTTCTAGACACTCAAAAGTGCAATGCAAATGTTTCTGACAGGCTGGCTCTTCTGGGTAGCTCTTCTTAAAATGAAGACTCAGAAACTCTTAAGATCCTTCCATTTCATGATGCTGTTATCTTAATACATTTGAGGGAAAAAACTGGAAGGGGAAGAAAAATGTGAAGGATAACACACCCAATGCTTCACTACCTTGGCCTGGGAGCGACACACATGACTTTTGTTCACATTCCGTTACCAAAAGAAAAAAGCATCTAGATGCAAGGGATGATGGAGAAATGCAGCCATTGGCTGAGAAACTAATTTCCATTCTATGTTGTGGAATGGGAACAAAAATAGCTACCTAACCACCTCTACCTCAGGCTCCCAAATCTGTATTTGTCCCAACATTTATTTATTTATCCATTAAAAAAATATTTATTAGGCTTCTACTCTAAGATAGGTAACAGGAATTCGCAAATGAATCAGACAGGACTTCTACCACCAAGAAATACACAGCCTAGTGGGGGCACAAGTACACCCTGTTGCTTTCCTCCTGCCAATTTAACAATCATATGATGTCCAGTTACCCAAGGACAGAGACTTCTCAGTGACTGGTCTCCAGAACCTTCATACAAATGTGATATTTTTGTCCTTCATGGGCAGAGGGTCAAGTGCTTCCATATGTTGAACCTTAAGGGGAGCCTGGGTGGCTCAGTTGGTTAAGCGTCTGACTTTGGCTCAGGTCATGATATCACAGTCCGTGAGTTCCAGCCCCACGTCAGGCTCTGTGCTGACAGCTCAGAGCCTGGAGCCTGCTTAGGATTCTGTGTCTCCCTTTCTCTCTGGCCCTCCCCATTAATGCTCTGTCTCTCTCTGTCTCAAAAATAAATAAACATTAAAAAAATTAAAAAAAAGAATATTGAACCTTAAGGAAATCCCTCTATAACTCCAGTTAGGATTCTCCTCTCTCCTATTATTCCCATCCTTGATGATCTTCTTGGCTGTTCCTTTGCGCGATATTGCTCTGAAAGTAAAACCTAATATAACTCAGTGACAAACAAAACCTGTTATTACATCACGCTTACATCATTTTCTGCTTAAAATCTTTCAAGTGGGTCCCATAACTGAGATCAAACTCGATACTTACTCCCCCGGCCCATAAAGCTCTTCATGATCTGGCCATTGCAACCTCATATCCTGCCACTCTCATCACATGCCAGCTGCATTGGCCTTGCCATCCCTCAAACATGCCAAACTTATTTTTACCCCTCAATGTGCTATACCCTCTGCCTGGAGAGATTTTCCACTACTTTTTGCCTAATTTGTGCCTTTTTGTCATTCGGATTGCACGTCAAATGTCATCTCTGCAGAGAAGCCTTTTCCTATTACCCAGTCAATTCCAGTTTTATTATCTTGTTTTTGCACACTGCACAGCACATACAACTCTGTGAAATTATCTTCTTTGATTATCTTTGTGTGTCTTGGGGCTGTCTACTCCAACTCTGATGGCAGCTCCATAGCAGCAGGGAGTTTGTTTGTCTTGTTCTTTTCTCAATCTCTATCCCCAGAATAGTGGGACATAGCAGCTTCTCAGTGTAGGCTTGTTGCATTGATGTGTGCATGCATGAATAACTGGACATTGTCCCATTGCTGAGTTCTTGTCACCACTTTTGTCACTAATGTCAATGCCTTCACCAACTCCATTGCTATCACTGACATTGTCGGTGTCTCCACAGTTCTCTTTTCTTTGCTTGCCTTGGACAAATAGACAAGGAAAACTCAGAGCAACACTTTCTTCTTTCTTAAAGTGAAAGTACTTAGTGATAACTTTGATAATGAGAATCTTAAAATACATGTGAGATCCAGGAACAAATTTTAAAAAAGCTCTACCATAGCTGAAAGGGTTGTCACAATGCTCATATACTTTACTTCCTACATTTTACTCATAGATTTGGATTCTCTGGACTTTTACTTTAGACACAGTTGTAAAAAGTTAATAGCACTTTCTCTGGACTCATTGTTGGTTCCTCCTCCTCCCATCCCCTAAATAGATTTTTTCCCTTAAAATTCTGTTCTTGGTACTCTTTTTTCTCTCTTTACATGCTTTATTTTAAAAATATCACTTGGTTTCAATTATTATCTCTATGATATTCATTCCCAAATCTTTTTGGTAGCCCCAATATCTCCAAAGAGCTCCAACTGCTTCCTGGGCAGAGAATGCCACCCAAGTGTTCAGTTTGAACTCTCAAACTCAGTATACGTGAATTGAAACTCACTCATCTCCTTTCTCTCACACCTCCTCCCACCAGCCTGCCCCCAACTTAATATCTCTATTTTTGTTATAGCCAAATCAGCCTGAAGCCTCAAGGTCAAATGTTATTTCTGACTACTCTCTATGCCTTGTTCCCTACATACAATTGGTGGACTTATGTCAATTCTACTTTTCTAATATCTCTCCTCTCAATTCTTTTTTCAGGTCTCATTGCCAATCATCTGAAACAATAATTTTTAAAAAATTTTTTAACGTTTATTTATTATTGAGAGACAGAGAGACACAGAGCATGAGCATGGGAGGGGCAGACAGAGGGGAAGACACAAAATCTGATCCAGGTTCCAGGCTCTGAGCTGTCATCGCAGAGCCCGATGCAAGGCTCGAACTCACAAACCACGAGATCATGACCCAAACTGAAGTCGGATGCTTAACTGACTGAGCCACCCAGGCGCCCCTGAAATAGTAATTTTGATTATCAACTCCTTACTCAAAATCTTCAATGGTTATTTTCTATAAAAAAAAAGAGTCTTAATTCTTCAGCCTGCCATTCAAGGACTTCCACAGCCTAGTCCTACTTTCCTTTCTGACTTTAATTCCTCTTTTTACTCTAACTAAAATGAATTCCTTGCATTTCTTTCAATACACCCTGAGACTCATTGCCTATATATCTGTATTCAATTTTTTAACAAATATTTATTGAACATCTCTTATGTGTTAGGTCTTGGCATTTTGGTCATAGTTCTCTTTCTACCTGAAATGCTCTCCTCTCAGTCTCCATGTTTCCAACATTATCAGTTTCAAGAACCAGTTTAAATGCTTCCTCCTCCAAGTAGTCTTCTCTGATACCCCAGCCATAAGTGATTTATTCCTCTTCAGAATACCCATGACACATTTTCTGTCCTGCTCTTAGAGAGTCTATTACTCTGAATGGAATGGAATCAGTGTCTGATTCCCTCTGTGGTCCCCACTTTTCACATATTGGCTGTTCAATAAATGCTTAATAAATAAGTAAATGAATGAGTGAGTGATGCTTGAGGCTTGCTCCTCTGTTTTCCCATATTAGAAGCAGAGTGCGGTGCTTGAGAGTTGGGGTGGTTGATAGACTAGTTAGTAGGAAAGTTACATAAAATCTACACAAAGCTGACACAAATACTCAAAACATAGTTTGGGGCCATTGAGAACATGAGGTCGTTACCACTGCCCTGTGTATTGCCCAATGCAAAAATTTTATTTTAGAATGATGATTCTTGGGCATTGCAGAAAGTGGGACTTTGAATATTATTCTCTTTAGATAACAGGCAAGTTTATAAGCCATCTTGCAGGATTTCATAAAAAATGATTACAATGATTTTTAAAGTGTTCCTGGATTTAAAAGGGGTTTATTAAGTTATGTGCAAAGTTCATGTCTGAGGAATACCTCATTTCCAGCAATGCTGGTGGATAAATGAAGCATTACTTTAATAGATTAAACCACACATTTTGTATATCTAATTTCTCTTTCCATTCCCTTCCCTCCTCAGTATGTTATGCATAGTGAAGGAAAAAAAGAAAGATGCTTTTTAATACTCTAATTAAATGTCAAACCATTACCCAGGTAGCCACAGGACAGTGTCCTCAGCACACCTGTCAAGGCTGCTATCCATCAACTTTCCCCTTCTAGGCAGAAATGTGATTACTTCTTGGAATGATGTCAACAATTTCTAACTGTAGAAAGTTGATCTAGTTTGATATTACTCACGAAGGGATATATTACTGGAAATATGATGGATTTAAAAGACAACTATATTCTGATTGTATTTTGGTTAAGGATAAGAAATCAGTACTTGAAATGTTGACCTTTCTTTCTTCTTTCTGGGCCTCAGGTACACAAGTTGTATTAACTGTGTTAATGATAAATTTCCTTTTATGGCACTTCATCATCCTTAGATCATGTAAAGTTTTATTTATTTATTTATTTATTCATTCATTCATTCATTTAAAAAATATAACAAATACCTATGAACCCAACACCCAACCTTGGCAAACTACAAAAAACTTACATCTACCTATGTGATCCTCCCTCATCCCATAACCCTGCCTTCCCACTCCCCTTCAAGAGAAAACCACTATTCTGAATTTTCCGTTTATCACCTCCGTGCTTTTCTTTTTTCTCTTGCTTTTTAAATACTTTAGTTCTACATATATGTACTTAGAAACAATATATTGTTTAGTTTGACTTATTGCATTTTAATGAGGATACCAATAGCAAATAGTGTTCCGGGACTTGTTTTTCATTAGTCAAATTTATGCTATATTCATCTACATTGTTTTTGGTAACTGAAGCTCATTATTTTTCACTATTATAGAATATTTCAATCCAAGAATAATTATTTATCTTTTCTTCTGTTTCTGGGTATTTGGGTTGTTTCCATTTTTTTTTTTTTGCTATTATAAACAGTGCTGCTATGAATATTCTTATATATGTCTCTGTGAGCACATGTGCAAGAATTTCTTTTTGAGTCTTGGGTATGCAAATTTTGCAATTTACCAGTAAATACCAAATTGTTTCTTAAAGTGATAGACTTAGGTACACCACCAATTTGTAAGAAATTCTCTTAGTCTTAATGTTAGTGTAGTCAAATTTATCAATCTTTTCTTTCGTGGTTAGTGCTTTTATGTGTGGGCCTTCTTTAAGAAATTTTTCCTTAATATAGGTCAGAAAAGCATTCCCTTCTATTGTCATCTAAAATTCTTAAAGTTTTATTTTGGACTTCAAAGTATTGAATCCATCTGGAGTTAATTTTTCTGTATGATGTGAGGTAGGGACTCAATTTTTTTTCTTTTCTTTTTTTTTTTTTTTTGCACTCTATATATTGAACAGTATTGAATGCTTTCATATCTATTCTTTTGAATTTATTTCCCCTGAGTCTCCTAGTAAAAATTCTTCTCTGAGAATGTCTATTTTGTTCTAACTAAGCTAAGAAAAGTGGAGTTTTCCACACCTAGGTTGGTATAAGGAGAAGAATGAGCAGTAGTTGTGGCCACTTTTCTACATGTGTTGGTGAGATTGGGGCTGCAATAGTACCATGCTCTGCTTTAGAGCACTGACTCAGAAGTCAGAGAGCCCTAGGTTCAAATCCTACCTCTTCCACTTGCAAGCTGTGGAACCTAAGGCAAGTTATTTGACAACTTTGAGCCTCAGTTTCGTTGAAAACTAAGAATAAGGGTATGTTCACCTTATAAGACCACTGTGAGAATTAAGTGAGAAGGTGAATGTAAAAGATCCAGCTGAAGACCCAGCATGTATAGTCAGCTTGAGTAAGGAAGAGCTGGGATTATTATTAGGGCCTTTAGCCCAGTTTGGTTGTCCCCACCACTTCCAATCTTGTTTGCAAGTCTGGTCATGATAGTTGAAGAGCATCTCTATATCTTTAAAACATACCTATATATCATTACATACATATGTACTTAATACCTATGTACCTGTATATACCTATATATATCAATATATATCTATATATCTTCCAGTGTTAATGACTGAGAGATTGAGGGACAGAGTGTCAGAGGATGGTTGCAGTTACTGTTGGGAAAGATTGACACAGATTTCCTTCAGGTTCTGCCAAAGCGCATTGCTTATCCTATCCTATCCTATCCTGTCCTGTCCTGTCCTATCCTATCTCATCTCATCTCATCTCATCTCATCTCATCTCATCTCATCTCATCATCATCTTATCTATTTATTTATTTAATGTAATTTATTGCCAAATTGGGTAACATACAGTGTGTAAAGTGTGCTCTTGGTTTATTAAAGCTTCTAGACCATACACACTTCTTAAGTGAGGATGGCCTTATCAATTGAGGCTCATAGCCTGATTATTTATCACTTCCTCAGCATTATTCTAACACTGTTCTACTGCCTTTTTTCCATCTTAGCCTTTCTCTTTCTTTGTGGTTCTAAAGTACTTAATCACTCTATTTTCTCATTTTCTTATTGTAAAATTTTCTGATTTATTTTTTTGCATCTTGAGAAATACAAGCTGTATTCTACAACTTTTTATTTATTTTATGTCTTATACCTTTGAGAGTTAAACTTTGTATCTATCATTTCTCTTAGCACGAATCTTCCTTTCCATTGTACATGGGATTCTGCAAGTTGGTGTAGTTTCATATATAAGAATTTTGACTGAAAGGCATTTTCCATGGTTATTAAAAATAGACTTTCTTAAGCCATATAAAAGAGGATGTCCCCCTTTACTTTCAAGGTGCTACAGTAAAACTTTTGGCTGGTAAAGTCACTCTTAATATTATTTGCTTTATTTTTCTATATAGGAAAATAGCAATGGGGGTCTGTGATTTTTACAGTCTGTCCATATACTTTTCCAGAAGGGTCCTGCTGTTTTACATGTCTTCTGGGTGAGAAGGTCCTTCCTCACCGATATGCTTTCTAGAATTTGTTGCTGGCATTTACCCTTATTACTGCAAAGGATATTAGTAGATAATTATATCTTTTTACAAATTTAATTTGCATCTCTTGCAGGGTTTGTAAATCATATTCATTTTTGTTGCTATAATGATTTCAGGGACCAATTTGATGTCTTCAGGGAAGCACAGGGGTTATTTTCTTGCTTGTAAAAGCATTATACTCTGCTAGTGAGCAAAGGAGTTAGACTTTGATAGAAAAGCATATTTGTGTTATAGGTGAGATGACAGCAAGTTAGTTTGAAAAGAGCACTGGGTTCAGAATCCAAAGCCCATGACATTAGCTGTGTGGCCTCGGGTAAATCCTTCAACTCTCTTTACCTCAGTTTTCTCATCTGTAAAGCAGGGATATGGAGACTTTCCTTGGCTACCTCACAGATTTAGTGTGAGCCATGGAACATTGTGAGTGGAAGCATCTTGATATTATTATTAGTGTCGTTGTCACCACTGCCAGCACTACCAGCACTATTATTATTGCCCAGGTATTAAACAGGGAGAAAGTCTTCCAAGGCTATTGGTAGACACACCCACAATTCAAAGTATAACAGCAGCAATATCAACACCTAACATTTGATAAGCTTTTGCTGTGTGTACCAGACACTGTGTTAAGTGCCTTATATATTTATTCTCATATACTCCTCATAACAATCTTATGAGGTAAGTGCTTGCATTATCCATATTTTATAAATAAGGAAACTGAGGCACATAGAAGTTAAGCAGTTCATCCTAGGTCAGATCTGGAACTGAATCCAGGTGGCCTACCTCCTAGCCTATGCACTTAATTGTCTGCTCTATTAGGGATTGCCTGGGCCACAGTAATATGTGAAGAGAGCCCTGCAGATGTGAAGAATACTTCTATAGCTTACAGAATATTCCCCTAATTATTATCTCATATAAGCCTCATTTCTGACACATTTTTATTGACGGAGTAAAATAGCTTAAATATCTTAGTTAATATTATCCAGTCAGTGATAGGTATTACCTTAACTCTATCCATATCTCTTTATTTTTGAGAGACAGAGACAGCGTGAGTCAGGGAGGAGCCAAGAGAGGGAGGCACAGAATCCGAAGCAGGCTCCAGGCTCTGAGCTCTCAGCACAGAGCCTGATGCGGGCTCCAAGGCACAAGCTGTGAGATCATGACCTGAGCCACAGTCGGAAGCTTAGCCAACTGAGCCACCCAGGCACCCTGAGCGATATCTCTTTCTACTGCATATCATCACTGCCTCTTTAGGTGAACCGATCTTGCCTATTGGTAATCCCCCTCCCCTACTTCATTGCCCAACCTTTGCTTTCATTTTAAGGATAAAGAAATGCCTAAAGCATAAAGTTACAAATGATGAAAATCTTTTAGAAAAACCAGGGTCTCATTTGACGTTTCAACAGTTGGTTTCTCAGAGAATTCTAAATCAATACGACTAACCTTTCTTATATCAGACCATTGGATGCTCATTGAATGATTTCACAGGTCCCCAGTAAAGAAGCTGTTTTTTTTTAAGAAGCTGTTTTTAATATAAAGGAATCTCATTGAATATCCCAAGGATATTAAAGATATAGTCATCTTACTTCTGCAAAGAAGACTTCCAGATGACCAACCAGCACATGAAAAAATGCTCAACTTCACTCATCATCAGGAAAATACAAATCAAAACCACAATGAGATACCACCTCACACCTGTCAGAATGGCTAACATTAACAACTCAGGCAACAACAGATGTTGGCGAGGATGCGGAGAAAGAGAATCTCTTTTGATTTTTGGTGGCAGTGCAAACTGGTGCAGCCACTCTGGAAAGCAGTATGGAGGTTCCTCAAAAAACTAAAAATACAACTACCCTACGACCCAGCAATAGCAATACTAGGTATTTATCCAAGGGATACAGGTGTGCTGTTTCGAAGGGACACATGCACCCCCATGTTTATAGCAGCACTATCAACAATAGCCAAAGTATGGAAGGAGCCTAAATGTCCATCGATGGATGAATGGATAAAGAAGATGTGGTATATATATACAATGGAGTATTACTCGGCAATCAAAAAGAATAAAATCTTGCCATTTGCAATTACATGGATGGAACTGGAGGGTATTATGCTAAGTGAAATTAGTCAGTCAGAGAAAGACAAATATCATATGACTTTACTCATATGAGGACTTTAAGAGACAAAACAGAAGAACATAAGGGAAGGGAAACAAAAATAATATAAAAACAGGGAGGGGGACAAAACAGAAGAGACTCATAAATATGGAGGACAAACTGAGGGTTACAGGAGTGGTTGTGGGAGGGGGGATGGGCTAAATGGGTCAGGGGCATTAAGGAATCTAGCCCTAAAATCATTGTTGCACTATATGCCAACTAATTTGGATGTAAATTTAAAAAATTAAAAAATTAAATTAAAAATAAAATAAAGTAAAAGATGAAAACAAAAAAAACCCCAAAAAGTAAAAATAAATAAAGATATAGTCATCTTGATAATTCATTTTAGACATGTCTGTAGCCATGTTGTACTGATACGCACAGTGTGTTTATTTGTAAAAGACTTGGCATTTGGTAAAAGACTCCTGAGTATTAATAAGATGAAAAGACTCTGATAATGAAGAGACTGATACTTTACCCATGTCATATTCCAATGGTGAAGGTTTCCATCTATCAAAGAAATGATTGGTTCTTGTTTCCCAGGTCCCCAAAGACCACGTGTTATATTTGAATTTCCAGTGCCATTTCTTCTCTCCCTCTGGTTTTGTATTTGCTTCTTGATCTCTACAAAGTGGGAGTTTTCAAATACAACTTGAAATTTGAGTGGAAAAAGCAAGGCCCTCGGAGTAGTATGTAAGGCAAAGTAGTGGAGAATCTCTAATTAATACTTAGGCAGTGAAAATTAGTCACAGTCTCTCAGATCTTTCAGAACACACCCTTAGGCCACTGCATCATTAAGACCTTGAAATTACTCACTGCATTTTATTCAGGGAATATTTTAGCCTTCTGAAGTAAGATACTTGAGGTGTGAGATTGTGCTTTATTCCTCCCTGCGCTTACTCAGAGCAGGCATTGGAAGCATTTTCGTTCTGTTGATTCTCTCCCGGCTCCTGGTGAGTTTATCCAAGGAAGCTGTAAGTTGTGTAGATGACTCAAAATGAGCTTTTGAAACCCTAACCTGAAAACAGAAAGGGCTCTTAAAGACCTGTGTGGAGCCTCCATGAACAAGGCTACCCAGTTCATAGATTTATTAGGGAAATTCAGTCTTTTTTTTCCTTAAAGAAAAATGCTGCAGTAGCAGAATATCAAAGCTCCATTGACTCACAAATCATGGTTTGGAAGAACTATTTCAATCAGCACCGGATTATAGAGTCAAGCTCCTTGCAAGGAGGATCTCAGTAGCAATCAGAGCCTTTGGACTCCAACTGAGGGGACTATTTCAGGAAGTAGTGACTTCCTAAGGATTTCTGGGGATATCAAGCAGGGGATGGATGACCTCTTGGTTGGAATGCTGTCAGAGGTTTGGAGTGACAGAGATTTGAAGTCAATGGCTATTAAAAGTTTCAAGCAGTCTTAAAAGTCTAGGACTTTATACTTTTCTCCAATGGCAAATTTATGTAAGAAAGCAAACTCAGCAAATTATTAGATAGTTTGTATGGTGAAAATAGCCTGTGATTTTTTTTCAGGCTAAATTCGCCTAATCTTATTTTTATTGAATTGAATTTATATAATTCTAATAGTTTAGAACAGATAAAAATCTGAACCTAAAAGAATATCTCGGTAAAGCAAAGTTCCATAGGAAAGTGTTCAGTAACTGAAATCTAGATACCTCATTCACTTGTCTTTTCTGTTCTTTGGCAAGTTCCACTATCTTTGTGTCCTCTAGATCTCCTTTCAAGGAAGAATGTGCCTTTAAGCTGCAAGGTGTGCAGTGAGCTGATAGCTTGTGTGCCAAGGCCATGTTCTTCCTGGGCAGCTCCCAGGCAGTGACTATGAACAGTGAGGTCACTAGGCCCTGGCCATTTCTGCTCAATGTGGGGCTATTTTATTTTTTAATTTTAGTTAACATACAGAGCAATTTTGGTTTCAGGAATAGACTTCAGTGATTCGTCACTTACATACAACACCCAGTGTCCATCATAACAGGTGGCCTCTTTAATATCCACCATCTGTCTAGCCCATCCCCCATCCACCTCCTTCCTCATCAACCCTTAGTTTGTTCTCTATCATTAAGAGTCTCTTGTGGTTTGTTTCCCTCTCTCCTCCTTTTTCTCCCTTCCCATATTTTCATCTGTTTTGTTTCTTAAATATCACGAATGAAATCATATAGTATTTGTCTTCCTCTGATTGACTTATTTTGCTTAGCATAATGCATTCTAGCTCCATTCATGTCATTGCAAATGGCAAGATTTCTTTTTGATGGCTGAGTAATTTTATATATATATATATATATATATATATATATATATACACATATATATACCACCTCTTCTTTATCCATCCATAAGTTGATGGATATTTTGGCTCTTTCCATAGTTCAGCTATTGTTGATAGCTCTGGTATAAACATTGGGGTTTATGTGCCCCTTTGAATCTGAACTTTTGTATCCTTTGGATAAATACCTAGTAGTGCAATTGCTGGATCATATGATAGTTCCATTTTTAGTTTTTTGAGGAATCTCCATACTGTTCTCCAGAGTGGCTGCACCAATTTGTATTCAATGTGGGACTTCTCTAAGGGTTAGCCTTGGCTCTGGAGCTCTATGTTGGGGTGGCCAAAAGTTTGTTATCTCTGCATTGCACTTTGTGGTTCTCCCTGCTCAGTTCTGCTTCCTTTCCCCATTCCTTTATTAGAGGTCAGCTTTGCATTGCCCTCTGAAGACTCTGCCCATCCTGTCTCCTCCTCCTTTATCTTCTATAAGATTTATACTCTTAACTGCACCCCAGTATCTGTTTCCCAGAGGACCTGAACAAATGCAGCCCCGGATATGCTCCCAGACATGATGCTCCAATGTCACAACCTCCATGCATTATTCTTTTCCCTCAACCACCTATTCATCAGCTTCTCAGCTAACACTATCTCTTTTTCTGTGATTCTGGTAATTTCTTTTGGAATCACTGATTCCCAGAGTGTTCAAGCAGAAAAGACCCCAAGAAATTGTCAATAGACCTCCTCAGTTTATAGAGGATGTAGCTAAGGCCCAGAGATGGTAACAGATTTGCCAAAGGTCACAAGACTAGTGAGTAGCAAAATTGAAATAAGAACCCTGGTCTTTTGACTCCAAGTTTGGTGCTTTTCTAGTGTAGCACTTCGAAAAATTCTGCCTAATGTGGTCCTACATTTGTGACAGGGAATCCACCTTCTTAGTTTGAGTAGAAAATTTCCTTGAAGGCTCTGAAACCCAAATCAGCATCTTTAACCTCTACTTAATTTGGCACATCCGATGCTCACTAAAGCTGAACTATGCTTATTGTTCAACCACTTGGGAAGAAATGTTCCAACTTTTGTTGTGTTCCATTTCTAAATATAGTGACTTGGCTTCCACCATTAATAAACTTGCATTAAAAATAAAAAAAATAATAGATTTGCATTAACAAGGTCCTGACCTCCCTTGTGCCTTTCCTACTGTTTTGGGGTTTCCACAGAGAACCACCTAATGCAGCTCTTTATTCCTGCCTGGAGCTTCTTCCCTGTCTCCCTGCCTCCTTTTCTAGCCCAGGAAATCAGACCAGATAGTGACTAAGAAGAAAACTTGAGGGCTTCCTCATCTTGATCCCTGGGCCCTTGGTCAGTGCTGGTAGAGCACAGTAGTTAAAATGATAGGCTTTGGAGGCAAGAACACCTCTCTGTGCCCAAGTCTCTCCTGTAAAAGATCAAGGTGGGGATGATAAGAGATAATGCATGTAAAACACATGATAATCACTCAATAAATGCTACCCACTATAGAACCCAGCTGCCAGCAGCCTTCATACATGAAATCTTTTCTGCCCCTCTTAGCTTTGCAGTGTTAAGAGACTTCCTAAACAGAAGGCAGACACATCCAACTGGAGAGAGCAAAATGAAGCCCCTAGATCTTCAAACAGGTTTCATTTTTATGACTCCTCCTAAATGCATCTCATCATATTCTCCCATGTTTTGAGGTGGAAATGATTGATGTCTGCCATTCTCTTTGCCCTACAGCAAACAATTTCTTCACCTCTTCCCACTCTTTCCCTGTGCGTTACTATCTGGTGTTGAATTTGTTGATATTTTGGGTTTATCTTATCCCCAGTGTTGGTTCTGTCTGGCATTTCCCCAACAGCTCCTCATGCCTTTCTCCATGTCTGTCACCATTTTGGGTGCCTCTGAGAAGACTGGATGGGAGGACTCCCTCTCTGCTCTTCAGAGATCCTAGTAGTGAAGCTATCTGGGCACATTTAATGCTCTTTCAAGAAAAATCCTTGAGCTTCTCCTCAAATTCCCTATATTCATCTCCAAGTGTTGGCCAGAAATAACTACAGAGAATTATTACACGGGAGCATGAAAGAGTCATATGCTCTCCCCTTTCTTCTGTTGCTTTTGGATTGTTGCTCTGTTGCTTGAACTCGTGGTTTCCAAAGGAGTGATGGGAGATGTAGACAGAGGGTCTTCCTTTTCCTCACTTATGTTAAGGCTCAATGTGAGGTTAAGGCTAAAGAGTGGTTCAAAACTTTTTTTAAAAATGTTTTCCAGCTATTTTGATCCTGAAACAAACACAAATCCCAGAATAAAGGTAACATAAGACAGTGTTATAAGATAACAACATGATGAGGAAGAAAGAACATCTGAATCCTGTTTCAACTGAATCTCTTGCTTCTGAGCAGTGGGTGACCTTGGACAAACCCTTTGTATTCTGTGGACCACATTTCCATGTATAGAATTAGGAAGTCAAGCTATATAGAGATATTCCTGAGGACAGGCCTATACCTCACTGATCTTTTACGTTTCCAGCACTTAGCACAAGTCTTGGCACATCGTAGATGCTCATGATATGTTGTCTGTCTTTGAAGGCCCTTCCAAAGCCAACATTCTATGCTAATTGAATCAAAGATGTCCCCTCTGACATTAAGCTAAGAAAGCCACTTTTCACCAAGGGGAGGACTGAGAAGTAATTGATGAGTCTCCCAGGATCACTGATCCATTCTTTGGGGACTTTCATCAGTTTTGTCATAAGGTAATAGGACTGTGAATCTGTTGATAATTACTTTTGCTGCCCCATACATGTCCTGCTTTCTATCCACCTTGCTCAATGCAGGTATTCTTGTTTTAAAGTACATTTAAGCATTCATTTAATATTGTGAGTGAAAATTCTAATTTAAGGGGTCAATTTGGCACCCAAGTCGCATCCACTCTAAAAACACTTCTGGTTGAAGTTTGGTTTCTAAATCCTTCTTAAAAGCATCTTGTTTAACACTCCAGAAGCTCTGGGAGATTTCCCAGATGAACCAGAAAACATTCTGAATAGCTCACTTGGGGGCCTGTTTGAGAGAGGAAAAATCCATCCCAAATACCCATCAGTGATTCACAGAATGAGGCCATAATATTTAGCACATTTTCTCCAGTGTTATTATAGAATTTATTGTTAATAAAGTTAGCAAACTGGATGAGGGAAGATGGCGGCGTAGGAGGACGCTGGGCTCACCGCGCATCCTGCTGATCACTTAGATTCCACCTACACCTGCCTAAATAACCCAGAAAACCGCCAGAGGATTAGCAGAACGGAGTCGCCGGAGCCAAGCGCAGACGAGAGGCCCACGGAAGAGGGTAGGAAGGGCGGCGAGGCGGTGCGCGCTCCACGGACTGGCGGGAGGGAGCCGGGGCGGAGGGGCGGCTCGCTGGCCAAGCAGAGCCCCCGAGTCGGGCTTGCAAAAGCGGAGGGGCCTGACGGAGTGTGTTCCCACAGCAAGCGCGACTTAGCATCTGGGAGGTCATAAGTGAACAGCTCTGCTCGGAAAGCGGGAAGGCTGGAGGACAAAGGGAGGGAGGGCTGCTGAGCCCCCAGACGACAGAGCTCAGTTTGGTGGGGAACAAAGGCGCTCGCCAGCGCCATCTCCCCCGCCCATCCCCCAGCCAAAATCCCAAAGAGAACCAGTTCCTGCCAGGGAACTTGCTCGCTCGCGCAAACACCCAACTCTGAGCTTCTGCGGAGCCAAACCTCCGGCAGCGGATCTGACTCCCTCCCGCTGCCACAGGGCCCCTCCTGAAGTGGATCACCGAAGGAGAAGCGAGCTAAGCCTGCCCCTCCTGCCCCCGTGCACCTTGCCTACTCACCCCAGCTAATACGCCAGATCCCCAGCACCACAAGCCTGGCAGTGTGCAAGTAGCCCAGATGGGCCACGCCACCCCACAGTGAATCCTGCCCCTAGGAGAGGGGAAGAGAAGGCACACACCAGTCTGACTGTGGCCCCAGCGGTGGACTGGGGGCAGACATCAGGTCTGACTACGGCCCCACCCACCAGCTCCAGTTATACACCACAGCACAGGGGAAGTGCCCTGCAGGTCCTCACCACTCCAGGGACTATCCAAAATGACCAAACGGAAGAATTCCCCTCAGAAGAAACTCCAGGAAATAACAACAGCTAATGAACTGATCAAAAAGGATTTAAATAATATAACAGAAAGTGAATTTAGAATAATAGTCATAAAATTAATCGCTGGGCTTGAAAACAGTATAGAGGACAGCAGAGAATCTCTTGCTACAGAGATCAAGGGACTAAGGAACAGTCACGAGGAGCTGAAAAATGCTTTAAACGAAATGCATAACAAAGTGGAAACCACCACGGCTCGGATTGAAGAGGCAGAGGAGAGAATAGGTGAACTAGAAGATAAAGTTATGGAAAAAGAGGAAGCTGAGAAAAAAAGAGATAAAAAAATCCAGGAGTATGAGGGGAAAATTAGAGAACTAAGTGATACACTAAAAAGAAATAATATACGCATAATTGGTATCCCAGAGGAGGAAGAGAGAGGGAAAGGTGCTGAAGGGGTACTTGAAGAAATCATAGCTGAGAACTTCCCTGAACTGGGGAAGGAAAAAGGCATTGAAATCCAAGAGGCACAGAGAACTCCCTTCAGACGTAACTTGAATCGATCTTCTGCACGACATATCATAGTGAAACTGGCAAAATACAAGGATAAAGAGAAAATTCTGAAAGCAGCAAGGGGTAAACGTGCCCTCACATATAAAGGGAGACCTGTAAGACTCTTGACTGATCTCTCTTTTGAAACTTGGCAGGCCAGAAAGAATTGGCACGATATCTTCAGTGTGCTAAACAGAAAAAATATGCAGACG
The DNA here is from genome assembly GCF_027475565.1 of Acinonyx jubatus. Lineage (NCBI taxonomy): Eukaryota > Metazoa > Chordata > Mammalia > Carnivora > Felidae > Acinonyx > Acinonyx jubatus. Next base: position 120,490,280 of record NC_069389.1, read on the forward strand.
AGAATCCTTTATCCAGCAAGTCTGTCATTTAGACTAGAAGGAGAGATAAAGGTCTTCCCAAACAAACAAAAACTGAAGGAATTTGTCACCACTAAACCAGCCCTACAAGAGATCCTAAGGGGGACCCTGTGAGACAAAGTACCAGAGACATCACTACAAGCATAAAACATACAGACATCACAATGACTCTAAACCCGTATCTTTCTATAATAACACTGAATGTAAATGGATTAAATGTGCCAACCAAAAGACATAGGGTATCAGAATGGATAAAAAAACAAGACCCATCTATTTGCTGTCTACAAGAGACTCATTTTAGACCTGAGGACACCTTTAGATTGAGAGTGAGGGGATGGAGAACTATTTATCATGCTACTGGAAGCCAAAAGAAAGCTGGAGTAGCCATACTTATATCAGACAAACTAGACTTTAAATTAAAGGCTGTAACAAGAGATGAAGAAGGGCATTATATAATAATTACAGGGTCTATCCATCAGGAAGAGCTAACAATTATAAATGTCTATGCGCCAAATACCCGAGCCCCCAAATATATAAAACAGTTACTCATAAACATAAGCAACCTTATTGATAAGAATGTGGTAATTGCAGGGGACTTTAACACTCCACTTACAGAAATGGATAGATCATCTTCAATAAAGAAACAAGGGCCCTGAATGATGCAGTGGATCAGATGGACTTGACAGATATATTTAGAACTCTGCATCCCAAAGCAACAGAATATACTTTCTTCTCGAGTGCACATGGAACATTCTCCAAGATAGATCATATACTGGGTCACAAAACAGCCCTTCATAAGTTCACAAGAATTGAAATTATACCATGCATACTTTCATACCACAATGCTATGAAGCTTGAAATCAACCACAGGAAAAAGTCTGGAAAACCTCCAAAAGCATGGAGGTTAAAGAACACCTTATTAAAGAATGAGTGGGTCAACCAGGCAATTAGAGAAGAAATTAAAAAATATATGGAAACAAACGAAAATGAAAATACAACAATCCAAACGCTTTGGGATGCAGCGAAGGCAGTCCTGAGAGGAAAATACATTGCAATCCAGGCCTATCTCAAGAAACAAGAAAAATCCCAAATACAAAATCTAACAGCACACCTAAAGGAAATAGAAGCAGAACAGCAAAGGCAGCCTAAACCCAGCAGAAGAAGAGAAATAATAAAGATCAGAGCAGAAATAAACAATATAGAATCTAAAAAAACTGTAGAGCAGATCCACGAAACCAAGAGTTGGTTTTTTGAAAAAATAAACAAAATTGACAAACCTCTAGCCAGGCTTCTCAAAAAGAAAAGTGAGATGACCCAAATAGATAAAATCATGAATGAAAATGGGATTATTACAACCAATCCCTCAGAGATACAAACAATTATCAGAGAATACTATGAAAAATTATATGCCAACAAATTGGACAACCTGGAAGAAATGGACAAATTCCTAAACACCCACACTCTTCCAAAACTCAATCAGGAGGAAATAGAAAGCTTGAACAGACCCATAACCAGCGAAGAAATTGAATCGGTTATCAAAAATCTCCCAACAAATAAGAGTCCAGGACCAGATGGATTCCCAGGGGAGTTCTACCAGACGTTTAAAGCAGAGATAATACCTATCCTTCTCAAGCTATTCCAAGAAATAGAAAGGGAAGGAAAACTTCCAGACTCATTCTATGAAGCCAGTATTACTTTGATTCCCAAACCAAACAGAGACCCAGTAAAAAAAGAGAACTAAAGGCCAATATCCCTGATGAATATGGATGCAAAAATTCTCAATAAGATACTAGCAAATCGAATTCAACAGCATATAAAAAGAATTATTCACCATGATCAAGTGGGATTCATTCCTGGGATGCAGGGCTGGTTCAACATTCGCAAATCAATCAACGTGATACATCACATTAACAAAAGAAAAGATAAGAACCATATGATCCTGTCAATCGATGCAGAAAAGGCCTTTGACAAAATCCAGCACCTTTCTTAATAAAAACCCTTGAGAAAGTCGGGATAGAAGGAACATACTTAAAGATCATAAAAGCCATTTATGAAAAGCCCACAGCTAACATCATCCTCAACGGGGAAAAACTGAGAGCTTTTTCCCTGAGATCAGGAACACGACAGGGATGCCCACTCTCACCGCTGTTGTTTAACATAGTGCTGGAAGTTCTAGGGTCAGCAATCAGACAACAAAAGGAAATGAAAGGCATCAAAATTGGCAAAGATGAAGTCAAGCTTTCGCTTTTTGCAGATGACATGATATTATACATGGAAAATCCGATAGACTCCACCAAAAGTCTGCTAGAATTGATACATGAATTCAGCAAAGTTGCAGGATACAAAATCAATGTACAGAAATCAGTTGCATTCTTATACACTAACAATGAAGCAACAGAAAGACAAATAAAGAAACTGATCCCATTCACAATTGCACCAAGAAGCATAAAATACCTAGGAATAAATCTAACCAAAGATGTAAAGGATCTGTATGCTGAAAACTATAGAAAGCTTATGAAGGTAATTGAAGAAGATTTAAAGAAATGGAAAGACATTCCCTGCTCATGGATTGGAAGAATAAATATTGTCAAAATGTCAATACTACCCAAAGCTATCTACACATTCAATGCAATCCCAATCAAAATTGCACCAGCATTCTTCTCGAAACTAGAACAAGCCATCCTAAAATTCATATGGAACCACAAAAGGCCCCGAATAGCCAAAGGAATTTTGAAAAAGAAGACCAAAGTAGGAGGCATCACAATCTCAGACTTTAGCCTCTACTACAAAGCTGTCATCATCAAGACAGCATGGTATTGGCACAAAAACAGACACATAGACCAATGGAATAGAATAGAACCCCCAGAACTAGACCCACAAACGTATGGCCAACTCATCTTTGACAAAGCAGGAAAGAACATCCAATGGAAAAAAGACAGCCTCTTTAACAAATGGTGCTGGGAGAACTGGACAGCAACATGCAGAAGGTTGAAACTAGACCACTTTCTCACACCATTCACAAAAATAAACTCAAAATGGATAAAGGACTTGAATGTGAGACAGGAAACCATCAAAATCTTAGAGGAGAAAGCAGGAAAAGACCTCTCTGACCTCAGCCGTAGCAATCTCTTACTCGACACATCCCCAAAGGCAAGGGAATTAAAAGCAAAAGTGAATTACTAGGACCTTATGAAGATAAAAAGCTTCTGCACAGCAAAGGAAACAACCAACAAAACTAAAAGGCAACCAACGGAATGGGAAAAGATATTTGCAAATGACATATCGGACAAAGGGCTAGTATCCAAAAATCTATAAAGAGCTCACCAAACTCCACACCCGAAAAACAAATAACCCAGTGAAGAAATGCACAGAAAACATGAATAGACACTTCTCTAAAGAAGACATCCGGATGGCCAACAGGCACATGAAAAGATGTTCAGCGTCGCTCCTTATCAGGGAAATAAAAATCAAAACCACACTCAGGTATCACCTCACGCCAGTCAGAGTGGCCAAAATGAACAAATCAGGAGACTATAGATGCTGGAGAGGATGTGGAGAAACGGGAACCCTCTTGCACTGTTGGTGGGAATGCAAATTGGTGCAGCCACTCTGGAAAACAGTGTGGAGGTTCCTCAGAAAATTAAAAATAGACCTACCCTATGACCCAGCAATAGCACTGCTAGGAATTTATCCAAGGTATACAGGAGTACTGATGCATAGGGGCACTTGTACCCCAATGTTCATAGCAGCACTCTCAACAATAGCCAAATTATGGAAAGAGCCTAAATGTCCATCAACTGATGAATGGATAAAGAAATTGTGGTTTATATATGGAATGGAATACTACATGGCAATGAGAAAAAATGAAATATGGCCTTTTGTAGCAACGTGGATGGAACTGGAGAGTGTGATGCTAAGTGAAATAAGCCATACAGAGAAAGACAGATACCATATGGTTTCACTCTTATGTGGATCCTGAGAAACTTAACAGGAACCCATGGGGGAGGGGGAGGAAAAAAGAAAAAAAAGAAAAAAAAATAGGTTAGAGTGGGAGAGAGCCAAAGCATAAGAGACTGTTAAAAACTGAGAACAAACTGAGGGTTGATGGGGGGGTGGGAGGGAGGAGAGGGTGGGTGACGGGTATTGAGGAGGGCACCTTTTGGGATGAGCACTTGTTGTATGGAAACCAATTTGACAATAAATTTCATATAAAAAAATAAAGTTAGCAAACCTATTGAATACATAATCTTTAAAAATTGTGTAATATTCTAAAATGTGCTTTTGAGAATAAATTGTTTCTTTCCCATCAGGATCACTTATTTATTTTTTGTAGTGTTAGACAATGGGAAAATATGATATAATATAATATGATATAATTCTGTAAATAATTTTCCCTTAACACAACTCTTTATGACACTATCAGATGTATCGATCAAAGAAATGTTAATAAAATTGTTCTTGTATGCAAAATGAACATTTATTTTTGGGCTTTTTTACATGACTCATGGATATTTGTTGCCAGTGTTTTAATTCAATCTCCATTCAAAGGTCTCCAATAGTCACAAAAAATCACTAGTGATATTATTTCAGAAGAAGCACAGAAGTCAAAGCATCAGGATTTATGTTTGAGTTGTTATTGGGCAGCACAAACTTTGAAGGGAGGAGATGTTCTGGAATTGTCTAGAAGCCTCATTAAGTTTAGAGAGTTTTGGCAATTACCACATGAAATGTGCTTCGAATGGTAGAAAACTGAAGGAGGCTCCTGGGAGGCAGGGAATGAGGACAGACTGAGACTGTTAATGGGTTAATCCACCACAAGATATAGAGTAACCAATTGAAGGTAGAGAATAAGAGAATATGAGAAGATATGACTTTGGAAGACTTTAGTGAATCCCAACAAAACAGTTCAAACAGAACAAAAATTCTATCAAATTGATTGCTGTTTCTTCACATAACTAAAAAAAAACCTCTTAGAAATATAGGTCTTTCTGCCACCTTCTCCTACCTGCCTCTGCCCCTTAGGATGGACAATAGGAACTGCAGATGTTGGCTGGATGACAAATTAGTGACTCCTGCCAAATGCCATTAGATCAAGTATAGTTTTAAGGATAAAAGTACTCCTCAGAAAGACAGATATATACACACACTTTATGTAAATGGCCATGAAGAAAGAGGGTCTGCAGAGCCAAGGTATTTTTTCCCTCTACCTCATAGTAAGTACTTTCTTCAGGGGTGGGTTGGGGGAATTGGGACCTAGGCATTCTTATTGCTCAGTCTTAATTCACTGGCAGCCCCAGAAAGCAGCTCCTGTGTTTTTTCAGACATTTCTTAAGAAAAACAGATCAGAATCTTCACATGTTTTGTTTCACAGCATCTTCTGTCCATCCCTGAGGTAAACAAGGCAGAGACCACTGTCCTGATTTTTCACATTATATAATTGAGGCTCAGAGAGGTTAAGTGACTTACGCAGGTCAAAACAATGAATAGTGGAAGTCAAATTAGAAACTGACTCTGATTTCAATCTTTCCTTGACAATAGCTCATGCAATAGACCCATTTTCCTGAATGAATCTCTTTCATCTTTGGCTTCAGAAATAAAATTGAGCAGCAAATAAAAAGGAATCAATGGAATTAGAACATATGTTAACTCATGTTGAGTATATTCATAAACTGTCCAGATGAACCACTTCTTACAACTTTTGATTCAAAATTTAAAACTAGATATTTCCTTTCTAGGCTTTAATCTTAGAGGTGGACTCATTTTTCTGACATGTAAGACTTTGTCAATATTCAGAAAAATTACCAAAGTTCTGTAAATTTTGTTGATCCATTTGTAATCTCGGGTTACACTGGGAGCTGGCTGGGCCTGAGAGACCTCTGGATTCTCAGGGCTGGTCAATAGACCAGACCTACATAAGTCCCTCTCTGTTTCATGGGGGCAAGGTGGGAAGACCTAGGTGTATGAGGTCTAGAATAACTGGGGAAGCAGGACAGATTTCTTGGTAGCAAACCGAGCCTGCTCAGAGCCTCCAGGCTAGCTCCTGTCCCATATCCCTAAAGTGTGGGCTGGGCCAAGTCATGGAAAACTTCAAAGAAAAGTAGAGGGACAAGAAGCATATGCTCCAAGGACACTGTGTGGTATGAAGGGGAGAAGGCTGTGCTCACACCAAGACTAATGGAGTGCAGGAAGTTGGTGGCCACAGTTCTGCACTGAGTGGATAGATGTTATCTTACCATTTAAGCATTTAACAAATCAGTGCTCTCCCCTTGACAATATCTATACATGGAAACAAGATTCAATCATTTCCAGCTCTTTGGGGTTGCTTGTTAAATAATCCATCGAACAGTTAAAAGGGTAATCCAAGGTACTGAGAGTGGTGATGAAGTACAGTTGTCTGGGTCATTTGCATCATGCATTGAAAAGTTGATCATGACCACTCCTCCAAAAGAATTGACTGAAAAATACAGATTTGTTGTGGTGTGATTTTGAGGGGAAGAAGGTGGAATAAGGTCCCAGAGATGTGAGGAAGGCAGATTCTAGCTCAATCCCAGAAAGACTTTCCTACTGACAAGGCTATAGACATGGGTACAGACTGACTTTCTGAGAGAAGAGGCACCTTCCATGTCCTGGACAATGCTCATGGTGTGCTTTTCTGTAAAGGACTTTGGAGAGGAGATTCCTAGCTCAGGTAGGAGGGTCAGCTGAGTTCCATTTAATCAAGTATTCTAAGGTTGCTATGATTACTAAGCCACATGAGTTTATCCTGTGTCCCAGGGACTGCTCAGAAAAAGACAATTATGAGGATTCCAAGATATGGAACTGGTCACTCAAATGGCAAATGTTGTGTTCTGTGTACATTTGGCCTTAGTTCTTCTTCTTTTTAAAATTTACATCCAAGTTAGTTAGCATATAGTGCAACAAGGATTTCAGAGGTAGATTCCTTAATGCCCCTTACCATTTAGCCCATCCCCCCTCCCACAACCCCTCCAGTAACACTGTTTGTTCTCCATATTTAAGAGTCTTTTATGTTTTTCCCCCTCTCTGTTTTTATATTATTTTTCCTTCCCTTCCCTTGTGTTCATCTATTCTATGTCTTAAAGTCCTCATATGAGTGAAGTCATATGATATTTGTCTTTCTCTGACTAATTTCGCTCAGCTAATACCCTCTAGTTCCCTCCACATAGTTGCAAATGACAAGACTTCATTCTTTTTGATTGGCAAGTAATATTCCATTGTATATATATACCACATCTTTATCCATTCATCCATCGATGGACATTTGGGTTCTTGTTGATGGACTTTGGCTATTGTTGATAGTGCTGCTGTAAACATTGGGGTGCATGTGCCCATTCAAAACAGCATACCTGTATTCCTTGAATAAATACCTACTAGTGCAATTGCTGGGTCATAGGGTAGTTCTATTTTTAATTTTTTGAGGAACCTCCATACTGTTTTCCAGAGTGGCTGCACCAGCTTGCATTCTCACCAACAATGCAAAAGAGATCCTTATTCTCCACATCCTTGCCAACATCTGTTGTTGCCTGAGCTGTCAATGTTAGCCATTCTGACAGGTGTGAAGTGATATCTCATTGTAGTTTCGATTTGTATTTCCCTCATGATGAGTGATGTTGAGCATGTTTTCATGTGTCGGTTGGCCATCTGGATGTCTTCTTTGGAGAAGTGTCTATTCATGTCTTTTGCCCATTTCTTCACTGGATTATTTGGTTTTTTGGTATTGAGTTTGATAAGTTCTTTATAGATTTTGGATACTAAACCTTTATCTGATACATCATTTGCAAATATATCTTCTCCCATTCTGTCAGCTGCCTTTTAGTTTTGCTGATTGTTTCCTTCACTATGCAGAAGCTTTTTATTTTGATGAGGTCCCAGTAGTTCATTTTTGCTTTAGTTTCCCTTGCCTCCAGAGACGTGCTGAGTAAGAAGTTGTTGCGGCCAGGATCAAAGAGGTTTTTGCCTGCTTTCTCCTCGAGGATTTTGATGGCTTCCTGTCTTACATTTAGGCCTTTCACCCCTTTTGAGTTTATTTTTGTGTATCGTGTAAGAAAGTGGTCCAGGTTCATTCTTCTGCACGTCGCTGTCCAGTTTTCCCAGCACCACTTGCTGAAGAGACTGTCTTTATTCCATTGGATATTCTTTCCTGCTTTGTCAAAGATTAGTTGGCCATACGTTTGTGGGTCCATGTCTGGATTCTCTATTCTGTTCCATTGATCTGAGTGTCTGTTCTTGTGCCAGTAACATACTGTCTTGATGATTACAGATTTGTAATACAGCCTGAAGTCTGGGATTGTGTTGGCTCCTGCTTTGGTTTTCTTTTTCAAGATTGCTTTGGCTATTCAGGGTCTTTTCTGGTTCCATACACATTTTAGGATTGTTTGTTCTAACTCTGTGAAGAATGCTGGTGTTATTTTGATAGGGATTGCATTGAATATGTAGATTGCTTTGGGTAGTATTGACATTTTAACAATATTTGTTCTTCCTATCCAGGAGCATGGAATCTTTTTCAATTTTTTTGTGTGTCTTCTTCAATTTCTTTCATAAGCTTCCTATACTTTTCAGTGTACAGATTGTTCACCTCTCTGGTTAGATTTATTCCTAGGTATTTTATGGTTTTTGGTGCAATTGTAAATGGGATCGATTCCTTGATTTTTCTTTCTGTGGCTTCATTTTTGGTGTATAGGAATGCAACCGATTTCTGTGCTTTGATTTTATATTCTGCCACTTTGCTGAATTCATGGATCAGTTCTAGCAATATGTTGGTGGAATCTTTTGTGTTTTCCATATAGAATATCATGTCATCTGTGAAGGGTGAAAGTTTGACCTCCTCCTGGCCGATTTGGATGCCTTTTATTTCTTTGTGTTGTCTTATTGCAGAAGCTAAGACTTCCAATGCTATGTTGAATAACAGTGGCAAGAGTGGACATCCCTGTGTTTTCCCTGACCTTAGGGGGAAAGCTCTCAGTTTTTCCCCATTGAGGATGATATTAGCATTGGGTCTTTCATATATGGCTTTTATGATCTCGAGGTATGATCCTTCTATCCCTATGTTCTTGAGGGTTTTTATCAAGAAAGGATGTATTTTGTCAAATGCTTTCTCTGCATCTATTGAGAGGATCATATGGTTCTTGTCCTTTCTTTTACTGATGTGATGAATCACATTGTTTTGTGGATATTGAACCAGCCCTGCATCCCAGGTATAAATCTCACTTGGTCGTGGTGAATAATTTTTTTTAATGTATTTTTGGATCTGGTTAACTAATATCTTGTTGAGGATTTTTGCATCCATGTTCATCAGGGAAATTGGTTTAGAATTCTCCTTTTTAGTGCGGTCTTTGGTTTTGGAATCAAGATAATGCTGGCTTCATAGAAAGAGTTTGAAGTTTTCCTTCCATTTCTATTTTTTGGAACACCTTCAAGAGAATAGGTGTTAACTCTTCCTTAAATGTTTGGTAGAATTCTCCTGGAAAGCCATCTGGCCCTGGACTCTTGTTTTTTGGAAGATTTCTGATTACTAATTTGATTTCTTTATTGGTTATGGATCTGTTCAAATTTTCTGTTTCTTCATGTTTCAGTTTTGGTACTTCATATGTTTCTAGGAATTTGTCCATTTCTTCCAGATTGCCCATTTTATTGGTATATAATTGCTGATAATATTCTCTTATTATTGTTTTCATTTCTGCTGTGTTGGTTGTGATCTCTCCCCTTTCATTATTGATTTTATTTATTTGGGTCCTTTCCTTTTTCTTTTTGATCAAACTGGCTAGTGGTTTATCAATTTTGTTAATTGTTTCAAAGAACCAGCTTCTGGTTCCATTGATCTGTTGTACAGTTTGTTTGTTTTTTTGTTTTTTGTTTTTGATAGCATTTATCTCTGCTCTAATCTTTATTATTTCCTGTATTCTGCTGTTTTGGCGTTTTATTTGCTATTCTTTTTCCAGCTCTTTAAGGTGTAAGGTTAGGTTGTATATCTGAGACCTTTCTTCTTTCTTTCGGAAGGCCTGGATTGCTATATGCTTTCCTCTTATGACCACCTTTGCTGCGTCCCAGAGGTTTTGGGTTGTGGTGTTATCATTTTCATTGGCTTCCATGTACTTTTTAATTTCATCTTTAACTTCCTGGTTAGCCCATTCATTTTTTAGTAGTATGTTCTTTAGTTTCCAAGTATTTGTTACCTTTCCAAATTTTTTCTTGTGGTTGATTTTGAGTTTCATAGCATCGTGGTTTGAAAATATTCACGGTATGGTCTTGATCTTTTTGTACTTGCTGAGGGCTGATTTGTGTCCCAGTGTGTGGTCTATTCTGGAGAACGTCCCATGTGCACTGCAGAAGAATGTATATTCTGCTGCTTTAGGATGAAATGTTCTGAATATATCTGTTAAGTCCATCTGATCCAGTATGTCATTCAAAGCCATTGGTTCCTTGTTGATTTTCTGATTAGATGATCTGCCCATTGTTGTAAGTGGGGTGTTGAAGTCCCCTACTATTATAGTATTATTATCAATGAGTTTCTTTATGTTTGTAATGAATTGATTTATATATTTGGGTGCTCTCACATTTGAAGCATAAATGTTTACAATTGTTAGGTCTTCTTGGTGGATAGACCCCTTAATTATGATACGATGTCTTTCTTCATCTCTTGTTACAGTCTTTATTTTAAAGTCTAGATTGTATGATATAAGTATGGCTACTCTGGCTTTCTTTTGTTGCCCATTAGCATGATAGATTGTTGTCTATCTCCTCACCTTCAATCTGAAGGTGTCTTTAGGTCTAAAGTGAGTCTCTTGGAAACAGCAAATAGATGGATCTTATTTTCTTGTCCATTCTGTTACCTTATGTCTTTTGATTGGAGCATTTAATCCATTGACATTGGGAGTGAGTACTGAAAGATATGAATTTATTGTCATTATGTTACTTAAAGAGTTGGAGTTTCTAGTGGTGTTCTCTGGTCCTTTCTAGTCTTTGTTGCTTTTGTTATTTATTTATTTATTTATTTATTTATTTATTTATTTATTTATTGTCTTTTCTCCCTTCAGGCTGTCCCTCTTAAAATTTCTTGCAGGGCTGGTTTAATGTCACAAACTCGTTTAATTTTTGTTTGTCTGGGAAGCTTTTTATCTCTGCTTCTATTTTGAATGACAGCCTTGCTGGATAAAGAATTCTTGGCTGCATATTTTTCTGATTCAGCACATGAATATATCCTGCCACTCCTTTCTGGCCTGCCAAGTTTCTGTGGATAGGTCTGCTGCAAACCTGATCTGTCTTCCCTTGTAGGTTAGGGACTTTTTTTCCCTTGCTGCTTTCATGATTGTTTCTTTGCCTGAGTATTTTGTGAATGTGACTATGATATGCCTTGTTGATGGTCGGTTTTTGTTGAATGTCATGGAAGTCCTCTGTGCTTTCTGGATTTTGATGTCTGTGTCTTCCCCCAGGTTAGGAAAGTTTTCTGCTATGATTTGCTCACATAACCCTTCTACCTCTTTTTCTCTCTCTTCATCTCCTGGGACCCCTATGATTCTGATGTTGTTCCTTTTTAATGAGTCACTGATTTCTCTAATTCTTAAGTCATGCTCTTTTGCCTTAATCTCCCTCTTTTTTTCTGCTTCATTATTCTCTATAAGTTTGTTCTCTATGTTGCTGATTCTCTGCTCTGCCTCATCCATTCTTGCCTCCGTGGCAGTCTTTTGAGAGTGCAGCTCACTTGTAGCATTTTTAATTTCATTCTGACTAGCTTTTACTTAGTTTATCTCCACAGAAAGGGATTCTAATCTATTTTCAACTCCATCTAGTATTCTTATTATCATGATTCTAAATTCTGGTTCAGACATCTTGCTTGTATCTGTATTAATTAAGTTCCTGACTGTTGTTTCTTCCTGAGCCAATTTGGGGTGAATTACTTTGTTTTGTCATTTTGAAGGGAGAAAAGGAATTAATGTGGTAAAAAATTAAAATAAAATTAAAATAAAAAAATTAAATTAAAAAATTAAAAACAACAAACATACAGAAAAACCAAATAAATGATGCTGGATCCTAGGTGTGTTTTGGTCTGGGTGCTGAAAGGGGCTTCATAGATTAGAGAAATAGGGGAAAGAAAAAAAAGGAAATCGTTTGAAAATTTGAAAAAATGAATAGAGTGAAATAGAATAAAGTGAAATGATGGAAGTAAAATATAATTTGAAAAAATTTACACAAAAGTAACAAAATATTGTATAAAAAATTAAAGAAAAATATTTTTAATAAAAATTGAAAATAAAAGTAATTTTTTTCTTTTTGTATCCAAGAAAAAGAAAAGAAACAAAAAATGGAAAAAAGGAAAAAAAGGAAGACAAAAAGAAAATTGAATAGATGGATCAGTGAAATACGATTGAAATTACTTCATTTTTGCCTAGAAGTCAAACTATGAAGCGCTTTATAGTCAGTAAACTAAGCAGGCGGAGAGATTTTTGTTCCTGAAGAGAGTAGTTGACCCAGTTGGGTGGGGCTTACTGTAAGGGCTCCATTCTCCACTTGATGGTGCTGCTTAGCTTACTGGGATGGATTGGTGTGGCGCCTGCAGGTGCCCATGTGCAGGAGCGGTGAAAATGGCGTCACCCAGCTACCCAGTCTCTAGTATCAGAACTCTGTTCTCTCTAATCAGCAATCACACCTGTCTTTTGATTTTGGCTTCCGTCCACTCCCCGCTTTTACACAGTCCATGACCAAGACCCAGGGAGCACCTCTCTCCTGTGTTTTATCTCAGATGTGGCTGTTTTTCCCGACCCCTCACTCCTGAGGGTCTGCGGCTTTGATCTGCCCCTCCCCTCAGTGGAAGGGTCTCACAGAGCAGTGGCTGGGTGCTGGCCACACCCAGGAACGTTCATGGGACCATGCTGCTGCCGATGCCCAGAGATTGTGGCCTGGTGCCAGCCTGCCCCAGAAAAAGTTTGTGAGATAGTGTAGCAGCAGCGTTTCAGGGATTATGGAAAATCACAACATGCATCTGGCACCAGTCTTCACCCTTAACGACCTTCCTTGTTCCAGCACCAGCAAATATGGTTGTTTTTCTGGGTCCACTGTGGTCCCTGCCTGTGGGGGAGCCACACAGCTTCTACCAGATGTCCTCCCAGCCAGGGAACAACCTCTCCCATGTGACCTGAAGACCCCTGGACTCACTCTGGTCCTGAGAACTCACCCTTCCCATGAGTGCACCACCAAGTGTCGAGCTGTGGAGTTTCAGACTCTGCTCTCCCCCTGTTTATAGAGTCTTAATGGAATTTACACCCTCTCCTTTCTCCTTTCTCCCTTTTTGTTCAGTTCCTGAGGCTGTTTCCACTTTTCCACTTTCTCTCCAGCTGCTTTTAGGGGGGTGCTTTTCCCGTATTCTTCCCTACCCCCATCTCTGTCCTCTCTCGGCATGCAAAAACAGTTCCCTGCCCTCTGCAGCTTCTCTCTCCCCCAGTTCACCTCTCTGCAGCACGTACCTGCTTAATTCTGTGGTTCAGTTTGTGCAGATTGTTGTATTAATCCTCAAATCAGTTTTCTTGGTGTGCAGGATGGTTTAGTGTTAATCTGGCTGTATTTCATGGATGCAAGACAAAAAAAACTGTCCATGCTGTTCTGCCATCTTGGCTGGAGCCTCATTTCTTCTTGAACAGGAATGATGTGTTTAAGTTGGTGGTTGTAAATTGTTTGAGGGGAGGGACCATGTCTTATTCACCTACTTTATGTAAGATACTCTACTGGCCACTTAAAGAGTATATCAAGGTGAGCAAAGTCCAGCCTCCTCCTTAAAGTCACTATAGCCTATGAGGGAAGGTGGTTAGCACACTTGATAAAAAGTTTGTGAATAGCATGAATCAAAGTTAAAGTGTGAAAAGTGCCATGAGAGAAGCTTGCAAACCCCTTGGAGTGTAATAATGGAGGCTGATTCCAATGAGGGGGATCTGGAAAGTCATCATGAAGGAGGTGGCATACTTTGGCCTCAAGGGATGGGAAAAATTCTGAAAAATTGGGGAAAAGTATTAGAGAAATAAGGAGCAGTATGAGCAGAGACCTCGGAACAGAAAACTGAGGCATAGTAATGCCAAATTGGAACCAGGCACACTGGATATGAATCCCAGCTTGGCCACCTAGTAGCTATAATTTTTAAAAAGTTGCTTAGCCTCTATGTGCCACATTAATTAATCTGTAAAATTTGGATATAATAGTATCTTCCTTATGAGGTTTTTTTTTTTACAAAGACTAAATAAGTTAATATACATAAAGCACCTACAACAGAGCCTGAGACTCAAGAAGTACTCCACCATGTGTCTGGCATTGTTTTTATGTCATACATACAGGAGTCAAAGCCTATATATATATATATGTTTTTTTTCTCTTATCACATTCTGAGGTAATGAATGCCCTGCTTTTTAATTGTTCATAGCTTAAAGAGGTAAACAAGAAAAATTAGAGCATTTTTCCTAATTAAAAGTGTCTGAATAACATTAACTCTTTACCACTTTATTAATAAATAGTCTGTGCCCCAAAAGCTTATTTGTACATCCCATATTTGGAACTCTGAAGACATCTGTCCGTGGAGATACAGTATTAAGTTATTGCTGGACTTATCCATCAGAGACTACAATGGGGCAAATACCCACCCCTAGAGCACCATTGGAAGTTCTAGAATGGAAAAAGGAGGTTCCTCTCAGGTAGTGGAAGGACAAGGAGACCTTTGCCCTCACATTGAAAGTGGAACTAACAAGTAGGCATCTCAACTCAGACTTCCATCCACTCCATGGGTGCTCCTCTTTGCTGTCCTGCCAAACCTATATGCTTTGAAAGAACATCAAGTCATCAAGTTATTTCCACCATAGTTAAATGGGACTCCAGCTAGGGCACAGAGGCAAAGGTGGAGTAGGAAGGCATTGAGATGATCATTTGTAAAGCAGGGACTAGATTTGGTATGATTCATCTGTCATATCCTTATCTTTTCTCCTTTGCTCTTGCAACACACACACGCATACACACATACACAAGACTGAGGGAGGGAGATAGTCTGTAGTTCACATACAGGGAATCCCCATGGAGATAAGAACCGTGCTTAACCTTGACCTCAGTGACCCAACATAGGCTGATAGGCCCAGAAGTTGACCTAACATCATTCAAGATCTGGAAAAGTTGAATTGGTGACAAACACCTGGTGCTCCAGATCTGTGATGTGTTGCCCCTACACACACCCCCTCAGTGGGCTCAAAGGAAGGAAAGTCTTCTCCTGGAGGTGATGAAAAGTTTGACATGGCCAAGAAAGTTTCTGTTGAAATGAGTTTATCATAACAAAGGTGTTGAAATTAAAAGCTAGTCTCTAGGGTTTCTGATTTCAAAATAAGCAAGTTATTGTCATATATCAACACCATGTCACAGAGAGAGGGACTAAGATTGTTCTGCAAAAGCTAATACAGGCAGGCATCAAGTTCCCTTTTAGCTAAACTTATTTAAAACTTATTTAAAACTTATTTAAAAACTCTCAGGAGAACAAACCTAAATTGATCATGGAACAATTGATCAATGATGACTAAGTGTGGTTCAACATCAATTTGTTTTGCAACAGAGCTAGTTGTCTGAAAGAATGACAAATAAACCCCAAATCCATCCCCTTTGGAAATATGTGAGTGTAACTCCAACATTGATTCTTTTGACTTGCTTAACCTTTACATTGCATTCATTTTTTTTTTTTTCCTGAAGAGAAGACTTTTGTTCTTAGCATAGGGGGAGGATGCTACGTAGTGAATAGTCAATGTATTTATGTTTAATTAATGTTCCAAATTTAACTGGTAATTTTTAAAAGAGAAATTTATATTGACTTTTAAAATGTAGACAATTGATGAAGGCAAATGAATTCTCAGATCCATTAGATGAAATCTTTTGTTTTCCAGTTTGTTAAGATAGAATCTTAGAATTGTACAGAGACAATATTTGGGAGAGCCAACAAGACCATTTGAGTCAACAGAAGGAATGAAACATTTAAATCAAATGTTTAATCAAAGTTTTAATCAAACTTTCCCTGGTGGTTCAACAATGGAAACAATATTAGATGAATGTAAAATATGTTTTGGTAATAATATTTACATAATTTACAGTATATCTGAGAATAAGTATGTGGGATGGGGGTACTTTACTGACCTTACAGTTCCTGAACTTATGTTATGTTCTCCTCCATGGTTTGCTCTAGCTAGCACTTAGTGGTTCTCTACTGTTGACCTCAGAACATATGCCATGCTCCTGCCATAGGGTGTGGAGGTAGTGATTGAAGGATTCTCATGGTATGCTTTGCAGACTTCTTTTCCTCTGCTCTTCCTAAATGTAAATGTTTTGCAGGGTTCTTCTGCCCTGAACTCTCTTCTTTATCCAGACTATAGATTCTACAGGGCAAGTTCAATCATTTTTGTGGCTTCAGTTACTAACTGAACTTGTATCCCCAAGTGTCAACTGGTAATCTTTATCTGAATGTCCTTCATATTCAGCATGCCTTTCCCCTAAATCCTTTTTGAATTTCTGATTCTGATTAATTACATCTTCTGCTAATCACCTAAGCCAGAAACCTGGAAGTTATCCTAGACTTCTCTTGTTCCCATAGACACATATAATCTCTCATCAACGCTTATTGATTCTATCTTCTGAGTGCCCTATCTGTTAATTTCTCTATTTCTCTACTGCTACTACCTTTAGTCCAAAGCACTCTATCTTGCCTTGACCTCTACTTTCCTCTCACTCCTTTACAAGCTATTCTCCATATTGTACTCAGAATGGTGTTGCTAAACAAAACAAAACAAAGCCCCACAATCTGATCACATCACCACCTCTTTATAAACATGTGTTTTCACACTAACTATAGAATCAAGTCCAGTCTTGTCCTCCCCACCCCCCGCCACTGGGAGACTTCTTATTTCTGGAACAAATAGTCTTGGTTCTTTCAGTCCTCTGTGCTTTGGACCTTCTGACCAAATTCCCAATGTAGCCCAGTAGTAGTTAAGATAGCAGGCTTTGGAATCAGATATATCTAGGTTCAAAACCTAGCTCTGCCTTCTACTTGAACTAGCTGTGTTAAGTTACCTAATCTCTATGAATTCCACTTTTCTCATCTTTTACCTGGAGATAATAGACACCTAATGTGTAGGAATAAATGAGATAGTATCTATGATGCACTTATTATCAATCTCTGCTTTCTCTAGTGAGTGCCCATCTAAGACCCAGGTCAAATATCATCTCCTCTGTGGAGGTTTACTTGGCTAATGGTGCTGTAGTCTGGTCCTTCTCTCCTTTGTGCACCCATAGGAACTTTTGTTCATACGTAATTTTTGCTGCTTGCCTATTTACACTGTATTTATTTGTACCTCTGTCTCATCCCTAGCACCTGGCACAGCACCCAACATAGTGTGCAGTAAGCATTTGTTGAACGCTGAATGGATCAGGCAGACTTTTGGAATGTTAGATTTGTCCTCTGGATTTGAAGGTGTAATATATCACAGGATAACCTCAGCTATGAGGAGAAAGGGATGCTGTCAGTACTCTAGTGTTGCTTCAGTATTTTTATTTATGCAATAGAACTCTTTGCCAAGCTTTTGTTTATCTATAGCTCTGACTTTCTCTCCCTCTCTGTCCTGTGAAGGGAGAATTTCCAGTGATAATTCCACCTAAACATTCAGAGCTGTCAACGTTTGCTTACACCCCTCTGCTCTGCTAGAGACTGCATCTGGGGGAGGCAAGGCGAAAGTCATATTTACCTCAGACTGTCCTTCTTCCACTCTGTAATCATCATCTGTGTTGAAGAAAGAAAGCAAAATAACTTTTTGTGATGATTATCCAACACATGTCCTTTGTCCTTTCTGGGCCTCAGTTTCCTTTTCTATTAAATGAATAATAGATGGATTATGAGGAAAATGCACCTAGTCAGTGGGTGCTCTTTAGAAGGAGGTAGCTCTGGATCTCATTCTGTCAGACAACTCCAGGGGCAATGAAAATAAAGGGGTGGGGAATGGAATAAAGTTGAACACTGAGATTCTCAGTTCAGCTCATAGAAGCAGAAAATTTTTTTAAAGAATCGGGTTTCATCAACACAATATTTCTGAAGACATCTTGGATTTAGTGATTTTATGATTGTACCTGCTCTCAAAAGTAGGTCACCCTAAACTTAAACAATACCATCTTTGAAAAAGGAATAATGTTGTATGTTCCACTGATTTATATAATTTTTTACATAAAAACTCTTAAGGATCATTTAGTCTAACACCCTAATTTTATACATATGGAAACTGAGTTATAGAGAGGTGAAGTGACTTGTCCAAAGTCTCATAGAAAGTTAGCAGTGGAGATTCTCTAGTTAGAGAACCTTGGCCTCCCCACTCCCAGTCCAGTCTTTCTCTCTCCCTCTCTCTCCTTCTCTCTCTTTCTCTTCTCTCTCTCTCTTTTCTCTCTTCTCTCTTGTCTCTCTCTTCTCTCTCTGTGTCTCTCTCTTTTATGGTACCTTGTATCACTTATTTACATCCAGATTCCAAATGTGTGACAATACCTCAGGGTAAGAGAAAGGTAAAAAGAAAGATACATCTATGTTTCTGTTTAAAGGAAAAAAAGTGCTAAAACCAAAGGTGCTCTTATGCTGTAGCTAGTAATCAATTGAATTAATACAAAAATATCACTACTACCACTACCAGGACCTCCTCTTCCCCACCCCCCACCACACTCACACCCACACCCACGCATACACACACCTTGCTTGCCATGAAAAACTCAGCTCTGTTAGTTATCAAAACCAGCCCTGGGTCTGGAACAGCCTTTTCTGGGAATATATATACATACAGACTTTGGCAAGAGTTCAATCAGTGCAGCTCAAATACACCCACACCAAATCCTGGGCAATATCAGTGTCCTGTCAAATATGGACATTTTCTGGGAACTTGGGAATGATGGTTATGGCAAACTGTGGCCCTGAAGATTCACAGGCCAGTCTAGGTGAATTCGATTAAGCAAATGGGTATGGTAAAATAAGATTTAACATTCTATCATTTTATCATTCTTCATGAAGGTTGATTAAGTGTAAAAAATGACCTCATTAGGAAAATTGTTCTATTTTTTGTATCTTTTAAAAAGTTAAAATCCAGACTTAGAAGAAGAGTTATTTGTTTTGTATATTCCATGACTTTCACATACTTGTGAGCACAGTCTTCACTGCCTTATGCTTTTGAACACTCCAAAGAGACTGTTTCAAAAGGTAGGTAAAAGTGATGATGTAGGACAACGGTTGTGTAAGATGTTGATTTTTACTATGGAAGCAGGACCTCAAATGGTAGTTGTGCTGCTGAGAGTACAATGAAGTTCTTAAGCCAGACATATGGATGGCTGAGGGGCCTTGTGAACGGGACGATAAGACTAGTTCCAGAGCCCACTTACTACAGAGTGTAAGGTAGGTGCATGGTTAATGCTCCCATCCCTGTTACCTGGCTTGGCTCTATGGTTCAGGGACTGAATAGGATCCAACCTTAGAGTGAAAAGTCCTCAGTTCTATGGCTCAGTGGAGCTTGTCCAGTTGAGGACTCACAGCAACTCTCAGTAAAGATGTGGTGTGGTGGGAAATTTGACAGAGTGGAGAAGGATGAGGACATAGAAATGGAAAACCATGAAAGATTATACAATAAAATGGGAAAGGGAATTGAAATCAAGAAAAGGAGTTTGGAATTGGTAAACCTGAAAGTAGTTCTGTAGAATCAGCACCTAGACAAAGCAGAAATACTTTGTGAAATATCTTGCAGACTCCATTACTGGTTACAATCCAAAGTTGTCTAATAGGAGAAATAAGACTTGCCCCAAAAGAAGGGCACCAGAAAGATGCCTCAACTCTTGCTCTCTCAAAGGCTTTGGAGCCAATAGATGAAGTTTATACAATAGAAAGGGTGTAACTCCTCAGTGTAAAGAGTTTATTGAAAAGAATTAAAATGATAAAAAAGCATTGGTGGTCTGGGGGATGGGGGTGGTGGTGGTACTGGGTGAAATGGGTGAAGGTGGTCAAAAGGTATAAACTTCCAGTTACAAAAAAAGTTAAGTCCCAGGGATATAAAGTACAGCATAGTGGCTATAGTTAATAATACTGTGTTGCATATTTGAAAGTTACTAAGAAAGTAGATCTTAAAAGTTCTCATCACAAGAAAAACTTTTTTTGTATTTATGTAAGGTGACAGAACTTAACTAGACCTATTGTGGTGATCATTTCCCAATATGTAAAAATATTGAATGTTTGAATGTTTTATACCTGAAATGAATATAATGCTTTATGTCAATTTTACATCAATTTAAAAAATGTAAAATGCAGAAGAATTGAGCTATTGGGGAAAATGATCTCAAATACTGAACTTCAGAAATGTGTAAGTGTATGAGCAGCTGAAGTGGGCAATAGGGCCAAGCATATTGCAGAGAAGAGGAGGCAGCAAAGCTGAACTGCAAATCTTCCTGTTCTCAAATGGGAAAAATCAATCCTATATAATGTTTCTTATAGAAACCACAGGACAATACAAAGTCAGGGCTGAGGCAGCAGGAATGAGCTTCACTTCTTCACCTCCCCCTCCTCTTCATTCATGCACTCTGACTTTCATCTCTTCCATTCTCAGATTGTTCTAGCAAAGGCCACCATTATGTATTAACTCATTCATCCATTAGACAAATATTTAGGAAGGCCTTACTCAGCGCTTGGCAGGTACTTGAGGCAGGTACTTGAAATCCAAACAGGCTTAGACAAGATCTGACAAACCAGAACCCTAAGTCCAAGTTTTTCTCTATGTCTAACCTTCTAAATATGGCCTGGACTTGCCTCTTCTCTCCATCCTCCCTAGCACCTAGTCCTAGCCTCATTACCTCTCTCTGGTATTGCTTCCCACTGGTCTTCCATCTCCATACTCTTCTGCATATCAACTATCCACCAGTTATCACCAATTACATAACACCAGGCTATTCTTGGAATATGGATACGTTAAAGCTTTGATGGCTCCCCCATTTTCCTCCAGAATAAATTTCAAAGTTCTTAGCCTTCTATTCAAAGGTCTTTCGAATTTGATCTCTCCCACCCAAAGGTTCTAGTTTTACTTCCCATTGCTCTATGCTACAAACACCAAGTTTTGATTGTGCTGGCCACGCCCTTTCTCTGAATAGCATTGTCATGTTACTTTAATGCTTTTGTGTCTTTGCTCATGCTGTTGCCTCTGATTACAATGCCCTTTATGCCCTTCCTGTTTACCTCCTGTTCACCTTTCAAGGTCTTGACCAAATATCACCTTCTCTGTATAAATAATTGTTTTTCTCCCAACGGTCTAAAAATCTCTGTCATATCATGTTAGTTTACTTGTTTCTGTAAAGTTCCCCCATACCCCATCTAGGGAGAGCTAATAAATTGATTTAATTTATCTCTGCATCTCCAATGTTCAATATATAGTTTGGAGTGAATGAATGCATGCATAATTGAATGAATTGGCTGATGAGTTTAACCACCATAACACTAAGTAACTTCCTCTCAATCCTCTCTTATCTTGGGTGTTCCAGGAGAGTTTGGGGTGTGGGTATGGGTATGTGTGCTTATGTGCTGTTACTCTGTTGTTTGTTAGCCATGTTACTAAGCCTTCACCTTTGCTCTCCACTTTTTCCCAGCTCACATGGAGGTGGCTGGAAATGTGGTTTGGTGAAACTGGCCCAGAGAATCTCAGTAGTGCCCCATCGACTAGGGATAAGGCACTCTGAAGAAAACTGACCCTTAGATCTGATGCTCAAAGAGCCAGGAGCCCCACTTGTGGGTCTCAGGGTCTCAAGTTTATATCATCATTACACTGTGGAATGGTGAATTTTTATCCCCTTATGTCCTAGCTTTTTGCCAAGAGGTTTTTGTTCGTTTTCTTTCTTACAGACACCTCTTTCAGTTTTTTCTGCAGATCTCAGCCCATCACAGTGTTTTCCCCCAATGTTTTGCCTAACCTTTTGAACCTTCTATAAGATGGCTACTGCTAACAGAAAATAGAAGGTTTTATATAAAATGCATCTGGGGCTCCTGGGTGGCTCAGTTGGTTAAGCATCTGACTCTTGATTTCACTTCATGTCATGATCTCATGGTTTGTGCAATCAAGCCCTGTGTCGGGCCCTGAACTGACAGTGCAGAGCCTACTTTGGATTCTCTCTCTCCCCCTCTGTCCATCTCCTCTTCTCATGCTCTCCCTCTCTTTCAAAATAAATATATAAACATTAAAAAAATAAAATGCATCTGTAAAATACTGTTCTTCAGTTATAGCAGAACCCATTTGATTTCAGTACAGGTATTTACTCAGAAAGCTTAAATCTCAGGGGTCCTTATGTGACTTCTCTTGGTGCACATTGGACACTAGTAAGTTTTTACTTCGAGATAAAACATTTAAAAAATATAATTTGGGATATTATAATTTATAATATAATTATAAAAAATATAATTTCTATCATTTAGTTACATCATGTGATGAGCACTTATTATGTGCCAGACCTGTTCTATGTTCTGAGGCTACAGTGGCAGACAAGACAGATCATAGTACCTGTCTTTATGAAGCTTACAGCCAAGGGTGTGTATAATGCAGGGCAGCTATGAAGGTGGGATAAGGATGGCAATGAGGAGATGCACAAAAGCAAGTAACCAGTCAAATACATAAAACAATTGCCATTTGGTAATAGGTGTGATGAAAGAAGTGATTTAAATTTAGATCTTCCAAGGACAGCACATTATAAGTCATACAAAACTTACTTTCTGTAGGTGCCTACCAAACCATCACTGAATGGTCAGAAGAAGGAGGGAATGAAGAAAGGAATAGAAAAAGACACTTGGAATTTTAATTGTGTTTGAACCAGTTTCAGATATTCCTTGAAGGTCCTTCCCAAGGGAGACCATGTTATTTCTAGACCTCCTTTGTGCCCCAAACCTGCCTGTCTCCACCACCAGGAGAACTGGCTAGCTATAGGGCCCCTATTGACTTGCCATCACTTCCTGTCACTGTTTAATTTATGACTTGTTATTAGATAAGTCATTCCCTACATTGGGATACTTTGTTGTCCTCCCTTGAAGAGTTACAATAAAGGACATAAGGGGGAGATAGTGTGCTTGGTGAACTGAGGATTGGATGCGGAGTTGGGGTACCCAGTTTCTAGTACTGGTATATCCATTAACTCAACTCTGTGACCTAGGAGAGACCATAGTGTATCTCTAGACCTTGGCATCTCCATCAGGACAATGGTGGTGGTGGTGTAAAAACAGGAATCGTCAAAACCTGGAAAATAAAGACAAGTCACTTCAAATAAACTAATCTGATGCTTGGTCTCAAAAGTATTCACAAAACCCTCGCCCATCACAAAATTGTGCAAGAATGCTTACAAATCATGTCATGCAGCACTGGCCCTAGAAAGGAGCTGCACTGTCTTCTAGGCTGATGCTAGTTTGGAAGAGTACAGCAACATAGTAATTATGAAATACCGAAATCTAGAGGCACCTGGGTGGCTTGGTTGAGTGCTGACTTTGGTTCAGGTCGTGTTCTCACTGCTCAAAGGCTTGTGAGTTTGAGCCCCACATTGGGCTCTGTGATGACAGCTGGGAGCCTGAAACCTGCTTCAGATTCTGTGTCTTCCTCTCTCTCTGCCCCTCCCGTGATCATGCTCTGTCTCTGTCTCTGTCTCTCAAAAAATAAAATAAACATTAAAAAAATAAAAAAAAGAAGTACTGAAATCTAAAGTATTCAAAAAGAGAAATTACAACCAATGTCGTTCCCTGGGTAGGTAAGTAGCAAGAAGAAGAACCAGTTATTTTTCCAATGTTTTCTTTCAGGTGTTCCTCCCCACATGAAAGTGATTTCTGGGTGTGCTCACTCTGGAAACTTACTCAGGAGAAGATGGGTAGCTCACTCTGTTCTTAGGCTGTTTGCAGGGCCTCTTACCTGTGCAGTGGAAGAAGCATGTGTTTTTCTTCTTCCTGCTTCTGTATAATAAATTGCCAGACTAAAACTGAGCTATTCAATAAATATTCCTTTTTATTACTGCAACTACCAGAGACACAGGGCTTGGTTCCATAATTTATGACAATGTTTTCTCCCTCACTCTCTGCTAAGGTTTTCAAGATGTAAAAAGTTTTGGCAGGCTCTCTTGGGTCTGCTTTGGAAGCCAAATCCCATTTCTTATATCTTCAGTGTCTCCCAAATTCATCATACTCTCTTCTGCAACCTCAATGGCTCTGCTCATGCTCAGGCCTTCATCATCTCATATCTAGACTATTGCAGTAGCCTCTTCTTTAAATTTTTTTTAATGTTTATTTATTTTGGAGAGAGACAGAGACAGAGTATGAGCAGGGGACAAGCAGAGAGAAAGGGAGACAGAATCCAGAGCAGGGTCCAGGCTCTGAGCAAGCTGTCAGCACAGATCCCGACGCAGGGCTCAAACTCACAAACTGTGAGATCATGACCTGAGCTGAAGTCGGATGCTTAACCAACTGAGCCACCCAGGTACCCCTGCAGTAGCCTCTTCTTATGGGACTCTTTCTAAAGAACTCTGATCTTAGCACCTTACATGACCTCCCATTTCCTACGCAATTAAGTCTAAATTCTTCTATTTTTAATTCCCAAATTTGTTTTTGTAAATTATCTCCTACTACTCGACACTCTTTTTTTTAATTTTTAAAGTTTATTTATTTATTTTGAGACAGAGTGAACAAGCAGGGGAGGGACAGAGAGAGAGAGAGAGAGAGAGAGAGAATCCCAAGCAGGCTCCTCATTGTCAGCACAGAACCCAATGCAGAGCTCGAACTCACAAACTGTGAAATAGTGACCTGAGCCAAAACCAATAGATGCTTAACCACCTGAGCCACCCAAGTGCCCCTTGACTTTCTTAACATTTTAAAAATTGTAAAATATTTTAGGTATGGAGAAAAATAGGGAGAAATACACCGAAAATATCCATGTACCCACCATTTCACTTTTTCAGATCCTACGATTTTAACATATTAGCTTCAGATCCTTCTTTAAGACACAAAATATTGAAGATCCAGTTGAAACACTGGGAATCCCCTCCTCACTCTAATTCTCTCTCCTTAGACTTAAACACAATCTTATTTTTTCAAATTTAAATGTATTTGACATATAATATGCATAAATTCAAGGTGTACAACATGTTGATATGATACATTTATATATTATAATACAGTTGCCAATGTAGCCACAGTTAGTGCCTGTATGATGTCACACAATCATATTTATAATTTCCTTTTTGTGGTGGGAATAATTAAGATCTAGTTGTTTTTCACTGTTCCCATCTATGTTTTTCTCATTTTACTACAAGATGACATGTCTATAAACTATATATTATATTTTGTTGTAAGCTTTTAAAGTTTATGTAAATGGCAGTACACTCTAGCCTTTGCAAATGTTATTCTGATTTTTCATGTTGATACATGTACCCTATTTTCCATTTAGTTTTATTGTTTTATGAATATTCCTCAACATATTTATCTACTACTCTGTTTCTTCTTTCCAATATTTTGCCATAACAGAAAAGGTTGCAATGAAAATTCACATACAAAGTCTCCTTGTGAACTGTGGGAAAGTGATTTTCTAGGATATTTCTTTCCTAGACCTGGAATTACAATGTGTTTATTTTCAGCTTCACCAGCTATTGCCACACTGTTTTCCTAGATGGTACCATTTTCTGCTCTGAGAAGCTCTGTTCATGAGAATTTCTGTTCCTCCACCTCCTTGAGATACTCAGCATTACCAGACTTTTAAGTTTGTGTCCATTATACAAGTGTGAAATGGTCTTTTATTGTCATTTTACTTTGCATTTCTCTGATTACTAGTAAGGTTGAACATATTTTTATAAGCTCATTAGCCATTAAGTTTCTACTATTGGTACATGCCTGTTAACATTCATATCCCTTTAGTTATTTATCATTTTCTTATTGATATTATGAGTTATTTATTAATTCTAGACATAAATATTTATAAATTTATATGCATTATACATATTTTCTTCTTGTTTGTGGCTTTTATTTTCATTCTGTTTATGATGTCTTTTGTTGAGTAGATATTTTATCATATTTCTAACATGGTAAAAAATTATTAACCTTTCCGTTTATGGTTTGTGTTTTTGCAACATGATTGAGAATCCCTTCTTTAATTTGAGGCTGCTTATGATATTCCCTTATATTTTCTCATATAAGTTTAAAATTTATTTTTCATATTTATGACTTAGCCCACCAGGATTTATTTTTGTACTTGGTTTGAGGTATAGATGTATACATTTATACTTGTATTTGTTTTTATGTACATAACCAATTTTCCCAGTATCATTTATTAAATAGTTATTCATTTCCTCAGTGACTGGTAGTGCTCTCTCTGTTGTATGTCAAGTTTTCATACATGTGTGGATCAATGTCTGAGCTCATTATGCTGTACCATTGTTCTATTTGTCTATCCCTGTGTAATATCACATTGTCATATGACTTAATATGCCTTGATATTTGGTAGGGAAAATCTCCCACCTTATTTTATTCTTCAACATTTTGTTGTTTATTTTTGGCCCTTTGCTCTTCTGCATGAATTTTAAAACTTAGCTCCTCATGTACCACAAAAAACTGAAAGTACATTGGATATATAGAGTAAATCTGGAAAATTATCATCTTTATGATATTAATTTTTGTATCCAGTAGGATCGTGTATCTTCCCATTACTTAGGTCATTTTTTATGGTTCTTTAAACAATGTTGTAGAATTTTATCTATAAGTATCTTGCAAACACTGTCATAGACTTGTATATAAACACCTTATAATTTCTGTTGCTATTGTAAATGGCTATTTTTAAATTATATTTTCTAATTGTGTGTTGCCACCATTCACTTTCTAACCCACTGTAGTAAGGCACTCTTTTATTATTCTACTAACATTACTCTCATTTATAGTTCCCAACTAAAAAAGTCAAATGAACATACTGAAGGCCTTAAATTTTGTGGCATTTAATATTCTTGACCACTTCCTTATTCTTGAAACAACTCTTTCCTCCTTTGTCTTCATAAAACTATGTTCCTGGTTTTCCTCCAAATTCTTATCAGTCTCCTTTATAAGTACTTACACTTCTTTCTAAATATCTGTCTCCCAGAGTGCTGTTGACTCTTTTTTTCCCTGATTATGGGAGGCCTGAGTATCCCATGGCATCAACGACTCTATCTATGCACTGAATCTCCATCTTGAGATTCAGGCTCATAGATTCCATTACCTACTGGAATATCTGCTTGGGTGTGCCATAGATTTCTTAGACTCAACATATCCAAAATTGAACTCAACATTTCTCCCTCTCAATCCGCTCTTCACTGATGAGAACTGTGAAAAGAGGATCATAGTGAGGGGGCTGCTGAGATGCTCTCCCAGCCCACTCAGCAGAGGGTAGTGTGGCCTCTCTGAGACCATTTCTACCAAAGGGGCTTGATTAGTCCCACATGGCACTAATCATGATACCAGGAGCAATCACCATGAGCTACAAACCCAGATGTAAAATATAAGCTTTACTCTTCAGTAGACATTTATGGAGTTCCCATTTTGTACCATGAAGTATTCTAGATGAATAAGACATGATTTCTACAGCACCGAGTTATAGTCTTGTGGATTTGTCACAGATTCTTTTAAATAGTGACCCACAAGGGAAATGCAAAGTATTGATATCTGTGGTTGCTTTTGAGAGGTGAAACTACAGATTTTTTTGGTCCTATGCTTCCCTGTTTTTCAAGTGCTCTATAATAAGCATTTGTTACTTTATTTAAAAAACAAAACAGGAGAAAAAGCAACCCATACCTTTTGCAACTGCATGCCAAAACAGGTCATTTTTCAAACTAATCTGAGAAGCTTGATTTGTTGTTTTAGCCCGAGCCAGTACCATTCATAAATTTCCAGTTTCCAGTCTGTGGTTTTTAGTTACCATGGAGAGTACAAGGCAATTAGAAATACACCTTCAAAACTGTATGGAAATATGGAACTCCTGTGTACAACTCACGAAAAATAAAAGTTCAGAAAGATGGTATGAAAAACACTCAGCTATCAAATATACAAGAAAAAAATTTTATCTTTTTTCCTCTAACAAGAAAAGAATTAGAAGAAAGGTATCATTATTTTAATCATTATTTAATCATTATTTTAGAAAGGGAAATGGGAAAGAATACAAGAGAAAAGATGAAAAGAAATCATTGCATAGAGGAAGCAAACATCTCTAAATAAAAGGAAAACAAATAAATGGAGAACGAGCAAGGAGGGGAGGGGAGGAAAAGATGGGCTAAAGAGATCCTTGACATTCAGAAATAGGAGAAAGTCTTGCAAACAGGCATGCTAGGATCCTGGAGGATTGACAATGGTTTCAGAGTATGTGTTTAATGTGAAAACAAGTGGGTAAATATCAATTAGCTAGCTTCAGAGTTTTGTAAGAAATCAATAAAGATCAAGAACCTAAAGCAAAAGAGATGGGCTTCAAGGCACAGCAGTGATAGGGCATTGAGCATGCTTGGCACCTGAAGATAGGGTGACCCTGGATTGGGAGAATCACTTGTCACTGAGTCCAGTGATGAGAACTTCAAGCCACCACACAAACACCAGGGGGAAGGCTGCACTTTGGAATCAGATCTAGGAGTTGCAAAGCCAGTTCACACCTAGTTGATTAGTGGCTTATTAGACCATTCTTAAGTCTCCATGAGGTGGTTAGGATACTACCTGCCCCCATTTTTGAGGGTGAACAAACAGAGGAATAACATGGCTTCCCCACAATCTTGCAATGAAAGTCCATCTTCTAGGGTGGAAGCCCTTCCCTGCACACTCATTTATCTAAAAATGAATTGACCTTTATAAGGGCTATATATGCATGGAGTAATTAACCACTCACTACAGAACAGCACAGTGAGGGATCCCCTCACTTCTCACCTGCCCCAGTTTAACCCCCCACTCATGCACACATCAAGGGAGAATGGACCTAGGCCCAACCTGGAGCTCTCCTAGGCTACGATGGAACTAAGGTTCAGGTTATAATGTGTGTCCCTCAGATACAATGCCCCCAGGGACTGACAGAACCCAGGAGGCATATCACAGAAACATCACCACTACTCTGAGCTCCCTGCCTTGGGGATAACTGTGAGCACAGGACCATACAGAACATTTGGGGACAAGCTAGTGTGAGCAGAAACCTGGGGCAGGACTTCAAAGTCTCTCCTCTGTGTACTAGGGGAGGAAAGCACTGACTGCAGGCTTAAACCTTTTACCAATTCATAGGAAAAGGAAAAGCTTTGTTGAGAGATGCAGGCCACAGAGATGTCACATCTAAGGTAAATGTGAGGGGAAGGCAGGACCAGTTTCCATTCATTGAGCATCAATTCTTGGAGACTATAAAGAAAATGAACATATTGGACAGAGGGCTTTGCAGAGAAGAAGAAAACAAGCTCTTTTGTTATTTTTGCTTAAATACATGTGCATAGGAGCTCTGCCTCAACAGCCCTTATCTGCCATGTTCTTATCCAGGGAAGGGGCACAGTGGGGCAAGAGGGACCCAAGTTGGGAGAGGAGGATTGGAACCCTGCAGTCCAATCTTAGTGCATGCAGTCACTCAGCCTTTGGATGACCCTGTTGGTGACCTTAGACCTCAAAGCTCCCTTTTCCCCCTCTTCAAATGGGATAGTCATGCTTACCCCTTAGAGTTATTATAAATATGAGGGAAGGAGAAAACAGGTTGCAGACAATTTAGGCTGAAAGGCTGTTGGGAAAGGTGTGGAGCATGGGTTCAGAACTCACCAGCTCCAGGGAGATAAAGAAAGTGAGGTCCTGAGAGGGAAGCACTTGCCCAAACTCACCAAGAAAGCCAGAGGCTAGCCCTGGACATGGGCACATGACCCATGAGCCCAGGATGAATGTCCAGCACCTGGTGAAGCTGGCATCATCACACTGAGAGTGTGTAGCCAGGACTGGGCTGGGCAGCTGCTTGCAAGAAATAAACAGCCTCTGCCAACACCCTTCTGTTCCCTGCCAGGGAAGGAAATGAGAGAACTGGGCTTCATTCACCTATTTCAGTTTCCAAAACCTCCAACCGTCTTTAGGCAGTAAAGGAGCAGCTAATTTTTTTTAATTGAAGGAAAGAAAATAGAAAAGAGTGCAGGACAAGGCCAAGTACACATCCTATTCCCTCCAGACACATAGCTTTGACTCCACACCCTTCACTGAGGAGAGGGGACATCTGCCAGATGACAGAATTCTGTGGCAGAGCACAGGCAAAGGCAGCTTGGCTACAAAGTCCTTATTTCCAAAAAGGAAAATATAATAATGTCATACAGAGACCCCTCTATAAGGCCGCTAATTGCATTTGTCCTCTGGATACTATTTGATTTTGGTCCCAATTATCATAAGTGCATATTTATCAGGTTATTTTATTTAAGAGATAAAGGAACAAGCTAGCTATGGAACAATTAAGATAATTGATTGTTTTTGGCATTTCAATCTGCACAACTTCTTCAATTGGTATTGCAGACCTCAAAGCTCTTTGTGCCCCAGGGTCCTGCTCCCAGAAAGATTCCCACAGTTCCTTCTAAGGCTTCAGTCACCTGCCCATACCCAACCCCAGCTCCCCTACCCTTGCACTAGGGATCCCTTGCTACCTCCCTTAGGAAGCAGCAGCATCCACATGAATGCCACACTTTGAATTTACAAGGCTCTTGCAGGTATTAGCCCATGTGAGGCCTCAACACCTCTGGGTGGGTGGCAGAGAGGGACCCAGTTTACAGAGGAGGAAACTGAAACTTAGGTGTACAATAGCACCAAAAGTACACTCACAGAGGAGGAGCTACAAGTCAACACCAGATCCTTGGCCACCTAGCTGCATTCTGTATCCTTGGCAACATTGGGACAACCCAGAATTGCCAAAAGACTTGTCTTTTTTATTGTTGCTGCTGTAATCAAGGCTTCCTGGGAACCATAGTGTACAAATGCTAAATGTTAAAAAAATACCTTGATATTTTCATAGCCATGATCATAGTCACATTATTCACAATAGCTGGAATGCAGAAGCAACCAAACTTTCCGTTGACAGATGAATAGACAGACAAGGGTGATCTTTCCATACAATTGAATATTATTCAGCCTTTAAAAAGAAGGGAATGCTGACATATGCTACAATATGAGTGAACCTTGAAAACATTATGTTCAGTGAAAGAAGCCAGACACAAAAAGGCAAATGCTATATGGCTACACTTACATGAAATACCTAAAGCAGTCAAATTCACAGAGATAGAAAGTTGTCAGGATCTAAGGAAAGGGGGAGTGGGGAGTTAGTATTTAATGAAGACAGATTTTGGTTGAGGAAGATGAGAAGAATTCTGGACATGGCTGGTGGTGATGACTGCACAATGTGCTTAATGCCACTGAACTTAAAATACACCTTGAGTGTGCACATCTCTTTTCTCTTCCTCTCATGATATCACTCTCTTGTGATAACAAGACTTGTAGTGCCAACTCACTTCATGGAGAGTAAAGACCACACCACCTCTCTGCTTTTGTGCATGTCAGACTCTAACCAATCTGACTTTTTCCAGTCCTCTACCTGGAAAGATAAGGGTTTAGGTGCCAGTGTTCTGGGAACCAAGAGGATCAAAGGTGGTGGGGGCCATTGCTTTCAGTATTGGGATTGTATACATTCATAGAATTACCTGTTTGGGGTAGCTGCTACTGTCCTCACCTCTTCCTGGTGTCCCCCAGTCCAGAAATCCTGCTTAAACATCTTCAGAACTTAACCTCTCCACACCCCAGTTCCAGAGGTACGCAGGGCTTCCTGTTCTTGAGTTTCTTCAGAATTCTGTGATGAAGTTAGGTTGGTTCTAGATTGTCCTCACTGCCGATCTGGAATCGACTTCTTTGGGTTTACTAAATCAGTAGTAACCCCTGGTCCATTTTTCAGCTTCTCAAATGTTGCTATGCTTGTCTCCATTTCCATTCTTCCTGACATTGTGGGTTTGTGTTTAAATGTAATCCTGTACTGTGGTTTTGGGAGGGAATGAAATTTGATGTACATGACCATTCCAGCATCTTTATCAGAAGCTTGAGATGAATCGAAAATGACTAATAGAAGCAGCCAGATAATCCCGAAGGAAAACATTTCAGATAGAAGGAATAGCATTAGTAAGGTCTTGGAGCTATATAGCAGTGTAGTGTGTGCAGGAAAACTGCTTTTGGAAGGCCCATGCTCTTCTCAGTGCCCTAGGGTGACAATTCTTTGAAGGAAAGGGCTTGGAAAACTGGTATAATGTCTGGTGAAGACCAGGCCTGGACCATGCTCTGAAGCACATGTTCTCATTGCTGTCTGAGGGGCCAGGAAGCATGAGTCACTGGTATGGCTTGAGCTCCAGCCAGAACAGCACGAGCTGTACCACCAGTTCCATAGCAGGGGCTTCTGTCTGCTTTGGCCTGGTTGAATTAATCAAGCAATTAGCTGACTCCCTCATGTGAAATTTGACATTTAAAGTTTTTTTCTAATAATATCTCAATTAGAATTGCTTTGATGAACAGAAAGCCATGAAAGAATTTAAATGGTTAAAATATGCACCCAGAAAAATAGATATGTTGTACCTTGTCTTTAGGGCTCCTGCCACTCTTTGCCATAAAAAAAAGTGTAAAATGCAACTACGGGGCATCAGCAGTGGTTATTTGAAAAGGCGCTTTCAGTTCCCTTTTAACTCCGAAGCTTTGTGGCATTAACTACCATAACCTAACATAACCTGACACAGCATTTCAGACATGACCAACATAAAGTTTAACCATGCAATGGTAGAGATCAGTAGAAAAAAAATTGTCTGCTTGGTTGCAGGGTTGGGACTAAGGTGAGGTGAGTGAGGCACAACTTTTAAAAGGGAGGTTAGGATAAATAACATTGTGATGCAATATTTTTTAAAAATTCAAATTAGGAAGCTACATCCATGAATGTAAATGGAGTTTGATTGGACACAGAGCCAGGATTAGGCTAAGGAGAGCCAGGCATGACTGTGCAAGTGCAAGATTGGATCATGTCTCTAAGAGTTTGATGTATTGTTCACCATGAATTTCTTTGCACTAATTTTGACTTTAATATATGGCATTAAAATATTATATGTCTTTATTACTGGGGTTTTGGGCTCCTCCTTAAAATTTGCACACAAGGCAAGTGCCTCCCTCACTTAATCTTACTCCTGGCCCTACTTGGTAAAACATAACTGGAATCTGTTCTCCACCAAAGGCTTCCATCCCTCACCCTAAGGCCACAAAGCACCCAGTGTAGAAAGGGGCCATAAGCAACATGGGCCCTCCTCAGTTAAAACCATAGACTTTCCCCAACCCATAACTCAAAGGCACAAAGTAATCTTTCAGAAATAGCTAAGGGGAGTAGAATATCAGATTGTGAATCTTGCCTGCATATGGTACTTTCTTTTTTTTTTAATTGTTTTTATTTATTTTTGAGACAGAGAGAGAAGTAGCATGAGCAGGGGAGGGGCAGAGAGAGAGGGAGACACAGAATCTGAAGCAGGCTCCAGGCTCTCAGCTGTCAGCACAGAGGCCAACGTGGGGCTCGAACTCACGAGCCACCATGAGATCATGTCTTGAGCCAAAGTTGGATGCCCAACCGACTGAGCCACCCAGGGGCCCCTGATTATTTTCTAAAGAGATTGTACCTCTTGACAGTATGGTGCTAGCAATAGAAATCTGCTTTCACCTACATACAGCTCAATTTTATTAGCCCATATTGTGTCAAATGAGACTTTGGGGCCACAGTTAAATAGAGGATTTTTGCACTCCCTGCTTTTAGAACACAGGCATAACTGACTGGGGGCATAAGCACATCCTATACACGGAAGAGTTGATGGGTCTCCTAAGATATCTGGAGATGTCTTTAAAATGTGGAGCTGACCATATTTGTGGTAATGGGCATACATCCTTTACAGAATGCACACAATTGCTTTCTCGGCTCCACTGACTTCCTTAGTACCACTATAGTCTCCTAAGTAAATGAATGTTTTTTTATAAAAAAAGGAATTTATCTAATGAGAAGGGTTGGCTGGGCACTGTGGAAACACAGCATGTGATTAAAATTATACTAGCAGAAGAAAACATACTGATTGAATTGTTGGTAGTCCCCACCCCCATAACCTCATTTAAATCTTTGTCCTTCCTTAGAATGGACCTTTAAGTGCATGCTGGGTATAGCAGTGTCAGGAGGGCACTGTCATGCCTTCGGATGGCTCCCCAGCCAGGGCCAGTGATATTTACTGGAGTTTCAGACTCTAGAAAAGAGGAATGAGGGGAAGCCTCATTCATGCCTGAGCTGGGCTCAGGGGCCAGCTCTAGAAATAGAGAGGTGGAGCATGGTACCAGGGGAACATCAAGCCATCCACACTAAAGAGGCAGATCCCAGGGAAGCACGGACTGGCCACAGGAGATTTAGAAACAGAAAGCTCACGGTCTCAGGACAAATTGATCAGTTTTCCTTAGCAGCTATGTTTGCTGTTAACTGTACTAGAATTAATATTAAAAAAAACCAATTATGTTTGAAGCTAAGATCTGGGGAAAGGGTTGGTGGGGAGAGAAAAAACAGATTAGGATTTGAGATTTGTTACCTGAAATTATCTATCCTGATGTTTTAGAGTATGTAGAAAACAAAATTAGATATCCAGGTAGCTAATAAAACAAAGAGGGCTCACCACTCTTCTAGTAGGTAAATGGAATTAGAGTTTAGGAAAATCAAATTCATTCTTGACTCACCAAACAAAATGCATCTGGTCAAGTTGTCAGCAGATAGAAAGGGTTCACTCATCATGTTGGCTTCGAAAGAAATACTCAGGCCATAGGGGAGGGCTGGGAAAGAACATGGCTTGGCTCCTGTTTTAGAGGAACTTATCACATTCTAAGACACGGCCTCAGCTCTGGGCATAAAATTCAGCTGTAACACCTAGGACAGGAAGCAGGACTTGCTCTCTACTGGCCTCAAGCTTGAGGCTTGGGAGTAAGGTGGGATAGAACTGGAGTGGGGCAATGGAACTGGGGACTACATCTAGCTGCTGCCACCACTTCTGCCTCAGGACGCAGGGATCCCATTACCAGGTGTGTGGCCAGATAGGCCCAGCTCTTGGCAAGCATAGCTTCTGAGGGAACCACTCAGGCACCTACTTCTGTGTTTGTTTCCTAGAGATGCTGTAACAAAGTACCGTAAACTTGGTGCCTTAAAACCACAGAACTTTATTCTCTCACAGTTCTGGAGCTAGAAGTCTGAAATCAAGGTATCAGCAGAACCATGCTCCTTCTGAGGGCTCTAGGGTAGAATCTTTCTTTGCCTTTTCCTGCTTCTGGTGGCCCCTGATGTCCTTTGGCTTGTGGCTGCATCTCTCCATTTTCACATCTCACTATCCCTTGTGTGTCTTCTCTTCTGACTCTTATAAATAAGGACATCCTAAAGCCAGGATGATCTTATCTTGAGATATCTAAAAGATTTTTTAAGTTTATTTATTTATTTATTTTGAGAGAGAGAGACAGAGAGACAGAGATATTGGGAGGGGAAGAGAGCGAGAAAGAGAGAAATAGCAAGTGAGCATGAATGGGGGAGGGGCAGAGAGAGAAGGAGAGAGAGAGAGAATCCCAAACAGGTTCCATGCTGTCAGCACAGAGCCTGATAAGGGGCTCCATTCCAACAACTATGAGATCAAACCTGAGCCAAAATAAAGAGTTGAACACTTAATCGACTGAACCACCCAAACACCCCTGAGATCTTTATTTACATCTGCAAACATGCTTTTTGGAATAAATTCACATCCATGGGTTTGGGGTGGACATATCTTTTGCAGGGTCACCATTCAACCCACCCCACCCTGGATTTTAAGTTCCCCTATCATCCGTGTGTTTGTTGGTCTGCACAGACCTTTCCAAGTGTTCAAAAGCCTATGGAGAACCAAGAATACTGCTCAGTGGGCCATGATGTGATAAGATAATTGACTTTTAGGTGCAGATCAGTGAATTTCTCTTCCTTCCATTGGTCTTTATCTTTGAGTTCCTATAAATCAACTGCTTAGAATTTGCTCAATTGTAGCCACCTCTCCAAGATTCAGCAGATTTTTCCCTGGGGAATTAGTTGAAAGAGACTGTCCCCCACAGACAGTTCTTTAGCCATGCTTATGGCGCTTGGCACAGATCAAGACATGTTTGTGGATTATGGAAGGAAGCACAGAAAAAAAGGGAGGAAGGAAAAGGCAGATGGGAAGATAGGCAGAGTCCATTTGTGCCTCCAACCTTTAATCTTTCAAGTCCTTCCTAGTACTGGTCTCCAGCATGGCAGTCTTATCACGCTGCAACTGGCATGTCTGCTCTAATGGATGTGAATCATGCTGAATGCTTTTCAGATGGCTTTACAATCTTTTTCTGGAAGAACAACTGTTCCTCCATTCCTAACTAAAGGACTACTTTATTGGGGAACAGGACATTCAGCTCCACACCTGCATTTCTATTCCTTCTAAATTAGGGGATACATGTAGTACAAAGATCCTTTGGCTTGGGAGTCTGTATATATAGGTTCTAGTCTCAGTTGGGTTACTACCAAGGTGTGTGACCTTGACCACAACGCTTTCCCTCTCTAGACTCCAGTTTTTTTGAATGTGAAAGGATTAGATCAAGTGGTCTCTGAGGATACTTCTACAACTTAGTCTTTTTAACTCTCCATTGGTGATGTTTCTGGAGAAACTGCTTTGCACAGCAAGCTGAATTTAGACAAAGATATGAGTTTTAATGTCTCTTACACCAAAAATTGTTGACCTCATTCCACTTCCTGACTCTGGTCCCTGACAAAGTAATACTCATTTGCAATGAACAACCAATCATTACAAGTCTCACTCTCAGGCCTCCAATAGCCTTGCTTCCCAAGAAACTCAAGAGCAATGGACAGACTTTTCCTCTGGGAGAGAAATAGGAGAGACTGAGGCCAGAAGAACCACGGGCATGACTCCAGTGGCCCTCCCCACACTCCAACCTTCACACACATCCATATGCATACCACATACATGCATCTCTCTGAAGTCAATTCCTGGAGATGCTTTATAATTATTTGTTCAGTTATCTGAGCTTAATTTATCCCTTTTAAAATAAATAGATGTATTCTTGTGGCTTATTTTTTATAAGTATTCTTTAAATTGAAGTTAGTGACATGTTCGTCAAAGAGGGAAATAAGGTTTATCTTTTACAAAATCCTACAGATTACATCAATTAATGCAGATGAGAGAATCAAGATTCTGTCAATAATAAGACCATGAAATGTATCCTTCAAACCTGTCTTGACAGTCCCCTTCCCATGAGCCTTTGCATGTGGAGGGCGTATTCTTTTCCAGAAATCCAGAAAGCTCTGGGATGAGTAGAAAGTGGCACCTGGGTTTCACATCCACCTCCCACACTTACCACCACTTACTGGCTACATGACCTTGACAAAGTCATTTCTCATCTATGACCTTCAGTTCTCTTCTTTGAAGTCAGGGTCATGGCATACCTGGCCTGGCTACCTCCTCAACTCACCAGGACCATCAGAGGGTAATGCCACCACTGGGAAATCATTATGTCAACTGTCCATCATCAGCCACTCTGTCCTGCTATCTTCAAAGGGAGGGCACTTGGCAGGGCCTCTGAGGACATCATTAATACTGAAAATAGTATGAACCATGCCCCCTGGAGCTATGCCACTGGGAGGAGTCCTGGTCTATATCACAATTTGATGTGGACAGAGCTGCTTCTGTAGCTCCTAGTTGTGTGGAGGAAGAAACAATGTGATTGGTCTTTGGAGGGGGGCGGTCCTCACTAACTCTTATACTTGGATAGCATTTGGCTGTCTATAAAGTAGTTTCAAATAAATTATTTTATACATCCAGGCATTTTGTGAGGCAGAGATTATTATGTCCATTTTCTAGAAGACGAAAGTAAAGATGAGAGAGTTTCAATGACTTGTCTAAAGTCTATAGGTCATAAGACACAGATGGGGAGCTTATACCAAGTATTCATTCAAGCTTGTGGAAGCTCTTCCCATGATCCAATTAAGTTTTGAGTTTCAGGTTATCAAGGACAGAGGGTATGGACAATGTAGTTTTTTACATGTAAACTTAGAAGAAAATTAATCCATTTATTTGTTCATCTAATATTTATTCAGCACTGGGTTCTTTGTGTTCTTTGTTTAAAATGGGGATCAATCATATATATAAAAAGTCAGGTTTGCTTTCCCCCCCTTTCATCTGGCATATAAACCTGTACTCAGAATTTCAGGACTTTGTCCTAGGATGATATCAGCATTTGTTTGCAAGGAAAGAATTTTCTTCTAGTTTTTACCTGCTTTCCTTTTCTATCTGGAGAGGCTTTCCTCAGAGTGATTACGAGCATAAGATTCTAGACCCAAATTGTCTGGGTTCGAATCTCAGCTCTACTACTTTCTAGCTGGTGATCTTAAGCCAGCTTACTTACCCTCTCTCTGCTTGTTTTCTAATGTGTAAAATGAGGTTTATATCAGTACCCACCTCACAGGGTTTTGGGAGAATTTAATGAATTAGTATTTGCAAAGTACAATGCCTGACCCATGGTAAGTGCTATGTGAGTATTTCCCATTATTATCATTATCGCCTTTGTCATGAGAAAGTGGGAAAGAAACATGGAAATTCTCAGGAAAAATTCAGGGCAAGTGAGAAGTGGAGTAAACTGGTGTGATTAGACATAATCACACTGCTCATTAATGTATCTGCAAGTATCTGAAACTCCACAGGAAACAGGAACAGATCCCCTAGAAACAGATGGCTTCTGTCTGTCTTGCTTTTCATTCTCTGGTCACTGAAAATAAAACACATCCATTTAGAGAAGAAATGATCAGAAGGAACTTCTTCTCACATATGCAGTGCAGAGAGGAATATAACAACTCACCTTGTCCTCCCTGCTCCTAGTGTGTTTATGATTATTACTCCCTTGGTTAGGGCCACAACTTGCTTAATAGAACACACAACTCTTTTCTTTCATCCGGATTTGTAAGTCTCAGCACAGTTCTCAGCATGATTTCTTTTTCTTGACTCCATCACCTGTGTGGGAAAGAGGTAGGAGCACTAGACCACCCAGGAAGGAGATGATTTGGGGTCAATCCTGGCTCCACCACCTGCTGGCTGTGTGACCTTTGGCAAATCACCTCCAGTCTCTGCACCTCTGCACTACCTCCTTTGTAGAGTTTAGGACTTATGATTAGCTCTGATATTGGGAATTTTAGTGACTAGGATGTCTAAGTTACCATCTGGGAGGAAGATATCTCCCATCAGGACTCACTCCAGGGTTTCCTGTCAGGCCAAAGTAATCACTTGCTTCAGTGGGTTCCCCACCCCTGTATCTGTATCACTCCCCAACCATTGTTTAACCTTGTGTTCCAGCCATCTCCTTTAGCAACCCAGGAGTACCCTGATGACAAGGGCTGGGCCTGATTCCTGTCTCTGCCTTTACCTTCTCTCCTATAGCATTTGATCAATATTTGTGGCACAAATGAAGAATGAGCAAAGTGGACGGTATACTGCATAAACCTAAATCATGATGTGAGGCAGGGATCCCTGGCTGGGAAACAGAGTTTAGCTGAAACTCATGCATGTTGTCTTTGTGATTTGGAGTCAAGCCTGTTTCCCACTGTGGCCCTCACTTTCTCCATTTCTGGCATCCCATGGCCCTGTGGCTGCTTCCAACAGCTCTTCCGTGTTTTCCTCTACCAATATGAATCCATGTGTCCTTTTCCAGTGGTTGCAAAAGCTCTTTGCACATACACTGAGCATTATCTGGAGGAGACTGGGACTGTCTTCTGAGGTGGCCATGTCTCTGCTCCAGAGAGAGAGAGAAGCTCCCAAACTCCTGAACACATCAA
This sequence comes from Acinonyx jubatus, assembly GCF_027475565.1. Taxonomy (NCBI): domain Eukaryota; kingdom Metazoa; phylum Chordata; class Mammalia; order Carnivora; family Felidae; genus Acinonyx; species Acinonyx jubatus. The sequence continues at coordinate 120,530,242 of NC_069389.1, forward strand.
CCCCATAGGCTCAGGGTGTCTCCCTCCTAGGATCCATTCTTCTTTCATGACCTCCATCTTTGACCCAAGTGGCAGAGTTGGGGGAAGCTTATAGAGCAGTCTGTGATTCCCCAAATTGGCTGCACATCAGAATTTCCAGGAGTACATGCATAAAAGTATAGATAACTGAACAAACCCTAGGCTCTACTGATTCCAACTCTCTGGTGATAATGCACAGAGGGCTTTAATTTTAACAAGTCCTCTGGGTGATTCCTATCACCTGGGCTCTGTATCACCAGTTGCCATTTGGGACTCATTGAGCCATATCACTCCTAAGGTTTTACCATTCAGGATGACAGCTTCTTCACCCCAGTTATTCTAGAACAAAGTCGAATGTCCTCTTCCCTTCTCTCTCATGCATCCTATCAAAGTTCACTGTTGCTAAGACAGTAATTGTGTTCTGTGCTCAGAGATGAGGCCTAGCTACTCTTCAGGGGAAATAGTTAAAAGTAACTTGGGTTAACAAATGTCATGTTTTATATCATATAACAGCTTTAGTCCTCATGCTGGTGGTCTCAGGTTGCAGAGGGCCAAGTTTTTACTATGTCTCTATGAAAAGTTTAATTAAAGTTTCCCTACAAAGAATTGTCTCCTGCTATAGACCATCGAGATATATGCACTGGAAATTAATTAAAAAATTATTTTTTTAAAGGTGTTTATGAGAAATACACCACTCTCCTCCCATTTCAGGATGTTTAAGATGTGTGTGGATTTTCTTTGGTGGTGGTGGGGGTATGCAGAATGTAGGTGAAAAAGAGTAAGTTTGCATCTGAAAAGCAGTGGTCTGATACTGAAAGAGAAGGTTGGCAATGCTGCCAGGGAGAAAAGTGAACCAGGAGTCTGCAAGGGCTGAGGTCTGATTCTAGCTCTGCAACAAGTTTGCTGCTTACAGCATTTGGTAAGTGTCTCCTGCATGCAGTGTAAGGGAAACATCAGTTTGAGCAAACAGTCCCTGGTCTATCATGTGTCCTCATCCCCTATGCAGCCTCCATCCCGAGACAGTGAGTGACCCTGCACTCCACTTTCACAGGAACAGGGTACATTCTTGCTTTAGAACTAGTGTTTGTCAGCTCCTCATGGGTCCTCAACTTAAAGCTTCTCAAAAGCTCATGAAGTACTGCAGGTGAACAGCAAAATGGGAACTCATAGGTGCATCCCCATTGTCTGGCATCAACAGGAAGGACGTTTCTCATGCACAGCAAAGCAGAGACCAAGAGTACCTGTCTTCTGTTCCCCTATCCCCTGAAAAACATAACAAAACAAAACAAAACAAAAACTATCCACACGTCAACCCTGAAAACAAAATCTCTCCTAAAAGTTCTGCTACAGAGAATATTTTTCTATTTCTCTGTTTGGTGGTGGAGGTGGAGATGGGGAGCATTAATAGTATTTAGGAGAGGACAGTGGGACAGTCTCAGAATGCTTTTCTGTGATGGGAAGTAATAGTTCCAAATGTGAGCAACCTGAAGGGATGGACAATGGGGCATGAGCTTTGGAATCAGCCATTCACTAAAGAGCACCCTGGCCTGAGTCATGCATAGGAACCACCTCAAACTTCTTGGTTTCCACTGGCAACCTGGCACCCAGCACAGCTGCAGTGGTGCAGCAGCTGTCCCCACAATGAGGTGCAGCCACTGTCCCTAGATGGAGTCCTCAAAATGGCCCAAACGTTGCTTCACTTTCAGGAGCAACCATCTACATGGAAAGGGAGCCCTCTCAGCCACATGGCTTCTGCACCTCTCTATCTTAGAGGCCACTCTTCCTTCTCCACTTTTTCCTCTCTCTGCCCCATGTGTGCCTGACATTAGATGCACAAGGAACGTGGAGAGGACAGAGGCATTATCAGACCACTTATTTGCTTCATCCATTTTATTCTGAAATTGGCACAGAACACGGTTGCTGGAGTACTGCCTTTCTAGTTGTCCTAGAGGTGCCTATTTATGATTAAATAAACATTTGGGTGTGTTGAAGTTGGCATAAACCATAGGAAGGCTACTCAGCTTGGAGAAATCTATTGTTTTTTTTTCATAATTGATCTATGGGTGACACCAGACTTATATATTTATACTCCCTTTTTTTGTCTCTGTGAAGAATAAATAATAGATTGTGATTCCCTGATTAAAGTTGAGACCCGAGCAGGAAAGCGGGGCAAGTAGCGGGAGGACAACGTGCTCAAGTTAGCCTTGTCGAGACCTGTAAGGAGGGAAAGTTTCCAGACACTGTTCATACCTCAAAGAAGTGACCTTTTGCTATGAATTAATCGTTTGGAGATCGTATTTCTCATGTGCTTTACTCACAGGAGGAATTGATTAGAAGCTGAAATTAATTGCAAACTGGGATTAACCATTTGCTTTTATACCGTGCTTAAAATTTATTTTTTAGCTGTAGTTGCCTTAATGCATTTATGCCAAGGTTTTTCTTTACTGTACTGCTAATTCCAGGAAATTCCCCACAGTGAACAGCCATGTCTGTCCGCTCAGTCAGAAAACCATGAAGTCTGAAAGGCAATAAACTAAACACTGCCTTGGATTAGCAGAGCCTGACTGAAGCAGAAAATGTTTAATTCTTAATCAGAAATGGATTGGATTGCTCTGGAGGTTTGGGGGTAAAGACTGGAGCTGCTACAGTGAGAGTCAAGGCAGCTAAAATGCAAACAACAGCAAAACCTCTGGAGGGGCTCAGTTCACAGCCATTTTAACCTGAAGCAATGAGGCCAGGTGGTCATCCCAAATGGATGCACTTTTTGGCTGCTTTGTTATTGATGATGTGAGGTGTCCAATCACTCCGCCCTCTGCACTGGCCAAATACCCTTTGGAATGTTATGGGGTGTTTTATGGACTACCCTTCCAGGGCAGAGGGGAATTCAGACTACAGTCTAAGAAAAGTGTTACTGAGAGTACTAGAAAGAGTCCAAGTTTCTTTGTGAAACATGATTCATTGTTAGCCATCTTTCTATCGAAGGAGCTCAGAGTTTATACATAAGTTACAGTAATAAGACATAGTTAATGCTGAGTAGTAACAGGGAGGCCCAGAGAAAGTGTTACAGGCATTCAAAAGAGGAACGGTTGCTCCCACCTGGAGTGGTGGTGCTGGGGGCCTGGCAGCTCCAAGGAGAAGGGACTTTGGTAATTGCTCTCCCCTGACCTCCCACAGCACATTGTTTACTCCTCCAGTTGAGCACTCAGCATGCTGGACTGCAATTGTCTGTTTATGTGTCTGTCTCTCCAATTAGACCTTGAGCCCTGAGAGGGCAAGGGGCATGCTTTGTTCAAATCCCTATTCCCAGGGCCAGCCGTAGTCCCCACACACAGAAGGGCCTCAGGAAATCTTTGCTGAACTGAGAAAAGGGAAGCTTCTTGTGAAAGAGCAGTGCTCTGGTTTTCTCTATAAGGATGGGTATGAATCATTCCAGCCAGAGAAGCAGAGGTTGGAAATATCTGTGTGTCCTTGTGTCTTCTGTCCAACTAGACTGTGAGCTTCTTCAGTGAGGATTGCACCCCTCTTGTCTCCACATCCCCCATGCACCCAGCCATGTGTCTGCCCAGGTCAGGATCTCACCAACATGGAGTACTGAGCTAATTGGATACCTCCTCTTCCCACAAATTCAGAGAAGCATGGCTCAAATACAACCGAAATCTGCTTTTAAGACATTCTCAATTCCTTACAGATTACTTTTTTGCCACAAAGGGAAAGATAGAGTGATCAGGCTGTCATCACCTTAACCCAGATTCCTAATAATGGGACAATCAGTATATGTGCCTCCTAATGTGATACAAAAGGAAAGACACAACATCCCTTATGAAATATTATTGCAAACAAGTAATTAAACCTGACTTTCAATTTACAGAAAATATGTAAACAAGATTAAGTTAAACAATCACAAGGAAATAATCAGACAAAGCCAAATATTGGGCCATTTACAACACAACTAGTCTGATTTCTTCCAAAACTCAGTGTCATAGAAATGGTTCCAGATTAAAACATATATTGTTATATCTTTTTAACGATAAGTGTAATGTGTGATGTGTGGTTGGATCCCAATTTTTTCAAAAGCAGCTGAGACCTAATAGAGGAAGTAAATGTGGCAAAAACAAACAAACAAACAAAGAAAACACTTTTAAATCCAGGGTATGGTATTTGGGTATTTATGGTGCTATTCTTTCTGCTTTTTAAAAAAATTCTTAAAAACATATTGCCAAACTGCAAAAATAATACTGAGAAATCTCCAGGAACCCCCCAAATAGAGAAATATCAAAGCCAATGCAGTAAGGATGAACTAATCCTGGAGTAGCCTTTAGGTAATTTGACTTGATCTAGGACCCAAGGGCTGGATATGGGGACCAAGCCATAGAAAAGAGGTGTGTGCAAGAAGGCATGCCCTTACTGGGCTGGAAGGTTAGGACTGAGACCTTTGCATAAAGCCCATGGCCCTGAAGTGACCCTCTTCTTCATAGACCAGAAAAAAACTTGATCATCCCAGAGGAGTGAGGAAGCTTAATGTCTATCTAAACTTTGCATGAGGAAAAGTGTCACTTATGAAAAATCAAAAGCTCCAAATGTCACATTTCTTATGGATCTGGAAAGAATTTACATTACTTTCATGGGACAAAGACCACCAGTCAATGCATTATTATAAAAGTTGGTCTAGGACCGTTGAAACCTCTGGGATTCTGGGCAAACAAAAGCACCAAGGCAGTCTTAAGTGATTAAACCTGGGCACCTTGTCCTCCAACGTATCAACAGCCTTCCCTAAATATGGCCTCACTCTAAAAGAAGGATTATAAACTACACGACAGAGTAAACCTTAATGAGGTAGAATGTAAAGATATGGGGAATATAAAAATGCATCATTAAGAAATTTAGAGAACAAAAGATCTAGGAGGAGAACATATAGATAATGTGTGTGTGTGTGTGTGTGTGTGTGTGCGTGCATGAATGTGTGCACCCACCTGTGTATTTGGACTTTACCCTTTAGCCTGAAAGAGTCCCTTGGCTGCCTGCCTCGTGAATTTGAGATAATGGTTGTGATTATTATTTTAACCTCTAGAATTTAAAATAATAATGAACATGCACACATTTTTGTACAGTTTACAAAGCAGTATATACACAGTCTCCTACTTGATCTTTGCAGCAAACCTTTGAGGGATAGTCTTCATTTTCACCCTGAATAAACAGAGATTCAGCATAATCAAAGGCTTAGGTCAAAGATATATAACTTGTAAGTAGGTGAGTTTGCCCTAGAGCCTGGCATTTTAGACCCTCCAGTGCAGTGCACTGTTCCTATATTAAGCTTGCCACCCCCCTCCCCGCAGCACAATACAACAGGAAATCGACAGGCTAAACTATCAAGAATGTGTAAAGGTCTGTTCCTGTTTTGAAGATGTTCATAGCTGAACAATTCATGACCTCTTTAGTGGATCTTTTTAGTGTTTCTGGCAGTCAGAAAGTCCTCCCTATGTCTAACCAAAATGAAGACTACCTCAGTGAAAGCTCATTTTCTCTTATTTGATTTTTCAAGAACAAAGGGACTATCTTGGTCAGGATGCTCCTTCTAATGTCCCACTCAATCTGATTGTAGGGAAAATGGAGCATAGATGTTTTCAAGTAAACAACTTCTTTTGCTATCTCATTGACTATTTTTTTTTACTGACTTTCCAGGCACTCTTGCCCCTTGTCATCTTTCTCTAGGTTTGGGATTTGATATGCTCTTTCTTGGAGCAAATTCTGCACATCAGTCATTACATATTTCCAAAACATTGAGGCTGTGCTTAAAACTTCACATTCTTAAAAGCAGCAATTGACTTACTGGCAAGTGGCAGTATGTTTTAGATATATGATAACAGATAATATATGTGCCACTACACACCCTAGACCAATTCCAGGTAGTCTGGGTGAGTAAAAGTGTCTCATCAAATTGGAGACCCTAAGTTAGACAAAGTTGGATCATAGTTGTTACATAAATGGAGCAGCAAATCATGCTAGATGGTTTTCCTGCTGTAAAATCAAGGATCCAGTCACTTCTACTTATAAACAAGCATTCTTGTATTTATTTATTTATTTTACAAAGGTCAGGAATATTTCTTCTTGCAGAAGAATTGGTCACTTCTCCCTCCTCACACCCATATTAGTTTCTTTTCTTAGTTTCCAAAAGACTACAATCCTCAGACCATCTTTTTTCACTGTCCTTTCTTCCCATCTGCTTCTCTCCCTCCCCCCTTATTTACATCCCTCCATTTATCCCTCCTTCCATTGGTTCATTCAGTCATCACACACTCATTAGGCACTATGTTTGAGGTACTAGGGGTACAGAGGTGGATCAGACAGAGTCCCTACCCTTAATTTGCTTTCATTCTACAGGATAGATAAACAACTAAATAGACAGTGACGATATGTTATGGTAATGCTGTGATTGGGAAAGCAGAAGAAGCTGGTGGAGACCAGAGGAAGGGTCAAGGAGAGAGGGAGATAGGGGTCCCTGAAAGTCAGGATAGGCAGTCCATTGACTCCTCTGAGGAAGAGCAAGCACTACAGCCATCAACCACATTTTACCCACTTCGACAAGCATTGATTAGTGCCTCCCTCTGTCCACTACATAAAGGGCATAGCAATAGCTTCTGTGGGAGCTGCTAAGGCGAATAAGGAAGAATTCTTCCCTCTTGAGGCTCATAATCTATTGAGGGAGACCATCAGGGTCATAAGTAACTGGGATTCCTGGAAGGCAGTGAGAAGGGCCATTAATAGGGACACAAATGAACGATGTACTGTGGGAATCCAGGGAAAGCAGAGATTTGTTCCTACTGGGAGAATACAGGAAGTCCGTAGCCCATAATATATTTAAGCTTTCTCTTTGGATATTGAACTCCATTTTTTCCCAAAATTCAGCAAAGATTTGAGGAAATGAAAAAGTGTACTTGATCCAAGAAAGCCTCTATTGGTCACTTTTAGTGCAACTCTATTCTTCACTTTATCTCCTGCTGTCATGTACACGTAGGAGGCAGACAAACTGTGAGCATTGAGGGAGACTGAGAGCCACCTCTCCGCAGTGGTCTGTGTGTGGGGGCTGGGGAGACTAGAGGTGACTCTTAGGGTGGTTGAAGTCTTATTATAGGGAGAATCTTGAGAATGGGATTTCTCTCTGTGTTACTCGTCTGTCAAGTAGCATTTATTGTTTTCTTGTCATTGTCTTCTTTCTGAGATGGACTTTACTGACAGATGCCTGTCTAAGTCAGATGCAAAATAATATAATTAGTGTGACAAGTGGCAACTAGCATAGTGAGAAGCAGCATGGTGCAAGCTGTCGAGAAAGAGATCAGACTTGGGTTTTTTTTTTTTTTTAGCTTTTTAGTGCTTATTTATTTTTGAGAGAGAGAGAGAGAGAGAGAGAGAGAGAGAGAGAGAGAGAGAACACGAGTGAGTGGGGAAGGGGCAGAGAGACAGAGAGGGAGACACGGAAGCTGAAGGAGGCTCCAGGCTCTCAGCTGTCAGCACAGAACCCAACACTGGGCTCGAACTCATGGACTGCGAGATCATAGCCTGATCCATGAACCAAGTCAGTGCTTAACGGACTGAGCCACCCAGGTGCCCCATTTTTTTTAAAGAAATCAGACTTCTGGTTCCCACAGACCTGAGCTCACATCCCAGCTTCATCCCTAGCTTGTGGTGTGACCTTGCTGGATATGTCGCTTGATCTCTCTGTGCCTCAGTTTCCTTATCCATCAAATGGGGATGTTAGCATCTTCCCTAAACCATAGTCAGAAAATTCGACAACATATGCATGCAAATCCTTAGCAGAGTGCCCAATACACACTATACACACCACACGTTAGTGTTGTCATTATTAATCATTCAAGATCTGGGGTGCAGCTGCCTGAGTTTCTTCTCATTATCATGCCATTTAGAACTAGTCAACAGACCTTTTCTGCACTGTGAAAACAACTGTTACATGACACGTACTTCTCTTCTTGGTCTCCCTGAACCGTCTCTTTTACCTACTGTGATGATTTCAACTACCATTTACATGTTGCTGATTCTCAGATCTTTAATTTCAGTGCATACCTCTTTGCTGAGAATCCAGATCAATATCCTTAACTCATATGTCCCTTAAGCACCTCAAGCTCGTATGCTCCAAGTTGAGCCCTACAGAAGAAGTTTTCAGTCACTAGGGGAAACCTTTTACTTAAACCTTTTTAGTAAGACAATTAAGAGATACTTCAAAGAGTAAGTGGCTTATGAGTTGAACCTTCAAATAAGGGTATGATTTAATTTAGGCTCAGCGAGAGGAAAGGAAAAACATTCAAGTGAGAGAAAGTGCATAGAAGCAGGAAAGCTTTACAGAGTACAGTGAAGAGCCAGGTTTGGTTGTGCATCTACAAATCTTTCTTAATGCTGTATTTCTTTCCTTAGTAAATACCTAGCTCCTAATAACATTCTCCGTATATGGACATCCAAAACCTGCAGAAAATCATAGACTGGTACTGGGATGGCTGGGGCCAGACTGGAATGAACCACCTCCTCACCAACTATAAATTACAGTCTAAGGACATCATGGGAAGCTTCATGTTCAGCTTTGGGCTGCACTGTCATCATCCCAGTCCCTGTTCTATCAAGATGAATAGAGGAAAAGCTTCTACTCACTGAGAACTGTGCATGGTGCTGATTCACATTAGGAACCCTGGAATAACTGAATCACTGTGCAATACCATGCTTGAATAGCAATCAATAACCCTGGCTGATGTGAGGACCCCATTGTGGAATAAACAAACATGGAAGTTGGGTTCTGTTTCAATGAATCTCATGTATAAAGTAAAGGGTAGACAGCCTGCGTGGTAACCACAATTATCTGCCATTTGTCTAATTGAGTACCAAAGCAGTCCTGTCTTTTTCAGTGATGGGTATTGTCTCAAGTTTAATAATAGACCATTAATCCTAACGATACATGCATAAGCCAGGTGAAAATATTTTTAACTGTTTGCATTCAATCAAGCAATCTACTATTTTGGGATCAGCCTGGAACTGATCGCTGGCCAGTTGGTTGATGAGGCAGACTGGCAATGCTTTGCGGGCACATTGCTGTTGCACATGCAAAAGTGCTGCAGAGGCCAAGAAAGCTCATGGCATTTCTTCCCAGAGGAAGAGACTGGAACTTTCACTACTGGGTAAACATGCAGCACATGACTCCGGTTCTCCCCACTGTGCCTCTCCATTATTAACCACCCTCAAAGTCTAGAGTTAGCTGGTTAGCTACTCCAGGGAGTGGTGAGCTCTTTGCCATTGAAGAGTTTAAGTCCTGACTGGATAACCACAAGGTAGGAACCTTCGGAGGAGACTCAAGCATCTGAGCATCTGCAGGGTGTAAACTTTTGTTTACTTGCGATGGCACATTTGTATGGATAGTTGTATGTTGTAACATTGTATGTTAGTTTCCAGCAATCAAATGTGTAGTTGTGAAAAATCTCCTCTTTTAAACACAGCCACCTGTGCAATGTTTATTAGCTGCTTTTTTTTTTTCAGGTGCAGACACAAATTGAAACAGGGCTTCTGGGAGCAATTAGACAAATGGGGGAATTCTTGTGTAGCTGAGGCCTTAAATCCTTTGAGATCATGCATCTTGGGCCTTTTATTTTTAATATTGTATGCTTGTTTGTGTTCTTTTTATATGGCTGAAGAGGGGAATGAGTGGGGGCCAAGCAGGCAGTTTATCCCCCAGGAGCAGGAAATTAGAAGATTGGGTGCTGGCTTTACAATTAATTGTCTCTTGAGGCCCAGGCTCCCCAACCCCTCACCAATCTCTTGGGCATGCTGCTAGCCTCATGCCCAGAAGTTCTTCCAGAAGGAACATGTAACTGCTAGTGAAAACTGGAAAGTTGTACCACAGGATTTCCATCTGTAAGCTGGGCATATCTCCTCTAGCTTTGTCAGTCTGGGGCTCTGTAGTTTTCAATGTTTTGCAGGGTTTCAAGTTCCCAGCAGCTGTATGGTTTTGCCTGGTTATAATACAAATATTATGTCCCAGCTGGTGGATGCTTGTTGTAGCAGATTGGTTTGGTTGTTTCTTTCCTCCCTCCCCTTCTTCCTTCTTTCCCTCCTTTCTTTCCTTCCTCTTTCTTCCCCTGCTTTCTTCCTCTCTCCTTCCTTTCCCTCCTTCCCCACTCCAACTGTCTCTCTTTCTGTCTCTCTTTCATTATGATGATCAGTATTTCCATTGGATGTCAACAATTTGCTCCCTATTTTAATTCTGTGTATGCAGGTTGCAGTCTTTTATACCATAGTATGAGGAAATTATCTTAGGAGTTCATTGACAATATTTTCTTTTAAGGTAGTGCAGGGGAAGGAGAGTCTTGAATCATTCAAGGAATTACCCTGAATTGATTGGGAAGTGTTTGAATGCAGGCTATCATTTCTCATAAAAAGCCAATGACAAGACAAAAATGGTAGATGACTGACATCCCTCCAAACATTGCAGATGGAGAATTACACATCTGAGCAGGAAAGAGACATCTGTATGAGAAGTATAAGTTATTCCATAAGAAAGTATCTAAAACAAACAGAAAAAGATTTAGGTCCAAAGGATTGAGACAATGGGGAGCACAAAGGAGAATTACAACAGCCTCTGTAAGAGGCAAGCACCCTCTTTACCTATCCTCTCTTCCCACTGACCCTTATTGAAATGCCCACATATTTTACTTGTTGGAGCCAATGTTCTATTTTGTTCATGTTATAAACATATACCCATACCACATGAAACCATAGGATTTCAAGTAGAGGAATAATGCCATCTAGTAAAGTGTTTTTCAAACTTTACATGATGACCCATTAAAGAATCATAAAATTGATTTAGTGGGAGATGACCAGTAATTTTTAAAAATAAAAATAAAATGAAAATATCAGATTGATCTTATTCAGTCTCATAAAATTTATATTTTTACATACATATGAATGTGTGTATTGGGTCATGATATACAATTTATTTCTTACTGTGAGTTGCTATATCAGTTATCTATTGCTGCATAATAATTACCTCAAAACTTATTCACTAACCATAATAATTTGTTATCTTACCATTTCTAAGGATCAGGAATTCAGGAGCAAATGTTGCTAGGGTGGTTTTGGGTCAGAGTCCTTAATGAGGTTGTAGTCAAGATGTCAGCCAAGAACTGGAGGATTTACTTCTAACTGAGGATTTACTTCCTCACTCACATGGCTAGAAAGTTGGTCCTCATTATTGGCCGAGGCCTCAGTTTTTCACTGTGTGGACCTCTCTATTGGGTTCCTTGAGTGTTCTTTCAATGTGGTGCTGGCTTCCCCCAGAGGAAGCAATGCAAGAGAGCAAGGCAGAAATGGCAATGTGTTTTATGACCTTGCCTCAGAAATCACATACCATCACTTGGGCTTTGGCTGGTAATACAGACTAACACTGATATCATGTTGGAAGAGACTATACAGGGGAATGAATACCAGCAGACAAAGCTTATCAGAGGTCATCTTGGAGGTGGCTACTACAACTGGGGTCAAAAAATTTTGAGGACCACTTCTCCAATCATCCACTTTGTGCATAAATTTCAAAGTATCATCAAACTCTGAAGACTGACCATTTATATGTAGATTTTTCTACTATAATTACATGATTCAAAGTTAATGTGGCATGTAGTCAATGACTGATGAGCAGTTACTGAGGTCGCTTATTAGAAGCACAAATAGTACATGGCCTAAATAAATCATTGTAATGAACATGACCTTTAGCCAAGTCTTTCATAGCTTGATCATACTCTGACATGCATAGCGAAGTGGTAGGAAAATAGATAAATGTGGGATGAAGGAAGACAAGAGCTGGGGAGCCAAACATGGCTGCAGGATTGACTCCAAAGGAGTGGGCAGTCAGAAAGACAATGACAGATTCAGAGGGTACTGTGGGCTCTCTAAATGGGTTCATTTCTCTTGTCTTAAGGGATTCTATCCCAGAGCATTGAGAGCACTTATTAATGATGACCTGTGGAGAATGGGTTGTACAAATTGTAGTACCTTTTACCCCTCCCCAGTGTTCTGATTCTAAACCACAGATCAAGTAGCTGACCATCCAAGCTGAGGGCCAGTTCTGAAGGGCACTATTTATGACTGGTTTGATAGCTGCTAGAAAAGAAAGAAATTGTCTGCAAGACCCAGCATGGATCTGCCAGTAGCAAATCACCCATGTGCTCCATTTCCTACTCTGGGAAGGTTACTAGGCTAGTACATCAGGGAAATGTAGTAGATATGGATTTCAGTAAGATTTTAACATGGTATCTCATAATAATCATGTAGGTAAGAGGGAAACATATTATTTTATGCCAGAACAATTAACTAAATTAATAACTGGTACCCAAAGAGAACCTAATAATAAACCAATAAAAATTTAGAAGAAATGGCCTTGTAGTATGCTGTAGGTGATTTATCTGATCAACATGCTTATCATCTTCTTGGATTAAGTTATAAAAAAATCCTGATCTGATTTGTGACGACATGGCCTAATATCAAAATACTAAAAAATATCGATGGACAGAGGTACTATATTCTGAATCAATTAATAGGAAATTTGTCAGGGACAAGGGAAACTGCTTCCAAAGAGTCAATTTCTCAAGAAAGTGTGGATGAGATGGAACTTAGCAGCAGAACCTCTGCTGACAAGGTACAACAATTGTCTCCAGGGGAGCTTGCCCAGGAGACAAGTGCCCAGTAAGCAAATGGACCTAAAAGATCTCTGGAAGAGAGGAAGAACCACTGAGGCTTTGGACAGTACCATCAAAGGAGACATAGCCCAAGGGACAGAAAGGTGAGAGGCAGAAAAACAGGGGCAGGAGCCCTTGGCTTTAAGAAGAGTGTCAGGTGTCTGGAAGTCATCCTTGCCACCTGACACACAAAACCTCCTCACCCAGTCTATCACTGCCACCCCCCTAGTCCAAGCCACCATCACTGCTCACCTGGACCATAGTCTCTCGACTGCTCTCCCTGCTTCCACCCTTGTTCCCATCAGTCTCTTCACCACACAGCAGCCAGAGCAACTCATTCATTGCGTTTTACTTTTTATTATGAAAAATTTCAAACATACACTGAGCCTTCCTATAGCCATTACCCAGCTTCAATAATGATTAACTTGTTGTTCTTGTTGCCAGACACCTTTTTCTCTGTTTCTCTGTCTCTCTCCCACCCCACACACATACATACACATATTTGTTGTTGTTAATGCTGCTGCTGTTTGTCTGGAGTATTTTTTTTTTGTTGTTTATTTACTTAGTTTGAGACAGAGGCAGAGAGAGAGAGAGAATCTCATGTGGGCTCTGTGATCACAGCATGGAGCCTGATGTAGGGCTTGATCTCACAACCATGAGATCATGAACTGAACTGAAATCAAGAGTCGGATGCTTAAGCAACTCAGCCACCCAGGCGCTCCTTGGCTGGAGTATTTTAAAACAAATATCAGACATTACATCACTTCACTTTAAGTACTTAAGGATGTATCTCTAATAGGTAAGAATCTTTTTGAAAAACATAACCACAATCCTATGATCATAGCCAACCAAATTAGCAATAATTCCTTGTTATTACCTAATACTCAGTTCATGTTCTTTTTTTCCTGGAACAAGGAAACTGGTTGATTGATATTCCTCTTAAGTATTTTTTGATATATATTTTTCTTTTTTCTTTTTTCATACTATACCCTTATTAAGCAAACCAGATCATTTCTCTTATGGAATTTCCTGCTTTCTAGATTTCACACATTTTGTATTTAAGGTATATCTTTCTTCTTTCCTGTAAGTCAGTGATAAATCTAGAGGCATGATTGCAGTTAGGCTTGATCACTTTTTTTTTTTTTCAAAAATAGGTAGGGGATTGTCTTATGCATTTGTGCACTTTAAAAATATTTCTTATGTTTCAATCAATTGCAGTTATTATTCTTTTTGATGTTAAAATCATCCTATTTTTGGCCAGTGGAAGCCTGTTAAAGCTAGATGTTCGTATACCTTATAATGTTCCCTTTTTAATTCCTGATATTGGTTATTTGTGCCTTCTCTCTTGTTTTGTCTATCAGTCTTTGTTCATTCTGTCCACTGCATGTTTGTTTTCTGACTTGGCAATTTCTTCTCAACTTTATCATTGTTTCCTTCTATTTTCTTTGTATTTTATTTTCTGTTTATTTTCTGACTTTGATGTATGTTTACTTTCTAGACTTCTTTTATAACATGTGCATTTAGAGCTATAATTGGCCTTTAAGCATGGCTTCAGCTGCAACCCCCAAATTTTAATACACTAGGTTTTAATAATCTCTCATTTAAGTATTTTCTAATTTCCCTTGTTTTTTTTCCTTTGAAGTAGAGTTACTTATAATTGTGTTTCTGAATTTGTAGTCATATGGGAACTTCCATTTTTTAACTGATATCTGGCTTAATTCCATTGTAGTAAGAGACCATGCTCAATGTTATTTCAAGCTTTTGTAATTTTTTGAGACTTGCTTTATGGCTCAACATGTAGTAAACTTTGGCAAATGTTTCATGCGCACCTGAAAAGAGTGTTCATTTTGCTTGTTGTCTGAACTATTCTGTATATCCAATCATGTTGTGGTTTTTTTTTTTTTAATATTTATTTACTTTGAGAGAAAGACAGAGAGCATGAGTGGAGGAAGGACAGAGAAAGACACACACAGAATCTGAAGCAGGCTCCAGGCTCTGAGCTATCAGCACAGAGGCAGACACGGGGCTGAAACCCATGAACCATGAGATCATGACATAAGCCAAAGTTGGATGCTTAACCAACTGAGCCTCCCAGGCACCCCCAGTTATGTTGTTTTTAACCATGATGCTCAAACCTAGTATATCTTTACCAATTTTATTTTATCTTCTTTTCCCACCAGTGTCTGTGCAATGTGTTAAATTCTCCCACTATGAGTAGGGATTTGTCTATATCTCTTTATAGTTCTTTAATTTTTGCTTTGTACATATTTAAGCCTATGTTAACAGGTACATGCACATTTATTTTATTTTATTTTTTTATTAAAAAAATTTTTTTGTTTAATGTTTATTTATTTTTGAGACAGAGAGAGACAGAGCATGAACGGGGGAGGGTCAGAGAGAGAGAGGGAGACACAGAATCCGAAGCAGGCTCCAGGCTCTGAGCTGTCAGCACAGAGCCCAACGCGGGGCTCGAACCCACAGACCGTGAGATCATGACCTGAGCCGAAGTCGGAGGCTCAACTAACTGAGCCACCCAGGCACCCCGGTACATGCATGTTTAGAATCGTTATATGTTTCTTGTAGGTCAAACTTTATTATGAAATATTCTATTTTATTTCTAGAGATTTTTCTTACCTTAAAATTTACCTATATCCTTCATTTTAAAGTGTCTTTTGTAAGAATGTTTTCCCTCATTTCTGACAAATTTCGTCTTCTAATATATAGCCCATATTGTTGATATATTTGGGTTTAAATCTTGCATATTACTATTTAATTTTTTGTCCTACTTTTTCTGTGTTTTTTTGCTCCCCTTTGTTGTCTTTTTTAAAAGTTTTTAATTGAAGTATAGCATACATACAGAAAAGATCATAGCCCATAATCTCAATAAATTATCCCATACCCTTGTAACTATCATACAGGACCAAAGAAAATTACTGCACACTAAAAGCTGGTTTTACGATCCCCTTCTTTTTTTAAGTTTTATTTTTTTATTTTGAGAGAGAGTGAGAGTAGGGGAGAGGCAGAGAGAGAGGGAGAGAAAGAGAATGCAAAGCTAGCTCCGCACTGTCATCTGTCAGCTTGAACCAAAACCCATGACCTGTGAGATCATGACCTGAGCTGAAACCAAGAGTTGGACACTTAACTGACTGAGCCACCCAGGCACCCCTAGGATCTCCCTAAGTATTACTTCTCCCTTTGTCCCCAAAAGTAACCACTATCCTATCTTCTAACATCATAGATCAGTTTTGCCTACATTGAAACCTTACATACACTCATTAGTAAATAGTTTTCCAGCCTGGCTTCTTTTGTTAAATATTTTACGAGTTTACCTGTGTTCTGTGTAGCTATAGTTTCTTCATTTTCATTGCTGTACATACCAATATGCTTTTGAAAATTTTCTCACTTGTGAAATTCTGAAGTCTTGGAAGCACTGATCCTTGATAGAAGAAAACGTCTTCCCTTAAATTTTCATTTGATATTATTTCAAACGGACAGAAAAATTGCAAGAATAATACAAAGAATTATTTTATAGAGAAAGACAAATATTGTAGGATTTCTTTTATATTGTGGAATCTAAAAAGCCAACCAACAAAATAAAACAGAAACAGACTCATAGAGAACAAACTGGTGGTTGCGGGGATGGGAGGACAGGTGAAATGGGTGATGGGGATTAAGAGGTCCAAACTTTCAGTTATAAAATAAATAATACATGGGGATGTAATGTATGGCATAGGGAATATAGTCAATAATATTGTTGTAACTTTGTAAGGTGATGATGTTACCTACAGTTATTGTGATGACCATTTTGTAATGTACATAAATTTTGAATCATTATGTTGTATACCTGAAACTAATATAATAATGTAGGTCAAGTATACTCTAATTAAAAATAATAATTAAAAAATAAGAATTTCTTGGGGTGCCTGGCTCGTCAGTTGGTAGATGTGTGACTCTTGATCTCAGGGTTGTGTGTTCAAGCCCCACATTGGGCGTAGAGATTACTTGAATAGATAAAACTTTTTTTAAAAAAGGGGAAAAAAGAATTTCTATATACTCTTCAGCCAAATTCACCAATCTTTAACATTTTACCTAATTTATTTTATCATTCTTTCTCTCTCTTCCCACCTGCCTCTCTCTTTCCTCCCCTCTGTTTCTCTGGGAAAGATAGATCATTTTTATTATTTTATTTCCTCTCTAGTAATCTAGTTTTTATGTTCTATTGTCTTTTTCCTGTTTTTCTGGAAAAACAATACATATAACATTTTAATCATTCCCCATGTATTTCATACACACTTTTTTTGTATTTTTCACCTTTTTTTTTTTTGTACATGCTTCAGTATGGACATTTTTCTTCTAACTTCTCTTTCGGCTTACTGACCTTCCTTCAGCTATGTCTAATATGCTGCTAAACTCATATATTAAACTGTTAATTTTTATTTTTAAAAAAATTTTAAATGTTTTTATTTATTTTTGAGACAGAGACAGAGCATGAGCAGGCGAGGAGCAGAGAGAGAGGGAGACACAGACTGGGAAGCAGGCTTCAGGCTCTGAGCTGTCGGCACAGAGCCTGACACAGGGCTCAAACTCACGGACTGTGAGATCATGACCTGAGCTGAAGTCAGACACCCAACTGACTGAGCCACCCAGGCACCCCTAAACTGTTAATTTTTAGTTACTCTCTTTTTAGTATTGGAATTTCCATTTAATTCTTCTATATGAATCTCAGTTCTTTGCTGATAATCTCTATTCAGCCATGTAATTTCTTGGAACTATTGATTACAGTTATTTTATTTTATTTTATTTTATTTTTATTTATTTTGTATGTTTTATTTATTTTTGAAAGCAAGAGAGACAGAGCATGAGTGGGAGAGGGTCAGAGAGAGAGGGAGACACAGAATCTGAAACAGGCTCCAGGCTCTGAGCTGTCAACAAAGAGCCTGACGCAGGGCTCAAACTCACAGACTGTGAGATCATGACCTGAGGTGAAGTAGGACGCTTAACAGACTGAGCCACCAAGGTGCCCCATTCGCAGTTATTTTAAAGTCAACATCTGGTAGCTCTGAAATCTGTACCTTCTGTGGATCTATTGTTTATTTTTTCTTTTGGTTTTTGGTCATACAATTTTATCTCCTTGTATGTTTAATAATTTTCTATTGAATGTTAGACATTGTATATAAATATATAAAGAGAAAATCTGAGGAGCTAGATGATGTCATATTCCTGAAGAATTTACTTTGATTTCTTGCAGTTAGTGTGAGTAGGAGCAGATTACCTAGGTCTAAGAAGGGATTGAGTCAATCAAAGCTGGACTTCAATCTTTCTGATTGATGTTTGTTGTTCACTCCCAGTCCTAGTGGTAGCCTTTTGGGGACATCAATTTAGAGCCTATTTACCAGACTTGTTCTTTTTGGTGGGCCCTGATTGCCCATATTTGTTGCTTCAACCCAAAAAGACTATGGGAATATTGCTCAGCTCCCCTATCTCTCAAATGCCTTGAGGGGAAAAGGGGTGCCCAGTGTCAGGCTCACTTTCCCTGTCTCCCTTCTTTGTGATATCTTGGTTTCCCAGTCCTCACTGCACTGGTAGTTCCCCATTGTCTCAAAATTGTCCCCCCCCCATATTTTGGCCTCTTCTAGTTCTCAGCAGAAAGTTTGGTTTGCAACAAGCTATTTTGGCATTATCAGAAGTGAATATCTTCCTATGTCTTTTTTATTTGACTTCAGTAATCTTTGCTAAAACCATCAGAGGTTTTCAGCTCACGTATATTTTGTCAGAGATCTGCAATCAACCATTTTTCCAAGGAGCCCTGGCTTGTTTCTGTGGGAAATAGTATTTAAAGACTACAAGCTGGACATTAATATTCTTTAGTACTGGGTTGTACTGTTACCTAGCCTTTTCAGTGGATAGGGTTAGGAAATATGCACCTCTTAGAAAGCAAAACTGAAGAGTTCATACTGAGGATTTCAATTTATGAAAAAGATTATAGTACATTTTACTTAACTTCTTTGATCTTATAATATCTCTTTTATGATAAAAATCATGGTTCTTACTAACATTAACATTATTATTTGTCTTTTTCCAAATGGTATGTATGCATACATATATACAATTTGTTTTATTATAATATGTGTGTGTTAAAATAACAATGCCATCATAACTACTAAGAAAAGACTGAATGCAATTTAGTACTTCTTTCTCTTTATTTGTCTTCAGTATATATTCCACCAGGAACTTTCAGTGAAAATACTGTGTTTCAAAATCTTCAAATTATTCTGCTTTGTATGATTATGCCATCAACTTGATATTTGAATTTGTTTTCAACTTTTGGAGATTGATTTTTTCTCTGATTTAATTTTGTTTTTAAATTATATGAAATACTAAATGCTTCTTAATCCAAAACTGTGAAACAAGTTAGACTTAAGAGAGATTTAACTTCCATCACTGTCTCCTCTCCCCATTCTCTCCCTATAGGCAACCACTTTTGTTGCTTTTTGACTTTTTTTTCACTGATATATACATCTATATCTCCAAATCCTAATTTTCTTTACACAAAAGATTGCATTGTATATACATTCTTATGCACATTGCTTTCTTTACTTGGGTATATATAGTCTATAGCAGCGTATCCTCAGTTCTTTTTAATTGCAGCTTTATTTAGATTGGACTTTAGTTTACTCAACCAATGCCCTACTGATAGATATTAGGTTGTTGCCAAACATTTGCTATGACAAATACTGCTGCAACAAAGACGCTGTACGTATACAATTCAATATTTTTGTTGGTTTATCTTTGGGATAGATTCATAAATGTAGGATTATTGGATCAAAGGATAAATGAATATGCAATTTTGCTAAATATTGCCAAAATCTTCTCCCTAGTGGTTATATATTTTAGGATGAAACTTTTAGAAGCACAAATATGAGCATGTCTCCCCACTGTCTGAAACTTTTCTGTTGGGCTTTCTGTGGCCCTGATAATAAAATTCAAATTCCTCATCAAGGGCTATAGGATGGGTACAACCTGGCCCTGTAGGCCTCCCCAGCCTCACACCACTGATCCTTTGGGCACCAGGCCCCCTGAACTTACCTTGTTTCCCCCTTCCCTTGTGCCTTTTCACATGCTGGAATTCCTTTGTTACATTTTCTTTGCTGACTCTCACTGATTCTTCAAGACTCATCTTATATGTCTCCTATTCCAGAAGGCCTTCCCAGTTCTTCTCTGATCTCACGCATGGCTGAGGCAGGTAACCCTGTGAGAACCTGTGAGAAGGTAACCCTTCTCCACAACTCCCTGTGCTTCCTTGATCACAGAAATCATCGGCATGTGTGGAAAGTGAACTCTCCACTGGACTGTGACCTACTAGAAGCCAGGAGTTGTGTCAACTGGAGATGGTGTTAAAGCATTTTCAGAAGAGCAGTGACATGATTGAAACTCTGTTCTAGATATAGACCTTGGGCCCATGTGGAAGAAGGACTAGCGGGACCCAAGATGAAAGGTAACAGAACAGTCAGCAGGCTATGGCCATCATCAAGGCAAGAAGAGATGAGTGTATTTTGGGTGAAATGGTAGTGGGAACACAGAGGAGAAAAAGAATTCAGGACTCATTTTAGAGTCCATGTGGACAGGACTTGGCAATTATAGGATGTGGCAGTTGAGAGAGATGGAAGAATAGAGGTGGATTCCACATTTCCAGTTTGACCAACTAAAGGCGGAAGACGATACGGAGCCTATTTTTGAGAAAGATAATGTGTTCCATTTGGACAAGTTGTGTTTGAGGTACCTGTAGAATATCCCAGTGATGATGATAGCTGTTATCTTTAGTTCTATTATGTATGTCCTGTGCCCTTTACACATCATCATCATCATCATCATCATCATCACCACAGACATTTATTGAGGCCACTTATGGCTCCAGGAGCTGTTAAAGCCACCATCTCAGGTACACCTACTATCCATCTGTGTTCTGGAACTTTCCACTTGGATGTCTAAGAGGCATCCCAGATTTAACGTGGCCCAAACCTAAGTTCTCATCCCCAAGTACATTAATCTGGAGAGGCAGTATGGGAGGTAAGAATAATGACTGGAGCA
This sequence comes from Acinonyx jubatus, assembly GCF_027475565.1. Taxonomy (NCBI): domain Eukaryota; kingdom Metazoa; phylum Chordata; class Mammalia; order Carnivora; family Felidae; genus Acinonyx; species Acinonyx jubatus. The sequence continues at coordinate 120,551,070 of NC_069389.1, forward strand.
GATCACTTGAGTTTGTGTCTCATCTCTGCTAACTTACCACATGACCTTGTCAAAGCATTGTTTGTGCCTTAATTTCCTATCTGTAAAGTGGGCGTGATAATAATGGTACCAACCTTATGCAGTTTTTAGGAGGATAAAATCTGCTACTGTACACAAAATAAACAATGCTGGGCACAGAAGAAGTACCATAAATTTTCCCATTTCTATCTCCAAATCCACTCCTCCCCAGTCATTCCTTGGCCATATTTAAGACAAAACCCACATCCTATCCTTGATTGTCCTCTTTTACTCACCCTACAAATTCCATCCATCAATAAATCCTAAGACTACTTTCAAAGTATATCTGAAATACCAGCCCCCTAGCAGCTCACAAGTCATCCACTCTTGTGCGTCCCGATGGAGCTCCCTGCTGTAGCTCAGGAACTTTTCAGAGCACTTTCAAAGTGAACACTAATCTTTTCTCTTGTCTGCTGTCAACCCTTCTCATCCAGCACAATGGTCAGTCTCTAGCCTTCTCCTCCTTAGACTGCTAGCCACATTGAATAAAAGTGTCCACCAGGGATGGATAAGGACTTGTTCAAGTTCCCACAAAGGGTTTTTCCACTGGTTTCTTAGATATTCAGAAAGCAGAGCTGATTGTGCGTGGAGCTGCCTTACTTAAAGGACATCCTGGCTGTGAAACACCTTCTAAAGTAACACAAAAATGCTTGATTTATAAAGAACCTTGGCTATAATGGCTTTGCCCTGGAGTCTCAGCCATGCCTTTTTGAAGAAGCAGCATGTAGTTCCATGCCAAGGACAGTGGTGAAGCCAGGTTGGTGACCTTGGAGACCAGCAACCTTTCCCTGCATCCCACTCTCCAGGTTCTTGGAGCCTGATGGTGACTAGGGTGTCCTGAGAGTGCAAGAGCAGCTTCCTCCATCCTATGCCCTCCAGAAGGCACAGAATGGCTCTGCAGTGACACCCAGAGGCCAATAGCACCAGCCATCAGACAGAGTTTTTGTCTAAGTTTGTGTTTTGGGTGATTGCCAGACAGGTACTTTGGAGGTTTGGAAGGGTGTGGGCTGAGCTATAATTTGGAGAAGGTAATTTCTTAGTGTATGGATGTACATTCAGTCTCCTTGGAGCCTGTATCCTGTAGCTGCCCCCCCCACTCCTGGTGCACACACTTATGGCTATTGTGACATGGAAAGCTGTGGAGAAACCCAGGAGCTGCCTCTAAACCTCTAGTTTTGACCAAATAGAAGAAACAGGAAAGCAATACACCCATGTGCAAGCGTTGTTAAGTAGATAAGCTAAAGATAGCATTCCCACAAACTGAAGTGAAGGACCAACAGTGTCAATGTTGGGATAGATAGCTAGCCATTTCAAAAAAGGACATTTAAATCTTCATGTCACACCCTGCATTCCCATAACATTCAGATAGATCAAAGAGTTTAATGTCACACTAGAAGAAAGTACTGGTAAATATTTTCATACACTTGGAGCGGGAAGATATTCTAAATGTAACACCAAGCAGAAACTAGAAAGGAAAATACTGATAAATTTAATCCAAAATTAAAAACTTCTGTGCATTAAAAAACATCATAGATAAAATTAAAAACCAAAAAAGTATAGTTGGAACAATGACATATATGAAAAACAATGATCAATACCCTTAATATGTAAAGAGCTTTTACAAATCAATAGGAAAAAGACAAATACCCTAGTGGGAAAATTGGAACACTACATGAACAAACACATCAAAAGACAAACAGAGAACCTAGAACCATTAAGAAATGCCTGGCCCTAGTATTAATTAAGGGAATGATCATTAAAAAGACACAGATATTACATATTTTTCTGCTAGAAAATGAACAAAAATTTCAAAGAGTGGGATTAACTTGTGAAAGAAATGAATGATGTGGAGACCAGGCTGGCTGGCCCATATACTGTTGTAGAGGGAGCAATGTCAAGGCCTTTCTGGAAAGCAGTTTGGTGTCATAGGTTAAAATCCTTAACAAACATTGCACATCCTTATATCAAGCAGTTTCACTTTTAGGAATTTATCCTAAGGAAATAATACCGGATATGGGCAAAGATTTAATTGCCCAGGGATGTTGACAGTAGACTTTTTTTTTAAATAAGAGCATAAAAAGAAAATTATCTAAATACGTATACAACCACTTAAAATGATAGAGATGCATTTTCATCAACCTGGAAAGATGTTCATGCGACAATATTAGGTGAGAAAAGCAGGTTAGATGGAAATAGTATGCATAATTTATTCCCTTTTATGCAAATAAAAATAATATATGCATCACATATTTAAAAAATAGATTGGGCTATGCAAAAAAATATTAGCAGTGATTGCCTCAAGGCAAGGAAGGAAGAATAAGGATTATACATGACTATTATTTCTTTTGGATTTTTGATATTTTCTTTTTTCCATTTAATTATTTTTTATTGAAGTATAATTAGCATACAATGTTATGTTAGTTTCAGGTATATAACATATTGATTCAACAATTCTATATGTTACTCAATGCTCACCAGAATAGGTGATATTTTCTTTTTAAAAAAATTTTTTTTTAAACATTTATTTATTTTTGAGACAGAGAGAGACAGAGCATGAATGTAAGAGGGTCAGAGAGAGAGGGAGAAACAGAATCTGAAACAGGCTCCAGGCTCTGAGCCATCAGCCAGCACAGCGAGATCATGACCTGAGCCAAAGTCGGACGCTTAACCGACTGAGCCAGCCACCCAGGCGCCCCGGTGATATTTTCTTTTTATTTCTACATAGAAATATCTGTAGTAGCTCTTTTGTTGTCTTTATTTTTCTTTACTTTCTTAGTTTTTTTAAAAATTACAAGAGTAATACAGGCTTTGAAAAAGTTCAAACAGTCAAAAGACAGCACTATATAAAGGCTTTCCCTTTTACCACTGCATTCCCCAGAGAAAACCATTGTGGACTGGTTGGTATAGATTTTTCCACACATTTATATGCACATATAAACATATACATGTATATTTTAATACAAATGGGATCACACTATATACACTGTGCTATCATTTGCTTTTTTCAGTAAACAGTATGCCATGGAAATTGTTCCATGTCAATACATACAGATATACCTATACTCAAAACAAAAACATATCTGCCTTTCAACATCTGCATCTTGTTACTATGGACAGATATACTGAAATACCTTTTTTCTGATAGCTCTACAACAAGTATGTATTACTTGTGTGATAGAAATACAATGTTTTTTTGAAAAAAAAAAACCCAGAAAATAAAAGAGGGAGAAAGGAGGGAAGGTGGGAGAAGATCTCATTTGTTCACTTTCATGTGGATTTGGAGTCTCTTCTACTTGGGAGAAAGGTTCTGGAGACCTTTCAGGGCTTGATTAGGTCAAGATGAAAAGAGCCACTTATTCCATGATGAAAGAAAAGAGGTCCAGGGATTCTAGAATTTCTGATGGCCTTGTTCGGTCCTGGGCCCCAGGCTTAGAGAGGAGGCCTGTGTTAGAACACAGGTTCTCGCTGGGACTACAGTGATGGTGATAGGAGGACACCTGTTGGGATGAGGACTGGGTGTTGTATGGAAACCAATTTGACAATACATTTCATATTAAAAAAAAAAGAAGAAGAAAACAACAATGAAACTAGAAACAAAACCCAGCATAACAACGACAGTTAGAGCAGGGAAACAAACCACCTTTTAATCTCTGGTCTAGAAGCAGGACAAAAGTCCCCTGGAACTCTCCCACCAGCCACACCCAAAAGGCCTGCCTCTGGGTATGAGCACTGGGAGTGTGTCTTAAGATGGCTCAGTTTGCCTGCCTTCTTTTATAGAGAGGAAAGGGAAGCCCAGAGAAGGGAAGAGCCAAGACCTAGGCTAGCAGGGAGTGGGTAACAAAGATGAGCCAAAGACTCAGAAAATCTGATCCTGATTCACTAATATCTTTCCTTTCCTTCCTTCTTTTGGTTTTTCCACCTACCAAGACTATTTCAAGAATAAAACTTATTTTTACATGATAAAACATACATATACTAATCATGTAAAATGTGGACAGCAAACATAAAAGCAGAAAAAGACACAATTCCACCAACTTTCTGGGGCAGAAACTTCAAGACTCTCTCTGTAGCTCCTGTCTGTGACCCGCATTTCGATGGTTTTTCAGTTTGGGACACACTGAGAGTTTCCTTTCTTATTTCCTACGTATTTGTATATACATTTTTCTCTTTGTTCTCTCTGGATTTAGTGTGGGCAGGAGCACACTGCTGTGCAGTTCACCACTTTTTTTTTTTTTTAGTTCAAGTTAGTGAACATATAGTATAATCTTATTCAAGAGTAGAATCCAGTGACTCATCACTTACATATAACACCCAGTGCTCATCCCAACAAGTGTCCTCCTTAATGCCCATCACCCATCTAGCCCATCCCCTCACCCACCTCCCCTCCAGCAACCCTGTTTGTTCTCTGTATTTAAGAGTCTCTTATGGTTTACCTCCCTCTCTGTTTTTATCTTACTTTCCATTCCCTTCCCCTCTGTTCATCTGTTGTGTTTCTTAAATTTAACATATGAATGAAATCATGTGATATCTGTCTTTCTCTGCCTTATTTCACTTAGCATAATACACTCCAGTTCCATCCATGTTGTTGCAAATGGCAAGATTACCACATCTTCTTAGCCACTCTGGAAAACAATATGGAGGTTTCTCAAAAAATTAAAAATGCAACTACCCTACAACCCAGCAGTGACACTACTGTGAATTTATCCAAATGATACAAAAATTCTGATTGAAAGGACATATGCACCCCAGTGTTTATAGCAGTGCTATCAACAATAACCAAATTATGCAGAGCACCATCTTTAAGCCAGTATTTGTCTTTTGTGCTAGGCATACTTTGTTACCAAAAGGTTTGTGTTTCAACTTTGGCTCCAAGTATAACATTGAAGCATTGGGCATTTCAGCTTTATCATCCCAGTGCTACTCAATGTTTAGACTTGGTTCTACCACTAAAAGCTCCAGAGCAAGGAAACTCCCATGTGGAGGAGTTATAACTGCATCTGGAGAGCTTTGCTTCAGGATCTTCAGTGAAAGAAGAGCTCCCCACCACTGTGAGTGTCCCTCTGGGATTTTACAAAACTGCACTTCACGAGAGGAGGCAAGTTCCCCGGGGGTAGCTTATCTTTACTAGGGGAGAGCAAGGGTGGGCATGGCAAGGCCAATTCAAGGGAGCTCTGCACTGGGTCCGGTGGAGGAGGGCATGCTAGCATGTGAGTCCAGGCATGGCATGAGGGGAGCACAAAGTGTGCCTGGGGAACGTCATGGGGGCCAGTTCTTGCTGAAGAGCAAGGAGCAAGTAGGAAAAAAACTAAACCAATCCCCACGGACCAGCCTATAGAAGGTGTTGAATGAGAGGCCTAGATAAGGAAATTGAGGCCTGGGTTGGTAGTGAGTGCATTGGTGATAAAGGGAGTTGGGTGTAGTTGTACACCTGACTCTCATGGTAGTGGATTTCTACCACCCATCAGATCTCCAGACCCCCCTCTCCACCATACTCAGCCATGTGGAAATGTTTCAGGAATGAAAGGGATGAGCAAAACATGAGGCAGTCCAGGGTAGTGTGAACAGCAAGAGCTTTGGACTCAGGCTAGAGCTGGATTCCAATCCAGGCTCAGCTTGTACCCGCAATGTGACCTCAAGCAAAGGACTCAACCTCTTGGACCTGTAGTTTCCTCAGTGTGCCAAGCAGACCTGCCTGGCAGATCTGTGGTGAAGATTTAATGAGCTAGTGGAGGCAAATGGCTCAGCCAATGTTGGAATTTAGTGAACATCTTCGCAGTGGTTGTTGGTCATTTTACTATCATCTTATTAATTTTAATTAGGGTGAACATATATCCTGGTTTCTAGGGACAGGCCCATTTATGCTGTGCCCTAGTCATTATTAACAACTCTCCCTTCTGTACTAAAAAGTATGTGAGTTTGGAAGACAAATGTCATGTTCACTATTATTACAACACCAGGGCTAGGTCTTGAACCCTCCTTTTTTCTCACTCACCATTGCTGTCCTTTGTTGTCCTCTGTCTCTGCCCAGAGGACTGAGACCACATGCTCCCACAATGTGTGCTGGATTGAACATGAGTAATGACAGGCCATGGGCAGGTGTCTTTCTCCGTCAGGCCTCAGTCTTCCCATTTGTAAACAACAGGAATGGATTAAATTATCTCCACGGCTCTTCCAGCTAGGAATTCCTGTTTTTGTTTTTTTATAATTCAACCATATCTAGGAAGATGGCTAAGGCCCCCATACATGCCACAACTATTTACTGGATACCTCCCATAGGCAGGGTCTGTGGGACATAGATGTGTCTATCATCTGCAAATCTTGGTGGATGTCAAGATGAGGCTTCCTGGTGGCAGCTCTTGGGCCTGATCTCTTGGCACCTTCCAGGTCAGCAGCATGCCCCATTGAGTCTGCAGTGAGAATTTCTACCACTGGGGACTTACCTACTCTGACCCTTAGGCTTTCTCATGAAGTTGTCATTATTGCCCAATCAAGTGTAGCCAGGCTCCCCAGTAGACAGGGCAGGCACTAACGTCTTATCAATTAAGGACACAGATTCAATAGGAGTCTCATGGCTACAAAACACCCAGAACAGTCCCCACTCACAGTAAGTGCTCTAAGTGTTTGTTAAACAAAATATCTAAGTTGCTACATCAAACAGGTGCCACCACTCAATATGCCTGAGGTTTGAGACACCAAGTTCCACAAAAAATGAGCAGCATTATATTTGGTTGCTTTCTGCCAAGTTGGAATCCCACACAATCATTTCATTTAAAATAATAGGCAGGTTGTTAAAAAATTGCAGATGACTCCTAGCAGCCAAAAGTGGTGGCTTGGGCACAGGCTCTGTGCCATGACAACCTCACCCAGAAAATGAATAGTCCAGAAGCAGTTCATGTCTACCATGTGCCATTCCCTCTGTTGTGGAGAGGTACCCACATAGGCCAGGGCTGTGCAGATTGTTGGAAATGCCCACTCAATCTGTGCCATGTCATACATCACTCAGGCGACCCCTGGGAGTGGGCCACCTTCCTGTTTTATAAAACCACTTTACTTACATGGGAAAGATGCCAGACATAATTCCCCATAAAAGTAAGTGCTCCCTTGGGAAAAGGAAATCCAGAAAGAGAGTGTACACTGTTGGCCCCAGAATTTCACTAAGGAAAAATATCTTCAAAGCAAGCTGCCTGTAGTAATTTTTTATAAGGAGATGTAAGTTAAACTGTAGAATGTAAAGGACAAAATGAAAATACTGGCCCAAGGACAACTCAGTCAAATTAGAGAAAGTGCATAGAGCACCGCACTCTGGTTGAGTAGGTGCATTGCCTGCTTCTGCCAACTTCTGTTTTCCTGACATCCCACTCAGTGCTTTAGTTCATCCCTATAGCAGCCTAGGCAGAGAGCAGTGCAGCCCTGTGCAAAGAGCATCAGCTTTACCTGTGGGCCCACATGCCAAGGATTAGTGTCCCCATTGCATATGTGGATTAGATCGTCCACTTGTTTTACCAAATGGGTTCCTGGTGGAAGAGAAGGTAGGGAAGAAAATATAGTAATTACTACCCTGAGTAATTTCATGGACAGAGAGATTTAGGCTAGAAATAAAGGCTAAATTCAAGAAAGCTCTGGTTCTGGACAAAAAAAAAACCACCTTTTTCAATTAAAAAATAAAGAGAACCAATTGGAGATAATTGCAAATCCATGTGACTAGGTATCATAGTGCTTCAGACCAGATAAGCACTCTAGGAGAGATGATACAGAAATGAACACCCTTTGAGTGCAAAATTGAGGCAGTTTTTATACTAAAATATTCGCTGGGTCTTTCATAGACTAATAACCCCTCCTTTACAAAATTATTTCCTTTCCATTATCTCATCTGATCCTCACAGAGGCCCTATGATGGATGAAGGGCAGGATGATTATCCTCATTTGGGAGATGAGCAAATTGCAGCTTTTACTACCAAAGCAACATTAAGTGTGTGGCAAAGTTGGATCTGGAGCCCAGGGCTTGGATCTCGAGACCAATGGGTTTTCTACCACACCCACGAGTCTGCCTATGAACCACCAGAGTTCAGATATGAGATGAGAAACCCACACTGGATTGGGTTCAAGGCCTCAGGAACTGTCCATGGGTAGTGGGGAGGAAGAGGAACTGTCCATGGGTAGTGGGGAGGAAGAAGATACGTTGTCCCAGTGCAAGCTGACCCCACCCATTGTCCCGCTACCCAGGACAGGCTTTACCATGAGCAGGAGTGCATATCATTCTCATATCTACTCTAGGGGAAGGTGGGCTTTATTATGCTACTCATTTCACAAATGAGAATGCAAAGGCACAGAAAAGTTAAATATTCTTCCCAAGGTCACACAGCTAGCAAGTCTGAGGCAATTTGAAACTAGCTGGTCTGATTCCAGAATGTCCTCTCCAAAACTTGTTCTATTACCTATTGGGTAGACCTTTTTTGTTCTGATGAATCCATAGAGAAGCTAAATGTTTCTGTTTTCTTCTCTCTCTCCTTTTTTTTTTTTTGAGTATATTGACACACCATGTTAGTTTCAGGTGTGCGGTATAGCAATTCAACAAGTTTATACATTTTGTTGTGCTCATGACAAGCATAGTAGCTTCCATCTGTCCATATACATCACTATTATGATAGCATTGACTATATTCCTTAGGGTATGTTTTTTATTCATGTGACTTACTCATTCCATAACTGGAGGCTTGTATCTCCCTCTTCCCTTCTCCCATTTTGCCCACCCAACCTCTCTGGCAACCAGCAGTTTGTGCTCTGTATTTATAGGTTTGATTCTGCTGCTGGTTTATTAATTTATGGTTTTTTTTAATTCCACACATAAGTGAAATCATATGGTATTTGTCTTTCTCAGTCTGAGTTATTTCACTTAACATAATGCCCTCTAGGTCCATCCATGTTGTTTCAAGTGTCACAATCTCATCCTTAACTGTTTTCAGTCTGCTCATTGAATGGGCCATTACTCCCACCCACCCACTGATTATTGGGAAATTTCTCCCTGAATTGGTCTAACAAGACTGGGCAGCTGCCCCAGTCCAGTCATCTGTTCTTCTGAAGACCTGTCTCCCTTCATCTCCTAGGCCAGGTATTCCGCTTTTGTTTATAGACACTTGGGGATGGATTGTTGAATGAATGGGTCTTATCTACTTTTTTCTCAACACATCTTTGCAAAGTGGGCCAAGAGTAAGACAAAGATACTTGGTTCCTTAATAAAGAAGAGAGTTGGATCACGGTTTCATTTTTCCTCCTTGTTGTGGCCCTGCTGCAGAGCAACCTGCCCCTGGCCACCTCCTGACAGATGATGATGCTCCACCCAGTCTTCCCTTCCCTGGGTGTCAGTAGTCCAAACCAAGATTTCCCCAGGGCTCCTTGAAAAACACAGCATTTCTGATGTGGGGATGTGCAAAGTGACCCAGCTGGTTCATAAGCACCCCACTTAAACTTGGTGAGGTTCAGAAGGGCCCAGAACCTGATGACGAACCAGCTCATACCCTGATTCCAGGCAGCATCTGTAGCACCAGAGCCACAGGACCAAGAAAAGTGGTCAGGGAAGAGGCCTCTTAAATGATTTTTTCTGCTTGTAGGAGTAATGTATACATTCCAGACAAGTTGTAAAATCACGAGAAAGGGTAAAATATGAAGTAAAAATTATCCCTAAGCCTCCCAACCAGTATAAACCATTGTAAAGTTTTGGTATATATTTATGTAAATATGCTGGAATTTTTATAAAGTTGGGATCACACTCACTATCCAGTTTGGATCTTGATTTTTTAAGACTTAATATTTATCTAGAATTTTCCAAAATTATTCATTAGTCTTCAAAAACATGGATTAAAACGACTCCATTATATGAAGTTACCAAATTAATGTAACTATTCCATTATGGGACATTTGGGTTGTTTACAATTTTCCACCACTATAATATCACTCTATTGAATGTCTTTGAACATAGTGATAGAAGATATTTAATTATCATTTAATTCTAGGCATTTTGCTAAAAGCTACATGGATCCAAGGTCACCATTTCGTGTACTGAACATAGGTGCTAGCCTGGGAGCAAAGTAGGTGCTTAAATAAAAGTTTACTTTCCACTCTGAAGGCAAAGTACCCTGGCATGTGATTGCACCCACCCGAAGGAAGGGGCACCTTTTTCTTTTGCACAAAGGTGCTGTCTGTCCACTTGCCAAGTCCTGGACATCTGCCGGGGAAAAAGGACAGCTAATCTGCAGAGTGGGGCAACTTTTCCCTGTTTTGCCAAAGAATCCATATAGCTTAGCAACCCTAAGGGGATTTTCTCATTAATGTTCATTACAGTTCTGTGAGGAAAGCACTGTCATCCCCATTTTGCAGGAGAGGAAAGTGAAGCATGCTAGTCTGATGACCTCTTTAGAACAAATGTCTAGAAGTAGAAGAGTTGATGTACAAAAATGTGTATTTATACTCCCACCAGTGCTATAGGAGGCGGATGTTTCCCTTCACTTGTCATATTGCAAAGAGACAATCTTTGAAATACTGCCCAGACTTATGGGTGAAACATATCTCATTGTTTTCATCTGTTTGCTAGTGATGTGAACTTTTAAAAATATTTACTATGCATTTGCATTACTTCTTGTGTGATTATTCCATTCAAGTCTTCTAACCACTTTCCTCCTGGGAATTCAGTATTTTTCTTGTTGCCTTGTGATAATATTTTATGTTAAGGGTATTATTCCATGGTCTATAATGTTTATTGGAAGTGTTTACTGCCAACTATATCTCTCAGGTTAGGTTCATTGCTGGATATTTCATATATTTTATATTGCAATTGTGAATGGGAGCATTTTTCTATTATGTGTTCAACTAAATATTGCCAGCTTTGGCTTTTTGCATATGCCCGGTCACTGTGCTCACTCACTTTATTGAACTCATTCATTGGTGCCAATAATTTTCCACTGGGCTCTTCAGAGTCTCTTAGTATCAAAAATATAAAGTAAGTAGCAGGGTGCCTGGGTGGCTCAGTCAGTTAAGCCTCTGACTCTTGATTTTGGCTCAGGTCATGATCTCATAGTTCATGAGATTGAGCCCCATGTCGGGTTCTGTGCTGACAGCGCGGATCCTGCTTGGGATTCTCTGTCTCCCTCTCCCTCTGCCCCTCCCCGGCTTGCACATGTGCTCTCTCTCCCTCTCTCTCTTTCTTCTATCTCAAAATAAATAAACTTAAAAAAAGTAAAGTAAGTAGGGATAAATTTAACAAGAGCTATACAAGAGTATTTAAAGAAGGTGTAAGTAAATTAAGAAATACACCATGTTCACGGTTTAGAAGTCTCAACCATGTAAAGATGGCTATTCAGTTCCATATTAATCTGCAGATTCAATGCATTTCTAACAAAAATCACAACACATTTTTTCATAGTACTTGACAAGTGGATTCAAAACTTTATATGAGAGAACAAATGGCCAAGAAAATCAGAAGCATTTCTGAAGAAGGAGAACAAGGTGAGGGGCCTGACCTTGCCAGATATCAGAGTTGTCTTTATAGATCATGGAAAAGGAGGGAGTGTACTATTTGCAAAATGGTAATGAACAACTGATAATGTATGTTGAAAACATGAGGTTGGATTTCTAACTCTTACCATACACAAAAATAAATTTCATATGGTTTATATGTGGGTCTCCAGGTCTATACCAGATGAAGTACATGTATTCCACCATATTCCTCCCACTAATTATAATTGAAAACCCAGGACAAAAAACATAATTATCAGAAGACTGAGAGGAAGAGAAGGACTAGGGACCTCAGGAATCAATGGATGGCCTAGTAGTAAATCCTCTGGTTGTTGTTGTTTTTGTTTTGTTTGTTTTTTGCCTCATAATCTAGGTGCTAGAAAAGCACTGGGCATGACTCCTCCCCAGCAGGTATGCAGACACTGTGAGGCGGATCCCTATCGCCTATCTTGCCGTATCAGAATAAGGAGGTGCCCCACTTTATTCAAAAATTAACTCAAGATGAATCATAAATCTAAAGGTAAAGCATAAAACTATACAACATTTAGAAGAAAACACAGTAGAAAATCATTTTTCCTTAAGATTTTTAGACATGACATCAGAAACTGCCTGACTCAAATTCTGTCTCCCTCTCTCTCTGCCCCTTCCCCACTCATGCTCTGTCTCTCTCTGTCTCTCAAAAATGAATAAATGTTAAAATTTTTTTTAAAAAAATTGGTAAAGTAGACTTCTTCAAAATTAAAAATGTTTTCTCTGTGAAAGATACTAATAAGAGAATAAAAAGACAAGCCCCAGACTAGGAGAAAATATTTGTAAATCACTGATCTGACAAAAGACTTATATGTAGAATATATAAAGAATTCTCTAAATTGAGCAGTAAGAAAGCAAACAATTCAACTGGGCAAGGGACTAAAACTGACAGTTGACCAAAGAGGAAAAACAGATGGCAAATAAGCACATGAGCAAAATGCTCACTGCCATTAGTCATTAGGAGAACACAAGGTAAAACCACAATGAAACATCAGTACACTCACTAGAATGACTTAAATAAAAATAACAAATAATAAATCAATAAAATATTGTGAGAGCACTCCTACACTGCTGGTGGGAATGTAAAATGGATGGCCATTTTGGAAACCATTTTGGCAGTTTCTTATAAAGTTAAACATACACTTCCTATATGACTCAGCAATCCCACTTCTGTACATTTATTCCAGGGATATGAAACCTTATGGTCACATGTAAACCTGCACATGACTGTTCACAGAAGCTTTCTTTGTACCAATCAAAAGCTGGAAACAACCAAAATGTCACTTAGTGGGTGAATAGATACAGAAAATGTGGTACATCCATACATACAACATTCATACAACTACTCAGCAAAAACATGAACTATTGATACACATACCCACCTGGATGAATCTCAAAGGCATTATGCTGAGGAAAAATGCCAGCCTTAAAAGGTTACATGTTATGTGATTGAATTTATATCACATTCTCGAAATGACAGAGCTGTTGTGATGAGGATCAATGGTTGCAGGTGGTAGAGGTGAGGTGAGGGGAAGGTGGCTCAAGGGGTATACTGATTGTGATGGTGGTTACATGAATGTATACATGGGTAAAATTTCATAGAACTGTACCCCAAAATTTTAAAAGCCTGCACATAAAAAACAGTGAAATCTGAATAAGGTCTGTAGTTCAGTTGCTAGTATCACACTAATGTCAATTTTGTAGTTTTGATAATTGTACTGTTTATGTAAGTATTATCATCTGGGGAAGCTGAGTGAAGATTACAGGAACTCTCTGTACTATATGCTTCAATTGTTATGAATCTACGATTACTTCAAAATAAAATTTGTTTTAAATCACTAAAGTGAAAGGTAAACCTATAGATTTTCAGAAGTAATGCAAGACCAGATCTTTAAAACTTTGGAGTAGGGAAATATTTCATAAATGGGATACAAAAAAGTACAAGCCATAAGAGAATTGACTGATAATTTTAAATATGTGACAAAGAACTTCTGTTCATTAAAATAACCCTATATGTTGCCTCCTGGGACAGCATAGGGTATGCTGCCTTCTTAATAAAGTTAATAAAACAAGCAAAACTAGAGAGTATGTTATTTAGACATATGTAAATAGGTAATACAAAATTTAAAAGGCAGTTAAATGAGATACACCAAATTTTGTATAGTGAGTAACAATGAGCAGTAATGGCAAAACGGCTAAGGAACAAACTCCCTTGGTTCAAATTCTGGCTTTGTCACTAAATGCTGGCATGACCTGAGCAAGTAACTTAACATCTTGGTGTTTCAGTGGCTTCATGTGTAAAACGTGGCTAATTCACAGGACTAGGGTAAGGTTTGAAAGAGTTAATACATAGAAAGTGTATAAAACAAGTCCTGGCATGTAGTGAGAGCCAGATAAATGTTAGCTACTATTATTCTGGGGATTGGCAGTGAGTTCACAAGTATTCACTATATTATTAAACTAAAAAGAAAATAAAACACAACATATTCCAGCATAGACCAGTGAGGATGGTAAAAAAAAAAAAAAATCAAGAGAGTGAAAAGAGAAGCCACACATTGCAGAAGGCACAGGTTGCAATACATACATTGCCAAATGATTCAAGTCTGGAATACATGGACAAAAGTGGTCAAGGGGCGCCTGGGTGGCTCAGTCGGTTGAGCTTTCAACAACTCTTGATTTCAGCTCAGGTTGTAATACCAGAGTCATGGGACTGAGCCCCAGGTCAGGCTGAGCAGGCTCTGCGCTGAGCACAGATTCTTTCTCTCTCTCCCTCTGCCCTTCTCCCCCGTTCACGTGCTTGCGCGCTCTCTCTCTCTCTCTCTCTCTAAAATAAAGAGAAAAATTTAAAAAAGAAAGGTGGTCGACAAACTAACAATGATAAGACGCATAACCCAACAACAATAACACAACAAATGAACAAATGGCATTGTTAGGCATTTCATGGGGCAGGAAGCCAAACTCAGTAAATGCACATTACAATCACAGCAAAATACCCATACTTTACTGGTTGCCTACAGATGCCATAACAAAATAGTACAGATGTTATGGCTTCAGCAACAGAAATTTGTTGTTTCACAGTGCTGGAGGCTGGAAGTTTAAAGTCAAGTTTCTAACAGGGTCAGCTTCTCCTGAGGCCTCTCTCCTTGGCTTGCAGATGACCACTTTCTGACTGTGTCCTACAAGGTTGCCCTTAAATGTTGTCTGTGTCCTAATCTGCTCTTCTTATGTAAATTCACGAGTCATATTGGATTATAGCCTACCCTAACGACCTCATTTTACCTTAATTACCTCTTTAAAGACCTGATCGCCAAATACATCACATTGTGGGTCCCGGGGATTAGGACGTCAACATAGAAATGGTGGGGCACAATTCAGTCCATAATATACCCATCAGAATGGCAATATTTGTCTTCAAGAGAGGCCCATACACATATGCACCAGGAGACATACACATGTATATGAATATTCGTAACCACATGTTGGTTATAGCAAATATCCACTATCAGTAGGAAACATTCATAAATTATAGTAAATGCATAACAATGGGATCCTATATAACAGATAAAATAGATGAAATGCAGTTAGATGCAACAAAATAGATGAATCTCAGGAGCATCACTTTTGGCAAAAAGAAAGCAAGTCACAATAATACATGCAGTACAGTACAAAGTTTTCAAACAAACACAACTAAACAATATGTTGTTTTAAAATAAATATAGGTGTTAATTTAAATAAAACCAAGGGAATAATAAGCAATGGTCAAAAAATAGAATAATGGTTAGTCCTGAAAGGGAAAGGAAAGAGATATACATTTTAAAAATAAACTGAATGGTAATTATGTGGGTGTTAATTGAATTATTATTCTTTATATATGTATATATACATATATATATGCAGATTATAAATATTTTCTACTTACTCATTATTTACTTATTTATTTAATGTTTATTTATTTTTGAGAGACAGAGAGCATGAGTGGGGGAGGGGCAGAGAGAGGGTGGGGGACAGAGTATCCAAAGCAGGCTCCAAGCTGACAGCAGAGAGCCTGATGCAGAGCTTGAACCCATGAACCAGGAGATCATGACCTGAGCTGAAGTCAGATGCACAACTGACTGAGCCTCCCAGGCACCCATCATTATTTTTCACAATGGAATACTACTTGGCAATGAGAAAAAATGAAATATGGCCTTTTGTATCAACGTGGATGGAACTGGAGGGTGTTATGCTAAGTGAAATAAGTCATACAGAGAAAGACAGATACCATGTTTTCCCTCTTATGTGGATCCTGAGAAACTTAACAGAAGACCATGGGGGGAGGAGAAGGGAAAAAAAAAGTTAGGGAGGGAGCCAAACCATAAGCGACTCTTAAAAACTGAGAATAAACTGAGGGTTGATGGGGGGGGTGGGAGGGAGGGGAGGGTGGTTGATGGGCACTGAGGAGGACACCCGTTGGGATGAGCACTGGGTGTTGTATGGAAATCAATTTGACAGTAAATTTCATAAAAAAATAAAGTCTATGTAAAAACAAATCATTTCAAGAACAGGAAAAAAAGAGCTGGAATTGAACCCATAATCACAATTCTTTACAAGAAACAATGAAAAGATTCTACATACTTTTGCAACCAGTATTCTTTGCTGGGCAGCCTCTAAAATGCCCCCTAAACACCCTCACCTCCTTATGTTTGTGGCCTGTATAATCCCCTCTCCTTGAGTGTTGGCCAGACCTAGGGACTCATTTCTTTTTTTTTTTTAATGTTTATTTATTTTTGAGAAAGAGAGAGAGAGAGAGAGTGGTTGGGGGAGGGACAGAGAGAGAGGGAGACACAGAATCTGAAGCAGGCTCCAGGCTCTGAGCTGTAAACACGGAATGCAATGAGGGGCTTGAACCCATGAACCATGAAATCATGATCTGAGCTGAAGCCGGACGTTCAACTGACTGAGTCACCCAGGTGCCCCTCGTTTCTAATAAATAGAATATGGCACAAGTGATGGGATGTTACTTCCAAGAGTAGGTACAAAAGGCCTGTGGCTTGTCTTGCTGGCCATCTCCTTGTTTCTAAGTCCCTTGCTTCTGTGAGGGAAGTCATCTGCTACGTTGTGAGCTGCCCCACAGGGATACTCGTGGCAATGGCCCTCGTCAATGGCCAGCCAGTGAGAAGCTGAGGCCCTCTGTCCAATAGCCTGGAAGGAACTAAATCCTAACTACAATAATGTAAGTGAGCTGGGAAGCAGGTCTTCTTCCCAGTCAGGCCTTGAGATAACTGTAGCTCCAACCAACACTTGACTGTAGCCTTGTGAGAGACCCTAAGCCAGAGGACCCTGTCAAGCCACATGTAGATTCCAGACCTACACAAACTATGAGATAATAAAATCAGTGAATTTGGGAGCAACTTTTATGGAGCAATAGACACAAATATAAAATCTGCTTGTAGGATTTATCTAAAGAAATGAGACATCTCTACAAAGATGTATATACATACATATTGATCATATTTATAATGGTGAAAACACAAATGTAATGTAAGAGTTCAACAACAGAATGATTAAATCAATTGTTACTTTATATAATGTGATATCAGGCAACCATTAACAATGACAATAAACTACAGACATTAACAGGATAATAAGGGACCAGAAACAATACACTGTACCCATAAATTTCACAACTTCAATGAA
Source organism: Acinonyx jubatus (assembly GCF_027475565.1). NCBI lineage: Eukaryota > Metazoa > Chordata > Mammalia > Carnivora > Felidae > Acinonyx > Acinonyx jubatus. The sequence goes on from NC_069389.1 coordinate 120,568,340, forward strand.
ATAGGAGTTGAAAAGACACAACTTACCAACATTTACTCAAAAAGAAATAGGTAACTGGAAGTCTACGAAATGAATTCAAGGGAATTCTGAGTTCAAATATTTCCACAAATTAAAGCTACAGGAATTCATTTTCACTTTCTACCAAACACTTAAGGAATATATAATACCAATTTTACAAAACTATTCCAGTAAAGAGAACATGAGGGGATACTTCTTAAATTTGATATGATGCCAGAACTATCCTGACACCAAATCCAGACAACATGGTGTGAGAAAAAAAAACAAAAAACAAAAAACAAAAACTAAAATCCAATATCCCTCAAGAACAGAATATAAAAATCCTCAACAAACATCAGCAAATTGATCAAATAATATATAAAAAAACAAGTGATGTTTACTCTGGCAATGGAAAGTTGGTTTAACATTCAAAAATAAATCAATGTAGGTGTGCCTGGGTGGCTCAGCTGGTGCTCAGTTGGTTAAGCAAGTAAGTGTCTGACTTCAGGTCAGATCATGATCTCATGGTTTGTCAGTTCGAGTCCTGCATCAGGCTCTCTGCTGTCAGCGTGGAGCCCCCTTGGATCCTTTGTTCCCTTCTCTCTCTGCCCCTCCCCAACTTGTGCAAGTGCACTTTGCATACTCTCTCTCTCTCTCTCTCTCTCTCTCTCTCAAAAATAAACATTAAAAAAATCAATGTAATCCATCATATTAATAGTCTAAAGCAAAATCACATGATTACACATCTATTTGTAATAAAACTCTCAGCAAACTAGGAATAAGAGGAACTTTATCTTCTTGAAAAAGGACATCTACAAAAAATAACCCCAAACAATATACTCCTAATGTCATAATTCACAGTGAAACACCAAATGCTTCCCCAATAAGATTGGGAGCAGAAGGATGTACATTCTCATCATTCCTAATCAACATTATACCCAAGGCCTTAGTTTATGCAGTATGGCAAGGATAAGATATAGGGGGTTTCAGATTGGAATGAGGAAAATAAAGCTGTCTATATTCACAGGCAACATGATTGTGTATGTAGACACTCCCAATTAATCTACAGAAAAGCTACTGGAACAGGATATAAGGCCAACATGCAAAAGGTCAGTTGAATTTCTATACAGTAGCAAAAAATTTAGCAAAAGTATGATAAAAAAGAACAAAGCTGAAGTATTCACATTATTAAATTTCAAGATTTATTATGAAACTATGGTAATCAAGACAATGTGGTATGAGAGGACTGACACATAGAGCAATTGAATATGGCAGAGTTAAGAAATAAACATAGCCAACTGGTCTGGTTTTTGACAAGGTACAAAGGCAATTCAATGGAGAAAGTAGTCTTTTGGGGAGCCTGGATGGCTCAGTCATTGAGCGTCTGACTCTTTACTTCAGCTCAGGTCATGATCCCAGGGTCATGAAGGAAAAGGAAAAGGGGGAGGAGGAGGAGGAGGAGGAGGAGGAGGAGGAGGAGGAGGAGGAGAAGGAAAAAGAAAGTACAGTTTTTTTTACCAAATGGTGCTGAAACAATTGGCCATCCAAGTAATGAACTTGGACCTATCTTGCACCACTTGCAAAAATTAACTCAAAACTGTTCATAGGCTTAAAAGTACAACCTAAAACTATAAAATTTCTGGAAGTCAATATAGGAGAAAAACTTTGTGACCTTGGCTTAGGCAAAGATTATTTAGATAAGAGAAACAATGTATAAGTCATTATAAAAAATTGATAAAATTTATAAATTGGACTTCATCAAAATAAAAATGATAAAATTGTATTCTTCAAGAGATACTGTTAGGAAAATGAAAAGATGTGGGACAACTGGGTGGCTCAGTCAGTTAAGCGTCCGACTTCAGCTCAGGTCATGATCTCACAGTTTGTGAGTTCGAGGCTTGCCTGGGACTCTACGCTGTTATCACAGAGGATGCTTCAGATCCTCTGTAACCCTGTCTCTGCACTTGCCCCACTCATTTCCTCTCCCCCCCATATCTGTCAAAATAAATAAATAAATAACTTAAAAAAAGAAAATGAAGAGATGAGCCACAGACAGAGAAAAAATATTTGCAAAGCACATATCTGATAAAGGACACTGAATGAAAATCTGAAGAACTCTCTAAGCTTGTGTGGTAGGCTGGCCACTGTCTCCCAAAGTTTTCCAGGTCCTAAACCCTGGAGCCTATGAATGTTACCTGATATGACAAAAAGGGACTTTGCTGATGTGATGAAGTTAAGGATCTTGAGATGGAGAGATTATCCTGGCCTATATGGATGGATGGACCCTAAATGCCATTCCAAGTATCCTGATAAGAGGGAGGCAGAGGGAGGTCTGGCTCAGAAAAGAAGGCAATGGGATCACAGAGGCGCAGACTGTAGCAACTTGGCCACAAGTCATGGAATATCAGCAGCCACCAGAAGCTGGAAGAGGCAAGGAACAGATTCTCCCCTGGAGCCTCCAGAAGGAACCAACTCTGCTGATACTTTGATTGACACACATAAAACTCAGTTTGGACTTCTGGCTTCCAGAACTGTAAGAGAATTCATTTTCATTGTTTTGAACTATTAAGTGTGTGGTAATTTGTTACAGCAGCCCTAGGAAGTTAATACAGCTCGGCAGTAAGGAAACAGTCTCATTAGAAAATGGGCAAAGATTTGAACTGACACTTCACCAAAGAGGAATTAAGAATGGCAAATAAGCACATGAAAGACACTCAACATCATTAGTCATTAGAGAAAAAGCAAATTAAAACAACAAACTAGTGGTTGCCAGAGGGGAAGTGGCAGTGGGGGGGTGGTGGTGACTGGAATGGGTAAAATAGGGAAAGGGGATTAAGAGTAGATTTATCATGATGTGCATTGAGTTACGCATAGAAATGTTGAATCATTATATGCTAAAACATGAAACTAATATAACACTGTATATTAATTATACTTTGATAAAAAAACAATAAAATAAAATTTATTTTTTTTAAACCAACAATGAGATGCCCCTACACTCCTATTAGAGTGGCTAAAAATTTAAAAAGAAATAACCATTTGGAGCAACTAGACCTCTCATACTTTGCTGGTGGAAATACAAAATGGTAGAGACACTTTGGATCAAAGTTTGGCAGTTTCTTATAAAGCTAAATGCACTATTGCCACACAACCTAGCAATCCCACTCCTAAGTATATCCCCAAGAGAAATAAAGACATGCCCATTAAGAAAAAAATATCTGTATGTGGATGCTTATAATAACTTTATTTGTGACCACTAAAAGCTGGAAGCAATCCAAGTGTCCCTCCAATAGTGAATGGATAAACAAACCATTGTACATCCATACAATGAAATGCTATTCAGCAATAAAAATAATAAATTACTGATATACAAGAATGTGGATGAAAAAAAGCATTATTATTTTTTTAATTTTTTATGTTTATTTTTGAGAGAGAAAGAGAGAGAGAGAGAGAGAGAGAGAGAGAGAGAGAGAGAGAGAGAAAGCAGGGGAGAGTCTGAGAGAGAGGGAGACACAGAATCTGAAGCAGGCTCCAGGCTCTGAGCTGTAAACACAGGGCCCGATGCAGGGCTTGAACTCATGAACAGTGAGATCATGACCTGAGCCAAAGTTGGGTGCTAATTGGCATTATTCTAAGTGAACTAAGCTAGACACAAAAGTCTCCATACTATATGATTCCTTTTATATGACATCCTGAAAAAATTAAAACTATGGGGACAGAAATCAGATCATTGCTTGCCAGGGATCTGATCTACAGGTGGGAGAAGGAAATTTGACCACAAGTGTACAGGTAAGGACTATTTAGGATAATGGGGGAAAGTCACTCTCTTGATGGTGATAATTATACAACTATAATTAGTTGGCTTTTGTGTGACTTGGGTTGTGGGGGTGCAGACTAGGAGGATTATCACAAGAAACCTTGCCCTCGTGGGGCACTTGGGTGGCTCAGTCAGTTAAGTGTCTGACTTCAACTCAGGTCATGATCTCACAGCTTGTGGGTTCGAGCTCTGCATTGGGCTCTGTGCTGACAGCTCAGAGATGAAGCTTGCTTCAGATTCTTTGTCTTCCTCTGTCTCTGTCCCTCACTTGCTCACAGTCTATGTCTCTCTCTCTCTCTCTGTCTCTCTCAAAAATAAACATTAAAAAAAATACAAAAAAAGAAACCTTACCCTCAGTAGACACCTTGATCTTATAGCTCTTTCTGGAGTCATTCCCCTAAGAAAACCAGAAAGGACTGTCTCTGAATAGCCCACAGCAAAACCATCTGTATTTCATGCATCATTAAAAATTCAGGGCACTCCCATCTGTTCTGCCAGTCTTTCCAGGTAAGAGGAAGTCCAGCTTAGGAAAAAAAGCAATGCAGGCCCAGGGAGCTGCAAGGGTGAGCCAAGGTTTATACTGCAGGCCCTCATGAGCCAAGCTTGCTGAAGGGCTTTGGCTCCCCCAACTGCCTCTGTGCCAGCTGCAAGGGTCGTGTTTGCTCCGCAGAGGCCCAGCAGCTGCCAGACTTGGCCACAAGTGTTTACTTTGCTGTGCTGTCCAAAGCCCTGGTTCCTCACAGACTTCTGCACCTCTGCTGCATCAGCAGCAAACAGCTTCTCACCTTCAAGGCACCTGGTCTCTGAGAATTCTCTCGAAAGATCTCTTCCTGTTCCCAAAAGACATTCCTGAGCACAAGCAACCTTGGGTGCCTTTAGTGAGAGCTGGAAAGACTGTGAGATGATCTACCCCAAATTGCAAGTTCAAGTTGATGCAGTTGACAAGCCTCTCTGTGAGGCCCACAATGACCATAGCAACTAAAATCACAACCCCCACCGGCCTACTCCCAACTTCCCTGACCAGCTGTCTGTTTCCACACATCATTTATTATCTCCTAACATGATTGACTTTGTTGTTGCTGTTCATTGTCTATCTTCCTTCACTAGGATTTCAGCTCAATGAGGGCAAAGATTTCTGTCACTTTTGCTCACTGACGTATATATTCACGGTGTCTAAAATAATCTCCAATGCTTATACAGTTTGCTCTGTGTGGGAGCACTGTTTTAAGTACTTGGCATGAAATCATTTAATTCTCACAAGAACCTATAAGGAAGATATTATTATGCCATTTTGCAGATAGACCGAGGCACAGAGAAGTTAAGTAACTTGTCCAAGATCACATAGCTAGAAATGACAGTGTTGGTATTTGAACACATGCATACACTTAACCACAGGGTATATGACCAAAAAACAAAACAACACACTGTCTTGCCCATAGTAGGCCCTCCGTGAGTGAATAAATGATTGAATTAGTGAATGGGGCTGTGAAGTCTTCCCCTCATGTGGGCAATCTGGTCTACTACTCATTCCACCACCACTACACCACCACCTTGTGTATGTCTCACCCTAGGAGACTCTCAGGACAATCAAAGTCTGTGTTTTTTCTCAATAATTCTTCATCCACCCTTCCTTCTTCCCTACTTTCATTTCTTCTCCGTCTCTCCCCATCTTGTTCCCTCCTTCCTCTGGGCCTTGTCAGAGGCCAAGTGTTGCTTTGTGAAAGGGGTGCAGCCAGACAGCAGGCCCCTTATTCAGTCATCATTTCCTCTGGGTGTTCAATTGGGTTCTTTGAGCACCTATGGGGCCCAGGACTAGAGGAGCAGCAAGTATGCATGAAACAAGTTCTCTGAGCTTGGTAAGTGAACAGTGGGAAGGATGGTCTGGGTCAGGGAGAGAGACCCGGCAGACCACCACCGGTACAAAGCAGATCAATGCAAAATAGACTGAGGTGAGCTGAAGAAGGAGGACAACCAGGGTCTTAGGGATAAAGAGCTAGGACTTGGACATTTAAAAATGCTTCTCAGAAGAGGTGGCATTTTAGCTGAACTATTAAGGATGGGCAGGATTTCAAAAGGTAACAGTGAGAAGTGCATTCCAAGTGAAGGGAGACTCAGGGAGCCCTGAAGATTGTTTTGATTTGTAAATTTGGGACACAGTACCTCCAGAAGGGGTGCTCCCCATGCAGGGTGGAAGCTAGGCTAGGCTTTGTGGGCCCTGCTTGTTAGCCAGGGCAGGGGTGTCTAGGGTCGTCTTCAACTTACAGACCAGTGGGACCTACTTAGTGTTTGCCAGCACCTCCTCTACAGGGACAGTCTTTCCTTGAGCTTCCATGTCACCTGCATAGGGAGATATGGGCTGGTGTTCTTAGTCATGTCATGTCCTGGTCTCATTTCCAGCTCCTGTCTATATTGCTGTGTTACCTCCAGCCATTCCTGGGTCTGCTTTAAGCACTGCTGCCTTGCCTAGGTGACAGAGAAGGCTGATTTCTTGCTCCACTCTGCCATTGCTTGGCCCACTATCAAGCAGGCAGGCAGCAAGGCTCTGCTTGTTCTTTCCATGTGCCAGGTCTTGGGCCAGAAAAGGCATTCTCCTCCCCTCAGCCCCACAGCTGGTGCCTTGGCTTTGCCATCTGGGAAATGAAAGGGTTGGATTCTGTGATCTTGAAAGTTCCTTCTAGCTGCAACATTCTAGGGGGGGTATTTGAATGCCCTCCTTTTGAAGCTCCAAGTTCTGTAGGAAAACGATTACCATAAAAATGTTTCCAGGTTGTGCACTGGCTTCTCTCAGGGCCTCACTGTTTGACAACCACTGTGCAGACTTAAGTGATATTTACATGCAAAACTGCTTTACTGTGGGACACCATCATTACCCCAGTGTCAGGGGCCAAGGATAACACCCCATCACAGGCCTTCCCTGTTATATGGAGAAAGAAAGATTCATTCACTCATTCAGCTCAGCCCAACTGTGTACACAAATCTGTACTAGGTGCTATAAAAAATATGCCTGATCTTACCATGGGCTCAGAGAACACAAAATCATCCGATTTGGGGAGGAAGGCACTAATCATCTGAGAGCACTCCACCCCCACCTCTATCTCCACCACAGGGCAGGCAAGAGCCCACCAAGGGGGCAGATATCTTTGTACAGCAGTTCTAAAAAGGGAACAGGTAGAAAGCGATTCTTTAGAATGAAAAGTAGCAACTTGCCATGGCTTCTGCCCTTGGATCCTGAGGTGCCACCCCCTTCTGCTTTGTACTCACTACTAATTTCGTCTCCCTTCTCTGTGGAAGCCCTTCGAACATCTGAAGACAGAGCCCTCCCTGCCCTTCTCTTCCTCAGACTATATAGCCTGTTCCTGCAGCCATTCCTCAGGTGACACCTGTGTGTGAGACTTGCTGTCCACCACACTGACTCTCTGTTCTCATTTCTTAGAAGTGGCTTCCTGTAATTCATCCTTGAAATCTTTCTCCTGCAGCAGATCACAAAGCTGTCAGTGGAACAAAGACGATCCAAGGGCTGCACTTAGATTGTAAAATGAGGAAAGAAATGGCTTAGTTCTTAGGAAACAATGTATGCTCTCAAAAGACAGTTCTCCAAGTGCCACTTTTCTCCACATATCCCAGAAAGGCCACAGAGGTCTCTTTAGTGCCAGCCACGTCTAGTTCTGACACCAACAGATGGGGAAGTAAGAAGCTCGCTCTAGGGAAATGGGAGCCCCAGACAGTCACCCAGTCTAGTTCTCTCTCTCCTGTGCCACATCACATCATGATCTTGCAGTTTATCAGGTCATCAGCTTCTCCTAACAAACCATTTCCAGATAAGGTAAACTAAGGCCCAGAAAGGACTGACCTGTGTATGGTCCCACAGCTAGGAAGTGGTGGAAGAACCCTATTCAAGTCCAGGCTTTGGCTCTGAGTCCAGTTCTTTCCAGTGGTAACCCAGCTGTTTTTTCGGTGGCCCTGTGTCTGCCTTGTGGATACATAGGTGAGATGCCACCGTGACCAATGTGGGGACACACATTTGGCTCTAAAACTCCACCCAGGATAGTACAGAGAAGATCTGGCATCACCTGCATAGAGATTTGAGGGTCTTGTTGATGGATAAATGTGTTCCAGCAGTAAAATGTAGTCACTAACAAGTGTCGGCAAGGTTAATAGAGGGCAGCATCCACAGAGCAGAGCGGATAGTTAGGCTGACCTCTGCCACTGGCAGGCTACTTACACAGGTGGGAAAAGCAAGTCGGTTGTCTTCTTGTTTTCGAGCCAGGAAATAGAGGCTGGATAACCACTTGACAGTTTGCAATTCTAGGAAGTATTTTTGTGATCCTTTTGTGATGCTGTGAGCTCCACTGCCACACAAACTCCCAAATGGGCAACATTTGCTCCACCTTGTATAATGGGGCTTACGGGCCTTTTTGAGAAAAGATGTAGTGAACGGTGGTTGTCTTGGCCAGGCCCTGAGACATGTGGAAAGGCAGATGCCAGTGCCATGTGTCCAGAAAAAGCATGAGGCACTGATGTTAAAGTGATGCTCCCGATGTAAAGTGGGTGGCAGGCAGCTTCCAGACTGCTTTCTTGGTGCAGAACTTTCTAGGGAGAAATCTTTTAGCTACTATTCTCTTGCAGTCAGATCTCAGCCTGACCTGGAAGCAGAGAACTGAGTGCACAACTTCACCAAATCAAGATCTCCAAAAGAGCAGCTATTTTGTGGTGCAAACTTTGGCCTTCTTGGTTCACAAAGGCCCATGGACAGGCCTGCCTGGAGGGCCTCTCCAAGAAGCTGGCTCCTCTCTCACCCACTCTGGCTTCCTCAAGCCTGAAGTATCAGCTTGTTCACCACAGGGGGGTGTTGGACATAGTTGCTTACAAGAAAACCTAGATCTACTCTAGGCTCTGGGGTCTCAGAGCCTACAGGGTGGGAGGCAAAGTTGGAAGGCACTGAGCTTGGCCCTTGGGCATTTTAAGTGCAGTTGGTCGGCTCTATACTCCAAGGACTCTTAGGGGAATCACTTTGGGAACAGATCTTTTAAATCCTTATTCTTCTGGATTAATAGCCTCACAACAGAGTTTAGGGAGCAGAGAAACAGAAAGAGGTGGGAGGGGGGAAGCCAGAGAAGTGGCCCTAGCAGGATTCTCAGTGCAGCTGAATGAGGGCACATGTTCAAGGCCCTGTCCTGTGGTAATACAGACATGAAAAGCCATCAGCCATGTCCTCCTCTCCCCCTCTATGGTCTGTTATGCCCAGAATTCGTGATCCCCAAATACCGCCAGGGAGCCGAGTCCGATGCAAAAGCAAAAGAGCCTTTATTCGAGCTAGCTGGAGCTCAATCCCCTACCTGCACCGAGGCAGCGGTGAGATACCGGGGAGAGAGAGCGAGTTTCAAAAGGACAAAGGTTTTATTGGGGCCTAGGGGCAGTTGGTGAGGTAATGGCTGTGGCCTCAGCCGATTGGCTGGGGAAGGGTCCAGTCCTGTTAGGCAGGTTGGGGGGGGGGTTACTCAAGGGGAGGAGGTGTGGTCAAGGTGAGGGACACAGAACAAGATGGAGTCGGCTGGTGTAGGCCCGCCCTTTCAGGTCTAGTGGAGAAGACTGGAAGCCCTAAGTACATTCACAGGAAATAGAAGAAATCATAAACTATCATTTAGGCCTGAAATGCCCTAGGAGATATTGAGAGGAGGAATGGCACTTGGGAATTGGCAGAAATTGGGGCAAAGGCACTTCAGGTGGGGACACCACAGGAGCCGCTTCATAACCAGCATGTTTTAGATGTTCTACAAAGTCATCCGGGGGTTTTTGTGTGTGAGGTTGGGGGGAGGGGAAGGAGGACTTTGGAGAGTATGATGAGGGCAATAGGGAGAGGGGAGAACACACTGGAGAGATGGGTATGGTGGAGCCATGTAGGGCAGGGTCTGACCTGGGAGCCAAAGGAGCCAGCAAAGGGCTTTGTCTTGGCAGCAGGCATTCACACGTGTGTGAGGGGGTGCACATGCATGTATACAGGTGGACACACACACACATTTCTTGGCCTTTAGCAATTAGATAGTATAAGGGCAAATGCAAATTAAAAATAAGAGGCTAAATTCTCCCTGTAGAAAAATAAGGGAAGAGACTCTCTCCTTGTCTTTTCTTTCAGACTCTCTTTCTCTGTCCTTTTCAAATGTATGCAAAATTTTTTTAATGGCTAAGTCTCTTGCCTGCGCCACAACTCAAGAAAGTTCCATCCAGGGCCTGGGAGGCAAACCCTTGTAATGTCAACATCAAGGAAAAGAATGCCCCGTCTCCCAGTTTCCTGGGAGGAGATGAGCCTACCTTTGGCTTTTACTTGACTGCAAATTATTCAAACTACCAGATATAATGGCTTGTATCCACTTAGCTATTTGAGGCTTTTGTCTTTGCAGTCCCTGCAGAGGGTTGCCTGTGATGTGCAGCACATTCTGGTTTCATGCTTGTTCAACAATAAAGTTGTTTGCTTTCTTTTACACCTTCGTGGAGAGGTTTCCTGGGCTGGGAGGAAACTATATTCGCAGCAACACACGAACTCACATACACCCGGCGCCCACACTCAAGCACAGTCACATGAGGGAGCGCTAGCGCACCCCCTCACTGCACACTTTCCTGGCAGGCGGTTGGTGTCTTCTTCCCAGGACAGGTTTGGGAGTAGCAGCCTGGGACTGCTCCACCAGGAAGGCTTTGGTTATGGCTGGCCGGCAGGCAAGCTTTCTTTCTCCTTTGAGTCTTGCTTCTTGTACGTTGTACACCTGAAACTAACATAATATTATATGTCAGTTATACCTCAGTAAAACAAAAGGCGGAGAACAGGAAACCAAAAACAAAAATAACCCCAAACAAAAACTGCTCTTTCGCTTTGTGAACCTGCTAGAACTTTAGGTTTTCCCTGGCATTTCTCTGGCTCACTCACTCATTCATCAATTATGTATTAATTTTATTCAACGGATATTAAGAGTGCAGCTCGGCTGGGACTGCCAGCCTCGGGGAAAGAAAGACCTTGGAGACCCAGATTTCAACCCAGAGACTCCGCTTGCTGGCAGAGCGCCAACACCCCTCGGGCCTCAGGCTCCCACCTTAGCTTGTGGGGGCAGATGGGCGGGGCTTCCTTCCCCGCCCCAAGCCCCGCCCCCGACTAGTGGGACCGTGGAGCTGCTCCTGCGCAGTGGGGGAGGAGGTTTCGAACCAATGAGAGCCCAGTAAACTGGAGGCGAGACGCGCTGCCCGCCTGGCCCAGCCCGCTTGGGGCTCCAGAGCCCCAGACCCCCGAGGTCTAGGCCCATGGCCGGCCTGCAAGCTGGCCCTGTGCAGTGTTTCTGCACTTTAAGGTCTGGGCGAGCCCCGGCCTCACTTTGTCTGCAATGGGCACTGACCTCTTTGTTCAACCAACGGGTCACAAGCACCACCTCCAAACCTAGCCCTCGGGGTACTCTTGTGTTGGCAGGCCTATGTGGAAAGCACTTCGGCCAGGATCCTTCACCTTGGCGCTGGCAACTGGTGCTCTGCCGCTCTTCCTGGGCCTCCGTTCCTCTCGTAGTAACAAACCCCGCGATGTGCCAGGGGACACAAGACCCTAGTCAGACCTTGCACGACCCTTGGCAGGTGGGGTCTGTTTCACCGTACCCCAGTGCCTGCTTTTTCCCTTGGCCAGAAAGAAGGTCCCTCCGGCTCCATTTAGTGCACTACAGTTGTCAGCTCCTGGGCTTTAGATCCTGAGAGGCCAGGTGGGCAAGGATAGTCCTCATCCATGGCCCCAAATATTCCCTGACTCCATTGGCAAGTCCCTTTACTGGATTTAAGATCCCACCTTAGTTCTTCAGCAGACACAGTGGGAGAGGCAGCCTGATGTAAATTTTAGGAAAATGATTGAGTGTCAGGAGACAAGGGGTGCTGTGAGGCCTTCACCCAACTTCAAAATTTTCCTCAGCCTCAGTTTTTCCACCTATGGAATGGAGATGATATATAAACCATAGAGATTGTGAATAGAACTGTAAACTGAAGCATTGGGCACACTCTTTCCAGTAGTGGTGGTGGCCAGAGGTCCATGGAGATGAGATAAATGAAAGAGGCTGGATTCAAACAAAAATTCTCATCCTTAACTAAAACTTGCATTTCATTAATAAGTGTTTGTTGGGGCACCTGGGTGGCTCAGTGGGTTGAACGTCTGACTCTTGATTTCGGCTCAGGTCATGATCCCAAGGTCCATGAGACGGAGCTCCAGGCTAACAGCCAGGAGCCTGCTTGGGATTCGCTCTCGCTCGCGCTCGCTCTCGCTCTCTGCCCCTCCCCCTGCTCGCTGCCTATTGCGTGCGTGTGCACTCTCCCTCTCTAAATAAATAAACATGAAAAAAATAAGTGTTAAATAAATTAGTTAATTTACTCTTACAAGAGACATCAGCAAATAAACAACAAAAACTTGCATTTCATTGCCTAGGGGTTCCTGACAGAAGAGGTTTTTACTAAAATAACCCCCAGCTAAAACTGCTTATTTATTTTTTCTGGAAGTGGAACTAAGTTTTTTCACCAGGGGGCATATTTTACCAATTTGTATCAGAAAAAAAAAATCCAAACCCATCGCACCTCACATTATACAGAAACCAGAGTTTCTCTCTCTCTCTCCCTCCCTTTCTGTCTCTTTCTTTCTCTCCCTCTCTCAATGACTTTTATTGATTGTATGGTGGAGCTTATTTCTATTTTCCTCATGGCTTAGATTTTAAAATGCCACGCTGTGCAAGGATTGGCTTCAGAAAGTGTCATTTGGTGTTTCAAGTATGGCCATTCCCATTTAACCCCACCACCAGCTACCCAAAGGGGAACTTCAGGACAGGGGGTGGGGTGCTGTGTGAGTCAGCAAAGAAAATTGAGGGGTATTACCAAACTCAACTTTGTGTACAATTTCCATGTCACTGGGTTTACAGTACAGAGGTTTAAAACAACATGTGTGAGAGACAAAACACTAGACTGAGAGGAATCATAAATTCTCCAATCCTGTCACTAATCTAATGAGTTTGGGGCAAGTCACTACCCATCTTTAACTCTGTTTTCTCAACTGAAATGAAAGGGCCAGACTGGCGCTCTTGCCCTTTAAGATAATCATTTTCTGATTCTTAGGGAATAAGAGAGGCACCCCTTAGGGTTGCCTCCATCGTGACCACGCCCCCTGACAGCCATTTCATCCCCACAGCAACCAATGTTTGGGCTCCACTGACCTCTAGTTCTCTAGCAGCTGCTGCAGGTAGGAGGTTGCAGGACTTTGTTGAGGGACCAGAGTGCTGTCTAATTTTTTTCTCTTATGACTTGAGTTTATTCTAAAAGTTCTATCTTCACCTCAGTGAGCTCACAGTAAATGTTGGTGAAATGTGAAGTCACCAACAAAAAGAGGTATGACAGCTGTAGTTTACAAAAAAACCCAACAAACACTAATATATGAGATTCAGTAGGCATTTTGTCCCATATCAAATTTCCTTTATGAATGATTCTTGTCTGAGTTGTCACACAACTGCCACAGAGGCTGCCAATGGAAGAGTGTAAAAGTGCTTGTCTGGAGACAGGACTCGAGCTAGGCCCTCTAGATATACATGTGTGACTTCTGACAAGTCCCTTCCCTCTCCAGAACACAGGTTCCTCCTCTGTACAAGAGTTTAGACTACTCATATGGGATGAATTGCCTCTCCCCTGCCCGCACCCAATTCCTATGTTGAACTCCTAACCCCCAGTATCTTAGAATGGGACCTTATTTAGAAATTGGGTGGCAGATGTGATTTGTTAAGTTGAGGTCATGCTGGAGTATGGTAGGCCCTACTCCAACATGACTGGAGTCTTTATAAAAATAAGATATTTTGACACAGATACAGGCACATGGAGAATGCCACGTAAAGACAAATGCAGAAATCTGGGGGACGCACCTACAAATCAAGAATCACCAAAGATTGTCCACAAACTATCAGAAACTAGGTGAGAGGCTTGTAACAGATTCTCCCTCATCATCCTCAGAAGCAATCAACTGCTGACACCTTATCCCAGACTTCTAGCCTCCAGAACTGTGTGATAATCTCTTTTGTTTAAGCCATTCTGGTAGAGTAAGTTAGACATGAGCTGGAGGCAAAGGCGGTGTTAAATAGGTGACACGTACGAAGCTTGGGGGGCACAATGTCCTGACTTTGTGGCTGTTAGCATCCTGGCCTTATGGCTTCCAACACCCCCAGACTGACAGACCGAGAGCCACAGGTGCAGAACCTGAGCTCTCCTCTTCAACATTGGCCTCAGGGTAACCTACAGCTCTATTATAATAGATTTACATTGTTTTTTCAACTCCTCCCCCTGAGGGAAGGTGGCCCTGGACTCTTCTGGCCAGAACCTTGTGGGGCCAGAAAACTCCCCCTCCCAGCTGGTAGGAGGAGTTTCTCACATGATCGGATGGACCCTCACTGGGAGACCCCCCTAGCTGTGACCCATCCGGAACATAAAAAGAAAAGACACCCCAAACCCCGGTGCAGCTGCCACCTCTGGGCCTGTCCGCTCGCCACCTGGAGAGTGCACTGTCCTTAATAAACTGCTTTGTGCTTGTTACTTTCCTTCTGGCTGTCCTTATTTGAGCGCAGGTCCTCATGTAAATGTTCCGTGGGGGATCCAAGAATAGAGGCTTCCATTCATTCACACAATGCAGACGCTCCCACTGGTAACAATTCAATTTGCAGTACTTTGCTAAGGTAGCCCCAGCAAGCTAACTCTACTATATCAGTGGTTCCTAATCTTTATTGAGCATCTACAATATACCAGGCCGTTATTCTAGGCATTCGAGATACACAAAGTCACAAAGTTCCCTCCTCGTTTGTCTGTTCTATATGTTTTAAAAGATTTAGTCGCCCCAAGTATATTATGGCTTATTTTATTTTAGTTATCATTTATTTTCTAATGAGATAAGCGGGATTACCTCACCAATATGATATAATTAGTGTCTAGAATCAAAGAAAGGTCATGCTCTAAGTAGCTGTTGATTCCTTATAGCAGGTAAATACATTAAATTTATTAGGTTTTTTAAAAATGTTGAAAATTATTTTCAGAAACCTCATTACCACATTTATGGATCCCTAGGGTTTCAAGGACCTCGTTACCAGGTGATTAGCTAGAGCAGGGGTGGCCAACTTTTCCTGTAAAGGACCAGCTAGTAAACATTTTATGCTTTGTGAACTATACAGTCGCTGTCACAACTATACAACACTGCCACTGTAGTGCGAAAGCAGCTGTAAATGATACAAGTTAATGAGCATGGCTGAGTTCCAATGGAATTTTATTTATGGACACTGAAATCTAAATTTGATATAATTTTCATGTGTGGCACAATATTACTCTTCTTCCGATTTTTTCAACCATTTAAAATGGAAAACCCATTTTTAACTCACGAGCTATAGGAAAACAGGTGGCAGGCAGGCTGTATGTATTTGGTGGGCTGGCCACAGTTTGACAACCCCACAGTTAGATTGTCATTCTGCCCTAGTTCCGGTATTAGGTGATTCTTGTCACTCTGAGTCTAGATGAGGCCCAGACAGGGATTAAGTTTGAGCTCAAATCCAGGCTTCGTGTTGGCTAGTCCACAGCGCTTAACACTGCTCTAAGCTGCTGTTTTAGTCACGATTTCAGATGTGGTCTTTGTATCCATGTGGTGCAGAAAATAGATGTGTGGTCAGCGGCCCTTTCCAGGAGTTGACCATGTAAGGGTTGTCCTCTTATAAGCAGCCAGTGGCAGCGTTATTTTGTCAAGCCTGACCCTAGGCTTACAGCACTGTTTTCGTTTATACCTCTCTCGGGTTGCGCGGGCCCCGGAGGGCCATCTGTTCCTTACTATTTGAGTCCCTGTTGTCTCATTGGCGGCTTTCTGAGCAGCTGCACAATGTTTTTAACTTGAAGTGGAAGTTGGGGTCACCGTCAGGCCTGAACAGTCACTCTCAGTAAGGGCTCTTTCAACTCTGACATTGACTAGCTCACGGACTCGGGTGAGTGTCAAACTAACTCCTCCCACTTTCCCACGGCTGGACTTTCACTGTTGGTAACAATGAGGCATTTCACGAGGGCTGGGGAATAACGTGCATTGCTTTTTTGTGTTGTCTTCGGAAACTGCTTGGTTGCCTAGCACCACAGTCCTCTGCCTGGTCGTCCTTCTTTGCGACTCGTCTTCTCCAGTAGCGTCGCAACCGCAGCTCGGCGGCAGGGGTCTTGAGAGGGACCAGAGGTGCTCACACGCGCTCAGGGGGCGGCGGCAGCGCCGCCCACCCCGGAGGATCATGCTGCGAGGCAAGTCCCGGCTCAACGTGGAGTGGCTGGGCTACTCGCCAGGCCTGCTCCTGGAGCGCAGACAGCTCCTGGCAGGGCGCGCGCCTCGAAGCCCCGGCCGGTAAGTCACGTGAGCACCTGCGCCCGCGCCTGCGCCGGCGCAGCTCAACGTCACCGGGGCGCGCCGCACTTGCGCAATGCGTCCCGCCGCCCGGCACTCGCCGGCACTTCCGGCGTGGCACGCCTCTGTCGGCCTTCAGTCGCGCAGACCCAGCGAGGTCGCTGAGCCCAGCCCGCCTCTGAGCACCTGCTTGCGGGCTCGGCTGCCTCATGGAGCGCCTTGATAAAGCGTCGCTGAACGCGCTGCAGCCTCCCGACTTCAGGTAGTGCGGAGCAGGGCCCAGGCAGGGCAGGGGCCCCGACCGCAAGGCGACCTGGCCCTGGCCTGGAGTGGGGTGTGAGGGAAGGCTCGAGCCGAGCGGGCTGGCCTGCGGTGGGCGTGAGGTGTGGACCCTTGGGGGAGGGGTGCGGGGTGGGGGAGAAGGGACGCAGGTTGGGGCCTGCAGCATCTACACGCACGGGAGCAGGGACCCGGGGTCATAGGGGAGAGGTCGGTGGGCCTTCGGTTCATGCCTCTGTTCTAGCACTTCCTCTCGCTGTCGTCTTGTTTTGCCATCTTGCTCTCTGCAATCTCTCCCCACTGCAGGGTGAGCTCCCTGAGGACAGGAACCCGGCCTTCTTCATCTCCGTGTCCCCTACGGGGCCTGCATCGTCGGGGCTTAAATGTTTGCTGTATGAATGAACGAAGGGAGGGGAGTAGGGGCTGTCCCTGGTTTGAGATTGCTTCACTTGGGGGAGTTAGTAGGATGGGGGTTGGTGGCTGAGTAGAATGGTAGTTATGGCCGACTAACCTAGCCATTGATACCTCGGCTAAGAGGATGGAGAGGAAGTTGGCTACCATTTGATGATGACATACTGTGTGCCAGGCTTAACTTATGCTTTTGATTACATACGTTAGCAAAATTAAGAAAGTGCTTGGTTTGCCTTTTTTTTTTTTTTTTTTTGTTTCGTTAAAGAAGATGAAGTTGACTCAGGGTAAGTCACTTGCCCAAGATCACACAGGCCACACTATATTAGTTAAGTGTTAAATCTGACATTTGTTCAATCGCACTGACTCCAAAGCCTGTGATCTTTGGAACCCTGTGACATTTTTCAGTCTCTTACGATGTCACTCTAAATGTTTATTGTTGTTGTTGTTGTTTACTAGTGAGGATACCAACAGATGTTTTTGTCAAGTACCCTAAGAATACGGTTTAGCCCTCCTAGACTGATTGTAGTGTTTCCTAATTGAATTTTCAGTGTAATCTACTTGCAGTGGAAGTCTTGGCTTGCCACGGAAGGGAACATAGTAAACCCTTTTTCACTTTTTACTTTAAGCTCCAAAAATTTGACTTTTATTCTGGGTTATGACCTCACAAATATAGGACACAGTATATATAAAGTTAGGCACACAAACTTTTGAAAACTAGCAAACTTCCTCTATTGTTTATAGGACATTTTCACTTTGGCTTCCAGCCACACCCCCACTGCACCTGGCAGTTCTGCCAGCACAAGCCAGCTTATGTGTAGCACGTGAATTATTCTGAAACAAAGCAACTGATGTCACTCAATTGGTTTCTTCTACATATCTTTTTGGGTGTTAACTGAGACTTGTTAGAAATGAAGAATGGGAAAGTCCAGAATTCAAATGGGCCTCAAAGAAATAAGTCAGGATGAACTTACTGCTCCCATACTTTTAAAACCACCTAGAGTTTACCCACTTCATATGAACTTCTGCAGCAAGTACTAAGGAGGTACAGCTTACCACGTTCCCTTCTGTGGCAAGCTTGACGTTGAGTGTGTGGGGCTAGAGATTAACATGTAGAAAAGAAAAGATTATGTTTGAGTGGTGGGATTGTAAATGATTTTGTTTGCCTTAACACATTTTTATATGGTATTCTATCATCTTTTCAGTAATAATGTTTTCTGAAAGCCAGGTCAGATATTACACATTCAAGAGACATAATCTCAAGAACCAAACCAGTTACACTCCCTTTCTCTAGATTCTCAGTCTTTGTTTCTTTATCAGGTTAGCTATCTTAGCTTTGCATACCTAAAACCCATGCTTTAACTCACCATAGAAACAACCAAGAAGGTCATGTTTTTTTGTTGCGGTTCATAAAAGAATGGGTCAGATACTGACATTGAAGTTTTGTAGAACTACTGAAGAACTACTCATATTCTTCATGAAGATTACACAATAAATTTTTGTAAAAGTTTACTACTGGGAAACAGTTTAAGGGAGCATAAGTATATTAGATGACAATGGTATACCTCAGTAATCACCGTAGTAGGATGTGTTAAAAGATGATCCATTGAAATATGGAAAGAAAATATTAGAACTTCTACATTAATTTATTTTTAGCCTTATACTTTTTTAGTATCTATTTTTGCATATGTTTTGTATTTTAAGGAATGTATTGATAATATTTTTGTAGATAAATCTGTTTAAAAAATCAGTATGCCTTTATGGGGTCTGTGCTTAAAACTTAAGAAGGATTAATAGTCAAAAAAGTTTGTAGACCAGAAACTTGAGATGTTCCTTTCCTTTCTGAGATGAAAGAAACCTCCTAGCTAATAATTTACACAGTTAGAGGAACCTCTTTGGCTGGATTTTCTAGGGCACCAAAGAAATGTGCAGGACTATATAGGAAACAGGCTGGCACATTAAGTGCTGTAATAACAGGTAGGAACTAACTGTGATTGGGTTCCAAAGTGATGAATTATTCCAGCTGGAGTAATCAGGAAAGATACTTGGAGGAGAGGCTTTTTTTTGGGGGGGGGGACCTTGAAGACTGGGCCGTCTCCTTCCTAAAGATACAGATAAAAACCAGAGCCCCTGAGGATTACCAGAAAGAGAATTAAGTCCAAATGTTGAGTATAAGCATAAAGTGTGAAGTGTGTTAAGGTGGTCTGAGGGTGGTTAGATTTAAGGGACAAAAAAGACCTTAAGCTAAATGATTAAAGTTATAGGGTTTACTGCTTTTACAATACAGGTGGTAGTATGTGTGAGGTACAGATGTGTCCAGGGTTGCTGGAAACTTACTACAGCTTTCAGTAGTGTTGCTCACTTGTAACAATGTATAGGACAAATGCTGGCATATATCTACTTATTTATTGAAAAGTCCATGAGATAACATTAAGGAACATTTTTTAAAATGGGAAAATAAGTAGTTTTGTATGTTGATCTGGAGTCCTTTTTTATGTAAACACGTTTTTAACATAACTGGAATAGCATGTGTCAGGGGTTCGTGAAGTTTTTCTGTAAAGGGCCAGATGGTAAATATTAGGTTTTTGAAGGCCATATAGTCTAGCACCACTACTCAGCTTGTCCTTTGTAGCTCCAAAGCCATCTTATTTTTTAAAATGTTTTTATTTATTTCTGAAAGAGAGAGTGAGCGAGTGCAAGTGGGGGAGGGGGCAGAAAGAGAGGGAGACACAGAATCCGAAGCAGGCACCAGGCTCCTAGCTGTCAGCACATGACACGGGGCTCGAACTCACGAACCTGTGGTCGTGACCTGAGCTGAAGTTGGATGCTTAACTGACTGAGCCACCCAGGTGCCCCCAAAGCCATCTTAGATGATACATAAAGTGGGTGTGTCTGTGTTCCTGCTAAACTTTATTTATAGAAATAGGCATTGGGCCCTCATGCCTTGTTTTGCAGACCCCGGATATACATGATACAGTGTAGTTTGCCTTGTTCATTTGTCACACGAATACTTTCTGAGAAATGGTCAGGATTCTTTTTATTTTTTTTATTTTTACTTTTTTAATGTTTGTTTATTTTTGAGAGAGAGACAGAGCATGAGCAGGAGAAGGGCAGAGAGAGAGGGAGATGCAGAATCCAAAATAGGCACCAGGCTCTGAGCTGTCAGCACAGACTGCGAAGCAGGACTTGAACCCATGGACTATGAGATCATGGCCTGAGCCGAAGTCAGACGTTCAGCTGTCTGAGTCACCCAGGCGCCCCAGTCAGAATTCTTTTTAATGTGTCCATATATTGATACACCTCATTTGTGAAACCATTTTCTTATTATGGATATTTTTATGTTATCCGGTTTTGTTTGTGCTTTTATGTTAATCCTTATATTAATGTTTTTAAGTAGCAGATTATCAGATTTGTTTTTCTTTATGTAATTTGAAAAGCTTGATTGCATTCTTCAGAATAGTTTTATTATACTCTGGAACAAAACTTTTTCCATTGGAATATTTCCTTGATTTAAAAATAGCCATGGACAGACAGAATTCACTGAATAGAAGGTGTTTTGACATTAAATTTGTAATGCATCCATGTTACATGAAGACTAAGTTGTACTGTAGCTATTTAATAACAAAGCAATTAAAGTAAGTTTCCTTTAACCACATCCAGATTGTTATAGGCTGCTTTTTCTTTGGAGATGCTCATAACTTGTTTGTACTGTATCCAGCTAGCCCTCCATAGGATGCTTTGTGAATGAACATTCATTAGTTGTGGACATTCATTAGTTGTTTTCTTTGTATCTTTTCCTTTGCTACCTCCATTATAAATTTGGTAATTAGGGTACACTTTATAGCATTTTGAAGACTACAAACCACTTTCATACTTGACGCTTCCTCTCACACTGGATCTCAATGGCAGTCTCTTGAATGGTCTCTGGGTCTCTAGGATCTTCCAGTTTTGAGTCCCTGAGTTGACTCTTCTTCCTCTGCCCACTGTTTCCAAGGCAGGGGCAGGGTTTCCAGTGTCTTCTCTATGGGTATTTATAGTGTTTATGGACACAAGAACAGTTGGAAATAGCCTAGCAGGTTCTGATTTTCTCTTTGTTTACTTTGTTCCAGAAATGAAAGTTCATTAGCATCTACCCTGAAGACGCTCCTGTTCTTCACAGCTTTAATGATCACTGTACCTATTGGGTTGTATTTCACGACTAAATCTTATGTTTTTGAAGGTAATCCTAGATGATAATACAAGACCTTTTCCTCCTTAGTATATTTAAGACTCTGTGTTTTTGTGATCTCCTTATATCTGTAAGCTGGGTACTCTTCATTTGCTTCTTCCATCTGTTCCTGTATTGCTTTTCAAAAACCATGTTGTTCAAATAAATCTTCCTTCATGAAATTAACTTTTTCATCAGTTATTTTAGCTTGACAGTGTATTTGTGGATGGTTTTCCGTGAAATAGCTTGCAGGTCCTTTCTTTTACTATACCTCTGAGAGCAAGAGTCGGGTGACATGGGAGGAGGAATTTGGGGGAATGTCCCTTTGGTGGCAGACGTTAGTAGGAAGAGAAAATAAAGTCCCCCTTTTTATGTTAAAGTCCTTAAGTGAAGTGATAATTACAGTTTTCATTTAGAATAATGTCTTTGTGTATAGAAGGTTTTCAAATCTTTAAATGAATACATGATTTATCACCACCCAAGGTATTACTTTTTAATTGCCTGACTAGCTAAATAAATATATACCTAATAAAAACTAGTATGCTTTGTTTTTTGCACTTTGATAAATTTTGGAATAAAATGGAAACTTTTTTTCTCTTGATAGGCGCCTTTGGGATGTCCAATAGGGACAGCTATTTTTATGCTGCTATTGTTGCGGTGGTCGCCGTCCACGTGGTGTTGGCCCTCTTTGTTTATGTGGCCTGGAATGAAGGCTCACGACAGTGGCGTGAAGGCAAACAGGATTAAATTGAACATCACCTTTTGATAGCATTAAATTGATTTTTAAAAATAGTAAATGCGTCTGGGATATTGATGATTTCAATAAAGTTGAGAACATGTTAAAAATCAATCTGAAGGAGTCACATTTGACTAGCGTAAATTTTGATCCCTCTAATACAATGATTTGTATCATCAGTTTTAACTGTATGAACCTCTCATCTGCAAATGAGAATTTGAAAAAGTTAAGTTGGTCACAAGTAAGTATGTTAACTTAATGACACATTCTGGGAAGAATTTGATTATCTCACTACCAAAAATGTTTTATAGCATTTTGTCTTTTGGTTGGTTTTAAGTTTCACTCCTCTGGATACATTAAGATGTACACACTGTTCTTCACTGGAACCCTTTCCCTGACTATCGTGAAAGTCTGTGTCATCGGATTTTAGGTTGTAAATTCCTATGCAGAATTGCTTGAATTGTGGATTTTGGACTTAATCTGAATGTCAGTGAGAAATTTTGTGTAAAGCATAATCTGTAGTCAATAGGAATCTTTCATTACATTATTTCACGGGGGAAACTAGGCTGAATCACATCCATTCATGGAAAAGGACTGGCTTTCTGATGATCTAGGCAGCAAAGCAAAGGTAGCTACCTGGGTACTCAGCCTTTGCCGGCTAGCCTGTGCTTTCAGACTAACTTTTTAATGATCTGCTTTGCTGTGTCGTTCAACAATGAAGGTATGCTTTAATTACAAGTTTTGTGTAAACTCCCTTTCAATTAGTTTCTCCTACTTTTTAATAATGTATATGGTACGAATTTATGTTTAAGTATATTTATTTTCACGTAGTTAGGAAGTGTAAACAATCCTGAGAATAGATTATTTTTATCATCCACGAAGTATTCTTGGGATCGCTAGTCAGGTCTTTATTTTTTTTAGAGTAAGAGCACACATGTGAACATGTACGTGAGTGGGGGAGGGGCAGAAAGGGAGAGAGAATACCCAGTAGGCTCCAAAGCTCAGCGCAAAGCCCGACATGGGGCTCCATCCCCCAACCCTGAAATCATGACCTGAGCTGAAATCAAGAGATGGATGCTCAACCGACTGTGCCACCCAGGCGCCCCTAGTCAGTCTTTCTTAATCAGAGCTGTTATATCCCAGATATATATTGTTAGATAATCCTGAGGTCCTATCTGATAGAAAAAGACCCTGAGGTCCTATCTGATAGAAAAGGACCACAGGGTCCTTAGTCTATTCTCTCCAGCTACTTAGCACTACTTGTGTGTAGTCTAAAAACACACCTGGAAAAATGAATAGTGAAACAATTTAAATTCCCTGTGATGGTACCACCCGGACATAACCACTAGTTTGGTTTACACCCTGTGTGCATTTCCTAATGCTAGTTCAATACACTGAACTTTTGGTTTAAGTTCAAGTTCTGCCTGTGCTACCTGACAGCTATTTGTGTTTTTTCAGATGAATGATTATTGGCCATTTTCTTAAAAAAGTAAATTCTACCTTTACTCTTTTTACTAGATCTCTTGTTCAAATTTCCTGTTATTAGTAACCCCTAATACAATGGCCCTTGCTATTTTTGGCATTACTGATTTGTCTGTTCACCCCAGTTTGATGTGGAACTGGACTAAAGGAATAGGGAGATGATTAGGCATAAAAGCTAAATAGGCACTGTATTTAATTGTTGAGAAAAAGGATTATTGTAGGACTATTTTTTATTGCTTATAGTTAAATATTGTCTACACTTTAAATGTCTTTAAGCAGTTATTCTAAATGTAAAGTGTTTTCTTAAAGACCACAGTTTTCATGTAAAATTGTACAAATTTAATATAAAATTGTAGAATACCCCAGTTTGAGTCTGGGGTACTATGTGGTAGATTTCTAAATGGTCATCCCTTCTTTAGATGCCTCAACAGAATTGTTGTCCACCTAGTTTCTTTTGTATAACGCCAATGTTTTATACTTTGGGGATCTTATGCTATTTGTAAAATATTAATGTCCAGTGTTAGATGATTTTGTTTTCAGATGTTTGCTGAGTAGAAAATGATATGGATGTTTTTCTTCAAGTATTTAAACCTGGGATTCATGCAAAAGCAGTTGTAATTTCCTCTTGGAAAAAGTACCAAGTGTTTGGAAGTTAGAATTGGATGCTAGGGTTGATATTTAGGATTGTTACAATATAGACTTGCTTTCAAACCAGTTGAGTTTTTCCTGGGGTTTTAACTGTTAACTTACTACTTTGCTGCTCTTGAAATAACATGTGGTATTTGACATAAGATTTATTTTTCAAGATGTCTCATGGATTTCCTCTTGCACAATGTACATACTTCAGGATGTATAGAAAGGAAAGCTACAATTGAGCCCTTGTAAATGTTTTAAGATAGGAATATGTTCACTATCGTTCCAAAATGGATTGTAAGAATAACCTCAATTAGGAAGCGTAACTTGGAGTGTCAGCACAAACTACTGATAAACACATTATCTTCCTCACCTCGCCTCCCATTTTGCCCCCCCCCAGAATATAATCATTCCTTCCCCATTATGCTAAAAAATGAAGTGTGTTGTAGAATGTATCTGATGTCATTCGCTCTTCAAGTGGATAGATAGCATTTTACATGTAACAGCAGAATTCAGTTTTGAGTTGTTACTGAAGGAATTTAAACATCCATTAAAAAAGACCTCCTGTTTCATGGAAATCTAACAAATGCATTGTAATAATTAGACTGTTTTCATCATAAAAATCTTAGCACCTTTGCCAAAAGAGGCAACTGATTGACTTGTTTGATGTTTGCCATTTTCATATAAATTTTATATATCCATCTAGAGTACCCAAGAAGACCAGTAAAAACAGTTAAATAAGATGTACCCAAGGAAAGATAATAGCCAAGGGTACATGAAATAAAGGATTTAAATCCTGATTTAAAAATCTTGTGTGTTTTTCTCATCTCTAGACAAGTTCATGTTTACTGTTTTATTTATGACCCAGTGAAGTTGTAGAGCATTGTTGGGCCCAGTTTATAAATGGTTCAAAAATACCACACAATTTGTCACTTGTCTTACTTAGGTCAGCAGCAGATTTTCTCTGCTGTCAAGTGATCTGTGTCCTCCAACAGAGTGGTACAACTTTATTAGTTCAGACTCTACTCTTACATTTAAGATAAGTTTTGCGAGAGCTGGGATGAAGGAACACGTTAACTTGACAAGATTTCTTTCTTCTTTTTTGCAGAGGGAAAGGGTCACCTGAGAAAAATTATTTTCAGGCACGTTGGGAATCTAATGGTAACTATTACGTGTAATTTATGAATAGTTGAATCCTTTATATATTCATTAAAATAGTCTGGAATTCCTGAACTTATCATCACTCCTGGCCACACTTTCCTATTTCATTGCCACATATACTCAAGAGTAGTATCTGCTTTCTTTTTTAAGATGTTCTATAAGTCATATTTGTCAGTCACACAGACTCGTCTTCCTTTTTCTCAAGTTCAGTGAAATCTCACTGAATGGGAATAATAGCAATAGCTAACAACATCTGCACAGCACCTTACAGTTTGCAAAGAACGTTCACATCTTCTTGTTTGAGTTTTGCATAGTGAACCTGTTATGAGATGTCTTTTGACATCCTTGCTGAAGATGTTAGAATCTTTAACTCAGTAGAGTCATTGAATATGCTGTAGTCTTTGAATATAGTGCCCTGACTAGGGGCAGAGTTTAGATGCACTATTTTGAAAGGTGTGTGTAATTATTGAAATGGGGGGCTTGAGTTCTTTAGCCACTTGAATCAGATTTACTTTTGTAAGTGATACTTTTATAACTGCTACTTGGGTGGATTTTGTATCCATTATATTCCAGCCTGTATTTGTATAAATTTACCATCTCTTGTCATTAAAAAAGTGTTTGTAATGCCACTTTGACGTGTCCTGATTCAATGAATAGTAAGTTTATTAACATCTTTTTTTTAAAACATGTTTGCCTCTGTACCGTATAAAATATATACAGAGTTGTCAAGGGTAAGCTTTTATGTAATAATTATAGACTGGAGATGCTCAAACTGGTGGCAGCTCTGAGGGGTACTGGGACAGAAAGGGCCGGTTTTACCCCATCCGTGGTGGACCCATCACAACTGCTGTGGCAGTGGGGGGAAAGAAAGCAGCATCTTGCCCCGTGGCTTTTTAAAGAAAATTCATTTGGGGGTGAATGGGCTTCAAATCCTGGTAAAGGAATGAGGTCCAGAAACACTTGTGTCCATGGCCCTTTAGCCACCTGTTGATTGTACTCCAGCTCCTTTCTGTGCTTCTGAGGGTTCTATCTAGTTCTTAATAAATACTATCCACTTCTAAAGTTTTGAGACATCTTAGTATCAGAATATACACATTATATACAATCGTGTTATGTACAAAAGTACAGATTATAGGATGTCCAGGGAACTCAGGACACATAATAGCATTGGAGAAACCACTGGTATCACCTTATAGGATTTACTGCCTAGACCTACTGAGTCAGAACCTCTGGGGCTGGGGTCTGGAAATACATGTCTGTAACAGACCATATCTGATGAAGCCAGTTTGATAACCGCTGCTAGAGATTGGAAGTTGTTAATGTATGTTTTTGATGATGGACTTGAAGATGTTTGTATAAAGCAGGCCTGAAATAGCAGGCACTTTATTAACCAAAGATAGAATCCTGCATAATGCTTTATAATAAAGGCTCAGTTTAAAATCAGAAGAGCTTTATTGAGTCCTGGGCCATCATGGTTGAGTTTGCTTCACTGTTAATGAATTCTATGAAAATTAGTACAGAGGACAGACAGCACTCTTAGAAACACCTTACACATATTAAAAAATGGCTACTGCTGCTCCTCTGATGCCTTCCTCTTATTTGGAATTTTCGTTGTGGTCTTTGAAGACAGGAAAACCTAGCACAGGCACTTAAGAGAATCTGGTTTCCAAGGTAAAGGAGGTAATGGACAAGACCAGAAATAGTTTCCTAGGCATATCCGCTCTATTAATACTATGACTTCCCTACCCCCAGATATTTTTCCTGTTACTGCGTATATCTTCCCGGTTCATTTCATGTACACCCTGATGTTTTGCCCATGTTCACTCCCTCCTCACAGATGCCTGGTATCTTCTCTCCCAGATCCTATCGGGGCTGGCTCTTTCTCACCCTTCAGGTCTCAACTGTTGTGTGGCCTTTCCAGAGAGGCCTCCTCCATTGCTCACAACACATAATATTGGATACAATTATCCTGTTTGTTTACCTACCTCTACTATACTGTATGCTCAGGAGAGTAGGCAGTGTCTTATTCACCACTGACTCCCCAGTGCCTGGCCCTTATTTTAGTAAGGATGTTTGTTGGCCAACTGCAAGTAACAGAGACCAGAGTTTAAACTGGCTTAAACAATGGAACAAGCCAGAGATGGGGCCAAACTATTCACACAGTTTAGAGTTCCTGCTCCATTTCTCAGGGATTCTCTCTGCATGACCTTCTCAGTGTGTTGGTGACATCCTCAGGCATCCCTGCCTCGTGATGACAAAATAACTGCCACCATTCTGGACCTTCATCTGCACACCACAGTCATCCGAGTGAAGGAACCCCTTGCACTTTGGATGGACTCAGCTTACATACCCACCCATGAAACAATAACTTTGGCAAGGCAATGCCACGCATTGGTAGGTTTATGCCTGGACAAGTGCCCAGTCCCAAACCAATCTCTTGGGGATTATACTTAGGCCACTCAGTGCTCACCCCCGAGGAAAGGATTTGACTCTGGTGAGGGCCCCAGCATGTTCGCTATGGGGCTCAACAGATTTGTTAAATGAAAATGGCAATATGCAGTATATACATGCATATGTAGATATGGATGTGGATGTAGGTACATAGGGATATAGACAGATGAATAGAGGGATGGGAGTCATGCACTTTGGAGCATGGGACCACTGTCAATGTCAGGACAGGCCAGGACCTGGTGTGAGGCCATCCTCCAGTGGACCTTAAAGTTGCATGAAGGCTGGGCCCCTAGTAAGTGGCAATATACCAACACACTCTCTCTGTACCAAATTTTGTCAGTTCTGCCTCAGGAAGAAAACTGAAACAGTTGGAGAGTCAAGTTTTTTTTCCCATCTGTATCTGTGGCTCTCTGTTGCCAGGACTCCGTGCTCTTCTCTGAAGCCCTAAAACATCCCTTTTTTCCATGGATCCCCACCCTCACCACTCCCCACCGCATCTGTGGTTCTTTATAAACACAGGTACACATGGGTGGCACGCTTTATGCCTGCATACAAGCAAAACAGCAATGCAGCTGGATGCCACCTGGGGTTTTCCTGGTTAACTAGGTTTCATAGAACGCAGCAGTTGCAATCATTCAGCTAGGGTCCTGCTTAAGACAGGTACCACAGACAATAGTGGCAAGAGGCAGTCTGGCACCTGGGTCTGGGGACACTGGCCAGTGCTCTGCTGTGTGATTCTGCAATTATCAGCAATGTCATCAAGTTTAGCTCTCACCTGTTAATGGGCACAAGAACAGAAAAAAATCACAGAATAATCTGATTTTTCTCAGCTATGTGGAAACTATAGAAATATGTGTTTTAAACAAAAGTGTATATTGCCATAGCCTGCTGCTATTGCTTTAAAATATTCATAACAGAAAATGAAAATGGGGGGCCTATGAAAATGGATGTCTGCTCACACTTCCATTCTGTTTCTTTCCTAAAAATTGAATGTAGGACAGGCCGAGGGCACCATGTCTTTCCTCCCCCTAGTATTTCTGCTGCTTCTACTTGGAGATATAGTCCTCGGCCTTCACTCTTTCCACAGTCTTCCCTCTCAACCCATCTTGGACCAACTAGAATTGGGATTGAAAGTTGAATGGGAAATGAATAGAAAGCTCAGTAAAATGGAATAAGCAAGAGAAGTTAAACCAGTTTTTCCAATTGGTTTGGCAGAAGGGAAGAAGGGTCTGGTGAGAATGGCCATGTGTGGTAGGCAGAATTCTAAGGTGCCCCAAAGAGTCCCACTGCCTGGTGTACATGCCTTGTATCCTCCCCACCTCTTGACTACAAATGGAACCTGTGGATGTGGTGGGATAGTAGCTCTCTGGATTAGGTCACTGCATGAATTTTCTCAGGCTGCCATAACCAAGTACCACAGACTGGGGGGCTTAAGCAACAGAACTGTATTGTTGCACAGTTCTTCTGGTGGCCAGAGGTCCAAGATTCAGGTGTTGGCAGAGTTGGTTCATTCTGAGGAACCTTGGCTTGTACATGGCCACTCCTCCCCGTGTCTTGACATGCTCTTCCCTCTGTATGCCTGTGTCCTAATCTTTTTTTATAAGGACATGAATCATATTGGATTTGAGTTCACCCTGATAACCTCATTTTAACTAATTACCTCTTTAAAGACTGCATCTCCAAATACAGTCATGTTCTGAAGTACTGGGGGTTAGGACTTCAACATAGGAATAGGAAGAAGGAGACACAATTCAGTCAATAACATTATGGTGTGTAGTCTCGTAGGCAGAATAATGACTCCCCAAAGATGATCACATCTTAATCCTTGGAACCTGTGAAAAAAGGAATTAAAGGTGTAGGTTGACTAAAGGTTGCTATTTAGTTGACTTTAAGAGAGGGAGAGCATCTGGATTATCTGGATGGGCTCAGTATTATCGTAAGGGCTTTGTGGTAGACTAAAAAAAAATAGCTCCAAAGTTATATTCACTTACTAATTTCTAGAACCTGTGAATATTACCTTATATGCCAAGAATGGATATCAATTTATATGGAGAAAGATGTGATTAAATTAAGGGTCTTGAGAGGAGTTTTGCTGGATTATTTTGGTAGATAATCTATTTTTAAAAATTTTTAATGTTTATTTATTTTTGACAGAGACAGACAGAATGTGAGTGGGTTAGGGGCAGAGAAAGAGGGAGACACAGAATCCAAAGCAGACTCCAGGCTCTGAGCTGTCAGCACAGAGCCCGACACGGGGCTCCAACTCACAAGCTGTGAGATCATGACCTGAGCTGAAGTAGGACGCTCAACTAACTGAGTCACCCAGGTGCCCCTCTTGGTAGATAATCTTTATAATCCCTCATAACCTACATGAAATCACATATATCCTTATAAGAGGGAGGCAGAGGGAATTTGAAAGAGACCCACACAGAGGAGAAGGCCATATGAAAACAGAGGCAGAGACTGGAGTGATGTGGCCACATGCCAAGGAATGCTTGGGGTCACCAGAAACTGGAAGAGACAGGGGAGGATCCCTAAAACCTCTAGAGGCTCAAGCCCATGCCTTGATTTTGGACTTCTAACTTCCAGCTGGAAGCCCATGACTTCAGCTCCTTGGATAGGTCACCGGGTTCTCAAAACACCCAGAGCCCAATGGTGTTCTTAAGAGGGTTCCAGGGGTAGCTTCACAATTTGGTTCTCAACTGGCCTGACCACCTCCCTCCCCCCGCTCAATTTCTGCCTGGGTGAGCTCTAGTGGTCCATACATTTCCATGCAGGTAAGCATCATATCAACCAATTTTGCTCACATTCTGTATGCCCAGGGCATGTGTTGAGTGAATGAATGTCATTCCATATTATGTCCCGTTTTAGAATTCTTTCTCTTGAGTTTGACATTAACTTATGCCTTCTGTCTCCTTGAGTCCCTGAGGCAGTTGTGCCTGCAACAACTGTCCTGAGGGACAGGGGCAGCCCTGCCAAGGGCTCACCCCATACTACTGGCAGGCAAACCTCCAGACTTAGACCCTGTATCTGCCCTCAACAGAGTATTTTCTACAGAATGCACATTATTCATATTTGATATCATTTGAACACATGGTTCTTCATATATCAGAAATAGATGTAGTTTTCTTTCTAGAAGAGGTGTGTTTTTTTTCTGTTAATACAGTGGGTTTTAGAAGTTTAATTTGTAACAATTCCATAATAAGTGATCATTTTTATGTTGTTGTTATCTGTTTTATTTAGCTTTGATTTTACTAATAATTTGTGTCTTATAATAACCTTCAGATAACTTCATGATTATCTCTTGTCCAGAAGGTTTAGCACAGACCATTGGAGTGACTGAGCAGGATCCCTCTAACTAGAAACAATACATGATTTAATTGTCACATTGAACTCAAGGAGCAAGCTTCCTGAACTCTGATCATGTGTTAAAATGCACATAATTCTTTTAACAAAATAAGTATCAGTATGTTGAATATTGAATTATTTTCATTATGAATATACAGTATGGGTTTTTGTGCTTAAAGGGATCTTCTTTCTGTATTAAACTTCAACTTCTTTGGTGTAAAGTTATTATCTTTCATGTTCTAAAGAATTTTTAGTGGGTTTTCTGAGAATCTATCAGACTGTACTTTGTAAACTGGCTTAATGTGTGTATTGAACTTCTTATTCCAAAATCTATGAGTTGTAAAAGTTCCTCAGTGAAAACTATAGCACATTAAAAAATTTTTAATAGACTTTATTTTTTAGAGAAATTTTAACTACATGCCAAAACTGAGTGGAAAGTATATAGATTCCCATATATTCCCTTAACACCCCCTCCCCACGGCCTCCCCTGCCATCAACATCTGAAACAACAGTGGTATATTCATTATAATCAATGAACCTACACTGATACATCATCATCCCCCAAAGTCCATAGTTTACATTAGGGTTCACTCTTGGTGGAGTGCATTCTGTGGATTTGGGCAAATGTAAAATGACATGTATCCACCATTGTAGTATCATACACAATAATTTCACTGCCTTAAAACCACCCCTGTACTCTACCTATTCATTCTTCCTCCACCCCACTGCCTGGCAACCACTGATCTTTTTACTGTGTCCATAGTTTTGCCTTTTCCAGAGTGACACAGAATTGGAATCATACAGTACATAGCATTTTCAGGTTGACTTTTTTCACTTGATAATATGCATTGAAGTTTCCTCTGTGTCTTTTCATGGCTTCATAGCTGATTTTAAAAATGTTATTTGTATTTTCCCTCACTTTTGTTATTTATTTATTTAATTTTTGTTGAAGTATAATTAACATAATGTTATATTAGTTTCAGGTGTACAATACAATGATTCAACAATTGTATACATTTCTCAATGCTCATCACAATAAGCATACTCTTGATCCCCTTTATCTATTTTACTCATCCTCCCATCCACCTCCACTCTGGCAACCACCTGTTTGTTTTCTGTATTTAAGTCTGTTTTTTTGTCTTTTTCTTTCTTTGTTCATTTGTTTCATTTTGTAAATTCCACACATGAGTGAAATCATGTGGTATTTGTATTTCTCTATCTGACTTATTTCACTTAGCATTATACCCTCTAACGACCATCCATGTTATTGCAAATGGCAAGATAACATTCCTTCTTTATTCATTCATATGTGGATTGACACTTGGGCTATTTCCATATCTCGGCTATTGTAAATAATGCTCCGGTAAACATAGGAGTGCATATATATTTTTGAATTAGTGTTTTTGTTTTCTTTGGGTAAATGCCCATTACTAGATTTTATGGTAATTCTATTTTTCATGTTTTAAGGAAACTCCATACTGTTCCCACAGTGGCTGCACTTATTTTGCATTTCCACCAACAGTGCATGAGGGTTCCTTTTTCTCATATCCTTGCCAACACTTATTATTTCTTGTGTTGATTCTAGGCATTCTGGCAGGTTTGATATCTTATGGTTTTGATTTGCATTTCTCTGAGGATTAGTGATGTTGAGCACCTTTTCTTATGGTTTTTGGACATCTGTGTGTCTTCTTTGGAAAAAATGTCTATTCAGGTCCTCTTCCCATTTTTTAATTGTATCATTTCTTTTTTTGGTTGAATTGTATAAGTCCGTTATATACTTTTGATACTAACCCTTAATAAGATATGTCATTTGCAAATATCTTCTCCCATTCTGTAGGTTGCCTTTTTGTTTTGTTGATGGTTTCCTTCACTGTGCAAGAGCTTTTTATTTTGGTATAGTCCCAATAGTTTATTTTTGCTTTTGTTTCCCTTGCCTGAGGAAGACATCTAGAAAACGTTGCTACAGCCAATGTCAAAGAGATTACTGCCTATGTTGTCCTCTAGGAGTTTTATGGTTTCAGGTCTCAGATTTTGGTCTTTAATCCCTTTTGAGTTTATTTTTATGTATGGTGTAATAAAGTGGTCCAGTTTTATTCTTGTACATGTAGTTGTTCAGTTTTCCCAACACCATCTTTTGAAGAGACTGTCTTTTTCCATTGTATATTCTTACCTCCTTTGTCATAGATTAATTGACCATGGAAGCATGGATTTATTTCTGGGGTCTCTATTCTGTTCCATTGATCTTTGTGCCAGTTTTGGTGCCAGTACCATATTGCTTTGATTACTACAGCTTTGTGGTGTATCTTGAAATCTGGGATTGTGATGCCTTCAGCTTTCTTCTTCTTTCTCAAGATTGCTTTGGCTATTTGGCGTCTTTTGTGGTTACATACAAATTTTAGTATTACTCGTGTTGGTTGTGTGAAAAAATGTTGTTGGTATTTTGATAAGGATTGCGTTGAATCTGTAGATTGCTTTGAGTTGCATGGATATTTTAACAATATTGGTTTTTCCAATCCATGAGCATGGAATATCTTCCCATTTGTTTGTGTCATCTTTGATTTCTTTCATGAGTGTTTTATAGTTTTTGGAGTATAGGTCTTTCATTTCCTTGGTTAAGTTTACTCCTAGGTATTTTATTGTTTTGGGTGTAATTACAAATGGGATTGTTTTCTTAATTTCGCTTTCTGCTACTTTATTCGTAGTGTATAGAAATGCAACAGATTTCCATACATTGATTTTGTATCCTGCGGCTTTATTGAATTCTTTCTTCAGTTCTAGTAGTTTTTGATGGGAGTCTTTTCTATATATGACATCATGTCATTGGCAAATAGTGAAAATTTTACTTCTTCCTTACCAATTTTTATGCCTCTTATTTCTTTCTCTTGTCTGATTGCTAGAATAACAGTGGTGAGAGTGGACATCCTTGTCTTGTTCCTGATCTTAGAGAAAACTCTGTTAGTTTTTCACCATTGGGTATGATGTTAGCTGTGGGTTTTCATATATGGCCTTTATTGTGTTGACAAAGTACAACATCCATTTATGATAAAATCTCTCAACAAAGTAGGTTTAGAGAGATAGTTCATTTTTTAAAATGCTAAATAACATTCCATTGTCTGAATGTACCACAGTTTGTCCATTCACATATTGGAGGACGTCTTGGTTGCTTCCAAGTTTTGGCAGTAATTAATAAAGCTGCTATAAACATTCATGTGCAGTTTTCATGTCGACTTAAGTTTTCAACTCATTTGGGTAGATACAAATGTGTGTAACTGATGTAAGGCATGATAAGAATATGTTTGGTTTTGTAAGAAACCGCCAAACTGTCTTCGGAAGTGGCTGTACCATTTCACGTTCTCACCAGCATTCCCACCAGTGTTTACTGTCGCTCCACATCCCTGCCAGCATTTGGTGTTGTCAGTGTTTGGGATTTGGGTCATTCTACTAGGTTGTGTAGGTGTATTTCATTGTGTTTATTTGTAGTTCCCTAATGATGAGTGATTTTGAGCTTTTTATGTATTTATTTTCCATTTGTATATCTTTCTTGGTGGAGTGTTAAAGCCCATCTTTATAATAAATGTTTTAATAAAGATTTTTGTATTTTATGTCAGTTGCTAGAGTGGCCCATGTCAGTATACAGAAATCTGAGCCCTTTGATTGCCTTATGGTAAATTTAATATTATCATCTTGAAAATTTTCCATATTTCTTTCTGTACTGAAATGAAGAGCTTTGAATGAGGCTGAAACCTAGCAACAAGCTCTCCTGAAATATCTCATTGAATGTGTTGCACATAGAGTGTATCAGAGGAGAGTATATACAGCAAAAATGGTAACCACGCTTCAGCATTAATTTCATTTGGTGACTCACCCACTCTGTCATCCGAAGATGGCATTGATCTAAATTGTGACCTTTTCTTCTAACTCATATCATTAGAATAATGACAGTAAAAGGGCAGTGATTCACCACTGGAACAGATTCTTCTTGAGAAAATTAGCAGAGCTTTGTCATGGAAATCTTGGTCAAAGGGTCTTTTATTAAATTCACCAGGTGAGCAAGCCCATTTTTTTGCCCAGGCAGTTAAAGGCCTCTTCTATAATATGTTTTGTGAATTCAATCTAGCCTGACCATGTTGTTTTGTTGATTCTCTCCCCTTCCAGCCGTTCTTCAGGCTTCGGATGCACAAAATAATTTTCCACCGAATCAGTTGTTAATCACCATTGCCTCTGTAATTTGAAAGGGCTTTGGGGGCTTGTTTTTCAGTCTGGAATAGTTTTCACACATAGTTTGTGGACCTGGACCCCCATATTGCTATATATTAATTGTATATCTGCACTTGTAGAGTGGATACTCAGAAGTGACAGGGGTGTTGAAATTATTGTTTCCCTGTTACCAAATGAGCACACCATGGAGAATGAAAATCTTAGAGCTTTGGTATTAAAAATAAGGCCTATTCATCAATCAGACAGAGTTTGTTTATTAATGCAACATATACTGGTCTTATTAAATTATATGTCATGTATGTTTAGTCCACACTTCTCTAGCCTACCAAATTCTGGAAGGCACTGGGTGTAATTGCTTGTATTCCTTCTGCAAGATACTAACATAAAATTACATGTACTTGAAAACTTGATAAATACCTCATGGAGCTGGAAGCAACCCTCTCACAGTCATCTAGTCTAACTCTTCATTGTAGGTTTGAAGCCCAGAAAGGGGAGTAGCTGGCTGAAGGTCACACAGAAAATCATGGGAAAGCTGAGACAGCATCTCAGTTCTACATCTCCCAGGCTGGTCTCCTTGGTATCTCAGTAGCCCCTCACTATCACAGAGTTCCTGGGGATAATGTTGAGTGTCCAAGAGAGTGTTAAATGATATTCTGTGCCAATTGCTTAAGAAGTATATAGTATATTTAGAAATACTGCTTTCCCAAATGGTCCCAGTATATAAACTCAGGGATTTAAAGGGAGGTAAATTAAGGTATTTTTAAAATTCCCTTCTATGTCCCTTTTTGGTCTTCAGTAGACAAAATGCTTTTAGGTTCATGTTGTGCTTTTAAGTCAGCAAGATTGGTTTCCACAAGAGACAAGAGAAATTTAGTGTTGTAACTTCATGGAACACCGTGTATGGATTTTTGCTTTGGCATAAAGTACTAAGAGTAGCAGAAATAAAAGCACTCATGTGTAATTATTGGAATGGAACCTTCTGGTGAATAAGGGGTATTAGCTTCTGGAGGTACTATTAGCTTTTTTAAATCTCTGGATTAGGTAACTAGCTAGTGTTTGGTTGTCCTTTCTATAAATTCTTTTCCTAGTAGATACAGATTTTCTTCTGAAAGTTTACATAGTTTCACAGGAAGCCTGCCTGAGCCTAAATTAAATAACTGAATTCTTTATGTTTCAGAATAGTTTTAAATTAGTTTTAAGAAAACATAGGGTAATTCAATAATTGGCTGAATCATCAAGCTAAAGTTGAGCTTCAGAGGCTATAAATAGCAGTACTTACTGGTTTCAAATATCCATGGGGAAGAGCCAGTTAGATTGGGTTCTGTCAGCTGCATCCCAGTCAATATCATTCTTGTGTTCATTTATCTGGAGGCTAATGTTATATGGATCATATAGAACATTTTTTATTCATTCATGCAGATATTAATCTGTTAAATATTTAGTAAATATTTTCTATGTGCCACACCCAAGGAGGACAGAGAAGCATGAAGGACACAGTGCCTGGATACAAATAGATCCCAAACTGGACAGGGGAAATGGCAAGTAAGTAGGGACACTCCCTTTCTGGAGGCTCTGCAGTAGGTGTCAGCTAGTGGTGTGCTGGAGGCATAGAGGAGTGAACCCCCCCCCAGGGTAGGGGAAGGTCACTAAAACCTTCTTAGGTAAGGTGGCACCTAGCTGTGCGTGGAAAGCAAAGCGTTTGACAGGGTATACTGGGGTAAGGCTGGAGCTGGGAGGAGGGCATGTCAGGCACTGGTCAGAGTAGCACATGTGATATCAGGGTAGGGAAGTGTAAGAGGGTCTGGGGGTGGGGAGGTGGCAGGCTCAGGTCAAAGAGGGGCTTGTGAACACTATGCTTGGCCAAAGAAAAACATGTGCGAAGGCCCAGAGGTGGAAGGGAGTTCAATAGGGCTAGAGCAAGAGCTGAAGAGCTTCACAGGTGGAAACTAGAGGCAGAAGCACAGGGCTAAAGGTCAGGAAATTGGGCAACAGAGGCTATCAAAAGGCTTTTAGCAGGAAGACACGATCAAACTTACGCTGTTAGAAAACTCCCTTGCCAACAGTGGGAAGGAGTGATAGCATGGGCAGGATTTCAAAAGGTAACAGTGAGAAGTGCATTCCAAGTGAAAGGAGACTCAGGGAGCCCTGAAGACTCTTAGATTTGTAAATTTGGGACACAGCATCTCCAGAAGGGGTGTTCCCCATGTGGGGTGGAGGCTAGGCTAGGCTTCGTGGGCCCTGCTTGTTAGCCAGGGAAGGGGTGTCTAGGGTCTTCTCCAAGTTACAGACCAGCAGGACCTGCTTAGTGTTCAAAAACACTAAAAAGTACACAAAACAATATAATACACACTTATGTCTCCACTACCCAGCTTTAACTGATATTAACATTTTACCAAACTTGCTTCGGATAGCATTTTTCAATTTCTCAGGCTATATAAAAGCAGGTAACAGATGACGTGGAAGCCTAAGGTTAGGGTTTTTATTATCCCATCAAGGGTGGATAAACTACAATCTGGGATATTTGAAAGTTATATGAATTTCCAA
The DNA here is from genome assembly GCF_027475565.1 of Acinonyx jubatus. NCBI lineage: Eukaryota > Metazoa > Chordata > Mammalia > Carnivora > Felidae > Acinonyx > Acinonyx jubatus. The sequence goes on from NC_069389.1 coordinate 120,606,018, forward strand.
CTTCTCTGTCCATAAATAAAAGTTAATTAGCAGACAGCCATACCCATTTGTTTGAGTATTGGCTACGGCTATTCTTGCACTGCAGGGGCAGAGCTGAGTTGAGACAAAGATGAATCACAAAGCCTAAACTATCTACTGTCTGGCCTTTAAGAGTTTGCTGATTCTTGCCATTTAACAAAAGAGCCCAAGGGGAAGTGGTTCCAGGATTGGTTAATTCAGTAGAATGATGACATTGGGCCTCCAGGTAGTTCTCCATGTGCATGACTGCCATATGCCTGCCACATCTATGGCTGCCATAGCTCCAAGCATCATGTATCATAGGACAATGTTCAAAGGTTGTAGTGGGGTAGGGGGACTTTCCTGGTATGTCTCTCTTCCTTCCTTCCTTTCTTCCTTCCTTCCTTCCTCCTTTTCTTTCTTTCTTTCTTTCTTTCTTTCTTTCTTTCTTTCTTTCTTTCTTTCTTCTTTTTTGGTGTGTGTGTGTGTGTGCGTGTGTGTGTGCGTGTGCGTGCGTGTGCGTGTGCGTGTGTGTGTGTGTGTGTGTGTGTGTGACTTTTTTAACAGGGAGGATATTCTTTCCCAGAAAGTATAAACTTAAAAACGAAAAGATTGGATTGTAAGAGGCAAGAGGGGATGTGGGGGGAGACCACTTAAAAATCCAGTAGGCAGTGCCAGCATCTGGGAGAGACATGAAGTGACAGGGGCTTGGACCAGAGGGTGTTATGTGGAGTGGAGGTGGTTGGATTCTGGGTATATTTTGAAGGACAAGCCAGGGGACTGGATGTTGGAGGAAAGTATTTGAATCAAGCAGGACTCCAAGGTTTCTGGCTTGGACAACTGGGTGTCTGTTATTCCAGGAGACAAGGAAGACAGTTTTGGTGTATAGGTGAGGATCAAGTCTCAATGGCCTCACTATTTTGCCATATTTCCAAGTGATAAGGAGTGAGGATATAAAGCAGAGGCAGTGTTTTGCTAAAAATCCCTATAACTCAAAAGTGTTATTTTTCTACTCTGAAGAAATAGAGTCTTTTATGAGTTAGTGGAACAATGTCATATATGGGTCCAGCATTTTGCAAATTTACAAAGTGTTTTTATACCCACTTTTTCATTTGACCCTGAACTCTGGACATCCGAAGCACAGGAATCCTCCTCACTTTACAGATGAGAAAACTGGGATGCAGAGAGGGGAAGTCCAAAGGCTGGAATGGGAGGTGTGTTCTCTCATGGGTCAGAAGGGGGCTGTTAAAACTGACCCTTGTCTTTCATGGGCAACATGTTTGCTTTTGTTTATCTTTGATGTACAGCTGACTAAGACTACACTCTGTATTTTCCCTCTTTAATATTACATACAAACTTATTTTATATTTTTAAGTATCTTCCTATTATTTTAACATTTTCATACCAAAAAAACCAGACAGTAACTTGCGTTTTTTGCTTATTTTTAGACAATTGCACGTAAGTGTTTTGAATCATCTCTAAAAGCTTATTTCCACAGCACATAACGAAATTAATTAAATTGCCTTTTGAAGCAGGACTGCTTTGTTTCCTTCTGAAATGATGACTCATGAGGTCTGATTGAGTCTCATTTATATTCCTTCTTCAGCAAGTAATTTAAATATGAGTTATATAGAAAGGAACAGAAGGAACAAGGAAAACAAACACACAAACAAAACCATTCCTTGCTTTTACCTCTTTGACAAGTTATCAGTTATCCTGGATGTAGAATTACGTGGGTGAAAGCTGTCACGTTCTGTCAATACTAAACATTCATATTGACACAGCATTGTTAACTGGCAGCTATGTGTCCTGGGTTGTGTAAATGGGGCAAGGAAAGTAGATTTGGGCTTAATACAAGGGAACATTTTCCGATCTGTTGGGATGCCCAGCATTGCTACCTTCTAGGTTGGGTGGCAGCGAGTTGCTTGATGCATGGATATGAGAAGAGAACGTTGCTTGGTGGGGAGCATGGTGGCAGAGGAGTTTTTGTTTAACAGTCAATCTGAACCATGGGAGACTAGGGCAAGGTAGGTGTTTGAGTAGTGTGTTGTGGTGTGATGATGGTGCATATCCTGAAGTAAATGCTTATTGTGACGGTCACTTTTTATTTTACACTTAGAAACTTTTTGAGAGTTGGAGACACAGAACTTAGTACATAACAGGCATGTAATGAATGTTTGCTGAATGCTTGCCTATAGGGATTGGGAAGAGGAGGAATGGCTGAATGGATGGGCTCATGCATGACCCAGTATGATGGAACTGCAATAGGAGGGATTCGAGATACCTTGATGTGGACTTTGAAGGCTGGCTTCGAATTAAAGGGAACTTAGAGCCTGCATTCAATGTGAACATTATGGGCCAAGTGAGCATTTCACGTGGTGCTTCTTCTGGTGGCAGTGGGTATTGGGAGATTGTCCAAGCAGTCTTTTTGGTTTGTTTATTTTTCAAGAAAGCCAGCCAAGTAGGTCCCCTGAAATGTATTGCTATTCCCCTCCTAGCTGTCCCACCACGCTCAAAGGCCCCCACCAACACACACATTGGGTTTTAATGCCAACAGCTGATATGCAGCCAGTTCATTTTCTTGGTTTTAAAAAAAATGTTTATTTATTTATTTTGGGAGAGAGAGAGAGCACGTGCACATACGTGTGCATGCATTTACAAGTGGGGGAGGAGCAGAGAGGAAAGGAGACAAAATTCCAAGAAGGCTATGCACTGTCAGCGCACAGCCTGATGTGGGGCTTGATCCCATGAATACTGAGATCATGACCTGAGCTGAAATTGAGGATCCGATGCTTAACCAACTGAACCACCCAGGCGCATCCGTTTTCTTGCTTTTTGTTGAGAGATATTTTGTTCCTTACTCCAACGAATTTGCTAGGAATTTTGCTGATAGAAAGGGAAGGAGGACCCTCAAAGAATGTGGACAGGTGGCTTAGAGAGGTGACACAGGTTGCTCAATTTGTTTTATAAAACAGTAAGTAATAATAAACTCCTTAGAGATGTATTTCTCCCTGATTTTCAGAAATACAAGGGTGGAAAGTGCCCGGGGACTGAAGCTAGATGGAAGTGATTTGGGTCCATTTAAATTTTTTCCATTCTCAAGAGGTGTGTATCATGGAAAAGCAATAACGTTAGGGAAAGTATATTGTGAGTTTTGAGGGACACTTTTGGCTAATTTCCATAATCACTCTGTGCCTTCATGTCCTCATAGGTGAGTGGAGACAACACCTGCTTGTTGTATGGCTGTATGCAAAGGCCAGCCCGATGATACCTGTTGTTTTGTATGCTGCAGGGTTGAATTCAAGGTACCTATATTTAGATGATTACTCCTATTTTCTGATTAATGGTGCTTATTTTAAAACTGATTCTGGTACCCAAACAAAATAACAATCCACTCTCATTGCTAGCATGGTCTGCTTTGTGAAGTCAGATTCTACTCAAAGACTACATTCCACAGAAAATAACCACTTTCAACTCTGCACCCATTTCATTACTCTTCCGGCCATAGCACAATTACCTTCTGATCTGTTTGCTAACAACACTTGTTAACTGCAGGCCTGGAAACAGACAGATAAGTCCAAATCAGAACACTTTACTAGGCCCAACACACATGATGGGCAAAAACCTTTCTATTTCCATTGTCACTGCTCAAGCAAACTCTAAAAGAAACCCAACATTTTCTATATCTACAGAAAACACTTCTTCCCAAGAGAGTGTTCAGAACTTTCCTCCCCCATCTATGGCTTCTGTCTAACATCCCCTTGTTTGCCTTGCACGTATTTTCTTCTATGTAGCTACTGAGTCCGGTGGGCCTGGCATTGGTCTTTTTACCTAGAAAACTGAGCAGTGAACCTCACTGCCAACCCAGGCCAAGTCAGGATATATAACTGCTACCAAATATTGGGGATTAGCTACCAAAGTTCCAGAAAGACCTTCATATCCTTCAAAGTTCAACATTGTTTCTTACCAGGGTACCACAAAGAGTAAATAAAAGAATGATTCATAATATAATAACTGCCCACTCATTATTCCTTAATCTTTTATTAATCTCCCTTATTATGAATTGGGGGAACATGCTAAAAAAGAAGATATTATCATTCTTTCTGTTTCTGTAACAACAACAGTAATTATCTGGTGGAACGCATCCCACTTCTCTACTGGGAATGATTATTTGCTTCAGGACTAAACAAAATGAGAAATTATGACATCACTGAATCCACTTTTAAAATTAATATGAAGCACTTGTCATGAAAACATGGATTTCCCAACGGGGAAAAATGTGACTAATATCAAGTGAATCAGAAATATGAAAGTATCAGGCTGTCATTTACCTGAGCAGTTTGTTTTGGTTCTGTAAAAGGGAGCCTTGGAAGAATTGGCAATTAGGAAAAGAAACACAAAGACAAACGACCAAATATCAAAGCAAAAAAACAAAAAGTTGCCACCCAAATTCTTAGTAGCTGCCCATATTTTCACTGACTTCTTATCTTAGTATGGAACCAACAAAGTTGCAGAAGAGATCATAGAATCTTAGAACTCAATGAGTCCATTAGAACTCAATGAGTCCAGATGTTTCTTAACATTCTTCTTTTTTTGTTTAAAAAACAGAACATCTTTTCTTACTAACATTTAATGTGGAAGGTCATTTTGGGAAATTTTTGTGAGCACAGCTATCCTAGTTGAAGGGCATGCATGCGTGTGTTCACACGTGTGTGCATGCATATGCATTGGGGGGCTGAGGGATGTTCTCTCACATCCACTATACACATGTGCACTCCCTAAGCACCTTTCCAGGAAGCTCATGGCCTTGAGGAGTTTAGAAAAAAGACCCATCCATCCTACACTCCTCTCTGGTGATAGAGGGCTCAGAGTCTCAGAGCTGGACCTCCTCCGTGCCAGGCCTGTGCACCCCAGGTGGGGCACCTGAGCTGACCTGTGGAAATCTCCTCACACTTACCTTTGTTCTTGGCCCCCTTGTGTGGGGAAAATTTGCCTGGCCACTAAAGAGTTTTGCTATCATTAGCCAGCTCCACATTTCAGTTGTTAAACTTCCTTGCTCTGATGTTAATGTGGATCCAGTCAGAACAGAATTTTAGGCATGAAAAAATCTGTGGTCCTTTTATCCTTGATTAATTTAGTGACATTCTAGAAAGGAAGCTCAGAAGCTTGAAACATCCTTGATCATTAATTATATACTTTTTCTTTTGGTAATATAAACATAATTCAAAACTTGATTAAAATGTCTCAATTTTTTTCACTAAGGAAAGAACATTTATAACTCAACTTTGCCATATGTTCTTGTCCCAAGTGCTTGTCATCTCGATTAAATTGCTCATAACTGTTTGCAACATAGAAGCTTTGGCAGAGTTGGGCAGCCTATTTCAGAGCCTGATCTGATCTGTTGGCATGAGTGGTGGTAAAGGAGTCGACTTAGATACTGTCATGTGCTTTTTGTAGTGAATTTCTGAGATGTTATTAATTGAATTTGGTTGATCTCTCCCTCAGCTCAAATGTGTGGCCTGCTACCATTTAATTGATGAAACCTGGGACAGAAATAAATGCTATCAAACTAATGCTCAGGTTAAATTTGTGGGTTAGTCTACTGTCTTGAAACTGAATAGCAAGATTAATAACATCCTTCCAGTTCAGTTCTCTCACTAAGAACCACTAAATAGGTACTGTGCAATGGCCTCTTCTGAAGTTTGGGGCCATTCCAGAGGAAAGTGCCAGGGTCTGGGCTGGAAGCACAGCAGTCACCCCAAACCATCCACAATGCCCTTTCTCCTCCCAGGACAGCCTCGCAGAGTCCTAATGGGACCCAACCTGTACACACCAGCTTGGCAGTACACACCAGCTTACTGAGTGCGTGTGGCTCACCAGTCCCTGTAAGTGGCAAACAGGGACATGGAGACAGGGAAGACTTGGTGTCACCTGAGTGTGGTAGGCAGTGAAAGGACAGAGGCATAGACAGGCAGGCCAATACTGTTTAGAAGGTGCACCAAAGAAGGTTTGGACAGGGTACTTTAAGTGCACAAAAAGGAAGTAGCTAACTCAGGATGGAGGGTGAAAACGGCACAATCAAGTACGAGGAGAAGCTTCTAGGAAGAGGTGATGCCTGGGCTAAGTCTTTTGTAAAAATGAAAACATATTTTTTTGTTATTATCAGAAGCTATGTATTTGTTGTAGGAAACAATTACTACTTCCCAAAAACAACAAGAAAAATCATTGTAATACCACCACCAGAGATAACTACCACTTACACTTGAAGTATATCCTTTCAGTCTATCTATGCATCTATGGATATATACAAGTGCTTTAAAAATGTTCTCACATAGTGAGTGGCTGATTTGTTACTTCCTTTAAAAAGGCCTAACAATACACAATGAATATTTTTTCTTGTCATGAAATATTCTACAAAATATTGCATTGCATGGGGTACCCTAATTTACTTAATTCTCTATTTGAGGAATTTGAGTTGTGGCAAAACTTTCACTGTTATTAACTATGATGAAGATCCTTACAGTTAAATCTTTTTACACATCTATAATTGTTTCCTTAGGACAGATTCTTAGAATGAAAATTGCTGGGTCACAGGTTGTATATATATGAGGCTAAATGCCAACCAGCCTCCAAGATAGCCCCAATGATCCTTGCTGCCTGTTATTCACATGTTTATGTGGTCCCCTCTCATAAATAATAGGGCTGTCCTGTAAGACCAATGGGATATTAAAGAAGTGACGTGTATGCACTTCTTTTTTAAAAGTTAAATAAAGGGGCATCTGGGTGGCTCAGTCGTTTAAGTGTCCAACTTTGGCTTGGGTCATGATCTCATGGTTTGTGGGTTTGAGCCCCATGTTGGGCTCTCTGCTGTCAATGTGGAGCCTGCTTCAGATCCTCTGCCCCCCTCTATCTTCCCTCCCCCACTTGCTCTTTCTCTCTCTTGTTCTCTCTCTCTCAAAAAAAGATAAAAACATTAAAAAAAGTTTAAAAGTTAAATGAAGTTTTCAGATCTTTTTCTTTTTCTTTTTTCTAGCTGTATTGAGGCATAAAAAACTGCATATATTTAAGGTGTACAATTTGATGCTTTGATACATGTATAAATTGTGTGTATCATTGTGTGATCACCAAAATCAAGCAAATTAACACCTCCATCACCTTACATAGTATGTGCATGTGTGTGTGTGTGTGTGTGTGGCGAGTCACTTAAAATCTACCTTTTTAGCAAATTCCAAATATACAATAAAGTATTGTTAACTCTAGTCACACTGCAGTATATTAGCTCTCCAGAGCTGTTCATCTTGCATAACTGAAAGTTTGTACCCTTTGACCATCACCTCCTCATTTCCCCCAACTCTCCAGTTCCTGGCAACCACCATTCTACTGTCTGCTTCTATAAGCTTAACTATTTTAGATTCTACATATAAGTGAGATCATGCAGTACTTGTCTTTCTGTGTCTGTATTATTTCACATGGTAGAATGTCCTCCAGGTTCATGCATATTGTTATAAATGGCAGGATTTCCTTCCTCTTGAAAACTGCATGATATCCTACTCTATGTATAAGGTATGGACTTCTGAGACTAGATCATAAACAACATTGCCATCCTGCCTTGCTTTCTTGGGTTACTTGTTTTGGGGGAAGCCGACACCTTGTCATGAGGCCACTCAAGCTGTGCTATTGGGGTCAATATGGTATAGAACCGAGGCCTCCTGCCAACCACCAGCACCAACTTCCCAGCCATGTGAGTGAATCACCTGGTAAGCACGTCCTTTATAGTTTCATTTAAGCCTTAAGATGACTGTAGTCCCTGCAGGCATCTTGACCAAGAGACCCTGAGCCAGAAGCACCCAGGTGAGCCACTCCCCAATTCCTGACCCACAAAAACTGTGAGATATTCAATATGTATTTTTTGTGTAAACTGGTCAGTTTAGGAGTCATTTGTTATGTAGCAACATGTAATGCAATATGTATCACTTTTGCTGTTAATTTTTTAAATATCTCTGAATTTTTTTGTGAGGTTTATGTTTGTTTTTTCGGAATCCTATTGACCATTTTATTTTCCTTCTCTGTGTTCTTTCAATCATATTTATACGTTGTTGGATTTCTTTACTGATATTAAATCTTTTTTAAAATACTTATTTGTTTAATATTTGAGAGAGAGAGAGTGAGAGAGAGAGAACGCACACACAAGGGAGGGGCACAGAGAGGGAGAGAAAGAATCTGAAGCAAGCTGTGCACTGTTAGCTTACAGCCCAACATGGGGCCCAATCTCATGAACCATGAGATCATGAACTGAGCTGAAGTCAAGGGTTGGATGGCCAACCGACTGAACTACCTAGGTGCCCTGATTTTAAGAACTTTATATATTAAGAATATTAACTTTTTGCCTGTCATAAACCTAATATTTCCCCTCGGTGTTTATTTTCCTGAAATGAAGTACAAAGGCACAAGGCAAGATTGGGTGGTGGGGAGAAGCCATAGGATTGCAAGCAGAAGAGCATCATGGGACATGTGGGGAAGCTAGAGGAGGTAGATGAGAATAATGAGGGAGACAGGAGTGCTGGGAAACTAGACCTGTGCTTCTCAAGCTGAGTGTTCATGATAATTGCTTGGAAATTTGCTTAAAAGGCCAAGTCAGTAGGCCCGGGGTCAGGCCAGAAGTTCCCAGGTAATGCTGATGCTGCTGATATGGGGACTACACTTTGAATGGTAAGGATTTAGAGAGATAGGAGACAATTTGTGGAGGAAATCTTAGAAACTAGCAACAACAACAATAAAAAAGGAAAAGTTAAAGTCACCAGTAGTCCCATGATTCAGAGATAACTCTCTGTTATACTGAGCAGCTGGACCACTGTCCTGAAGCGGACAGAGGGCACAAATATCTCAGTATATACATATTTTTTATGTTTTCTCTCTCTTTTTTTAATTTAATTTTTTATTTTTTAAAATTTACATCCAAATTAGTTAGCATATAGTGCAACAATGATTTCAGGAGTAGATTCCTTAGTGCCCCTTACCCATTTATTCCATCCATCCTCCCACAACCCCTCCCATAACCTCTCCATATTTCTAAGTCTCTTCTGTTTTGTTCCCCTCCCTGTTTTTATATTATTTTTGTTTCCCTTCCCTTATGTTCATCTGTTTTGTTTCTTAAAGTCCTCATATGAGTGAAGTCGTATGCTTTTTGTCCTTCTCTAATTTCACTTAGCATAATACCCTCCAGTTCCATCCATGTCGTTGCAAATGGCAAGATTTCATTCTTTTTGATCGCCGAGTAATACTCCATTGTGTATGTGTGTGTGTGTGTGTGTGTGTGTGTGTGTGTGTGTGTGTGTGTATATATATATATATATACCACATCTTCTTTATCCATGCAGACATCGATGGACATTTGGGCTCTTTCCATACTTTGGCTATTGTTGATAGTGCTGCTATAAACATGGGGGTGCCTGTGTCCCTTCGAAACAGCATACCTGTATCCATTGGATAAATGCCTAGTAGTGCAATTGCTGGGTCGTAGGGTAGTTCTATTTTTAGTTTTTTGAGGAACCTCCATACTGTTTTACAGAGTGGCTGTACCAGCTTGCATTCCCACCAACAATGCAAAAGAGATCCTCTTTCTCCTCATCCTTGCCAACATCTGTTGTTGCCTGAGCTGTCAATGTTAGCCATTCTGACAGGTGTGAGGTGGTATCTCATTGTGGTTTTGATTTGTATTTCCCTGATGGTGAGTGAAGTTGAGCATTTTTTCATGTGTCAGTTGGCCATCTGGATGTCTTCTTTGGAGAAGTGTCTATTCATGTCTTTTGCCCATCTCTTCACTGGTTTATTTGTTTTTTGGGTGTTGAGTTTGATAAGTTCTTCATGGATTTTGGATACTAACCCTTTATCTGATATGTCATTTGCAAATATCTTCTTCCATTCTGTCAGTTGTCTTTTAGTTTTGCTGATTGTTTCCTTCGCTGTGCAGAAGCTTTTTAGTTTGATGAGGTCCCAGTAGTTCATTTTTATTTTTGTTTCCTTTGCCTCTGGAGATGTGTTGAGTAAGAAGTTGCCATGGCCAAGATCAAAGAGGTTTTTGCCTGCTTTCTTGAGGATTTTGATGGCTTCCTGTCTTACATTTGGCCTTTCATCCATTTTGAGTTTATTTTTGTGTATGGGGTAAGAAAGTGGTCCAGGTTCATTCTTCTGCACGTCGCTGTCCAGTTTTCCCAGCACCACTTGCTGAAGAGACTGTCTTTATTCCATTGGATATTCTTTCCTGCTTTGACAAAGATTAGTTGGCCATACGTTTGTGGGTCCATTTCTGGGTTCTCTATTCTGTTCCATTGATCTGAGTGTCTTTTCTTGTGCCAGTACCATACTGTCTTGATGATTACAGATTTGTAATACAGCCTGAAGTCTGGGATTGTGTTGGCTCCTGCTTTGGTTTTCTTTTTCAAGATTGCTTTGGCTATTCGGGGTCTTTTCTGGTTCCATACACATTTTAGGATTGTTTGTTCTAACTCTGTGAAGAATGCTGGTGTTATTTTGATAGGGATTGCATTGAATATGTAGATTGCTTTGGGTAGTATTGACATTTTAACAATATTTGTTCTTCCTATCCAGGAGCATGGAATCTTTTTCAATTTTTTTTTGTGTGTGTCTTCTTCAATTTCTTTCATAAGCTTTCTATACTTTTCAGTGTACAGATTGTTCACCTCTCTGGTTAGATTTATTCCTAGGTATTTTATGGTTTTTTTCTGTGACTGTGAATGGGATCGATTCCTTGATTTCTCTTTCTGTCACTTTATTGTTGGTGTATAGGAATGCAACTGATTTCTGTGTGTTGATTTTATATCCTGCAACTTTGCTGAATTCATGAATCAATTCTAGAAGTTTTTTGGTGGAATCTTTTGGATTTTCCATATAGAGTATCATGTCATCTGCGAAGAGTGAAAGTTTGACCCCCTCCTAGCTGATTTGGATGCCTTTTATTTATTTGTGTTGTCTGATTGCAGAGGCTAAGACTTCCAATACTATGTTGAATAACAGTGGCAAGGGTGGACATCCCTGTCTTGTTCCTGACCTTAGGGGGAAAGCTCTGTTTTTCCCCATTGAGGATGATATTAGCGTTGGGTCGTTCATATATGGCTTTTATGATCTCCAGTTACGCTCCTTCTATCCCTACCTTCTTGAGGGTTTTTTATCAAGAAAGGATGCTGTATTTTTTCAAGTGCTTTCTCTGCATCTATTGAGAGGATTATATGGTGCTTGTCCTTTCTTTTACTGATGTGATGAACCACATTAATTGTTTTGTGGATATTGAACCAGCCCTGCATCCCTGGTATAAATCCCACTTGGTCGTGGTGAATAATTTTTAATGTATTGTTGGATCCGGTTGGCTAATATCTTGTGGAGGATTTTTGCATCCATGTTCATCAGGGAAATTGGTCTATAGTTCTCCTTTTTAGTGGTGTCTCTGTCTGGTTTTGGAATCAAAGTAATGGTGGCTTCATAGAAAGAGTGGAAGTTTTCCTTCCATGTTTTTTTTTTGGAACAGCTTCAAGAGAATAGTGTTAACTCTTCCTTAAATGTTTGTTAGAATTCCCCCTGGAAAGCCATCTGGCCCGGGACTCTTGGTTTTTGGGAGATTTTTGATTACTAATTCTATTTCTTTACTGGTTATGGGTTTGTTCAAATTTTCTATTTCTTCCTGTTTCCGTTTTGGTAGTGTATATGTTTCTAGGAATTTGTTCATTTCTTCCAGATTGCCCATTTTATTGGCATATAATTGCTCATAATATTCTCTTATTATTGTTTTTATTTCTGCTGTGTTGGTTGTGATCTCTCCTCTTTCATTATTGATTTTATTTATTTGGGTCCTTTCCTTTTTCCTTTTGATCAAACTGGCTAGTGGTTTATCAATTTTGTTAATTCTTTGAAAAATCACCTTCTGGTTTCATTAATCTGTTCCACTGTGTTTTTTTGGTTTCTATAGCATTAATTTCTGCTCTAATCTTTATTATTTCCTGTCTTCTGCTGGTTTTGGGTTTTATTTGCTGTTCTTTTTCCAGCTCCTTAAGGTGTAAGGTTAGGTTGTGTATCTGAGCTCTTTCTTCCTTCTTTAGGAAGGCCTGGATTGCTATATACTTTCCTCTTATGACCACCTTTGCTGCGTCCCAGAGGTTTTGGGTTGTGGTGTTATCATTTTCATTGACTTCCACATACTTTTTAATTTTCTCTTTAACTTCTTGGTTAGCCCATTCGTTCTTTAGTAGGATGATCTTCAGTCTCCAAGTATTTGTTACCTTTCCAAATTTTTTCTTGTGGTTGATTTTGAGTTTCATAGCGTTGTGGTCTGAAAATATGCACGGTATGATCTTGATCTTTTTGTACTTACTTAGGGCTGATTTGTGCCCCAGTATATGGTCTATTCTGGAGAGCATTCCATGTATATTCTGCTGCTTTAGGATGAAATATTCTGAATATATCTGTTAAGTCCATCTGGTCCAGTGTGTCATTCAAAGCCATTGTTTCCTTGTTGATTTTTTGATTAGATGATCTGTCCATTGTTGTGAGTGGGGTGTTGAAGTCTCCTACTATTATGGTATTACTATCGATGAGTTTCTTTATGTTTGTGATTAACTGATTTATATATTTGGGTGCTCTCACATTTGGCGCATAAATGTTTACAATTGTTAGGTCTTCTTGGTGGATAGACCCCTTGATTATGATATAATGTCCTTCTGCATCTCTTAATACAGTCTTTATTTCAAAGTCTAGATTGTATGATATAAGTGTGGCTACTCTGGCTTTCTTTTGCTGACCATTAGCATGATAGATGGTTCTCCATCCCCTTATTTTGAATCTGAAGGTGTCTTTAGGTCTAAAGTGGGTCTCTTGTAATCAGCATATAGATGGATCTTGTTTTCTTATCAATTCTGTTACCCTATGTCTTTTCATTGGAGCATTGAGTCCATTGACGTTTAGAGTGAGTACTGAAAGATATGAATTTATTGCCATTATGTCACTTATAGAGTTGAAGTTTACATATATATATATATATATATATATATATATATATATATATATATATATATAAATTTTTTTTTACCTCTTTTCTCCGCTCAGAGGGACCCCCTTAAAATTTCTTGCAGGGCTGGTTTAGTGGTCACAAACTCCTTTAATTTTTGTTTGTCTGGGAAGCTTTTTATCTCTCCTTCTATTTTGAATGACAGCCTAGCTGGATAAAGAATTCTTGGCTGCATATTTTTCTGATTCAGCACACTGAATATATCTTGCCCCTCCTTCCTGGCCTGCCAAGTTTCTGTGGATACGTCTGCTGAACACCTGATCTGTCTTCCCTTATAGGTTAGGGACTTTTTTCCCTTGCTGCTTTCTTGATTCTCTCCTTGCCTGAATATTTTGTGAATTTGACTATGATATGCCTTGTTGATGGTTGGTTTTTGTTGAATCTAATGGGGGTCGTCTGTGCTTCCTGGATTTTGATGTCTGTGTCTTTCCCCAGGTTAGGAAAGTTTTCCGCTATGATTTGCTCATATAACTGTTCTACCCTATCTCTCTCTCTTCTTCTTCTGGGACCCCTATCATTCTGATGTTGTTCCTTTTGAATGAGTCACTGATGTCTCTAATTCTTAAGTCGTGCTCTTTTGCCTTAATCTCCCTCTTTTTTTCTGCTTCATTATTCTGTATAAGTTTGTCCTCTGTATCACTGATTCTCTGTTCTGCCTCATCCATCCTTGCTGCCACTGCATCCATCCATGGTTGCAGCTCAGTTATAGCATTTTTAATTTCATTTGACTATTTTTTACTTCTTTTATCTCTGCAGAAAGGGATTCTAATCTATTTTTGACTCCAGCTAGTATTCTTATTATCGTGATTCTGAATTCTGGTTCAGACATCTTGCTTGTATCTGTGTTGGTTAAATCCCTGGCCGCCGTTTCTTTGTGCTCTTTCTTTTGGGGTGAATTCCTTTGATTTTTCATTTTGAAGGGAGAAAAGGAATTAATGAGGTAGAAAAATTAAAATTAAAAAAATTAAAAATAAAAAAACTAAAATTAAAAAATTAAACACACACACAAATTGAATAAATGATGCTAGATTCTATGTGTGTTTTGGTCTGGGTGTTGAAAGTGGTGTCACAGATTAGAGAAAAAAAAGGAGGGGAAGAAAAAATAAAGGAAATCGTTTGATAATTTGAAAAAATGAATACACTGAAGTAGACTAAAATAAGATGATGGGAGTAAAATAGAATTTGAAAAAATATACACAAAAGTAAAGAATAAAGTAGAAAAAAATTAAAGAAAGCTAATAAAAATTAAAAATAAATATGGATCTTTTATTTTTCTGTATTAAAGAAAAAGAAAAGAAACAAAAAAGAAAAAAGATAAAAAAAGAAAAAAGGAAATCCTTTGAAAATTTGAAAAGGTGAATACACTGTAGTAGACTAAAATAAAATGATGGAAGTAAATAGAATTTGAAACAATTTACATAAAAGCAAAAAATATAGTAAAAAATTAAAGAAAAATATTTTTAATAGAAATTGAAAGTAAAAATGAAGTTTTTCTCTTTCTGCATTCAAGAAAAAGATAAGAAATGAAAAAGAAAAAAAAGGGAATCATTTGAAAATTTGAAAAGGTGAATGCACTGAAGTAGACTAAAATAAAATGATGGACACAAAATAGAATTTGAAAATATTTCCACAAAAGTAAAAAATATAGTAATAAAATTAAATAAAATTATTTTAAATAAAAATTGAAGTTAAAAATGAATTTTTTCTTTCTGTATTCAAGAAATAGAAAAGAAGTGTAAAAGAGAAAATAAAAGAAAGAAAAATTGAATAGATGGACCTGCTAACAGATTGACATAGGACTGAAATTACTTCGTTTTCACCTAGAAGTCAGTCTATGTAGCGCTTTATATTCCATAAACTAAGCTAGCGGTGAGACTTGTGCTCTTAAGAGCGACGTTGGACCAGTTGGGTGGGGCTCAGTGTAACGGCTTTGCTCTCCACTAGATGGCGCTGCCAGCACACTGGGGTGGATTGTTGCGGCGCTCGTAGGTGCGTATGGGCATTCGTGGGAGTGGTTAAAATGGCGCCACCCAGCTACCCCGGTCTGTTCTCCTGAATCAGCAATCGCACACCCGTCCTCTGTCTTCAGCTCTCGTCCACTCCCCACTTTTTCACTCTTCGTGACCAGGCCCCAGGCAGTACCTCTCTCCCGAGTTTTGTCTCAGATGTAGCTGTTTTCCCCGCCCCTTACTTCCAAAGGACTGCGGCTTTGACCCGGTCCGACCCTCTGCGGGAGGGTCTCACCCAGTAATGGCTGAATGCCGGCTGCACCCAGGAATGCCTGCTGGACCCTGCTGCTGCCAGTGCCCTGAGACTACGGCCACGTGCCAGCCCACCCCAGAAAAAGTTTGTGAGATAGTGTAGCAGCAGCGTTTCGGGGATTATGGAAAATTGCAACACACATCTGGCACCAGGCTTCACCCTTAACGACCTTGTTCCAGCACCAGCGAATGTGGCCGTTTTCTGGGGTCTTCTGGGACCAGGTGGCTCCAACAATCTCCACCAAATGTCCTTCCAGCAGTGGAACCGCTTTTCCCCGTGTGGCCCGAGAACCTCCCGGACCCCACTCTGTTCCTGGGGATTCACCTTTCCCACCAGAGCACCTCCAGGTAGGGAGCTGCGGAGTTGCAGCCTTTGTGCTCCCTTTGTTTACAGTCTTAATGGAACTTAAACCCTCTCCTTTCTCCTTTCTCCCTTTTTAGTTTACTCCCTGCAGCTGTTTCCAATTTTCCACTTTCTCTCCAGCTGCTTTTGGGGAGGGGTGCTTTTCTTGTATTCTCTCCTCCGCCCCAGTCTCAGTCCTCTCTCTGCTCACAAAAGCACCTCCCTTCCTGCACCTTCTTGCTCCCCAAGTTCACTTCTCCGTGCCGCGTACCTGCTGAAAGCTGTGGTTCAGGTTGTGCAGATTGTTGTGTTAATCCTCCAGTCAGTTTTCTAGGTGTGTAGGATGGTTTAGTGTTGGTCTGGCTGTATTTCATGGACGCGAGACACACAAAAAGCTTCCATGTTGTTCTGCCATCTTGGCTCCTCCCTTCAGTATATATATTTTTGAAGGTGGTGCTAATGAGGTTTGTTGCCAGCCTGACTGCACTCTGAGAATGAGGGAAGGGAGGACTTTGGGTTTCTGGTGTGGATAGTGGAAATGGTGATGACTATGGGGGAGGCAAGTGTTTTAGTGGGGAAGAGAGGGAGAGAAGCCTGCTTGACACCATCACTAAACTGGAGGTGCTTGCCAGGATACGGAGGAGGTGTGAAGATGTCCAGTTTGTAGTTGGTGGGTCTGGAGCTCAGGAAACAAGGCTTGCCTAGAGAGTATAAACTTTGGAGAGAAGAGCAAATGCCACAGTGAAGAGGTAAAGGTTGGGTGTTTGTGAGCTTCCCAGAGGGACCATGTAGCTTGTAGGAAAGGATGATCCAGGGCAGATCCCAGGCTTTAAGGGGCAGGCGGAGGAAGAAGAACCCAGGAAGAAGATCAAGAAGGATGAGAACTAGAGTGTGGCATCACATAAGTGTCAAAGGATGTTTCAAGAGCCACCAGGATCGGGGCTGGTAAGCAGCCATTCCTCTACATCCGGCTGGGGCTAGGGCTAGAGGAAGAGACACCAATATGGATGGCATGCAGCTGGGCTGGGAGGTGGGGAGATCTGAGAAGCGGCAGTGGCTGGATAATGGAAGAGGGAGATTCCATGTGTCTGAGCTTCGGTAATGTAAAGGCAGTGTGATGAATTTCTCAGATAATGAAATTTTATTATATTTTGCAAGAGATTAGCTAATAAGATTAGACACTCTGAGCTTTTACTCTGTGCCAAGTGATATGTGTATAGATGTTCATTTTTACTCTCCTCAAACCCTGGCAGATATAGCCTACTTTAAAAATGAAGAAACTAAGGGTCAGAGAAGAAGTGAAGCAGCATGTTCAAGGTCACACAGCCAGTTTGTGGCAGAGCAGAGGTTTGGGCCAAATTATGGCTGATATCTAAAATCCCTGCCAAATTTTCAGTTCTAGCACTTCCATGAGCTCTCAGTGGTGGGAAAGAGCCAGGGGCAACAGTAGCATTGGCTTGGATCATGGCAGGCAGGGTTGTAGTTGAGCAGGACAGTTCTTTTGCTTACAATACATGGATCAGCAGTAGTATCACCACATTTTTGTTCGTCGTGAAACATTTTTTCCTATAATTCTGTCATATACTGTGTTATGGTGTATATCAGACAAATCTTTGAAATAAGCAGGCTTGCTTCTTTGGCTTCCAGGGCTCCAGTCTCCTGACTTTAATCTTACTACACTGGCTGCTGCTGCTGCTTCTCATATGACAGTTCCTCCTCATCTACTCTTAAGGTTAGAGGGCATAAAGCTTCTTCTTTTGTATCCTGTCTTTCCTCCTCTCCGCTCATTGCCTTTCTGATCTTACTGAAAATGATGGCTTTAAAAACCATGTATGAGCTCCTTCCAGGTTTACTTTTCCAGCCTAAGCCTCTCTCTTGAACCCAACTTGTACACCCAACTGTAAACTTTGCATAGCCTCTGGGGTTTACAATAGACATTTCAACTCAAATCCCCAATCTCCTCCCCTAACTTGATCTTCTTGCAGACTTCTGAATCCCAGTAAATAGCAGTTGCTCAGGCTAAAACCTTGGAGATTAACTTTATATTGCTGTCTCCTACCCTAAATCTAATTCATCAACAAATCTTTCAATATTTTCTTTTACATATAGCCACTTCTCACTACCATCATGTCTTCCACCCCAGTCCTACCCATCATCGTCGTCATTGTCGTCGTCGTCGTCATCATCATCATCATCATCATCATCATCTCCTCTTTCTGGGGTGACTACAGTAGCCTTCTACCTGATTACCCTGCTTCTTCCCTTGTTCCATTTGGTATATTCCCTACATAGTTGCTAGATTGATGTTCTAAAAGTAAAACTTAGATCATGTCACTCTTCTGCCCAAAACTCTTACATAGAGTAAAATCAAAAGTCTCATATAATCTTCTTCCCAGTTACCCTATCCCCATCTCCTACTTTTCCCCCTTGCACGTAATGAACAGGTTGTGAGAAGGGATAATAATTTGCTTGAAAAAGAAGTAAGGCACATGTAGTGTAACATCAGAAAGGAATGAAAGAAAGAGTGGCTTTGGGCACAGAGAGAGGCATTTTTATACTGAACTGGGGTGTGTTGTAATTTTTGCTTGCTTGTTTGGTATTGTTGTGAGTCCTTTAATCCCTTAGGATGTGCCAGAAAACTGTAATAATCAAATATAGGCTATGAACACAAAAATCAGAGGGCCACTTGTCTTAATTACAATATTCTTGAACCTAATAAAAAAAAAGTAGTGGCAATTTTAGACTCTGATAGAACCTGGTATCAGCTACTCCACTGGCCCCTCATTTTGTAGATTGGGAAGTGACTAAGAGAAATTACCTTAATTAGCATCACCCAGGCCCCACAGCCCCATCCTGCCTCCTTTTGAGCAGTGTTGATAGGCTGTTGTGATGAAGGCTCCCAGCAATTGTGTTTTGGGGACTCAGTAAAGTACTCTGAAAGATTTTCTGAATATCAATGATCTTGAAGATGGGTTCATATTTTTCTAATTTC
Source organism: Acinonyx jubatus (assembly GCF_027475565.1). NCBI lineage: Eukaryota > Metazoa > Chordata > Mammalia > Carnivora > Felidae > Acinonyx > Acinonyx jubatus. Next base: position 120,624,686 of record NC_069389.1, read on the forward strand.
ACATGGAATTGAAGTATTTATTTATTTATTTATTTATTTATTTATTTTTAAATTTTTTTTTCATTTATTTATTTTTGAGAGAGAGCACAAGTGGGGAGGGTCAGAGAGAGAAAGAGACAGAATCTGAAGTAGGCTCCAGGCTCCGAGCTGTCAGCACAGAGCTCGACGTGGGGCTCGAACTCACAGACTGTGAGATCATGACCTGAGCTGAAGTCAGACGTTTAACCCACTGAGCCACCCAGGCGCCCCATGAAGTATTTATTTAGAGGGTAAGTGCTCTAATCATCTACAGTATGCTTCATGAGAGGTTTTGATTTAAAGCCTGTCGGTCGATTTCTGCCAAGGTGGTATTTTGAAATCAATACATTATGTCTAGTCCTGATAGAACATAGGGCTGTATCTGTGTGCTCTGCTGTCATGGGAAGTTTAAAAGCTCCTAATGGATCAACAGATTTTGAGTGAGACAGAAACCATTTAAAACTTTATGCAAAAATGGATGAGAAAATAAAGTCATAATAGTAACTTGAAAGTGATTATAGAGCCACAAGACTAAATGGGGTAAAAGTGCTTGTACACATCTAACTATGGTGTACTACCTTTCAACTTTTCAAATAGAACTTTCAGTTGTTAGTTTTTGAAACTCTGCTTGCATTTTGGGGGGGGGTGGGGATGTCAAAGCCAGTGAGAAAATTACAGACCTGACAGAACCAGGTCACATCATCCATGAATATTAGTGAGAAGCCTGGGCTGCTGTTGAATCTGGATGGTGTCATGCTGGAAAGCAAGACAGTGCACTTCACACCTGAGGACAGAGTTAAGGGTGTTAAACTACAGGTGACTCTTGGACAGCAGGGGTTTGTACTGTGTGGGTCCACTTACATATGAAATTTTTCAATAAATACAGTACTGTAAATGTATTTTCTTTTCCTTTCTTTCTTTTCTTTTTTCTTTCTTTCTTTCTTTCTTTCTTTCTTTCTTTCTTTCTTTCTTTCTTGTGTGTGTGAGAGAGAGAGAGAGAGAGAGTGAGAGAGAGAGAGAAAGAGAGAGGGAGGGAGGGAGAGAATCCCAGGCAGGCTTTGTGCTGATAGCATGAAGTGGGGCTCAATCTTGTGAATTGTGAGATCATGACCTGATCCGAGATCAAGAGTCAGACACTTAACCGATGAGCCATCCAGGTGCCCCTCTTCCTTACAATTTTCTTAATAACACTTTTTTACTTTAGTTTACCTTAGTGTGAAAATACAATGTATAATACATATAATATACAAAATATATGTTAATTGACTGTTATGTTATTGGTAAGGCTGCCAGTCAACAGTAGCCATGGTTAAGTTTTGGGGGAGTCAAAAGTTATACTCAGATTTTCAAGTGCATGGAGAATCAATGCCCCTAAGCCTCATGTTGTTCAAGGGTCAATTGTACAGACAAGCTCAAGAAGCATTCTGGAAGTGCCTACTATGTATCCTACCACTGTTAGACAATGTAGGGGTGCCAGAGTGGAAGTCATGCTCAGTCTGGTAGGAGGAGGTGAACCAGAAGGCCTGACTAGGTCTGCAGTCAACTTTGAGACGAAGAGTATGGGCTTTGAAGCAAGAGAGCCGCCCTGAGTTCAAATCTTGCCTCTACCATGTCATAGCCATAAACTTGGATAATTATTCTAACTTTTCTGAGCCTTGGTTGTTTCATCTGTCAGTTGGAGTTAATAATTTTGGCTGCTGTGGTGAGAATGATGTGAGATTATGTAACATAAAATGTCTGCACTTAGTATGTACTGAGTAAATGTTGGTTATTTCTCTTTTCCTTTTAGCTCTTGTGCATGGTATATTAGTGACATTCAGAATAAGGCAGTTAATGGGTATCTTTTCATTTGAAACGTGAGGAGGGGTAAATCAATGTGTCTTGAGTGCTGGGCTAGAAATGACAGAGGAGACTGCACAGAGGAGGTAGGAATAAGTAAGGTTGACACAGTAAGAGGAAGCAAAGATAAGTCATAGTTCAGAGCTTCCCAATAGTTTTTCACATAAATACCTACTTAGAAAATGATAATATTGTATGGCACACTGGAGCTGGACGAAGGAGTATTTTCATAGCTCTAAATATCCTGCCCACAGGCTGAGCCCTTGTCCCAGGCTTTGCCAGCCAATGGAATGGCTGAGCAGGTCAATACCCATGCAAGCCTGTGCTAATTTGGAGTGTAGTAGTTGGGAAGCTGTGCTATAGAGAACTTAAAGGTTCAATGACCTACACCAGCCCCCTTAAATACTTTCTGGAATGAGGCAGGGAATGAATTAATGGGACCTCAATCGGTCAATCTCCTACACTTGGCTTTGTGACAGCCAAAGATGGCTGGTGGCAGTTTCCTGAGGTTCAGTGCCACAGAGTGAGGAGAGGAGGTCACATGTACAAAAAGAGTGAGGGTCAAATGGATGGTTATCTTTGGTGGCCTCCCCTTGCTTACCTGCCTTCTATAGGTTAGCTCATTGCACTGGCCTGCTCTAAGCCACCAAAGTTGTCTCTCCATATGCTGTAGTGCTTTGTGTGTCAGCACTCAATACATATGTGTTCAATTGGATTGAATAGATAAGACTGCTGGCCAAAGACCTTGCCCTATGTATTTGGGCTAGTGCCCTGCACAAATGCAAGTGTGATGGCAGGGGAGGCTCTCTGAGCTTATCACTTCTCTGATCTCCTTTATCCTTGTCTCTGGGCCTTACTCACTGAGCCCAAGATTCACTTCCAACCATAATGACTTCATAGTTCCAGATGCACTTGGTGCTAGTAGCCTCCCCCAACTAAAAACAATCCAGTGGCCACGTTTTCAAAGCCAGACCTTATATAAAAGAAGTAAAAGTGGAAATTCTGACACCTGCTACAATTATGCTCAGTGAAATAAGCCAGTCACAAAAGGAACCAAGAGTGTGTGATTCCATTTCTAAGAGTTGCCTAGAGCAGACAGATTCACAGAGACAGAAAGTAGAATGGTAGTTGCCAGGGGCTGGGGAGGAGGATTCAGGAATTGTTGTTAAATGGAAACAAAATTTCAGTTTTGGAAGATAAAAGGTTCTGCAGATGGACAGTGGTGATGCCTGCAAAAAATGTCAACGTACTTAATGCCACTCAACGTCACATTTAAAAATGGTTAAAATGGTAACTTTTTTGATATCTGTATGTTACCACACTTTTTAAAGAAAAGAAAAACAAGGGTAACAGACAGGTCTACAGACCTCAGTAAGAGAAAATTTCATGCAGTTTGAGCAATAAATTCAAACTTTTTATTATCAAAAGAGGAAGCCCAGCTTATGTCCAATTTACTGTAATTTTCAATCTTATTTTGTAATGAGCTGAGTCACTTCTCTTTATTTCCTCCTTCTGTCTTCTCTCTTGTAGTTTTCAAATGGATTTAAAAGTACTTGCATAGGTGGCAGAACCCGTTTCAGTTGAGCTCACTGTCAGTGCTCATTGACAGAGGAATTGGATGAGGATAGGGAGGAGGACATGGGGGAGGGCCGACAACCATTAAGAAATGTGGCCAGCAGTGCCACTCAGTCGCCCTCAGAGCAATACCTTAGGGAGGTTCCTGCTCTGTGGGTTAATCCTCGGGAAATGATACTCCTTATAATGTTTTTCCCATGGCTTCTGTCTGAGGCTTGTGGTGCTTCCTAAGAACTGGGTTGTGGCCTCAACTCTGAGCCACTGACTTGTGAATTTGGACCAGTCCCTTGTGGGACTGCATGGTTTCTGGGGACCCCTGTAGCGCTGTCAGTGCATTGGTCCAAGGCTGAAAGTCTCTTACCAGCAATATGTCTCACAATGCAGGAACAGTGTTTTCCCTAGGGACCAGATTACATATTTGACATGTGTTATGAGTTGAATTGTATCTGCTTCCTTCCCCTCCCCTGCTAAAAAAGATATGTTGAAATCCAAACCCCGAGTACCTCAGAATGTGACTTTATTTGGAGATAGTGTTTTTATAGAGGTAATCAAGTTAAAATGAAGTCTAGTGTGGGGCCTAATACAATAAAATGGGAAAACTGGACACGGACACAACCATACACATGGGGAGAACACCACATGAAGACACAGGGAGAAGATGGCTGTCTGCAAGCCATGGAGAGAAGCCTGGAATACATCTTTCTGTCACAGCACTCAGAAGGAAGCACCCCTGTTGATACCTGGATCTCAGACTTTTATCCTCCAGACTGATACAAAAGATTGTTTGTTTGTTTGTTTTTGGTGTTTTTTTTCTGTTTAAACTATTTGGTTTGTTGGTACTTTTTCATTTTACAATAGCTCTAAAAAAATCATATAGCAGGTAAAGCAGATTTCCCCCCGATTTCCTTCACTGGGAGCTGACAGTGTGACATATGGCCGTTCATAGTTCCTGAGGTCCCCCAAGAATTCCTCTCACCTCACCTCTCAGAGCAAATACCAGAGGCTCCAGGGAGAGTGAGCCACTGTCTCAGTGATGCCTGTCTCTTCCTAATAGTCAGGTTCGGGAAGTGGAAAGAGAGAGAAGGCTGATAATAAAGGGTTTCTTTATCAGAGGGTTTTAAGCACCTCTCCTGGAACAGGGACTGCATCAAGTGGCCTCTCCTCAATGAGTCATCACCAGAGCCTACCTGGGAGAGGGAAACTTTTCTGATTTACACAGACCCTCTTAATGTGTTCTTGTCACTTACAAAATAAGAAAACTTCAGTGCTGACATGCAGGCTTAGTCATATAGCCTCTCAATGTTCTCTAATCAGTATCACTTGGCCATCGCTAAGGTTTTTGTAAGTCCATCAACAGCTCTCACCTCCCCTAATTTCATTATTTCATAGTTAGAGGGCCTATTATAGGAAATATGTACTTTTATCAGCAGATTAGACATAAAATTATGCTGTGTATATAGTTGGTCAAAGCGCCTCTACTCAGCTCATCACGATTTTTCCACTAGGACCAAGGAAATTACCATCTGATTATTCTCTCCAGCCCCATCAAGTTAAGGAGCCTTTTTCAATCCAGTGTCCAAAGACTTGACCAAAATAGGTTTTTTATCTAAAAAGATTGATCTGAAAAAATGAGATGAAGAGCTGTTCTGAGTGGTTTAGGGAACAAACTTCATTTCATGAAAGTACACCGTCTTCCTCAACAAATCCTTTTTGGTTTAATTTCTCTGCAATAAGTTCCACTGCCTGAATTTGTGCAAAACACATAGCAGCTGTGGCAGCAAAGATATCTTATTGGAAATTAAATCAAATGTGTTGATTTTCTACTGAGATCCTGACATTTTTTCATAAAGGTTTTTGCTTTGTTGTTGTTGTTTTTCTAAAGAATTGTTACAGGGAAGCGGTAAGGTGAACATTGGACAAGTTACCCAATCCTGTGTTTCCTAAGTTGTGCTGTCCTCAACGGGTCAGTCCTCTTCTCTCTTTACACTCTATCCTAGGTCATCTTGTCTACACCTGTTAGCATATGTGCTGGTAATGCCCAAACACATTTCTCTAGGCCAGACCTCTCCTCTCAATGCCAGACCTTAGTGCCACATGCCTCTTTGACACCTCCAGTCAGTTGTCCCCCAAATTCCTCAAACTCATCCTGTACAGGCAAATAAAAGGTGAAAATCATCATCTTATTTGCTTCCTCTTCACTACCCAGCATCACGGGGTCCCCGAGATGGCACCCATTGCTTTGCCTGAACTTGGCAAGTCCTCCTTCAATTCCTGTCCTTAATGCTTTTCCCTTCAGCCCCATATCAGTAGCCAAACCTTGTTAACTCAATCTTTGAAATATCTTCTACCCTTTTTAGCCACACGATCTCTCCATTTATTTAGTGTTTTTCTCACTATCTAAGCTGTTTTGTAACAGTATACCCCTGAACCTCATTCCATGTTTTGTTTTGAGTGCTCCTGGTTTACACACTTTCTTTATCATGTGTGCACAATAAAATTTTACTAGGTACTACTTCAGTGATTTGTTGGTTTTCCTTCTGTTTTGATGAACTTTTGACATCTCCTCACACTTTATTGTTTTAATGCAATCCTTGTAGATTCACATACAATTTTGAGAAATAATACAGAGATCTCATATTGGGGGTCTGTCCAGAAACTCTGTCTGGTTTCCCTAATATTAACGCTTTGAAAAATTATAGTATAATTTCACAACCAAGATATTAACAGGGATGCAATCCACTTTTTCATATATTTCCAGTTTTACTTGTGCCCATGCACATATGCATCTGTGTGTCGTGTGTGAAAGTGTATACAACATTGTCCCCCGCTAGCTCATGTATCCACCACCACCCCCAAGACACTGAACAGTTCTTCCATCACTGTATGTACTTCCCACCAGTGTCCACATTCTGGTCCAATCTCTAACCCCTGGTAACCACTAATATACTCTTCATCTCTGTAATGTTCTCATTTCAAGATAGTTATATAAATGGAATCATGTAGTATGCAGGTTCTCATGTGTATCATTAGTTCATTCCTCGTTATTGGTGAGTAGAATCCCATGTTCTAATTGCTAGCCTCAGTTTGTTTGTCTATTCACCCATTGGAGGACGTCTCGTTTGTTTCCTGTTTGGGATTATTACAAATAAAGCTTTTATAAACATTCATGTATGGGGTTTTGAATGAACACAAGTTTTAAAGTCTTTGGAATAAATGTCCAAGAATGCAGTTGCTGGGGTGTATGGAATTTGCATGTTTAGTTTTATGAGAAACTGCCAAATGGTTTTCCAGAGTGGCTGTACCATTTTATATTCCTGCCAGCAAAGCATGGGTGATCCAGCTTCTCCACATCCTCCCTAGTATTTGATGGTGTCACTATTTTTATTCTAGCCATTCTGTTCAGTGTGTAGTGGTATCTCATTTTTGTAATTTGCATTCCTTGATGACTGATGATGTTGAGCATCTTTTCATGTGGTTTTTGCAATCTGCATACCTTCTTTGGTGAAATACATTTTCATGTCTCTTGCCCATTTTCTAATTGGCTTGTTAGTTTTTACTGTTGAAATTTGAGAGCATTTTATTTTTTAACTTTGTGTATGTATGTATGTATGTATGTATGTATGTATGTATGTGTTTATTTATTTATTTTGAGAGAGAATGAGCAGAGGAGGGGCAGAGAGAAAGGGGGACAGAGGCTCTGAAGTGGGCTCCATGCTGACAGCAGAGAGCCTGATGTCAGGCTCAAACTCACAAACTGTGATATCATGACCTGAGCTGAAGTCAGATGCTCAGCTGATTGAGCCACCCAGGCACCCCAAGAGAACTTTATGCTACATACAAGTCCTTTGTCAGATATGTGCTTTGCAAATATTTTTCTTTCATCTAGTCTTTTCACTCTCCACATGGGCTTTTGAAGAGCAAAAGTTTTACATTTTTGTCAGGTCCAATTTATTGATTTTTCCAGGCCATCTTCCTGGTTTCAAATCTATGAACTCTTTGCCTGGTCGTAAATTGCAAACATTTTGTCCTTTTTTCCCCCAAAACTTTTATAGTTTTATGTTTTACATTTAAATTTATGATACATTTTGAGTTAATTTTTGTATAAGGTGTGAGGTTTTGGTCTATGTTCACTTTTTGCCTATGGGTGTCCAATTGTTCCAACACCATTTGTTGAAAGAGCCCTTTCCTCCACTGTATTTATTTTGCACATTTGTCAAAAGTCAACTGAGCATATTTGTATGCTCTTCCTTGCGTTTTTAAGCTTTTCAGAGCTTTAGCTGGTTCCAGGTCCCAATATACATTGCTTTAATTTCCTCTGATATATATAAAGAGTGAATCATCATTTTGTAATGATACCCACATTGTAATTAACAAGGACTTTGCAACAATATCAAATTAAACACTGATCGTGCCCTATGAATTTAACTTGATCATTGTGAGTCTCAACTGTTCAAGGGACTAAGTCTAACAATTAAGTTAGCCTGAAGCCATAGAGAATTGTGAAATGAATTGAACTAAGAGGGGAAGCTTCAAATCTATTAGGTCCTAATAGCAGGTGCGCGTGACCTGGCTGTGAGTTTCTGCTGGCAAATGAAACTAAAAGTCTTTTTCTCTTCTATCTCCTAGGTGGGCCTTTACTTATAAAGAGTTATGTTGCCCCACACAGTACTTGTGTTCTTAGAAATGTGATTATGTCACCCTCCACTGTATAATGTTCTAGAAAGAGCCCTCCCCAGACTGGGACAGAGGGAACCTGGCATCTAGTCCTAGCTGAGCCTGTAACCGACTATGTGACCTTAGACAATCCTTAGCACTCGATGTCTTTCAGCTTTATGAAATGCTGTTTAATTTACTGATATCTTCTGAGTGCTAACTCCATGACAGGTCTTGTAAGATATACTGAGATGAACCAAACTCAAACCTCTCTCTCAATTTACTTTCTCCCTTGTAGGTTATACCTGCAATTTATTAAGCATTTAGAATAGGTCAGTTGCTATGCTAAGCACTTTATGGGTCATACTTCCTTTAATCCTCAAATGGCCTTGTGAGATAAGAAGTAATACCATTCTCGGAGCACCTGGGTGGCTCAGTCAGTTAAGCATCTGACTTCGGCTCAGTTCATGATCTTACAGTTCGTGGCCTTGAGCCCTGCATCAGGCTCTGTGCTGTCAGCATGGACTTGGAATTCTCTCTCTGCCTCTCTCTTTGCCCCTCCCTGACTTGCACTTTCTCTCTATCTCATTCTTTGCCCCTCCCTGACTTGCACTTTCTCTCTATCTCAAAATACATAAATAAACTTAAAAAAAGAAGTAATATCATCCCCATTTTACAAATGTGAAAACTAAAGCTTTGAGAGGTTAAGCATCTTGCCCAAGGTCATACTCTTGGTGGCTCTTTAACCACCACATCACATCAATTGATTGAATGACAGAGTTCAGGCAGGCATCATATGTGAGATAGGATCTTAATCCAGTAGGACTGAGGGTATCATTTTGAACAGAACGAAAAACAGAAATTAGATATATTTATTAACACTTTATAAGTGGACACACTGAAGTTTAAAGAAGTTCTATGACTTGCCCAAAGTCTCAATATAGATAGTCCAAGATTCAAAGTCATATTGTTCTTTCTTATGGTAGGTGAATAAGGGTTCCTTTCCCAGGCTGAGGCCGGCCTCTCACCTGGTGCAGTGGATCCCATCTCTTTCTCCTTCTTGGGGATCTGGCTTTTTCATCAATCCCTGTCATCTATGGGAATGACCTCTTCTGGGATGTCTCTTTCACCCAAGCAATTAAATATGTCCCCAAATCTTCCTGCATTAGAAATCCTTCTTCCTGGGGCACCTGGGTGGCTCATTCAGTTGAGCATCTGACTTTTGCTTAGGTCATGATGTCACAGTTCATGGGTTCGAGCCCCACATCGGGCTCACTGCTGTTAGCACGGAGCCCATTTCAGATCCTCTCTCCCCTCTCTCTCTGCCCCTCCCCAGCTCATGTGCTCTCTATGTCTCTCAGAAACAAATAAACATTAAGGAAAAAAATAATAATAAAAAGAAATCCTTCCTCCTGGGTGCCCAGGTGGCTCAGTCAGTTGAACATCTGACTCTTATTTCGGCTCAGGTCATGATCCCAGGGTTGTGGGATCAAGCCCTACATTGGGTTCCATGCTTAGCATGGAGCCTGCTTGAGATTCTCTCTCTCTCTCTCTCTCTCCCTCTCTCCCTCTCTCCCTCTCTCTCCCTCTCTCCTTCTCTCCTTCTCTCCCACCCACCCCAGCCCTCTCCCCTGCTCACACATTCTTTCTCTCTCTCTAAAAAAATAAAAATGAAAAAAAAAAAGAAATCCTTCCTCCTATCCTTATCTCTGGTGCCTCTCAAGGTAATGAACTCTCTCCTACTCTCTTAGCCATCATTCTAGAAGGGGTTGTCTGCACTCAATGTCCTAACTTCCTTGCCTCTCACTCACTCCCCTCCTACTGCAATCTGGCTTCTGTCTCCAACACTTCTCCTACACTGCTCTTACCAAAGTCATCAATGACATCCTTGTCACTAAACAGTATTTTTTTTTCTCATCTTGCTTGGCTTCTCTGCAACAGTTAATACACTTGACTAATACCTCCTCTCCTGAGTATTTTCATCTTGACCTTCAAGACATGGTGTTCTTTGTTTTTCCTATCTCTTCTCTCCTTCCCTGTCTCCTTTATAGGTTCACGACTCTCCACTTAGATGTACTGTATTATTCTTTTAATATGTTTCCTGGATTCAACCTGCTATTATTTTGTAAAGGACTCTTGTGTTTGTTCATGAAGGATATTGGGGTATAGTTTTCTTTTCTTGTCATGTTTTTGTCTGGTGTTGGTATCATGGTAACACCACCTTCATAAGTTTATCCAAAGGTATTTATCCTCTTTTATATACTGGAAGAGATTGTGTAGAATTGATGTTAAATGTCCCTTAAATGTTTGGTAAGATTTTCCAGGGAAGCTATCTGGGTCTGGACATTTCTTTCTTGGGAGATTTTATTTTTATTTTATTATATATATTTTTTTATTTTAATTTGTTTTATTTTTTATTTTTTTAAAATTTACATCCAAATTAGTTAGCATATAGTGCAACAATGATTTCAGGAGTAGATTCCTTAGTGCCCCTAAGGAATTTAGCCCATCCCTCCTCCGACAACCCTTCCCATAATCCTCAGTTTGTTCTCCATATTTATGAGTCTCTTCTGATTTGTCCCCCTCCCTGTTTTTATATTATTTTTGTTTCCCTTCCCTTAAGTTCATCTGTTTTGTCTCTTAAAGTCTTCATATGAGTGGAGTCATATGATTTTTGTCTTTCTCTGACTAATTTCACTTAGCGTAATACCCTCCAGTTCCATCCACGTTGTTGCAAATGGCAAGATTTCATTCTTTTTGATTGCCAAGTATTACTCCATTGTGTGTGTGTGCCACATCTTCCTTATCCATGCAGCCATCGATGGACATTTGAGCTCTTTCCATACTTTGGCTATTGTTGATAGTGCTGCTATAAACATGGGGGTGCCTGTGTCCCTTCGAAACAGCATACCTGTATCCCTTGGATAAATGCCTAGTAGTGCAATTGCTGGGTCCTAGGGTAGTTCTATTTTTAGTTTTTTGAGGAACCTCCATACTGTTTTACAGAGTGGCTGTACCAGCTTGCATTGCCACCAACAATGCAAAAGAGATCCTCTTTCTCCTCATCCTTGCCAACATCTGTTGTTGCCTGAGTTGTCAATATTAGCCATTCTGACAGGTGTGAGGTGGTATCTCATTGTGGTTTTGATTTGTATTTCCCTGATGGTGAGTGAAGTTGAGCATTTTTTCATGTGTCAGTTGGCCATCTGGATGTCTTCTTTGGAGAAGTGTCTATTCATGTCTTTTGCCCATTTCTTCACTGGATTATTTGTTTTTTGGGTGTTGAGTTTGATAAGTTCTTCCTGGATTTTAGATACTAACCCTTTATCTGATATGTCATTTGCAAATATCTTCTTCCATTCTGTCAGTTGTCTTTTAGTTTTGCTGATTGTTTCCTTCGCTGTGCAGAAGCTTTTTATTTTGATGAGGTCCCAGTAGTTCATTTTTGCTTTTGTTTCCCTTTCCTTCGGAGACGTGTTGAGTAAGAAGTTGCCGTGGCCAAGATCAAAGAGGTTTTTGCCTGCTTTCTCCTCAAGGATTTTGATGGCTTCCTGTCTTACATTTGGCCTTTCATCCATTTTGAGTTTATTTTTGTGTATAGGGAAAGAAAGTGGTCCAGGTTCATTCTTCTGCATGTCGCTGTCCAGTTTTCCCAGCACCATTTGCTGAAGAGACTGTCTTTATTCCATTGGATATTCTTTCCTGCTTTGTCAAAGATTAGTTGGCCATACATTTGTGGGTCCATGTCTGGGTTCTCTATTCTGTTCCATTGATCTGAGTGTCTGTTCTTGTGCCAGTACCATACTGTCTTGATGATTACAGCTTTGTAATACAGCTTGAAGTCCAGGATTGTGATGCCTCCAGCTTTGGTTTTCTTTTTCAAGATTGCTTTGGCTTGCGGGGTCTTTTCTGGTTGCATACAAATTTTAGGATTGTTTGTTCTAACTCTGTGAAGAATGCTGGTGTTATTTTGATAGGGATTGCATTGAATATGTAGATTGCATTGGGTAGTATCGACATTTTAACAATATTTGTTCTTCCTATCCAGGAGCATGGAATCTTTTTCCATTTTTTTTTGTGTGTCTTCTTCAATTTCTTTCATCAGCTTTCTATAGTTTTCAGTGTATAGATTTTTCACCTCTCTGGTTAGATTTATTCCTAGGTATTTTATGGTTTTTGGTGCAATTGTAAATGGGATCAATTCCTTGATTTCTCTTTCTGTCATTTCATTGTTGGTGTATAGGAATGCAACTGATTTCTGTGTGTTGATTTTATATCCTGCAACTTTACTGAATTCATGGATCAGTTCTAGCAGTTTTTTGGTGGAATCCTTTGAGTTTTCCATATAGAGTATCATGTCATCTGCAAAGAGTGAAAGTTTGACCTCCTCCTGGCCAATATGGATGCTTTTTATTTCTTTGTGTTGTCTGATTGCAGAGGCTAAGACTTCCAATACTATATTGAATAATAGTGGCAAGAGTGGACATCCCTGTTTTGTCCCTGACCTTAGGGGAAAAGCTCTCAGTTTTTCCCCATTGAGGATGATATTAGCATTGGGTCTTTCATATATGGCTTTTATGAAAGATGTGGCACAGATGTGGTCTGTTTCCATTTTTCTCCTATGATTTGGCAACTTATAAGACTGAAACTAGGAGCACAGATGTCACTGGAACTAATCGGAATCTTCCCAGGCTCTCTGCCCTGAGGTTGGTAGATGATCACACTGGTAATATGATGGCGGAACAATTGGGAAATTGCAACATCTCAGGAGTGGGAGTAAAGCAAATGAGGCTTTTAGTGCTATAGACAAAATAGCTTGAGGCTTTTGTGGGGTCACCTCTTTATGGAGGAATCAACAAAATTCAGCTAGAGTCTCAGGGAAGATGGAGCTGGGGTGTGTTATGCCATAAAGAACCCTGTCCACAGCCTGGCACCAAGAAGGTGCTTAGGAAATATTTGGTAAATGAGTCCAGTTGGAGACTTATGGATTGTTGAGGACCCCAAGAGTTTTGTTTATGTGGGTTATAGCTATTGCTATTTAACAGAAATAGAAATTAAAGCTGAGAAAATTTACATAATTCTTTGTTTATTTAGAAATAACATTTTTATGAAAAAAAAAACCCTGTTATTTTCCAAAACAAAAAGAAATGTTACAAGAGTGCCATTGTTTTAGATCTCTGAAAAACTCTTTAACCTCTGGATTTTCCTACCTATTTCTCCATTCAATCTATTGTCATATCATATGTCATGTAGCCTCTTGAAAACTCCACTATACACTCATGAGATTAAAAAAACAAATAATGTGTTAGTGTTATTATGAAAATAGTTGATCTAGTAGACCCCTTTAATGGCTCTCAGAAACCTCCAGCAGTCTGGAGAACCAGAATCTAGGGTATATATCTAACAGGGTAATTTCTGGGTCATAGAGTATGCACATTTTTTTAAATGTCTATTTATTCTTGAGAGAGACAGAGAGACAGAGTATGAGTTGGGAGGGCCAGAAAGATAGGGAGACACAGAATCTGAAGCAGGCTCCAAGCTCTGAACTGTCAGCACAGAGCCCAATGCGGGGCTCAAACCCACAAACTGTGAGATCATGACCTGAACAGAAGTCGGATACTTAACTGACTGAGCCACCCAGGCGCCCCAAGTATGCACATTTTTAATCTTACTGAATATTTCCAAATTGCTCTCCAAAGTGGTCCTAACAATGTATAAAATCAGCAACAGTGTTTGGGAGTTCAGGTTTCTCATATCTGAGTCAAAATATTATCAGACTTTAAAAATTTTACTAATCTAAGGGATGTTTTAAATTTGCATTTTCCTGATTACTAGTAAGGTTGAACATATTTTCGTGAATTTATTCCGGTTCTCTCTTCTGTGAACTCCCTGTTTCTATATTTTGCACCTTTTTAATGTATTTGTTTTTTTAATATTGATTAATAAGAATTTTAATATATCCTTTTATATTCTATTCCTTTGTCAGGAATAAGTGTTCCAAATAATTCTTCCATGATATTGGTTTACATTTATTTTTCCCAATGACTTTTGATGCACAGAAGTTTTTAATTTTAATATAATCAAAATTATCAAGCTGTTTTTTTTTTACAAGTTATACTTTTTGAGTCTTACTGATTCAATTCTTCCTTACCCGGAAATTATAAAAATTATCTTAAAAGCTTTCTTCAAAGAATTTTAAAGATTTTATTTTCATGTTTAGTTCTTTAATCTGCCTGAAAAATGACAAAGATTTTTGGTATGATGTTGGTTAAAAATGTAATTTTATCATTTTGCCCACTTATTTTTTATATCTGTGGAGGGCTGTTTCCAATTCTCTATTTTGTTCCATTAGTCGAATTCCCTCACTTGTTTTTATTCTTTAAAGTATTTTGGTTATTCTTAACTCTTTACCTTTAAATTTTTTTTATGAGGTACATAATACATACAAACGAATATATAAATTATTAATGTACTGTTTAAAATTATAAAATGAACACCTAACTAGTACCTTGGAAGCCTCTTGTAAACCTCTATAAGATCGCATCATTCTTTATCCCCCAAAGACTACAGGCAAACACTGTCCTTAATATTAAATTAAATATTCACCTACTTTTTATTATAATTTTTCTGTTTATGTATCCCTACTATATATTGTTTAGTGTTGCCTGTTTCTTACATAAATAGAATCATATCACATGTTTTTTTCTATGTATTTTCTTGTAACTTGCCTCTTTCATTTATTATGTTCCTGAGATTCAGCTTTGTGACATGAATGGAACTATAATTTACTCATTTTTACTGCTGCTTGGTATCCTATTGCATGAATATACTGCAATGTATCCTACTACTAATAGATACTTGGGTACTTGTTTTGGGTTTTTACACATTTAAAACAATACTATAATGAATATTCTTATATGCCTCTAGATACACTTATGAGTTTTCTCCAAACCACGAAATATAATTGCTAGGTTTTAGGGTAATTGCTAAGTTATAGGCTAAGTACATACCAGTCTCATCAGGTAATTGTCAACATTTCCAAAGTAGTTATTATATTACTACCATTTATATTACTACATTTTTTCAACAAATATTCTCTAACTTTTTCACCTTCACCAAATTTTTAGGTGTGAAATATATGCCATTTTGGTTTTAATTTACATTTTCTTTATTAAAATGATCTTGAGCATATGTTTATGTGTTTATGGACCCCATGTAATTCGTTTCCTCCAAAATGTGTCTTTTGCCCAATTTTTAAATTAGTTTATAATTTCATATTGATTTTTAGAAGTTTTTTATATGTTGTAGATATTAATCTTTTATTAGCTTTATATACATAAATATCTCATTCCAGCATGTGACTTGTCTTGTTATTTTCCTTAGGGTTTTTTTTAATAAAAAGAAGTTCTTAACTTTAATGTAGTTGAGTTCATCATTTTCCTTACTGGGTTTTGCTTGCTTCTCTAATCTGAGGTTACAAAGTTGTAACCCTGTGTCATCTTCTAAACATTTTATAGTTTCACATTTTACACTTAAGTCCTTAGTACAATCTTCAATACAAGTACAAGTGATTTTCATATGGTGTGAAATTTGGATTTCTTTTCTTTTCTTTTCTTTTCTTTTCTTTTCTTTTCTTTTCTTTTCTTTTCTTTTCTTTTCTTTCTTAACTGTTCTCCCAGAATCATTTGTATTATATAGTCCATCCTATTCAATAAGCTGTAATTACTTCTCTGTCAGTAAACAAGACACTATGTATGTGTGCATTTATTTCTGGACTGTGTTCTATTCCAATGCACTGTTTGTCTACCCTTGTACTAAAACCACATGGTCTTAATTGCTATAGTTTTTCTCTTAAATTATTTTTATTAGGAAGGTGTAATATAAAAGAAGCACATAAATAAAATTATCTTAGGCATCAATGTAACATCAACTAGCATATTTCTCATCATACAATTTCTTAATTTTTCCTTATCAGAAGTGAATAATAAGCACACAGCATTTATAGCACATTATTTCTATTGATTGCTATAAATCTTGATATCTGTCAGTTTATCTTCCTATCTGGATCATTCTTTTGGAATGTCTTGGCTACTTTCGGGTCTTTGTTTTTCAGCATAAATTTTAAAATTAGCTTGTTGTATTCCACAAAAAACCTTGGGAAATTTATTGGAGTTTCATTTAATATATAGATCCATTTGGGAGGGAATTGATATTTTTATTGAAGTATAGTTGACACACAACATAATAATTTGACAAATATGTCAGTGTAAAGCCTGATGTGGGGCTCAAACTCGCACACCATGAGATCATGACCTGAGCCGAAACCAAGCGTCAGACGCTTAACCAACCAGGCCACCCAGGCACCCCTATGGGTTTTTGTTTAGAGACCAGCTGTTGGGAATTAGAGCTCCTGGCCTCAGACTTTCAGATTCTATCTTTGCACATTCTGAAATCAATGTTATTTTAGAGGCTTGAAGCTTGTGGACTCAGAGCTGCTATGGGGCCCATCAAAAGGAAACAGCCTCTGTAGGCCTCTGCTCTCCTGCTCTGTCTTAATTTTGCAAAGAGCCAAGCAAACACAAGATTTATGGTAGCTTTTCAGACATAGAGGAAGGCTCTACATCTGTCCCAGGTCTTTGGAGCTCCCAGTTCTCAGTATTAGCTTTGATACAAACTTCAGTGGGGCCTAGCTAGACAATAGTCCATAAGCCATTGCCATTAGATGGATTACAGTTACAAAAATCAGCCTTGGACTGTGAGCTTCCTGTAGCTAATCTTAATGCCACAAGAGCATTGAAGTTAGTGTCTTTAATTAGCCAGCCATATGGCTTTGCTGCATACATGAGCCTTACCAAACACAGTCAATCAGAGTTTATGGGCTTGTTTCCATTCAGTCCCCAGTCTCATCTGCCATCTCCCACCTCTGTGCAATTGCTGTTGCTTTTCTCTCCACCTGGAATACTCTCTTGCTTCTGGACCCCAAGTACGCCTGTTGAAATTCTGTTCGTCAAGGCCAAGTTCCCATTCCCTCTCCTCTGGGAGGCTCTCCTGAAACTCTGCCCTGGAACACTTCTTCCCTCTGTTGACCCTCCTGAGTGATGCATATGTCCTTGTCTTAATACTCTTCGTAGACCACAGGTGATGGGATGATGGAGACAGGGCTTAGTCTTCTCTGTACCTGTCCACCCCTTCCCTCCTCCACCCCGTACTCTACACCTCGTCTCTGCATCTACCACAGCTTCCTGCTCAGAATGGGCAATCGGAAAATGTTCGCTGACATGGAAAACCAGAAGTCCGAATGAGCAAATGATTGAAATTCTGCTATCTGTATTAGCCCATGGGAAATCAGACAAGAATTGAGTGTATGCTGCATGGCATCCTAATATCTAATACTGTGTCTTTCGAATTTCAATACATAAAGCTTGGTTATAATTAAGACTTCAAAACTCTGTAGATTTCTTCTACTTCCACATACAAATTTTAAACAAAAAAGCTTCAGCAAACAAAAATGAATGTCTGCTTGAATTTGAGAAACTTGTGGATTCTGATTGTTTAAAGCAAACTTCAAAGCAGAAGAGAGCTGAGCAGTATTTAATTCAGAGTTCATTTGATTACAGGCGAGACACACTATCCCCTGCGTGAATGACAGCAAAAGGCTGCATTGTCAATTAGAGAAAGGAACACAAATCTGGAAGTGGAATTCATACCTTATCTGATTTGAAACCTGAATTATTTACTGTTGAGATTTATCTGAGATTAGATTTCTCTGCTTAAACACTAAATCAAGGTTAACAGGAGGAGATATTGCAAATAAACAGTGTTCTCTCAAATGGTGTTTTTAATACTTTCATTAAAAGGGAAATCTAGCTGAGCTTTTTATTGTAGACATTGATGGCTCTATAAATTTTGATGAGCCATGCTCTAGAATTCATGCACCCTTAATAAGAGAAGGTGCTCCTTCCTGATTTATGGGTGCAGTAGGGTTTGCAAAGCACTGGCTTAGTGCCCAGGACGATCTGGGTTCTAGTCTGGTTTCTGCTACTGACTTGGACAAGTCCCTTCTCTCTGGGCTTTGGTTTCCACACCTAGATATAATTGAGTTATGTTTTTTTTTTATTTTCAATGAACCATGGGCAATGAAGTAAAGATGGTTAAATTGCAGTTTTTTTCACTGTTTTTATGTTACTTCTCATTATTTCGTTTATTTGCAACCATACCCTATAGTGTTTAAGAACACTAACAACTTAAAAGACTGACATGGTGTCAATTTTTTAAAAAATGTCTCTGGCATTTCATCTCTCTGGATGCATTAACCTTATCATCATTGCAATGAGTCAATGTTAAAGTCAAACAGAAAATGTCAAACCTCTGTCAGTCTCCTCACTTGCATTGGTTACAGTAGAGAAACATCATTGAAAGAATTGTATTAAAGCTGCATCCCTTAGCTTAACTTCCTCATTCTTTATTTGTACCTAGAATTCGTGATTTAATGCCTGCATCTGCCACTTTGTGGCAGTTATGGGTCAAGAAGGTGCAGGCATCAAAGCATACTGGGAGGGGCACCTGGGTATCTCTGTCACCTAGGTGTCTGACTCTTGGTTCCAGCTTGGGTCATGATCTCATGGCTCATGAGTTCAAGCCCTGCATCAGGCTCCATGTATCAGTGAGGAGCCTGCTTGAGATTCTCGCGCTCTCCTTCTCTCTCTCTCTGCCCCTCCCTTACTCGCTCTTTCAAAATAAATAAATAAACTTTAAAAAAGTTTTAAAAAGGCATACTGGGAAACTGGGTTGACAGCACTCAGAATCTGGCCATTACACCTCTAACATCTGTGTATTACCCCAGCCATGCATGCCTACAGAGACTTATTTGTGGGCCTTGACACAATATATGACTCTTTCTTGTAGGTATCTCACCTTTCATGACCTGCTAAGAGTGGCCTGGTTACTGGGATGAGGAACAAGATCTGGGCCTATAAACAAACAAGTCAGAGGAAATTACCTACCTTGTATCCAGATGTTTTGAGTTCACGTACTGGGCCTTATTAAAGTGTGGTTTAATCAATTGGAAAGGCCAATTTTGTTGCTGTGCATTGATTGACTATCAAGAGACAATTTCTTTCTGAGGGATTGAGGGTATTGAGCTAGCTAACTGATATCCAAGGTACTGTCCAGCTGGGAATCTCAGTATATATGGCCTATGGAAACAGAACTTTCATGTCTGATGCGTTAGCCTTGCTGTTCAAAGACATACATCTCTTCCTAAGCATTTACATTATTATATTTACAGGCATTTTAGTGGCATTCCTACCTGCTTCAGGAAGAGGTGGAGGTGAAATTATTTTTTTTAACCTGGTTACTGCTCTGCTAAGTAGTTCAGTTTAGACTTACAGTATTAGAAATTTTGACTGCAAAAATAAGCAATGACATTTTCTTATTTCCTGGACTTATATTGATTTAGGTGATGATGACTATTTTCTTTGGAGATATATTTTTGCAGTTTGGACTTTAACCTGGGCTTCTTCCTAATATCTTTTTTTTAAATCCATGGTATTCTTGGAAGAACTATTAATAAAATTATAGAGCAAATAAAAGAACATTTTCCACCTTCTGCATTTAAAAGATTTTCACGATAAGGAAAGTTAGTATCTGATAGAGACACACTCAGAAAGCTGACAGTTCGTTTGCACTAGCCACTTCAGAAATCAGTGGTAGCTATTTTTGTCTGTATAGTTGAAATTGCATAGTGAAATATTGGTCTGATTATTCATTTTATGAAATAAAACCCCAAATGTTATACACTTGTATGTCAGAACCTCACTTGAGCTTTGTTCTGTGTTCAATTTTATAACCTACTTTAAAAATCAAATTACTTTCATTGTATGGTGACAGTGGTAGCTACACGTGGGGTGAGCATAGCCTAATGTATAGGAATTGTCAAGTCACTGTGTTGGACACCTGAAACTAATGTAACACTGTGTGTTAACTATATTTCAATAAAAAATTAAATTAGTTTTCTTCTGAGAAAACTATGGTCTGAGTCTCCAGCCATTTTGACCTTTTTTTGACTTGAAAAACATGAATCCAAAGTGATAATTACTATTTGTGCTATTACTTTTTCATTGAATTCAACAAATATTTGTACCATTAGCAAGGTACCAGGTACCTTGTGTGTTTTCAGTGGTCTGCTACTGTATCAGCCTTAGAAAGCAGGCAGGCTCTATGAACCCCATGTGTAACAAGCAAAGGGTAAGATTCTGGAATGTGGAACACACCTAGTAAATGGCAAGTCCCACAAAAACACCCCCAAAGCATTTGTACTATACACTCTCAGACAACCTACCCACTGAAGAGCTGACCTTATAAATAGAGAAACATATGTGAGGTTTTACTCTTTAAAAAATTTTTTTTTACATTTATTTTAATTTCAGAGACAGAGAGAGCACTAGCGGGGGAGGGGCAGAGAGAGAAGGAAACGGAATCTGAAGCAGGCTCCAGGCTCTGAGCAAGCATTCAGCACAGAGCCTGATGTGGGGCTCAAACCCATGAACCATGAGATCATGACCTGAGCCAAAGTTGGATGCTCAACCGACTGAGCCACCCAGGTGCTCCTTGAGGTTTTACTCTTTAAGGAATGCCAGCTCCATCTGATTCTTTCCTGTTCACTGCTGTGTTTAGTGCCTCAAGCTGTGCCTAGCACTTAGTAGATACACAATAAATATTTCTTGAGTGTATTAGTGGAAAGAGCCTCTCACAATGAGTTGCTGTAGACTTTTCCCAATAATATAGTCCCAATAACATTTAAAATCAAATCCAATTTAACAAATGCATATTAAGCCATTGCCTTCAGGAACATGTTTCATGCAAAAAAAAAATGTGCATGTAAAATACGTGGCTACTCAAGACCATACTTAGAATGAAGACATTACCTAGGTCACTGTTGTTTTCAAGAACTGCTGTAACTCCTTGGTGGTCATCACTTCAATTTCTAGCTCTCTTGATTCTTGGCCTTTGAGTATCTCCATCAGCTGGTCTTCCGGCCTCTTAAAAGACTCAGAAACTCTCTGGTTTGGATTACCCTGGAGATTATCTACAGCAATCTTCTATGTGATGACTGAATTTTCTCTCCAACATATGCTGACAAACATTCAGGCAGCCTCTACTGATGAGGTGGAGGGAAACGAACTGGCCTGGGCTTTGTGATCAGACATACAGTCAGGTGAGTCATGGGCAGGTTTTTTCCACCTGTCGGAGTGTCAGTAAAATAAGGCTAATAGCAGCTCAATGAGCTGGGTGAAGAGACAGGGGCCTCAGTGACAGTGCTGAATTCTTCTGTTCTGTCTGAAGAACCATTTTCCTCTCCTTCCAGTTGAAAACACTGGTTCCCCAATGCTGTGACCTAATCTGCTACTCAGGAAGACTGGAGCAACCTCCTATCAGGATCCAGCTTGTTCAGCTGCTAGTTGGTCTGGCTGCTGGTCTCTCCTTCATCTTTCAGGACCTGCCTTTATTGTCCTAACTTGCCTGGCATTTCAGCACCTTCCTTTCAGGACCTCCCTTGCTCTGGTCCAACCACTGCCAGAGCTGTCCTGGGGCTCCATTGCTCTCTCTCAGTCTAATGCCATCACACTAATTTCCCACCACCCTGTGTCTGCCTCTAGTGCTGGCCTTCAGATGTCAGGGGCAAAATGAATGCCTCATCAGCTCCCAGATATTCACAGATTCATTAGCCCGATGTAGCAACTCTCTGCTGCCACCCACCTCTCATTCTAAAGCAGTCATCCCTGAGCAGGGACGGTCAGAGTGAAGTTCCTCGCTTCCTTCCCTTGTTCTAATACTCTTGTCTCCCTTTTGTGTTGTTTTGTTGCAACATTTCTCAGGAGAATTAAGTTTAGGAAATGTTTTCATGTCTTCAAAGGATAAAAGGGAAACTTTCCAAGGTGAAATTGACCCTTTATAAAGTGGTGAGAATTTTCTTCTTTCAAGCTGAGAAAGATCTGGTTTCTGTTTTGTTTGATCTAAACTTCAGTGTGCAATCACACATACGATAAAGATGTACTGTGTCAGCCACAGTAAGGCATACAAAGTCAAGCAATGCACAGGCTCCACCAGGAAAAACCTTGTGTCTGGCTGGGGAAAAGTGTGAATGCATGGAAACATCCTTGTCAGTGACCTACCTGTGATAGTAGAACTCTGTATCATTTGGGGAGTCCAGGAAGGAGATTCAAAGGAGTTAGGGGTAACTTCCACAAGTGGGGTTCAGCAAAGCCTTGCACCAATGAAATGTGGCCCCAACCACATCTTAGAATCTGCTGGACAGCTTTGGAAAAACTACAGTCTGTCTGCATCAGAATCTCCATAGGGCCACTATTAAACAGGTACAGAGTGAGGGCACTCCTTTAAATGGGGGCAGCAATTTTTCTATCTAAAGAAACAGTATGTTTTGAGAGTTACCATTTCTGAAGTGCATCCTATACAAGCAAAACTTTGTTTTATCCCTTTCTGTTCAAGATAGGACTTGGAATGTCAAAATGAATCGGACTGAATTTTTAGAAAAATCAGAGCATCTAATTATCTAATGCCTCCACATGCTGCTGGAATCTGGGAAACAGAAATAGTTCTTAGGGAAGGGGTGCATACACTCTAGGTGCATGTAAGAGGGAAAGGCATTCTCTGGGAGGATCAATGTATGTGTGGGGGACAGTGGAGGCATGAGGGGATATTGCAATGACATTGGCAATGATCCCAAACTCAGATGTGGACTCAAATCTAGAGTCTTCTTATTACTGTGTAACCCTGGACCAGTAATTTAAGTTCTCTGAGCCTAGTTTCTTTTCTTCAGAGTGAGAGAAGAAAAATAATAGCCCTTTCTTATGGGAGAAAGTATGGAGTCATATATGTTGAATGCTTAATACTGTGCTGAGCACGTAGCCAGTGCTCAGTAAGCAGTAGCTTGAATAAGCAAGGACAAGTAAGCTAAGGGACCAAGAAGAAACAGCCCAGGTGGAAAGGAGGATTTAACCAAAGTTCTCTCTGAACATTTTGAGGCTCAGAATAGCTCACAAACCTGGAGGCAGAAAACCTGGGCAAGCCATTTAACCTCTCTTAACCTGTTTGCTCATAAGGAATGGAGATTCTTCTTAAATGGAGATTTTTCTTAAAAATCAAGATATAAATCATATACAGTAGAATCCACCCTTTTAAAAGGTACAATTCAGTGTTGACAATATATTCATAGTTTTGAGATGATAATTTCTGTATATTTTTATCAGTCCAAAAGAAAACTCATGCCCATTTATGGGCATTTGGGTTGTTTCTATTTTTTGGCTATTATGAATAACACTGCTATGAGCATTCATGTACAAGTTTTGTGCAGTCATATTTTCAATTCTCTTGATTATATACCTAGGAATGGACTTGCTGGATCTTGTTATTGCCAATCATTTCTGATTATACCCATCCCAGTGGGTATGAAGAGGGTAAATGGGATTCTAATTCCTATCCTTTTGTGAGAATTATAAATCAATCATTATAAGGGAGAGCTTAGAAAACTGTAAAGTGCCTATCAAGTATGAAGTATTAGTAAGAAATAATTCTGGTTTCATAGCCTAGGTTAATCATGAATGTTGGGTTTTGTGAGTAGCAGGGAACTAAGGCAGGATTTAGAGGAAGGAAGTATTTTTAGAAAGATACACCTAGCACTCTTGAAAATCTACTATAGCTATTTGAGAAGTCAAATTGCTCTGTTTCAGATGTTTGTGTATATCAGGGTGATTAGCAAGATTCTCAAAATTATGACACTAAAACAAAAGTGGCTTCATTTTTCCAGTGTTGTTATGAAGTGAATGCTAGTTAAAATGATGCCCCAAACTTGACCCTTCATTGAATTTTCTGTTCTAGGCCCTGCCAAATGAGTCATATGAGAAGTATTTCGTTGCTTTTTATCTGTTGCACTGTGCCAGGAACAAAATGAATGCCCAATAAAAGGAAGTTTTTTCTTATCATCACTATTAGCCTGGCCAGTAAGACAATTCCCACGGTAGACCCACAGCCCTAAGTTTAGGGCCAGACTCAGAGGGAGTGATCTATTTTGACTGAAATTTATCATTTATTATTATTATATAATAATTGAGGGATAATTGACATCCAGTAAACTGCACATGTTTAAAGCGTCCAAATTGATAAGTTTTGACACATGTCTATATCCGGGAAACCATGATCAAAATAAAGATGGTCAATCTACCCATCACCTCCAAACCTTCCTTAGTAATCCCTCACTCCTACCTCTCTTCACCCCCAGTTCCCAGGTAACTACTACCTTCTTTCTGTAACTATAGATTCATTTATATGTTCTTGAATATTATGTAAACGCAATCATTCAACATGTACAATTTTTGGTCTGGCTTCTTTCAGTCAACATAATTGTTGTGAGATTCAACAGTTTATTCTTTTTATTGCTCAGTAGTAGTGTGCGCTGATTATATGACTATGCCACAGTTTATTCATTCATACATCTGTTG
This sequence comes from Acinonyx jubatus, assembly GCF_027475565.1. Classification (NCBI taxonomy): domain Eukaryota; kingdom Metazoa; phylum Chordata; class Mammalia; order Carnivora; family Felidae; genus Acinonyx; species Acinonyx jubatus. The sequence continues at coordinate 120,649,288 of NC_069389.1, forward strand.
ATGGACATCTGTACAGTTTGGGACTATTACACATAAAGCTGCTATGAACATTCATATACAAGTCCTTATGTGAACATGTGCTTTCATTTCTCTTTGATAAATATCTAGGAGTGAAACTGTGAAATCATATTTTAGATGTATGTTTTTAACTTCTTAAGCAACTGCCAAACTCTTCTCCAAGGTGCTCATGCCAGTTATGTATGAAAGGTCCAGTTCCTCCACATCCTTGCTGGCACATGGTATGGTCAGTCTTTCTGATTTTAGCCCTTTTAATACCTATGTGGTTATTATGTCATTTTGGCTTTAATGTGCATTTCCCCAGTGACCAGCGATTTTTGAGCATCTTTTTATGTGCTTATTAACCATTCATATATCGTCTTTGGTGAAGTGTCTGTTCAAATCTTTTGCCCAGTTTAAAAATTGTGCTGTTTGCTTTCTTATTATTGAGTTTTGAGGATTCTTCATATATTTGAATACAAATTCTCTACCATATATATGGTTTGCCAACATTCTCTGCCTGTCTGCTACTTCTCTTTAAAATCCCTTAACAGTGACTTTTGGAAGAGCAAAATTTTTTATTTAACTTTGGTAAAGTACAATTTATCATATAGTTCTTGTATGGATTGTACTTTAGTGTCATATCTAAACAATCTTTGCCTAACTTAAGTTCATAACTGTTTTCTCCTATAGTTTTTGTAGAAGTTCTATAGTTTTAGGTTTTATTTTTAGGTCTATCATGCATTTTGAGTTAATGTTTGTTTGCATGTGGCAGGAGCTATGGATGATCAGAGTTCTATGTTTGTTTGTATATTGATGTTCATTTTTTTCCGGCACCTTTGTTGATAAAACTATACTTGCTCCAATGAATTACACTTTTCTCAAAAATCAGTTCTTTGTATATGTATGACTTTATTTCTAGATTCTCTCTTATGTTTCATTCATCTATTTATCTACCTTTATGTCAAAACCACATTGCTTTGATTATTGTAGCTTTAAAATAAGTCAAAATCAGACACTGTTTGCCCTGCAACATTGCTATTTTTTAAAGTTGTTTTGGTCTTCTATGTTTTCATTTGAATTTTTAAATCATGTTGCCAATTTCTACAAAAAAACTAATGGGATATTGATTGGGCTTATACTAAATCTGTAGACCAATTTGAGAAGATTGGCATTGTAACAATATTGAGTTTTCTGACCAATGAACAGGGGCTATTTCTCCATTTATTTAACTCTTTTTTTAATGATCTCAGAAACATTTTATAGTTTTCAGTGCATTGGTCATTCATATATTTTGTTTAATTTTTATTTCTGTTTATCTTATTTGATGCTATTGTAAATTTTTTATTTCCATGTCCAGTTGATCATTGATAATATATGGAAATAAAATTGATTGAATTTTGTATATTGACCTTATAATCTGCAACATTGCCAAACTCATTTATTAGATTAGTAGCGTGTCATCTGTGAATAAAGGCAATTTTACTTTCTCCTTTCCAATCTGGATGCCTTGTATTTCTTTTTCCTGCCTAATTCCTGGTTAAATAGAAGTGGTGAGAGTGAGGGGCAGCTGGGTGGCTCAGTTGGTTAAGTGTCCAACTTCGGCTCAGGTCATGATCTCAAGGTTCGTGAGTTCGAGCCCCACGTCAGACTCGGTGCTGACAGCTCAGAACCTGGAGCCTACTTCAGATTCTATGTCTCCCCCTCTCTCTAGCACTCCCCTGCTCATGCTCTCTGTCTCTCTGTCTCTCAATAATAAATAAAAACGTTAAAAAAATTTAAAAAGTGGTAAGAGTGGGCATTCTTGTTCCTCATCTTAGGCAAAAACTAGTTAGTCTTTACTCATTAAGTATGATGTGGTATTTTTGTACATTGCTTTTATTGGGTTGAGAAACTTTCCTTCTATTCTGAGTTTGTTGAGTTTTGTTTTGTTTTTTAATCAGGAAAGGATGTTGCACTTTGTCAAATGCTCTTTCTGTGTCTATTGAGGTGATCATGTGTTTTTCCCTTTAATCAATTAATATGAGATATTACATTGACTGAATTTTGGATGTTAAGCCAGTGTTGAATTTTTGGGAAAAATTGCACTTGGTCATGTGGTATAATCCTTTTTATAAGTTTTGGGACTTGTTTTGCTAGAAGTATTTCTGTGCCTATATTGATAAAGGTTATTGGTCTGTATTTGTCTTTTCATGTGATTGGCTTTGAGATCAGGGTAATATTGGCCTGAGAGAATGAATTTGTAAGTGTTCCCTCTTCTATTTTTTGGAAGAGTTTGTCAAGCATTGGTGTTAATTCTTCTTTAAACATTTGGTTAGGTTCACTAGTGAAGCCATCTGGATCTTAAATTTTATCTCTGGGATATCTTTTAAGTTTTTGTTTGTTTGCTTTGTTTTTGGTTTTTGAGAGAGAGAGAGAGAGAGAGAGAGCGCATGCACATGAGCGGGGAGAGGCAGAGAGGTGGGGGGAAAGAGGATCCCAAGTAGGCTTTGCACTGTCAGCACAGAGTCTGATTCATGGTTCGAATTCATGAACCATGAGATCATGACCTGAGCTGAAATCAAAGGTAGAGTTGGTCGCTTAACCAACTGAGCCACCCAGGCACCCCTCTCTCAGATATCTTTTAACTACAAGTTCAATTTTATTGACATGTTAAAGGCTATTTGGGTTATGTATTTGTTCTCTTTTTTATTCCTCGTTTCCTCTTTCTACCTCTCCTTACCCTTTTCCTCCTTCTTTTACTTGCTATTACTGGCTTATTATAAAGAATACAGCTCAGAAAGAAACAAAAGGGGAGATGCAGTAAGGTAAAGTATGGAGGAAGGGACACATGCCCTTCCAAAACATGCCATCCTCCTAGAACTTTGATGTGTTGGCCAACCTGGAAGCTCTTCAAACAGCTTAGTTTAGGGGTTTTTGTGGAGGCTTAATTGCATAGGCATGATTGATTAAATCATTGGTTATTGGTGGCTTTCTCAATCTTCAGCCAGTCACTCCTTCCCAAAAGTTGAGGGTGAGGGTAAAAGTTCCAGTCCTCTAGTCACATAGTTGGTTACTCAGCCAACCATCCTCCTTTCTGAAACTACCTGGGAGCCCACTAGTGTAAAGTTAGGTGTAGTATTTTTTCTTGAGTGAGCTTTGGTAGTTTGTATCTTTCAGAGTATCCATTTTATGAAAGTTGTCACATTTATTGGTGTATATTGTTCAGACTATTTTCTTATCTTCTTATCTGTAGACTCTGTTGTGATGTCATCTTTCTATTCCTGATATTGGTTATTTTTGTCTTTTCTCCTTTTATTCTCATTTGGCTAGACAAATTGTTAATTTTATTGTCCTTCTCAAAGAATCCCCTTTTGGTTTCGTTTTTCTCTATTGTTTTTCTCTTCTCTACTTCATTGATATTGTTTTAGTCTTTATTATTTTCTTTCATCTACTTTATTTGGATTTAATGTGCTTTTCTTTTTGTAGATTTCTTTTTTTAATGTTTATTTTAGAGAGAGCGAGAGAGCACAAGAAAGAGAGAGTGGGAGAGGGACAGAGATAGAGGGGGACAGAAGATCCAAAGCTGACAGTGGAGAGCCGGATACAGGGCTGGAACTCATGAACTGTGAGATAATGACCTGAGCAGAAGTCAAACACCTAACTGACGGAGCCACCCAGACACCCCATCTTTCTGTATATTCTTAAAAAACAAGCTGAGGTCACTGATTTGAGACATTTCTTCCCTTCAATATAGGCATTTAGTAATGTAAATTTCCCTATCAGTACTACTTTGGCAGTATTACATAAATTCTGTTATGTTGTGTTTTCATTTTAATTCTGCTTAAAATATATTGTAATTTCCCCTTGACTTCTTTGTCCCATGAGTTACTTATAGGCATATTATTTACTTTCCAAATATTTGGGGATTATCCAGACATATTTTTCTTATTGATTTCAAATTTAATTCTATTGTGGCCAGAAAATAAACTTCACATGATTTGAAACCTTCTGAATTTATTGAGACTTGCTTTATGACCAGAATATTATATCCATGTTGGTAAATGTCCCATGTGGACTTGAAGAGAATGTGAAGTCTGATGTTATTTAAATTAGTCTATAATGTCATTAGGTTAATTTAACTGATAGCTTGGTTCAAATTTTCTCTATCTTTACTGGTTTTCTGTCTACTTGTTTTTTCATTTATTGAGAGAATATTGAAATCTCTGACTATGATTGTGGACTTGTCTGTTTCTCCTTGCAGTTCCATCAGTTTTTGTTCCATGTAATTTGAAGGTCTTCTATGGGTAGCTAAATGTTCAGGACTTTTTGTTCTCTTGATTAATTGACTTTATTATTATTAAATGACTTCTTTCACTTTGATAATATATTTTCCTCTGAAATCTCTTTTGTCTGATATTAATAGAGCCACTCTGGCCCATGGTTAACTCCATAATCTCTTTCCTACAGGGACAAAACCCAAATGAGAGACTGTCCACCTAAGATGGTAAACGAATTAAAAGTGATCACAAGTTGTCTCCACCTAGAAGCTGGAAGCTCATTACAGTTGTTCATAAGAAAGAATTCCACGTAAGTTCTATTTCTCCAGAAGGGTACAGGAGAAGGAAAGGAGTTAGGATGCTAAGAATGCCAGCAGTAAAATAAAATAATAAAAATGTCTTGTTGGTAAGGATCATGTTGAGAAGAGCTTTTTACAGAAGGAAGGCACACATGCCTCTGGTTAAATCAAGCCCCTTCCTAGATGCATTCCTCAGTTTTAGGTTGTAGTTTTTTGCATGCAAACACCCATTAAAACTTGCAGCATCTGTGTATCTCTGCCTCATCCCCCATACACTATTAAAACTTAACCCTGAGTAGTACACCTACTGAGATAAGCAAGACTCCTAGATTTGAAACAAGACCCTAGGATCCCCAACAGAGCAAGTTTATTCAGTGAAGTCTTGATAGCCTGAAGACAGTGATTTCAGATTGGAAAAAGGAAAACTTAGGAGAGATATGTGGTCACTGGTAAAAGGATGTGGGATAAAAAATCATACCTAGTAGTAGGCAAGAGTTGAATGATCTTTGGGGTGCCTGGATGGCTCACTCGGTTAAGCGTCTGACTTCGGTTCAGGTCATGATCTCGAGGCTTGTTATTTTGAGCCCCAAGTCGGGCTCTGTGCTGACAGCTCACAGCCTGGAGTCTGCTTCAGATTCTGTGTTTCCCTCTTTCTCTACCCCTTCCTCCCCCCCCCACCACGTTGCTCTCCGACAAATAAATAATAAAAACATTAAAAAAAAGAATTGAATGATCTTCAAGGTATGTGGAGGAGTTTGTAGGAGGGAAATGAAATCATTTACATCTCTGCATAGACTTAAATATGGTCACATTATCATGGATGGATTGAAGGTAAAACAAAAAAATACAATTTGGTGTTGGGGGGGGCACCTGGCTATCTCGGAAGAGGATGCAACTCTTGATCTTGGGGTTTGAGTTCGAGCCCTATGTTGGGTGTAGGTATTACTTAAATAAAAGTAAATAAAACTTAAAAAAAAAACAACTTGGCAATGGTGAAGGGTGGGATAGAACATAATGCATCACTGAATAGGGTGGCTGTGGGAAAAAGTTTGGAGGAGACACCCTACTTGCCATATGACCCACCAAAATTGACATACAAAGATGAGGAAGGTGACAGGTCAGTTTGGAAGACTCTTAAAGGGTGCTAAGAAAATTCCCCCTTTCTGCCACCCCAGCATCTTGGCCTTTCCAGCATGTTCCCTCCTCACAGTTTTGTCAGCATGGTATTCTGTGATGTCTAAGCCTCTGGCACCACCATTGGCTAGAGGGGAGCCTTGTAGATGAAACAAAGCTGAAGAGTGTGGCCCCTCATTATCCTATGAAAAGTCATATATAGGCAGGTCATGAGGCTTGGCATAAAACCACTGGGAATTTTTGGCATGGGGAAGGTGACCTGTGAACCACAAGCTCCTAGTAGAGTTATAGAACAACTGACTCTAAGCATCAAAGGGAGGAAAAAGAGGACCACCTGTAAACCCATGTCCAGAGGCAGTGGCAAAGTGAGATGACTCCACCCAAGATCCTCCTCATCTCCGTTTATTCCCTGCCCCCTAGACTCCTTCCCTGCCCTTGCCTGGCACACACACCCTCCTCAACCTCTCCCTTCTGAAGCCCCCACTCTCTTCCACCCTTCATCTTCTTCCCCCTAAATTAATGCCCCTCTGTGCTCATCCTATTGTCTTTGCAGATGGTCAAGATAACTATGAATGTTAAAAGACACTTTCATGGAAGTTTAAGAAACAAAACCTCTCCCAAAGTTCTCATTCCTTTATTTAGCCATTATCACAGGCTGAATGAAAAGTTGAATCAAAATGAGCCCGAGCAAGACCAAGAGAGAGTAGAGAAACTTACCACTTCAAGTGATGACCAGGGCAGCCAGAACTTTAGAGTGGGGCCAGAGACTTCAAATATCTGTGAATTTTCCAAGGTCTAGTCACTAAGAAATGGCCCACTATGTAGAGACCAAGCCATGCACAAACAGGGTACATGCATAGTGATGAGTAAGAACCTGTTGTGAACATTTGCATGTGTGTCTCTGTGAGTTCTCTGATGGTAGAGAAGGACAAAGGGAAGAGGCAGGTGTGTGAGAAGGGACAGAGATGGGGTTCTATAGGGCTGAGGGTTAGACCAGAAAGCCCACAATTAGCCAGACATTGGGAATAAGGACTAGATAAGGTCTGCGCACTGGAGACAAATTTCACAATACTATCCCACAGGGAAGGAGGAAAATTTCTGTTTTTGCATGTGTTTGCAGGGAGTTAGGGGACAGAAACATCAGGGTGAAGATCGCAGGAACCTATATTGGGTGAAGTGTGTCACCCCCCTCAAAAGGCAGACAGTACATAAAATACATTACCTCTAGGCCACCTGCCTCATAGTGTTGTTTTTTGCATCTTGCCCTATGCTATAAGAAACTAAAGACCCCCAAAAGAGCGAAAAATCTCACCCTACTAAAAGTCAATAGCAACACCCTCAAGGACTGAAATAATAGTGTTTGGAGGTTACATACCCAACACTGATTAGGGTACTTTCTTGTTAAGAAAACTTGGGATTAAACAGTTGGCTACCAAATGTGAGGGAGGACAGTAGGAGTGGTTCACCCCTAAGGCAGGCAATAAAGGAGAGCACTGTTTGCAGTCATTTTTTCATTAAATTTTAAATTTTGAGATAATTATAGATTAGTATGCAATTATAATTTTGAGATAATTGTAGATTAACATGCAATTATAAGAAATAATACAGATAGATCTCATGTACACTACCCAATTTTCCACAATGGTAACATCTTCCTTCTAAAACTATAAACCAAGATATTAACATTGATACAGTCAAGATACACAACATTTCCATCATGAAATGAAACCTCATTTGTTGCCCTTTTATAGACATATTCACTTTCTTTGTGGGGATTCATAGACTGTATCCCCTTAAAATTCATATATTGAAGCGTTTATCCCCAATGTGATGGTATTTGGAGGTGGGGGGCTTTGGGAAGTGATTAGGTTTGGATGAGGTCATGGGGTGTGGCCCCCATGATGGGATTGGTGCTTTTATAAGAGGATAAAGAAACCTGAGTTTGCTCTCTCTGCCATGTAAGAATGCAGGAAGAATGCATCTGTCTGTAAACCAGAAGAGGGCCCTCACCATGAACCAAAATGATGGGCACCTTAATCTTGGACTTGCCAGCCTCCAAAACTATGATCAAGAACTTTCTGTTAAGCCATCCAGTCTATAGCTAACAAAGCCATCAGTACTTTGTTATAGCACATTGAGCTAATATTTATCTCTCATACCCACCTCCTCCCCATGGCAACTACTAATCTGTTCCCATTTTTATAATTTCATCTTTTCAAGAATGTTATATAAATTGAATAATACAGTCTGTAAGATTTTGAGATTTTTTTTCACTTAGCATAATTATCTGAACATTCATCCCAGTTGTTGTGTGTATCAACAATTCACTTTTTATCACTGAGTGGTGTTCCTTGACATGAATGTACTATACTGCGGCCAGTGCTAGGATAAGAAAACTTGAACTGTAATTGATGAATTGCTGGAGGTTTGGGGTGGACAACTCTGAATTAAAAACTATTGGGAGACCCAGTCATAGGATAAGGGGCAAAATAATGTGAGATCCACCTCCAGGACCTCAACCAGGTTTCACAGTAAATATTAGAGAAAAAAATCCCTTGGGCTTCTGGCAGAGGAAGGGAAAAAGGAACCATTTTGAAATAGATCAGAGCACTCTGTTCTTTGTAACAAGGCCTGCCTTCAGGAGAATCCAGTTAACCAGAGCCTAACCTGCTGGGGTATCATCGCAGCTTAACTGACCAGTGGGAAGAGAAATACCCAACTCGAGTCAGCTCTAGCTTTCCACATGGGAGAAGGGGTATACTCAACTCCAGCCCACTCTAGTCATCCTGTTCCACCTAAGGGGTGATAAATGAGAAACACTTGTGAAATTCACAATTCAGAGATACAGGCTCCCTAAAAGAGTGAGACATAATCATAGGACAGTAGAACATATCATCCCAGACCTTACCACACATTACTAAAGGCTTACTTACAGCAGTTCCTTTTACACAGTACATCGTGTTTGGCTATCAAGAAAATATTACAAGGCATAATAAAAAGCAAAAAACACAATTGGAAGAGAGAGAGTAAGCATTAGGAGCAGACATGGTAAGGATGTTGGAATTATCAGATCAGGAATTTAAAACAACTGTGATTAATATGATAAGGGCTCTCATGGATAAAGTAGACAGCATGCTGGTGAAGGTGTGGAGCAAGAGGGATTTTCATTCATTGCAGGTGGGAATGTAAAATGGTACAGCCACTTTGGAAGACAGCTTGGCGACTTCTTACAAACTAAATATATTCTTACCATATGATCCACCAGTCATACTTGTTGGTATTTACCCAAGTGAGTTGAAAACTTATCTCCACACAAAAACCTGTAGCCAGATGTTTATACTAGCTTTATTCATAATTGTCGAAACTTGGAAGCAATCAAGAAGTCGTTCACTAGATGAATGGATAAACTGTCATATATCCAGACAATGGAATATTATTGAGATTAAAAAAAAAAGAGCTATCAGTTCATGAAAAGCCATGGAGAAAGCTTCAATACATATTACTAAGTGAAAGAAGCCAATCTGAAAGTTCTACACACTGTATGATTCAAACTTCAGTTGACCCTTGAATAGCACAAGTTTGAACTGTATGGGTCCACTTATATGCTGATTTTTTTCTATAAATACAGTACAGTACTATAAATGTATTTTTTTATTTTCTAAATATTTTCTTTTCTCTAGCTTTATTATAAGACTAGAATATATTATACATATAACATACAAAATGTGTGTTAGTAAACTGTTTATCAGTTATGCTTCTGGTCAATAGTAGGCTATTTGTAGTTAAATTTTGGGGGAATCAAAACTTATACATGGATTTTTGACTGCATGGGATATCCATCCCCCTAAACTTCACATTGTTTAAGTGTCAACTGTATATGACATTTTGGAAAAAGTAAAAGTATGGAAACAATAAAAATCAGTGGTTGCCAACAATTGGGGAGGGAGAGATGAATAGGTTGAGCATAGAGGATTTTCAGGGCAGTGAAAATACTTTGCATGATACTGTAATAGTGATTATATATTTGTCCAAACCTATAGAATGTACAACACCAAGAGTGAACCCTAATGTAAAATATGGGTGTTAAATGATTATTATGTGTTAATGTAGGTTTATCAACTGTAAAAAATGTCTTACTCTGGTAAGGGATGCTGAAAATGGGTGAGGGAGGCTATGCACGTATGGGGGCAGGAGTATATGAGAAATCCCTGTACCTTCCTCTTTTGCTATAAACTTTCAACTGCTTTTAAAAAAGTCTTAAAAATATATAAAGTGATACAGCCAAAAATCAAATATGTAAATTAAAATGGAATATTTAAAATATTCAAGTAATAAGAAGTCAAGAAAGGAAGAACAAGGAATAAGAGCACAGAAGCAACAAACAAAACTGATACAGTGGAAGACCTAAATCCAACCATATTAGTAAGTACATTAAATATAAAAGATATATACACATCAATTAAAACAGCAAAATTGTCGGGGAGCCTGGGTGGTTCAATCAGTTAAGCATCAGACTCTTGACCTCAGTTCAGGTCTTGATCCCAGGGTTGTGAGTTTAAGCCCTACATTGGACTACGTGGAAGGCATGAAGCCTATTTAAAAAAGAAAAAGAAAAAGAAAAATTGTCAAATTAAATAACAAAAATAAGACCCAACTATATGCATCCTACAATAAACCCATTTTATTTTTTTCCTTTTCTTACGTGTGTGTGTTATGCCGTTAAACTTTAACTTGATTTTATTTATTTATTATTTTAAATTGAAGCATAGTTGATATATTAAGTTACATTTGTTTTAGGTGTATAACATAGTGATCCTACAGTAAGCCCACTTTAAATATAATGATATATTTATATAATTTACAAGTAAAAGAATTGATAAAGATGTAACGGGTAAACATCAATGAAATTAAGGAAGCATGTGTATATTATTATCAAGAAGGAAACTTCAGAACAAAGCAATTGCCTAGGTTAAAAGGGATATTACATAGTGATTAAATAGTCTATCTGCTTAAAATATATAACAACCCTAAATGTGTATGCACTTCATAACAGAGTTCCAAAACACATTAAGCAAAAACAGGAATTAAAGGAAACAGAAAATCCACAAATATTTTTGGAGAATGCAACACTCCTCTCCCAGTAATGAGTAGAACAAGTAGAGAATCAGAAATTGTATGTCAGAGATGAACAACCTATCAGCCAACTTGACCTAATTGATATTCCTAGAGCAATCCACCCCAAGCAGTAGATTACAAATTCTTTTCATGGGCATATGGACCATTCTCTAGAATATGTAACATCATAGGCCATATAATAAACTTTAAAATATTTATAAAAATTGAAATCATACAAAATATGCTCTCTGACAATATCAGAATTAAACTAGAAATCATTAAGAGAAATATACCTGGGAAATTCTTTAATATTTGGAAATTAATAACATTTCTAAATAATCTATGTATCAAAGATTATAATTCAAGGAAAAGTAGAAAATATTGAGTGAAAATGTAAATGACATAATCAAAATTTGTGGAATATAGCTAACATAGTTTTTTGGGGGAAGTTTATAATATTAAAGCTTACATTAGAAAAGAAGAAAAATCTCAAATCAATGACATAAGCTCCTACATTATGAAGCTACAAGCATAATAGCACAGTAAATTCAAAGCAAGAAGATGCAAAAGTAAGGAAATAATAAAGATGAAAGCAGAAATCAATGAAATTGAAAACAGAAAATAGGCTAAATCAATGAAACCAAATACTTGTTCTTTTTTTTTCCAAGTTTTTATTTAAATTCCAGTTAACATACAGTATAATATTAACTTCAGGTGTAGAATTTAGTGATTCAGTGCTTCCAGACAACACTTGGTACTCATCATGATAAGTGCCCTCCTTAATACCCATTACCTATTTCAACAAGACAAAATACCATGTAATTTCACTCATGGAATATAAGGAAGCTTGTTCTTTATAAAAATAAATAAAACTGATAAGCCTCTAGCCAGATAGACCACGAAAAGGAGAGAGAAGACACAAATTACCAATATCTGTCATGCAAGAAAGGATATCAGTACGGATATTAAAAGGATGATTAATTAATAACATGGACAACCCTATGCCAGTAAATTTGACATATTAGGCAAAATGGACAAATTCCCTAACAAAAAGTCACTTAAGAAATAGATAACCTGAAAAGTTGTATTTATATTAAAGGAATTGAATTCATAGTTAAAAACCTTCCATTAAAAAAAAAACCAAAACACAAAACTTCAGTCCAGATGGTTTCTGGTGAATTGTCCTAAATATCTAAAGGAGGAATAATACTCATTCCATTACAAAAACTCTCCATAAAATAGAAGAGGTGGAAATACTTCCAAATTCATTTTTTGAAGCCAGCATTAACATGATTACCAAAACCAAAGGCATTACAATAAAGGAAAACTACAGACCAGTATCCTTCACGAATATAAATGTGAAAGTTCTCACCACAATATTAGCAAATTGAACTCAACAATATATAAAAAATAATGCATCATGACCAAGTGGAATTTATCCCAGAAATGCAAGCCTGGTTCAACATGCAAAAAAAAAAAAATTAATTAAAAAAATAAATAAAAGTAAAAAAATAAATAAAACTAAAAATGAAAACCACACAATCATATCAACTGATGCAGAAAAAGCATTTGATGAAACTCAGTATCCATTTATGATAAAAACACTGTGCAAACCACAAATAAAAGGTAAACCCGATAAAAATGATAACCTGATAAATAGCATCTATGAAAATTATTAAGCTAACATAATTCCTAATGGTGGAAAATTGAATTCTTTCTCTTTAGGTCAAGCACAAGCCAAGGGTGCTGCTTTAACCAATACTATTCAACATCATCCTTGGAATCCTAGCAATTGCAATAGGAGAGGAGCAAAGAAATAAAACACACCCACATTGGAAAGGAGGAAATAGAATTATCTCTATTAGCAAACAGCATTACTGTCTAACTAGAAAAATATAATGAAATCTCAAAAAGCTCTTAAAAGTACCTAGGGAGTTTAGCAAAGTCACATTGTAGAAGTCAATAGACAAAAATTAATTGTATTCTATATTGTCAGTGAATATTTGGAAATTGAAATTTTTTACAGCTTTAATGGGGTATAATGGATATACAAAAATCCTGCACATGTTTAATACATATAATCTGATGTATGTGGACATATGCATTCACCCATGATGCCATCACTATAATCAGAGTAGTAGATATTTCTGCACCTCCCAAAGTTTCCTTATGTCCCTTTGTTTTGGTTTCTGTTTTTGTTTTATTTTGTGATAAGAATATTTAAAATGGTGTCAACCTTTTAACAAATTTTTAAGTGTGTAATACAGTATTGCTAACTATAGGTACTATGCTGTACAGCAAATCTCTAGAACTTATTCATCTTACGTAATTGAAACTTTATACCTATTGAACCCCATTTCCCCTTCCCCCAGCTTCTGGCAACCACCATTGTACTTTCTGCTTCTGTGAGTTTGACTATTTTAGACACTTCATATAAGTGGAATCATGCAGTATTTGTCCTACTGTGAGTGGCTTATTTCACCTAGCATAATGTAGAAAGTATTTACAGTAGCTCAAAATATGGAATATTATATGTAAACCTAGAAAATTATGTGCATGTCCTGTATGCTGAAAACTACAAAATATTGGTGAAAAAAATAAGATCTAAATAAATGGAAAGACATACTGTGTTCATTAATTGGAAACATTACTAAGATGTCAATTCTCTACCAATAGATCTATGGGCATAGTCCCCATCAAAATCCTGGAAGGTTTTTGTAGATATCAACAAACTTATTCTAAAATTTATATGGTAGACCATAAGAAGTAGAATAGGAAAAATTTTGGAAAAGAACAGTTAGAGGACTCACACTACCTTATTTTAAGACTTCGTATAGAGCTTAAATAAACAAATCAGTATGATCTTGATAGAAGGATAGACACATAGATCAATGGGAAAAAATTGAGAACCTAGAAATAGACCCACACATATCTAGCCAACTGAGTTTTAACAACATTGCAATGGCAATTCAAAGGAGAAAAAATAGCCTTTTCAACAAATGCTGCATGAAACTTTTCACATCCATATGCAAAACAATTGGAACGAATTTACATATACCTCAAATCTTAAACATAAATCACTCAGAATGGATTATAGACCTTAATGGAAAATTTTAAACTATAAAAATTTTAGATGAAAACAGGAAAAATCTTTGTGACCTTAGGTTAGAGAAATAGGTTTTAGATACAATACTGAAAGTATGACTATAAAAAGAAAAAATAACAAATTGGACTTTATATAAATAAAAAATATTCCCTCTGCAAAAGACATCATTAAAAGGATAAAAATATAAGACATAGACTGGGAGAAAATACTTGCTAATCACATATCTGACAAAGGAATTTATCTAGAATATACCAACAAATCTCAAAACCCAAAAATAAGACCAAACAGTCCAATTAGAAGAATGGGGGCACCTGGGTGGCTCAGTCGGGTTGAGCATCTGACTTCGGCTCAAGTCATGATCTCAGGGCTTGTGAGGTCAAGCCCCGCATCAGGTTTGCTTCTGTCAGCACAGAGTCTGCTCCAGATCTTCTGTCCACCTCTCTCTGCCCCTTCCCTACTTGTGCTTTCTCTCTCAAAAATAAATAAATCTTAAAAAAATGTAGAGGATATTTGAACATATATTTCACCAAAGAAGATATATGGGTGTATCAAAGAAGATACATGGAAGATACATCTTTATGCAGATAAATATGCATATGAAAATATGATCAGCATCATTATTTGGTTTGGAAATGCAGTTTAAAACCACAATGAGAACCACTACACATCTGTTAGAATGACTAACATTCAAAAATATGTAAAAAAGAAAAAATGGACAAACCAAGTGCTGGTGAGGTTGTAAAGCTACTAGAAGCCTCATACAATGCTGGTGGGAATGCAAAATGGTACTGCCATGTTGGAAGACAGTTTGGAAGGTTTTTTTTTTTAAAGTTAAACATACACTTCTCATATGACCTAGCGATTTTACTCGTAGGTATTTATCCAAGTGAAATGAAAACACATGTTCACACACAAAAAATTGTATATGTATGTTCATGGCAGCTTTATTCATAATGTTAAACAAAAACTGGAAATAACCCAAACTGGGAAATGGATAAACTATGACACATCCATCCAATGGAATACTACTCAGTAATGAAAAGAACTGATACACACAACATGGATGAATCTCAGATGCATTATGCTAAGTGAAAGAAGCCTATCTGAAAAGGTTAAATACTCTGATTTCATTCCTATGACAACCTGTAAATGTTATGTGTGTGGGGCAGAGGATGTTTAACTACAAAGGGGTAGCATGTGAGAACTTTTGGAGGGGGTTAGATATGGAATTGTTCTGTGTCATTGTTATGGCAGTGGTTGTATGACTCTGAGGTAGTCTTTTCCAAATTCATCAACTGTATACCAGAAGAGTGATTTTTTTCTTAATGTAAATAAAAATAAGGTTAAATTAAAAAATATACGTGTGGGGGGAAGCCCTCTGGCTGGTTTTTGGATAAAAGTATATGAGAGAGCAAGGGCAGATGTGAGTAAACCAGTTAAGAAGTTACCTCACTTATGCACATGAGAGATAATGGTGGACTGGACCAGGGCAGGAACAGAGGAATTGGATCAGAGTGGATAGAAATGGTAACTAATGAGGAGGTAGACTAAATAGTGAATGGTGATTGATTAATTGTGTGGCAGAGGAAGTAGGATGAGTCTAGAATTACTCCTAGGTTTCTAGTTTGCTAATAAGCTTCAGTGTTGCAATTTGTAGAATATAAAACCGAAGAAGAGGGCCAAGAGTTGGAAGAAAGATGACATGTTTATTTCGGGACACAGCACATTGTGGAACAAATTGTGCCTGTTGGATTTTCAAGTTTGGTGCTCAGGGGGAAAGGTCTGGGCTACAGATCAATATTTGGGAGCCCATCAGCTTGGAAGTGTTTCATCAACATATGAAACATGTTCCTGATCTTTTTTAGTCACTTATTCAACAGTTGACCTTTCCCTCCTTTTGAAGCTCTCTGGTATCTTAACTTCTGTGACAATGCACCATCATGATTCTTCTCACATTTGTGTGCAGTTTTCCCCAGGCTTCTTTGTGGACTACTCTTGCTCCATCTGGTGAATATTTCTCAAGAACCCTACTATGTTCAGGTTGTCATACCAGGTATTGAATTCTCTGCCCTGAAGGAGTTTATAGTCTAGCGAATTCTTCCTTGGCCTGCCCTTTAAATAATAGCATTTCCAGATTTCTGCCTACTGGTCTTCCTGGGCACTTTGTTTTGGCCTCTAGGTGGCCCCAGAGCATCTAAGATGGATGGGAAGGGGCTTGAATAATAAATCTATAAACACTCACAGGGTCCTCAGTAGTCTAGGCCTCAGTCAAGTACATTCAAAGCAGGCTCAAAAGGAAGTTGTTCTTGGCCTTTATGATCTTGTCTGTGTTCACACTCCAGATCATCTCTCTCCAATTTCCCCTTCGTTCATTCCCCTCTGTCCACATGAATCTTTTTACTCTTCCTCTAATGTACCAAGCTCAGTCCTGTCTTAGGGTCTTCATTCATGTGGTTCCATTTGCTTAGTACACCCTCACCTGTGCTACCCAACCGTCCTCAACCAAATCTTTGGGTTAGTCCTACTCCATCCTTTAGGTTTCAAATTGTTAAATATGCTTTTGTCAAGGAGGCTTTCTCTTACTTTCCCAAACTGAATGAGGTCCCCTTTTTATTCTGTTTCATAGCACCCTATACTCTTCTTTCATAGCACCTATTACCATTTGTGATTTTTCTGTTCAATAGATCTCTCCACTAGACTATAAGCCTTAGGAAATCAACAACTTTGTTTGGTTTTGTGCTCTGCTGTATTCCCAGTGCCTGGAACATACTATAGGCTCAATATATATTTATTGAGTGAATAAATAAATAAATGGCTACCTGGAAGTTTGGGCAAAAATGTCATTCCTGGAGGTACATAATCCAAGAGGAACCATTTGTATTTACCCCTACATTACCCAGATAGTCTAGCTACTCAAGGTTCTTGCGGTTCCATTTCAGCCAGAAGACAGATCACAGAAAGTCTCTGAGCTTTGGCCCAGAGGTCAGAAATCCTAAGTTCTTCTTCTGGCTTTTCTACTTACTAGTTTTGTGGTCTTAAACAAGACTTGTGCCCCCTGGACCTCAGTTTCTTCATCTGATAAATGGGAACAGTAATTTTTATCCTGCCTACCTCATAGTACTGTGGTGATAATTAAGTGAGACAAGATATCCTATGGCACTTTATAAACAATGATGCACTGTGCATGCATAAAGAATGGCTATCACAATGTCCCATCCGAATTGTTGCTGTTATTGTCATCAAAGATTTCCTCAGGACTCCTCAACATCAATGTTTTGAGACTCTGGAGTGAGTTGGTTGCTTCCCATTCAGCCAAAAAGAGGTGCTCATTAGAGAAAGCACATGTACCAGCCCGATCCAACTTTCTGGAGTAGATTCCACTTGTTTTCTTTCCTGAAAAGCTAGATGATAGCATTTTGGCAGAGGATGGGAAAATATGAAGTCATGGCTCATTCTTTCAATGGTAGTGTGCTTATAATGGACCCAGGGATGGCCCAGATGGACTAACAGCTTATGCTTGATACACAGAAAGTTTGCAATAGTCAAATTACAAGGATGAATCATGTCTCAAGCAGAGAAAATGTTTATTTGTTACACAGAACAGACTTCAAGGACCATCCAATCCAGGAAGGGCTGCATTCAACCATCCCACACAGTAAAGAGAGATTGGCAACTCATGTTTAAGGAGACAAAAGTAAGAGAACACATAGTACTTTGATTTTTTTTTAATGTTTATTTTACTTATTTTGAGAGAGAAAGAGCCAGCGCACATGAGTGGGGAGGGTGAGAGAGAGAGAGGGAGAGAGAGAATCCCAAGCAGGCTCCACACTGTCAGTGCAGAGCCCAATGTGGAGCTTGAACTCACACACCATGAGATCATGACCTGAGCTGAAATCAAGAGTTGGATGCTTAACTGACTGAACCACCCAGGCTTCCCTAGCACTTTTAGAGAAATCAAAGCTCCCTCACCCAGACACAATCTGTCCCCTGGACCTGAGGAATTTTTAGATGGAGTAACAAACACACTATCTGTAAAGCAGCACCTGTTTGGCTTGTGGTGGGCATTTAGATATTTGTTGAACAAGAAACAAATTTCTTTGCAGAATCATGAAGAATGAGACTTGAATGAGGCAAAAGCCACTCTGATTTTTCCATAAACAGAAAGAGGCAAATTCCAGACAGTAAAGACTGGGTGATTTTATTTTATTTAAAAAAAATTTTTTAATGTTTATTTACTTAAAAAAATAATGTTTTTAAAAAATTTATTCTTGAGAGAGAGAGAGAGACAGAGCATGAGCAGGGGAGGGGCAGAGTGAGAGAGGGACACAGAATCCAAAACAGGCTCCAGGCTCTGAGCTGTCATTACAGAGCCTGATGTGGGGCTTGAACTCATGAGCCATGAGATCATGACCTGAGCCGAAGTCAGACACTTAACCGACTGAGCCAACCAGGTGCCCCAAGACTGGGTTATTTTAAAGGTTGGTTCCTTAAGTGAGCTGATTTAAAATTGCTGTCAGACTGGAGAAAAAATTTTAATGATATGTGCCATAGGACTATCCCTGACATTGTTCTAGTCACTATTTCTATCAATACCATAGGAGAAGACTTCAAGCCATTTGAAGGTTTTCTGCCTGCCCTCATGGAAATAGGCCTGACCTCCTCTGAAGAGATGTTCACTTCTGCAAAAGGGTCTGGGTAGTCTCATAAAGGCTTAAATAAAGGATAAAGAGCATTCAAATAAGCAGAGCTGTGCACAAGAGCACCAACACTGTGAGCAGGTGAGGTGATGCAGGATGCTTGAGGATAAGAGAGCAGACTGGTTGGGCTGAAATGGAGACCTCCATGTTGGGAAGAAGAATTGAAGGTGATAAGATTGGTAGGATGGTGTGCAGGGGCCAGATCAGGAAAGCCCTGCCAGGTTGGCTAAGAAGTTTGGATTTTATGATTCTGCAAATGTGCAACAATTCATTCACTTATTCATTCACTCAGCATACATTTATAGACTACTTTCTCCTTAACCCTGCAGCTACTTTTTTTTGGTAACATTTATTTATTATTGAGAGATAGAGACAGAGCACGAGCATGGAAGGGGCAGAGAGAAGGGGAGACACAGAATCTGAAACAGGCTCCAGTCTCTGAGCTGTCAGCACAGAGCCCGACGTGGGGCTCGAAGCCACAAATCGCGAGATCATGACCTGAGCCGAAGTTGGACACTTAACCAACTGAGCCACCTAGATGTCCTAACCCTGCAGCTACTTCTTGTAGCCATGCAGATGAGGAAGATCGGATCCCTGCTTTCAAGATACTCACTGTCTTACAAGGCAATCCAACTCATCAATGAGCAGCCGACTAAAACAATGTGCCAGAGAACAGGGAGGAGAGGGTGTCAGGAGAGTCATGGTGCAGTTGCTGGGGCAGGAGTGAGAGTGGGGGTTGAGAGTGCAGTCAGATGTGTTCTTTAGGTGAGCAGTTCCAAATTGGCCTCTCATTGACCAGTACTTGCTGTGTGAATATGTATCACTGAACAATGTGAAGAGTTTTGCATAAGTAAAATGTATTCAAAATGTTTTACTGTAAGATTTTTAATTTTTACTATTTTTTTTATAAGAAATGCCCATCTTAGGGGTGCCTGGGTGGGTCAGGCTGTTAAGCTTCCGACTTTGGCTCAAGTCATGATCTCACAGTTTGTGAGTTTGAGCCCCACGTGGGGCTCTGCTGACAGCTCAGAGCCTGGAGCCTGCTTCAGATTCTGTGTCTCTCTCTCTCTGTCTGCCCCTCCCCTGCTCACTCTCTGTCTCCCACTCAAGAATAAATAAACATTAAAAAAATTAAAAAAAAAAGAAATACCCATCCTATTTTTGAAACAGTGGTGATTAAGTAGATGGTAACTGGACCTCCTTCCTTGGCAAGAAGTTTCATCTCACATCACTCCCTCCCCAGCTGGCTAGTTATGCCCAGTGGCACCTTCTGGAGTGTGGCAGATGCCATCTTAGAAAGTATATGGGCAGGAGCAGCAAGAAGAATGGAAGTGAAGGGCAGAGAGCCTAGATAAAGATGGAAGGGAAGGAAACAAAATTTAAACAGGAATCAGGTTGACAGGAACAAGCTTGGGAATCTCCTGGCACTTGCCTCCATGATGCATACAGCCAAATAGAGTACACAGAGCTAGACAAGCCAGAGAGGACCCAGCACAAGAAAGAGGTTTCATTTAAAATGGAAGGGATTATTAATCTGGATATCGAAAGGAATGTCAGGCTGAAGAAGCAATTTACAGAATGGTGACATGAATACCTCTGTGTTCCCTCTTCCCAGTGAAACAACCATAAATGGTGAATGTTACTGAAGAATGCAACTATTTTAAGTCTCTGGAAATTCAGGGTACCTGCCTGGCTCAGTTGGTAGAGCATGTGACTCGATCTTGAGGTTGTAGGTTTGAGCTCCACCTTGGGTGTAGAGATTACTAACAAAATAAAATCTTAAAAAATAGTTTAAAGTCTCTGGAAATTCAGGGATGTCGGGGTGGCTCAGTCGGTTAAGTGTTGGATTCTTGATTTCAGCTCAGGTCATAATCTCACGGTTCATGAGTTCGAACCTGCATCGGGCTCTGTGCTGACAGTCCAGAGCCTGCTTGGGATTCTCTTTCTCCCCCTCTCTCTGCCCTCTCCCTCTCTCTATTTCTCAAAAATAAATAAAACATTTTTAAAAAGTCTCTGGAAATTCAGAAAGTATTCAGCAAATGGGGAAACATGTATTTAAAATAATCTACTAAATTGCAGTAGAAACAGTGACTCACTCCCTTATCCACCCCTAAACTCATCATGTTGGAAACTCAACTCCTCCCAGCTGCAGCTCAGGACCACTCAAGACCAAAGGATCACTATAAATCAGCCCTAGACTGATTTCTCCCCAGGAAAGGCAGGCTACCATCATTCTGCCTCTGTTCCAGCTGCATGTTGGAGAGATTTGGAACTCAGAGAAGGGGCAGGGAAAACTATTAAAAGAAGTTGGGTTTTTGAAAAAATCAATACAATTGACAAACTATTGGATAAGTAGACCAAGAAAATGTGAGAAGACTCAAATCAGGAATGAAAGAGGGAACATTACTACTGGTCTGACGGGTAATAAAAAGGTTTATAAAGGAATACTATGAACAATTGTGTACCAATGAATTAGATAACTGAGATGAGATGGAAAATTTTCTGGAAGGACCCAAAATACTGAAACTGATTTAAGAAGAAATAGGAAACCTAAACAGACCTTTAAAAAGTAAAGAGATTGAATTTAATAACTCAAATAACTTCCCCCAATGAATAGCCAGACCTGCATGGCTTCATGGCTGAATTCTACCAAATGTCTAAAGAATTAATACCAATCTTTCTTGAACTTTCAAAAATAGAAAAGGAGGGAACAATTCCCAATGCATTCTAGGAAGCCAGTGTTATACCCTGATACCAAAACCAGATAAATACATTACAACAAAACTACAGACCAATATTCCTCATGAATATTGATGCAAAGAGAAACTCAACAAAGTGATGGCAAACTGAGTTCATCAACATATAAAAAGGATTATGTACCATGACCAAGTGGGATTTCACCCAAGAATGCAATGTTGGTGTGTGTGTGTGTGTGTGTGTGTGTGTGTGTGTGTGTGTGTGTGGTTATTTACTATACTATCCTAATTTTCTCTGTAGAGCACTTCACAGACTATTATATTTGATTAAATTATCATGAAACACTGTGATTTAAAGGGCAGCAAACCACAACCAACATGTGACCAAATTCTGCCTGTAGTTGCCTGTTTTTGTAAATAAAGTTTTAGTGAGACAAATGGAACATAGTGTAGGGGAGGAAAACTTCCCATCTTCTCTTATACATTCTTTGGCTGATCTAATAATTAAATTGGCATAAGAAAGATTAACAGGAGAAAAGCAGATTTAATTTTGTGTACACAGGAGCTCATAAAAATATGATATTCAAAAAAGTGAGCAAAGCCGGAAGCTTTTATACATTTTAGACACAGAAACAATAAATTTATGAAGACGTGACAAGACAAAGAGGTTTGGGCTTGAGGTAGTAAATTAGTGAGGAAGTAACAAGGTTTATTTATACAGGTTTCTCCCCCTTAAATTCCCTATCTCTGATGATAAGGTTGCCTCTCTTCTTCCTGGTGCAGGGAGCATACCTTTCACATGGAAGATTTATTTCCTGTTTTCAGGGAGACAAAGGAGGGTCAGAGTGTCCTCCTTGTACTGGCTGTTTCTTAAGTAACCTTAATTCAAAATAATCAATATGCTAAATTGGGATATTTTGAGGTAGCATATTCTACCCCCACTCAATGGCCACACTCATTATTTACATATTGCCTATTCTGCTTTTGTGCTACAATGGCAGAATAAAGTGGTTGGGAGAGACTATTAAACGAACCACAAAAGCCTAAAATATTTAGTGGGGCGCCTGGGTAGCTCAGTCGGTTAAGCATCCGACTTCGGCTCAGGTCATGATCTCACAGTCCGTGAGTTCGAGCCCCGTGTCGGGCTCTGTGCTGACAGCTCGGAGCCTGGAGCCTGCTTCAGATTCTGTGTCTCCCTTTCTCTGACCCTCCCCTGTCCATTCTCTTTCTCTGTCTCAAAAAGAAATAAACATTAAAAAACTTAAAAAAAAATTAGTATCTGACGCTTTACAGAGAATGTTATCCAGAAATTTTCTAGATCTGAAAATCAAATTTCTGAAAAGTTCAATAACCTGCCCAACATCATACCACTATGAATGTGATAGAGTTGAAATTTGAATGCATACCACCCGATTCTGGGCCCATGGTCATAACAAATATCAATATCCCTGCCTTATTACCTGAGAGTGCTGCTATTACCCCACCATTTCCAACAATGGCCTCCAGATTTAATGTTTTCTTTC
Organism: Acinonyx jubatus; assembly: GCF_027475565.1. NCBI lineage: Eukaryota > Metazoa > Chordata > Mammalia > Carnivora > Felidae > Acinonyx > Acinonyx jubatus. The sequence goes on from NC_069389.1 coordinate 120,672,114, forward strand.
TAAAATATCATCAATTTTATTTTCACTTTTTAAAAATATTAAAAGTCATCTATTTACCTCTGAATACTTCTTCAGATATATTTCATAGATTTAATGTCAACTGTATTGGTTTTCATTGTTTTATAGTCTATAAGTACTCATTTATTGTCTCTTTGATTGAATTTTTGTTTGTGACATCTTTTACTCTTACAATTTTCAGGTGGATGCAATTATTTTTTAATTAAAATATAAAACATATAGCATTTCATTTTCCAGTGAGGATAGAGACCATTTTCCATGTATGCAGAGGAGAGAATGCTTTTGTATCATAGTTGATTTATTGAGTTAGACATTTCTTGCTTCTATATAATATATGATTTTTAAAATTTTTAATAGTTTTTTCAAGTTTGAGTACAGTTGACACATAATGTTACATTAGTTTCAGGTGTAAAACATCGTGATTCAACTTCTCTATACTCTAAAATACATAATTTCTAAATGTGTTTGAGTATAACATACTTAGAGAAAAGTGCACACACTGTAAGGTACACCTCAAAAAAGGATCAGAAAGTGAAAAATCATGTATATCCATTCCAGATATCTTGCTGTATGAAATCTTAGGTGAATAGTAAGAAAGGCATCTGACTTCTGCAGTACCTGGGTGGCTCATTCAGTTAAGCATCCAACTCTTGATTTCGGCTCAGGTCATAATCTCATGGTTCATGAGATCAAGCCCCTTGTTGGGCTCCACAATGACAGTGCGGAGCCTGCTTGGGATTCTCTCTCTCTACTTCTCTCTTTCTCTCTCTCTCTCTCAAAATAAATAAATAAACATTAAAAAAATCTGACTTTCTGTATTGAAACAGTGGTGCTAATGGGCTGTCTTGGTCAAGGTTTATAGGAAAATTGTGGGTATTTTTAATATTTAAAAAGAAACCCTGCAATACAGCACAGTGCAGTGAGAACACTGGGCTGCGATTCAGGAGACTTAAGCTTAGTCTCAGCTGTGCCTATTCCCTTGCCCCTATCACTTTGCTTCTGAAATCTCTTCCTATAAAAGGAGTTAAAATGAGATGCTCACCAAGATGCCTCCAAACTCTGACTGTTCGGAATTCTAGAAGTACTTTCATATGTATTAGGTTATCAGTTATTTGATATCAGAAAGTCCAGGACTAACAGATAAAAACAAAGCTCAATTATAAGTAAAATGGCTCCTTTCAAATTTATTCAAATTCTATTCTATTGAACTTATCAGAGAAAAATTTAACTGAAGAATTTAGTCATTTTGAAAAATAATTTTTAGCCATCTTTAGTTAAACAATTTGCAGTGTCTATCAAGGGCTATATAACTTTTCTTGACCTTACAATTCTACTTCTTTGTACACTAAGGAAATACTTTTATGCATACCATTTCTTTGACCTTATTCTAATGCAATCATTTTATGCACAGACGATTATCACATGTAATAGGGAAAAGTAGAAAGAACCTAAGTGTCCAATAATAGTTAAAAATAGGGGTATTTTCTTACTGAAGCATAGTTGGCACACAGTTTTACATTAGGTTCAGGTACACAACTTAAGATTCGACAAGTCTGTACAACAGTAGGGGTATGTTTAAATAAATTATGTTATCTCCATACCATCAGGTTGTATAATTTTATTTAGTAATATGAAGAATAAACTTATTATAATGTTAATTTCTAAAAACAGTATAAAATTAAGTGCACAACATGGTTTCAGTTATGTAAAAGTAATACAAATGAAAGGAAATGTACCAAGACAGTATCATGATTGCTTCTGCCTGATGAGATTGTGTTTTTAAACTGGTTAGTAAAACTTTTTATTTTTTTTACAAAGATACACACTGCTTTTATAATCATAAAAAAGAGACAAAGATGATGTATGTTCAATTGTCCAAAATGATTAAAATACTTGACAAATAATAATGAAAAGGACTGTGTTTTCTTTCTGATGTATTATTTATATGGAAAACAATTCCTATTAGTTCCTGTTTTCAAAAAGCACAATGTATACTCTTCACAGTTACCAATACAATGCTAGGGTAATGTTGGTAAAAAGCACAAATGATAACCCAAGAGATCTCTCTGTTGATTAAGCGACCCTTTGAAATTACTACATGAAAAGGTCACTTACTCTCCAACAAAAATAACATTTTTGTCCATGTCCTCTAATTTCACACAATGAGAGTGTAATTTGAATATATGTATTTTTGAAGTTTTCAATTTAGTTTGAAGAGGTATTATGTAAATATTTTGAATATTCAATTTAAAGTTCAACATAATAGACTGGCACCTATTGAACAACCATGCTGTTCCACAAGGGTACAAAGACAACTTTCACAAGTTTTAATTGGCAGGGACCTTTTGCACAAAAAGGTTACCTTCATTTGAATACTGTTTGTATTTATGTGGTCCTAGTTGCCTTAATAACTCATGAATCAGCTGATGGATCATCTGTCCCTATTTGATAGATCCATCTCTCAGATGCAGATCAATCTATTTTGAAATGAACAAAGGGACAAGGGTCCTTTTTGAGATGTTCCACAGGAAATGAGCATGGAAATGAATGCTCAGAGGACCCTTCATGTGCCAAGGTGCTGCTGACTCATACACTCATGTGGATGGATGGAGGTACATTGAGCCTTACCCATTCTCCTCTCAACTTGTTTTTGTGATCAAGGAGATACACTTCCAAAATTGTAGGTCGACAGTATCTGGGTAACAATAATTAGCAGGGAAATAGTACACACATTCTCCTTCCTGTACCTCATTTTCCAGAAGGTACAAACTAAGCATCAAGTTTGATCTGGCCCTGTTCTCTGCCCATCCATATACTTAGATGTTGTTTTAGCACCTCTCTGCTCTCAGCTACTCAGTCCTTAACTCCCTGCATCATCATCTCCTGTGTTCTATTCCAAATTTATCACTCCCTGTGTGCCATCTTTCTTTCTCAATTCCCAGGACCAGACCCTGGCCTGTCTCTGGTTTGATTCTGCTTTCACTCTTTGGAAACTGATGCTGATTTACCTATGACCCTGACCTCCAGGCCCTTCCCCCTCATCCTACACAGGGGTCCTTATAGAGGCTCCCTGCAGACCTGGCTTCAAACATCTGCTGAAATTAGCCCTTCACATTTCACCACTGACCATAGCCAAGAGTAGTTCAAATAAACAAATAATTAGAGTTGAAAAGAGATATGTGGATGTTCAACAACAAACCAACATACAACATTATCCAGAAGGGCCATCGAAATTGGAGCTTATTTTATCACATCAGTAAGGAAGTATACAATATGAAAACATTCAAAGGGAATCATTTTCTACTCTTTGGCCTGACACCAAACACTATCCAGTCCCCCAGACCAATGTTGCACATTAGCCCATTATCAAGTATTAGGTGTAAGTAAATAGTCAATTCCGGTAAAAGCAGGACAAAACTCAGGGTGCTAAAAGGTGGAGCTGATTGCATTCCACGGAATGTAAAGCTATGAGGTTTTAAGAAATCATCCCCCAAAGAAGACTTGAAAACTTATGTTAAGGCACTGTTTTTAAGGGCCTTGTTTGTATGTACTGGGAAACTTACAGTTTTGGAGATGCTTGTTAATATTGAATGCGCTCTCTCTCTCTCTCTCTCTCTCTCTCTCTCTCTCATAGACTATTAATGATTTTTTTACTGGTGGGATCCAGAAGTGCTGAAACAACCTACCCAAGAGCTTCCACCCATCACCATGTAACTGTGGGGCTGGGGAATCAGCTAATTTCTCAACAGGCAGTGAATATTAGCAAGTTCATTAACTATTTTCAACTAGCCACACAAATCCAAGAAGCTAATTGCTTGTTTTCCAGGAAGGGTGGGCCTTGTTCTCTAGTTCTCAGTGATCAAGATAACTGAAACTTGTTTGTATTTTCCAGCCAGAAGCTATTTCCACTTAATTCTTTCAGTATGGAAGCATTCTGGGTACTGAGCAGAATTTAAAGGAATTGTTGAGTCGTCAAAATTAAAGTATAAACAGAGGGCAATTTTAAGAATTTGTAAATCCTTCTTCCTGATCCTGAAGTCCTTCCCTGGGGCTGATGTTAGGCAGGACTTGGTCATTTTCCTTCAAGGGAGAAACACTAAATTAAGCTCCCCAAGAGATTTATTTGACTTGATCAGCCATGAGTTTCCTTCACAGTCATATATTATAAATTATTCATTTAGACATTCTGAATTCACCAAAATCAAGCCAACAAAGACTAAAGTTTCATATTTGGCAGATTTCAAGATGACCTTTACTAATGCATTTGAGAGAGTAGGTAGGGAGGGACATAGGTGAACACAGCTAAGTCTTAAAAGTAAATTTGAAATCATTCATTTCCAAGTGAGTAGCATCCTGTTTGCATGTCATTCCTATCTCTATCTTGGTATAGGTTCCTGGTAACTGTTGTTGCTGGTAAATGTAGAAATAAGGGAAGTGACTATCTTTGAAAATATTCTTTAAGCTCAACTTTTAAATATTTTAGGACAACTCCCCATGTCTTCCAGGATTTCTGAGACTTGGCTGCAGTTTTAAATGACTGATTATAGCTTTTACTGAATTTTAAGAACTTAATATGTGTATCAGTTGCTTTTAGTTTATTTGCAGATTATACTGCAGTATTATCAAGCAATCAATCGACATTTGCTTCTTGTGTTCTTATGACATGTTGTGTTCTCAACAGTAAAAAAGCATCGAAATAGTAGGCCTGGTCCCCATTTCTTGCAAAATTACTATCTGGCTAGAGAAGTAAGTCTTAGAGAATATTTATAATCATAAGTAGATAATCCTACACAAAACATATGTATTACAGATGATAGATTCTAAAGGTAGTTAGAGAAGAACAAAAATCAATGCTAGACAAAATGGATGGGAGTGGTTAATTAAGGAGATGAAACAAATGAACTTAGGGGAAGTTTAGAATGTGGACAACAAAAGGACACAGTTATATCAAGCATCTGGAAAAATGATGCTCCCTTCAATTTCAAAATAGTTTATTTTGACTAGAAACTGGAAAGCAGGAGGAGTGGGTAGTGGTGAACACTGGTGCCTTTCATTTGATTAATATATAAATACCAACATCCCCAATCTAAATACATTGTATGTAAAGTAGCAATTCTAATGTTAACAACCTATGTATTTCTCTGAGGAAATACTTCTGAAATGTTGCTGCTAAAATATTTCTGATGAAATGTTCCTGATAAAATATGTTGCTCTGTCTATAGTAGATAGTCAATATGTGCTTGTAAAATCAAACTGAGTTGAGAATTAAAGCCACCAGCTGAATTTGTATGGTTACAAATAAATCCCTGGAGAGAAAAGGGATTCTCCTTCACACATACTTAGTAAATAATATGAGAGCATGAATTTATGAAAGGGGTATAGTTTTTCTTTTGAGTTGACAGTACGTAGAGATATAGATAATGTATACATACATAGTTGTTTAAATTTGGACTCTTCTTTGGCAGATAAGCTAGGCCCCAAATATATGATTTGTCTAAAACATAGCAGGATTTAAAAGAATCATCTGCATGCTAGTCTCTTTTTCTTTTTTTAAGTTTATTTATTTTGAGAGAGACAGAGATAGTGCAAGTAGGGGAGAGGCAGAGAGAGAGAGACAGAGAATCCCAAACAAGCTCCGCAATGTCAGCTTGGAGCCCGATGTGGGACTCGAACTCAGGAAACCATGAGATCATGACCCAAGCCGAAACCAAGAGTTGGATGCTTAACTGACTGAGCCACCCAGGTGCCCTTGCATGCTAGTCTTAAAAGTCAAACATTGACATATATTTGGTTCAGTTTCATTCAAAGTATTGAATAAATTGAGTTAAATTAATGCTGATTAGGAAGTTTATTGACCATAAACAACAGTCACCATAATAAATAAAATTGCTGAAAACTTGTCTCTAAACCAAGATGTTCATTAACTCTTGTTCCTCTTACATCAAAGTAGAAGATTCATTATAAGAAATGACATAAACTTTTAAACTGGTTTTAACCACTTTCTGAAAACACCCTGAATATTGAGTGAGGCAGTCTTTTTTATTTTGCCTATTTAATAAAATCTTGTAACTTTATTTTGCAATATTCACTTTACTATGCTTCATTTCTGAAATCATTCATATAGCGTGTAAAACTATAATGAGTAGCTTTATGCTTAGATTTTTTTCTCTTTTGTGATTACGATTAGGAAGGAGATGACTGTGTCAAAGGCTGTGATCACACATGCTGCCATGTTGTTTTTCCTGACTTGCTAGTAGAATGAGACATCCAGTGGTTAGCTACAACACAGAGAAATGAGATGTTTTATTTCCCCCAACATTGCTTACTTGGGGCTTCAAAATAAAATACTTATCAGAGTTACAGTTGTGTGTGTGTGTGTGTGTGTGTGTGTGTGTGTGTGTGTGATTTAGCTCCCTTTCCTAACCTATTTTTGTTTTGTTCTTTCCTCATTTGTGTCCCCAAGATATAGAGAACCATTGGGAATACATTTATTTACTTCACAGTGGTTTTTTTTCTGTTTTTCTTTTTTTTTTAACTTTTTGTGAATGTTTTTACATCTTCTCCCATTGGATTTTGTCAATCTTACAGATTCTGTTAACTGTGACAATAAACAAAGTCTGAAACTCAATTTTGTCTACTCTCAATGGAACATCAATTTGTGTTCTAATTAGATTTTATTCCACATAGTATTCTTCTGCATGTTTTACAAAATCATATTATAACCTTTCACTTAGATGTACTCTTCCTTTAAATTTAGAACAATTTTTTAAATTAAAGAAGATGGAAACTATTTTGAATATAAAACAAGTCCAAAAGTTGCTAAACCTGCAATTAGGTAATTGTGAGCACAATTAGCTACCAGCTGTTCATTCTAAAGTAACAAGAATTTGCCTGTGTCACTAATTATTTATACATAAAATTTTGCACTTTTGCATTTTGGTAGTTAATTAAATCATGCAGTTAAACTATGCATGATAATTGGGCATGAAAGAACAAAATGCAAATAGAAAAAACTTAGAAAAAATAGACCTCATGAAGAATATATTTTCTAGCCACATAAGAGGAGGAATCTATTGAGTAGTCATCTGAAGGGCCTTTTTAATGGAACTAGTTTTGCAGTTAAGGTGAGAGATTTGTTGAGAACTCTTTACCCCTATAGTACATACCCTGGCATTCTCTAGGAATTCCTGGAGGTCACAGGGCAGATTTGGGGCTCTCTGAGTACTCATATGTTTTTCTCTGGCTGCCAAAACCTCCCCCTTTCTGCTTCAAATTAGAGCAGTCTCTGGGAAGTGACTTGTCATCTCTTCTAATACCCCCTTTCCTCATCTAGCTATAGGTGGCGGGTACTGGAGATATAGTAGCAAACAAAACAAAGTCCCTGCCTTCATGGAACTGACCTAGAGGGAGGAGACAGAACAAATACACAAGTAAGTGCATGCAGTTGTAGATGATGATAAGTCCTATTACAATAAGGTATACAGAATGGAATAGACTGAGACTTGAAACCTACTTTAGTGATTGTCAGGAAAGACCTCTTTGAGGAGGTGATGTTTGATTAAAGAACTGAAGGAAGGGAGGTAGTGAGTTTTGCAGATGTTTTGGGGGAAGAAATTTCTAAATGTAAAAAGCAAAGGGTAAAGCCCCCAGAATGAAAACATACTTGATTCAGTGACCAGAAAGAATACTAGTGTGGTCAGAGCAGAGAGGGTGAAGGGGAGAGAGAGTAGGATGAGTCCGAAAGGGCAGCATGGAGCAGATCATGGAGGGTCTTGTAGGCTACAGTAAGAACTTATTTTGAATTTTACCCTGAAATTATTGGAAAGTCAAGGGAGAGTTTTGAACTATAAAAACAAATAACCAAATTAATTTTTTATGGGGCCAGACACCTAGCCCCACCCAACTACAAGGGAAGTTTGGTTCCAAAGTTTTGGTGACAGGGAAAAAGCATGTTTAACATGTCTTATCCTTTGGATTAGTTATAACTGCTCTAATATGGCATAACAAATTACTCCAAAACTTAATGGCTTAACACATTTATTATCTCACAGTTTTCATGGATCAAGTGTTCTGGCATGGCTTAGATGCGTTCTCTGCTATAGATTCCCTACCAAGACTATCTCAATCAAGGTGTTAGCTGGGGCTACAGTCTAATATAAAGGCTCAACTGAGGAAAGATCCTCTTCCAAGATCAGTCACATGGTAGGGACCAAAATTCCATTCCTTCCAGATTGTCAGTTCCTCATAACCTGTTGACTAGATGCATCTCTTGGTTACTTGCCATCTCACAACATGGTAGTAAGTGCAATGGCGAGAGATAGTACCAATGAGAAAGAGAAAAAGAGAGAGAGAGAGAAAAGAGCTAGCAAGATGAAATTCACAAATCACAGGTTTTTAAAAAAAGTTTTTAATGTCTACTTATTTTTGAGAGAGAGACAGAGACAGAGACAGAGCATGAGTGCGGGAGGAGCAGAGAGGGAGAGACAGAATCCTAAGCAGGCTCCAGGCTCTGAGCTGTCAGCACAGAGCTCCAGGCAGGGCTGGATCCCACAAACCAGGAGATCATGACCTGAGCCAAAGTTGGACACTTAACTGTTGACTGAGCAACCCAGGTGCCCCAAGTCACAGTCTTTTGTAGTCTAATCATGTGTCATCCCATAACTTCTGCCATATTCTATTGGATATAAGGAAGTTCCTAGGCCCAGCCCATACTCAAAGGGGAGAAGATTACATGAAATCATGAATACCAGGAAGTGAGGAGCATCGAAAGTCATGTCAGAAGTTGTCTACCACTTCCTCTACCTGCAAGAGGCTCTGATTGGCCTACAGGATCTGCAGGGTGGTTCAGACCAAGGTCAAACCCAGGCCCAGCATGTGAATGGGAGCAAGTCAAAGGAGAAGATAATATGCTCAAAAGATCTACAACATCCAGGAAGATTAGCAGCCAGAGAAAAGGAGGCAGATACCCCTGGCAGAAGATTGAGTTAATCACCCTCTTCTGGGCACATTCTTATCATAAGTCCATACAAAGCCCTGCTTATAGTTTTATTTATTTATCTATTTCATGTATTCATGCATCCATTCATTCTTTCCTTTTTTAAATAACAGATTTATCATTAATATAATTCACATACCACAAGCTCACTCGTTTAAAGCACATAATTCAATGGTTTTAATATACTCACAGAGTTGCATAACCATCACTATAATCTACGTTTAGAACATTTTCATCACTCAAAAAAGAAATTCCATACCCATTATCAACCAGGTACCATCTCCCCCTACCTGCAGCACTAAATAATCATTAATTTACTTTCTTTCTCTGTGGCTTTGCCTCTTCTAGATATTCATATAAATAGAATCATACAGTATTTGTCCTTTTGTGTCTGGCTTATTTCACTTAGCATAATGTCAAAGTTCATTCAGGTCGTAGCATGAATCAGTACTTTATTTTTATGGATAAATAATATTACATTGTATGGATATACAATAACTTTGTTTATTCATCAGCTGATGGGCATTTAGATTGTTTCCACCTTTTTAGCTATTATGAATAATGCTGCTATGAACATGTGTATAAGTTAAAATTTTATATGTATGTGTATGAATACACGTATACATACACAAATACCTACATACAAACATATATACAAAAGCAAAATAGCCAGGTCACTGTGTAGATTTAATTTAACTGAGTAGTGCTGGACTGTTCTCCAAATGGCTGGCCCCGTCTATGCTACCACAGCAAAGCATGAAGATTCCTGTAATACCTCCGTTCTGTCAACACTTGGTAATCTATAGCTTCCTAATTTTTCCAGGCCAACAGGTGTAAGCTGATATCACATAGATGTTTTAATTTGCATTAATTAATGACTTGGAGCATTTCATATGCTTGCTTTTTGGGTTTCATTTTTAATAAATGTTTTGTTCATTTATCCTTTGCCCATTTTTCTTTTAGGCTTTGTATCTTTTTTGTGATACTTTTAAAATATTAATTTTTGTTGGCTTTAGATATTGTACTTTTTTCTCCCATCTCACCATCTGTCTTTAATTTTATCGATGGTGCCTTTCATTAAACAGAAATCTTTAATTTGAATGTAATCAAATTTATTAATTTTCACTTGACATCTTTAGGTTTAGAGAAAACAAAGATTTTCTTCTATAAGAAATTCTTCCCTACTCCAAGATGAAAAAACATTTTTGTAATTTACTTTTTGATGTTATTATTGTTTCCTTTCATAATGATTCCTGAAACCATTGGGAATCCACCTCTATACAGATTGTTAGATGGGAACCTAGTTTGATTTTTCTTCCATAATGAGACAATTTTTCCAGCACCAGCCACCAAATCATTTATCCTTTCCTATAATCTGTGGCATCACTTTTTATCATATTTTGTGATCCTATATATACCCGAGACTCCCTCTGAACTCTATTTTGTTCCATGGTCTACTTAACTTTTTTTTATGGCCTACTTAAATTTAATAGTATCTCTAGTGCAAATTTAGCTTGACTTTGTATGCATTCACCTTGGTCATTTTCTTCAGTGCTAGGAAAGTAATAACTCTCCTCAAAACAAAAAAGAAAAAGCCAAGCTTGCAAGACAAATCTGAGAAGTGGCTCACCTGTTGGATTTGGTATAGGTAGCACCTTTTGGTGATAATTAGCTACACCATGAAGAGCATTGACTTCAGTGTTCCATTAAGTGCCAAGGGCTCATTGCAAGTTGAAAGCTCAGTTCGGTTTCCAACAGTCTCCTTACTTTTCTTCATTCTATTTTTTAAAGTTTATTTATTTTTGAGAGAGACAGAGAGTGAGCGGAGGAAGGGCACAGAGAGAGGAAGAGAGAGGATCCCAAGCAGGCCACACACTGTCAGCACAGAGCCTGATGTGGGGCTTGAACTCACAAACCATAAGATCATGACCTGAGCTGAAATCAAGAGTCGGATGCTCAACAAAGTGAGCCACCCAGGAGCCCACTTTTCTTCATTCTAAAAAGTTTGTGGCAATTCCTTGTCCCATGAGACAGCCAGGAACTTATGCCATAAATTGCTGTAAATCAAGAACTTTGATGAACTTGTAACGAATCCAATAGGCAGAAGACTTTCTCAAATAGCTTAATTAAATGATGCTTATTGTTAATTTACCCTAGTATCCTGTTAGCTATCCACAGAGATTTCTATTATCCAATATCAGTAGTGAAAATGAGGTACAATTTACTCAAAAGACATGGGGTTGGAATATATAATTACCTCCAGGTTGTATTCAAATACAGTATTAACATTTATTCATAATGTAATTATTTCTTATATCCTCTAGTTAGCCACTGACCAGTTAGCCATTATGGCTAGTTATCAACTGTGTTTTATAGTGATTTTTCTGTCACGTTTAAAATAATCATAAGGATGTACACATATTTTACTCAAATATTTGCTCTCCAGCCATGAAGCCCATCCTTGGTTTCAGCTAACTGTGGCATGTGATTGTGTGCAACCACGGTACAAGGAGCTGTTTGTGGCCAAGCAGGTTGGTACATTGCCTTTGCATGGTTTCTCATAATTATCAATTTCCTCTCCTTCCTCTCCCTTTCATTTCTGACATAGACACGAGCTCTCACACCTAGATTCTTCTTTTCTTACATCAAATTTTTAATTGATATATGATTTACATATCTCAAAAATTTGCCCTTTAGAAGAGTACAATTCAGTGGTTTAACAGTGTATTCACAAGATTGTACAAACATCACACAACCTGGAATTATGTAATTCCAGAACATTTCATCACCCCCCCCAAAAGAAACCCTATCCCCTTTAGTAGGCATTGCCCCCATTCTCCCTCCCCCCACCTCCTGGAACCACTAATCTGCTTTCTGAATCTCTGGATTTGCCTATTCTGGATATTTCATTCTAAATGGAATCTTTTTTATTATGGTTAAACACATGTAACATAAAACTTTCTATCTTAACCATTTTAAAGTATACAGTTCAATAATATTAAGTACATTCACATTGCTGTGCAACAAATCTCCAGAATTCTTTTCATCTTGCAAAACTGAAATTCTGTCCCCATAGAGGATGACTTTCTTTTTAAATTTTTTTTAATGTTTATTTATTTTTGAGGGGGTGGTGGGGAAGGGCAGAGAGAGAGGGAGACAGAGAATCTGAAACATGCCCCAGGCTCTGAGCTGTCAGCACAGAGCCCGATGAAGGGCTCAAACTCAGGAACAGTGAAACCATGACCTGAGCTGAAGTCAACGTCTAACCGACTGAGCCACCCAGGCACCCCTAGATGATGACTTTCCATTTCCTCTTTCCTCTAGCTCCTGGCATTCTATTCTACTTTCTGTCTCTATGAATCTGGCAACTCTAGGTACTCATATAGGTGGAATCATACAGCATATGTCTCTTAGTGACCAGATTATTGCATTTAGCATAATGTTTTCAAGCTTCATCCCTACTGTATCATCAGTCAATACTCCACTCATTTTTATGGCTGAGTAATATTCCACGGCATGGATAGACTATATTTTGTTTATCCAGCCACCATTTAATTGACAGTTGGGTTATTTCTACTTTTTGGCTATTATGAAGAATGCTATATAAGCATTCCTGTATAATTTTTGATGTGGACATATATTTTCAATTCTTCTGGGGACACACCTAGGAGTGAAATTGCTGAGTCCTGTGGTAACTCTATGTTTAACCTTTAAGGAACTGCCAGACTGTTTTCCAATGTGGCTGTACTACTCTGCCTTCTCACCAGCAGTGTATGAGGGTTCCAATTCCTTCACATCCTCAACACTACTTATTATCTGTCATTTTGATAGCCATATTAGTGAGTTTCAGCAAGAATTCCCAACGTACTCCCTACCCTCATCATTTCTTGTCTGACCTGAGGCAGAGGAGCCAGATAAGAGGGGACTGTAGCTATTCCTAGGGTATACTGAGAAGAAGGCCAGTGATTGGATTGATTTTGAAAAAAAAAGGACTATTTGTTTTCTATATTTTTTAACCCAAATTCATTCTGAACCTTCAGTTTTGGGTTGATCAAAATAATCAGGTGACTAGACTACTTGAATAAACAATGTATGGTGGGCTGGGTGGAGCCAGCTCACCCCGAGTTTGAATCCTGGTTCTGTCTCTCTGGACTAGTTATTTAACTTTTCTGGGTCTGTTTGTCTCTTCTGTAAAATGAGGTACAATCACAATCAGATGAAATGTATGTAAAAGAATCTACACACTTCTAGTGCAGAATAGGTACACAGTAAATCTTCATTTATTTGTTCTTTGATTCTTAGGAACCTGTTTTTGAAATCAATTTTTACTAAAATATCCTTTGATTTCAGCCCTTGGGCATTCCTTGTTGAGGTATGCTGGCTTTTCATGACAGATATCATAGACAAAGTGAACACTCAGGTGGCTTTTCTGGGAAGGTCATTTGATTGATTTTTTTAAAGGAAGGATATTAAAGCCCTACACATTTCAGTGTTTTTGAAGCTTCATAGTCTGAGACAAGCTGTGTACCTTAAGTTATTACTGTTGTCATGGCAAGTAGTGTTTGCTTTCCATAGCAACTGAAGCTACAGATAATTATACAAATGCTGGGAAAAAAATGGCCAGAGAACAAAACCGTGTCTTGCTCATAGTCTTTGGGTAAAGATGTTTTCTAGTATAAAAGCAACTTAAGGTTCTGTGCTGTGGGGGCCAAGGGCAGGCTGCCCAAAGTGTACTACAACGGTATACTGATTATTTTGAATTGGAGCTACTTGTGAAGCAACTGGTGCGAAGACACTCACACACTCCTCTGTCCCCCTGAAAGCAGGAAACACATTTCTCATATGAAAAATACCGTCCCTGTACTAGGAAGTAAGAAGACATCTTTACCAGACATAGGGACTTTTTGTGGGTGCAAAATACATGTGGGCATGATACGGTGGGTACAGCCAGGCTTTCTCACCTGGGCACAACTGATCTCTTGCTCTAAGATTCTAGACAATCCTTCCCAAAGGAAGGATTCCTTCCCAAGGAAGCCACTGGGCTTCATTGTCCTTAATTAGAAAATGAGGGGCTTGGGCCAAACCATCGATAAGGATCCACTTGGCTATGCCAGCATCACTAAGGCAAAACCCTCAGCAAGTTCCATGTTGCTACCCTACTCCCATCCTTGTGAGAGACCCTTAGGGGTTCGCTCACAGTCTGTAGGTTGGAGAGCATAGGTAATTTCAGTGTTCCAAACTTACTCCTGCTAAGTTGAGAATAGAAGCATAAAGGAATAGGCATTTAGGCCCTCTGGGAGTGTATTTTAACAATTGGTTTTTCTTTTTAGTTAATTATCTTCCAGAAAAAAAAATTATCTTTTTTTCTGGGTTTCAATGCCAGACCATGTCTCTTCCACAGTTTGTTACATTAAAATTTTTAGTAAAAGCTATAGCAAGGTTCTAATTGTTGTGCAGTGAGGAGAGAAGAGCAGGCATTACGATCAGGGGCGGGTATTAGAGGCCTTGAGAATGGGAGCAGGTTTTCCTCAACAGCCAATAAGTGCTTGTGGCATGGAGCAGACAGCATTCCCACTGCGGGAATGGTGTGGCATGAACTTTTTTAGAGATCATGTTGGCTGCTGGGTGGAGAACAGTTTGGAGGGGACAAGACTGAGAGTGGGAAGGACTCGAGTGAGGAGTGCAGGCCAGGACTGATGGGGATGTGGACTAAAAGGGTGGAACCTTGCAGAATTCACTGGTTTTTTTTTTTTTTTTTTTTTTTTTTTTTAGTAGGCTTCATGTCCAGCACAGAGACCAATGTGAGGCTTGAACTCACAACACTCAGATCAAGATCTGAGCTGAGATCAAGAGTCAGTCGCTTAACTGACTGAGCCACTCAGGTGCCCCTCACTGATTTTTTTAAATTTTTTTAAATTCAAGATGGATTAAAATAGCACTGCTTAAATTCCCTTCATGTATTTATCATTGAATTTTCCCACAACTAAAACAGATCATACCTCATTAAAGTATACCACAATATATTAGTATCATACCAGGAAAAATGGGGGACTTTTAATGGAAACTGAAATCACACATTGATCCATGTATTCCAGATGTAGTGAAATATTACATTTTTGCAAAATGGTATCTGACTGAACCAGGGATGAACAAAGGTGTGGGTGTTCTTATAAGCCAGGAGTGGCTTGATGTCGATTTTGTGCGAGTGTGTTCTCTTTTCCCTCAAGAGATGTAAAAATGGGATACTTATCTCCTTTGAGTATGAAGCAAACAACCAGCAGTTTGATGCCCACATAGAGATAAAACCTTACATCATTTGTTTTTTTGTTTTGTTTTGTTTTTGTCATCCAAGGAATTCCTTTGGAAATTTCCATGGAATTTTGGGGGCTTGCTGTAGAGACTACTCATGGCTGTCCTTTCTTTGCAGAGGAATGCCTAGTCTCTGATACTGGCAGGTCCCCTGTGAGAAAAACCAGAGGTAAAGCAAAACCAGAAGAAGCTCAGGTAGAAGTCTCCCAAATCCTGCATGCTGTGTTCCGAAGGGATGGACACCTGGAAGCCCTGCCCACCTTTGGTGAGTATTTAATTGTTCTTCCTGATGGTAATTATAGCCCCATTGACCAGGGCCGCCTTCTTGCCTGGCTCTGTGCCGGGCAAGTTGCATGCATCATCCCATCAAATCCTCCCTCCTATAGGAGCAGGTACTATTTATTACTGGTCCCATTGGTGAGAGGACACGGTGGCTTCAGAGAAGTTAATTACAGTCTCCAAGACTAGCCAGGATTTATACTTAAGCCCAAACTCTTCCTGCTTTGCTCTGCTGCTGCTAATCTTTCTGCTTTTGGGGGCGAGTCATGGTTGTTTCTGAGGAAGATTGGTTGATCATTATTAGGATTAATGCTTTTAATAATCCCTCTGTTTTGAATGTTGTCTTTGACAACTCAATACTAATTGTATAATCAAAGTTAATTAATGCTGATGATATGCTCTACAAATGACAAGCAATACATACCTACATGCTGTCCTTACCCCCTTGCATGTAATCTGGCACTAAAAGAATTGATTTGTTTTAGGATGAGAAGAACATGACAGTCGGAAGATGGGACTTGGCTCTTCTGCCCCTGATGCAACATTGTGCTTTAGGATTTAGGGAATTGTTATGTAAATACCTACCTTACTAAACAACTTTCTGTTTTACCATTTCCTGGTTATTTAAGATGTCTTGCCAAGGTGAAGCTTTTAAGCTTCATAATTAGAGTTTGTGGTGCCTGAAGGCTGTACTGTAGCTACAAATCCAAATGGTCTATTTAAAATGCACTTTGGGAAGACTCATGATGTTTTAAAATGAGTCCCTCTTGAAAATGAGTTTAGGAGCTTCTTTCTAAACTCCATAAAAGTTTAGGATTTTAACTTTTTTTTTTTTAATGGAAGTATAGTGGACACACGATGCTATGTTAGTTTCAGGGGTACTAGAATTTTAACTTTAATTTTATAGTGGGGAAAGAATATATCCAAAGACTCCCCTCATAGTGATACACTGCCCCAGCATTTATTGAGATATGATTGACAAATTTAAAAAAAGACATATTTGAAGTGTACAACATGCTGTTTTGATATATTTTTACATCATACATATACATATATTTTATGCAATGATTGCGTAGTCAGTTTAGAAATCCAAAACGTTGCATTGGAGAGGGAAAGTTCTGGAGCCCTTTCTGTGGCATGTCCTTCTTGTTTTGAGGGACAAAGTTTGTCACTATTATGAAAAAAAGTTTAATATTAATGATGTGACATTAATATTTACTTTGTTCATCCCATACTGTATGCTGGATTAGAACTAAAGTTGGTTTTTAATCTTTCAACTAATTGAAGGTCTTTTTAACTTGTCATAAAATTGGCCAGCTTGAGAAAACAACATGTCATGTTAAATCTCCTCTCAATTCTGTGATGGGTGGCTGAGGGAAGTGGTGGAATTGCCTTCTCTGAGAATCTTTAAAACAGACTTGAGAAGTCCAATTGCATGGCGCAGGGCAACCCTGCAAAGCCCTGGTGGATGTCTCTGTGGGAAAGGCTGGCCAGGAGGGCAGACTGGGAAGTATGAAAGAAAGCTGTCTTGCAGTTGGGATCATTGTCATGCTTAAAAAGATGACAAGTCAAGGAGAACGCCTACAGTTGTCCTCCCTTTCACCTCTGGGGCTCCAAGCATCACTGAAGCTGCCCCTGTTGAGTGGCATTGACCTGGCAGGACTTCATGCTCAGCTTGATACTCAACTTGCTCCTCAACCATGGATGAAATTTTGGTTCCCCTCAGGCTATAAGGGCCTTTTTGATTAGCAGGAGATCTGAGCTTCTTTAGCTCCACTATGGAGCCCAGATTGGACCCAAAAGACCCCCATCTCTGGGCTCCACAGACCTCAGCAGGTGCTGCTCGCCAGTGCCCTATGCTGAAGCGGAACCTTGGCGGTCGGAAGCCAGGAGCCGAGCGGAAGGAGCTTCCTGCATCCCAGTTCCGGAGGCGTTCTACACAACCCCAATAGCTTAGGTCAAGGCGGAAATGCACCTTGCCCCTTTTCCCCCGCTAGGTACTCTGGGAGCATAGCCGGTTTAGGTGTTTCATCATGTGAGGAATCTGAGGCTGCTCTTCGTTGACCAACCCTCACGGCTTTCCGTGAGGACTGGAGGCCAAGGAGGAGCTTCCAGGTTCTCATCTGGCCCCTGCCAGCTCCTCCGCGCCCCTGGGCCCCGGGCACTGGCTCCTCAAAGTGGACACCTCTGAGAGGGAAGAAGGTGAACGCAGGCTGGTGAGGGCTTCTGTGAGGTAACAGTCCTTGGGTGGCCCGCTGCCATTTTCTTATCACCGTGGGCTCGCTGCCATTTTCTCATCACTGCAGGCTCGCTGTCATTTTCTCATCACCGCGGGTTCAGAAAGATGTCTTCTAGAACACTCTGGGAGGGATGCCTGGTTGGGAGGATGGTTGGGTGCACAGGTGGTTTGCTGGTGTTTTGAGGCCTCCATAGGGATACCATCACAGGTAGCACTGCAGGAGGCACTCTTTGACTCTTCTTTGGAAAATTCTAGAAAGTTCCCAGTATCAGCCTAAACCTCAGAAACAAATTTGTGAGGAACGTGAGCAAGTAACAAAGCCAGAGGCTGTCCAAGGCACATTAGCACAATTGAGGGGAGAAGGAAAGCAAGAGATTTACCTGGCTTTAGTAGGCTGAGCAGCTGATGAACTGTGACACTGCAGACTTTTCCAAGTTTGAAGGCCATGTTGCAATAGTGGATTTTTAAAGGATCCACTTGAGGTATCATTTGGTTTTGTGTTTAAAAGATAAGGAGTTTGCATTAGGACTCATATCTGAGCCCATCCAGACTGAGCATAGAACTCTCAGCTACTCCAGAAAATCCATCTTTTAAGATGGAGTAATGCCAACGTAAAAGCTGAACCCCCTGTATGAATCTAAAAAGCTGTAGTATGTATAACTGAAGCCTAGATAAATATAAACAAATGCCCCTACAGCAATAAGTAACTAGGACCCCCCAAAGTAAATAAAGTAAACAGGAACAAATTAAAGTGAACAACTCATGTTGAGGAGAAGCTTTTATGGTTGGCAGAACAACATGTGTTAAAATAGTTTTATTGTGTTTAAATTGATGTTTCTGAAACTGTTCTTTCTTTGACAAATATAGCCAAATTGGGTGTGAGAGGGAAGGGAACTCTGGCAGTTTTGAATAATTTTTCTATCAATAAAAGGAAGAATAGCATGTTCTGCATTGCATTAGGGGTGGAGGCTGCTGTAGCTTTTAAGTCTCCTATGAATTAAGGAAATGGAATTTTTATTTAATAACCAACCAGATGAACTAAGTGTATTGCTAGAGAAACTCAAATGAATTATTTTATCAGTGGTCCCAAATTTTACTTTGTGACTGACACTTACTACCTTCATTCTATAAAGTCAAATTTTGCTTGTAAATAGTGGCACCGTTTATAACTCTGAAAGTAAAGCTACCATGAAGCCATGTGATAGGGGTTTGAAAGTAGAAATATCCAAAAGAAAAAAAGTGGCCATGAGATGTGATCAATTCTTAAATCAATTCTTTATATCAAATTCTAAAACATGAATGTGTAAATACCGTTGCACGTGGGAAGCACAGTTAACGCACCAAGTGACTCAGAGGTTTTGAGCAAACTAGAAGCTAGTATTTTTAAGATTTCAAGGAATTTTGCTCTTTCCCAGGTGGAAACAAAACGTGAAAGATAAGAGAATAGATAGCTGTAAATCTGGCAAGGCCAGGAGAAAGAAATGAGGAAAAAAAGGACAGGGCAAGGTCTGTATGGTCCCTGCTGTTCCTCTGGGGGTATAGTTGTCAGTAGATGACTATTTTCTCTGACCCCACACCTGAAGAAGGAATCTTAAAGCAAGAATAATGTTAATTATACTAATTAAGGGAATTTTGAATTATTATTTTTTGACTTATTTTTTTTAAGAAATAAGAGGATCAATTTTTTATATAGTGACTAACCCCTCAGAGAAGTATGTTTTTTCCTTTTCTAATTTAAAATGGCAGATGAGGAGCCCTGGAGTTCTCATTACTTGATACTGGGAAAACAGTGTGAGCAAGCAGGCCAGTGAATCATCCATGGCTCTGGCTTGGTTGGCTGAGGTCATTACATTTGTAATGGATTAAAATGCAGATAGCTCTTTATTTATATAGCTCAGTGGCTTGAAGTGTGGTTTGCTGTGACAGGGGACCTTGGGTGACGGGTGAGGCCATTACAGATGGTGGTGTTTGCAGGGAGGAACACTTGGGTTTTCTCATGTTGGCTGGTTATTTTACTACTAAATGGTTCTCTTTTGGGTCCTTACCTTGTGAATGTTGTTATTTATATCAGCAAAATATATTTTTAAGCAGTTCTGAGAAAGGTTTTCATGTATGGTGTATCTCCATAGGTAAATAAAATAGTACGGTAATAAATTTCTCCTTGTTCTTCATAATGGAATGAACTCCTGTTTTGATCCTATGTATTCTCTCCTATTTTGAGGTTAGTTGCTTGACTCTGAATATCAGGGCAGAGGGTGATTCTCAGGCTGAAAGCCCATCCCAGGCGATGACAGAACTTCTTAACAGAGTCCTTCTCTTACCCAGAGCTGCACCTGTATAAGGGAGAAAATGTAATTTCTGGAGGAATCATAAATTCCTCCTGTTTTATAAAATTAAGCATTTAATTCTGCAGTCAAATAGGTAGCCAATTTATCTTACTCCAAAAGGTATTCACAATGATCACATTCAGAAACAAATACTGCCAACTGAAGTGCTTGCTCTAAAAAATAAAATAGTCCAGTTGTGTCTGAAGTACATAGCTTTGTTTTGCTTATTTCTCTGTATGTTCCAAAAGAAAGGGGAGCATTGAGGTGTGACGACACCAAGGCATCGAAAGGTGATTTTTTCCATTAAACTCCAGGGAATAGCTGGAAAGCATTTGACTCATGACTTTGAATGTACGTGGACCAAAATGGCCAGATTGGAGAGGTTTGGGCTTAGTGATGAGAAGGCCTGGGTACCCCTGCCCCAACATCAGTCAGTCATTGCATAGAGAAATCTATGCCTCTGAGTATGAGGAGCATGGCCTGGCACTTTTGGGGAGGGGAGAGAATTGGACACTTCTATCTGCCAGGAGCAGGTATAGGATCTCCTCCCCCTCCCCCAACCAAGCCAGGACCATTGTGTGCAAATTGGTTTTCAAATCAATTCACAGGTACCCAGATTCTTGAATGATTAGAATGAATTGGACAAAAAAAAATGCTCCTACTCCTCTTAAATTAACTGAAAGCTGTTTAGGTTAATGTAATTATGTTGTGGGGAAAGCACTTGGTTAATGGTGGTAAAACAAAAAAAAATTGTGATAAAAGTACAGCTTAACTCTTCTGGTTTTAGCCTCAATTAAAATGTCATTCAACACGCTCACATTCTTGGAACTGGGAACTGGTGAAAAGCTGATGGAGTAAGACACAAGTACTGCTTTCAGAGATCCCATAGGCTAGTGGGGAGATTATATCACAAAGTGCTTGTATTATGCTTGAATATGTGACAGCATCCTTGGAACAAGAGAGGAGGGAGTGACTGACTTCCCCTGGGGGGCCAATTGGACCATAGCACATCTTTCTCAAAGAAGAGGATTTAGATTAGGCTTTGAAGGATGAATTCCATATCCTTAGAAAGAGAAGCAGAGGGAAGGGCATAGATGAACAAAATCAAGGAGGACTGAAGAAGCATGGTATTTTCCAAAGCAGGAGGTGGCCAAGTGAGGGTGGTTGTCCTGAAGCCATAGAAGGAGGGTTGGGGTGTTATGCCCAGAATTCGTGATCCCCAAAGACCACTAGGGAGCCGAGTCCGATGCAAAAGCAAAGAGCCTTTATTCGAGCTAGCTCGAGCTCAATCCCCTACCTGCACCGACGCAGCGGTGAGATACCAGGGAAAGAGAGCGAGTTTCAAAAGGACAAAGGTTTTATTGGGGCCTGGGGGCAGTTGGTGAGGTATTGGCTATGGCCTCAGCCGACTGGCTGGGGAAGGGTCCTGGGGAAGGGTCGAGTCCTGTTAGGCAGGTGGGGGGGGGTTACTCAAGGGGAGGAGGTGTGGTCAAGGTGAAGGACACAGAACAAGATGGAGTCGGCTGGCGTAGGCCCGCCCTTTCATTCCCCCCTTGTCATGTAGCTTAGGGACCCAATCATGGGACCGGCTGCATTTATGGTGACAAGGGGAACAGAGTTTGGAGGTTTATGCAAAGTTCTGGGAACCAAGTGTCCCTGGGGTGGCTCTGGGATGTCTGATTAAGTATTGTCCCTGAGCTGGTGTCTATGATCTGCCAGGTGGTGTTTTGGGGGGTATGGGGACTCCCGGCAGCATGAGCAATGACAAGCAGAGTTAACAGAGTTACCAATATTAGGTAGGTCAAATGCGCTGTAGCTTGAGCTTGAGCGGGTTGTGTTGGTCCCGACTGATGGCCCATCGCGTGACAACGTCCTTCCGGATCGAGGAGGGGTCTGCTGGCTGAGCGTGGGTGTGATGGAACCAGGTCGCGATGCCGTCTACCTTGAGAGCGGTGGGGGTTGTCAACACCACGATGTAGGGTCCCTTCCAGCGTGGCTCAAGAGTCTCTCGGTGGTGCCTCTTGACGTAGACCCAGTCTCCCGGCCTGTACTGATGAGGTGTCGGGATCGGGCCAGCCTCGTAGATGGCACGGAGGCGCGGCCAAATGTCCTCGTGCGCCCTCTGGAGCCCGCTCAAGGAAAGAAAAAGTTCTTGATCTTTAAACTCAGCAATAAGTTCAGCTCGAAGGCTGGGAATAACAGGGGGTGGCCTGCCAAACATGATCTCGTAGGGAGTAAAACCCAGAGTGTAAGGAGTGTTTCTAACCCGGTAAAGGGCGTACGGTAGGAGAGTCACCCAGTCCCCGCCAGTCTCCATGGTTAATTTGGTAAGGGTCTCTTTTAGGGTTCTATTCATTCTTTCTACCTGTCCTGAGCTCTGGGGCCTATAAGCACAATGTAATTTCCAGTTCGCCCCCACCGCCTTGGCTACTGCCTGTGTTACCTGTGAGATAAAAGCTGGTCCATTGTCTGATCCTACCATAGCAGGAAAACCATACCTGGGTAAGATGTCTTCTAGTAGCTTCTTAGCCACCGTCTGAGCCGTTTCATGCTTGGTTGGGTATGCCTCCACCCAGCCAGAGAAGGTGTCTGTAAATACTAAAAGATATTTAAAACCATACTTTCCTGGTTTGACTTCAGTGAAGTCGACTTCCCATTGGGCTCCCGGTCTGGTGCCTCTGAGCCTGGTTCCTTTTTTATTTGATGTGGCCCTCGCGTTGGTGAGTTGGCAGGTCTTGCAGGCAGATACAACTGGCTCTATTTTGGTGTCCTGTTGGTGAATCTTAATTCCGGCATGTCGGATTAAGTCTTTTAATTTTCGGGCCCCCATGTGAGTAGACCGATGCATGTGCTCTAATATTGAGACTCCGAGCTGGTCTGGCAACACGAGCTCCTTGTTATGTGTATACCACCATCCCTTTATCTCCTGGGCCATAGGGAGTTTCTTGATCCGCTGTAACTCCTCCTGGGAGTATTTGGGCTGGTCTGGTAAAACTGGGTCTCCCGGGTCTGGTAGTTGTATGGTCATGGTGGGGACTGGAGTAAGGGCTACTGCCTTGGCTGCCTGGTCAGCCTTTCGATTACCTCTAGCTACTGGGTTATCAGCTTTTTGGTGCCCTTGGCAGTGGATAATGGCTAGCTTGGCAGGAAGCCATAAGGCTGTAAGCAGGTTAAGTATCTCCTGCATATTTTTTATAGTCCGTCCTTCTGCCGTCAGTAACCCCCTCTCCTGATAAATTGCCCCATGAATATGAGCTGTGGCAAATGCATAACGGCTGTCTGTGTAGATGTTAAGCCGTTTTCCAGCTCCCAGCATCAGCGCCTTGGTGAGGGCTATGAGCTCTGCTTGCTGGGCTGACGTTCCAGAGGGTAGAGCCTCCGCCCATGCGGTGTCCGTTTCGGTGACCACCGCTGCACCCGCATACCTGTGTCCGTCTCGCACAAAGCTGCTGCCATCAGTGAACCAAGTAGCCTCGGCATCGGGGAGGGGCCGGTCGGTCAGGTCCGTCCGGAATCCATGTACTTGTTCCAGGATTCCCGCACAGTCATGTAATGGAGCACCTAGGTCAGGGTTGCAGGATTGAGGGCTGCACTGGGGTGGAACCGCACCCGTGGAGGGTTGAGTAGGAGGCTCTGGTAATGAGTCATACGTGTATTGCTCATCCATCTATCCGGAGGCTGTTTCAGGACCCCTTCAATGGCGTGTGGGGTCGTGATCCAGATCTCCTGTCCTAGGGTCAGTTTGTCTGCATCCTTGACTAGGAGTGCTGTCGCCGCAATAATTCTTAGGCATGGCGGCCAGCCGGCAGCCACTGGGTCTAGTTTCTTAGACAGGTAAGCCACTGGACGGTTCCAGGGGCCTAAGGCTTGAGTTAGAACCCCTTTTGCTATTCCCTTATGTTCGTCTACAAAGAGGTGGAAGGGCTTTGTAATGTCTGGTAGGCCCAGGGCTGGGGCACTTAGGAGGGCCTTTTTTAACTGATTAAAGGCAGTTTCTTCTTTTTCAGCCCATTTAAATGTTTTCCCCTCTTTGGTAGCTTCATATAGGGGCCTGGCGATCTCAGCAAAACCTGGAACCCAGAGGCGGCAGTAGCCGGCTGATCCTAGGAATTCCCTCACTTCTCTTCGGGAGGTGGGAGTAGGGATCTTTAGGACAGTTTCTTTTCTGGCTTCTGATAACCGCCGCTGTCCGCCCTCCAAGATATATCCCAGGTAACTTACCCTGTCCCTGCATATCTGAGACTTCTTTGTGGATGCCCGGTATCCTAAGGCCCCCAGGGTAGCCAGCAGGTCCTGGGTCCCTCGCTCACAGTCTTTGGCCATGTCCACAGCAATCAGGATGTCATCTACATACTGTAGAAGGGTGAGGCCAGGGTGCTCCCTTCTGTACTCACCCAGGTCCTCGTGTAGTGCCTCGTCGAAGATGGTGGGTGAATTTTTGAATCCCTGAGGTAGCTGTGTCCAGGTGAGTTGCCCACTGTAGCCCTCCTCCGGATCATGCCACTCGAAGGCGAACAAGGGTTGGCTCTGGGGTGCCAGCGGCAGACTGAAGAAGGCGTCCTTTAAATCTAGTACAGTATACCAGACCCTGGAGGGCGCTAAGGAGCTCAAGAGAGTATATGGGTTGGGAACAGTTGGGTGTATGTCCGCGACCCTCTTATTTACTTCCCGGAGGTCTTGTATCAGTCGGTAGTCATTTGTGTGAGGCTTTTTGACCGGCAGTAAGGGGGTGTTCCAGGCAGACTGGCAAGGAACTAGTACCCCTAGGCTTCGTAGTCTCCGGATGTGTGGCTGGATCCCCTTCCGGGCCTCCTGAGACATGGGGTATTGTTTGATCCTTACCGGACTCTCTCCTGGCTTGAGCTCTACCAGGACTGGGGTCCTGTGAGCGGCTAGTCCCATCCCCCCTGTCTCTGCCCAAACCGAGGGGAATTCTCATAGCCATCTGTCTATATTATCCTCTCCCGGGAGCGCCTCCTGGTGGAGGAGGTATTCATCCTCCAGTTTCATGGTCAGGACCTGGATGGGGTGGCCCTTGCCATCGGTGACCTGAGGCCCCCCTTGTCTGAAAGTTATCTGAGCTCCAATCTTGGTCAGTAAGTCCCGTCCTAACAGTGGGTAGGGGCATTCTGGTATTACCATAAAGGAGTGGGATACCCGGCCCGTTCCCAAATCTACTGTTCTTCGGGTAGTCCATGAATACTGGCTCATACCAGTTGCCCCTTGTACCCAGGACTTCTTGCTGGCTAGTTTTCCTTGTGTGGTGCGGAGGACCGAATGTTGTGCTCCGGTGTCGACAAGGAAGTCAATAGGGGTCCCCTCCACTTTAAGAGTTACCCTGGGTTCGGGGAGAGGGTCCGAACCCTGACTCCCCTAATCACTTAGTTCATCCAGCTCTAGGACTTTTACTCGATCAGTCTTGCTTCCCTTCCCGCCAGCTCTTTTTGGACAATCTCGGGCCCAATGCCCTATCTCCTTGCAGTATGCGCACTGATCCTTCTGCAGCCTCTGCTTCCCCCCCTTGGTGCTTTTACCTTTTCTTGTGTCGTCTGCCAGCTGCCGGAGACGGCGGTCTCGTTCCTCGGGGAAGTCAGCAGTGGTAGCTAGTAGTATTCTGGCCAGGTCTCGAGTCTGCTTACTGCTGGCAGCCGCCATGGCGCGAGCCTGCTTGTCCTCAGGAGGCTCCCGGTTATTATACACCTTTTCGGCTACCACCAGTAAGTCCTGCAGACTTTTTTCTCCTAGTCTATCTATTTTCTGTAATTTTTTCCTAATGTCTATGGCCGATTGGTTTACAAAGGCCATGAGAACAGCTGCCTTGCTTTCTGGAGCCTCTGGATCCATGGGGGTGTAGGTACAGAATGCCTCCATGATCCGTTCTAAAAAGGCAGCCGGAGATTCATCTTTTCCCTGTTGTACATTTCCTACCTTGGCCAAATTGGTTGGCTTTCTAGCAGCCATTCGGAGACCCCCCATTAGAGTCTGGCGGTAGACCCGGAGCCTCTCCTTACCTTCTGCCGTGTTGAAATCCCACTGGGGCCGAGTTAAGGGGAAGGAGGCATCTATCTGAGCCTGGTTGGTGGTGGGATTCCCGTCTGCGCCTGGAACTAGTTTTCGGGCCCCACTGAGGATTCTTTCTCTTTCTTCAGTCGTGAACAGGACCTGTAAAAGCTGCTGGCAATCATCCCACGTGGGCTGATGGGTAAAAAGAACAGAGTCTAATAAATCAATAAGCCCTGCCGGTTTCTCGGAAAACTTAGGATTCTGAGCTTTCCAATTGTAGAGGTCACTAGTGGTGAAAGGCCAATAGTGATGGGGCTGATTCCCCTCCGCGTCTGGGGGTCCGGTGGCTCGCAGGGGCAGAATAGTGGAGTCGGCGGTGGAGGCGGATTGCCCCCTCTGAGCCCTTTGTCTGGTAAAGGGCGGGCTTCCCCCTGGAGCGTTTCAGCCTCCCGCTCTCGGAACAGCGTCTGCCTCCCCCCGAGGGGGAGGATGGTGTTCTTCCGGCATCCTAGAGGGGTTATACGGGGGAGGAAAAATTAATTCTTCTTCAGTACCCCCCTGTAGGACAGGGTAGAGGGGTGCTGAAGGCTGGGTAAGACTTTTCCTCTTCTCTGTCTCCTGCAAAGCAAGAATGGGTTTTGGCTCCGGAGGGAGCAGGGTTAGGAAGGGCTTAAGCCAAGAGGGTGGGTCTTCTACAAGGTCCTGCCAAGTGATAATGTAAGGGAGCTGATCAAGATGGCCCGCCTTAGGCTGAGAGATGATACTCCTGACTCGGTGGATGGTAGGGAGGTCGAAGGTCCCCTCGGGTGGCCATCCGACATTGAAAGTCGGCCACTCGCTAGAACAAAAAAACTGCAACCGACCCTTTCGGACTTCCACACTGAGGTTGTTAGCTCTTCCCCTCACATCCTTAAAGTGATCAATCATAATACTTAGAGGAGTAGTCTGAGTCTGTCCCATAACGTCCGTCCAGCAAGTCCACAGAACAAAACAGAGAAACACAAAAACAGACAAACAGAGGGCCCCTAGAAAGTCTTCCAACTCCATGGAAGCAAAACTGCAAGCTAGCTTAGACCTTTGAGGGGATCCCATGTCCCTCCAAAACCGATGAGGGGATTCCACGTCCCTCCAAAACCGATGAGGGGATTCCACGTCCCTCCAAAGACGACGGCCTCACGCCGACCAGCGGGAGCGACCCGCCTCGTCTCAGACCTTTGAGGGGATTCCACGTCCCTCCAGAAGGGAGAATCGGAACGTCTTCCGAAACTCCCGGCCCGTGGTCCTCCAGTGCGTCCACTTAGACCGCGTCGGGCACTACCAGAATTCCAGAAATGAGCTCACACAGAAAAGACAGAACAAACAGACACTAACCGTGGCCAGTCAGGCTCTCCGGGTCGGGGGTCCCTCGGGGTTCTTGGGGATCCTGGGCCGAGCCCCCAAATGTTATGCCCAGAATTCGTGATCCCCAAAGACCACTAGGGAGCCGAGTCCGATGCAAAAGCAAAGAGCCTTTATTCGAGCTAGCTCGAGCTCAATCCCCTACCTGCACCGACGCAGCGGTGAGATACCAGGGAAAGAGAGCGAGTTTCAAAAGGACAAAGGTTTTATTGGGGCCTGGGGGCAGTTGGTGAGGTATTGGCTATGGCCTCAGCCGATTGGCTGGGGAAGGGTCCTGGGGAAGGGTCGAGTCCTGTTAGGCAGGTGAGGGGGGGGTTACTCAAGGGGAGGAGGTGTGGTCAAGGTGAAGGACACAGAACAAGATGGAGTCGGCTGGCGTAGGCCCGCCCTTTCAGGGGAACCACAATCAGGTGGGTCAGTTTGAAGAGTTGTCTTTCATTTCTTGGACAGTAGGGAACAATGACAGGATTTTAACAAAGAGTATGATTCTAGATACTGTGAGGTGACCTGATCAGGTGGAGGCTGATGGTGCAGGTGGCAAAAGAATTCGCTCAAGGCAGAACAAAGGAGATAGCAGTTTAGTGAATACAGTGCAAGGGGGCAGCCGACAGGACAGCAAAGGAGAGATTATGTACCAGGAGGCAGTGGTGGGGGTCGTAGTGAAGGTGGGGAGGTGAGGAGGTATGAGAAAGTATGGAGTTTTCCTTTTTTGGTACTTGTGCCTGGTTGTAAGTAGCCCATTAGTCAGCTAGGGCTTATGGGTGTTTTGAGGTGGATCACCTGATGGGCCTGTTTGCATTCAGCCTAGTGGTCACCGAGGGCCCTTTTACCTTACTCCAGTTTCCATTGTTCAAGCCTGTTGCCTAAAAGTGACCTTTACAGATAGTACATCTGATTCAGAGATAGACCATCGGGACTTTCTGTGATGGATTGGATTTGGGTGAGGGTTATGCAGAGCAGGCTGCTAAGAATGACTACACAGCTTTCTGTCTTATGTGACTAGTTCCACTTACTGAGATGGGGAGTGCCGAAGCACGAGCAGTTTGGGCAAATTTAGAACCTGAGTGTGAGGTATTATTGGTGGAACATCTAGGAAGCAAGCATCCAGGGTCCGAGCTCAAGGGAACCGTCTGGGCTGGAAATAAAGACCCAGAGTCATGGAGGTTTCCCTTTGGCAGAGGCTTCTGTGGACTATTGGCACCTCTTTATGGCTCTGGTGTGGGGAAATTGAGGCATGCCTTCCCACTCCAGCCATAAAAAGCTGCTCTGTCCCCTGTCATGCCCATATAACTTATGCTGGATCTGAATGTTGATAAAAGCAAGCTATGTGTGACAAAGGTTCCCACTGGGTTTTCAAGGTGATGATCCCAGAACATCAGTCCCTTGAAAGACAAGAGTTAAATAGTTCTCAGGTTTTTTTAAATAGGGTATGTAAACTGCCTTTGAAGTAGGCCTCCCAGTTCACACTCTGCAGAGAAACTACCTTTTCCCTTTGTCCTTTATCAAGAGTGTAAGATCTCTATAAGGCTTTTCCCAAACACTGCATCAGCATTAAATTGACTTACAAATGTTGTTTATGAGGAATAGAATATTGTTCTTATTATTTGATGCGCATTTGTGGAGTATGTGTCCTGACTTGAGTTTAGCTAATGTCACGCTAGGGAAGGATGCTTTGGAGGTTGATGAGTTTTTCTTCTGATTCTATTTCTCACAATTAAGCACACTGTTTAAGTAACAGGTTGTTCTTTGATTATAGAGTGTTCATGGCCACTAATAAATGTACCTCTGGGTACATAATAAGTTGTACCTCTGGGAGGACAGGGAGCTAAGGGTCAGCCTTTTATATGCTAATACCTGAGATAAAAGCACACTAGATATTACTCAAATCAAACTAATATTTAGCTTTGGAAATTAAAGCATAAATTCATGAATTTGATTAGTATTCTCTCTGCATTGATATTTAACCATAATATATGTATGCACACAGTCTTCCAAGATTTTTTCTTTTTTGACCATGTTCATTTTACTTGCTGCAGTATTTCTTGAATTCATGAATGCTATTGCTTTTCAGGAGAAAGCCATCCAAGAGGTATTGTACTCTCAGTGTATCTTTATGCTACTTGTATCCTTGTTTAAGTGAACTTTAACTTTCAAGGTTAAGGCGAACCTTATCATTTGGAGCACTCACCAAATACATGGGTGTGCAGTGCAACTTCGACTTTTCATGGAACCTGCCCTCCTTTATGGTATCTGATCTTCCTGAAAGGACCTTATGGGGTCAGGAATTCAGGGCTTAGCCCCATTTCACAGGTGATCAGAGAGGCCATATGACTTGCTTAAGGTCACATGGCTAGCACAGAACCGGGACTAGGTCCTAAGCATTCTGACTTCAAAAATACCATTGATTTCCACTAGTTTTGCAACCTCCCCTAGTTAAGCCATTGGATTAATAATTTTTAAAGTGTGAATTAAAGCAAGTATTTTTTTTTTTTAGCTTGCTAGCCTCTAACTTAAGGTATCCCATTTAGGAGAATGAACTTGTAAGTCAGCTGTTTCCTCATAGGAAGCAATAAGTGTCTCCCTTAATATAGGTGAAAAGTTGTGAAAGCTTCACTGTCCTCCTCAGGATGTGTCAAACCTACTTTGAAGCATTCATGCGTACTCTGCAGATAAGACTTCATAAAGGCTGCTTACTGTTTGCCTTTTCTAGTATGAGCTCCATTTGCATTGATCTCAAGAAACCTAGGTGTGAGCTGTGCTGTATGGTGTGGACCACACAGTGCTTGGAAATGAGAAAGCTTCTTTCTTTCTTTCTTTCTTTCTTTCTTTCTTTCTTTCTTTCTTTCTTTTAAATATATGAAATTTATTGTCAAATTGGTTTCCATACAACACCCAGTGCTCATCCCAAAAGATGCCCTCTTCAATACCCATCACCCACCCTCCCCTCCCTCCCACCACCCCCCCCCCCCACAGCCCTCAGTTTGTTCTCAGGAAATGAAAAAGCTTTAAAGTAACAGGCAGGACTTTGGGAAATTGAGACGTTTGCACTAAACGATTACACTTTGAGGTGAAATTCACAAACAAAGTCAATCAATGTGAAAAATCTGGAAATTCAGTGAAAGCTGTTTCATCTTTCTCTATATTCCATAACAAACAAGTTGGAACCTTTGGTAGGAAGTTCCAACATATGTGATCACAGAAAGCATTTGAAGTATATCAAACAGATAGGCTTTTGTAGTTTTCAGTAAGGGCATTTGCAGAGCCTCACTTTAATGTGGCTGTGTCTTAACCATCAGCATTAAGAAAAGGAACTGGGCGGGAGTGGGGGCTGGGAGTGAGGTTTGCAGGAGGGGCCTTTGGCATTGGTGAAGCCAAGAGTCAGCAACAATTAGGGATATCATTTAAGTGAGTAGGTCTGCAATCTTTCATTCGGGAAATGGAGGGTTTCTTTGGCCCCTCTTCTAATTTGAGAATCATGTGGCTAACAAATTGGGAAACTTTTTACCAAAATGGTGTGTGTGTGTGTGTGTGTGTGTGTGTGTGTATAATATACATATTTACATATGTATATTATATATACTTGATATATTTATATAAATATATATTTGATCACTCATGTGATATTGGCACATAATTCATATATTGATCTTAAATTATTTTTGTTGCATGTGGGTTTTCATTCATGGAAATGGCCGCCTTAAAAAATTATTCAACAGATTCTTGGAGACAACTTCCCTATTTTTTTTGATAAGGCAGTCTAAGGTCTATGGAAGAGTGGAATAAGGTTGAGGAGAACTGGAGGTTAGGTTGGGAAATACCTTAAGATAAGGGGGTTAAAATAAGTTAGGAGAAACCATCTAACTTCTAAAGGGCTTGTTCCTTAGTTGGAAAATAGGGATCAGTTAGACTTGCCTTGGGAAAAAACTGTATTTACAGAGTTCTCACAGTTACATAAAAAAGATTGGGAAGAAATCATACAAAATGGCAATATTTGTCCCGGGGTGGTAGAATTGTGTTTGCATAGTTTGTTCCATTTTGTAAATTTAACACTCTTAAAAATAAGAGAAATAAACTGAATTTCTTTTTAAAAAGGAAATCTCAGAAGGAACAAGAAGGCTGGCTCTTTCTCAGCATTCTAATGGGAAATGATTATAGTGTTCTACAAAGCTAGCGAAGGGGCTACATGTGATGAAAGGTTTTGGATGTCTTTTGGCAGGATTGTAGGGAAGGACTTTCCTGGTGCTTCTGGATCCTATAGCTCCTTTCTGATGTGAAGGTGGCCTGGGGAACTTTGTCTTGAGTGGTGAACACCCAGCATGCAGCCAGGAGCACTAGCAGTGGGCACTCCGTTACAGAGCACCTTTTGGGTCTGGGGCTAACAATTGTCCTGCCTCTTATTCGGTAAGCTGTGGGGCTTGTGGGCTGCCAGCTGCCTTGGCTTTACCAAAAGGAGGCGGTTCATTCGTTCTTTTACTGTGGATTGTCCGCTGAATAAAGCAGCCTACCACAGCCTCTGGAACAAAAGCTCTCCATTAGGATTACACTGCCAGGTTGGAGAATGGCCTTTTCAACACTGTATAGCCTCACATAGGGCCTGTGCTCAGCTAACCACCTTTATGCAAATCCATTTTCTTTGTCCAAAGCCCCCCCCCCCCCTCTGTGACAGAGACCAGCTAAGCCTTTCTGGGCAGATAGGCTCTGTGCAGGGCTGGGTGGGAGATCTCCCAGGTTAGGTGCTCCTAGGAAAAAAAGCTAATTGAAATGGTTTTGTAAATGCCATTGCTAATACATTGACCACTGGCAAAAACTTCTTATGATTAAGATACTGACAAAGAACAAATTATTCCTCAAGTGGAACAGATTAAAGTGGCATAGAGTTTGGCAGTGCTGAAATTGTTGTTCTTTGACGTTATGCAAAATATATTATGTCTTTATTTCTTGTTTCTAGTTCTCTTCATTCCTTTTCTGATCCTGGCCTTCCTTGTTTTTGTCTGGAGTAAAGAAGCTACTGCTTACTCCCTCCATCTTTCTAGTTGAATATTTTTGAGATTTTATCTTCTCCTTAAATCACTTCCTTAGGGCACTCCAATGATTAGTCAGATTTTAAATACTCTCTCCGGACATGTCTTGTAGAATTGTGGACTCTCCCAAGCTGGAAGAGATCTCTAAGTCATCTGTCCAAATATCTCTCATGTCTGTGTGGTCAAATTGATCATTCTTGTCAAAAAGAGGTGGGTTTTCTTGCATGTTTCATTGATGCCTAAACCTGCAAGAGAACCTGGTGAATTTTCTCTCTAGACTCTTCTCTAACCCAGTTTCCCTTTAGTAAAAGACAACTCTGACCTTGTGACCTTCAACCACTCCAACCTGCACTGCCCCCAGGCCCATTATGATAGATAGTATCACATCTTCCTCTTAGCTTACCCTTTGTCCCTTCTCTTATTAGTCTGCCTCTGCTAAAGTATGTCTGAAATCCACCCTTTTGCAACTTTCTTCTCTTCCTTCCACAACTGCCTTCTAAACTCCAGCCTTTCCTCAGTCTGCCTGCTTGAGTCCCCTGCATCATCTCACTTAGAGTTGATTTGATCTTGGTAGTCACTTTCTCAGAAATTTGCAGTAGTGTCCAGCTATCTTACAAATTAAATAAAAATGTTAATGTCTTCAGGTAGACAACCCAGCCTGTCTGACCACATTGATTTTCCCGTTTGATTCTTAGACTCTTCAACATTCCAACTACTTAATTTTTAGAGAATTCTTTTGACAGTTATGTAGCTTTTCTTTGAAATAGTAATAATTGTGATTTTCTGTAGTTCTTTTAGCTTTAAGGGCTGATAACAGCAACAGCAGCAGTAGCAGTGACACTAACTGGCACAGTGCCTTGCCCATAGTGGATAACTATTTGGGACCTGAACAACTGAGCAAATAAATGGAAGCACTGGAAATCACTGTAGACACCCTGATTTTCCCAGAAACTAGAAGTGTAGGACTCAGATTCCTGAAAACACAATTCTTGCTCCCTTGGTAGCTTCCTATGTAGTCAAGTAGAATGGACCTTACCAAATATGGACTAAGAATGGCCTAAAATATTTCAATATAATCTGTAAGTAATACTTTCATGTTCTTGTCTCAAATTTGGTATTTCTGTAATTTTATGTATGTTAATCTTCCAGTTTAGAAAGTTCTGCTATGAAGTGTTCCAGTATCATATTCTTTGTTTTCTTTCACCAGTTGGCTGTTTTATCTTATTTTTATTAGAGAAAGAGAGACAGAGAGAGAGAGAGAGAGAGAGAGAGAGAGAGAGAGAGAGAGAGAATCCCAAGCAGATCCCAAGCAGGTTCCATGAGTGTGGAGCCTGCCATGGGGCTCTATCCCATGACCCTGAGATCATGATCTGAGCTGAAATCAAGAGTTAGACTATCAACTGACTGAGCCACCTAGGCGCCCCACCTATCAGATTCTTAATTAAAGGATTCACTAAGACCTCTTTCAATGGTTCACTTAAAATATACTTTTATGTAAAGAGAGGGCTCCACATATGAAGTCATCTCTCCTACTTTCTTTCCTACATATTTTTCTATATCCTTAGTCATTCTTTTCTTGAACTCTAGGGTCTCTGGAGAAATAGCAAGCTCTTGCCACAATCCTCACCCAGCTGAATGTGATTTATTATTCACAGTTTTACAGGCTAGGTTCAGACAGCCATGAGTTGTTGAGAGGAACTAATCCTGTTCCCCCATGGAGGGGAGAGACTGGCAACACATGACTTTCATACAGTGCCAACTAGGGCAGGTGCCATCAGGGGTACTGGAGAGAGGATCAGAAAATCACTCTTGGAGAAGGTGCTTTGGGGAATGTGTCTTTGAAAGATACATGCGGCTTCAATCAGTGAAGACACAGGGAAGGGCATTCCAGGAAGGGAGACTGTCGTTGAGCAAAGGGTGGGTGTCAGGCAATGAAGAGCATGTGTCTGGGTAGTGGCAAGTACTTCCTGGCACTCAGAAGATGTAAACAGTGGTGTGGCTCATGGTTCCTTCAGTGCATGCTTTTAGCACTTCTACTCTGTGCCAGATGCTGGGTACAGGGAGGAGTGAGACCAGATTCTAGCCTTGTGCTCATACTCCAGTGTTGGGGGGGACCAACAAGAGCTCAAATAGCAATTAGGCACCCTAGAAAGTGGCCAGTGCCCTGAGAGAGTAGTGGACAGTGAACAGCTTGGGGCTCATGGAGGAGGAATCTGAGAAGAACATGCATAAGAGAGCATTCTACATGATTCTGGGAAAATGATATCTTTTTGGATCCAAACTTATATATCCAGATATCCAGATGCCTTCAAGTCTCATAAAGGCTGTGGAGTATGTTTGCCAAACATCAGAAACAGATTTCTATTTTGGGAACATACTGTTTGGCTGCAGCGTTGGTACTGCCCAAATGGTGCACCTCTCAGAGAAGGTGGGAATACTGCTTGCTTAACATGAAGCAAGTCCATAACACCAGTTAGAAGAAATCCTTGAACATCAACACTTCATTATCTATGAACCAAGTTAAGAATTACATGTAATTTTTTTTAATTGTACACGAAGGAGAGTTTGCATAGAAACAAATCTTAATATCACCTCTAGAGGTCATATCAGGGTCACTGGACGAGATAGCATCAGAAAGCTCAGTCCCTTTGGTCAAGCAGGCTGCCATGGTGATTGAAGAGGGCTGGAATTAGGAGGAAGGAAATTTGACTTTATGTGGAAGCTAGAAACAGTTTAAGAACCTTCTTGAGTGAGGAACAATCCTACTTTCTCCACCCCAAAGCATTGTTATGAGAATCATAACACTGTATGGAAAAGTCAGTTCTAACCTGGAAAGTCTTGGTAGTTGAAAAAGGCTCTCTGTATTTTAAATGTGCAGTTACATAATAATTGACTTCCCTTGTGTTGCTAGAAGGACTATTTTTGATCTAGAAACATTTCTTTCTTTGCAGGTCATCTGGATAGACCATCCACTGTCCATAAACAACATCCATCAGTTTCTTCACTTCTTGTTCTTGGGTAAGAAAACAGTTTTTATCTTTTAGACTTTTCTTTTTAGACTTACCTTTTATATTTTACAGTGCACTTGTAATCCAGTGGAAGTAAGAGTCCTCTGTGCTTTGAAACTGATCGGCAAGTCATGTGATTGGGAAAAATCTAAGTAATGAGTTGCATTTTTAAATAATAATAACACCTGAATTA
Source organism: Acinonyx jubatus (assembly GCF_027475565.1). Taxonomy (NCBI): domain Eukaryota; kingdom Metazoa; phylum Chordata; class Mammalia; order Carnivora; family Felidae; genus Acinonyx; species Acinonyx jubatus. Next base: position 120,707,904 of record NC_069389.1, read on the forward strand.
ATCAATAATTCATACAATCAAGACATGCTCAGTCAGGATTAAAGCACAGGTCAAGATGTAACATCATGTAATCACAGTGGATGCTTTTTTTGTTTTCATATGGAACGCTTCACGAATTTTCATGTCACCCTTGTACAGGGGACATGCTAATCTCTGTAATTGTTCCAGTTTTAGCATATGTGTTGCTGAAGTAAGCACCACAGTCCAATTCTTAACACTAGTGAATTGAATGCATGTGAAATTGGATAGCACAAAAAAAAATCTGTTTATAGATGTCCTTGATTTTCACCAGCTACAGATTTAAACTCAACTCATATTTTATCTTAAGAGATTCTACTTGGTCACTCTAAATGTAGCACTCTACCCATTTCCCTGAGAGAATTGTAAAGTGAAGTGAAGGAAAGAAAAGATATTTTTGGTTTTGATAAATTGTAGGTTTTAGATTGAGGGGTGTGTGTGTGTCTGTGTGTGTGTGTGTGTGTGTGTGTGTGTGCTCACACATATGCACATGCAAAGTCAGTTGGAGAACAAATACAACCAGAACTGAACTTGAATGTTAATTTTTTTGCATTTGATTTTATATTTATATAGGTATGTATATGATCATATTCTCTCATAAATGAAAACTCAACCTACATATTTTCCTTGTGCTGTGTGATTATATAAAATAAAATGTAATATATATTTATTGCAATGAATGTAATTTGGTGTTTAGGTTCTCTGGGAACTTTGATACTTCTGTAATGAAAAAGTGAACAGATATAGAAAGTCTGTTTATAAATCTTAGAATGTAACCATTATACTCATTCTCACCCATTTATTTCAAAAGGGGTATTTCCCCAGGCATGCAGATGGTTAGTTCCACAAATATATTTTCAAAAATTGCATGGAACTTACATGTCTCATATGCCAAATTGTTCATTTTATAAAAACATCCCAATAGAAACACAAATTGTCCTTTGGAGTCTTGAAATTCCACAATGGAAATATTTCCTTAGTATAGGAATTCCACTGTGGTGGTACACCTGGTGAACAGATTTTACCTTGTTTCTGGCTTCAAAATTACTTAGATGTTAGAGATTAAGGGCATATTAATTTGTGGCTCATACTGTTTGCATGAAAGAGAACATTTTCTTACATAGGTAATTCTGAGAGTGACACATTTGTAATGAATAATAATTGTGATTCTTGGTTTTTTCCTGTTAGAAGAACGTCTTTTCTGTTTTCCTTCTTTAAAATTTCAGCTTTATTGAAATATATTTCACCTATAAAAATTATGGAGTGCTTCGTGAAGTTGGCTGTCATCCTTGCATAAGGGCCATGCCAATCTTCTCTGTATCATTTCAATTTTACTATGTGTGCTGCCAAAGTGAGCACTGCTTTCCACTCTTCTTTAAGAGAAAGGTTAGGTGTGAGCCCTTTATCCCTAGAGTTGTGCCCAGGTTTTTGGGCAGGCTGTGTTGGGGATATTTGGGGGAGAATTTCAGACTAAAACCCATGAACCAGCTAGAAATGACCTCTGTAGTTAACCACATTCGTTTTCCCCTGGACCCTTCATAACAGTTTGGGGGGGTGGATCCCAGACTGTTATTTATATCCCAGATATCATTCAACATTTATTGTTAAGTTTTCAAAGTTTCCTTTCTGTCATTTGTAAGCTAAAATGCATCTTGTCATTGAAGGTGCTTGAGGATGGAAAATAAAGCAAACCAAAGACTCAGTGAAGTCATCTTGGCGATTCCCAGTGCTCCTAAAACCTATGAAAAGCCCTGAGATGTCTTGTAGTAAAAAAATCAGTTTCACTATATTTAACTCAGCATTTTCCAAATGTACACAACCAAGTAACACTTCATTTTTGTATTTGCTTCATACTTATTAACATCCTTTGGTGTTGTGTTCTGTGGGAGCAATGACCTTTAGGAAGGTCTGGGTTAATCGTATTAGGCCATTTAACAGATGTGAGCAATGGCATCTGAGCCTTGTATTCTTGAACTCCCCAGGAATAAGATTTACTTGCCATCTGTGAGCAAGAAGATTAGTAGCAATTAATTGCAACTTCAAACTTCCTAGGACAACTGGCCATGAATGTTTGCATTGATTTAGGATCCAGCAGGTTTGAAGGTAACAAAAACTCCTGTGGTATCTCTAGTAGGTTCAGAAACTGGGCTTCTAGGCTTAGCACTTTCTCTGCTTCAGAGGTGATAGAAAAATATGACCAGCCCCTAAAACAAAGAATTACATTTGTTGGCACAGTCCCCTCTACTCTTAGGTGCTATTGCACAGGGATGACAGTTGCCAGAGATTTCTCCTCCTCTTCCTCTGCACTGCATGGCTTAAAGAGGGTGGACTTTGGTAATCATGTCCATGTCCTTGGGAGAGGAAGTGTGGGGAACAGCATCACACCTGTGACAACAGAGAGTTTATTTCCCTCCCAAGGAAGCTTGGAGGATATGTTACTTCAGAGAAGAGTTAAAGAAAAGAGTTTCAGAATACATTATTTGATTTTTTTTTTCTTTTTGAAGAATCATCTATTGAGCCATTAGGGTCACAGACTAAATCCAATTCCATGTTTCTGAGAACCCATCTTTTTCCATGGTAGAAAATTGAGTTTGCATGTGGTTTGACAAATTCACTTTTCTTTAAAGAAACAGTAAAAAGTAATCTTCCCATTCTGCAAAAATTTTGAAATCCTTGGTATCAGGTTTCAGTTAGTTTTCTTTTCAATGAATATGATTGGAATTTTATTTAATATGTAATTTTAAAAGGTCACTGTTTTTATAGCATATAAGGTAGATCTAACATGGATAGTTTCATAGCAAATATTTATTTTATGAGCCAGTAAAGGCTCATAATTAAAAACCTTGAAATTTTGGGGTGCCTGAGTGGCTCAGTCAGGCATCCAGCTCTTGATTTCAGTTCAGGTCGTGATCTCATGGAACTGAGATCGAGCCCCATCTTGGGATTCTCTGGATTCTTTCTTTCCCTCTCCCTCTGCTCCTCTGCCTGCACACACACACTTTCTCTCTCTCTCTCTCTGTCTTTCTCTCTGTCTCTTTATCAAAAAAAAAAAAAAAGAAACTTGAAAGTTCAACATAAGCCTCTTAGGTGTGTTGTATCTTGGTCGTTTTAATAACATTTTTGAATTAGTGGAGTGACTAGATTAACCTTTAGTTTCTGTAAGTTCTAATATAATGTGCAATGAAATTTTATCCCTACATGACTAATAATGAAGAGTAAAGCATTATGCAGATCTATAGAATCCAAGTCAAATGATAAGTTATTACTCAGCTTTTGTAAGGAGCAAAGGAATAACTCTGTAGGAACCCCACAAACCTCAGATGTTTTTGGGAAGGAGGCATACTGAAATAATCATGAGAGTAGCATGGGGATAATCTTGATTTGATTCTAAAATTTTACATAATAATTTGCAAATTCCAGTGTTTTAGCCAATATTAAAGCATGGTTACTTCATTTATTTATTTACACATTCAGTAACAATTTTGGGGCAAAAATGAGGATGGGAGGTCAAGAGGAGATGTGCAGACAAGAAGGAGCTTCTTAGCAGCCCAGTTTAGGAGCAAGAGTGGCAGCCTGGCGGCCTGGCAGCCTGACCTGTCTCCAAGAAGGGCCTGCTTATGGCTCTGCCTATCCCTATATTCCCAGGACCCAGATACAATCCCAGCGAACCTGGGTGCTGAGTCATGAAGCATGCAAAGTTGCTTCCTTGCACCAGAATTCAGGCATCTAGGACCTCTAGACATATGTGGCCATTATTCTGGGACTAGTGGTTCCTTTCACAGAAAAAGAACGGAAAGGAGGAAGGAAGGAAGAAAGGAAAGGAAGGGAAGGGGAAGGAAGGGGAAAGAGAAGGGGAAGGGAAGAGAAAGGGAAGGGAAAGGAAAGAAAAGGAAAGTAAAGAAAAGAGAAAAGAAAGGGAGGAAGGAAGGGAAGGACCTAAGGTAGGGAGTGAGGAAGGGAGGGAGGGAGGGAGGAAGAAAAAAGAAGAAAGAAAGAAAAACAAAGAAAGAAAAAAGAAGGAAAGAAAGAACGAGCTTATCTTCTAGAGTCTTGGAGACTATACTTTAGTGCTTTACATTATTTTAATTGTTAGACACGATTATACACATTGATTTTCCTCAATGGAATGAAATTGAAGTTCTCTTGAAATATAATGGATCAAAATAGTTTTTTTTTGATAATGATTTGTTTTTTCTTCTGTAGGAGTTTCAGGTCTGCTTTCTCTGTGGCTCTCAGAATGATTGCCCAAGCTTTCACTAGCTAGGGAACCGTGAGCTTCACTATGGCACAGCTCAGGAGGTTGCATTTATGAAAAAGTATGATTACTTTAACCTAGATGTTCCCTGCTACCTATAACATCAGATTCCAGCTTCTGTGCCTCTGTTCCTGTGTTCTCTCTGTGCCCCTAATCTCTGTTCCTTCTCCTCAGCTTCCAAAGCACTTTATGTGAATTTAAATTTCAGCAGTTTCAACCTTGTATTCTTAGTTATCTATTTACAAGTCCGATCCCTCAAAGAGCAGTCCATATCAACTTAATCTCTTTATCCCCCAGGGTCTGCCATAGAGTCCTCACTTTGAAAATGTCTAACAAATGTCTAATGAATAAATGGGATTTAACTTGTACACAGCCCTTCAGGAAAGATGTGTTGTCTGATGAGGGGAAGCATTCCTTTACTTCCACAATTGAGTGTCTACCTTTTCCTAAGAGTTATATGGGAAAGAGAACCAGGATATTGGGATATAGGAGTTTCTCCTGTTGCCCTTCCCCATTAACACCTTTCTTATACTCCTTCCTTTACAGATAAACTATCAATTACGCTTCGTGAGTTTCTCATTCTTAATTTTTGGTAAATTCTTGGGTTGATTCTTTTACAAGTAAACCAATATTGGAATACAGGGGCTAAGTGATGGAAAAGGGGAGAGAAAAAGAACAGGGTAGAGGAAGAATGTGTCCATTGACTAAGCCTGGAAGGAGAGGCAATGCACAGCCAGCTCTGTTAGCTCAGTTTTCTGCAGTATCAACGAGTAGTTGGCATAGATAGGACAGAGTTATGATGTGTGAAGGATAGACAGGGAAACTTTTCTGTGTAAATAGCTGACTAAGAGATTTCTCAACAATGTGTTCTTGGGTCTTGAGTGAATCTAAGAGTATTAGCCTTGGTTTGATGCCATCATCCAGTTGGATAATGACAGCAAAAAAACATGCAGGGGGGCTTTGGGAGAACTCTTGAGTGGGAAAGAAGTGTAGCAGAGGCTTGGAACCCATCATCTCCAACCACTGGAGGGAGCCGAGGGAGGAAGGAGTCGATGGAATGCACTGCAAGATTCTTGCTGTTTACAAAGACTGAGTACTGCTGCACTTCAGCCTTGATGCTGTCTAGAGTCTTGAAGTTCACCAGGCTGTCACTCTTTGCTATAGACCAGAGATTCTCAAATACTCAAATCTTGTGTCTCACAAATCATTGTCAAGGGACTGGGCTCTCACCTAGATAGAAACCAAACTCCCCTATGTTTTTCAGCAAAGGACATTGATGTGTTTAGACAGTTTGTCAGAATATTTATGATTTTTGGTGAGTTTCAAGAACATGATAATTTGCAGAAAGGTATTGGACATAAATGTGATTGCTACATAACTTCAAAGTAATTTGTTGATAGGCTGGGAAACCAAAATTAGGAGAAACATGAGATGTTCGTGATTACTCCTAGTTGGCTAGAAGGTCATGGGTGGAGGATGGAGTGGGGGAGGGTGGGAGGAGGGTAGGTGGGAGATGACATGTGACATTTGCAGATGGACAAGAGTGTTGAAAGAGGGCCCATGCCAAGTCCCTAAGAGGCAGTGCATTAGTGAATGAATGCTCAGGCACTGCCACTGTCAGGGTGGTCTTGGAAAAGTTAACTAACCTATCCAGACTCCATTTTCCTCATGTGTAAAATGGGGAAGATAATAATAGAGCCTTGGATATAGCAAGTGTTTAATAAATGTCACCTAATATTATTACTGTGTTCAACTTTTTTGAAAAATTTTCTGTTGTCGTACTACTATAAAGCTAAATTCAGTAGATATGGCTGAGTCTGGGCCCCATCCCAAAGGAACTTTATTGCTTAAATATAAAAATAACATTGTAAGGAGGTTGTTTTCATCTTCTGGGAACTCTTATAGCAAGAGACCTGAAGACAGATTCTCAGCAAGTTCTATCCCAGTCTCTGTGATTTCAAAGAGAAGAGATAGAAACAAACTCTTGGTAATTAAATTGAAAAGTTTGCAACATTTTTCAGTTCTGTGTGTTCCTTGGGAATTCAGACTGTCTTAACATGATGAAATCCTTTTTTAATTGAGGGGTTATAACTATTGGTCTAAATGCCTCTTCCTTTGTTGACTGTCAACTACACGAGGGCAGAGACTGTACCTTCCTTGTCCCTGGACTCCCACGTTCAACATTGCCAAGCCTGGCACAAAGTAGGCACTCCATGAATGCAAATAAGTGCAGTGCTTTAGCTTTTCAAGTTAAGGTGCTTTTGTATATCCGAGTCCTAAAAGAATTCAGACTAAGTCTAAGGGAAATCAAAGGAAGATCTAAAAGAGATAGGATAAAAATCTACTGGTGCTTCCCTGTTAGTTCTTGCTAGATTAAAAAAAATGTCAATTAGGAGAATATTATACATTTCATGGATTATTAGAAAATCAAGGTTGGTGTAGAGTGGCATATATAGAAATGTAGGGATTATGAGCAATACTTTTAAAAGTACAAACTTTATAAGATGACTAAGTTTGGAGATATACAGTAATGTCAGTGTCGTTAAGAGTACTGCATTTTATACTTGAAATTTGCTGAGAGTAGATCTTAAGTGTTCTCACCACACAAAAACGATAATTAGGTGAGTTGATAAATGTGTTAATTAACTTGATCGTGGTAATCATTTCACAGTGTATGATGTATATCAGGTCATCATTTTGTGCACTTTAAGTCAAACTAATGTTGAACTTGAGTGGAGATAACCCTGGACAATTAAAGAAGGTGTGGAACAGAACTTTAGCCATTAGATATGAGAGACTTGGAATCCGATTATCTTGTTTAAATGCTTCCATAGGCCATTATCCATCCTCTGACCCTTTGAAATAGCTTAAAACATGATAGGGTTGGTAAACCGTATACAAAATTTGCTTTGGACATTGACCAGGCTGGATTTCTCTGAAAACATTTCTGCTCTAAAATCCTAGGACTCTTAAGGACCACATCCTTTTGATTTTTGGCATTCTAAATTCCCGTTTCCTTTCTTCTATCATCTGGGTGTATAGGACCATATTCTGCCATTGTGAACTTTGCAAAGAGAAAGGAGAGCTGTGAAGGGGAAGCAGTTGGCACTAGCTCTCTCACAAGAGGTAACATGAATTCTCTCTATCATCTTTTGTGCTTATACACATTTAATTGGATTAAACAAATATCCAGTAATTTGTACATATAGAGAACAGAAAATCTGCCCTGAGGAAGCTTACGTTCTAATGCACACAGGGCACAATGTATGTATGTATGTATGTATGTATGTATGTATGTATTTTTATTTATTTATTTTTCAGAGAGACAGAGACAGCACGAGGGAGGAAAGGGCAGAGAGAGAGGGAGACACAGAATCTGAAGCAGGCTGCAGGCTCCAAGCTGTCAATATAGAGCCCGATGCAGGGCTTGAACCCATGAACCATGAGATCATGACCTGAGCCGAAGTTGGATGCTTAACTGACTGAGCCATGCAGGCACCCTGGCACAGTTTATATAGGGGTCTTTGAAGGAAAGACTTAGGGGGAAATCTGGGAAGACTTCTTGGAAACAGTGACCGAAGGATGGAAGGCAGTCTAGTGTAGTTTTTATTTTTTTTATTTTTTGTTTTAATATTTTTATTGTTTTAAATTTATTTGAGAGAGAGAGACAGAGACAGAGACAGAGAGTGTGCAGGGAAGGGGAAGAGAGAGAAGGAGAGAGAGAATCTCAAGCAGGCTCTGCGCTGTCAACTCAGAGCCTGATGTGGGGCTAAGACTCATGAACCGTGAGATCATGACCTGAATGGAAATCAGGAGGTGAACACTTAACCAACTGAGCCACCCAGGCACCCCTAAGTATAGTTTTTAACTCCCAACAACAGACTCCTTATATTCAAATCTCAGATGGATCACCTGCTAGCTGGGTGATCTTGGGCCACCCTACTGTGCCTCAGTTTCTTGATAAACTGAGATGACAACATCAGAGCCTACCTCATAGAGCTGATGTGAGAATTGAATAAGTTACTTGTTGGAGAGATCAGGGCCACTTTGTAAGTCTGGGATAGTGGGAGATCAAAGGGAGAACTTCAGGAAGAGAGGCAAGATTAGGTTGGTGTATTGGATTGTATCGGCCGCTACATGAGGATGGACCGAAGCAGAGTAAGAGTGGAGACTGATGAGAACAGGGTGGTTGCAGGAACTGAACTGAAGGGCCTGAGTCTGAGAGGTCTGACATGGAGGAAAGGCAGGAGCAGGCAAATGTGAGCCACAGTGCAGAGGTGGGCTCCAGAGTCAGGCCATGGATGCTGATCAGATGGGCCCAAACGAGAGCAGACAAGGAAGAGAGAGGTATGAAAGGTAATAACTTGACAACTTTTGTTTGTAGGAATAGAGTGTTGATGCTCATGCTTGAGGAGTATTGACATATAACTGGGTAAAGATGAAGAATTTGACTTTATACTCCTTTTAAATGGTTGTTGTACAATATGGTAGAAACTTAATTCTGGAGAACTTCTGTTGTTGAAACCAAGGGAAATAAATGTTGGGTTTTCTTCATAAATAAGGAAAGGAAAAGAACAAACATTAAATGCCTCCCTGTTGCTGATCACCCAAATTCTTGCATAGCCTTGGGATTCTGAATGGGACAGGCTTGTGGAAGGGACATTGTCAGTTTGATCCCCGACTAGGAAGCAGATTACTTAGGGGATTCATGTATAACCCAGGCAAAGGTGGGAGACAAGATGTAGAAGATTGCACCTGAGTGGGTAGCTAGATAGCTCAGAAGTTTCCCATTTATTCATATGCTGTCGTCCATATCAATTGGGCTTCCAAAATAGTTTAGAGATCTGTCAGAGCAATCATCTCAGAGTTTAATAACAGAGAAAGAAAGTGGGTAGTGGAACAAGACAGGGCAAACTCATTTTCCCTAAGGTTTGAAAAGAAGTACAGAGGAGATGATGAAACAAATATTTACAGACTGATTCAAATCCCAGTTCTGTCAGGTACTAGCTATATAACCTCAGAGAAGTTATTTAAACCCTAATTGAAAAAAATTTTTCTAGTATTATTGACTCATATGGAATTTAAGAAACAAAACAAAGGGAAAAAAACCCCAAAATGGACTCTTAAATACAGAGAACAAACTGATGGTTGCCAGAGGGGAGTAGGGGGATGTGAAATAGATAAAGGGGATCAAGACTACACTTATCTTGATGAGCACTGAGAAATATATAGAATTATTGAATCATTATATTGTACAACTGATGCTAATAGAATTTCAATAAAAAACAATGGAGAGAACTTGGTCATTAGGTAAAAAAAAAAGTTTTTTTGAGATATAATTGACACATAACCATGTTTAAGTTTAAGGTGCACAACATAATGATTTATGTATATATTGCAAAACGATTACCACAATAAGTTAACATCCATCACATTACATAGTCACAATTTTTTTCTTTGTACTGACAACTTTTAATATCTACTCTCATGGCACCTTTTAAATATACAATACAGTATTGTTAACTTTAGCCACCAGGCTGTAAATTACACCTCCAGAGCTCATTTATTTTATAACTGGAAGTTTGTACCTTTTGACCATCTTCTCCCATATCCCCCACCCCCATCCACCACCTATAGAAACCACCAATCTGTTCTCTGTTGCTATGTGGTATATATTTTTAAGATTCCACATGTAAGTGAGATCATACACTATTTGTCTTTCTCTGTCTTTTTAAATTTTTAAAAACTATTTATTTTTGAGAGAGAGGGAGAGAATGAGAGAGAGTGCAAGCAGGGGGTGGGGGGCAGAAAGAGAGGGAGACAGAATCTGAGGCAGGCTCCAGGTTCTGAGCTGTAGCACAGAGCTCTATGTGGGGCTCAAACTCAAGAACCGTGAGATCATGACCTGAGCCAAAGTCAGAAGCTTAACCGACTGAGCCACCCAGGCGCCCCTCTCTGTCTCAATTCATTTAGCATAATGCTCTCAAGTTCCATCTATGTTGTTGCAAGTGGCAGAATGTCCCTCCTTTTTATGACTTGTTGGTATTCCATGTGAGAAATGGAAGTAATAGCACCTGTCACATGGTGCTATTGTGAGGATTAAATGGTAGTTTTTGCAATACACAGAACCTAGCATGTATGTACTAAATTCCGTAAATCTTGGTGATTATGGCTCTATCTCTGCTGCCACTGTCCCACTGCAAGTCTTCAACGTCTACCGGCTGAACTCAGGTCTTCTAACCCCATGCTTTTCAAAGGTTAGTGTGTGTAGGCATTACCAGAGGTCTTGTAGCATGAGGATTCTGATTCAGCAGATCTGGAGCAGCTTGAGAATTTGCTTTCAGGCAAGACCAACCATGCTGGGGGTGGGGGGCACACTTTAAAATGCAGAAGTCTAATTGGCATCCCTTCTTTCAGCCTCAACTTCTTTGTAATCATCTAACTCATTCCCAGGGTGATCTTCGTAAAATACCAATGTCGATTATGTCTTTACAAAATATCAATTCAAGTAATAGCACTTCCAAGTGTTCCCACAGGATACTAGGGTAGATCAAATTCATACTTCTCCTCAGCCTATTATTCAAAACTCTTTGCTTCTGGCCCCAACTACTTTCCTAGTGCTCTTGGTTTCAGTTACACTGTGTTGCTTGTCAAGCAAGCCTGGCACTTTATTTTTGGTTTTGTTTTGCATTTTTTTATTGTGGTAGTAGAATACACATAACATAAAATTTATCATTTTAACCATTTTTAAAGCATGCAGCCGAGTGGCGTTAAATGCATTTTACATTGCTGTGCAGCTATCGCCACTCTCCATCTCCACAGCCTTTCCATCATCCCCAAATGAAACTCTGTACCTGTTAAACAGTACCTCCCATTTCTCCTCCCCCCAGCCCCTGGTAACCACCATTTTGCTTTCTGTTTCTTATCATACTTTGCTGTCCATTATTTCAGTGAATCTTCACAACAGCCCTGTGAAGTGGTGCTATTATTATTCCCATTTTGTAGATGAGGAAACTGGGGCCCAGAAAGGTCAAGGTAATTTGCCTGGGTTCACATGCTAGGCATTAGTAAGAACAGTTTGATGTCACTATACCATGATGTTTCACCTTGGTACCTTTACTCAGACTCTGTTTTCTGCCTGTGATGTCCTCTCCTCTCCATTTAGCAGTTGAGGTCTTTTGGATCCATTCCATAATTGTCTCAGATGCCTTCTGTGAAGCTTCTAGCCCAGTAGTGATAATTCCCTTGCCTTGAATCCATGGATTTATGTAGATGTCAGTCTTTCCCATAAACCTATGCACTGCCAAGGTAAAGTGGGCACAGGGATTGAATGAATTGCTGAAATTTCAGAAATGGCAGGATCATGGAAAGGTTTTATAGAACATCAAGAAACTTAATTGGAATAAGATTAGAAATTTAATGGATTGCTGATTTCTTTCAGGAACATGTTTAGTTTTTCCAGCACCATATAAAAACTGGAAATATCCTGCAGAAATATTGAAGAATGTACGAAACTTTTGCTTCTTAGTATTGCCTCAGACTAAGAGAACATACAGAATTCGTAAAACTGTAAAACCAATAAGAGATACACTTGTAGATCCAACTTTGTTTTTCTAGATTGGGGTTTGACTGCCTGCCTGCCTGCCTGCCTGCCTTCCTGCCTGCCTGCCTGCCTTCCTTCCTTCCTTCCTTCCTTCCTTCCTTCCTTCCTTCCTTCCTACCTTCCTTCCTTTCCTTCCCTCTTTCCCTCACTGCCCCCCTCCACCTCTTTCTTTCTCTCTTTCTTTCCCTCTCTGATTTTTAGGAACAGAATTAGCAGGATGAGAGTTGTTCGGCAACCTTTGGCTGTTCATCAGCATTTTGCCAAGTAGGACTCAGTGTTTGTTTATTTACTTTTTTGGTTAACTTGTTCATTCACCAAACATTTATTCAGCATATATATTCTTCCAGGAACAGGTTGGGGTGCTGAGAATGCAACAGTAAGCACAAATAACCTGACCCTGTCCTCAGAAGGGACCACAGAAGGGACACAAAATGAACATCTGCTTTGGTCTAGGAATGAGCGGACATTTTACTTGTGGAGGTGTATGTGCTCCTATGCAAATAGGCTCATTTTCTCCAGTGCCTGGCTTCCCCACCACCTCATCCAGACCAAGGCCCATGACTGTGCATTGAGAGCTTGCTGAAAGAACTCAGGTTTGAGAAAGAAAAGTCACCCTGATCCTGTTTCTGGGTCTCTTTTGGAGCATGACTTTGCCACTTGCCCTTTCCTGGCTTATTTGGTATGGTATTTGGCACCCATATTACATAATCCAGTTGAGATTAATTTCCATTCTTAATTTTATCCATTGGAAAATCATGTTCCCTTAAAATGGATGAGTAACTGATGAAATATAGTCTTATGAGATGTAATTTCTGAAGAAAGTTTTGATTGAAAATAAATTGGAAAATTCCACTGACTTAGTTGATATATTTATGCCATACACATTTGACATCATTACTGTCTACATGAAAATTGTAAATATTTCATTCTTTCTCACTGATTAAATATCTTTAATAAACCTTATATGAGTAAGAGACGATGACTTCATTCAAATTTATGAAGCATGCCATCATGCATTTTCCCCTATACACTTAAAAAAATCCCCAGAATCATATTGATATTTGAAAGACCACTTTACTTGAGCAATTGTTTATTTAAAAATGTGTGTGTGTGTGTGTGTGTGTGTGTGTGTGTGTGTCTGTCTGTATAAAGGAAGAGTTGGTCCCTGATAATGCACAGCAAATTTTATAACTACAAATATATGGCATGATTATCTTCCACAATGGTATTTTAAATACTCTGAGGTTTTTATTTTAAATAAACAAATATTGTAACCAGAGTAATACCCTAAGATGGATTCACTGTTACATTCTGCTTTTCTTCAGACCCTATCTGGTTTTCTTTAGAATTCCATATAAACATTTTAAATGATGTTTACGTGAGCCAAACACTTTCTGGCCATTATTGGTCTGTGAAGGCCGCAAGGATTTCCTTCTCTGTCAGTGGGGCCAGGCTAACTGACAGATAGATTGGTGGGGCTGAAGCAGGGGGTGGGGAGCAAATTTATCAGCAGAGCACAGTTAGGGCTGTGGTGAGCTAGGACTAAATCTGCTGACTGGCTCATTAGGCCTCCTGGTGATGGCCTGTGATTAGGCAGCCCTACAGAGAAGGGAGTTGTTCCTTGGTTACAACGGAGCACTAACTAGTTAACCTCAACCTCTTCAGATGTGGCAGGGTGAAGATGTGCTCTGTTTCTTGCTAGACCTCTCTCTTTATGAAAGAGAATATTTTTCATGATTGCATTTGTTATCACCAGAAACTACTGCTGGCATTTTCAACTGAATTCTCCCCATTTATGCTGGAACCTCTATTTGTCTATTGCTCTTTCTGTGGCACTTTTAGTAGCCCTGCTCTTTGCCCTTTTCAGATTTATTCCAGTCCCTTGACTGCTGTACTTTTTCTTGTTGAACCTCCCCTATTTCTGCCTGCAACTTCTTACTCAATCTTTACATTAGGGCCCAACATTTCAAGCACTTTCTCTGGCCAATATAAGTGCCTCTTTTCTTCCTTGGTGCTCAGGAAAACTCTAAGCAGAGATCAATCTGACCATTTCCCTCCTCCATTCCTACGTGTGGGCTGTTTGTTGCTTTGGAGAAAATCTTGCTTCCGTGCAGCTTAGTACCACTATAGAGTCATGCTCTGCCACCACATGTTGTTCATGATGAGGATACACATTAAGTGGCATCATAGCCTGACTCCGTCACTGGGCTGAAATACCACTTACTCACGACATGTTAGATTTATCCATCTGGCCCACTGCATGGTGATTGACCTCCTCAGGGTTCTCTCTTGTCTCAAGTGGCATCAAGAAACCTCTGCATGGCCAGTTGTTTGCCCTTGATTCACTCCCTGAGAAGACTGCATCTCCCTCACAGTCCTTTAGATTGTATACTGCTAGTAATACTAACATCTCTAATTAAAACTAAAATTTATTGGGTGGCTATTATGTGCTAGACACAGTGCTAGCCACTTTTATGTCCATTAGCTTAATTATCACAGAAACCTTGGCATGTAGGTATGATAATTCAGACTTTACAGTTGAGATGATTGATAGACATAAGGGTTAAAGAACTCACCGATGCCACACAACTATAAAGGGATAGAGTTGGGATTTGAACCCAAGTCCAGTTGATTCAAAGCCCACACTCTTCACTGTTCAGCACTGGCTCTATATTATTTTTGAGAGGTGTTTCTTAATTTTGAATGTTACACATATAGCAAACTTAAGAAATGCAAAAAGCTGGAAAAAATAAAATAAATTAATTTAAATAAAAATAGTTTTAATCACACATCATTCCATCACTCAGAGACACTTCTGAATGTTTTCTTTTCTGAGTCCTGTTTTCTACACCACATTTTATTTGTTCGTGTATGTATCATATTTTACATGGTTGGGATAATATAACATATACTATTTTATGACCTTCTTTTTCACCAATAACAAGTATTTTTTCATAATACAGATTCGTTACAAAATGCTTTTCAGTGGCCTCTGCACTGATTAAAAACACATAAAAAATCCACCAGGGAATGTTGCAAATGCTGATACTTTCCATGAAATAAGAAATGTAATTTTAGGAGAAAGGATAAAGAAAGCTGGACTCCTAGTGGTGGGCCAATGCAACAAGTGTAGACATTTCATATGGAGCTTCATTAAAATTCAGCTTTATAAATCCTCAAGCACAACAAGCAAAGGTGGATGAGTCCAAGTATTTATCTGAAATTGTGGAGATTTATTGGAAAGGTCATCATCAGCCCTAAGATATGTAAGTAAATCCCTTGAATTACATTGCTATAGTCTTTATTCTGGTTTGCATCCAAAGAAAGTCATGACCTTGCTACTCAGCCTTATTTTCTCCCTTCCACAGCTGCATAGTGTAATCACTATGAGCCTAGCTTGAGTCCTCGAGTTGGTCTCAGGATGTGTTCGCTTTGATTCTAATAAGATTAAACCTTTAGTGGCATTTAGTCCTGATCTGTTTCTACTGGGAGCTGATGGCGCATGTTATGCGTGTCACACAGGCCCCAAATATGGCCCCTGCAAAATGTTTCAAGAATATTAGCAGCAGGAGCCCAGATGTGATCAGCAAGTCCCTTGTCTCCAGAGAAGACTGATATTGCCATGGAAGAGTCTGGTAACTTACTTGGCTCTGGCAGTTTAAAGACTGAGAGATAAAGTAGAGATTCCTTCAACTGTGGATCTTATCCCAACTGAACACTGATAACCTGTGTCATCACAATTTTCACACTAGGAAGTATCTGCATAAATGATTCTCAACTACAGAGAGCAAATGATTAATTACAGAAATTAGTTCATGGTATATTCCCATTATCCATCGATTCAGTGTGTTTTCTTGTGAACTAAAAGAAAAAGTATGTGTATGTGCATGTACACACACACACATACAACCACTCCATGGTAGAAATTTCAAAATTATAATGCTTCTTTTGTCATAAACCAGATTTTAATTTATGCATAGAGCTGTTCCTTAATGGGTGTCTTTTGTCTCATTATTCCATACCTGTGTTTTGCACCACTATTCATTTACTGAAATACTATAGCTTTATAGTAAGCCTCAGTGTCTAGTAGGACACATCCTTTTACACTGTTGTTGTTCTTCAAGATTATTGTGGGTCTTTCTGATTCATTGCTTCCCAGAGGAATTTTGTAATAAACTTGTCAAGTTATATAGAAAAGCAAACTTAAGCAAAAAATCTACTGAACTTTGATCAGAATTACATTAATTTGTAGATTAGTTGAGGAGATCTGATATTTTTATGATATTGGGACTTCCTGTCCAGGGATATGGCATATCTTTCCATTTATTTAGGTCTTCTTTTGTCTGCTTTAACAAAGACATTTTCTGTATAGTGTTTTAGTACCTTTTTGTTAAATTAACTACTGAGCACTGCATAGTTTCTTTTCTTTTTTTTAATTTTTTTAATCTTTATTTTTATTTTTGAGAGAGGGACAGAGTGTGAGCAGGGGAGGAGCAGAGAGAGAGGGAGACACAGAATCTGAAGCAGGCTCCAGGCCCTGAGCTGTCAGCACAGAGCCCAACACGGAGCTTGAACTCACGAACTGTGAGATCATTACCTGAGCCGAAGTCGGACGCTCAACCAACTGAGCCACCCAGGCGCTCCTCTTTTCTTTTTTTTAAGCAGGGTAATAGTTTTTAAAAATATTTTTATTATTGAAGTATAGTTGATATACAATGTTATATTCGTCAAGTGCACAACATAGTGATTTGACATTTATATACATTATGAAATTCTCACCACAGTAAGTATAGTCCCCATCTGTCACCATACAAGGATATTACAATATTATTGACTATATTACATATGCTGTAGTTTTCATCTCCATGATTTATTCATTTTATAACTGGAAATTTGTACCTCTTCATCCCCTTCACCTATTTTACCCAGCCCCCACCCCCTCTCCTCTGGCAACCACAAGTTTTATGATTTCTATATGAGCAAACCTATAAATTTATTTAAAAACATGAAAAATGATTTGTGTAATTAAGGAGATATAACTTTTCTTGGAAATACATAATACCATAAGTATGTATAATGCAATTTTAATAAATTACAATCCGATTATTGAAGTTTGGGGAATTAAAACACAATTTTCATAATCATTCAGTTATAGAAATGTCTAATTTCCTTTGTTTAGATCTTTTTCAAAGGTTTCTTCTGTGACCCACAAATTATTTACAAGTATGTTATTTAGGGGCGCCTGGGTTGCTCAGTCGGTTAAGCATCCAACTTCGGCTCAGGTCATGATCTCACAGTCTGTGAGTTCGAGCTCCGCGTCGGGCTCTGTGCTGACAGCTTGGAGCCTGGAGCCTGCTTCAGATTCTGTGTCTTCCTCTCTCTGACCCTCCACCATTCATGCTCTGTCTCTCTCTCTCTGTCTCAAAAATAAATAAACATTAAAAAAATTAAAAAAAAAGAAGTATGTTATTTAACTTCCAAGTGTTCAGGGGTTTTCCTGAGATTTTTTAATTTATTATTGATTTATAATTTATTTATTTATTTATTTATTTATTTATTTATTTATTAATGTTTCTTTATTTTTTGAGAGAGAGCAAGCTGGGGAGGGGCAGAGAGAGAGAGAGAGAGAGAGAGAGACAGAGAATCCCTAGCAGGCTGTGCACTGTCCGAGCCTGATGCAAGACTCGAACTCACAAACCGTGAGATCATCACCTGAGCTAAAACCAAGAGTCAGAAGCTTAATTGACTGAGCCACCCAGGTGCCCCTTGATTTCTAATTTAATTCTATTTTGATAAGAGAACATAATCTGTATGGTTTTAATGCTTTAAACTTTCTTAAACTGGTTTTATGACCCAGCATATTTTGGATCTTTATAAGCGTTATACATAGAAATGTATATTCTATAGTTGCTAGGCGTCATGTTCTGTAAACATATGGAGCCAAGTTTGTTGGCACTATGGTAAGTCTTTGATACCCTTACTTATTTTCTGTTTACTTGCTCTATTGATTACTGGTAGAGAAGTATTGAACTCACCAACTATAATTGTGGATTTATTTCTTATTTTCAGTTCTTACTCTATTTTGAAGCTTTGTAATTAGGTGCATATCTATTTAGGATTCTTAATGTTTCCTTGTTTGACTCCTTTATCATTGTGAAATGTCCCTCTTTTTCCTTAGTACTATTCCTTACCTAAAGTCTTGTCTGATATTAATTAGCCATTCAAGCTTTTTGTCATTGGGATTACATAGTATATGCTTCTATTCTTTTACTTGTAACCTAGCTGTGTCTTTCTATTCTTTTACTTGTAACCTAGCTGTGTCTTTATAATTAAGGTATCTTGTAGACACTAGAATAGTTGACCCTTGAACAATACTGGTTTGAACTGCATCAGTCCACTTATGTGGATTTTTTTAAAAAAAATACAGTACAGGACTATAAATGTATGTTCTCTTCCTTATGATTTTTTAAAAACATTTTCTTTTCTCTAGCTTACTTTATTATAAGAATGTAATATGTAATACATATAACATCCAAAATATGTGTTAATCAATTCTGTATGCTATCAGTAAGGCTTCCAGTCAACAGTAGTTAAGTTTTAGGGGAGTCAGAAGTTAAATGTGCATTTTCAACTGTGTGTGTGTGTGGGGGGGGGTCAGTGCCCTAACCCCCCATATTGTTCAAGGGTAGTTTGGCCTTACTTTTCTATCCAACTTTAGCAGTCCCAGACTTTATATTTGTGTAAAATTAATATAATTATTTTTATGGTTAAGTTTAAGTCTACCTTCTTGCTATATGTTTTCTGTTTTTCCCATTTGATCTTTGTTCTCTTTGTCTTCTTTTTCTGCTTTTTTTTTTGATTAAATGAGTATTGAATTAGTATTCCATTTTCTCTCTTGATTTATAATTTGTATCACATGTGCATTTTATTTGTTGCTCTAGGCAGTTTGTAGTATACATCTTTGATTTCTTACTGTATGCTGTGAACTCATACTGTGCCACTTCACATATCATGTAAGAACCTGACAATAATACATTGTTATTCTCTAATCTCCTGTCTTTTGCGTTGCTATTCTCATAGGTTTGACTTCTACTTATATTATAAAATTGAATTTTATTTGAATTATCTTGGCAATAGAGATGAAAAAAGTTCTTTTGTATTTATCTACATATATATTACTGCCAGTGCTTTTCATGTATTTATGTAAATCTGAGTTTCCATCTGGTATCCTTTTCCTTTTACCTGAAGTACTTCCTTTAACATATCTGGTAGTGCTAGTATGTTGGCCTTGACTTCTTTCAGATTTTGTTAATCTAAAGATGTCTTTATTTTACCCTCAGTTTATTTGAAGGGTGTATCTTTGTTGGATATAAAATTCTAGTTTGATTCCAACTCCCCCGAGCACTTTAAAGATGTTTCATTTTCTTGCTTGAGTTGTTTGGTAAGAAGTCAGGCAGAGGTCATTCTTTTTTCTCTTATATTAAATGTGTTTTTTTATTTCTGTTTGCTTTTAAGATTTTCTCTTTATAATTGTTTTTCAGCAGTTTGTTTATGATATGCCTTGGTGAGTTTTCTATTGTGTTTATATTCTTGGATTCATTGAACTTCTTGAATAAATGAGTTTATATTTTCATCCAGTATGGAAAAAAATGGCCATTCAAATTTTTTTGCCTCCCCCTTCTGGGAATTCAGTTACATATATTTTAGATTTTCTGATATTATCCCACAGTGAGTTTCTGTGCATTTTCTCAGTCTTTTTTCTCCACTCTGCTGGATAAAACTCCAGAGTCTTCCAGCCATGTGTAAGCTGTGATTGTTTAGTTTTGAATTCACCGGATTTGTTCTTTCCCTGGTAGTTGTTCCTTGACTGGTCTTTTAGAGTGTTACCTTGCACAGGCACAGGTTAAGTATTCAGCCAAAGATTCAAGAGAATCTATATTCAGATTTCTGGAATTTGTTTGTTTCACCATAACTTTTCTCTTTCTAGTATTCTGCTTTACAAATTCCACCATCTTGGCTTTGGTAAGATTACTGTACTCTCCTTGGGATTGTGCTTCCAGAACAATCTGGAAGTATCTTTAGGTAGAAACTTGGGATTATTGTAGGGTTCATCTCATTTTTGCTCTTACCTCAGGGATCATAGGCATGTGCTGCCTGCTGTCCAGTGTTTCCAAATAGGTATTTCCTCTAATTTGTCCAGTTTCTTGGTTGTTCATGGGCTGTTCCCATATCAGTTATTCCATGGCCATAAGCAGTAGCCCCTATAAATTTTTGTTTCTATTGTATCGTAAAAAAATATTTTCTAAATGTGGTTGCTGCTATATAGGAACAAAATTAACTTTTACATATTAATCTGGTATACAGCAATCTTTCTGAACTATTTTATTATTTTCATAAATTGCAGAATCTCTTAAATTTTCTATGTAGATAATCATAGTGTTCATGAATGAGGACTTTTATTTTTCCTTTCCAAGAGTTACTCATTTTATTTCTTTTTCTTACCTTAATGCATTGGTTAGTACCTTTAGCACTATATGTTAAGTGTCTTAGTAGCCGCATTTATTTTTTTCCTGAATCTAAAAAATTTTTTTAATGCTCCACCTTTAAGTATGATCTTTGTATGTTTTTGGTTTTTTCCCTTTATCAGGTTAAGGAAGCTTCTGTCTATACCTAGTATGTTAAAAATATTTACGTCTGACTCTTGATCTCAGCTCCGGTCATGATCTCATGGGTTTGTGGGTTCAGGCCCCACATTGGGCTCTGTGCTAACAGCACAGCACAGATCCTGCTTGGGATTCTGTTTCTCCCTCTTTCTGCCTCTTTCCCACTTGTGCTCTCTCTAGCTCTCTCAAAATAAATAAACTTTTAACAAATGCTTTTAAAAATTATATATATATATATATATATATATATATATATATATATATATATATATAGAATGATATCAAATGAGTTTTCTGCATCGACCAAGATGATCTTATTCATTTTTTCTTTTTGTCTGGTATGTTGAATTATATTTTCCTAATGTGAAATTATCTTAGTATTTCTAGAATTAGCCCAAATTTTAAAATACTCTCTTTGTTTGGGTTTGATAATTTTAAGTAGTATTTTTCTTCTTTATCATAAATAAAATTAGCTTATAAAATATCCCCTTTTGATGCTGCCTTTTTCTGGCTTGGTATAAAGAAGTACTAGGATTATAAAATGAGTTGGATGAGTGACTTTTCTGTCTGTTTTCTGGAATAATTTGCATGAAATATGAGATACCCATTATTTAAGTGTTTATAAGTGTCAGTTTGTGAAACCACTGGGACTGTTTGTTTATATTAGGTTAGATTGTTTTTCTGTGAATAGATTTTTAATTATTACATTAATTTATTTACATTTATATGATTTCTTCACATTTTCTTTGTATTATTAAATAGGTTTAATAGGTGAAAATACATTTTTTCTAGAAAATACTCCATTTCATATCTGTTTTCAAATTTATGGACATAGAATTGATCATACTGCTTTTTATCATCTCAAGTTCATACATATGCACTTTTCATTCCAGAATGTGTCTTCTCTTTTATTTCTTGATCGATCTGGTATAACAATGTTTTATTTTATTGTCTTTTTTTTTTAAGAAACAGATTTTCTTTTTACCTATTCTAGTATATCCTTTTATCATGTTGTTTTCTCATCTTACCTTTATTATTTCCTTATATTCCCTTTATTTGGCTTTACTCTTTTTTTACAATTTGCTTTGTTGACTACTTAGCTCATTTATTTTCATTTTTTTCTCATGAACATTTAAGGGTATAAATTCTTTGATGTTGCTTTACCTGCATTTTACAGTTTTTAATATGTAGTATTTTATAATACTTAAGTTCTAAATATTTTCTGATTTCCAGAGCTATTTAGGAAATTTTGTTTTTGTTGTTGCTATTGTTTTAAATATACAGATCTACAGGGTTTATGTTATCTTTTTGTTCTTGATTTCTAATTAAATGGCATTGGGTGGGGAGCATATGGTTCTTTGGTGTTTGTTGATCTATTTTATGGCCTAGAATGACCTAGCTATCTTTCATGTTCTGAAATTTCACTATGATGTTTCTAGATGTGGTTTTATTTTAATTTATCTAGATTGGATGACATTTTCCATTTTGGAAAAAATTTAGCTATTATCTCTTTACTGACTTTCTCTCATTCTTGCTATTCTCTTCATCTGGAACTGAGATCTATATTAGGCCTTCCCATTCTCTCTTGCATGTTTCATAACCTCTTGTTTCATATTTCCCACTTTACTGTCTTTCTGTAAAGGCAATATGATAAATTTCTTCATATCTGTATTCTGTTTACTAATTTTCTCATCCGGTTTTTCATAATACATGATTAATCCTTTTGAAGTGAATTCCATTGAATATGTTTTTATTTATTGAATCTCACTTTTGTTCTTTTTCATGTCTACCTGGCTTTTCTCATATTTTCACTTCCATCTATTTTGTTTTTCATATTTCTAAACACAATTATTTTTTATAATGGTTTTCAGATCTTTTAATGATTTGAAGTTCTTGGAGGTCTCATACTGCTTGGGTGTGGGTCCTAATTCTGGTAAATGGTGGATTGTTTCCTTATACATCTTCCCATTCTGGATAGTGAGCTCATCTTCAGTGGTGCCTTATCTGTGGAGATTTGGTAGAACTTGGCTTTAGAGAGTATCTGTCCAAAATGGGTTTGCTTTTCCATTCTCCTGGAACCCTATTAAGTCTAATGGCACCCTTTTTTTCCTACCCAAGAGAACATGCTGAGATAGCCAAACTTCCTTCTTTTCTTCCTTTGCTGCCGAGAGAGCTTTTTAAATTAAACTGTAGTCTCTGAGAGTCATGCCTATGTGTAGGGAGAAGTTGGTAGGTTTTAGTTTCAATGATCTGCTTGAATTCTCCTTTACCTAGCAGGGCCTTAATACTCGAGGTCTTTTGTTGCATGGCTATGCTTCCCTGTCCTCACAATAGCACAGGTTGGTATACTAACCAGCTTTGGTTTTCAGCGTCTTCTCACTGTGTTACCCCTAAGCTTTCCTTACTTTTTTGAGAGGTTTTAAAGGATGTTATATTTTAGCTGCTACTTCTTACTTAACAGACATGTATTTGAAGGTCATTGACTTCTACTCTGAGATTTTGACCTTGAGGTGATATGTGAGTCTAATTATACAATTCAAAGCAGAGGACTTTGGTGATTTCAGTGCCATTTTTATATGCCCAGGGTTTCTGTGATGGCAGCAATAAATGCAGATTTTGTCTATTGTGGCATGGTATTGTATATAGATATGAAACCTAACCCACATCAATCTTTGTTTCATTAAGTGTTCTTCAGGTTAATAGAAGTTAAAAGAATTTTAAGGGTATGGAATTAAGCTTGCAGATACTTACTTTTGGATTAAGTTGTGTAACTTCACAGAATGTTTTTGTAACTTTTTCAAATATATTCATTTGTAATGTTATTGTGACAAACATTCATTGGGGATCAGACAATAAAGCAAATCTTCAACATATACATAACATATGAGAGGGTTATTGGTACTTAATGAAATTCTATCTTTAAAAGAAATAGGCATTCCTTAAGGGAAAGGTGCTATGCAATAGAGAATTTTGATTAGTCTTATTGCTTTATTGTGATTCATCATAGACTGATTTCTTAGTAAAATGTTGTTCCACTTTGATTTCAGAATTCTTTGTTACATCACTGAATAATGGATGAGACTGAGAGAGAAAAAGAGAAGAGGTATGAATTCATAACTGACTGATATTTCTGTCAAAGCCCTCTCCCCTGTCTTCTGTTCCTATTTCACATCTAGCAAAATCCTACTTCCTCGGGGGAAGCCTGACTCAGGGAAATTTGGTATCTCCAGTGGGTTTTCCATAACCCATAGCCCCAACTCTGTTATAATACTAAGTGGATTACCTATGTAATGCATAGGTAAAGCAAATATTCCTTGAAAACCTCCCTCTTCAAACTGTGTCCTCCACCTTACACAGTGGTTGCCCAGAGCTGATACTACATAAATGATTTACACTCCTTGATAGGTTTAGAAGCCTGTTTTGGGTCCATGGCTTGCCTAGAGCTTAAATTCATACATGTTTGGAAAGATAAATTACCTTATTTTTCCAATTCAAGCATCTAAAATAAATTCCAGTGCACTGATCAAAAAGTTTTTGTCCAAATTTTTCAGTATGATCTGTTTTTCAAAGGTAAAAAACAATCTCAATTAGCATTTTATTGCTCAGCCTTCTCTCTGAGAAGGAGCAATGGCTTTGCAAGAGCCTCTTGAGTAATTACAGATCATTTAGAGAGATTTTTCTTTAATGAGAAGTACTCTTGTAAAAGCAGGTAAGAATATATGGTAGAACAAAGGTCCACCATTTAAATTCAAGTTAATTTGGATTGAATTTATTTTATATAATTCATAGGTCACCGTGCCAGACACTGTGCTGGGCTTTGCTATGGAAGACACTGAGACAGATCTGGTCCCTACTCTCATGGGCCTCACAGTCTAAATGAAATTGGATTTCATTTCCTCATTTTATTTTTTTTAATTTATTTTATTTTTTATTTAAAAAATATTTTTTAATGTTTATTTATTCTTGAGTCAGAAACAGAGCGTGAACAGGGGAGGGACAGAGAGAGAGGGAGGCATAGAATCTGAAACAGGTTCCAGGCTCTGATCTGTCAGCACAGAGCCCAACAGGGGGCTTGAACCCACAAACTGTGAGATCATGACCTGAGCCAAAGTCAGACACTTAACTGACTGAGCCACCCAGGCGCCCCTCATTTCCTCATTTTAATATTGGCAGTTATTGTTGTCATATGAGTGATCAATGGACTGGAGTTTTGCTCAGATGTTGACATTAACAACTCCCTTTCTCTCTTCTTATTTCTCCTCCATCCATTGTTCCACCATCTGAATTCTTAGACCTACCCTTACCATTAACAACCTTGATTGTTTTTTGTCACTTAGGGACGTATCTAATGTATCTGAAAATAAAAAGAAGGACCGGTACAGTTCCTTTTTCAGAGAACTGCATGCCATAATTCAAGCTCATGGATATCCTGTAAAAGGAGACAGATATAAAACATCACAGCACACTACTGACCTTTCACAGAAGAAGGAAGGTTTGGTCTGAGCACCCTAACCCATTCGTATAGCTTTTTGATTAGCCATATTGAAAACTAGTTGTGGGTGGGACAGCTGGATCTCTTCCTTTACTTCAAACATCTTTGGGAGAGATTAATGAATAGAGGATCTCCAGAAACACCTTCTTTTTTAAAAAAAGTTTACTTATTTTGAGAGAGGGCGTGAGTGGGGGAGGGCCAGAGAGAGAAAGGGAGAGAGAGAATCCCAACCAGGCAGAGGAGTCCAACTTGGGGCTTGAACTCACGAACCGTGAGATCATGATCTGAGCCAAAATCAAGAGTTGGATGCTTAACTGACTGAGCCACCCAGGCACCCCCCTGAAGCATCTTCTAATACACAGATACTTAGTTTCTCTTCATTCATAAGTTTATTAATAGCCAATGCTTAAAATGTTATTAAGGTTCGTGGAAAAGTAGAATAAAGAAATGAGAATTAATAGAAGTATACCAGGCAATAATAATGCAGATTTATGTATCTTAGGCAATTGAAGCATATTGTAAATGTGGCTAAGGGGAACATGGCCCTGATGGTATAAAATAGTACCTATGATACCTAAGCAGGCTTAATTCAAAACATCTGAACAGGTTATACCCATATGCATATAATCATACTATAAAAATATCTTACCTTAAAAAAATATTTTCTTGACCCCATGATACTTCTGTTACTCTGTTTCTGTGTCCTCTTCACAGTACAACTTTTTGAAATGACTGTAAGACCTTTTCCCTGCATCTTCATCCTTCATTCTTTTCCTCAATCCACTCACTGAGGCTGCAGCTCTCACAACTCCACTACAGCTACTTTTGTCAGGGATAACAGTGACCTGCACATTGCTGATTGTTTGGCCCTTAACTCTCCTCATCTTCTGTGGCCTTTGAAAAACATTGGACAGGCGTCCACTCCTTTCTTCTTGAAGTACTTTTTTCTTGGCTTCCAGGATAACACACTCACTTCGTTTCTCTCTTAGCTCATCTGCTGCTCCTTCCCGTTTTTTCTTTCTACTTTTCTACTTCCCCTTTCAACTTCTGAACACTGGTGTGTCCTAGAACTCAGTCCTTGGACCTTTTTTCTTCTATGTCTACACTCATTTCCTGGGTAATCTCATCCAGTATCCTAACTGGAAGTGCTACCTGGATGTCAGTGACCTCTGCTTTATAAGTCTATCTCTAGCCCTGACCTACCTGAACTCCATACTCAAGAATCATACACGTTATTAAATCAGCAAGAGTTTCCCATGTGATTTCTTCACTTGGATATCTAATAGAAAGGTTATTATGGTCATAAAGGAACTTGTGGTCCTTCTCCACTTCATTGCCTCTCACACCCACCTACCCCCTCCCGGTTCTCCTTATTCCAGTAACTGGTACCACCAGTCATTCTTCCAGTGGCTCAAGCTAAAAATCTATAAATCATTCTTGTGTCCTCTATTTCTTCCACCTCCTCACCCAATCCATCAGCAAGTCCTTTTGGTTTTGCCTCTAAAATATATCTCAAATTTATTCACTTCTCCCCATTTCCATAGCCTTGGTATACCAACTTAATCCAGGCCACCATCATCTGTTACTTTTGCAGAAGCTTTCTGACTAGACTCTGCTTCCACTCTTGTTCCCCAATTTGATCTATTTTGCACAAACAGCCATAGTAGTCTTTTAAAAACGTATGTCACCCTCCTGCTTGAAAGTATTTCATATTCCATTCAGAGTAATGCTAACTCCTTAACATATACCCTACATGATTTGGCCCTGCCTTTCAGACTTCATTTCCTACTACTCTATCCTTTGGTCACCCTACTGTAGCCACTTTCACCTCCTGTCTGTAATTTAAATAGGACAAATTCTTTCATGCTTCACTTAACTTACTGCTTCCTCTGCTCAGGATGCTTTGCTCCCAGGTTTTGCTGTGGCTGTCTTCCTGTCACTCAGAGCTTGGCTCAGATGGTACCTTCAGTCAAGCTTTCCTTGATCACCCAGTCTAAATTATTGTACTTAAAGGTATATGAAATTATTGGTTCCATTGTCCATGTGTTCATTATCTGTCTACCCCTCCACCAGTCTATAAGATACAAAAGGATAGTTACCTCACTTGTCTTGTTCATACTATATCCTGAGCCTCTAGAACAAAGTAGGATACATAGTTGGAGCTCAGTAAATATCAGTTAAATGAATGAGTGAATGAATGAGGTTTAATTTAACAAGAATTACCAAGTTCCATATTATTAATTAAATACTGGACACTGGGGTGTTCGTGAAGAATTGGATACAGTGCCTGTCCTGCAAGCAAAACAAGAATAAATTTATGGACAATAGTAATGTAGATAAGCCTTTTATGGTTGATTGATAAAATAAATTGGTTTTATTTTCTTGGAAATATGTAGACTCTTTTCAATCTCATTTATTTCTTTGGAGGGAGTATAGGAGATGAAAGTCACTAGGCAAAGCTGAAAGACAGTGGGGAAATGACTTCAGAAATCAGCTGTTGGAGAGTGTCATGGGTTGTTTCCTGAGCTTGAGGAGCTCTGACCAGAATTGAATTTCCAGGCTGGGACAGTGGTCGGAAACACTGATCTTGAGGCATTTGTGCAATTGGCATGGTTTATTTTTATATTCTGTCATTTCCCATGCAGTTACACACCCTCTTCATTTCTTCTTTAGTGAGGGTTCTGGAACTTCTCTGCTCATGCTTGGTCTGCTTCTTACCTACATCTACTGATAGGAAAGGATCTGAGACTCATACTCTCTAAGAAAACAAACTCTGCTATCAGAATTATCCTTCTCAGGAGATTTAACATTTTTAATAAGGGTAAAAGTTGTATTCCATGGGTCTCTAAGTTATTTGTGAGGAGAAGAAACTAACAGTTAATTGACATGCATTAAAATAACTGGAGATTGGAGATTTGTGTTAGGGAAATCCCTGAGTTAGTGAAGTTAGTAGAGTAGATAGGATTGCGGGGGTGAAGGGAGCAGCTGTTGATGGCAAAAGCTCTGAGTGAGCACAGCAGCAGAAGAAATAGGGCTCACTGGGAAAACCAGAGAACCTTGAAGAGTGAAGAAGGATAGATGGGAGATAGAACATTGTTAACAGCTTCGAAGAGATATGAGATAGGGCTTAAAGATTTTCTAGTTAGGTGCTTGGATCTACCTAGAGCCCTTGACACAGCCTGTACCTTATCTTTCATATTAAAATTACCAGGTTTTGGTAGAATGCAGAAGACTTGAAGAAGTCAACAAAAGGAAAGAACTGGAGGTTGAAAATCATAAAATCTTTGGAGAAGTGTGTACAAGTGGAAATTGAGTTGGATGATCTTCAAGGCCTTTTTCAATTCCAAACACTTCTCTGTTTCTGATCATTTATAAGCAATTAGTTAGTCTACATCAGCTCCTTCATTAGCACTCAGCATTTTCTCATGAGAGTCTTTTCTATAAAATTAATTATAACTTTGAAAAATCTAATACCCATATCTAATCATTTTAATGTGACAGTTTTCTATCCTTCTTTGTTTTCCTAAAAAGGCAAAGTCAATCCGGAAACCTCCAGAGACATATCTAATTGGATTCCATCATTTCAGAGCTATGAAGACTTCAAGTGTAAGACACTACAAGTAAGAGGGCATTCTTTCTTGGATTATTTTATATGTAGAATACATGCAATAGAAGATAAAAAATAGTGTTTTTCACAGTGTGGCTTGGAGACCATACATATCAGAATTACCTAGGAAGCTTGGTGAAAACACAGATTCTTGCGACCCACCTTGAACTGTCTGAATCAGAGTCTCAATCCTGGTAGAGCCAGGAGCCTGCATTTCTAACAGGCTCTACAGATGCTTCTTTGCTAACTGAGTTTTGAGAACCACTCATCTTGAGTGACAACAAACACAAACAAGTCTTTGCATGGGTTAGTGGCAAATTAAGTAATATCTGGTAGACCCTTCAACATAGATTGTTAGCCTCTATAAAACAGGCCTTCAAGTCTTATTTTTTTTCTATCAAGGACATGAGGTGTTTATGGTTTCTATCTCCAAGGAAACTGGTTAGTTTTACTAAATTCAAAGGCCACAACTAAAACCTGAATTACCATGGACTTTTTCTTTTCTTTTTTTTAATGTTTATTTATTTATTTATTTTGAAAGAGAAAAAGAGTGAATATGAGCTGGGGAGGGGCAGAGAGAGGGAGAGAGAGAATCCCAAGCAGGCTCTGGCTGTCAGTGCAGATCCTGATGCAGGGTCCCATGAACCACAAAATCACAATCTGAACCTAAATCAAGAGTCTGCCGCTAAACTGACCTAGCCATCCAGGTGTCCCAGACCATGGTCTTTTGAGTCAGACAGATAAGGGTATGAATTATGCCTTTGTCATTTATTTGCTGTGTGTCCTTGAGAAAGTTATTATCTCTGATCCTTGATTTCTTCCTCTATATAATGGGTATTGAAAAATTGCCTTCACTGAGTTGTGAGAATAAAGTGGACATACTGTAAAATATCTAGCACACTTCCTCACTCCCTTCTCTGTGTCATTCAGTTTCCCATATTTTCCATCCCCATGTCTTTCTGTGTTGCAGTCTGAGTCATTTCTTTAGCTCTGTTTTCTTTCCAGCTATGTTCTAGCATACTATTTAACTGTACATTGTATTTTTATTTTTGATAATAATATAATTTCTAGACATTTGTTTACTTTTTATGTCTGCCTGGTCAGTTTTGAGTCTCTTGTTCTTTCATCATATTTACCCTTTATTATTTATTTAAGCAATTTAAGCAAACTTCTTTTATATTCTATCTTCAGTAATTTTGGTATCTGCTGTTTTTTATTTTGATTCTGCATTTTGTTATTTATTCTGCCCATTGTTCATGTTTTATTTCTTCTTGTGTTTTCAATATCTTATTATGAGCCCATGTCATTTGGAACTTTATCCACATGAATTCTTTGAGCCCTGGTTGTAAATTGCTTAAAGTTTATTTATTTATTTTTGAGAGAGAGAGAGAA
Organism: Acinonyx jubatus; assembly: GCF_027475565.1. Taxonomy (NCBI): domain Eukaryota; kingdom Metazoa; phylum Chordata; class Mammalia; order Carnivora; family Felidae; genus Acinonyx; species Acinonyx jubatus. Next base: position 120,737,934 of record NC_069389.1, read on the forward strand.
CCCACTCAAATGAGTGGGGGAGGGGGAGAGAGAGAGGGAGAGAGAGAAAATCACAAGCAGGTTCTACACAGTCAGTGTGGAGCCTGATGTGGGGCTCAAGCTCATGAACTCATGAATTCAGGAACCTTGATATCATGACCTGAGCTGAAATTAAGAGTCAGCCACCTAACTGACTGAGCCACCCAGGTGCCTCAAGCCCTGTTTTTAAAATGATTTCTCTAGAAATGATTTCAGTTTCTTTTTACTAGATGTCTAGAGTGAGAAACACTTTATTTATTTAAACAATTTTTTAAAGTTTGTTTTATTTATTTTTGAGAGAAAGAGAGAGCATGAGCAAACATGAGCGGGGGAGGGGCAGAGAGAGGGAGAGAGAGAATCCCAAGCAGGCTCTACGCTGTCAGCGCAGAGCCTGATGCAGGGGTGGGCCCAATCTCACAGTCTGCAAAATCACGACCTGAACTGAGATTAAGACTCAGATGCTCCAGGGGCGCCTGGGCGGCGCAGTCGGTTAAGCGTCCGACTTCAGCTCAGGTCACGATCTCACAGTCCGTGAGTTCGAGCCCCACGTCGGGCTCTGGGCTGATGGCTCAGAGCCTGGAGCCTGTTTCCGATTCTGTGTCTCCCTCTCTCTCTGCCCCTCCCCCGTTCATGCTCTGTCTCTCTCTGTCCCAAAAATAAATAAACGTTGAAAAAAAAAAAAAGAGTCAGATGCTCCAGAGTTGGCCACCCAGGTGCCCCAAGACCACTTTAAACTAAATAATGGGCCTGGGGTCTGGAAAGTTACACAGGTAGTTTGTGAATTCCAGCTCCAAATCTGTGTGAGTGAGAGCTTCTGTTTAGTGATTCTCAGATGAGACTAGTTTTCTTTTCCTTCTCTAGCCAGAGCTGAGCCTGAGGCAGACATGTGCATCCACTCTCTCCCTTTGCTGGATAAGATCTATTTTGTCTGCTGAGAGTGTTACCCTTTGGGAAGCCTGGTTTTATGCAGAAGTCTCTGATTTCACTTCCCACCTTGTGTATGCCTGGTTTTGCTTTCTCTCTCCCAATCTCTATGCCATCAGTGTTATGCAGATATTTACAAGGCAAATTCAAGCTCCAATATCCCCTTACCTGTTAATTCTCATGTTATAGTAATTTCTGATACCAGATTGTTTCCTTTACTTTACAATAAGCTTGGTTTTGTTTTGAAATATACGTTTTTATATACTTTATTCATAATTTTAGGGGTTCTCGACCAGGAGGCACTTGTCTGGATATCAAATCCATTATATAGCAGGAAAGTGATGGTAATCTCCATATGTATAAGTAGGTGACTAACCACAAATAAAAATGCCCTGCAAAATATTCTTAGCATTTTTGAAATTAATTTTGAATAAATGTGAAACAACCTATACATGGAAATGAATCTTCCTAGCTTGTGTTGGAGAGCTTTGTGTTAATTGAGTATACATTAAAATTTGTTTGTCTAAGTGACACATCATTTGATAAACATCTCATGCTTAAGGTTAAGTAGATTCTGTGTAGGAGGCAGAATAATGGAATTTTAATTAAGTCTGTGCCTGCTTTATTGATATTTAAGGCCCACAATACATTTTCAGTGTGCTATTATAATTATTTATGCATTTAGAAATAAAGCTATCATTTTATTATTGTTCCACTATTTAATTACATTATTATTCTCTCTTCATTAGTCATTAGATGGCTTTATGATAATACTGAGCCTAGATGGAGTGATAATTTATGTCGGTGGAAGCATCACTTGTCTCCTTGGCCATTTACCAGTAAGTTTTTCCAGTTTTGGGGAAGGATCATTCTGGTTTATTGTTTAGGGGTTCATTATTTGTTTTCAGGAGCATATAACTCATCAGAGAAGATGTTCTCTCAATTTTGTCAAAATGTGCACTTGTTTTATTGTCATGTTGATTGGTTTCAGTTTTAAATCTATAAAAACAAATTGTGATATGAGGTAATGAAATAGTGTGTGTGTATGTGTGTTTTGTAAAGGGCCCCGAAGGCAATCTCCAAAGAAGAATGTGCTTTTTAAAATGGAAGTCTCCTCAAAATCAGTCGGTAACCCCCAAGGTGACTACTTTGTGAAGCAGCCCTCACCGGGATGGAGGTGTTTGATTTTGTACATTTCCTTAGCGTCCACTACATACTAATTAAACAGAGAATGTCATGATTTGTTTATGCTGGCTCATGGTATCCATTTCCAGATCTGATTTGCTTTTTGTTTCTTTATATTAAAGAACAAATTATGATCTAATTTAGAAAAAAATATAGATATGATGGCATAGTTTAGCAGTATTGTAAGTATTGCTGGAGACATTTACATAGGAGTTGTAGTCAGGATCTGTGCTGTCCCAAAAGGTCACTCATTCCTGAGCTCTTTGGTATTATTATGCCCCTCTTCATGAAAGCTTTCTCTATCTTCATAAGATCATTGACTTAGAATATGTGATTACCTAGAATTTTTCTGGATCTTCAGGTTGAGCATCTAAAAAATATACCACTCAAATATGAAAGTACTACATACCTTCCTGTTCCACTAATGCATGTGTATGGAGTGAGGATAGGTAGAATACATCCACCTCCACTCTTGAAATCTCTGTCGTTTGGCTAGTTGTGTGAATCTTATTTGGATTGTTGCTTTCATTGTATATTCCTCATTCTACACAGTTGAGTAAAGAACTTGACACACCCTGGCCCTGAGATCTATAGCACTCAAGTTTGGAACATATAAATTAATAGAAGTCATGTTACATTATTCTTTAATTAAGTTAAAAGTGGATTTGAAGCTTATTCCACTAGTTATGCTAGTCCAGCCAACATGTTGCAAGGCCCGGTTGGAAGCTTAGAGAACTTTTCTACTCTTTTATCTTTATTTGAAGATACTATGATCAATATCTTTTCTTCTCATTCTGTTTTATTTCTTTTAAAGAACAGTTCACATTTCCAAATTCAGCTTATATGTGTAGGATGCCAAAACAGCTGAATAAAATACAAATATTAGAGATTTTCATTGAATTAGACTTTAGAGCACTTATATCATGGAAGAAGAATGGTCTTATTAAATCTATATTAAAAGTAAGATTGTATGAGTATGATCCATGACAGATTAAGTTTTGTTACAGTGAAGACTAGAAATCTTCCCAAAGTCTTATATTAGATAGTACTTAAACCAAATTGGTCATTGTGAAAGGAAAGGTGAACTTTTCTTATTGTGAGGATTTTGCACAGTGAATGTCTTTGTCATGCTATCCTTGTTTCTTTTTTCTTTTATGTTTTTTTTCTTTTTTTTTCAATATATGAAATTTATTGTCAAATTTGTTTCCATACAACACCCAGTGCTCATCCCAAAAGGTGCCCTCCTCAATACCCATCACCCACCCTCCCCTCCCTCCCACCCCCCATCAACCCTCAGTTTGTTCTCAGTTTTTAACAGTCTCCTATGCTTTGGCTCTCTCCCACTCTAACCTCTTTTTTTTTTTTCCTTCCCCTCCCCCATGGGTTTCTGTTAAGTTTCTCAGGATCCACATAAGAGTGAAACCATATGGTATCTGTCTTTCTCTGTATGGCTTATTTCACTTAGCATCACACTCTCCAGTTCCATCCACGTTGCTACAAAAGGCCATATTTCATTCTTTCTCATTGCCATGTAGTATTCCATTGTGTATATAAACCACAATTTCTTTATATATTCATCAGTTCATGGACATTTAGGCTCTTTCCATAATTTGGCTATTGTTGAGAGTGCTGCTATAAACATTGGGGTACAAGTGCCCTTATGCATCAGTACTCCTGTATCCCTTGGGTAAATTCCTAGCAGTGCTATTGCTGGGTCATAGGGTAGGTCTATTTTTAATTTTCTGAGGAACCTCCACACTGCTTTCCAGAGTGGCTGCACCAATTTGCATTCCCACCAACAGTGCAAGAGGGTTCCCGTTTCTCCACATCCTCTCCAGCATCTACAGTCTCCTGATTTGTTCATTTTGGCCACTCTGACTGGCGTGAGGTGATATCTGAGTGTGGTTTTGATTTGTATTTCCCTGATAAGGAGCGACGTTGAACATCTTTTCATGTGCCTGTTGGCCATCCGGATGTCTTCTTTAGAGAAGTGTCTATTCATGTTTTCTGCCCATTTCTTCACTGGGTTATTTGCTTTTCAGGTGTGGAGTTTGGTGAGCTCTTTATAGATTTTGGATACTAGCCCTTTGTCTGATATGTCATTTGCAAATATCTTTTCCCATTCCGTTGGTTGCCTTTTAGTTTTGTTGGTGGTTTCCTTTGCTGTGCAGAAGCTTTTTATCTTCATAAGGTCCCAGTAATTCATTTTTGCTTTTAATTCCCTTGCCTTTGGGGATGTGTCGAGTAAGAGATTGCTACGGCTGAGGTCAGAGAGGTGTTTTCCTGCTTTCTCCTCTAGGGTTTTGATGGTTTCCTGTCTCACATTCAGGTCCTTTCTCCATTTTCAGTTTATTTTTGTGAATGGTGTGAGAAAGTGGTCTAGTTTCAACCTTCTGCATGTTGCTGTCCTGTTCTCCCAGCACCATTTGTTAAAGAGACGGTCTTTTTTCCACTGGATGTTCTTTCCTGCTTTGTCAAAGATGAGTTGGCCATACGTTTGTGGGTCTAGTTCTGGGGTTTCTATTCTATTCCATTGGTCTATGTGTCTGTTTTTGTGCCAATACCATGCTGTCTTGATGATGACAGCTTTGTAGTAGAGGCTAAAGTCTGGGATTGTGATGCCTCCTGCTTTGGTCTTCTTCTTCAAAATGACTTTGGCTATTCGGGGCCTTTTGTGGTTCCATATGAATTTTAGGATGGCTTGTTCTAGTTTCGAGAAGAATGCTGGTGCAATTTTGATTGGGATTGCATTGAATGTGTAGATAGCTTTGGGTAGTATTGACATTTTGACAATATTTATTCTTCCAATCCATGAGCAGGGAATGCTTTTCCATTTCTTTGTATCTTCTTCAATTTCCTTCATAAGCTTTCTATAGTTTTCAGCATACAGATCTTTTACATCTTTGTTTAGATTTATTCCTAGGTATTTTATGCTTCTTGGTGCAATTGTGAATGGGATCAGCTTCTTTATTTGTCTTTCTGTTGCTTCATTATTAGTGTATAAGAATGCAACTGATTTCTGTGCATTGATTCTGTATCCTGCAACTTTGCTAAATTCATGTATCAGTTCTAGCAGACTTTTGGTGGAGTCTATCGGATTTTCCATGTATAATATCATGTCATCTGCAAAAAGCGAAAGCTTGACTTCATCTTTGCCAATTTTGATGCCTTTCATTTCCTTTTGTTGTCTTATTGCGATGCTAGAACTTCCAACACTATATTAAACAACAGCGGTGAGAGTGGGCATCCCTGTCGTGTTCCTGATCTCAGGGAAAAAGCTCTCAGTTTTTCCCATTAAGGATGATGTTAGCTGTGGGCTTTTCATAAATGGCTTTTATGATGTTTAAGTATGTTCCTTCTATCCCGACTTTCTCAAGGGTTTTTATTAAGAAAGGGTGCTGGATTTTGTCAAAGGCCTTTTCTGCATCGATTGACAGGATCATATGGTTCTTATCTTTTCTTTTATTAATGTGATGTATCACGTTGATTGATTTGCGAATGTTGAACCAGCCCTGCATCCCAGGAATGAATCCCACTTGATCATGGTGAATAATTCTTTTTATATGCTGTTGAATTTGATTTGCTAGTATCTTATTGAGAATTTTTGCATCCATCCTCATCAGGGATATTGGCCTGTAGTTCTCTTGTTTTAGTGGGTCTCTGTCTGGTTTAGGAATCAAAGTAATACTGGCTTCATAGAATGAGTCTGGAAGTTTTCCTTCCCTTTTTATTTCTTGGAATAGCTTGAGAAGGATAGGTATTATCTCTGCTTTACACGTCTGGTAGAACTCCCCTGGGAAGCCATCTGGTCCTGGACTCTTATTTGTTGGGAGATTTTTGATGACTGATTCAATTTCTTCGCTGGTTATGAGTCTGTTCAAGCTTTCTATTTCCTCCTGATTGAGTTTTGGAAGACTGTGGGTGTTTAGGAATTTGTCCATTTCTTCCAGGTTGTCCAATTTGTTGGCATATAATTTTTCATAGTATTCCCTGATAATTGTTTGTATCTCTGAGGGATTGGTTGTAATAATCCCATTTTCATTCATGATTTTATCTATTTGGGTCATCTCACTTTTCTTTTTGAGAAGCCTGGCTAGAGGTTTGTCAATTTTGTTTATTTTTTCAAAAAACCAACTCTTGGTTTCGTGGATCTGCTCTACAGTTTTTTTAGATTCTATATTGTTTATTTCTGCTCTGATCTTTATTATATTTCTCTTCTTCTGCTGGGTTTAGGCTGCGTTTGCTGTTCTGCTTGTATTTCCTTTAGGTGTGCTGTTAGATTTTGTATTTGGGATTTTTCTTGTTTCTTGAGATAGGCCTGGATTGCAATGTATTTTCCTCTCAGGACTGCCTTCGCTGCATCCCAAAGCATTTGGATTGTTGTATTTTCATTTTCGTTTGTTTCCATATATTTTTAAATTTCTTCTCTAATTGCCTGGTTGACCCACTCATTCTTTAGTAGGGTTTTCTTTAACCTCCATGCTTTTGGAGGTTTTCCAGACTTTTTCCTGTGGTTGATTTCAAGCTTCATAGCATTGTGGTCTGAAAGTATGCATGGTATAATTTCAATTCTTGTGAACTTATGAAGGGCTGTTTTGTGACCCAGTATATGATCTATCTTGGAGAATGTTCCATGTGCACTCGAGAAGAAAGTGTATTCTGTTGCTTTGGGATGCAGAGTTCTAAATATATCTGTCAAGTCCATCTGATCCACTGCATCATTCAGGGCCCTTGTTTCTTTATTGACCGTGTGTCTAGATGATCTATCCATTTCTGTAAGTGGAGTGTTAAAGTCCCCTGCAATTACCACCTTCTTATCAATAAGGTTGCTTATGTTTATGAGTAACTGTTTTATATATTTGGGGGCTCGGGTATTTGGCGCATAGACATTTATAATTGTTAGCTCTTCCTGATGGATAGACTCTGTAATTATTATATAATGCCCTTCTTCATCTCTTGTTACAGCCTTTAATTTAAAGTCTAGTTTGTCTGATATAAGTATGGCTACTCCAGCTTTCTTTTGGCTTCCAGTAGCATGATAAATAGTTCTCCATCCCCTCACTCTCAATCTAAAGGTGTCCTCAGATCTAAAATGAGTCTCTTGTAGACAGCAAATAGATAGGTCTTATTTTTTTATCCATTCTGATACCCTATGTCTTTTGGTTGGTGCATTTAGTCCATTTACATTCAGTGTTATTATAGAAAGATACGGGTTTAGAGTCATTGTGATGTCTGTATGTTTTATGTTTGTAGTGATGTCTCTGGTACTTTGTCTCACAGGATCCCCCTTAGGATCTCTTGTAGGGCTGGTTTAGTGGTGACAAATTCCTTCAGTTTTTGTTTGTTTGGAAAGACCTTTATCTCTCCTTCTATTCTAAATGACAGACTTGCTGGATAAAGGATTCTCAACTGCATATTTTTTCTGTTTAGCACACTGAAGATCTCGTGCCAATTCTTTCTAGCCTGCCAAGTTTCAAAAGAGAGATCAGTCAAGAGTCTTACAGGTCTCCCTTTATATGTGAGGGCACGTTTATCCCTTGCTGCTTTCAGAATTTTCTCTTTATCCTTGTATTTTGCCAGTTTCACTATGATATGTCGTGCAGAAGATCGATTCAAGTTACGTCTGAAGGGAGTTCTCTGTGCCTCTTGGATTTCAATGCCTTTTTCCTTCCCCAGTTCAGGGAAGTTCTCAGCTATGATTTCTTCAAGTACCCCTTCAGCACCTTTCCCTCTCTCTTCCTCCTCTGGGATACCAATTATGCGTATATTATTTCTTTTTAGTGTATCACTTAGTTCTCTAATTTTCCCCTCATACTCCTGGATTTTTTTATCTCTCTTTTTCTCAGCTTCCTCTTTTTCCATAACTTTATCTTCTAGTTCACCTATTCTATCCTCTGCCTCTTCAATCCGAGCCGTCGTGGTTTCCATTTTGTTTTGCATTTCTTTTAAAGCGTTTTTCAGCTCCTCGTGACTGTTCCTTAGTCCCTTGATCTCTGTAGCAAGAGATTCTCTGCTGTCCTCTATACTGTTTTCAAGCCCAGCGATTAATTTTATGACTATTATTCTAAATTCACTTTCTGTTATATTATTTAAATACTTTTTGATCAGTTCATTGGCTGTTGTTATTTCCTGGAGATTCTTCTGAGGGGACTTCTTCCGTTTGGTCATTTTGGATAGTCCCTGGCGTGGTGCGGACCTGCAGGGCACTTCCCCTGTGCTGTGGTGTATAACTGGAGTTGGTGGGCGGGGCCGCAGTCCGACCTGATGTCTGCCCCCAGCCCACTGCTGGGGCCACAGTCAGACTGGTGTGTGCCTTCTCTTCCCCTCTCCTAGGGGCGGGATTCACTGTGGGGTGGGGTGGCATGGCCCGTCTGGGCTACTGCACACTGCCAGGCTTGTGGTTCTGGGGATCTGGCATATTAGCTGGGGTGGGTAGGCAAGGTGCACGGGGGGCAGGAGGGGCAGGCTTAGCTCGCTTCTCCTTAGGTGATCCACTTCAGGAGGGGCCCTGTGGCAGCGGGAGGGAGTCAGATCCGCTGCTGGAAGTTTGGCTCCGCAAAAGCACAGAGTTGGGTGTTTGCGCGGACCAGCAAGTTCCCTGGCAGGAACTGGTTCTCTTTGGGATTTTGGCTGGGGGATGGGGGGGGGGGAGATGGCACTGGCGAGCACCTTTGTTCCCCACTAAACATCTCTGTCGTCCGGGGGCTCAGCAGCTCTCCCTCCCTTTGTCCTCCAGCCTTCCCGCTTTCGGAGCAGAGCTGTTAACTTATGACCTCCCAGACGCTAAGTCGCACTTGCTGTCGGAACTCAGTCCGTCAGGCCCCTCCGCTTTTGCAAGCCCGACTCGGGGGCTCTGCTTGGCCGGCGGGCCGCCCCTCCGTCCCGGCTCCCTCCCGCCAGTCCGTGGAGCGCGCACCGCCTCGCCGCCCTTCCTACCCTCTTCCGTGGGCCTCTCGTCTGCGCTTGGCTCCGGCGACTCTGTTCTGCTAATCCTCTAGCGGTTTTCTGGGTTATTTAGGCAGGTGTAGGTGGAATCTAAGTGATCAGCAGGATGCGCGGTGAGCCCAGCGTCCTCCTACGCCGCCATCTTCCCTCTAAAAGCTATCCTTGTTTCTTTATGTAGTTTGGTTCAAACTTTTCACTCTCAAGAGAATATTTCAACTTTAAGCATTTTAGGTAACATGCACACACACAGACTTACCCTAAGGTAGAGGTATCTGGGACATGGGGTTGAGTGACTAATCTTAAGCCATTGATTTGAATACCAGAGATGGGTATACTTAAAAATAAAGCTATTAATATTAGATCTGTACATAAACATGAAATGAGAATGGAGTTTTATAATCTCGTTAAAAAGGACTTATACCTGAGGCATAAGTTCACACTTTTCTTCATTAAATCCTAACTCTTCTTAATTTGTAACAACATGAAATTTTTCCCAGGCTTTGATTAAAAATTTCATTTTTATAAGTCACCCATCTTATATTAATGTAGAGACAAAACCATTTCTAAAGGATCTTCCTGGCTCCAGGAAGCTACAATTTCATTAAATATCAAGACACCTCTGTCTCTTGGGCAACTGTAAACTGCTAGCATGGTGGATGGAAAGAACTTGTTCTCTGAAATCAGACAATCTGAAGATTAAAATTTAGCTCTATCACTTAATAACTACATGAGCTTTAGTTTCTCATCTGTGAATGTGGAAAAAATATTCCTTGAGGTGGGTTTTTGCAAATGTGGGGTTAGTGAAGACCTGCCTTATCAGGGGACATTTGAACAGAGACCTGAATGGAATGAGTATGTGAGTCATGCAGATAACTGGAGCAAATATGTTCCAGGCAGAATCAAAAGCAAGTGACAAGGCACTAAGACAAGAATGTGCTTGGTATGGAAAAGGCACAATAGAGAGGCTGTTGTGACTGGAGTGCTGTGATCAAAAGGAAAAGTACTAGGAGGTGATGAGGTCAGAGCAGTAGCAGAGGTCTACCCTGTTTCAGGCCATTGTAATGACTTTGTCTTTTCCTCCGAGATGGGAGAAAGCCATTGTGGGGGTTGGAGCAGATGAAGGAAATTATGAGCTTTTTTTTGGGAGGGGGTCACTCTGGCTCCTGTGTTAAAAAAAATAGGCTATGGGTCATTTATTTTGTTTCTTAAATCTCGCATATGAGCAAAGGGAAAATAAAAGAGAAGCAAAGCAAGAAACAGACTTTTTAAAAAATATTTATTTAGTTTTGAGAGAGAGACAGAGAGTGAGCAGGGGAGGGGCAGAGAGAGAGAGAGAGAGAGACAGACAGAATCTGAAGCAGGCTCCACGCTCTGAGCTGTCAGCACAGAACCCGATGCGGGTCTCGAATGCACAAACTGTGAGATCATGACCTGAGCCAAAGTCAGAAGCTTAACCGACTGAGCCACCCAGGTGCCCCAAGAAACAGACTCTTAACTCTAGAGAACACACTAGAGAGGAGGGAGGAAGTAGGTGATGGGGATTAAGGAGTGTACTTGTTGAGATGAGGACTGGGTGATGTATGGAAGTGTTGGATCACTATATTGTACACCTGAAACTAAAATCACACTGTATGTTAAGTATACTGCAACTAAAAAAAAGAATAAGCTATGGAGGCAGACATGAAAGTAGGGAGTCCACTTGGAAAGCTATTGCATTAATCCAGGCTATTAGATAGTGATGAATTGCAGTAAGGTGGATGTGGAAGCCATCGGTGTTTTGTAGGTAAAATAAGTTTTGCTGATGGATTGGATGGGGGTGTGACAAATAGATATGAGGAGTCCAAGATATGATGTTGTAACACATACCATTGTGACCGAAATGAGGTCTACTATCATCATCATGGTATTAAATTTATATCGGAAATCTGCCATTGTATTTTCCCACTCATTTATTTCCTTGATAGTTTTTCCTTTGGAAAAACTTGCAGTCACTTGTAGTAGTAACTTGTACTTCCTAGCAGCCTGCTTTCCTACTCACCCTACTTCATCACTACCCCCCCAAAAAAATTAAAACTGGGAATTTACATGTAGTTGTTCTCTTTTACAATTCTTAAAGAAATTGTAAACACATTTCCTCTGGAAAGAGTTTCTCAGCATTGAATTATTAAGAAACTTTAGCAGGTTTTGAATATAGGTATATGGTTAGTTCATGATAATTGTGATGAATTTTCCTCTCTTCTCCCTGTGAAGCTTACAGCATAGTAGAGAATTACTCGTGATGAGTCTTGTCTGATTCAAAATGCAGTCTGAATTTCATGCAGAGGCTCTTATACTTCCCTGTGCCCTATATAGTTGAACAGTTTTCTAATGCATGTTTAATGTGAATGTCTCTGCCAACAAAAAGATACTTCTTGCCTGGATCCTCAATAAATGTCGTGGAGTGGAGAAAATTCCTTTACTTTGTTTGTTTGTTTTCTTTTTTTTTGACATCACTGAGACTCACCGCACTAATATTTGTGGGACAACTAATAAGTATTTGCAAACTTGGCTTTTGAAAAACCTTTTTTAATTTTTCACTGGTATTTATCTTTGCTTATTTAAGCTTTAAGTGCCTTGATCTTTCTGCCTTGTGTAATAAGAAGAGCAAATGCTAAAGATTTATAAAAATAACGTGGTGTTGATAATGTTTTCAGATCTCTGCCCTTTAACTATGGAGTAGTTACACTGAAATGATTGTTACGTTCACCTTTTTTAGTTGGTGGTCAGTTCTAAGGCGTTCATTGTGACTATCACTGTCCTTAAAGAATGTAGTTAATTAATAAGAAAATCTTTGCCAGTATTTCCATCTAAGGGGATGTACACTATCAAAAGTCTGCTCACTTTGAATTCTTTGATGCGACAGCGCTGTCCTTTATTCTTCTACTGATGAAAGAACTGGTGAGCCGTGACACTTTGTACCTCTTGTTACAGTCTTATTTTATACTTTGCATCATAATTTTGTGCCTGTCTCATCTGCTCTACTGAATTATGTATTCATTAAAATTAGAATTCATATCAGGGTCATCATGTTTAACCCTTATAAGTACTCAATAAAAAAAAAGAAATTGATAAATTGCTTCATGTGGAGTGTCCAAAATGCAGAAACTGTCCCAGTAGCAAATCAGCTGCGCTTGGTATAAATTGGACTTGAAGCAGCTATGGTAGAGTGGAGGGAACAATGGATATACAGTTATTTGGATGGACTTGGGGATGAAATTTACCACTGAACTTCTGATCTCTCAATAATTGGACAAGCCTTAATTTCTTCATCAACAAAATAGGAGATAATTTTTCCTCTCACAGGGTGTTATGATAGCTTATTTGTGTGAATATACCTAGCACAGTGTCTGGCATGGAGCAGTTGTTAATCATGTGTTAGATAAATGAATGAATGAGTGGTTTCCACTGACCAGAGGTAACTTGGTTTGGTACCTATAGTTTGTTTCATAACTAAACTAATAAAATAATTTTTATTGAAAAAGTGAAGTTTAATGAAAAATATCTATATTTCTTTTGGGAGGTAAATTTCTTATTGAATGACTTTCATTGTCAAAATTTATTGCTTGTTAATTTCATAATGTTTTGTTTGCTAAATTAAGGTAATATTTCTGCCCTCAATCAAGCCATGCTTTTTTTTTGATTGAGTCAGGATCAATCTGCTAATTTGAACATTGGCTAACTCATAGGCTAGCTTCTACAAATGGACCATAAAATATATTTCTGAATTTGACTGTACATTATTAATATTATTCATTTAAAAATTGTTTGAATCTGTGGTTCATCACCCAAAACCATTATTCAGCTACAAAGAATACTTTGTTTATTACTTTGTTCCTATCACATTAAAAACTCATTACTTAACTTAATGTCTGATATTCAATTTATCCATGTGTCACCATATTTCAGCTACATGGTACAGCATTATGCATTCAACTAACATTTACTGAATGCTCACTTGTGCCAAGCTGAGTTCTAGGTGTTGAGGATTTAATAGTGAATAAGTCAGCAAAGGTCTCTGTTCTAATGTTATTTACATTTTACTGAGGGAGACAGTTAATAAACAGATAAACATATACATGTGACTATAATGTCAGGTGGTAATGAATGTGTTATGAAAAAAATGCAGGAAGAGAATGTCAAGAAATCAGTTCTGTTTAAAATACTTTTGAGTGGAGACTTGAATGAAGTAAGGGAGAACATCATTGTAAATATCTAGAAAACAATGTTTCACATTGAATGAAGAGCATTTTAGGGCCCCAAGGTGACTATTTGCTTGGTGTATTTGGATATGAACAAGGAGTTTAGTGTACCTGGAATGCAGTGAGCAAGCATAAAAAATGGGAGGGACTAAAGTCAATGAACAGCAAGGGACGAGAACATAGAACTATATAAGCCATTGAAATTACTTTGGCTTTTGCTCTGAATCACTTGGGTAGCTGGTGGAAAATGTTAAGTAGAGGAAAACTTGACTTATGTTTTAAATGAAACATTGTAGCTGTTCTGTGAAGAATGGAGTGGGAGCAGGGACGCTTCAAAAATAAATACAGGGAGAGGAGGTAAGGCTGTTGCAGTAATCCAACCTAGAGATTATGGTTTAGCCCATGTGGTGAAAAGTGGACCGATTCTGCATCCATTTTGACTGTTTTACCAACAGAGTTTGCTGATTGACTGGGTTTGGGGTTTAGGAGGAAAAAGGCAAGTCAAGGACAAGCATGAGGGTAAATGATGGTGTCATTTACTGAAATGTGGAAGACTGAGGGAGTAGCATGCTTTGTGAGGGAAAAAGTCAGGTGCACTATTTTGAACATATTAAAATTGAAATCCTATTAGACATCTAAGATGAGTTATCTAGAAGACTTCAGGGAGAAGTCTGGACTGGAGGTACAAAGATAGTTGGTATTGGATGAGCTACAACAGAAAGAGACTGCCCACAAAAGACAGCATAGTAAAAGAGGTGTAATGACTAGGCCCTACGAACCCCAGTGTCAAGTAGTCAGACAGAGGAGAAAGATCCAGCTAAGAAAACCATGAGGGAGTAGCCTTCAAAGCAGGATAGCCATATTTGTATGGTATTCTGGAAGCCGAGTATAAATAAAGTGTGTCAAGAAGAAGGAGGGATTTGTTGTATCAAATGCTGAGATGTTAGTGAGGGTTGAGAATTGACGATTGGATTTGGCAATGTGTGGAGATCACTGGTGACCTTGACAAAAGTGGAGTGGTTAGGGTAAAAATCTGGTTAGTGTGGTTTCAAGGCAGAGTGAAAGCTAAAGAAATGAGAGGCAGCAAGTATAGTTCCTTTCAAAGATTTTTGTTCCAAAGTATGCCAAAGAAGAGCCAGAGGAGAGAATGTAGGGTCAAGGAAAGCTTTGGATTTTTGGAATTCTGTGTTGTTTTTGTTTTTAAGATAACTGATATTATAGCTTCCCTGATATAGCATTTACATGCTATGGGAAAGACCTGGTAGAGAGGGAAAGTTTATTGATGTGGGAGGTAGGGGGAAATTTCTGGAATTATGTCCTTGAATAGTTGAGAGAGGATGAAAGGCAGTGCACTAGACTTCAGTGGAAGCTTATTCCTTGGAATAGGAGAAAAAATAGGTCTCTAGCCACAGAAACAAATGGGTTGGTAGATTAGATGGCAGGAAGATATTGACATTTTCTTTCCCCTTTGTTTTATATTTCAATAAAAAATGAGATCCCCAGCTGAATATGAAGATGAGGGAGGCTTGGAGGTTTTAAAAAGGAAGAAAAGGCAAGAAAGAGTCGCACTGAAGAGTGGGAGAGTGAATTGCCTAAGGAAATGAAGAATGATTTCCATACAGATCTGTGTGCCCATTTAAAATAATACATGGCATGGTTGCCATAGACATGCGGTTGCTTGGGTGAAGGTACAAGGTATATGAAGAGTTGAAATTAACCAGAGTTGGGATTTTCCCAGACATATATGTCAGAAGTTGAACATGGGAGTGCTTATAGTGATTCATGGTGGAATCTGAACTGAGCAAAGTGGGATATGACAATTTACAGGAGATAATGCACAGTAAAAATGCGATGGGAATGAACTGGAGGTCTCAGCGTGTGGAGTAATTGTTGGAGAGGTAGGGTACTTGCGTGCGTGCACTGGAAAGGTAGGAGGTGATGGACATAGAGTGGAGTAATGTGAACTGGGACTTGTAGAGGTATAATAGGTATGACCATGAGATGGCTGAGGGGGAGCAGATGATAAGTTTACTGGATTAAGGAGGTAGAGGAAGTGAACAGTAATAGCACATGTAACAAAACGTATTCTCTCTGTATTTCTTAAGGATGAGATTGTGGGTAAAAAATTATTAAGTCTTCTGCCTGATCATGAGAAAAGTGAAGTCCACCAAAAGATTGCTCTCAAACTTCCTTCGTCAAGCTCAGGTATGGATTGTGTCTCCTAAATTGTAAATTCTTAGATTTTAAGACCCAAGTAACAACTACTCAAAGGAGTAATAAAAATAAAGACCTTAGAGCCAATATAGCTGCTGATTATATATTAACTTAATACAATTACGCAAATTATATTTCTAGTATTAAAATATTTCTTCTCCATTAAGTCTTGTTCTTTGTCATGAACCCTGATTATTTGAGCTTTTGTATAATTGTATTAGTGTTATATAATATTCTAGCTGGTACTCCACTCTACAGTTACAACATAGATAGCTATGCCAGTGCTAATGTTCATGGAAAGAAAATGATATTTTTTAAAAATCTGTTCTAAGTAAGACAATGGTCCTATGAAATAATCCTGCAAAATATGGTAACATACAATTGTAAATGTGTTTTGTATCTTTTTTTTTTCTTAGTGGGAAAACATACTGACTTTTGCTGTCATATAAAGAGAGGAAATGATAAACGTGGTAGTAACCCTACTTATGAATATGTGAAATTCATTCTGACTTTAAAAGATATTTCAAATGGTAAGCAATTCAGTTTTCAGTCTAATTTAGATAAAGTTAATGTGTTTCATAGCCCTTCGTTGCTAACATAAATGCCTTTCCACTGCCGGCGCCCTCAGATTCTCTTATATCCCTGTGACCATAGCGGTTTGGTTGTAGACACTGATCAGACTTTTGAAAAAGAATTCCATGATAAAAACAAAGGGAAAGTAGATTATGAGTGATGATATAAATGGATTACCAAAAGAAGGACCAACAGAAATCTCTGATAAAAAGAAAGACTAAAGTTATTGTTCCAAAGGATCTTATTGTTTTAAAAGTGGACCTG
This sequence comes from Acinonyx jubatus, assembly GCF_027475565.1. Taxonomy (NCBI): domain Eukaryota; kingdom Metazoa; phylum Chordata; class Mammalia; order Carnivora; family Felidae; genus Acinonyx; species Acinonyx jubatus. The sequence goes on from NC_069389.1 coordinate 120,754,295, forward strand.
ATAATATGAAACACCTTGTTTGTAAATGTCTCTGACCTTTTTCTCTGAGATCAGAATTTCGGGATAGATAGCTTATATACTTACCTGACACTAATCAGAAAATAGATAATATTTATATTTAAAATATGTTTAGTTATATTTAATGATCTTATTCCTGAGTTGCTTGTTCATTGAAGTAGTTTTCATTTCTATTGCAGTTAGGAATAAATAGGTTTGTGCCAGTAGACACTGCTACTAAATTGGTATCCAAAAATGCTTGGGCCTCTAGCTTTTGTTCAGACTCTATGAATTTTAGCAGAGTGCAATGTTTTTGTGAAACAGTGCAGTGAGACTGTGCAGTAAAAGGAGGAGGGGGTTTGGAGACGATGAAGACTTGAAACATATAAATATAATTACTGTCCAATACAACAGAGCAGCTTACTTATGAGAGTTGTAATTACTGTTTATTGCTCTGAGGATGATAGAAAAGACAGGGAAATAGGGGAAACTCCTTTGAAAAATGGAATACCTTTTACAGAAATATTTAGCGCCTATTATAAACAACTAATCCTTGTTTCATCCCTTTTATTATTAAAAATTATATTAAATATTCAGTTTAAAAAATACTGAAATTCACAAGATAGTGTCACTTGGTAATATGGTGGATTGAACTAGTAAGAATGACTCTTTCCTTCTACAAAAACAAGGAAACAATTTTTAAAACATAACAAAAGAAGTTTGATGCATACCCAAGCTTAAAGGAAAGTTAAGTCCTTGGGTGACAGGAATTAGAGTACAAAGTACAAGACTATAATGATAAGAGGAAGCCTAGGTGGTGGCCTAGGTAGGTTATGCATCATCCATGGGCTTCGCTGGCTGGGGTCTGGAGTGCTAACATTCATTCAAGGACCAATACATAAAACCTAGAAACTTAACATGATCAGTAAAATCCTGTCCACTGGCCTAGAGGAATAATGTTTGCCATCTCCCTCAGAATTTGAATGGAAAAAAATATGTGTCATTTACAAGAAATCAAACCCCAAATCAGTGTTGTGTGGATATGGAGTCCAAATTTACAATTTTCAAGGTTTCAGGATCTATTGGCTGAGAAATTAACATAAACACTGATATGGGGCCATTAAAACATCTAGGGCTTGAACCATAGGTAAATAGCCCAACGAATATGTGAAAAGATGCTTGAACTCACTAGTAGGCAAAGAATGAAAGATTTAAAAACCAGTGAGATAGCACTGTACACCCATCTGAATGACAGCAATCAGGAAGTGTGAATAATAAACAAATATTGGTGAGGAGGTGAGAAATAAAACACTAATACAGTGTTGAGAGGAATGTAAACTCATGAAGCATTCCTGAAAAACAGAGTGAACTTAAATTATGTTAATTAACCTGTGACTCAGCAGTCTCATCACTGGGTGGAGATATACCAGAGGCAAACTTACAGAGAGATCTGTGCCTAAGGGGACATGTGCTATATATGCCATAGTGTTTTTTATGGTTGGAGGGAGTTGGAGACAGCCTAGGTGTGCATCATTAGGGAAATGGGCAAGTAAAATGAGAAAAATGTGCAATATGGAAAACTTTGAAAGCAGTGACCTCGGATATATATACTACAACATGGTTAAATCTTTTTTTTAAGTTTATTTATTTTGAGAGAGAGAGAGAGAGAGAGGGAATATGAGTGGGCAAGGGACAGAGAGAGAGGGAGAGAGAGAATTCCAAGCAGGCTGCACAGTGCATAGCTCTAATCCATGGACTGCAAGATCACAACCTGAGCCAAAGTCAGATGTTTAACTGACTGAGCCACCCAGGCACTCCAGTTAAATCTTAAAACCATAATGTTGATTGGAAAAAGTAAGAAACAGAATGAGATCTATAGCACAATGCCACCTTTGTAAGTGGTAAGCACATACACATAAAACCAGACTACATATTTTGCAAGTTTAGATATTAAAAGTGGTAGATGGCAGTGGGTGTCTGTGGGTGCAGAGGGATCAGAAAAATCAAGAGTAGAGACTTTATCTGTGTTCATTCTATTCCATGGACTAAGAGTGTAATTAACTCGGTTCTTTGATACTGAGGTCTAAAAAATATAGCGAATGAATGAATGAGTAAATAAACAATCAAAATTAGTTCACACAATGGTTGTCTGGTGTTTGTCATATATGTTGAAAATTAAGGGTCGTATACTTTTAAAACATTCAGTTGACTACATATGCACACAAATTACACACATATTTAATACCCCTGTGCCCTATATAAAAGAGGGGAGCTAAATTTCTTTTGAAGACTATAAAATCCATCCACAGAGTAAGAACACAAGGTTGAATATCACCCTGAACTTGCAACAATTATTTCTCAGTAATGACTTCTTCATGTTTTGCTGGAGACCAGGGTAAGGAGGATAGCTGGAACAGAAGGAAGGCAGGAAAAATCTGTGACTCAGAATTCTGAAAATTATCAGTGGGCTGGCAAATAGTGCACTGATGTGTCAGGTGTTCATTTTCTTGTGTAGACAGCCTGCCTTTCTATTTGATTGTCACATGTGTGTCTCTGTCTCCCTTAGAGCCTTTGGTGCTCTTCAGTAGCTTCTTCCCCAGTCCCTCTTTTGCTGAATCGTGTGGTACATATCTTCCTCTGGAGGATCGGTTTTATCTGGTCGGGTCCGTTTGTATCCTCAGGACTCAGATTCTACGGGTGAGTATGTTGTGTGTGTGCCTTCCCAACTGGGGAATTGCGGGCTTCCTTTGAAAGGCCATGTCCCCTTTGGTCCATCAGCTACTGGACAGAATTTCTAAGGAACCCAATGTGTGCAGGGGGTTGTGCTAAGATATGTGAATGAGGACAGATCAGCTCCTGCATTTCAGAAGGTGAGCATGTGAGTGGAGATCTCAACACACTCAAAAGAGATACACAATCACTTACAAGTGGTTTTATTTTATTATTTTTTTAATTTTTTAACGTTTATTTATTTTTGAGAGACAATGTGAGAGACAGAGTACAAGCAGCGGAGGGGCAGACAGAGGGAGACACAGAATCTAAAGCGGGCTCCAGGCTCTGAGCTGTCAGCCCAGAGCTGGACGTGGGGCTCGAACTCACGAACCGTGAGATCATGACCTGAACTGAAGTCAGATGCTCAACTGACTGAGCCATTCAGGTGCCCCAGTAACAAGTGGTTTTAATGTAATATGAAAGAGGTATACAGGGGCTGAGGGCTGGAACATATTAAGAGAAGTGGCCATTTTGACAGGTGAACAAAGGAAGGTTTCTGTCATGAGGTGAGTTTTGAGGCAGCTCTCTCCCACATCCACCAGCAATTCTCGCTTAGTGTTCTACTAATGTAGCACTCACAGATTCTCTAAAAAGGAAAATCAGTCTTTAGAATTCTTTGGATAGATTCAGGTTCAATGAATATTTATTCACTAAGTAACATATTTATTAAGCACCTACTATGTGCCAGACACTATGAATGTTGAAAAGTGTCATGTAGATGATAAAACAATCATATGTTAATAGCTGGTGGGAAGAAGAAGTTCAGACAGTGTGGTCAGGGAAGGTCTTTCTCTGATGACCTGTCTTTTGAACTGAGACCCTCAGTTATGAGGTCAACCCAGCAAAGAAAGGAAGACAATCCAGGTAAAGGGTTCAGCAGCTGTAAACATCTTGAAGTAGTAACTAGCTTAGAGAGTTCCAAGGCGCAAGTACTGTTATGTGACTAGAAGAAGGTGAAAGAGGGAAGGAGTAGTAGAAAATTAGGTACAAGAAGTGGGCAGAAGCCAGATTATGGAGAACTTTGAGAATCATGATCATGAGTTTGACTTTTACTTCAGCTATAGGGGAAAGCAGCATGACATGATCTGATTTCATTGTTTTTGAGAGATTAGACTGGTTCCTGGGTGGAAAATGGAATCTGGGAAACAAGAGCACAGGCAAGAGGAGTGGCATGAGAGATGGTAGAGCTTGGACTAGGATTGGAGTCATGGAGATAGAAGTACATGGGTTTGGGTTATTGTTGGGAAATGGGGCATAAAGTCTTTGCTGATGTGTTGAAAGTGGGTGGGAGAAAAGAAATGACTCCTAGCTTTTAAGCCTGAGAAGCTCAGTAAATGGAAGTGCCACAAACTGACTTGAGTCAGACGGCGACACTATGGATTGGGTGATGTGGGAGTGGGGGGCAAATCAAGAGCCATGTTAACATTATGATGACATTGTGACATACAACACATCCAACTGCCTTACAAGACAGGCCTCTGGATCCAGACCAGCTGCAAGACCTCATCCAAGTTGCTTAAATCTTTTAGCTTCAGTTTCTTTTTCTATACATGGCAATAATAAAACCTTCTTTTAGAGTTGTGGTGAAGAGTAAATAAGACAGCACCTTATGCATGGCAAGCACTTGGTAAGTGTGAGCTATTACAGCCATCATACTCATCATTATCATTATGATAATTGTTATCATTAGGATCCAGAGAGAGCAAAAGATCTGCTTTACTTTTGTCTCTGGTTTAGAATGTGGACTTTAACTGACCACATTTCAGAAACTGTGAAAGACCCTGTTACATTCCATTTTAGAGTAGATATGTGTCACCTTTTTTTTCCCCAGATTTAAGACCATAAGAAAAGTGTCAGAAAAGCAATTGAAGGAAGTTGCTTGGTCTGATTGCCCCAATCATTATGCCTCTCTGGCAGCTGAGATTTGAGCTTTCATATTTGCCACATGAAGACAGACATCCCATTGTGGAAGTCACCCCCAAAATATACTACTCCCTCCTCTGAGAAAGGAAAATCTCATTTGGCACACGTCCTTCACTCTAGAGTCCCTCATGGCACAAGGATCTCTATTTGTGATCTTATGCAATTTTCCTCTGGGTTTCTAGGATATTTGTTCCATATTAATGGTCACTTCGGAGAATAAATCTTGTGAGAACAGAGGGCTTTTTGGAGGAAGATTTTTTTCACAGTGTTGACTATGTAGCACAGTGGATGGTGCAGCAAACTCAGACTGCAACTGTGAGATGATGGATCTACTTTGTTTTGTGTCTACCAGCCGTGTATCTTGGGCCAAATCATTACTTCTCTATAATCCTCAGTTTTCATGACTATAAAATCAAGTGCCTTTCTCACATTGATATACAGATGAGCTGTGGCATTGGATATGTGATTGCTTCCAAATTTACTACATGCTATACTAATGTGTCAGGTATTTTTACTATATAAGTTCATTTTAAGTATCTAAAATGCCACTTTCTCTGCAGGACCTTTTCACTGTGGAGAAAGCTGGGGAAGATATTCACCTGATAAATGACTCAGATGAGGAACATCTATCTACAGAATGCAGGTGAGAGACTACTGCTGAAGTAAGTGATGGAGACCTAGGGCATATTTTTATTCAACAAAACTAAAACAAGAAATAATATGTACAAATATTTTCCCATTAAAATGAAAAGACAAACAATTGAATCCAGAAGAGCAATCTACTAGTCTGAATTCCTTTGCCCAGCTAATATAATTCTTATTTCTCCAACTGAATGTAAATACAAGTGATTGGCTTTTTATTAAAAAAAAAAAAAAAGCTATAGGGGGCGCCTGGGTGACTCAGTCAGTTGAGCGTCCAACTTCAGCTCAGGTCATGATCTCGCTGTCATGAGTTCAAGCTCCACATCAGGCTCTGTGCTGACAGCTTGGAGCCTGGAGTCTGTTTCAGATTCTGTGTCTCCCTCTCTCTCTGCCCCTCCCCCACTCATGCTCTCTCTCTCTCTCTCTCTCTCTCTCTCTCTCTCTGTCAAAAATAAATAAACATTAAAAAAAACTATAGAGCACACTTAACTGATGCAGACATTTAATGACTTTCAAATTAAGACAATGCATTTAAAAATAGTATTTGATTACTTTTTCTAGAAATACTTTTAAATGGTGGAACAATAAGTGTCCCTCTTTTTGTTAATATAATTTATTTTATGACATTTGCTAACAAAGTTTCAAAGAACGGAGGTAGTGTTCCATGAGTTTCAGTGGAAAAAAAAAATAAAAATGCAGTCCCAACTCACAAGAAAATGCCAGTTTACCAGGTATCATTAAACCCCCTCATGTATCTGCTTAACAATCCACCAAGGATTTCTGCAAAATAGAAATTGTATGTAATACTATCTAGTTATTTAATACTTGTTAAACTCATTAGTCTGTATGTAAAAAACCATAATACTAGATACTGCACAGTATAGATTATTGAGAGTGGGTTAAATATTCCTTCTATATCACAGTAGATATGCATGTGTAAATAAATAATAAAATAATATATTAAAGATGTGCACCACATGCCAATAATACTTAGCAAAAAAGAAAATAAACCAGATAATTTTTCAAGAGGTTTCTTATGATTAAAGACATGTTTATGTGAGGCCTGATGGTGGGAGAGGAGAGAGTTGGAGGCTGTGGTCACTGTTACTATTTGATGGTGGGGGGCGGTAAGGAAGAAAGAGCTGGTGAAGAAATGAGTTAAACAGGAAATGTCTGACATTCATCTGTGTCTGGATCTAAGGAATGGGGGGAGAATCTTCCCTTCCTGGCAGGAGAGTTCAGAGGTGCTTGGCTGCAAACCATTGTCTGAAGCTACACACAAAGCAATGGGATGGAAAACAGAGCTCGCAGTGGCAGTCTGTTTGCATTCCACATGTTTGGTGTCCTACAACTCTTGCTAACATGAGATTGCATTTGTAATTGTGTGAATGTGATAAGTCCGCTCATGCCAAGATCACACTCATTTGCACCAGAAAGCTTTTTTCTTTTTTTTCAGGATCTCAAATTTCTTGTAAATATTCAGCATTGTATCTGTGATTCCTAGGTGTTGGGGACAGGACAAGTGCATGGCCAAGCTTAAGACTAATAATCATTCAGCTCTCTTAATGTGCTTTATCACCCCCAGTTTTTCTTGTTGCACATGTGCTTATTTACACTTTTTAGGCTTGACCATTTCCTTCATTAGTTACTCAACTTTATTAGACTGTTTACTGAATAATGTGGGGAAGAAGATATCTGCAAAACATGGCATGTTTAAACAATGTGAACTCGAGACACTCTCCTATCAGGAGAGTACCTGAGATACAACAGCAGCAAACCACATGGATAATTCAGTCAGCAGATCATTGTAGCAAATATTCAGATAGTAAGAGTTCAGAGAGTGAGGAGACCTGTGTTTTACTATTAAGCAGAGTTTAATTGGATGAAAAATATTCTGATGCAGAAACGAGCCAGTTACCACATCTATACCAGTGATCTACTTAGATATAAAAGAAATGTTTTCTTTTTTTTATTTTTCTTTTTTTTATAATTTTTTTAACGTTTATTTTTGAGACAGAGAGAGACAGAGCATGAACGGGGGAGGGGCAGAGAGAGAGGGAGACACAGAATCTGAAGCAGGCTCCAGGCTCTGAGCCATCAGCCCAGAGCCCAACGCGGGGCTCAAACTCATGGACCGTGAGATCGTGACCTGAGTTGAAGTCGGACACTTAACCGACTGAGCCACCCAGGTGCCCCTAAAAGAAATGTTTTCTTGAGGCTTAAAACCCCTTCTAATATTGTAAGATATTATCACTCCAGTGTGGATGAATGCACTATAGTTTTGTATGTTCTGTACTTCCATAAAATATTACTAAAGTTCTTTCAAAATTATGCAATGGATTATTATTTATCATATAGAAAGTAAGATGGAAAATGACACTTAGGACAGAGTTGATAGATCTGATGAAGAAATTCTGTTTAATTCCACCTCCCATGTCTCACATCCCTCCCCTCTCCTTCAATACCATGGTCACTGCTGTGCTCTCAGACACCTCAGCTCTCACACGATGGGTTGTTTGTGGGCCTGGCTTGTCCACTATCTTGAGGTCTATAAAGGCGGACCTGCCAGCCTTGTCCCTGTCTGGCACAGAGCTTCACATCAAGTAGGCAGAAATGAACATCTACTCAGGGACTGATTGATTGGTTGATCCTATCAAAATGGTAATCCATTCCATGCCATGAGACCTCTCAAAGGTAATGCAGTATTATTATAAATCAGTGCAAACTAGTATTGCCTTGTTTTTGTCATAGACTCTTTCCTTGTTCTCAGGATATTTTTAAATAAAAATAAGGAGAAGAAATCATGGCATGTCAGAGTCATGGTTTTGTATGTTTCATAGACACCCTGAGCAGATTGGTAATCTGGCTTTCATTTTATAGACTGAGGGACAGTTAGGAAAGTAATCAGGCACAGAGGCCATAGGGACCTGGAGCTCCCAAAGTGATTTGGGAATTTCTCTTGGTAATTCTACATGTTCTTTGAAAGGCAAGAATCATTTTGCTAAAAGGCTTGAAAGCATTGCCTATGCTTATGAAAGAAACACAAAGAGGGGAATTTGAGATGTTTAGAAGAAAGGGTCTGTTTCCATGGAGGGTGTATTGTCCTTGCATGTTTCATATTTGAGGCTAAAGAACCTTTCATTTCAGGAGAGGGACTCAGTGGTTGGGTTATTTTCCATTAAAGCTACAGATGCAATGGAGTGCAAGGTCTTGTTTGCCTGGACCACTGAAGATACAAAGAAGTAAGGGGTACTTGAAAGTACGTAAGGGGCAGACCAAAACTGGAATACTGTTAGCCCTCTCCTATCTGGCTCCTGCTAGAGCCAGAATGAAGTACCTAGCTACTCTTTTAGTTTGGCCAGATGAATGTAGAGGTAAGACCCAAATTCCCATCACAGCGTCATCTCAGTAGAAATGCATTCTGTTCTTTAGCCTTCACGATAGGATTTCATGTTTATTAACCTAGTTGAAAACAAATCTATCAGGTAGATTTTAGACTTGTCATAATGTAGTCATAGAGGATAATGATATGCCCAACTCACACAATTTGTTCCACAGTAGAGTGGAATTGGGACCCAGATTTTCCTAGGCTCATTCCTGTCAGGACTTCAGTTCCAGCAGCTGTGGCTAGTATGGGATTCCAAGGAGAAAACTCGAGGAGCCTTTGGGAAGTACTTGATTGAGGATGTTTTCGAGAGAAAATCTTTTTTTCCCCTTTAATTTCTCCTTAAATGTAGAGGAGAGAAAAATTAATAGGGAGAGGACTATGACGATTAACCTAGTGTTGATGAAGATAGCATCTTCTCACCTTCAGGTAGAGTAAAGAACACTGGAATATCAAATAGAAAGCATTTCCAAGGGTTCTAATAGCTCTTACACTTGCTTTCAGTCTTCAGAAACTGCTACAGTGCTGGAATTGGTCCCTGGGAGACTCCAGCTGTCAGCAGCTTCACCAAAAAGAATGTTCCTGCCTAATTCCCCTTTCAGCCTGTGTCAGTGAAGAGTTATTTTGTACAAAGGTGTGAAGAGAATTTTGTAAAGATGTATGGTAATTCTCATTAGAACAGTTTTGTTTTATGGAACCTTGGTACTGTTCTATACAGACTTCATTACTTGTGTCCACCCCATCTTGAGCAGGGGAAGGGCCCTGTGCATCACTGTAGCACATTTGATTGTGTTTCTTTACCACTAAGGAGCTAGCTCACAGGTTCCATCATTCCAGTCCCAGTGAAATTTATTCATACAGCAAGTATTTAGCACCTACTATAGGGGAAGTTCTGTTCTAGGCTCTGAGGACACAGCAGTGAACAAAAATCCTTAACTTCTAAAGCTCCATTCTAGTGGAAGAGAAAGACAATACATAAATCAATAGACCAGAGTGGGTTACATGGTGAGGAGGGCCAATGGAAAACAGTAAGCAATGAAGAGGGATAGGGAAGGTTGTGAGGGGAGGATAAATTTGATTTAAGTTTTACCATATGCAATTGACATTTTTATAGGTTAAAAGATGGTGCAATATTGGCAATTCTGAATGGTGTGATATAATAGGTAAGGTGGCCAGCTTGTGTCTCCACAAGTGACATTTTCACTGCCTCTTGAAGCCTCAGTCAAGGCTCTCTACTCTCCCTCTGCAAGTTACGTGGCTAATTCTACTCCACATTGCCTGCCATCATCTTTGGCAAATAGTGTGGAGGTCTTGTGGTATAGTGATGCTTTAAAAAACTCACAGTATTGGAATTTTTAAACAACTGAAGTATTCGGGTTTTATTTCTCAGATTGACCATTTACAAGTTGTATGATCTTGGACAAGCCTCCTTGAGTCTCAGGTTTATTATCTATAAATGGTGAGGATAATTACTGCAGAATGTGCATCACAAATAAGATAAGGAAATGAGTCCTGTCTGCTTTGATAAATAAATTATATCTATATGCTTTGTAAAATACAAAATCAAGTTATTATCAATTAAGAAGTAATTTCAAAATGGAGTAGTTATAATTTAGATCTCCACTAAGTCGTTAACTGAGCTATAATGACATTATTAAGTGCAAAGGGTTACATGTAAACTTGGTTTATGGTCATGATCTGAAGTCTGAGTCTGGTGATTTCTTTAATATTTTTATTTTTCTGTTAATTTAAGGTTGTCCTCTTTTTCTGTTTAAACCCAGCCAACTTTAAACCCCTATCCTTATGAGATGATTCTATATCCATCAACACCCAAACTATTCTCTGCAAAGAGTGCACCTTGCCTTGCTGGGGTCGGGACAGGGTGTGTAGCCAAATATGAACATGATGGAATTCATGGCTTGGAGGCCCCATTGAGAGTCCAAGTTCAGTCTGTTTACTCCATGGTCTCACACCCACTTGAGAGACCATCACATGCTGACACCTGCCTCTAACAGATAAGAAAAGGAGTTGGGACCCATTCTCATGCAGCTGTAGTTGTTAGATCTGGAGCCAGTCTCTTGGTTTCCATTTAACTTGTCCTGTTGGTATGTATAGGACCTGGTTCTAAAAAGGCAAACATAAAAACAAAAACAAAAACAGAAGAAGAAGAGAAAAGAAGGGAGAGCAGGGTCAGGTTTCTGGATTTTGTGTTTAATTGTGTTTATATGACCTCTAGCCCACCCATATTCCTTCTTTAGCTATATGACAAATTATTTTGATCATCTCAAAGCATAAAGTTATTAGACTGTCTTATTAGATTTATAATTGATAAGAACAATTTGATTATTAATATTTTTGAAAAGCTCATAGTAAGTTTGTACTCAAACTCAAAACTCTGAAATCACTGAGGGTGTAAACACTAATGAAAAGAAGTCTAATAAATATCAAACTTGTGAAAAATCTGGAACAAATTATCTGAGTATTAACCTATTTTATGAAAATTAGCTTTGGATAAATATACTGGCAGCTGCTTGTTCTACTCAGACAATTAAAATTGTAATATTTTCCCTCCTCATGCTATTCATTTGTCAGCCTATAGTGAAGATGTCAGGCTGTGCCTTAGGATCTGAGGAAGTGGGACAGGATCTGGTTCTCTTTTGACTTAATGTTTTTTGCTTTACCTTTTTGTATCCCAGGGTATTCTTTTGCTTTAGCTCTGTTAATTTTTTTTAAAACTTTTAAACTTTTTATTTGAATATTGGCAGGAACTACTACTATAATATATCGTCCTCTACCTGTGCTTACAAGTATTAAAATTTTGCTGCATTTGCTTTATCATTATTCTCTCCTCTTTTTCCCTTCCCTCTGTCTTTTTCTATCCTTTCTTCTCCACTTTTTCTCTCCCTCTTCTTTGCACATTCATTATTTATTTATTCATTTGTCTATTCACTGGATTAAAATACTTTGCTGTTATTATTTATTTCAATGCTTGGATTGTCCCCAAATCGACCAGTGGCAGCCCTTTCAACCAAGCTCTTCTGTCTTTTTGATATTTCTCACCATTCTTGGATCATTCCTTACTTTCTGGCACTAATGATGTTCCAGGCTCATTTAGTTCTTTCTTTGCCTCATCCATGAAATTGGTTGGTTCTCCAAGCCTTAGTCAAAGGAACCCTGGCTTCTTAAATGCAGATATTTAGAAGCCAAGATCTGGGCACTAGTCATGCTCCTTGTCACTACTCTGTGTGTACTTCTAGTGCTTTCAGAAGTGGGAAACAAATCCACACACACATAGGCATAAAGGCCTATATCTATATTTATTTTCTTATCTACCCATCTCTGTGTATGTGTACTTAGGTGTATATGTGTATATAAAATAATACAAACCATGAATTCATATGGATACCTCCAAATCTAAACCAGTACCAGAGGGTTCATTCTAGTCCTCCCGTTTCCATTTGTGCAACACTTTTCTCCAATAGTTGGAGATGCTTGGCCCCATTATCCTCAATAGATTTCCTTATTTGCTCAAGTCTAGAACACACAGAGAGTAGTTTTAGGGTTGCCAACTCACGTCATTGCAAAAAGCAGACTTCTTCATTTGAGCTGGTTATTGTTTATATTTTAAGGTAAAGTTTACATATAATAAAATGCACAGATCCATTTTTAATATTCTGTGAGCTTTCACAAATGCATAAACACATGTGACCCATATTCCTATCAAGACATTCAATATTTTCAACACACTAGAAAGCCTTTTTGTGCCCCTTCCCTGTTAACCCTCGAACTAGAGGCAACCACTATTCTGATGTGTTTCGCTATAGATTTCTTTGCTTTATTAGAATTTCATAAAAATGAAGCTATATAACATATACTCTGTTGAATCTGCTCTCTTAAAACTCAGTATAATACATCTGAGATTCATCCTGTCATATGTATCAGTCGTTTATTCCTTTTTGTTGCCGAGGAGTATTCTGGTCTATGCATATACCACAATTTGTCAGGCATTTTCCTTTGATGGACATTTATTTCTAATTTTTGGTTACTGCAAATAGAGCTGCAATGAACATTCTTTTACAAGTCTTTTTTGTGGACATATATATTTAAATTATTAAGCAATGCATATATTAAATTATATGGTAAAATTGATTTGTTTTTTCTTGGTGTACAGTTCTATGGTTTTAATACAGGCATGGATTCATGTAACCATGACCATAATCAGGATAAAGAACAGTTCCATCACTCCCTAAAAACCATCTTTGTGCTGTCCATTTATAGTCACCCCTACTTCCCATGATTGGCTCCTACTGGTCATCTAGATCCACTTTTGGTTCTGTACCATGGCACCATGCTCTTTTTCCTTAGTCATGCTTTTTGAAGTTCATAAATTTATAGTTATCTTGGGGCTATTCATTCATTGAGTTCCACAAAAAAACTATATACTCTTTTAGACTCTGTTCTCAGTGCCCATCCTGTGTCTGTCCTCATCGTACTTACTGCCTAGTGTGGAGATGGACAAGTAAAGAAGAAACTCTAATAAAGTCACCATTCCATGTAAATGTGTCTACGATCTTTCACTGTACCTTTGGTTCTGTTTTTCTGAATTGATAAAAATGGCCTTCTCTTCTGTATTTTGTATGTCCAGATACTCCTCACTACTCCAGAAATTCCTCTCAGAAGTCCTTCCTGCCACCTGGGCTGGAAGAGCTTACCCCTTCCTGCTTTCCCATTGACACTCTCCACTTTGCCTTGGGATTACACAGAGTATTGAAGCTCTTCTAGAGAATCAAAATCTCCAAGAAGGAAGTGTCCAAACTGCATTCAACTTGTGCCTCCCTCAATACAGAAAATAGTTTGTCTTATTAACTTAACTTGCTTTCTGATTTCTAAGATACAAGCATGTGAGTAGCCACGTGATACTTTACCATTAAAAACTAATGGGGTTGATATGGAGAATGAAAAAAAATAAGGCCAAATTTAAAATTATTTCTCATATCTACACACCTAACACTTAGGTTATCAGTGCTTTAATACACAGTGCAGACATATCAGAAAAGGTTTTTCTTTTCACGTATGCTGGATTTTGATCTCTGTTGTTTTATTTCCCTAACTGGCTCAGTAGTAGTCCTATGAAAGTGACAGAAAAAACACATAGAATATCACCTTCAGGAAATGATTGACAGAGTGTATTATAAAGTAGGGAGACTAAGATGCCAAATGAAACATGGGCTGTTTGGTAAAACCTTACCATGAACATATGTACCCAGTCCAGGCCCTGTGAAGCCACCGACTATATTAAAAAGAAGTTGGTTCTGCTTAGTTTTTTCTGTGTAAAAATGTCGTGTGTGTTTCCTTTTTTTGAAGTGCTATGTCAAGGGAATAATTTTTGACTGAACAATGATGAACTGTAATTCATAAAAAAGTTTTCAAACCATTTCATAATAGAAAAATATTTGATAATAGATCTAAATATGAAAATAATGAAGTATGCAAGTAAATACAGGACCAGATGAATTATAAAAACATGTCTCAGGTATCAGTTCCAATCCTTCAAAGACTCCATTCTCTTGGAGTAGGAGATGTATCCTTCTAGAACCCTGTCCTGTGCTAGAAGGCTTGGCATAAAAGCCTTACTAGTTAGCAGGAAAAGAGCAAACTCTCTTTATATCTTCCCACACAGTTCTGGTCTTACTATAGTTTCTTGTTTGATTTATGAATTTCTCCTGGAATGAATTTTCCACAAATATATGATGGAGAACTGTGCAGCTTTGACATTCAGTCTGCCTATGAATGTTGGTAGTGTTAGCAGCTGGTATCCAGGCTGAGGTCCAGGCATGTTCCAGTGATTCACCAATCAACACTATATGTTGCCTTTTCTATGTTTGAGAAAGGGGCAGACCGCAAAACACTAATCAGATTCTAAAGGTGCCTTCTTGTTTACTTAATATTTTCATGTTGTTCAGAAGAGGCCAATAATAGCAATAATCTTTTAAAGATGATAAAACTTTGATTTGTTTGTTTTTTTTTTTGTTTTTTGTTTTTTTTTGGTTATTGATGACTGACCATATTTTCATAGCAATAGGGTTTTTGTTTACTTGGTGTTTTCTTTCTTTTCATTCTTTGACATCAGGGCACCCCTTAGTTACTTGTCCTTTGAGGTATAGGGAACACAAGGCTGTGGCTTTTACCATGTTGATGATTTGTATGTACTTTCTAAATGTTATGAGTATTGTGCATTCTTTGTTTTTCTGTTTTAGTGAGGAAATACCACTGAGTGCTGTTAGATGTTTTTCCTCTTTTGATGTGTTTGTGGAAAACTGGTGTAACCAAAAAAGCACATTACAGAAGTTCAGACTGGCCCTTTAGAGAGTTATGTTTTCTCTGAAATGGTTGGTGTAAGCCTTTGGTGGAAATTTTCCCATTTGGACTCCATCCTATGTAAAACACTGAAATATATGAGGATTGGAACATTTGAGTTTGGTTCCTTTATAGTTGTGTATTAGTAGTGATTGGAAACAAGTCCGTTAACATATCACTAAAACAAAGATTGAGTTTTCTTAGCTATGTGATAAAAGTAATTACCTGCCAGGTAGTTTTAAAAGGAACCCCATATTTTATTTTATTTTATTTTATTTTATTTTTTATTTTATTTTATTTTATTTCATTTTATATTTTGTTTTAATTTTCATTTTATAAAGGGAGAGAGAGAGAGTAAACAGGGGAAGGGCAGAGAGAGAGAATCCCAAGCAGGCTCCATGCTCAGCACAGAGCCTGAAATGGGGCTCCAACCCACAACCCTGGGACCTGAGCTGAAATCAAGAGTTTGATGCTCAACTGACTGAATAACCCAGGTGCCCCCAAGGGACCCCATATTTTAAATATTTGAAACTCAACATTTTGTTTTAAATCTTCATATTCTAATATGTAAAATCATCTGAACTTCCCATATGATGTAGGTTTGGTTACATATCAGCTTAGATATATTAGCTTCAGATTTTTCCATGATATATCAAATACATATCAGCACACACAAAGAATATGATTTTAAAAGCCACAAAAAATCGATTTCTGTGACTTGAGCAGGAAGAAAGGAAGATGCATTTGCTACATTCATCTTAGAGACCTTAAGTCTTCCTCTCGTGAGCACCAATTCTCTTGGCACTTTGGCCAAGGAATGGTGAGGGGTACAGTGCCCAGAGTAGGGAATCTGAGAGGAGAAGATCCAAGTATTTCCCAAGCCATCTTATTTCACTTTCTGCCTATCTCCTAGCTCACACACAGTCACATACAAACACACACACAGCAAGCATTTCCCTGCTCTATTCCTTTTTGGCCCTGTAGTAATGGGTCAGAAAATAAATACTCTTTTTGCCAGAAATTAGACCTAAAAACTGCCAAGGTCTTCAATATAGGATAGTCAATAGTATAAATTGGATTGGAAAGTCTACTGGAGAAAACTGGTACATTCAAAGCACACTACTTTTATCCAGAATATCTGAAATATCATACTTTACCTCTTCCATAAAAAAGGAAAGAAAAAAATTTGAGACTGAAAATGATCATTTAAGCCAAAAAAACATTTTTGGAAGCACTCATAAAGTATTTTCATATTTAAATGCTAAAATGTTTTTTTAAAGAGGGGCATGGGATTTGCTGTCCCTTTGTTAGCAGGAGACTCTGACCTTAAACAACTTCAAGTCCATCAAGATCTTTCCCAAGTGAGAAAAGATTGGGTTTCTCTGGTGGGACTCGGTTTTTCATTGGCTTCTATAGTCATTGGGAGAAATTAAATTTTTCACCTGCCTATGTTTTTGTCAAATTTTGACATATCTATTTATTCCATAGTCTTGCATTTGAGAGAAGGCATGATGAGCTACAGGTGAATTCACAAAAAACAATTCTTGGAAATCTTTCTACCAAATGATCAATTTTTCCAGTGCCCAAATTGCCAAAAACCAATTCATTCCAAACCAATCCATCAAATGACCAATTTACAAAATTTACCCAAATGTATTGCTTCATCAAAAAGCATGTCTTAAGAAATGTGCTTTTTGAATATATTCCAAGGGTTGATAAACAGTTTTCTGAAAAGGACCAGATATTAAATATTTTAGGCTTTACAGGCTGTATAAAGTCTCCATAGCATATTATTTTCTTTCTTTATAACTTTTTAAAAAAGCAAAAATCATTCCTACCTCACACAAAAGCATGCTGCTTCCAGTTTTGGCTCAAAGGTTGTAGTTTGGACCCCTTATATATTAAAATAATTGATATATTTTCATATGAATACATTATTATTGGTTATATGCAGTGGTTACATTCTTAAATATAGTGAGTGGATATATTCTTGTTATCAACATTTTAAGGAGTGTGCAATTTGTTAGAAGTTAAAAGTCACAAAAAGTTTACCATTCTTATGAATAGCAACAATATTTATTCTGGGATTTCATATGAAAAACTTCTAGGTTATTTTAGTGTAGTATTAATTCTATTAAGAATTCACTTTCTATTTTTTTCAATGCTCTAGCATGTTTTCAGATTTTATCACCACAGACTCATTTGCCAAGTTTGCCAATTTTCCCAAAATGTGTGTCTTTTAAGTGTCAAAGTTCAGTGATTCTAGAGTAAATTGAAAGTTTTTTTTAACAGTTTTTGAAGATACCTGGAATATTTTGCTTGGTCAGTTTTTTAATTAGCATTTTAATGAAGGTTCCATGTGTCTGTACCCCAGCTCGATACTGCTGTAGCCGGATGGAGCAGGCAATAAGGGGAAATTTTGTATTAGGAAAAGAAATGAAGGAGAGCCAACAGTCCAGCACAGCCTCATGTTGGGTTGAGCAGGAACTTGTGTCCATGAGAGAAAGACATTGGGAACCAAGTTGGTATCTGAAGGTCCCAGAATTCTGAAATCCTTACCTTCTACTACAGGCTTGAGCTCTGGCAATCCATTGCACTATAAATTTTATGAATAGTTTGAAAAAACAGGTTTTTATTACATCAGTATATTTGACCAATTTGCAAATAGATCCCTTTGATTTATTGGTCATTTAGCCAAAGGGTCTGTTGGCAAGTTGGCTTTTGGCAAATTTGATGTTAAATTGATTTGGTGAATCAGTCTGCTCCTGTCCTGGAAAACAGAGGCTTTCCAAAAGAAAAACCAAGAAGGAGCCAGAAGTGAGGCAAGTTCACACCCTTTTTGGAAAGAATGGAGAGCATAGTAGTGTGTACAGACTATTGGGCAGAGTTGGTAAAAACACATACTCATTTGTGGTTCATTCTGTGGAAGATGTTCATAGGTTAGCTTGTGGTGTGACTATAAAGGAATGGAACTGATTTTAACATGTGGTCAATTAATTTACAGGGCATACATGCTATAATAATAAAAACAAAGTCATACCAAACATGTGGTATCACTTGGCATGGCAAAGTCAAGACATTTCCAGCTGGAGCTGAGCAAAACTAAAGATTATTTAATTTCTACTACTCCCTTGTAGAGGAGGAAAAGTAAGTTTTCCTCCCTTCCCAGGTTCTTGGCTGAGATGTCCTATAATAAAAGACAAATTGACAGGAGAGAAACAGAAGTTTAACAGCATATATACCTCCTGTATACACACATAGGGAGAGACCCAGGAAAACCGAGAAATTTCCTGAAATTGCCCAAGCCACTACCTTAAAAGTCATACCCAGGTAAAGATAAAAGATGTTGGTATGGGGAAAAAGCCATTTATGGAGGATATCAGGAAAAGTACAGTAAAAAAAAAAAGGTATAGTGGTTGTGCAGGTTTCAGTCCTTGCCCTCTCCATTGATAAGAGTTTCTAGAAAGGGAGATACACTTATAAATGGAGATTTACCATTTGTAAATGGAGACTTACCACTTATAAATGGAGATTTACCATTTATATGTAAGTTTCTCTTACAAAAGTGTAACTTCTACCCAGTTTTCAGAGGTTGACCTGTGTCTCTAAAGAATAACCAGTTCACTGCTGACAGAGTTCAAGAGGTGGAAGACAGATTTAGGAAAACTAACCACACCTCCCCTGAAGCCCAGTTAAAGCAGACAGGCAGAGTATTAAAGGCACCATTGCCTTTCAGATCAGTCTTTTTCCAGTGGCAACTCTGTCTATGCTTCCTGCCCTGCAGAGACCAACTGAGCCACAGGTTCCTGTGAGTACAGCGTCTCGTTTCCCTGTCTGTCCCAGCAGGATTCCCCACTGCAAGGCAGTGGACAGCAAAATAGCCAAGCAGGTCAAAGAAACTTCACCAGCAGTATTGAGCCCAGGCTGCTGTATGAGAGAGTGGAGAAACTGGTGCCCAGGCCTGGTAGTGGCAGTTCCTGGGGGCCCAGCAACTCAAGATCCCAGCCTGGGTCCCACCCTGGGTCTCAGAGCGATTCTGGGGAGCTCTTCAGAGTTAGATTGTCATCCAGATCCAATGACTATCCATCTCAGTGCCTCAAAAATGCAGTGAAAAAACCTGAAGATAAGAAAGAAGTTTTTAGAACTCTCAAGCCTGCTGATTTGACCGTACTGGCCAAAGCGCTTCAAGAAGTGGAAGATGTAAGACCCCCACACAAAATGGCAGACTATTTCTTATCCAGTGAGGAGTCAGGGATGACAGATGAGGAAGGCAATGATGTAGAACAAGAAGGGGTGAGGAACCCGCCTCTGGACCAGAGGACACCAGAGTAGCATCATCTCTGAATCTGAGCAATGGTGAAACAGAATCCATGAAAACCATGATTGTCCATGATGATGTAGAAGGTGAACCAGCCGTGACGCCATCCAAGGAGGACACTCTAATTGTCCACCAGACTCAAGCTGCTGGTAGCACATTCTAGAAACACAACTCTTCCTCCTCCTTTACACCTTTTATAACCCCCAGATTAGTACAGATTTCTCCATCTAGTGGGACAACAGTGACTTCTGTGGTTGGATTTTCCTGTGATGGAATGACACCAGAAGCCATAAGGCAAGATCCTACCCAGAAGGGCTCTGTAGTCAGTATGAATCCCAACACTAGGCAACAAAATGACACCCCAGAGATTCATAAATGTAAGAAGAGAATTAACTCCAAGATTCTGTGTGTTGCCTTATAAGGAGTGAATTTGCCAGTGGGTACAGAGTGGCCTGATGCTCCTGGACAGAAGTGGCCAAGGGAAGGTATATTCTCTGATCAACCAAAGACGACTTCAGCAAATGGATGTCCTTGTAGGCTTGAACGTCTTCATGACAATATCTGGCAGAAAGGAAAAGTTACATGGCTACCATTTGTCCTGGTTAAGAAATAAAATATTTCACAATGATTCAGAAGTTGAGAAGAAGCAGGGATGGACAGCTATATAGGATTTGGAAGGATGCGTACAGTATAAAGTTGTAAAATATGAAAGAATAAAATTTCTGGTAATTGCTTTGAAGAGTTCTGTGGAGGTCATGTGTGGGCACCCAAACCATATCACAAATTTATGGCCTTTAAGTCATTTGGAGAATTGGTACATAAGCCATTACTAGCGGATCTCACTGTTGAGGAAGACCAGAGTTTGAAAGTGGTGTATGGATCCTGCGTTGGTTTCCATGCTGTTGATGTGGATTCAGGATCAGTTTATGACATTTATCTACCAACACACATGAGTCCACACTCTATGATCCAGTGCGTTATCCAGCCCCGTGCAATCATTATCCTCCCCAACACAGATGGCATGGAGTTTCTGGTGTTCTATGAAGATGAAGGGGTTTATGTGAATATTGTTGGAAGAATCACCAAGGATGTGGCTCTGTAGTGGAGAGATGCCAACATCTGTAACATATATTTGATCCAATTAGATGATGGGCTGGGGAGAAAAGGGTGTAGATATCCGATCTGTGGTCACCTGGATGATGTGCTTATGCACAAAAGGGCTCAAAGATGAAAATTCTTATCTGACAACGACAAGGTCTTCTTTGTCTCTGTTCAGTCTGGTTGCACAGTCAGGTTTATTTCACGATGTTAGGCAGGACTTCTGAGCTGGTAGAAGCAGTGCGATAAGGATTGCTGGCCCCAAGTTTTCAAGATCCTGAGAACTTGGAATTCCTTGCAACTGAAGCTCAGAACTACACTGGTGTAGTCCAGGAGAGGTGTGTGTGCAGACACAATTTGTGGAGTTTTGTTTTGTTTTGTTTGCCACTTCCTTTCTGTACCTCTAACCAGCTTATCGGCTGTCTCTTCTTTTTTCTATTCAAAAATAAATCAAGGCTACAATGCATCTGGTGCTGTTCACATTCTAAAAAATAAAAATGAAAAAATAAACAGCTCAAGATAATCCTTGTGACAAAGAGGCATATTTTGAGATGGCAAATTGTTCCTTTTAACCCGAATGGTGGTGACATAACTATTGCCCTCACTGGTATAAGGATTTAGCAGACCAGGTTTATATTCAGACTTTGTCATTTGTCATGACATTCTATATTATTCACCTTGTGGAGCCTTATCTCCCTCATCTGTAAAGTGGGGATGATAATAGAACACATGCTATTGAGTTATTTTAGGATCCAAAGAGATAATATGTGTAAGATACCTACCACATGGTAGGAACTCAGTAAATAATAGTGTCTCCCTTACCGTCAGAGGTGAGATTGGTGGTGGGTAAGGAGTAAGATTAGTTAGCAATTACCTTATAACTGAGGGTGGTGATGGAGTACTCACTTCAAATTACTGATTCCGTGAACTGATCAAAATCATCCCCTTTGCCTATCTGCCTTTGGGTGAGTTTCTCAAAACAAACTAATTCTATCTTCAAATAATGTAAATCTATTGAGATGATGTTCTCCAATAATTTATTTACTAAAAGGTGTTACAGTGAAAGAAAAGAAATATTTAAAAAGCAGGGTATTTTGTGTTAGTAGGGATCAGTTTGTGCGTTCATTCAGGGGCTATTTACAAGTGCGCATTCTATGGAGAGCTGCATAGCCATACAGCACCTCTCTTCCTCCCTGACCCCTTGCCCAAAGGAGTAAGGGTTTAGGTGATGGATAGCAATAGCAACTGTTGACCTCCCAGTCTGCTTAACACTGGAGAATCTGCTTCTTGGATCTGAAGGAATAGAGCAATAACATATGCAGAACTCATCTTTGTGAAGCACATTTTTAGGAGAGAGAATTAAAATCACAAAAGAACCATTTTAGAGCAAATTACAGTCTTATACATCCTAAATCATATATTTAAGTGGAGAAGAACTTAAAGGAATGGAGCAATCAAAGGGAGAATGACTAATGAGGGCATTTGAGATGATCACATTGGACTGTACAGATTACAAAGCACTTTGTCTAAATGTTAATTTATCTTTACAAAAATGATACAAGGTACATACTATGAGTCTCACTTTAAACATTCAGAAGCTGGGGCTCAGGGAAGTTAAAATACTTGCTCTAAGACTCAAAGTTAGGAAGTATAAGCTAAGGTTTGAGCCCAAGTCTGTGCAACTTCAAATTCTGTCACCTGGAAGCTCTGGAATGTTGGACACAATGGTGAAAATAGGGAAATGGGAAAAATAGGAGGCTGTGTCAGGCATAATGCCTAGGGAACCACCTAAAGTATAGTGACTTGGGAAGAGGTAGTCTCTGGTGATGCCAGTACCAATCCAGTTGTCAAGGATGGCTGAGATGCAGTTGGGCCTGAAGCAAAAGTGGCTGCCTGCACCTTGACCTAAGATTTCCCATTTCAGACAGGGAGTGATAGCGGGTTTCTTCTATGAACCTATGGACTAGCTTTTGTTAAAGTAACCTTGAAAATTATTTTCTTAAACTTTCGTTACAGCCTGCAACCAAGAAGGGAAACCTGGTTTTCCTTTCTTCCATCACTTCATATTAAATCATCTCAGCTGTTAAGTTAAAGGAGAGACATTTAAGATTATATTTTACTGTCATCAGTTTTCCTGTCTGCCACAACTGTTCAAAACCCACCTTAGTTTATACTGCATTGATTTATGAAAGGACAAAATTCATTGGACATGTTTTTCATATCTATAGTTTCATTTATATAGTAAGTAGAAGTAGATTTTTTTGAGCCAAGAACAACCTTCCATTAAAGTAATTCAGTAGCATTGAGTTCTTTAGCAATGAACATCAAACCTTGGTAAAGATTTAAAGTAGAATAAGAAACATTAAGGGCCCAATTTAAGAATAACATTTTGAGGTTTTA
Source organism: Acinonyx jubatus (assembly GCF_027475565.1). Classification (NCBI taxonomy): domain Eukaryota; kingdom Metazoa; phylum Chordata; class Mammalia; order Carnivora; family Felidae; genus Acinonyx; species Acinonyx jubatus. Next base: position 120,777,187 of record NC_069389.1, read on the forward strand.
CATAATGATACAGAGGTACTTTTCTTCATAATATTAGAAAGTATTTTTTCCATGTAAATACATCTAGCAGAGTTTTCTTTGATCATTTTCTTTCCTTTTGAAAATTAACTGATACGATTTGAAAAATGAAAGTTCTGTTTATATTAACTGCACCTAACCAAAGGCCAGCAGTGTTTTATGGCTACAAACCCTCCATTATGCCTCCTATCCTGAGCCTGAATTCACTATTTACATGTACAGACTAGTTAGGTATGAAATATTCCTTAATGCTTTTTTTTTAATCAATGTATGTGCTTATGTGTAACTTTTACATTCTGATTATAAGTCAGAAATTTGCCATCTATACTGATGTAGAGAGAAGTGTGAAATATACATTCATGGAAGAATTTGGAAAACTATTATATTCTCGATATCCAAGCCAGTGGACTTAAAGCAAATCATAATCACCTCACGACGTTTTGTTGTCAAAGTCAGTGTCTTGTCCAGTATAACTCACTGCATCCTTTGATATAGCACTGTCCAATAGAACTTTTTGTCATAACAGAAATGCTGTTTAATATGCTGTAATACCATAGCCATTACTCACATGTGCCTACTGCACACTGGAAATGTGGCTGCTGTGACTGAAGGCATAAATTTTAAATTTTCTTTAATTTTGATTTTAATTGAGCCACATGTGGTAAATGGCTGCCATATTGGACAGTGCAGCAATATATTCATTCACATGCTGTTTGTCTCACATATAAAGATATTTACTGTTGGGGAGCCTGAGTGGCTCAGTTTGTTGAGTATCCCACTCTTGATTTCAGCTCAGTTCACGATCCCAGGATTGTGGAATTGAGCCCTAAGTTGAGCTCTGTGCTGAGCATGGAGCCTGCTTGGGATTCTGTCTGTCTGTCTGTCTGTCTCTCTCTCTCTCTCTCTCTCCCCCCTGACTCTCTCCTCTGACCCTCTTCCCTGCTCACATGATCACTCTCTCAAAATTAAAAAAGATACTATTTAGAAGCCAATATAGTGGCCTTTAATTGCTTTTAAGGAACAGATGGAAGCCTCAGTTTGTTCTTGAAAGTAATTGCTTCAAGCCAAGCAGATCTGGGGTGGGGAATGTGCAAATATTTCAACTGAGTTCGCTACTCAGATTGTTTATTTCTTTATTCACTCAGAAAATATTCATGAAGCACCTAGTAAGTGCTCTGCATTGTGCTAGGTGCTAAGAATGCAAGAGGTTCAATGTATGTGCACTGCCTTCAAGAAATTGCCAAGTAGAAAAAGTGGACAGAAAGTTAATAACAAACTTTCATACAGAAGACAGAGAATGAGTCAAAGATGACTGGAGGTTTTAGTCTTGAGTGACTGCTAGAGGGTGGCTATTGTTACCAATAGAGGAGACACTGGAGGAGAAGAAGGAGGATGAGGAAGAGGAAGAGTAGTCTAATTGGACCACCTGGGGTTAAGGTGTCTAATGTTAGACATCCAGACTGCATGTCCTAAAGGCAGTTGGATATTTGGGTCTATATCTTAGGGAGATATCTTGAGATGCAGATGTCAGAGTTGCTCCTAGTTGAAGCCAAGAGACAAAATGCAGTGTGCAAGGAGATAATATAAATAAAGAGCAGAAAGTGAACAACCTTGAAGAAGTACCCACAGTTACAAAGAAAACATTCCGTTAGAGTAAACTGGCTTATAAATTTGGTCAAAGACTGAAAAAAATTAAAAATATAGATGATAATCTTCTAGGAATTTTATTTTTAAATGATGTCAGGGCAAATTTGTAAGTAACTCTGTGACTTGATGCTGAAAGTCAAGCCATTAAGAAATACATAGTAAGTATTTTATAGCCCCATCATATGACTGAATTTACTCATTAAGTAGTTGTTTTATGCAATTTAAATCAATACTTCCTAAATGGTATATATTTTGATATCCAAAATAAAATTTTTTCAAACTTTTCTTAGTTTTCTACCATTAAAAATAAATGATGTAAGTAAATTGATTTTTTTGCTGGGTCCTGTGAAATATGAGTGGAAAAATTTTAGCCATTGGATCAGTATTGACTTTTTGAAACCTAGCAGAAAAATCCAGTTATTCTGTTAATTTCTTGTCTTTTGAATAAATTGAGAGGGCTTCACAGGTACCATTTTGTCACTGCATTGCTTTTCTAAGGACATGCTTTTTATATATCTGTTATCAGACTCCAGTTTCTCATTTTGTGGAGTGATGGGGCCTGTAAAAGAAAAACTCTTGAAAACAAAATACATTTCTATAACAGATCCTCAGGAAACTTTTAAGGCTGAAAAAGTAATTTCAATATTAAAACCCAGATTCTCATTCACTCATATTCTGTCCTCCCCCTCCCCTTCTCTCTCACCATCCACTCATTTGTTAAAAAATAAACTAGCACTTAGACTTCAGTGCCAGGAAGCTGCATTCTCACCTTGGGCATCAAAATTCTAATTTTGACAGAAATGAATTGTTAATGAGCCAAAGAATGCAGAGTTTCTCTAATTACAGGAAACAAAATTAAATTTGGCCTGAAGGCATTTCTTTTTGTAATTGCAGTTGGTTTAAAAATTAAGATTCACTCATACACGTTGGCGGGTTTTGTTTTGTTTTGTTTAGTTTTGTTTTGTTTTTTAGCTTGCTTTGCTCACCACTGTTAACGAGAGGCATTGAAACCTGAAACAAACTTCATTCTAATGAGGGTCCAGATGATTTATTTTATAGATACTGTGCAGAGCAACTTTCTCTGTAGGAATAACAGCACCTCAAAGATTGATGATGTTATATATTAAGAAAAACAGATATTTGTTCTGTTTTGAACCTTATTTTTACTGTGTAATAGAAAATTTAGATTTAAATGGAAAATAAGATGTGCATACCATTTCTCTTTTCATCTCTTTATAGAAGTGTTCAAGGCCAAATAAGAATTTCTAGAATGGAATCCCTGTGTGCTGAACCTGCTGCTCCTGCCTCAGATGTACGTACATAAGAGAGCCGTAGGGCAAATGGATGGATCCTTATCCTTGTAACATTGATTCTTTAGTTAATGTATGTTGCCAACATAAAAAAAGACTTTAATTTTGAGAAGTATCCCATCTAGGCATAGCACTTGAGTGGTGTTCCACAGCTGCGATTTTGTAGCCATTTCTTATTGGGAGCCAGCAACCACCGTACTTGTGTTGGGGAGCCATAAGGTCTTGTCCCCTTCAGGGTCCTTCTAACCACACTAAGAATCAAATCAACATGAGACAGATTAATGGAAGAGAATCAAATTTATGAATGTACATACAGGGAACCCACACAGACATGGAAACTTCAAAGAAGTCAAGCAAAATGAGGTATATATGTCATTATGTATGTCATCTGAACTAAGAAAAAGGGGGTGGGGATCTGGGACTTCAAAGGGAAGGAATGAAATCCTTAAGAAGAATGAAAAAGAGTAAATGTTTGGTAAACAAATATTTTCTGGGCCACTCAGAAACAATGGGACACACAGAGGACTTTGATCAATCAGGCATTGCTGGGTTCCTCCCTATACCCCATCCCTAGCTCATGGTATACTGTAGTTATCTATGGAGATAGCTCTCTTTCTGTGGTATACTGTAGTTATCTATGGAGATAGCTCTTTCTGGAGCAGGGCCTCTATCTAATTTTTTTAAGAAGTTGTTGAGGAGGTAAAGAGTTTTTCCTGAATCTGCTGGATTTTGATTGCTTTTTAACTCAAAATAGTCTTCATGTCAAGGTGGCCCATCTTGGGGCAGCCTGCCCTTGGCCCCCAGCACTTAGGATGGTCCTTGTAGTACCTTTAAAAAATAAGCTAAGCTCTATGCCATTGCTCAAGATCTTTTAGACTTGTGAGTACATTTCAAAAATAATGTGAGTAGGCTCATGAGACTGCATCATCCCATCATGGGCAGCATCCAGCTCCTAATTAGCCTAGATTGTCCCCATCTTTTTCCTAAGCCACTGAATGTGTCGTTCATTTATCCATTCACCAGATGTTAGTAGAGAGAATCTTAGGGATGCACATTAATAGAAATATCTATTAGAATCTTAGGGATGCACATTAATAGAAATATGAAATCTGGACCTGCTCTCAGTGATCTAAAACTGTAGTCTGGCAGATAAGGTCAAACTTCAAGAAAAAAGTCATACAACAGAAACAGCCTACCAGAAAGCCTTCCCTGTGGTTGGTGTTCCACCTTACCTGCCACTCCATGGGTGCCCATGGCACAGCTTCTTAGCTGGATCACTGCAGTGGTGGTTGTGCTGCAGAGAGAAAAATGGCCTAGGCTTCAGAAGATAAGGGTCAATTCCTGATTGATTCTGCCATGTACCAATTTTGTGACCTGGAGAAAGTTATTTTCCCATGGAAAGTCTCCATCTCCCCATCAGTAAAAGAGGAGTGGTCATCTGCCAGGCTTTCTCATCTGAATGTGACGAAGGAATGTTCAAAGGAACCTCATTTATCAGTGTATTTTTTGTATCCCTGCAATAGAATGAAGCTTCTATGGAAGCAGGACTGTCTTGTTTATCAGCATATCCCCAAATATCTTGAACAAGGCTTACCACATGTAGTAGGAACTTATAAATATTAGATGCACAAACGAATATTGTATGTCACAGCACTGTATTATTTTTATAGCATTCTTCAAATGTACAGTAATGGGATTCCAAGAGCAGTATAGATAAGCCGGATGGGTGGACTCTCACTTTGGTTTTCAGGCCTGTATGTGATTTTGTCTGAAAGGATTTGTGTGTTTCTGGGACTATGCAGACAGCAAGTCATTTTACTATTTAAGCTTTTCTGTAACATGGGAGATACTGTGAGCACATATTTTAAATATAAAGTGCTGATTTTGGACTGCATTTTCCAACTATTGCTCATTGTAGGGGAGGAGAATTTACCATTCCAAAATATGTCTCTGGCATAAGGATTATTTGAGGCTGAATATTTTTAAGAAAGTGCAAGCACAGGAGAAGCTCAGAAAATTGAGTAGAAGTTACCCTTTTGTAAGAGACATTTACATTTATAAGGAAAATCTCCATTTGTAAGGGTGTCTCCCTCCTTGTACCAGGAAGAGGAGGAAGAGTCTAAATCACTAGAAACTCATCAATGGAGCAAATGACCATTTAGATCTGCACAAGACTGGTACCCTTATTACTGTGCTTTTCCTGCTCACCTCCTATAACTGACTCCCCCAGTCCCAGCATCTTCTTTTGTCTTTAGCTGGAGATGGTATTTAAGATGATGGCTTCAGTCATCTTGGGGAATCACTCAGTTTTCCTGGGTCTCTCCTATGTATGTACGTAAGATATATCCGTGTTTAATTTTCTCCTGTTAATCTGTCTGATGTAAATTTAATTCTTAGACGAGTCAGAAGAACCTTGAAGGATAACAAGCTACTTGTACGTAGGTAAAACTTTCTGAACACAATACCTCTGCTTAACCTAACATTCTGTTCAAGACAGTATGAAATGGAGGAAATTACATAGAAAAAGGCTAATTTAAACAGAGCAATGTTCTGTTTACACGCAAACTAATTGCAATTATGCTAGGAAAAGAGGCCAAGACATCCATATAGCTCTGGCTATCAGTCTGGCATCTATGCAGTTGACAGCCTTGCCTCATCAGTCAGTCAACAGCTGTTTACCCAGGACCTGCAGTGTGTAATGTGTGAACAATCCAGAGTCCTTCGACTTACTGTGTTTTGAGGAACTTAGTGTGTTTTGAGAAAAGCTGGATTTAAAAATTCTCACTTTATAAAACTTATAAAACCTAAGTAATTATAGCATTTAAAGGTACATTTTTTAAAGAAACCCATAATCCCACCACCATGGCACAATTGCTATTTACTTTGCTTATTCCCATTCAGTCTTAGTATACCAGCATATGTGTTTTTCACTTAGTGATAATGATAGTTTACATGCTACTCCACAGCTTTGGCTTTCACTTGTAACCCTGTTTCATCTTTCTCTAATACTAATTATAATTATTTCAATAACTGTATAGTATTCCATGGAATTGAAAAACTTCTTCTTCTAATGAAGATGGAGTGCTTGGGACCAGATTTAACGTTCCTGCCCCAAATGACAAAATGTATGAAATAACGGTTTTCAGGATAGTGTACATCAGGCAACAACAGACAGGGACTCTTAAGAGATGGGAAACAATCAAATGAGCCCTACAGTTGCCACAGCTTACTACAGGTGACACATCTGCTCCCCTTCACTGGTATCTTTTTGCTTCTAAAATCGTTTTTTGCTTTGTTTTTTTCCAGGCCAGTTACCATTGCTGCACATGATTCTGTCATTTTAAGTTTGAGTTTAGTGACTTTATATTGATAGACTAAATAAAATATATGAACACACAAAAATGGACATCTTAATCAACACCCAAGTATCCACATTTCTATTGAAACTCGTCCAGGAAGCAGAAAGCTAGTGATTAAATTGATAAATGACTGTGGTGAAAAGCAGAAGGAAGAGGACAGGGAAAGAAAGGTCATATTGCATCTCAGTGAATACCACCCACCAGCATATCTTTCTAAATATTGAAAAGATTGTCACATCCCCAGCAACATATGGCTTATCTTAAGGAGTACAAAACACACCGCCCTTGAACAGGGAGGTTGTACAATTTCCTGAATTTCAAATGCTGGGATTTGATCTGGATCAGTGTGTTTCAACAAGCAGGTTCCTTATAGAAAAATTGGCATAGAACTCTGTCTTAATCCAGTCCAAAAACAACAACAACAACAACCAAATAACAAAACAAAACAAAACAAAACAAAAAAACCCAAACACTAAAATTTTCAGCAGGGATGTAAAAGATTCCACTGCTAACCTAGGCACTTACATTTCATATGAGCAGTGGGCTGCAGACTATTCAAAAAGGACCCAGTTGTTAAGGAAGTTGAAGTGGATCACTAAAATAAGAATATAATGTATGCAGCTTAAAGCAGGAAATGGCTTAAAAGAGCACTGGGTTTGGAGTCATTGGATTCTTGTTTTTAAATTTTTTTAAGTTTATTTATTTATTTATTGAGAGAGAGAGAGAGAGAGAGAGAGAGAGAGAGAGAGAGAGATAGAATGTGCAAGCAAGGGAGGGGCAGAGAGAGAAGGAGAGAGAGAATCCCAAGCAGGCTCCGTGCTGTTCAGCCTAGAGCCTGTTGTGGGGATCAATATCAGGAACCTTGAGATCACCATGACCTGAACTGAGATCAAAAGTCAGATGTTTAACCAACTGGGTCACCCAGGTGCCCTAGTATTAATTCTTCTTTAAATGGTTATAATTCTCCAGTGCAACCATCTGGGCTTCCAGATTTCTTTCGGGGGAAGTTTTTCATTACAAATTCAATTACTTTAATAAAGGACTAAAATTATTTATTTCATATTGGATGAACATAGTGGTTTGTGTTTTTTGAGAAATTGGTCCATTTCATCTAAGTCGTGAAATTTGTGTGTACAATTGTTTATAGTATTCTCTTATTATCATATTGATGACTGCTTGGCCTGTAGTGATAGCCTCTGTTTCCTTCTTGATATAGGTTATTTGTGTCCTCTTTTTAATTTTAATAGTCTTGGTAGAGAGTTATCAATTTTATTGAACTTTCAAAGCTCAAGCTCTTTGTTTCATTGATTTTCTTGTCTATTTTCAATTTCATTGATCTCTGCTCTTATATAATTTCCTTCTTTCTATTTGATTTGGGTTTATTTTGCTCTTCTTTTTCTAGGTTCTTTAGGTAGGAGCTTAGATTACTGAAACTCTTTGTCATTTCCAACATGTGCGATCAGCGCTATACATCTCCCTCTAAGTGCTCCAGCTAAGCCCCACAAGTTTTCATATCTTGCATTCAGCTCAATGTACTTCTTTCATTTTCTTTGAGATTTCCTTTATGATTATTTCGAAGTGTGGTGTTTAATTAGCATGTGTTTTTTAGTTTCCAAGTGTTTTGAGAAACTCCTGTGCAAATGTCCTCTTCTTATAGGGATACCAGTAAAACTGGATTTAGGGTCTTCTCTAATCTAGTATAATCTCATTTTAACTTGATTACATATGCAAAGACCATATTTCCAAATAAGATTACATTTACAAGTTTCGAGGACTAGGATCTTGATATCTTTGGGGGCCATTATTCAACCTACTACAGGGACGTGGTTTTTTAAATTATAGAACAAAGTATTGGGAAAAGATCCTCCTTTTTCTTTAATTTTTTTTTGAGGTGGGTCTTATATTCCCTTTATTTTTTTTAATTTAATTTTTTATTTTTTTAAAGTTACATTCAAATTAGCATATAGTGCAACAATGATTTCAGGAGTAGATTCCTTAGTGCCCCTTACCCATTTAGCCCATCCCCCCTCCCACAACACCTCTAGTAGCCCTCAGTTTTTTCTCCATATTTATGAGTCTCTTCTGTTTTGTCCCCCTCCCTGTTTTTATATTATTTTTGTTTCCCTTCCCTTATGTTCATCTGTTTTGTCTCTTAAAGTCCTCATATGAGTGAAGTCATATGCTTTTTGTCTTTCTCTGACTAATGTCACTTAGCATAATGCCCTCCAAATAATTCCCAAAGCGGCCAGGCAGCAGTCTTAACTTCCAGTTCAATGGAATCAGTTGTGTTGGAGGTAAGACTTTCCTCCCGTTAGAAATAAGCCCATCGACACAATCAAAGGAGGGACGCAGGGACTTGGAGCACAGTGAAGCGAGGCTTTAATCCACGTTCTCACACGAGTGGGCATGTGATGGACAGGCACACTGGGGCAGCTACAGAAGACAATTTATCATGTTCTTTATATGTTCAAGATACCTGTCCTTTCTCAGGTATGTGGCTTGTTACTATTTTCTACCAGACTGTAGCTTGCATTTTTATCCCCTTACTTAACACAGTCTTTCAAAAAGCAAAAGCTTTTAATTCTAATGAAGTCTGATTTATCAATGTTTCCTTGTATGGATCATGTTTTTGTGTCATATGTATGAGCTTTTTTGCCTGGCCCTAGGTCCTGAGAGATTTCTCTTCTATTTTTTTTTTCCTAAGAGTTTTACATTTATGCCTATGATCCATTGTGAGTTAATTTTTGTATAAGGTGTCAGACTTTGGTCAAGGTTCATATTTTGGCCTATGGATGTCCAGTTGCTCCAGTGGTTCCTTGGAAGTCCATCCTTACTCCATGGAATTACTTCTGCGTCTTGGTCAAAAATCAATTTGGGTATATTTGTGAGGGTCTATTTCTGGGTTCTCTATTCTGTTTCATTGATTTGTGTGCCTTTCCTCTACCAATAACCACACCATCTCAGTTACTATAACCATATAATAAGTCTTAAAGTTGGGAAAAGTGATTCTTCCCACTTTACTCTTTCTTTTTTTCCAATTTAATTAATTACTTTATAAATTTACATCCAAGTTAGTTAGCATATAGTGCAACAATGATTTCAGGAGTAGATTCCTTAATGCCCCTTACCCATTTAGCCCATCCCCCCTCCCACAACCCCTCCAGCAACCCTCTGCTTGTTCTCCATATTTAAGAGTCTCTTATGTTTTGTCCCCCTCCTTGTTTTCATATTATTTTTGCTTCCCTTCCCTTATGTTCATGTTTTATATGAGTGCAGTCCTCATATGAGTGAAGTCATATGATACTTGTCTTTCTCTGACTAATTTCACTTAGTACAATACCCTCCAGTTCCATCCACGTAGTTGCAAATGGCAAGATTTCATTCTTTTTGATTGCCGAGAAATACTCCATTATGTATCTATCTATCTAAATATCTATATACACACACACACACACCATCTTCTTTCTCCATTCATCCATCGATGGACATTTTGGCTCTTTCCATACTTTGGCTATTGTCGATAGTGCTGCTATAAACATTGGGGTGCATGTCTCCTTTTGAAACAGCACACCTGTATCCCTTGAATAAATACCTAGTAGTGCAATTGCTGGGTTGTAGGGTAGTTCTACTTTTAACTTTTTGAGGAACCTCCATACTGTTTTCCAGGGTGGCTGCACCAGCTTGCATTCCCACCAACAATGCAAAAGAGATCCTCTTTCTCTGCATCCTCGCCAACATCTTTTGTTGCCTGAGTTGTTAATGTTAGCCATTCTGACAGGTGTCAGGTGGTATCTCATTGTGGTTTTGATTTGTATTTCCCTGACGAGGAGTGATGTTGAGCATTTTTTCATGTGTTGGTTGGCCACCTGGATGTCTTCTTTGGAGAAGTGTCTATTCATGTCTTTGCCCATTTCTTCACTGGATTCTTTGTTTTTTGGGGTGTTGAGTTTGACGAGTTCTTTGTACATTTTGGATACTAACCCTTTATCTGATATGTCATTTGCAAATATCATCTCCCATTCCATCGGTTGCCTTTTAAAAGTTTTGCTGATTATTTCCTTCGCTGTGCTGAAATTTCTTATTTTGATGAGGTCCCAGTAGTTCATTTTTGCTTTGGTTTCCCTTGCCTCTGGAGACGTGTTGAGTAAGAAGTTGCTGAGGCCCAGGTCAAAGAGGTTCTTGCCTGCTTTCTCCTCGAGGATTTTGATGGCTTCTTGTCTTACATTGAGGCCTTTCATCCATTTTTAGTTTATTTTTGTGTCTGGTGTAAGAAAGTGGTCCAGGTTCATTCTTCTGCATGTCGCTGTCCAGTTTTCCCAGCACCACTTGCTGAAGAGACTGTCTTTATTCCATTGGATATTCATTCCTGCTTTGTCAAAGATTAGTTGGCCATACGTTTGTGGGTCCATTTCTGGGTTCTCTATTCTGTTCCATTGATCTGAGTGTCTGTTCTTGTGCCAAGGAGTCATTGGATTCTACCTCTCACTCTGCTACTAACTTGCTGTATGACCTTCTCTTCTTTGACACTATCAAATGGGGAGGTTGCACTAGAAGCTCTCCAGGGCCATTTCCATCTCTGTGCTACTAGTACACAGAGTAAAGATGCTTTTGCTAATAATACTTCCAAGTGTAATGTGCATTTAAGCCTACTTCATGGCTTAAATGCAGATTAGAAGTAGTCGTTAATCAGCCTCAACTGACCTTTCCTTGCAGTCAGTACAGGCTGCATGTGCAGGACCTCTGGAGAAATGGCCCTGCTAGTGGTGGTGGTGCCCTTCTCCCACAGTCACATCAGCATCCTACCAACACCTCGGAGAGGTGTGTATTTTTTTTGCCATGGCCTTTGATGGCACACATTTCTCTTATGCTTGTGCTTTAAGCACATCTGTACTGTGTTTATTTTCTCAGTTTTGACAATGTTGCACCCATAATCTCTGCTCGTTATTACCTTCCAGCAGTGTTTTTCAAGAACATGTTTAATGATGGTTTTGTTTAGGTATTTAATTGATAGAAGCAATGTTGGAAATTGTGATGTGAAATGCATCCAAGTTTGTGTTCTGCCAGTGTTTCCTATTGTTTATATATCTCTTTCTCCAAATTGAAATGTCATCTTCTCTTTTGGAAATTCCCAGGATCAAGTTGATCTTATAACAGTCAAGCAGTATGGACTGCAGGAATCTGTTCATGAAAGTGGGATAGAGTCTGCTACATGTTATGACTCCAGCATATCTTCCATGGAAAGCATACCTGAATCGTCAGGTAGGTACATTTGGACACTTGGATGGAGATTATCAGAAGAAAAACAGTGGCCCACAGGGTAGTTATGGCTTTTCAAAGGAAGAGAGTGTTCTGTTTATAATGGTGTGAAATCTCAAGAGTGAACTTTCTTCATCTTCTGTAAGTTTTTTGAGATGATGATTTGAGAGCAGTGAAAGTGAATATCTCATCAGTGGTTTGAGTGCTGGAGAATGGTATTATTCTGTCCCATTAAAATTTAATATTCTAAAGATTGGTGCTAGATCCCAGTCCTTGGAGGAGTAGCATCTTATCTCTTATGCAGTCTTAGTGAAGACTGTGCCATAGGGATTGCAATCCAAAGAAACCTCTTGTTTTAAAAAAATGTACTATAAGAAGAACTTTTAGTAAAGACCAAAAAGGATAGTCTCTCAGAAACAGTAATATTTATAATGTAAGTTTTGGTATTAAAGAAATTTCATAAATATAATTGTATAAAAAGTACAAAACTTAAAGCAGTGCTGGATGCATAATACAGATCATGTCTAATTTGCTGAGCTTAGCATAGAGTATTTGAATTTGAGAATCTTCACATATAGAACTAATACATATATTTTTAAAATATTCTAATTAATGACTTTGACATTATTGCTGCCAATTTCAAACTTTGTTTAAAAAGTCCTTTAAAAAATTTATTTAGAGAAGGGGAAGACCATGAACCCATGATTGTAATTTCTAAAACATATAAGAGCAAATTTAGTTTTAAATTTGCACACACTCTTTGAGATGTATGCTTCTATGGGTTTGACAAAGGCAAGGAGTCCTGTATCTGCTACCACATTACCCAACAGAACAGTTCTGTCATCCCCAAATTCCTTAGTGTTGTCTCTTTGAACTCCAGCTCTGTCCTCCTCCTCTGGCAACCATTGATCTGTATTCCTTCTCTGTTTTCCTTTTTCCAGAATGTCCTGTAAATGGAATCATATAGTGCCTTACCTTTTTGGTCTGGCTTTGTTAACAAAATGCATATAAGATTCATCCATGTTTCATGAATCAATGGTTCAATCCTCTTTCCTTGCTTAGTAGTACTGCATCTTATGCATGCACCATAGTTATTTGTTTAAAAATCCATTAATCTGCAGAAAGACATCTGGGTTATTTCCACGTTTTCAGTAAAACTACTATAAACATTTGCATAGAGGGTTTTTTGTGGAAATACAAATGTTCAATTGACTTCATTAAATTCCTAGGAGTGGGACAGCTGGGTCATATGGAAAATGTGTGTAAAAGAAACTACCAAACTATATCCCAAAATGACTGCCATTTTGCATTCTTCAAATAATATTCTCCACTTTGCTTTGGGGGCTGTTGAAGGAGAATCTTTCTCAACACCTCCACCGGCAATTCAAGCACTCCTGAGATCCCCACATTCTGGAGAACATATCTTTTTGAAGTTGTTGTTCATTACGTTTAATTTGGTATTATCAGTTGGAAGGTACGAATTTTCAGAAGCACAGCCAAAAAAATTTTTATAATGAAAAGACAGTCAACACGAATGGTTTGGGTACCTACCCACTTATGCATGGGTGGGTAGAGGAAAAGTCAGACACTACTTCCTTTTTATTTATTTTCAAATATGAACAGATTTTTTTGTTTTTTTTTAAATTTTAACTTGTTTTATTATTATTTTTTTAATTTACAACCAGATTAACATCTAGTGCAACAATGATTTCAGGAGTAGATTCCTTAGTGCCCCTTACCCATTTAGCCCATCCCCCCTTCCACACCCCTCCCGTAACCCTCAGTTTGTTCTCCATATTTATGAGTCTCTTCTGTTTTGTCCCCCCTCCCTGTTTTTATATTATTTTTGTTTTCCTTCCCTTATATTCATCTGTTTTGTCTCTTAAAGTCTTCATATGAGTGAAGTCATATGCTTTTTGTCTTTCTCTAGTTTCACTTAGCATAATGCCCTCCAGTTCCATCCATGTAGTTGCAAATGGCAAGATTTCATTCTTTTTGGTCGCCAAGTAATACTCTATTGTATATATATATACTACATCTTCTTTATCCATTCATCCATCCATGGACATTTGGGCTCTTCCCATACTTTGGCTATTGTTTATAGTGCTGCTATAAACATGGGGGTGCATGTGTCCCTTCAAAACAGCACACCTGTATCCCTTGGATAAATGCCTAATAGTGTGATTGCTGGGTCGTAGGGTAGTTCTATTTTTAGTTTTTTGAGGAACCTCCATACTGTTTTCCAGAGTGGCTGCACCAGCTTGCATTGCCACCAACAATGCAAAAGAGATCCTCTTTCTCCACATCCTTGCCAACATCTGTTGTTGCCTGAGTTGTCAATGTTAGCCATTCTGACAGGTGTGAGGTGGCATCTCATTGTGGTTTTGACTTGTATTTCCCTGATGATGAGTGAAGTTGAGCATTTTTTCATGTGTAGGTTGGCCACCTGGATGTCTTCTTTGGAGAAGTGTCTATTCATGTCTTTTGCCCATTTCTTCACTGGATTATTTGTTTTTTTGGGTGTTGAGTTTGATAAGTTCTTTATAGATTTTGGATACTAACCCTTTATCTGATATGTCATTTGCAAATATCTTCTCCCATTCTGTCAGTTGCCTTTTAGTTTTGCTGATTGTTTCCTTCGCTGTGCAGAAGCTTTTTATTTTGATGAGGTCCCAGTAGTTCATTTTTGCTTTTGTTTCCCTTGCCTTCGGAGACGTGTTGAGTAAGAAGTCGCTGTGGCCAAGATCAAAGAGTTTTTGCCTGCATTCTCCTCGAGGATTTTGATGGCTTCCTGTCTTACATTGAGGTCTTTCATCCATTTTGAGTTTGTTTTTGTGTATGGGGTAGGAAAGTGGTCCAGGTTCATTCTTCTGCACGTCGCTGTCCAGTTTTCCCAGCACCACTTGCTGAAGAGACTGTCTTTATTCCATTGGATATTCATTCCTGCTTTGACAAAGATTAGTTGGCCATACGTTTGTGGGTCCATTTCTGGGTTCTCTATTCTGTTCCATTGATCTGAGTGTCTGTTCTTGTGCCAGTACCATACTGTCTTGATGATTACAGCTTTGTAGTGTAGCTTGAAGTCTGGGATTGTGATGCCTCCTGCTTTCATTTTCTTTTTGAAGATTGCTTTGGCTATTCGGGGTCTTTTTTGGTTCCATACAAATTCTAGGATTGTTTGTTCTACCTCTGTGAAGAATGCTGGTGTTATTTTGATAGGGATTGCATTGAATATGTAGATTGCTTTGGGTAGTATCGACATTTTAACAATATTTGTTCTTCGTATCCAGGAGCATGGAATCTTTTTCTATTTTTTTCTTTTTTGTGTCTTCTTCAATTTCTTTCATAACCTTTCTATAGTTTTCAGTGTATAGATTTTTCACCTGTTTGGTTAGATTTATTCCTAGGTATTTTATGTTTTTTGTTTTTTATTTTTTGTTTTTTTTTGTGCGACTGTAAATGGGATCGATTCCTTGATTTCTCTGTCACTTCATTATTGGTGTATAGGAGTGCATCTGATTTCTGTGCATTGATTTTATATCCTGCAACTTTGCTGAATTCATGAATCAATTCTAGCAGATTTTTGGTGGAATCTTTTGGGTTTCCATATAGAGTATCATGTCATGTGCTAAGAGTGAAAGTTTGACCTCCTCCTGGCCAATTTGGATGCCTTTTATTTCTTTTTGTTGTCTGGTTGCAGAGGATAAGACTTCCAATAGTATGTTGAGCAACAGTGGTGAGAGTGGACATCCCTGTCCTGTTCCTGACCTTAGGGGGAAAGCTCTCAGTTTTTCCTTTGAGGATGATATTAGTGTTCGGTTGTTCATACATGGCTTTTATGATCTCGAGGTATGCTCCTTCTATCCCTACCTTCTTCAGGGTTTTTATCAAGAAAGGATGCTGTATTTTGTCAAATGCTTTCTCTGCATCTATTGAGAGGATCATATGGTTCTTGTCCTTTCTTTTATTGATGTGGTGAATCACGTTAATTGTTTTGTGGATATTGAACCAGCCCTGTATCCCAGGTATAAATCTCACTTGGTCGTGGTGAATAATTTTTTAATGTATTGTTGGAGCCAATTGGCTAATATCTTGTGGAGGATTTTTGCATCCATGTTCATCAGGGAAATTGGTTCTCCTTTTTAGTGGTGTCTCTGTCTGGTTTTGGAATCAAGGTAATGGTGGCTTCATAGGAAGAGTTTGGAAGTTTTCCTTCCATTTCTATTTTTTGGAAAAGCTTCAAGAGAATAGGTGTTAACTCTTCCTTAAATGTTTGGTAGAATTCCCCTGGAAAGCCATCTAGCCCTGGACTCTTGTTTTTTGGCAAATTTTTGATTACTAATTCAATTTCCTTACTGGTTATGGGTCTGTTCAAATTTTCTATTTCTTCCTGTTTCCATTTTGGTAGTGTATATGTTTCTAGGAATTGTTCATTTCTTCCAGATTGCCCATTTTATTGGCATATAATTGCTCATAATATTCTCTTATTATTGTTTTTATTTCTACTGTGTTGGTTGTGATCTCTCCTCTTTCATTATTGATTTTATTTATTTGGGTCCTTTCCTTTTTCTTTTTGATCAAACTGGCTAATGGTTTATCAATTTTGTTAATTCTTTGAAAAACCAGCTTCTGGTTTCATTAATCTGTTCCACTGTGTTTTTTTGGTTTCGATTTCTGCTCTAATCTTTATTATTTCATGTCTTCTGCTGGTTTTGGGTTTTATTTGCTGTTCTTTTTCCAGCTCCTTAAGGTGTAAGGTTAGGTTGTGTATCTGAGCTCTTTCTTCCTTCTTTAGGAAGGCCTGGATTGCTATATACTTTCCTCTTATGACCACCTTTGCTGCGTCCCAGAGGTTTTGGGTTGTGGTGTTATCATTTTCATTGACTTCCACATACTTTTTAATTTACTCTTTAACTTCTTGGTTAGCCCATTCATTCTTTAGTAGGATGATCTTCAGTCTCCAATATTTGTTACCTTTCCAGATTTTTTCTTGTGGTTGATTTTGAGTTTCATAGCATTGTGGTCTGAAAATATGCATGGTATGATCTTGATCTTTTTGTACTTACTTAGGGCTGATTTGTGCTCCAGTATATGGTCTATTCTGGAGAGCGTTCCATGTATATTCTGCTGCTTTAGGATGAAATATTCTGAATATATCTGTTAAGTCCATCTGGTCCAGTGTGTCATTCAAAGCCCTTGTTTCCTTGTTGATTTTTTGGTTAGATGATCTGTCCATTGCTGTGAGTGGGGTGTTGAAGTCTCCTACTATTATGGTATTACTGTTGATGAGTTTCTTTATGTTTGTGATTAATTGATTTATGTATTTGGGTGCTCTCACATTTGGTGCATAAATGTTTACAATTGTTAGGTCTTCTTCATGGATAGACCCCTTGATTATGATATAATGCCCTTCTGCATCTCCTGATACAGTCTTTATTTTGAAGTCTAAATTGTCTGATATAAGTTATGGCTACTCCGGCTTTCTTTTGTTGGCCATTAGCATGATAGATGGTTCTCCATCCCCTTATCAAATATGAACATATTTTTAAGTAATGCTCTGACTTACTCCTGGTACCTGGCACATCTGATCATTAACATAGAATAAAACTGGACACTCCTGTTTTTATGACTTAAAAGGGGAAATAAAGAGAAATCAGTAAATCTTTGATAATGTTGGTACTTCTGCTTTCTTGGTCATGAATGCCACTGTGCTTTCTTTCAGCTACATCATCTTTGCAGAGCTTTGAATTCGAACCTGACGTGGAACAGGCGGATGATATGGATGAGGTGCAACAGGTGGACGAGGTGGAAAAGATGGTTCAGATTGATGAGATGGAAGAGGTGGAACAAGTAGACAAAGAAGAAGAGGTGGAGCGAGCGGAGGAGGTAGAGGAGGAGGACCAGCTAGACCAGGTGGAGCAGGAGGCCCTCTCATCCTTCAGTGTGGCTGGTGGCATCAGTGATGAGGTACCTGTGGGAGTCTTGCTCCATGTATTTGTCTGGACCACTAACCCTGCAAAACCCTGAATTTCCACTCTTGTGCTCAGGTTCATTGTGCAGAAAGCATATTATTATTTTTTAACTGTATCACCATTTCTGTCATACTGGATTTTCCTATTCTGCTGAGAATCCAGTAGACCCTAGAAAATAGGGAGATTGAAGATTCTCTAAGTAAAACCAAATCTCCGTTCCTTTCTTAATGTGAAATATGCAAAGATACCTTGTGCTTGAGAGAAAGTTTGGGCCAAATGGGAAGGTTATCCACTAAGAAAAGGCAGTATTTTATTTTATTTTACTTTATTACATTTTATTTTATTTTATTTTTAAACATTCTTAAAATATAATTTATTGTCAAATTGGTTTCCATACAACACCCATTGCTTATCCCAACAAGTGCCCTCCTCCCTGCCCATAACCCACTTTCCCCTATCCCCCACCCCCATCTACCCTTAGTTTGTTCTCAGTCCTTAAGAGTCTCTTATGGTTTGCCTCCCTTCCTCTCTGTAACTTTTTCCCCCCTTCCTCTCCCCCCTGGTCTTCTGTTATGTTTCTCAAGATCCACATATGAGTGAAAACATATGGTATCTGTCTTACTCTGCCTGGCTTATTTCACTTAGCATAATACCCTCCAGTTCCATCCACATTGCTGCAAATGGCCAGATTTCATTCTTTCTCATTGCCAAGTAGTATTCCATTGTATATATAAACCACATCTTCTTTATCCATTCATCCATCGATGGACATTTGGGCTCTTTCCATAATTTGGCTATTGTTGAAAGTGCTGCTATAAGCATTGGGGTACATGTGCCCCTATGCATCAGCACTCCTGTATCTTTTGGGTAGATTTCTAGCAGTGCTATTGCTGGGTCATAGGGTAGTTATATTTTTCATTTTTTGAGGAACCTCCACACTGTTTTCCAGAGTGGCTGCATCATTTTGCATTCCCACCAGCAGTGCAAGAGGGTTCCCGCTTCTCCACATCCTCGCCAGCATCTATAGTCTCCTGATTTGTTCATTTTAGCCACTCTGACTGACACGAAATGGTATCTGAGTGTGGTTTTGATTTGTATTTCCCTGATGAGGAGTGACATTGAGCATCTTTTCATGTGTCTGTTGGCCATCCGGATGTCTTCTTTGGAAAAGTTTCTATTCATGTCTTCTACCCATTTCTTCACTGGATTATTTGTTTTTCAGGTGTGGAGTTTGGTGAGTTCTTTATAGATTTTAGATACTAGCCTTTTATCCGATATGTCATTTGCAAATATCTTTTCCCATTCCATCAGTTGCCTTTTAGTTTTATTGATTGTTTCCTTTGCTGTACAGAAGCTTTTTATCTTGATGAGGTCCCAATAGTTCACTTTTGATTTTAATTCCCTTGGGAAAGGCAGTACTTTAAAACACTGTTCCTTATCACCTGTGAGGGGATGCTAACCATCTCCAAGAAAGATGACTTTCCTGCTTACCATAGCAGCACCTCCCCACCACAAGCTAGGTTTCTCCAATGGAATTTTTGTTAGGTTAGAAGCATGCCTTTCAGAATGTTAGATGTAGCCAACCTTCAAATGTCAACATTGATGTATGGTCTGAGGCCAAATCAATACATTTGGTTTAACTACTCTGTTGCTCTTCTGTCCTCAAATTTGTGTACATAATGACAGATTTGGACAATCATCTTTTATAATAGACAAGATTATTAAAATCAGGATTGGTAGGCAAGATAATGAGTTTATGGTTTGTTACATGGAATTGTGTGCATTAATTATGAAGCCTAAGATGAGTCACTCCCTATTGTAATGAGAAGAACTGAGGGATAGAAGACAGTGTGCAGTGACTTTGGCACATCCCTGCATATCAGTTTCTCCATCTTGAGATGGTCTGCTTGCCTTGCAGGGATTTTTGGACTGCTATGAAAAATTTTTGAACAATTTAAAAGAAAATTTCTGTATAAATCCATTTTGTCCTTATTTATGTCTTTACTATGCCAAAATGCTGTGGTTCCCCTTCCACTGTTGACGTTTCTCTTCTGCTTTGAATGAATTTATAACTAAACTTTCAATATAATATTTATTTAAAATAGTCAAAATAACCAGCCTTGAGTGTGCATAATACAGTTCTGCATGTGGTACATGGGCTTATTGGGCTTATTTTGGGGTGCCATGGATTGACAGGCTGGAATGTAGCCAGAAGATGGAGACAGGATGGAGGAAGGCTGAAAAATGTCATATTGTCAGTAGTGGGAGGTAGTCATAGTGGAAGGCATTGGAGAAGGGAGGCTGGGAAGGGACAGGACAGCCTGATCCAAGTAGCTGCATAGCCATCATGTTCCTGAAGTAGAAGACAAGTCTCCAGTGGATCAAACTAGGGTGGAGAGCTAGCAGCTCAGGACTGGCAACTTTCCATTCCTCTGAAGAAAGCCTTTCTTAGATGAGTTAGGTTACCTCCCCAGGTGGTGAGCTTCCTCACCTTCAACAGAAAAGTTTGAGACAGGCTTGGTAGCTCATCTACCAAAGACAGCAGAGAAAAGATTCCTGCTTGGAGAATGGGAGTGTGGATGTGATAACCTATAAGGTTTGTCGCTTCCAGTCTTGAGTTTAGACTTTTTATTTTATTTTATTTTATTTTATTTTATTTCATTTCATTTCATTTCATTTCATTTCATTTCATTTGTTTGTTGAAAGCCTGCTTTCTTTTTTTTAAATATTTATATATTTTTGAAAGAGAATTAGAGCATGTGTGGCGGGGGGGGGGGGGTGGGTGGTGAGAGAGAGGGAGACACAGAATCTGAAGCAGGCTCCAGGCTCTGAGCTGTCAGCACAGAGCCCAACATGGGGCTAGAACCCATGAACCATGAGATCATGACCTGGGTCAAAGTTGGATGCTTAGCTGACTGAACCACCCAGGTGTACTGAATGCCTGATTTCTTATATGAAGATCTATATACTATATAACAAAAAAAGGACAATTGGACAATTTTCAATGGCTTAAAAATACATATATGATTTTTTATTCCAAGTGAGAAAAACAACTTGCATGTATTTTCCTCTGTCTCTCTTTAATAATTCAGCTGTGTGCTTCCATTAGCCATAAAGGGGTTTAAGGCCACAGTATAGAATAGAAGGCCACAGAACAGACTTTTGTTTTTGTTTTCTAGTAGTCGCATCCGTATGTACCTTCTCATCATTAATACTGACACTGTGGCTCTCTCATCTTGTTTATACACACAATATATAGCCCAGATCAGGCGAATGATAGCTTTCACAGATAGCTTTTTTCCAAGAACCCCGCCTCTTTCCTGCCCCCTTAGCTAGCTAGTTGAGAAGCCATGTCCACTTTATTAAATTCTCTCAAATATGTCCCTTCATTTGTATGTGTCCTTCCTCTGGTCTGTTTCAGGCCCCTGTTACCTCTACTATAACTGTATGGACAGCACTTACTTTAGAGGACATTGTGAAGGTCAGATCTGTGGATTTCTTTGTAGTGCTTATAAGAGCACCTGGAACAAAGGAAGTGCAAGTTGACCGTTCCTCTTACCACATTGCCAACAGGGGGGGCATCTGATAGATGTTTCCCACATGCCTCATCTGTGATATGACTAACTGCATTCTGAGTCTTCCACTAAGGACTTCGGGCAGGTTGCTTCACACTTTGGGGCCAATTCCACAGCTTTATGTTTTGAGGCAAAAAATCTGACTAAATGATTCCCATGATCCATTTCTGATCTAGAAATCCTGGATTCTGTAACCATTTCTTCAGACTTTCTAGTAACGAATGAAATTAGGAGTGGAGTGACATCATTCACATTCTCAGTCTTTAAAAACTTGGAAATAAAGCAATATGGTAGGATTTGGAGAACCTGGTGTCCCTATCTATGAACCACAAGCAATTCCTCCCCACAGCTATTAGAACCACTACCGTCAATTGCATTGTACATCAACAAACGGGAGCTGGGGCTGATGAGGAAGTTTAGGGAGCAGCTGGAAGAAAAGACTCGGATGCTGCAGGCTGAGATCAGAAGCCTGCAAGACGCACTGGAAATGATGAAGGAGCAGCTTCAGAGAATAGAGGATTCCGGCTTTCAGATCAGAGGCCAGTTCCATGTAAGTAAGAGGCAAAAGGGAGAGGTGAAAGGGACCTTGATAGTTTTCAAGGAGTTAGTAGGGCCTGCTAGTAGTGACAGCAGCTGCTCCAGGACGGCATGGGACATTTGGAGTAGTATTCAGCAGTGACATCTGGCTTTGCTCTTTGTCTCTTGGCTTCAGTGGCTGAAATGGGCCCAGCTGGGCTCTGGCAGTGGCAGACGGCCTTATATACAACCAGGGCTTCCTGTGAGCCTACCTGAAGGCACTGTCACTCCATGCCCTGAGGAAAGGTGTGGCTCCTGAATAAGACCTTTGTGATACATTACAAATCCTTACAGATGCAGCCAACCACCTCACACCACCTTCACTGTCCTGAGCCCCAGTCTTTGGAGCCAGTGCCCAAGAAACCACACACTGAGCAAATGGAGGGCCCCTTTCCAGATTTCAAGGACACGAGCCTTTCCTGTGGTTCATCTTCCCGCTATTTCAAATTCCCTGAGGAGCTTGAGGAGCCTTGTGATGCCTCCAACCAGGTAGGGAAAGGCTGTTTTAACTACGTAGCTGAAAGGAGATTTGACTTTCATGAAAATTGGGGCTCACCTGGTTCTCCTGAGGGTATAGTGGCTACTTGGTTGCAGTTCATTTACCTGAGATAAAAAAAAAAAATCTTGACTAACTAGACCTGGACACACATCCACACATACATGTACATATGTTCTGAATTGTAGCTTATTTAGCCAAGAGCATGACTGCAACTAGTGCCTTAGCAAACAAGTAAGATAGCACCCAGACCAAGCCCAGAGATGCAGGGCCAGTCATCTTCTGCTTCAGGAGAACAGAGGGGGAGCATTCCAGCAATCTCCGGGGGCTCTTGCAGACACTGAGGTACTGTTATCTCTTTCCTTTGGATGCAACATGTGCAGGGGCAGGAACAATACCTGTAGCAGCAGATCCTGTGGGAAACCAGATGCTGCAAATACGCCTGCTAAACCAGGCTGGCATGGCTGTGCCCCTCTGTGATGACCTTGTTACATTTATGCAGAACCAGCCCATCGTTGTTCCTGTCCAGTTAATGGCTGGACAACATCCCCCTGACAACTGTCAAGATGAAAACCTTGGGGGCCTCAAAGATGACAGTCAGAGGGAAGAAGTGCATGGGACGGTGGCAGTGGCTAAGATCCCTGCTTTCCCCTCATGACTGGGCGCCATGCCTAAAACCATGAGTGACTTGTCCACGGGACACCAAAAGCGCCCTCATCAAAAGCAGCATGCTCCCACCCATCTTGCTCTGTGGCCACTGGTTCCCTACCTCTGTGTTCACAGTGTGTGGCCAAGCATGCATTGATGGAACAGAGGAGTCTCCATGAAAATAGAAGGCCTAGATGAGTACACCCCCAAGCTAGGGAATTAGCATGCAAATCTAGAAATCTCTTGGCTTCATCCACACAAGCCCAGACTCATGGCACAGGGTATCTTATAGGGAAGTCTTGAGTGCCCATATCTGAATAACTTCTGGGCTCTCAGTTTTCTTCTCCCACTTCACTGGGATCTGGTGATCACAACAGACCAGATGAAGGGGTCCCCATGGATTGGCAATCTGTGGGAGAGAAGTGGGTATGAAACATTTGCTTGATGGCCAATGGATTCCAAAGAGCTAACATCACAGAAGGACTAAGCCCTGGAGGCAGTATGAGGACATGAACACATTTTTTGTTCAGTGATAGTCTGTGGCCCCAAATTCCAGAAAGAGAAGGCTCTGCTCAGCAATGAAGGGGTTGTATATAGCACATGCTTGATGCCCAATAAATATTTTTGAATGAATGCCAGTTCTCTGTGTGAGCCTCCCAGAGCTCCAGATTTCCTTCTGGGCCTTCCTGTAGGATCAGTGACCCTGATATGTGGGGTAGGTGGGTTAGTGCCATGTTTTGCACTGGCCTGATCATCAGAATCCACTTGAGGAAGTTGTGGAAAGTACAGATTCGGAAGTCCCTATTTATCCCAAGAGCCCCAGACATAGCATTTTAGAGAGAGCGCTGGACTTGCAATGAGGAACTGGCCTGGCACCCCCATCCAGCTACCAGCTCCTTCAGTGACAAAGGGCAAGGCACTGACTTTGGGTGGGTAAAGTAACTTGCATTAAGGCATGTGGCAGAGCCAGGACTGTCCAAGTAAAACAAATAAAACTACTTGAGACAAAAGACTAATTCATCTCAATCTTTACATTCACTTTAATGTGGCAAATGGAATCTTACTCAGGCAAAGTGAGAGTGCAAACCAGTGAATCCTGATTTAGCCACCAAAACGAAATGTGCCATAAGCACCTACTGATGAGCAAGGCAATGGCTCCTGGGTCATCATTGTTCCCTGATCCACGTCACTGTAACATGTTTCTTTCAGTTTTCTTTCTGAGGACCAGCAGGGGTCCCCCATCAATCTGCTGCCACTGCTGTATAGTCCCAGCTCTGAGACAGGTTCCTCTACCAGCTTTTCTGAGTCTCCCATAAATTCTGACTCAAACTGAGTCACCCTGGAGACCTCGCAGGATTACATTCAACTTTGGCAACAGCCACCAGATCCACAGTATCACATTTACTTCCAAGTGAATACTTATCCTTCCAGTGAGCAGGCCACTATGCAGGACCAAGCCACCTGGGCCCAGGTATACCATTCCTTTCTCCTCTCCTCCCCAGCCCAGGTCAGGGGTTCTGTATGGAGGCTGGGTCTTTTCCCCAAAAGGCACACACAACAGGAGTATGCTATCTGTGTGAAATCCAGGCTTCAAAGCTCAGTAAATTTGAGGGTGGTTACTCACATGGTGGTGGCAGGCACTGCTGAGTAAAAAGATTCTCTTCAGGGTTCCATGAAAAAGTGAGCTGTCCTCATGTATATTAAATGCAATATCACATGGAAATTTCTTAAACATATGTTACCTGGGCAAAGTGAGTCATGCCATATGCTGAAATCATTGCCAGAGGCCAGGCCCCTTTCTGAACCTGTGGATCTTTAGTTCTCTCGTACAAAGTCCAGAGCCTAGTATGAGTATGTTTCCTTGTACTGAAAATAAACAAGAGTTCTTCTTCTATGGAATGTACTTGGTATTCATCCACAGGGTGCTCCATATTTGGCAGGACAGACCCCACTTTGGGGACCGTCTGTAATAGTCATGTTTCCAGGGCAGTGTTAGCAGCTGGTCCAGATGGCAGTCACATATTGGATTTTGCTCCCAGATACACTCCCAGAAAGCCCCTTGGGACCATAAATTCTCAATATGACTAAAAGCACTTATAAAGGTGTTTTGATTCTGGATTTAGAAACCTTGATGGAGTCTAACCTCTGATTTTCAAAACTATCAAGAACAAGAAGAGGAAAAAAACAGTAGGCCAATGCAGGATGAGGGAGTTTGGTTATTTTAAATGGCTAAAGTGTGATTATTTTCACATACACACCTGGACCAACTGGACTGCCAGTCCTCGGAAAAGTTGATCCATGAGAGGGACTTCTCATGCAAAGAGACCAGATGCTCAGTGGACCCTGTAGTTGAGTTACCAAGCCAGACTCTGGTTAAACCCTTCATCATGTCTCCTTTTGAGGCACTGTCGTCTGGATGGGTCCTTAGAAGCAGAGCTGAGATAAAACTGAACAGGTATCCCAGGGAAGTGGAGAAGGGAGGACCCCTGGGAGGTTGTTGGGAGAATGCAGTGGAATGGCCAAGGGCAGGACCATGTGGGAGCTTCCTTGTCCACAAGACTTCAGGGGCTCCCCACACCCTGCCTTGACTCATTTCCACTGTCCTCTGGGCACTCCCTGTCCCCAAGTCCCCAAGCATATCCATCTTTCTTCCCATAGCCCAGCCCTGCTCTGTCTGTTCTTCTGTATTCTCTTCCACCCCTTTGGTTGTACTTCTTGAAATCTTACATCACCCTCAAAACCCAACCCAAGGGATCCCTCCTCCTCAAACAGAAAAGGCTCCCCCAGCCTACTCTGTAATACCACTTTTGTGTCTGCCCCTCGTCCCCACTATACAACTTAGAGTGGGTTGTTGTTACCTTTCCCATCGCATTGTTCAAGTGGGCCAAGTACCTCACTGGTAAGTGAGGCTTAGCAATGAAGTTACTTAGTCTGAGCAGAGTAATAGCAAGGTCCAAGGGTAGGGGCAGGAAGAGACCTTCCAAGCCTTCAGCTAGCCATGACTGGCCGAGAAGCTGGGCTAGGGAGGGCCAGACACAGAACTCAGTAGCCTTAGGCATTAAGACAACTTTGGGAGAGCCCAGTGCTACTTCTGCTGGTCTTTCAGGCAAGATGATGTTGAAACATGAAAGTGGAGAGGAACCCCGTTTTCCCCAGCTGCACTTCTAGCAGCACCTTGTAGGCGTGTGTTCCAAAGATATTTCTCAGTAGCTTGCTGACTTGAACTAAAGGGAGCTTCTCACCTTGTCCCCCTTTTTCTTAGCAGGTGCCGGCTACTGAAGTAGGAAGCCAGGGATCTCCAGATTCAGAGGCTTTCCAGGACCATGATGAATTAACACCAGGCCAAATCAACTATTTCATGTCTGCAGAACAGTCCAGCTTGGATGAACACCAGTGGGATTTTCATACTGAACCTTGAGAGAAGAGGGACAGACAGACCAATGAGGCCTGCATGGCCAGGGGAACTCCAAGGCTTACAGAATCCCCTGGAGTAGGGGTTGAAGAATGGGGTGGGTACTTTCTTTTCTTTCTTGATAAGTTCTGTTTGGGATTGTTGAGCACAACCTGTTTCTTGGAAGTTGTGTTTCAGCGGCAGCCTGTGATCCCTAGTGTGCTAATATGTGACAGTAGCCAGGCCACAGCAGGAGACCACTGTCCCCACCTACCCTGCTTGACCTTTCACACACCTATTCTACCATGGGCAGGCATGTTGCAGAGGCTGCAAGTTAGAATACTTTTTTTCTGCCAAGAAACATTTTCCAGCATGGTTTTCAATCTAGTAAGAAGCTGTTCTGTCTTAAGCCACAAGCCAAAGCCTTGGCCTTGATGACCAGGCCCTGAATCTCCTCCACAGTCATGTTTGGGAAACCCAAGGGAATGGCATTCCAACTGTGGGAAACTGCAATCAGATTAACACAGGCGCTTTGTACTGAAATAATCACAGTTCCAATGCTTAATAAAAATTGTCTTTCGTTGCAACTCTGTGAACTTATGACTAATTTTTGGAACCTAAAAATGGTACTGACTTAATTGGTACCAGGATCCTGGTACCAAGCTCATTTCCTAGAGTTGGGTCCCTCATGTATGCTTCAGCTCCCTGCCACATTTGCCAAGGCTGATGGCTCTTTCATTGATGCCAAGGGCATCCACAGGCCCACCAGGCCCAAAACAGTGGGCGTAGAGGTTACCCATTGCATGTAGCCCATGCTCTGCTTCACCTCAAGGGTCAGCCTGGATGCTCTGCATGCATGTTCCTTCTCTCTTGACTATAGCTTTTCTTCCAGGGATGACACCTTGGAGGCAAAGTGATTTGTTCACTGGCCAAACACCAAGGAGAGCATGTTCCCAGCTGTCTGCACAGAAGATGAGAGGAGAGGGGAGGGGACACTTGGATAACCTTATCAGAAGTCATCCTGAGCCTTTAATATCTGTCTTAAGATAAAGAGTCATTGCTGGAATAAGGCAAAGGAAACCCTCAGTCTTCAGTGACAAGTTAAAGGGGGCACATGAGGCCTCACACCCATAGGAAACCTGATCTCTACCAGGGTGGTATGGACTGAATGTATCCCCGTCAAATTCATATATTAACCCCATACCCTCTCCCAAAGTGATAGTATTTGAAGGTGGTGCCCTTGGGAGGCATTTAGGTTCAGATGAGGTCATAAGATTGGGACCCCCATAATGGGAGTAATGCCTTAGTAAGAAGGAAACAATCAGCAAAACTAAAAGGCAACTGACAGAATGGGAGAAGATATTTGCAAATGACATACCAGATAAAGTCAGAGAAAGACAAAAAGCATATGACTTCACTCATATGAGGACTTTAAGAGACAAAACAGATGAACATAAGGGAAGGGAAACAAAAATAATATAAAAACAGGGAGGGGGGACAAAACAGAAGAGACTCATAAATATGGAGAACAAACTGAGGGTTACTGGAGGGGTTGTGGGAGGGGAGATGGGCTAAATGGGTAAGGGGAATTAAGGAATCTACTCCTGAAATCATTGTTGCACTATATGCTAACTAATTTGGATGTAAATTTAAAAAAATAAAAAATTAAATTAAAAGAAAAGAAGAGACACAGAGAGCTTGCTCCCTCTCTCACCTTGTGTGCATAAGGAAGAGGTCATATCAGTACAGAGCAAGATGGTGGCTACCTATAAGAGAAGAGAAGAGGTATCAGAATAAAATACCTTCCTGGGGTGCTTAGGTGGCTCAGTCAGTTGGGTGTCTGACTTCAGCTCAGGTCATGATCTCGCAGTTCATGAATTCAAGCCCCACATTAGGCTCTGTGCTGACAGCTTGGAGCCTGGACCCTGTTTTGGATTCTCTGTCTCCCTCTCCCTCTACCCTCCCCTGCCTGCTCTCAAAAATAAACAAACATTAAAAAAAAAAAAACTATCTTGTTGGAACCTTCATTTTGGACTTTCAGCCTTCAGAATGGTGAAAAATAGAGATCTGTTGTTGAAGCCCCCCATCTGTAGTATTTTGTTATGGCAGCCTAAGATGACCAAGACATGGGGGCTATTTGCTTTTTGGCATGTCCTTTTGTAGCCATTGGGAAGAAGCAGCTGAAGGCTTACTCACTTGTCAGTCACTCCTTAGCCCATTGTGTTCAGCAAATGCAGAATGTTTCCAAGAACCAGTTCTCTTTGGCTGCCCAGCAAAGACAGAAACAGAGCTCAGGGGCATTCTTGATATCCTGTTTGACTTTAGATAGGCAGAGTTAGAAGTGACTGGCACTCTGGGTGTTGGCAAGTACTCTGTTGTCTGCCGCCTCCATTGACAGTTGCTTCTCTTGGTCAGGGAGCCACCCTCCCCATCCTGTCACACAGTACAGGAAGGACTGTGCATGTACAAACCAGGCCATGCTTGTTAGAGTGAGGAGAGATTGCAAGGGAGCAAGAGGCACTGCTCTCCTGGTGTGCAGAGTGGCCTGGGTTCAGAGGTCAAGAGCTGCCTTGTAGAGCATGTGTGGGTGGGGGCTGGCATTTGGCTCTTCCGTAGCCTCCTTCAAGCTACTCAGTCAGCTGGTAACATTCTAACCATGGGAGAAGCTTGGTGCCTACTGTGCAGTAGCAGTAGTTCCCATAGCTGGACCTGTAGTTTCCGACAGGCAGAAAGTTTGGTCTTGCCCTGTTTCTCCGTTTACATGGTCAGGCAGGCCCTAAATGGTGCACTCCCATGAGATGCAACTGAGGCCCTGTTCTGCTTGGGCAGTCACTTAAACTCTCTGTGCCTTAGTTTCTCCATCTGAAAAATAGGAAAGAGGAAGAGATGATGCTTTTCCTTCCTAGTTCTCAGAGCAGATAAGGATAAATGGAATTACAGAGCTGGAAGAGGCTTTGGGAAAGGCACTGTAGAAGCGAAGGAGGCTGGAGGCATTTGTTTGGGGTTATAGTTTGAATTTAGTGTTTAGAGTATGCCTAGGCCAGGATTTGTCTGACCCAGCCCAATTTATTCAGGCTTCAGTACCCCCCTGGATTTCGGACAAGAACTCTGAACAGGGAAGGTTTGAGGTCATCTAAGGCTGTGCCTCAATCAACTGCTTAGCTCCTGGCTCAGCCCCAGGACTAGGTTGCCAGAGGGTCAGAGGGGCAGGTTGCCTGGGTCCACTCTTTCCTGGAGATCCCCACAGGAATAACTGCAAGGACACGACATTTTAGAGTGCTACAGGGGCCAAATTCCCGGAACCAGTGCTCACATGCAGGATTGTCCAGTTGTGATTTTGTTCTGTGTATTACTGAAGCCAAACCATGGTGAATGAGTTCTCTACACCTCTCCAGCAGTTTCAGGCCTAGTGTCTGCTCCAAGGTATTCCTGCTTCTCCTGGACTTGGCTTTAACTGGAGTCGGCTGGTACTTATCTTTTGGCATATTTTCCCAGGCATGAGAGCTAATTTCCCCAGATCCAGATGGTCTCCTGATGATTGTAGCCAGGGAAAAAGCTGTCCACTCTCAGGCTTTGGAGGGGGCAGGGCTGGCCAGGGCAGAAGAGGGCAGGACAACACAAGGGCAAGGAGTGACTGGCATTCCTTTAGCAACAATGGAATCAGAAACAAGTATTACATGCACTCTGTGTCATGAACTAAGGGGTGGGGACTGTACCAGCCTTACCAAGGGCAGGACAGAAATTTAGCTAAGGCTTGGGTCAAGAAGAGTGGTCACAGCACAAGCTTCTAAGGCCATGACTCAAACTGGAAATAGCTATGGTCATCTTCATGGTCTGTACTAAACTGCTCCAGGAGGCTCTGGGGACTTTGCAGCCCACAGCACAAAGTTTCACCAGAGAAATCTTCCAATGGATGCCACACCTGGAACTGCTCCATCCCCTTCCCTCCGGCCCCACATGATGCATATGAGCCACCTTGTCTTCTCTCCCAGGCTCTTCTTGGGTGTGGGAAAGAGAGCAAGGGGAGATGAGCTGTTTCTCCAGCCGCCCAAGGGCAGGCAGGTCCCAGTGAAAGGTTAGAAGGAAGAATCCAAAGGCAAAGCAGGCCTTGCTGTCAGAATACCCAACCTCAGCTGCCTGGCTCTCCAGCCTGGGTGGCTTCCAAGAGGCAGCAGCATTCAGCCTTGGCCCCTGAGCACAGTGGCCCATACTGTCCTCACTGGCTGGGATACAAGGGCTGCATATTCTCAGAATTTCCTGGCCTTGATGTGTACCTCTGCTGGGATAGCTGTGGCCTCCTCCCTCACCCCAGTTGCCTGAACAGTAGATCCAGGAGCTGTAGGCCCTGGCCGTCATTCTCACAACACAGCCATCAACAGTCACAAGATTCAAAGCAGGCAGCTTTCAGCAATGGTGACAGGAAGGTGGCCCCTGGCTGAGACTACTGTCACCATACCATGACCCTACAAGACTTGATGGTGGCTCAGTGTGGATTTGTTTACCTTTCCAGATGAAGCCACATTTGCTTCCCTTGTGTGGGAAAGCATAGGAGTTGCATTTGTCTGTGGGTTAGTGGGCCAGGGGACACTGGAAGAACACACCTGAAGCACCCCAGCTGCCACACATGGCAGAGCTTCCAGACACAGCTGCCATGACCCCCATATCAGTTCATTCCCAGGTGGGCACAATAGCCTCCTCACTGAGCAGACTCAGTCCAGACATAATAGAATAATCCACATACAGACTTAACAGGTCAATATTCATGTGTTTTCTGTGGCATCAAAAATTTATAAATGTTCTTGTTCCTGAATGCTTTTGATGAATAAAGTAGACTATTCACATGAACAGCACAGTACTGGCTGATGCCCTCTGTAGCATCTCCAGTGTTCCAAGTATTCTGATGACAATGATGGTGAAGGTAGTGAACGAGAAGGAAAGAACATTCTTGTGTGCAAATGTTGTACATCTCTGCCAAAATCACTGGGAAGAAAAGGGTGAGGGAGAAAGATTGTGCAGAGGGGAGGAGGGTAAGGTGGGCATGGGACCTTAGAACTGCAGCTTCTCCCACCAGAGACCAGAATTTGCAGTCTCAGGAGACAGCACACCAGATCCCATTCCCAGCTCTCAAAATGGGCTACCACAACTATAATGAAAGCCATCTGCTTTATACTAGGATCCAGTTACATGTTTCATAGGGGATATTAAATAATTGACATGTGTTGTTTTCATGGGTAAGCAAAACAATGTTGAATGGTTCTCCATTGCTTATGAAACAAAATCCAAGTTCTCAGCCTGGTATAGTCTGGCTTCACTCTTTTTCCACAGCTTCGTGTCCTTTATTGCTTCACATACTCTGCCCCCAGCCTCACTGAACCATCATGTTTGACACAAGCCCTGGTCTTTCTACCCTCATGGGTTTGACACTATTCCATATACCTGGCATGTCCTTCCCTCCCATCTCTGCATTTCCAACCCTTGCTCATGATTCCGATCTTAGCCAGGAAGCCCTTGTCTATTCCATGTCCCCTTTGACCCCTGCCTGTGCCTCTCTTGGAGCATTTATGTCTTTGTTCAGCTCCCACTGCACCTGTGGCATTGCCCCTTCTAGACCGAGTTACAGCAGGCAGAGATCAGAGCAGGTGTTGTTGGCCCCTAGAATATCATGCCTTATAGACTGAGCCTTCCCTGTGTTCCAGTGAACATCTTGGTGACTTAAGTCCCTAGCAGTTACCTGGAAAATTTTTCCTAAAAATCCTAGCTACTTGAGGCAGGAGCATCAAGTGGGAAGTCAAGCTGGTGAGGCCCTCAAACCTTGTTGGGCAACTT
Source organism: Acinonyx jubatus (assembly GCF_027475565.1). Lineage (NCBI taxonomy): Eukaryota > Metazoa > Chordata > Mammalia > Carnivora > Felidae > Acinonyx > Acinonyx jubatus. The sequence goes on from NC_069389.1 coordinate 120,809,261, forward strand.
CCCAGCAGCCAAAATGTAACCCATTCCCCTAGCCATAGACCCCAAAAGAGCCTTCCTCCTCCATTCACCTATTTAGTGCAGGTATATATGCTCATAAGCTTCTCAATGTTAGCCAATCAACTTGTAGCCCTTCCTCAGGGAGAGACTCAGAGATGAGGATGTGCAGAACATGCTGGAGTGCCCTGTAAAGGAGGTAGTGTCCTGACCCCTGAGTTGCCACTTTCCTATTGGACTGGAGGGAGGCTGGTGCTTAGTAGATGAGAAAACTGGGTAGAAGTTGAGGTGGCAAGTGTTCGTGGTAGTGACTCCAGTGAATCCCTGCAAATGGCTCTGTGGCACACAAAAGCCAGGAACACTGCAGGGAGATGGGGGTGGGGGGTGGGCGGGGAGCAAGGGGAATTGGCAGTGACAACTGAATGCCAAGAGGCCCCAAACTTCCAGAGCCATGGATGTTTCCTGCCTAGATGGAGGCCTTGACCCTGAAGGTCAAAGGGTAATTAACCACATGGTCACCTTGTAGATGAAACAAAACCCACAACCCTGCAGAATCAAAACATGTCAAAGGCATGGAGGCAAAGGTCAACAGACAGGACAGACAAATTGCAGTATTTATAATCATGTGTTCAAGTGTTTGTGTAATCTATTTACAGCTTTAGCCCACCAGCTTGTGGGGAAGGTAGGTGGGAGAGGGGCTAGAAGTTCAGCTGATGTGGGGTGTGACTTCAGCTGGGAACCAGGTTAAGGGGGAATTTACACCCAGAACCTTGGAGCAAGTGATCTTCTAGGAAGGGCAGACTGCATGTTTAGAGGGGTGTTGTGGACAGCAAGTGACCTGGGAAGGAGGTGGGGCCACCTAGTTTAGTGCTGTTCCTGTATTCTCTTCCCCTCAGCTCCCTACGGACAAGGCACCCCAGTTTCCATATAGTATATGGTGCTAAGGAAAGCAAGACATTGAACTTTTATCTTAGATTTCTACCGTCTATCCACCCTCACGCTCTGAAACTTTGGGCAGATCACTTGACCTTCCTGTGCCTGTGCTGACTCTCTGGAACATGAGGGCAAAGATAAGAGACCTGATCCAGAGTGGGGGCTAGACATAAGAGCCCTCATGGATGAAGGAAAGAATGAATGAATGAGCAAACACATGTCAATCTGCCCCCTGCCAGTCTGGCTCCCATGCTGGTTCTCAGTGCTAATGAAGACACAGAGTGCTAATGAAGACACCTGGTCCCTGAGAGGATCAACATATTGCAGATACTTGCTGCATTCACACCCCCTCTCCTCTTGGTTCAACTGGGTCCTCTTTCTTGGTCCTTTCTGCTCAGCTTACAAGCATGCCCAGGACAGTGTCCACTCCAAGCCACCCTTCAACCTTTCAGACCCACTTTCTCTTTTGATGACTGCACTTTCCCCTTCAGCCCCCTGGCCCCCACCTGGGAAACGATCCATGACTCCAAAACATCAGTAGCCTATCCCTGCTCTCCCTGCTGGCCTCTAGTCCTATAAATCCCACTGCACACTAGACATCTCCCTATGAATGTCCCCTAGACACTTCAAGTCAACACAACCAAAAACAATCTCTCAGGGAACTTACACCTTCATCCTCTCAGCCACTCAAATTACTAGTCAGACATTGGTCTTGACTTCTCTCTTTCCCCAGTATATCCTCTTGGGCATAATTGTCTGTTTCCTCCACTGACACACAGTATGGGCAGGGAAAGTGTAAATGAATGAGGTAGTGATGAATAAACAGATGGCTAAATGGTCTACATGGTCTCATATAGGTATCAGGGAAGATCTGTTGTGCAATGGGCTGTCTCCTTTCCAGCAGAGCTTTTCCAGGCTCCTGCTTGGTCACAAACACATTTTCAGGTTCTGGACACTTAGCTCTAGGGGTCCTCTAGATTGGGCCCAGCCTATGAGGCTACATACCATGGTACCAGCCTCAAGAAGAAGGTTTGATGGCTCTTTAGGGGAGCACATAGGCTGGGCTTCTTGGTGTCAGTTTCCCATACCTTATGGTAACCAAGAACATTCAGAGTCTGTTCCTGTGGTTTCTCAAGCCTGGGCCATTGGACAGAGCCCAGACATGGGCCAGGAGTACAGGACTTATATGAATGATGTTTCCCTTATCTGTGTCTTGGAGCTCTTGGTTTCTTCTGTTCCTGCCCTACACACCCCACCAGCAGCTACCTGGTGGTACCAACAGTAGGCTCCAGGTTGGTAGGCAGCACCATTCACGCCCATGCATGAGGGAAGCTTAGAGCAGGCAGAAGGGTCACTGGAGTTCTGGCCACAGGCCCCCAAACTTGAGGCGGGCCTTGGTTGGACTCATTTCTTGTCGTCTCTTGCCCCCTGGCGTATAGTTGCAGTATTGCAGCTCTCCAGTGGCCTCCCTTGTGACCAAATCCACTAACATTTCCTGAACACCTACTTCAGGACCAGACCCTATGCCCAGCAAAATTCTATTCTCAAGACTTTGGTCCAGCCCTTAGCAACCTTGTATCTCTCACTTCTCTAGTATTCAAGTGCCTTCAAACCCATGGTCCATCATGTAGTCATTCCTATCCTTACTTTCCTTTGTCACAATCGCTGACAAATCTCCAACTTTGAATGAACCCTACTATTTGTCTTCTGTGTGTCTGCACTTAAGCGTCTCTGTGTCTCTAGACAGAATTACACAAGCTGGCAGATTGTGCAGTACTATAGATTTATAGTCTCCAGCTGCATCCAAGCACACTTCAGTGCTCAGAAGGACATCCATGTTTTGTGTTTGCCAATCTGATTCTCAGAATGGTGACTTGCCTCTCAAAGTCCTCAGGTCTTCCCACTTCACTCTTTTCCTCAAGCTAAAATGATGGAAGTAGCCTTTCTCCTTTATAAGGGTGATGCATTCTCTGCATTCTGAATGCCATCCCTTCCCATGTGACCCTTTCTCTGCATCATCGGATTACCCCTCTTTACTTGACCATCACCATGCTGTAATATTTCCTGTCTTGAACAAAACTCACCCCTTAACTTCCACATCCCTCCCCAGCAAGTACCACATTTCTCTGCTCCCTTTCCAAGCACTTGTCTATAGGTACTATCTCCACTTCCCCTCTCCCCCAGTGTATTATCAACATGCTCAGATCCAGCTTCAGCCCCTACCATTGAAATAGCTCTTACCATGTTTGCCTATGAACGCCATGTTGTTAAATTAGCTCTGCACTTCTATGCCCTACTGTTGTTACTTTGCCTCTCAGCAGTATTGACCCACTGGACAACCCCTTTTTTCTGTTAACATGCCCTTCTCTAAGATGGTATACCTCTCTTCTGTTGCCTGCATCTCTTAGTTCACTGGTTGTTCCTTCTCACTCTCCTTTGCTGGTTCTTCTGACTGACTTCTAAATACTAGAGGGCACAGAACTTTGATTTTAAGTTTTTTCTCTACCTCCTTCCATGCCCTAGGTGATCACATCCAGTCCCATAGCTTTAAGTCACACACACACACACACACAAAACACTCTACCTTCCTTTACTGAATGAGACCTATATAAGCAACTTCCCAATTTATATCTCAAAACTTAGATACCTAATTGTCATTTCCAGTTTAATATGCCCCAAACAAAACCTTTGAGATCCTACAAGCCTGCCCCATAGTCTTCCTTCTTTCAGTAAATAGGACCCTCATTCACCTAAGTCTCTAAGCCATAAATCTAGTGTATGGATTGAATTGAGTCCCCCAAACATTCATATGGTGAAACCCTAACCACCCGGTATTTCACAATGTGACCTTATTTGGAAATAGGGTCATTGAAGATGTTATTAATCCAGATGAGGTCATACGGGAGTAGGGAAGGTCCCTAACCCAATAAAACTGCTATCCTTATGAAAAGGGGAAATTTGGACACAAGTGTTCACACAAGGATAGTCCCATGTGGACATAAAGGTAGGGATTGGGGGGATACTTCTATACTTCAAGTAAGGCCAAAAGTTTTCATCAAATCACCAGAAGCTAGCTGTGGGAAACACATTCTCTCTCACAGCCTCAGAAGAAACCAATCATGCCAACATCTTGATCTCGTACTTTTAGCTTCCAGAACTATGAGGCAATACATTTCTCTTGTATGAGCCACTGCTGTTGAATGAATTACATCCCCCCAAATTCATGTGTTGGAAGCCTAAACCCCAATGTGACTGTATTTGAGGTGATGGCTTTTAGGGAAATAAGGTTAAATGAAGTCAGAAGGGTGGGGAATCTAGTCCAATAGGACTGGTGTAATTATAAGAAGAAGAACACCAGAGATTCCTCTCTTACTGTGTGCACACAGAGGAATGGCCATGCGAGGACACAGTGAAAAGGCAGCCATGTGCAAGTCAAGAAGAGGGCCCTCACCAAGAACCACATTTGAAGCACACTGATCTTGGACTGATAGCCTGCAGGACTGTGAAAAATAGATATGTGTTGTTGAAGCCCCACCCCATTGTATGGCATTTTGTTATGGCAGCCCCAGTTTGTGGAACTCGAACCAACCAATGGACTCAGGGTAACTCTGAACTACTTCCATTTTCCAAATGCTGCACATCCACCCAATATACGTATCTTGTTTGGTCTGCCTCCAAAATTGATCTGGAATCCATCTACCGCTCTCTGCCCCTAAGGCTCCCACCATCATCTCACACAGTACATAACACTTTTGCTTTCTAAGCAGGCAACTATAGAATTTACCAATGATGATACATTTTTGCAATGTGTAATTTCCAATATCTATGACTTTTGTTTCTTATTCTAATCTTAGCACACTGTTTCAACTAAAATCCCCTCTCTTGTTATAAACTCTCATAACAATGCAAATCACCTCAGCTTCTACTCATATACTATTTTGTTGAATAAATAAGTAAATAGACCTACCCATATTGAATAAATAATAATTTAGCTTCTGCCCTCACCTCTGAACTATATCGCAAAGTGGGGCACAGACTGATTTCCCACTCTCTCCAGAGTCCGGGGAATAGGGTGGAAATGGAAGACGTACTCTAAAGGAAGCAAGTAATGGTTTGTTAGGTAGAGGTAAAAATGATGGAGAGATCATTCTGAGCTAGAAGTGCAATGTCCACACAAGCTTCTACTGGGTCTCACCTCCAAATGGATGTCACCATTTAGAGAAGATGGCGAGGAGGGTGGACATTACAAGGAAAGGAAACATCCACGGCAAAGGCTTGGGAGACATGAGTGCTATAACCCCACCTCACTCTATGAGCTCCCACCCCTTCTAGGCTTCTGGATTTGCGTTTTTCTCTAACTGCAAAGCCATAAAAAAAGAGATAAAATGTATGAGGTATCTTTCAGATCCATGTGTGGATGGGGCTATGTTTAAAAAAGATAGAAGGAAATGCAAAGGAAAAACAAAATAATAGATTTATCTACATTAAAATAATAAATGTCTGTATGCCAAAAAGATAAGCAACAGGAAGGGGCAAGCAAGAGTGTAAATATGTGCTATAAATCAGTGTACCTAATGTGCAAAGAACATATGTGAATCAATAAGAAAAACACTAAGTTTGCTGCAGAGGAGTAAGAGCATAGATAATTTACAGAAGAGGAGTTTCATTGCTAGGGACCCATAAGTCTACTTTTAAGAAAGTCTCACTCACATTAGGACATAGTGAAAGTAGAGGCTGGGTAGAATCTGTCTGTAATCCATATCAGCCCTGATTTACAAGAGAAATTCAGTGGTTATATATGGAGTTTATGCTGAAAAATGAATAATGAAAATGAAATAATGAAAAATGAATAATTTTGGGGGTGGAAAAGGCCTTTTCAAGCATGAAACAACAAAGGGAGAAAATGGTCAAATGCCAAAGATGTGTGTACCACCGAGACCATACCAGCATTGCTTACAGTGGAAAAGAGAGCCGTAGGAGTAGGAAGCAGGAGAGAAGTCAGAAATAAGGACATATTGGTTCAGTCCTACTCTGTGTTTCAGTGACAGGGAGAGCTACCCATAAGATCACGAGATCTTGTTATGGGAAAAGAACTCACAATTCCTTTTTGTGTGTGTGAAAGAAAATACATATGTGGAAGAAAACATCAGAGAGATAGATTCCAAATACTGAAGTGATTCTCAGCAGGTGGCGGGATTAGGGGTGATTTTAACTTTCTATCTTATGTAAGTATGTTTTGCTGTAATATTTTAATAATGTGCATGCTACAGCTTTCATAATTAGATTTTAAAAAGGAAATAAAAAACGTCTTTACATCGTATGAACTAAATGATGTAAAATTGGATTTGTGGAGTGAAAAACAGGAAGGCAATATATACAAATTTTAATAACGATTTTACTGGCTAGTGGGATTTCTAAAATTGCCACAATGGGAGCATATTTTATGATCAGAATTGAAAAAAGTATAATTCCTGGGCTGTGTGGAAAGGAGATTAGAAAAGGAGGAAGGAGTCTGGACTACAATCATGTAGGGGAGGCAGGCAGGCTGCAAGGAAACATGAATGAATTACAAAAATGGCAGGGAGTGGCAGGTGCTCTGAAGGAAAGCACCCCAGGACTAAGAAGTAACTGTAGTAGGGACGAGCAGAGGGAGAGTGATCTTCTCTTCTGATCTTCTCTTCTGCCACTCCTCCACACTGATCTCCCTTCCTCATGTCCCAAGTTTCACAATGATTAGTTGACAGGCGATACATGAGGCATGTGCTCTGGCACTTAGAAGCCAATTCCATACTTCAGCAAGGCACTGGTTTAGTTGGCGCTGTCCCCAAAGGTGGAGAAAGGGCACACTGGAAACTCTCACCCCTCACTGGAACCAGGGAAGTGGATGAGAAACTCCCTCATGGCAGCCTTGCACCAGACAGGCAGATGAGGAAGCGTCTTGCAGCCTCACAAAACCACCCATCTTTCAATTTCAATGCTCCTGGGAGGATCATGGGGCCTTCCACCAAGACTTGAGTCAGGCTGCAGTTGAACTTTGCCTACCTGGCCTGTGTGGAGGTGTGCAATATTGCAAAAATGCCATGGTTGAGCTCTTCCCTGGTGCTCCGTGCTCCTCAGAGATGTGAAACACACTGCTGCCTCAGGGCCTTTGCATTTGCTGTTCTTGTTTCCAGAATACTCTGCTATCTGTACAGCTATCTGTATTTTAAACGCTGCTCAAATCTTACTAATCAGTGAGTTCTTCCTCAACCAGTCAATTGAAAATTGCAATTACCTTCACCCCCTAGCCATTCCCAGCCCCCCTTTCTGCTTCGTTTTTCTCCATAGGCTTTACCACAATCCGACATGCCAAGAGGAACATTTTTTTTACATTTCACTTACATTTCAGCTTTTGAAATCAAGATGACCATCATTTACAATGCTGCCAGCCAAGCACCAATCAAAAGTGCCAACATAAAAACTTGAATAGTACATGTCGATTTTTGAGAAGAAATCCCTGAGACAATAGGGACTCACTTCTTTCAATTCTAGGAACCGGTGGCTATGGCACAGGGTGGAGAGTGGTGCCTGACGTGGTAAATCAAATGTGATCAGTTACATTTCCTAAGCAGGAGTCCAAAGTGGACTAGCCCTTAGGAATTGCAAAGCATGACTTAGGGCCTGCAGGCTTAAAAAAAATACATTCTTTAAAGAAAGGACTCTTCCCCAACACTCCTGATGGTACAGAGGACAATACTGCCATCCAAAACTCTTGGTCAAAAAATGATTCAGGAGGGCTGGCCTCTGAATGGCAGCAAGTTTACTTTAACCAATTTATTTTGCTTTATTTTTCCTTTTTATGCAAGCACCAGAGATATCTATGATAAAGCTCAATGTCTGATAAAGTCTAAAAGAGTTCTTTTTTAAAAAAAATGTTTATTTACTTTTGAGAAAGAGACAGTGCAAGCAGAGGAGGGGCAGAGAGAGAGGGGGACAGAGAGCCAGATGCAGGGCTCAGACTCATGAACAAGATCATGACCTGAGCTGAAGTCTGATGCTTAACCAACTAAGCCACGCAGATGCCCCCAAAAGAGTTCTTTTAACAAGTACAAAATTAAATTTTTAGGTGGTAAGGAAGTGTTGTATCATGGCTTAATTGGAAGCATGGCTTAATTGCTAGATCATGCAATTGATGACATCTTAGCTTTTATGGAACATTATCTATATTGTGCTTATTTATTCATGTGTTGTCTGTCTTCCCTCACTGGAACGTCCATGCATACAAGACCTTCCATTGACTTGGGTCACTGCTATGACCCCACCCTCTAGAACACACCTATGCATAGTGAGTGCTTCATAAACTCCATAATCTGACCTCTAATGTCTCATATCTTTCATCAGTGTCCTCTCGCTTAAGTGTCTGCTCCCAAAGAACAGAGGCTGGTGGTCAGTGGCACCTCTGCCCACTTGGTGAACATTCCAGTCAGGCAGTTGCTCTGGGAGGCTCAGTCCCTTTCTGAAAACTGGCATGATTCTGGTTCCCCACCCCCAAACAAAAGAGCCATGGTCAAGGTATGTATTTAGGCCTCAGTTTAGAGCACTCAAGTATATTTTATGGATAATGGTATCCAGAAAGGCCTGGCATAGGAAAGGAATGCACCTGCAGGGGGTCATGCTCATAGCTACAGTGTCTACAGTATCCAGGAGGTGGCAGTAGGGAAAATGAAATGCACCAAGGTTGCGGTCCCTTATCTATTTAAGTATCTTTTCCTGGAGTAGTGTGTGTGTGTGTGTGTGTGTGTGTGTGTGTGTGTGTGTGTGTGTGTTGGGACAGAAGGGATGTGTGGTTGTGATGGGCTAGTTGATGGCCACTCAGACCCATCTTTGGTTCCCCAGTCCTTGTGCAGCATAATCTTTGAGAAGGAGACATTATCTTTGAGGGTAGAGGTTCCTCTACCCTCCCATCAGGGAAGGTGGCTAAAAGGATGATGACTGCCTAGAGAAAGGCAGAAAAATTTCACTGCCAGGGCAGAGTTTCCAGGAACCTTTAAGTCACTGAGGGAACTTTTCCTTACTCTTTAGAGAAAGACTAGTCTCCAATCTTAGGAAGTTTCTTGGCTGTCCTTAAACTTCCAGGACTCTGAACCCTCAGACCCTGTCTCCACAAGAACTTGCTGGACCATATGAAGGGGGATTCTCAGCACTTGAGCTGATTGCTGACAGTCAGTCCAATACCAGTTGGGAAGGCAGAAGCTAGAATAGGAGCGAGGGAGGAGGTATTGGGGCTCAGGAATAGACTAGGACCAGATGGGGTCTGGATCCAGGATGGAGGTGGGGCTGAGGGATGGAATGGGAAGAAGCTCTGTGGAGGAGAGATGGTCAGGGCTGGGGGAGCTTTATGGAAGAAGCAAGACTCTGGACATGAAACTTAGGGAATAGATGAAGCACAATGATAAAGCTCAGGTGAGGGTTGAGGAATAGATGAGAATCATGGATGTCATTGCGGGCTGATCTGGGGGTCAAGCCCAAGAAAGAGGTGAAGGTCACTGCTGGGGTTGGAATGGGCAGACTCTGGGAGCATGGATGAAGCTACACATTATCACCATGAGCTGGCCTGGGGTGAGCAGTCCACAGACTGGGAAGCTCTAGGCAGGGGTTAGAAACAGGATGACCTGGCTCCCCCCGTCCCTATTCCCAGCTTTGTTTTCCTCTACTGTACATCTACCAACTACCTTCTTAAGTATTCTCTGTGTTTGCTAGTTTATTGTTTCTCTTCTCCAACCAGAATGGAAGCAGAGCAGACCTTGGTCTGTTTGATTCACCTTTATGTCACCAGCACCAGGCGTAGCACCTGGTACATAGTAGTAGGTGCTCAGTTAAATGTTCAGGGGTAAGGCTCAGGGAAGGCATGGTAGTTTGGGACATGGAATATGGCACGTGCTAAGGTGTAAGCTTAGTGGTGGGGTGACCTTCAGGACAAGTGAGATTGAGGGAGGAGGGAGGCTCTGGGAATAGGTGAAGCTCGGGAATGGTATGCCTCTCAGGTTCACAATGAAACCAAGGAATGGAATAAGAGATTGGGAAGGAGAACGCTTCAAGGGGTCTGGTATAAGAGGTTGTTAAATATGTACATTCTTGGTGATTTCAATACCCACAGAAATGATTCAAATCCCTTGTCTCTCAGTCTCTTGACCTACTCTCCACCAATACTCTCTCCCTCCTCCTTATGCTTGTGGTCATATCCTGAGCTCTTGCCATTATCTGTCACCACCACATCTCCATAACCTCCATATCCCACTCTCTGAAAGCCAGCTCATTTCTTTTAATACTACAAGAACTCCAGCAATCCTTTGACTGCCACTGGGACCCTTCAGCCAACAATGCTACTGTTGTTTTCACTGCCATTCACCAAACACTGACTCTATCCTTACTTCTCTTCTTACCCATTAATCCATGATTAATCACCATCATAATTTCTCCCAAGAATCCACACAAAACTCCCATGTCCCTCTGCCATTTATTTGTATTTATGTAGCAAAACTCAACCCAGTTAAAATCCAACTTTCCACCTACTCTGGGTCTGCACCCCTGAGATTGAATGTGGTTGGTGGAAAGCATGGAGACCTGCTGAGTAATTACACTTTAAATTAACCTCAAGTGAACCCTTAATGCAGCCCAGCAATCATGCTATGTTTCCATAGAATATCCAGGCTTCCTTCCTCCCAGAACACTGTTTCAAGCCTTTTCTCCTAAAACCACTGATACTCCTCTCCTACCCCCACTCCCAGCTACTAGCCTGGCTTCCTGTTTCACTGAGAAGAGAAGCCACCAGAAGACAACTGCTCCAAGCTCCACCACCACCTCTCCCTCCTCCCTGCATCTGTGCATCTTTTTCCTGCATCAACTTTTTCCTTCTTTACTGGCCCATTGGCACATAAACATGTTACCATGCCATAATTTCTCCCATTTTAAAAAATACTTAGTTTTTAAAAAATGTTTTATTTTCGAGAGAGAGACTGTGTGTGTGTGTGTGTGTGTGTGTGTGTGTGAGCGTGCGTGTGTGTGTACAAGCAAGAGAGTGGCAGACACAGAACCTGAAGCAGGCTCCAGGCTCTGAGCTGTCAGCAGAGAGCCTGATTCAGGGCTCAAACCCACGAACTGCGAGATCATGACCTGAGCCAAAGTCAGAGGCTTAACTGACTGAGCCACCCAGGCATCCCTAATAAAATACTTTTATGTTATTTCCTCATATTCCTACAACCACCACTCTCCTATTTCTCTGCTCTACTTTGCAGCTCAACTCCTCAAAAGAGTTGTCAGTCATCACTGTTTCCAATTTCTCTTTTCCTACTCTTGATTGAAAACACTCTGATCCGCCTGTATGCCCCTGCATCTCCATGGAAATTGTTCTCAAAGGCCATCAATGACCTCCACATTGTTAAACACAGTGATCAATTCTTTGTCTTATTACTAGTCTAGTCAGTGGGATTTGAATAATTGGTCAATCCCTCCTTCTACTGAAGAAAGTGGTCAAACCTCCACTTTCTTCAGTTGGGTCTACATTCTGCTGGCTTCACCCTACCTCGCTGTTCCTTCTTTCCCAGTCTCATTTGCTGGTTCCTTTTCATCTGTCCGACCTCTAAATGTTGGGCTACTCATGGCTTGGTTATTGGGTTGCTTTGCTTTTTCTATGCTCACCCCCTGATTGACCTCATCCTGTCTCATGATTTTTAATATTGAGTACATGGTATTCTTTCTCCAATTATATCTGCAGCACTGACGTTGTCCCTGAACTCCACACTCCTTCATCCAACTGATCCTATTACTGTCTTTCTCAATTCAGTTAATGTACCTTCATCCTTCCTGTTCCTCTGGCCAAAACCCTGAGAGCTGTCCTTGACTCCTGTCTTTCTGTCATAATCTAATACCAATCTGTCATCAAAACCTATCCAGAATCTGCATACCTCTCACTGCCTCCACTGTGTCACTTGGTGTAAAACACCATTGTCTCTCACCTGGATTATTTCAAGAGTCCCAAAATAGTCTCCTGCTTCAACTCTTGTCTTTCTTTAACCTTTTCTTAGAGATCAGCCAGAGCGATCACTTGTATGAAAATAGACATCACATTGCCCCTCAAGGTCTCTCCATATCACTCTAATAGTCAAAGGCCTCACAATGGGATGCAAGGCCCTGCACAATCTCTCATCACCCTCTGTTGAAGCCTCCCTAGCTTCATCCCCACTGTCCTCCTCTCTCAGTCCCTCCAGTGCAGCACATCAGCCTACTGGTTGCCCCCAGGATGTGCCAGGCATGCCCCTGATTCCAGGGCTCTGGCACATGTGGATCCCACAACCTAGAGCATTATGGCCCCTCATATCCTTTGGGTCTTGACTCAAATGCCGTCTCCTCAGTGGGGTCTTCCCTGACCACTGTATCTAAATATTCCACACTCCAAGACCCTTCTCTGTTTCATTGTTCTCCATAGCACCAATCATTACTTAACATCCCATATCTTTGACTTCTTTGTTTTCTTGTCTAAACTTCATGAGGATAGGACCGTTTGTTTGTTTTATTGGCTCCTGTAATCCCAGGTCCTAGAATACTAGCTGGCACATAATAGCACTGAGTAAATACTTGATGTCTTAATTTGCTTGGCCTGCCGTGACAAAGTACCACAGGTTGGCTTCAACAACAGAAACTTATTTTCTCATAATTTTGGAGGCCAGAAGTCTGGGATCAAAGCATTGTTAGAATTGGTTTATTCAGAGGCCTCTCTCCTTGGCTTCTAGATGGTTGCTTTCTCCTGGTGCCTTCACATGGTTTCTCATATGTGTGCCTGTGTCCTAATCTCCTCTTCTCATATGGGCATCAGACAGATTGGAGTAGGGCCCACCTCAATAATGTCATTTTAATTTAATGACCTCTGTAAAGACCTTATCTCCAAATATAGTCACATTCTAAGGTAAGGGCGTTAAGAGTTCAATATGTAAATTGGGGAGGGCACAATTTAGCCCATGATACTTGATTAGTTGGTTAATCAATGTACAAAGATGAATTGGGGCTCTTATGGGCTAAGGATCAGTGTTTAGACTCAGAGATGTGGTGAAGCTTGGTGAGGATATAAAGGGAAGGGGGGCAGAAGAGTTCATAGAAGAGTTCAATTCTGAGATGGATGAGGGTTGGGTAGAGAATGAGGTGCCAAAAGTGAGTGAGGCTGGAAGAGGGTACTTGTCTCAGACAAAGGAAGAGACACAAGGATAGGGTTAGGGAGATGCCATGTGGAGGAAGATGATGGAATCAGTGCAGCTGAGAGGTGAGGAAAGGAGGGACTGGCCATGGCTCACAGAGGGGAGAAGGAGAAGAATCAGGAGTGAGCTCACCCTAGAGCAGTAAGGTGGTTCAGATGCTGGGATAGGATCGAGGATGTTGAGAATGTCACCAATGGGCAAGATTGCCTGTATACTTTGTGGGCCCCAGTGCAAAATGAAAATGCATGTCTCTTTTTCAAAAAGTATTCAAAAAGAATTTCAAGATGGAGACAGCAGAACCTTAAACCAAGTATAGAGAATGCACCCTTGAAGCTGGTCCTGCATGATGGGATATGGATCAGGAAAAGAGGCAGGTGAGAAGTTTGGAGAAGGTTGGGTAAAAGGTCTTTTCTCTTCTACTGTATTGGGAATTTTTAGTGAAATATGATCTGCCTTTTGCCATATTTTATTATTATTAGCAACTATACACTCTTTCAGAGGTGGATCGTCCCGCAATCCTTAGTGCCCTACATATATGATTTGGATGTGTGCCAAGGTATGTTTATTGAGATCATCAGTGTAGCAAATAAGAGAAGGGTGCATGTTGGCTGTGATGGAGGAGAGAGAGTGAAAGAGAGAGAGTGAAAGCTCACAGGGAGACTATGGCATCACTCTAGGATTTGGATAATGAGGATCTGGACTGCACCAATAATCTGGGGGAAGTGCAATTTGGTTGGAAAATAAAGCTCCTTGAGTGTACCAACCTGCCACATGCCTAGCCAAGGCAGAGAAGCCAGTGACCAAGCCTTTCTCACCTGGTGCAGACCAGGGGATATTCAGAGCAAGATCTCAAAGCAGTTTTTAGGAGGATGGAGGCCTTCATCCCTCCCAAGGTGGTCCCTGGGAGTGCCTAGAGCCCTCCTGAGGGGAGTTAGAAAGCCTTCTGAAGAAGCCAAGGTCTGGAGTTAGCCAAGACCCAGGTTCACCTCAGGGAAGAAGCAGGGGCCAGAGCTGCTGGTAGTGTTGGGAACAGCATTTTGGTGGTAAGTTGAAGACTGACCTTCAGTCCAGCTCCTCACATCAATTGGGCCTCTCTGACCTCAGCACTGTCAGCATCTGTGAGCCTGCTGTGGATGAGGCTTTGTGTTGGATGCAAGGGACACATGAAGAAACAAGGTCCCTGACCCCAAGATAGAGGAGGAAAACGTGCAGCTCAGGTGAGCAATGGAATGAACTTGACGCAGTTGGCTGCCAGCAAAAGCTGAACTGTGTTAGGCTCATACTTCAGCACCAGGCACACTTGATGTGTTATCCCATCTGTCCTCTTCACCACCTTTGAGGGAGGTACTATTATCATCATTCTCCTTTGACAGGTGAGGAAACTGAGATGCAGATAGGTTAAATCACTTGCTCGGGACCACAGCTGATCTGTGGTCTGGTCAAGTGGTGAAGCAGACAGCAAGCTGCAGAAGGGCTGCTCTTCTCCCTTCCCGCCCTTAGCATCTGCAGACAGAGTGCTGAGAATGGAACAGTCAGCATGGGTGGGGGCAGAGAATCCTGCATGACCTGAGTACAGATGTCATCTGAGCTATGTGGGAAGAATGAAAGCATGTGCACAGAGGCTGAGAGTGGGAGGAAAGGCATTCTGGGCAGGGAGGGAACTAGAAGCTCCGGTGGGGGTGCTGAGAGAAGTGCAAAAGTCACAGACCCTAGCCTCACACATTGAAACTTGTGTGCAGTTACCTGTGCACATGGTTAAGATTGGCATGGGGACCTGGTGGTGGGCTAGGAGACCCAGGAAGTAAGTTTCTGAAGAGATCCAAACCACCTCTCTCACCAACAAGGGCCCAAGCTCTCTCCCCCTGAACTGAGAGGAGCTCTAAAACATATGCAGACCTTGGGGCCCCAAAGGAGCCCCACTCCTATCCCCAGGTGATCTTGATTTTTTTCAGTGAAAGCCTGCCCCACAGGCCAGGGAGTGTGGCCCTCCCTCCTGCTTTCATCCAGGAAAACATAGAGGGGCTGTACTGGGAAAAAAAGGGCTTCTGTAGCCCTGCAAGAACAAGCAAGCCAGAGGAAGACTCTGAGAACAGCCGGCAGATATGGAGGGGCAAGCGCCATTAGGAGTGGGGGAAGGGGAAGGAGAGGGAAGGGCAGGGACAGGGAGGGGCAGAGGGACTGTTGAGCTCTGAGAGCTGGACTGGGAGAGGTCTGGGGTGATGGAGGCCTCTCCCCCTATTTTCCATGTCCCTGGCGGCAGGGCAGGTTGGTGTTTCTCTGCCTGGAATGGGTGTGGGGGATAGTTCAGGGCATACCTTCTCAGGATCATTCTGCCCCAAACACCAGAATAGGGAAAAGGGTGGGGGTGGGGCGCCCACTCCAGTTGCAAAGTGGGCTCCAGAGGTGCAGAGAACAAAAAGAACCCAGAAAACCCAGCATGGTGCACTGGACCCCTCCTCGGAAGCTTTGGCAAACTCATACCCCGAGCTCCCCCAGAACCGTCCTGCCCTCCCTCAGCATTCCACCTCTTTGCGTGGTTCTCCTTGGACTAGTGTCATCTACCAGCATCTGCTCCTGTCATGCTGAACCTCCCATAGCGCGGCCTCCTGAGCCCCTTCCCCGCCCCACCCCCACCCCCACCCCCGGCGCTCCCCTTCCTCTCCCCTTTCTACGCCTTAAGAGTTTCCCAAGCCCATTTCCTCCTTTATTTCGCTGCAGCCCCGCGAGGGAGGCAGGATTCTCCCCATTTACCAGATTTGACAGGAGAGAAGCCTGCCGTCCTAGGGCAGGGTGGGGAGGAGGTAAGTGAAGAAGCCAAGGTCACCCAGTCATTGGCAGAACTCAGCCTCAACCCAGCCCTTCTGCGGGCTCGCTGGAGCCCTGCTAGGTGGGCCCAGGCTGCTGGCCTGAGCCCCTTCTTTTCTCGGCTGGCACTCGGGGGCGGGCTGGCCACAATGACAGGTGAGCCTGGGTAGGGGACAGTTGGGGAGGGTTCGCTGCGCGGGGCCCCCTGGCGCGTGGGCCTTGGGAGCGGCTGCCCCAGCCCGCTATAGCGCCTGGGCTTCCGAGGGCCAGCGCCCGGAGGCACGACGGGGCCAACACCTTTGGCCAGGGGTCCTTGGTGCACCCCTGGCCCGCCGACCAGGCCCCGCCCCCCGCGGCACGGGCGGGGGCAGGGGCGGCGCCGGCGGACTAGGGCGCGGGCGCGCGGTGCTTGGTGCGCGCCGCCGCCCCTCCGGCCCAGCTTGCTGGCCCGCCCTCCCTCCCCCTCGGCCCGCTCTCCTCACCCCCACCCCTCTCCTGTCCTCCGCCTGGCGGCCCGGCTCGCGGTGCGGCGCGACGATCGCGGCCTGGCGATCAGGGCACGGTGGTCGTGGCGCTCGAGGGTGGCGCGCAAGGCGCGGGGCGCGAGGCCAGACCTGGCGCAGCGGGGCGTGGGGGCGGGCAGCGGCGGAGTCCCCAGAGGAGAGCAGGGGCAGGGGGGTGCCGAGGTAACGGGCAGGGCCCAGGCGCCCGGCTGCAAGGGGCGGGAGCTCCAGGTGCACCTCGGCCCTGGCCTTGGCCGGGCCGACTTGGGGGCCCCCGGGGAGTCGGGAGGCCGGCGGGCGGGGAGGGAGGGAGGGAGGAGACGGCTGGGCTGGGCCGGGGGCTTGGCCGACGGGGAGCAGGTGGGCGGGGACAGGGGCCCTGCTGGAAGAGGCGCCGCAACAAGGTGGCGGGCTGCGTGCACAAACTGGGCGGCCGCCTCCTGGGCCCAGAGAACGGTGAGGCCGTTTGGGTTGGGTGTTCCAGCCCCGAGGGCATGGTTCTGTGTCCAGGGCCACTGAGCTGGGCGCGGGGCACTGTTGGGGGAGGATCTGGAGGCCCAAACGGGCCAAGGCGTTTGGGGTCTTGAGCAGACCCAGGAGAAGAGTCTAGCTGGGCCAGAAGCTGGAATTCGTGGGCAGGGCGCTGCTGGCGGGCGACAGTGGGCAAGGATGGGCACTTTAGGGGTTGGCATGAGTGGAAGGGGACAAGGAGGGCCCAGAGTTTGAGTTTGAGCGTAATTTGGGAGTTCCATGTCACTGGGTGGGTTGATGACTCATGAGATTTGCTGATCACAGAAGCCTTTCCTGGCGACCAGTTCTGAGTGAGGGGAATGAAAAGGGTGAGGATTTGGAGAAGTGGTGTAGAGGCCACCTCTTGGGACACCCGGTGCTCTGATGGCTTCCTGTCCCCATGCTAGGGACTTTGGGAGTGATGTTTCACAGTGCTGTTGATTTGGAAGCTTCAGCTCAGGCTGAGGTTAAGGAAGGTCTTGGTGGTGGCCAGTCCCTGCCTTCCTTCCTTTCCAGGCTTTCAGGATTCAGTTGTGTTCCTGAGGGGAGTGGGTTAAAAATTCCTCTGGCCTACAATCAGCCTTACAATATCCACCAGGGGTAGGAGGGACATGTACATGCGTGACTGCAGCAGCATTCTCTGTGGTGGAGCCCTCACGCTTCCTCGCTGTTGCCATAGCAATGCCCTATTGATGGTGTATTTATAGGGGAAGAAGCAGGCGCTAAATTTTGGGGAAGGAAGGGGAGGCGGCTTCATGGCAGCAGCAGCAGTAGCAGCAGTGATGGTGACTACAGAATTGTTAATGGAGTGGGCCATGCCCTGTGAGCTGTTTGGGGGGAGTTCCTGGCTTGTTTGAAGCTTAAAAATGAACTAATGACTTCATCAGGTGTCAGGAGAACACTCATCCATGGCTATGACATGTGTGGGTGTGCATGCACCAAAGTCGGATGTGTTTGGGACAAGAGGTGGCTATATGTAAGCTGTTACGTAATTTTTCCACATACAAATGAACAAAACAACACTGCAGTTCTCTTTGATAAAAAATGAAACGTATGTTTTTCTATCTTCACTTATTGGTACAGCCTTTACTCATTGTTTTCATACCCTGACACAACAGCTCCGTATTTAATTCAGTCAAAACCATTGCTGTTAGGCTCACCTCATGAGTGGCATTGGCCCTAGGGGAACCCCAGAGATCCATAATGAAGCAGAAATTAGTATTAATATTCCGTCTTCACTCTAAAACATTGAGGGCCAACTTATCTTACAGTGGTAGACCCATCTGTTGACAGGTTCACTCACTGATAGTTTTGGGTGGGATTGTTGTGGAATTCAAAAGACAAAATCCCCCTTGACGTGGTGTTTCCATAGATGGATGTTATATTTGCTGTTTTTCCTTTAGCTTTAATTTTATTTTTGATTTATATCCTACCTGTTTGCCAAAAGAATTAGAAGGTATATTTTAAAAATACATAAGACTCTGACCACCTAAATAGAAAAATGTATTCCCTGTGGCAGAGGAGGAGCATATGTGCTCAACAGCTGGGCTTCTAGAATGTTTGTGCTTGGTGATCAATGTTAATGCTGAACTTCCTGGCAGCCTAGGCAAAAAGGGCGGCATAGCGGGTTATACCGTTCGCGTGTCTTACATCCTGTTAGTCATAAAACCAGAGCTTCTTCTTGGGGAGGGGAGCAGCAGGGTGATTGCTCCCAGATGTGGACAGCTTGGTCAGTGCTCTGGAATACGTGCATGAGTGGGAGTCTGTGTTGGGGGAGAGCAGTGTGCTGTGGCTATGGTTTACATTGTGGCTGGATAATTCCTGAGCAGGAGTGAGGCTTTTGGACAATAGTTCACATTAGAGGCAACCCTTGCATTGACTTAGCATCTCAGTTTTGGTCACGCCAGTCACTGTCCTGGTACTCTACCGCAGTGTTCCTTAATGCAAGGAGAGGAGAGAGAGAGTTAGTTTCAGAAGATCCTGGGCACTGTGTCTGGTGCAGACAAACACAGTGAGTCACCTGGGTTTGGGCCATGACTTTTGACGTAGTTGTTGTTGCCATGTTAAGCTTTGCCAGTACCTGCTTCTTCAATGCATGCTGCCTGTTTTCCAGGAGCGTGCTTGTCCCTAGAGGTATCTGGGACTTGCCACTGTGAGCAAAGTTAGTTCCACAAAATGCATCCTGTCTCTGTCACTGTTGGTGTGCTTGGCCTCACCTAAGACCCCATCTCTCTGAGATCCTTTCCAATTCAAAAGTGCAAAGATTTTTTTTTCAATATATGAAATTTATTGTCAAATTGGTTTCCATACAACACCCAGTGCTCATCCCAAAAGGTGCCCTCCTCAACACCCATCACCCATCCTCCCCTCCTTCCCACCCCCCACCAACCCTCAGTTTGTTCTCAGTTTTTAAGAGTCTCTTATGCTTTGGCTCTCTCCCTCTCTAACCTCTTTTTTTTTTTTTTGCCTTCCCCTCCTCCATGGGTTTCTGTTAAGTTTCTCAGGATCCACATAAGAGTGAAACCATATGGTATCTGTCTTTCTCTGTATGGCTTATTTCACTTAGCATCACACTCTCCAGTTCCATCCACGTTGCTACAAAGGGCCATATTTCGTTCTTTCTCATTGCCATGTAGTACTCCATTGTGTATATAAACCACAATTTCTTTATCCATTCTTCAGTTGATGGACATTTAGGCTCTTTCCATAATTTGGCTATTGTTGAGAGTGCTGCTATGAACGTTGGGGTACAAGTGCCCCTATGCATCAGTACTCTTGTATCCCTTGGGTAAATTCCTAGCAGTGCTATTGCTGGGTCATAGGGTAGGTCTATTTTTAATTTTCTGAGGAACCTCCACACTGCTTTCCAGAGCGGCTGCACCAATTTGCATTCCCACCAACAGTGCAAGAGGGTTCCCGTTTCTCCACATCCTCGCCAGCATCTATAGTCTCCTGATTTGTTCATTTTGGCCACTCTGACTGGCGTGAGGTGATATCTGAGTGTGGTTTTGATTTGTATTTCCCTGATAAGAAGCGACGTTGAGCATCTTTTCATGTGCCTGTTGGCCATCCGGATGTCTTCTTTAGAGAAGTGTCTATTCATGTTTTCTGCCCATTTCTTCACTGGGTTATTTGCTTTTCGGGTGTGGAGTTTGGTGAGCTCTTTATAGATTTTGGATACTAGCCCTTTGTCCGATATGTCATTTGCAAATATCTTTTCCCATTCCATTGGTTGACTTTTAGTTTCGTTGGTTGTTTCCTTTGCTGTGCAGAAGCTTTTTATCTTCATAAGGTCCCAGTAATTCATTTTTGCTTTTAATTCCCTTGCCTTTGGGGATGTGTCGAGTAAGAGAATGCTACGGCTGAGGTCAGAGAGGTCTTTTCCTGCTTTCTCCTCTAGGGTTTTGATGGTTTCCTGTCTCACATTCAGGTCCTTTCTCCATTTTCAGTTTATTTTTGTGAATGGTGTGAGAAAGTGGTCTAGTTTCAACCTTCTGCATGTTGCTGTCCTGTTCTCCCAGCACCATTTGTTAAAGAGACTGTCTTTTTTCCATTGGATGTTCCTTCCTGCTTTGTCAAAGATGAGTTGGCCATACGTTTGTGGGTCTAGTTCTGGGGTTTCTATTCTAGTCCATTGGTCTATGTGTCTGTTTTTGTGCCAATACCATGCTGTCTTGATGATGAGAGCTTTGTAGTAGAGGCTAAAGTCTGGGATTGTGATGCCTCCTGCTTTGGTCTTCTTCTTCAAAATGACTTTGGCTATTCGGGGCCTTTTGTGGTTCCATATGAATTTTAGGATGGCTTGTTCTAGTTTCGAGAAGAATGCTGGTGCAATTTTGATTGGGATTGCATTGAATGTGTAGATAGCTTTGGGTAATATTGACATTTTGACAATATTTATTCTTCCAATCCATGAGCAGGGAATGTCTTTCCATTTCTTTATATCTTCTTCAATTACCTTCATAAGCTTTCTATAGTTTTCAGCATACAGATCTTTTACATCTTTGGTTAGATTTATTCCTAGGTATTTTATGCTTCTTGGTGCAATTGTGAATGGGATCAGTTTCTTTATTTGTCTTTTTGTTGCTTCATTGTTAGTGTATAAGAATGCAACTGATTTCTGTACGTTGATTTTTGTATCCTGCAAGTTTGCTGAATTCATGTATCAGTTCTAGCAGACTTTTGGTGGAGTCTATCGGATTTTCCATGTATAATATCATGTCATCTGCAAAAAGCGAAAGCTTGACTTCATCTTTGCCAATTTTGATGCCTTTGATTTCCTTTTGTTGTCTGATTGCTGATGCTAGCACTCCCAACACTATGTTAAACAACAGCGGTGACAGTGGACATCTCTGTCGTGTTCCTGATCTCAGGGAAAAAGCTCTCAGTTTTTCGCAAAGATTTTTTGAGAGAGGTGAGGAAAGAAGAAACTTGGCCTGTGGGAAGTTCTTTCTTTCTTTCTTTCTTTCTTTCTTTCTTTCTTTCTTTCTTTCTTTCTTTCTTTCTCTTCTTTCTTTCTTTCTTTCTTTCTTTCTTTCTTTCTTATCTCTTTCTCTTTCTTTCTTTCTTTCTTTCAGAATGAAGTCAACCGTTAGGTCTTCTAGACCCTCAGAATCTGTTTGTGGGAGAAAGAGCCCAAAGGTTAGCTTTGGGCTCTGCTGGGCCTCAGGCAGGTAACTCTGGAAAGAGAGCTTGGGGAAGTATGGAAAGTAATAGAGCTGTGAGTGGCCTAGGAGGTAATGTGCCTCATGAGGTGTTGCTTTGACCTTTGACCAGGCTAGCAGGGGTAGGGGCCACATCTCAGGGTCAAACGGGTGCGCTGTAGGCTTTGGGGGTGTGATTTAATTGTGACTCTGCTTTTCTCCTTTGCCAGGCAAGTGAGACACGGGATCTAAGGGAGCAGCGATGGCAGGTGAGTTTTCCAGGGGCCAGGCTGAGGGTGAAGGGCCTACCCAGGGGCTCGCAGGAAAGGTGCATGCTTACTTTTCAAGTCCTTTCCAGCTTTCCCGTCCTGAGTGTGTTCCTGTGGCCCCTGTCTCATCGTCTGGGTAGCAGGTTTGTCCTCTCAACTCTGGTTCCCTTCTGGAGTATGTGCTCACTTGTCCACTATGAGAGAAACTACTATGACAGGCCATGGAAAAGGGCACCTGCTTGTTGGTAAAGCCCTGCTTGCTTCACTGCAAGGGGCTGGTTGGCAGGAGACCGAGCTCAGGCTTATGGAGGCATATAGCTGATACTATGCTAGGTAGTTTGACTGTAGCTGGGTCCCTTCCTTTGGAATAGGTCGATATGCCTAGCACTCAATGACATTTTTGCAGGAAGCATCTGTGCCCAGTCTACAAAGACTTATATTCTCCCTGCTACCTTCTTTCCAGAGGCACTCTTAGATTCGTATGCATCCAGTGCCTTGATCTAGCCCAGATTGGGTTTGTAGTAGACTGTTTGGGGGTAGGCTGTTGATGACGGCACAGGTGGCCTTTCAGGTGGACGGACCCCACCCTGGTAGACTGCTATGGGGTGATTTGGTATTGGTCACCAGCATTAGTCTGTAGGGGAGCCAATTCTCATGATAAGGGCTCTGATGTTCTCTTTTTGAGGTGAGGCAGAAGATACTGGGTACTTTCTCTGTGTTGACTACAATACTCAAAATCCTTCATGTCCATTGTTCTTGTGCAACATGCACCTCCCTCTCAGATCCCATTTTCCTCCATAACACCAGAGGCCTGAGTCTTGCTGGGTTCATGGTATTCTAAGCAGATACATCATGGCATCACAGAAAGTTGGCACTTTCATCCCTTTTACAAGGGGCTAGTCATATCTGGGGTGGTGTCTTGCCCACTGGTTGTGTCTTGCTTTCCTTTGTCACTGTGTTTCTGTGTCTGGGCTGAGTCTGGTTTGAAGGAGCCCCTGGGTGCCTCCCTATTCCAGGCTTCAGTGCAGCTCTCTCTTCAGTGTTTCTGGAGGCCAAGAATGCCCATTCTGTCCTGAAACGGTTCCCTCGTGCCAATGAATTCCTGGAGGAGCTGCGCCAGGGTACCATCGAGCGAGAGTGCATGGAGGAGGTCTGCAGCTATGAGGAGGTCAAGGAGGTGTTTGAGGACAAAGAGAAAACGGCATGTACTGTTCTGGGGTAGCTTCTGGGAGCAGGGGGAGCCTCAGGAATAACAAAAGCAGGCCCTGGTATCTCACACCAGTCAGAAGCAATAAAGGAAAGCCAGTCCAGTCTAAGGCAGGGCCACTGGGGCCATAGAAGGACAGACAACATGTCTTCAGAGTCCCAGCTGCCTGATTATGGGGACCTCTTCACTTGGGAGCGTTGTCCTTTATCCTGGGTGCATTACATAGCCTCTCTGATAGGCCTCAGAAGCCAGTCAGATGCAGTAGGGTGGGGAGCAGCTGCAGGCCCTGCCAAACACACCAGACTTGCTGAAGGTCTCTGAGGTCCAGCTGGGGCATGAGCTCTTGCATATAAATGTAAGTGGCCATTTTTCTTTTGTAGATGGAGTTCTGGAAGGGGTACCCGAATGCAGTCTACTCAGTTCGAGACCCTACACAAAGCCCAGATGCCATGTATGTGGTCGTTCCCCTTCTGGGGGTGGCGTTGCTGATTGTCATTGCCTTGTTCATCATCTGGAGGTGCCAGCTGCAGAAAGCCACACGACATCACCCCTCGTATGCTCAGAACCGGTACCTAGCCAGTCGCGCAGGGCACAGCCTCCCCCGGGTCATGGTGTACCGGGGCACTGTGCATAGCCAGGGGGAGTCCTCTGCGCACCGTGAGGCAGGGAGCTATCCTCAGGTGGTGCTGGGGCCTAGTCGAGGGGGCAGAACCACGGTCCGCCTTGAGAGCACCCTCTACCTCCCTGAGCTCTCTCTCTCCAGGCTGTCCAGTGCCACCCCTCCCCCATCCTACGAGGAGGTAACTGCACCCCAGGAGAGCAGCAGTGAGGAGGCAAGTGTCTCTTACAGTGACCCACCCCCAAAGTATGAGGAGATAGTGGCCACCAACCCTGGCTCAGACAAGTAGTAGAACTCATGTCCTGTCCAGTATGAAAGCCTCTTTCAGGGGTCTCTTATTTTATTTTTAACTTCTTAAAGACTGTGCCACCACAAAACAGCCTTAGCCTCCTTGTTGCCAAATAATTTCCTAACCGTGGATTTGTAGGAAGTCAGTTGTCAGAGACAGGTGGAGGGGGGTAGGGAACACACCTGCGTCAAAGCCCCTGGGGAGAGCTACAGTCCAGAGAGTCCAGCTCTTCCAGAAGCTCCCATGCTCCTGCCATGCTGTCCTCTCATCAGGAACTGGCTTCTCTTATGCCAAAGGTATTACACCATTGAGTTGATTGTGGCCAGAATGTCCATAGGCTCAGGCCCTGGGGCTGTGCAGCTGGCTGGAGACCTGTCTGTGTTTGGATGCCTAGGCCACAGAGATGAGGGAGAGAAGCTAGCCCTTCAGCAACACCCTTTCCTCAACAGTCCTGTGCTTTCTGTCCTTGCTTACATTTTGAGGACAGGGACAGGACTGAACAAAAAACAAAAACAGTAATAACAAATAAATGACCAACACAATAAAACAAAACAATATAATGGGCCATTTATAGGTGACTGGGGGAAGTCAGCTCTGTGATACTCCCCTGCCCCAACATCTGCCCCGACTCCAGATTTTTAAAAGGAATATCTAGAGCAAGCCGGAAGGAGGGCAGGGTGTGTGAAGGATGAGAGGCAGGGGCCCGGCTGCCAGATTGAACACGAGGCCCACATGAACTTTGCCATCCTGGGGGCTAGCTCTGCTTCTAGTGTGCTTGGCCTCCTGAAGACCTTGGCTTTCCAGATGTGTACTGGCTGTGCTAAAACTGCTACCCAGTTTTTTATATATATATATATATATATATATATATATATATATATATATATATAAATAATTGGGCATGAGCCCAATTATAGCCCTGGAAAAACTAATGCTGGTGACCCTGCCTGGGAAGCCCATGGCTTCTGTGTGGTTGGGGCTACAGGCTGGAGCAGAGAGCTGAAGTTTTCTCCTAATGAGGTTGATTGGCCCATGGGATGCTTAAACCCATGAACTTGGCCTCCTCAGCACTGTGCTTTCTGGCTTTGAACTTTTAGGATTTTTCCCTTTTCACAAGTAGGTGCAATGAGTTGAACTTGAACTTCAGATGATTGATTTCTCCTTAATAATGGTGCCCACCTGGGGAAAAGATCCTGAAGTGTCCCTTTTTAGAAATTTCTTGACAAGGGAGATGGGGAAGCCTGTGACCTGGGGTCAAAGGCCCATCCAGGGTGTTGCCAGGTGCTGGCATTTTTAATAACCCCTTTCTGTGGCCCAGAGGCTGCCTGTGCATTTCAGTGAGGCTTTGGACAGTAGGGGGGCAGAAGTGACCCAGCCTTTAACTGTCTGTGACCATGCGAAAGACTCTCGACACCGCCTCCCCCACCCTTGCATGTCCATCTTCCTGGCCTCCGTGCCAAATCATTTTTTGTCTGTGGTGCTTTAAAAAATGTGGCAAATTTTTGTGGGGCCCAAAAGAGTGCAAAGCCAGGGTCTATTGGCAACCACAGCAGTTTCAAACCCACTGAGAAGACAAGCTTCTTTCTGTCAAAACAGCTCTCTGAGGCAGGCATCAGGCCTCATTCTCTGAATGAAGCCCTGCCTTGAGGCTACAGATGACTTCTGGAGGCCCCTCCAGTCCTGAAGACTTGCCCAGGGATATGCTTCAAGTTAGGAGGCTTCTGTTCTTATCCCAATGAGTCCACCAGCTTGGACAACTTGACTCGGTGGCTGGGGTTTTCTATCCCTCCCCCTACCTCCCAGGCCTATTTGAGGCTGACTGAGCTAATGCCTGTGCAGTTCTTAAAGCACCAGGGAGCCAGTGCAGTTTTCCCTTAGGAAGATTCTTCTAGAAATGTGTAGCTTATAGGGGACCAGTCTTAGTAGAGGCCTTCGTGTGACTGTGATGTTGAGTCTCAACCTGGACAGTTGGTCTCCTGCCAGTTGACACTTTCTGTCCCGTCCTTCTCTGAGAGCTCCCTGATGCCCGAGGTGCTGACCTGGTGGCATTCCAGCTTTCCTTTCTTCCTCTTTTCCTCCCTCTTGGCCTCTAACACTGCAGTCCTACCCTTCCTCACAAATGTATTTTTGGACTACAAAGGCCCTGCTTTACCACGATGGAGGCCATAGTCAGTCGTGTTTGGTCATGTTGGAGGACCTGGGGCAGCCTGAAGCTCAGGGGCCAGCCCAGCTTTCCCAATACTTCCTCAGGCAGGTGCCTGCGTGTGACCTGGGAGCATGGGAGGAGTCACTTACCCCTATGTATCTCCTCCCCACTGAAAAGAGAGCCAAGCATTGGCCCCACTGACCAGAGCCAAAGAGAGTATGTCAAGGAATGCCTGCTGCCTTTGGCATCTGTTGAGCCCTTCCCTGCCAAGCTGGGTGGAGATGGGAGGGAGCAGGAAGCAGGAACCTGGCCTGGTGGAGGACAGCATGTGTTATGTCCTTCAGGCGCTGAGTGAGGGCCTACAGGGAGAGCTCACAGGCAGCTCCTAGGGTCCTGTGTTCTGTTCAGGTGCTTGGCAGCATTCTTCCAGGTGGGCTTGCCACCGTGGTCTCTGGGATGTTTTTTGTTTTTGTTTTTGTTTTTGTTTTTGCGGTACACTGTAGAAAAAAGACTGTACAGTATACAATGGTCATAACTCCTCGCGGTGCACATTTGGCTTTTACGAATGCCCTGTATATATCTTCTCAAACTCTGTCTTTGTATGGACGTTGGTTTGATACAATGCTAAATCTGTAGTAGCCACATTTTTCTTGTTTTTGGATGTGTGTGTGTGTGTGTGTGTGTGTGTGTGCCTGCCTGCACACGTGTGCACATTGCCTTTTCTCATATGCTTATCTGAAACAATAGCTGGTGTGTGGCTATATTTGTACCAGGAGGGTTCCGGTCTGAAGGGAGGAATGTCACCTCCTGGGGCTGGACAGCCTTTTGACAGGGCCCTGAGGGAGGAGAGCTGGTATTAGCTGTCCAAGCCCCGCAAAGTCACCACCTTCTGTCCCCACTTCATAAAAAGTTTTGTGAGAAGACTAAGCAGCTCCATCCTATGGGCCTCTGCCCTGTGGGACCCCGTCTCACATGTCCTTTTGGCACAGTGTCCTCTGCCTCGGCTCCTATTCTGTTGTTATCAACAGATGAAGATCCAAGCACTCCTGGACCATTTTATTTTTTAATTTTATTTTTTTGTGTGAAAAAATATGTGACTCTTGACTTTCAGAATGGTGGGGCTAGTTATTTAGATATTTTTCATTAAGAAAAAAGAGAAAAGGCTTAAAAAATTCCTTGAAATATGACTGTCACTTGTTTTCAAACAAAAACTTTTTAAGACTTTTTAAAACAAGAATCACAAACATGTCCCTCCAGCGCTGCTCCCCATCACCTGGGGTTTTCAAAATGAAAGCACAAGGGAAAGAGTGAGGTGCACAGGTGCCCAGTAACACCCAGCAGGCTGACTTGGAGGCCAGTGACCTCCTTTTGTGCTGGTGATTCCCACTGCCATTAGTGTGAATTCCTTAGGGTGCTTGGGAAAACAGGAATCTGCCCAAAGGTTGGATGTTGTCTTTCTAGTAGCCTGAATATGAGGAATTCAAGACAGGAAAGTGTCTTTTTGTTAAGGAGTTGGAGCCAGATGGTTCCTCTCTGGCTGCGGGTTAATCTTTTGACAAGAAAATGGCATCCCGTGAGAAGAAGGAAAAAACAACACTGCCTCTAGATTGTTTTGTCTGGGGGGACGGGAGGAGGGGACAGGGAGAGAGAGAGGCTCTCTTATTCACCTATGCTCTGTGTTTTGAGGAGTGTGCCTGTGTGCTGTCTTGCTCTCATGTTCAAGGCTGAGACGGAGAGCTGGGCAGTAAACCTTTTCAGTGTGTGATTCAGAAACAAGCACATTCTCCCCACTGAACTCTGTTCATACTAATCAGTATAATTAGCTAATTTCAAAGTACTGTAATCAGACTGCCTGCAACTATGGTAAAAGCCTATTAATTTGAAGCCCACTAATTCAGAATTTATAGAAAATCACAACTTAAGATAATTCATGGTATCTGTGATTCCTGCGCTGTAGAAATTTTTGAAATATTCTTCCCTTTAGTCAATTTTCAGGGTCATATATGTAAGAGGGATCTAGTTAAAATGAGCACATTTTTCAAATAAAAAGCTCAGGATATCAGGGATCCCTTCACCGTGCCTTCAGCTTTGGGGTTCAGTGATTCTTGTGTGTGAGGCTCTTTCCACATAGGATGATCTCTTGGTCTCTCTCCATTGTGGGAATGTTGGGTGCTGCAGCTTTTCATTCTCCTCCTTTATTTACCTTATGAATAACATAGTTTGTGAACTAGCTTGCAATGTAAAGTAATATAACTGTGTATCCTGCTGAATATTCTGTAAAGCAGATGTTTCGCTAACAGGCTGGCCACTCCCATCATTTGCCCCCAAATACTAAACATACGGAGCTTTTCCTTTCACAGGCTGTGGGCAGTGAGTCTCTCTCTAGCAGGAATTTTTCTGACAAAGATATCCAAATAGCACACCCCCTCGGACTCATTGCCTCAACAGTTGTTCCACTGTACTGAGACATCTGACCGTTGAACAGTGCCTGCCCTTCTCCCGCCCCCAGCCTGAGCATTAACACAGATATTCAAGATTGGAACAAATCCCACAGCTGCTTTTGCCTCCCGATCTGTCTCTCCTTCCGGATGCCACTTTCCCAGGCCTGAACACACCTGCTATTTCACTCTGTGATTGTGAATTTGTGACAATGGAAACCCTGATCTGTGCAACTCAGCTTATAGACATGATTACTGTGAAATGGATTAATTTTGATACCACTTTAAACTGTGCTTGTATTCATGTGTTGACCCATGTCAGCTGGAAAATCTGTACATTCAGTACTATGTCAGGATTTCACTGGAGCCTGGGAGCAACAAACACACTTGCTTCTAATTCACTCTCTCTCTCTCTCTTTTTATAATTGTTGAGTTTAGCTGTTAAATTTTGTCTCTTTCTGTACAAAAAGATAATTAATAATAATAAAGAGCACCTGGCATTCACTTGTGTCCTGTCCTCATCGGTCTTGGATCCCTGCTGACTCCCAAACTTGCAGGAGGTGTTGATGGTTGTGGGCCATCAACTTTGTTTTGGAAAAAACTTGTTTTTTCCAAAAGTCAGACTGTAGATAAGGAAACAGCCCAAACCAGTTTAAAAGCAGGAAGTAGAGGGATCCTGGGTCCTAAAGTTTGTCTTCATGTTTGTAAGATGATATCCTGACCCATCCCCCTGGGATGAGGTTAGTAAAGTCTGTCACAAATCAAGTTAGCAACTTCCCTGTCACCTGATCCCTGGTTACTCACAGAGGTGTCTCTTGCTAGAAGGATTCCTGGCTTGGTTTCAGAGTTGGGGGAGGGTGAGAGAGAGAATTTTCCCTGTATCCTGTGAAGGTAGGACTTAATACTCAGGCTTCACCTTAGTTCAGCTTCTTGAATTCTGAGGATGGCAAGACTCAGACTATTCAGAGGACAATAATGCCTTAGCTTCCCCTTGGTGGAAGCATAGTCTTAGCTACAAACAGTCCCAGCATTGGTGTGGGATGAGATATGCCATGGGATATCACCAGTGCAAGTTGGGCCAATCCCCAGGAATGAAAATAATCCACCCTTTAATAGGAAAAGCCATGGAAGTGTTGAGAAAATGACAGTGAAACTTAAGACCTCCTGTGAGGATTGAATATGTAGCCTGAATGCCAGAAATGGCAACCAGAGGCGTTGGGTTCCATTCTTATCCCAGACTGGCTTGTTGAGTAATGTCAACGTTCTAGGGATGCTGAGAAGTTAAATGAATACTCTTCAGGCAGACTTCAGTACACACATGGGATCACATTCTGAACATGGGTTTTGAACTTTAGGTTCTTTTTGTCAGAAACAAAAATTCTAAGCAGTGACTTAAAAGTCTCAAGGTAGCCCATGTAAGGAAGCCAGTATGTGAGAGAGACCCCTGGCTTCCAAAGTCCTGCTGGGACACCATCCAAGGGATTGGGTCTCCCTCTCTTGTTTACCTGCTATACCACAAGATCACAGGTTCTAGGGGCAAGACACTGTGATTGCTTGTGGATGGTGAGGGCAAGTCAGGGGCAGGAATTTAAAGGAGTGATAGTAGGGAACAGGGCGGGGGGGCGGGGCAGGCGGGTGCAGATACTGTGCTCCTGGGTGTGGCTTGGAATCCTGTCATTCTTTCCCTAAGCCCCAATCCCGAACTACTGCCAAAGCCTTTGAGGAGCTGGTCTGAGACTGCACAGAGTGAAGGGATGAAAGGATAGTGGGAAGATCCATGACTTGTGCTTGGAACTAATCATAATCAGCATTTATTGAGCACTTAGGGTATGCCAGGCCTTGCACATGTATTAACTGAGACAGTCCTGCCAACAAACCTGTGATAGCTGAGGGAAGCAAGGACAGAGAGCTATGCCATTTGGCCAATGGCTCACAGACAGGAAGTGCTGCCATCATCATGTGAGCTCAGGTCTTCAGTGGTTGCCCCACCCTGAGCCACTCATATGACAGTGCTGGTCTCTTTTGGAGGTCAGTTTGCTTTTGTTTTCTTGTTGATTCGCCAACCCTCCAGCATCCCCACACCTCCTCCTGCCCAACTATTAATTCCACAGGGCAGAGAACCTGTAAAAGTTTTTTCTCCCTAGTTCTTCCTCAGAACTTGGCATGGTGGCTCACAGTCAGTGTTCAATGAAATAAAATGTGTTGATTGATTATATTCTCCAACCAGAACCCAACCTTCAAATGTGTTAGTTTACTTGGGCTGCCATAATGAAGTGCCACAGACTGGATGACTTAAAAGACACAGATGTATTCTCTTACAGTTCTAGAAGGTGGAAGTCTGAGATCCAGGTGTTGGCAAGGTTGGTTTCTAAGGCCTTTCCCTTTGGCTTCTAGACCATCCTTTTCTGCCTGTGTCATCACATGCTCTTCCTTAGGTGTGTGTTGGTGTCTTTATCTCCTCTGGGTGTAAGGACACCAGTCAGATTAGATTAGGTCCCATTCTTTTGATCTCATTTAACCTAAATTACCTCTCTAAAGACCCCATCCCCCAGTATAATCATATGCTGAGGTACTGTCAGTGAGGACTTCAACATATGAATTTGGAGGGGGTGGGAGACACAATTCAGCCTATAACATTCCACTTGTAGCAGAGGGAGTCTTTATTGTTCTTTATTCCAATCCTGAGCACATCACACACACTCTGGAAAAGCTTGTGGGTGAACATCATTACTTCTCTTAGGTACTAGCAAAGACAGGGGCACCTTGTTAGTTTCAAACAAGACCCCAGAGCAGTTTCTTCCCTGCCACAAATGGACAGGCCTGGGACGGTTGCCAAAGGTGCCAAAAAGGCAAGTGGAATTGGGAGAGAAGTGGGTTTCAGAACAGTTTTCCCAGGGTCCCTCTGTTGAGAGTGATGTGAGAACCCAAAGCCTGAAAACGACAAAATTTTTGTTCCCCCTCAGATTTTTTTATAGACAAAATATGTTGTTTTTATGAATGAAAAGACCAGCAGCAACAATAGCAGTGACTTTCAGCAACTTCTCTTCTCTGAAGAGCTCAAACTATATGATGAATTCAGTTTCACTAGTCTTTATGTGCTATAAAAATAGAGGCTGGGTAACATTTCATATCAGACTAGTTACAGTAAATCATAGCAGCACAGTGGGTGGACTGGTCAGTCCCAGCACTCCCGAATTCTGGGACTGACAAGGGCATACTGGGGTAGGTGCTGGCAGAACATGATGTTCTACGAGCTGGTGGTGCCCCTGTTTCAAGCAAGGCCATAGGGTTCCAGTAGGGAGTGCAGCAACATTCTAGGTCTTACCTTTCTGGAGCTCTGGGCCTAGTTTTGTGGAGGCATTAGACAAGCCACAGCAATGAAGCATGTCAAACTTTCTGCTGGGGGAAGTCCAGGGTGCTGGGACTAGGAGCTGCCAGAGAAAGCCTTTCTGAGGAAGCCATGCCCAACCTAAAGTTTGAAGGATGACTAGGAATCAGTCAGGCAAAGAGCACTGAAGACAATTAAACCAGGCAGAGGAATGGCATATGAAGACCCCTAGAGTCTAGCAAGACCATCAAGCTTTCATGGAAACAGAAGAAGCCAGGGTATCATAAGGGGAAATCCTTGTGCAAGATGAGGTTGGAGAGGCAGAGGGAAGGCAGCCATGTGAGGTCCCAAGGTCATATTCAGAGCTATAGTTTTTACTCCCTAGTGAGAATGGGAGGGCACTGAGGACTGCTTTGAGGAGCAAAAGGACATGGCCAAGCCTGTTATATTTAAAACAATCAGTTGGCCTGCTATGTGGGGAATGGGCTGAAGGTGTCATGACGGGATATAAGAGATAAGGCAGGAGGCTATGCAGTCATCCAGGCAAGAGGCATTGGTGGGATTGCCGAGGAAAGTGGCAAAGGAAACAGAGAGAAGTAGACTACTGAGAAGATTTTTGCTCAAACACTGAATTATATATTGAAGAGGTTGTATCAGGGTTCTCCAGAGACACAGAACCAGTACGAGATGTATACAAGAGATAGAAATACAGGTATCCCCCACTTTTCAATAGTTTGCTTTACGCTACTTTGCTTTTATGAAAGACCTACATTACTGCTTGTTTTCACTAACTGAAAGAAATCAGCAGATTTTTGCTTTTACAAAAAAAAGGCCAAAAGAGATAATAGTGGTTATCCTTCAACATTTGTTTTGCAGTGACATGTTACAGAGGCAGTGCACATGTGGAGCAGCACTTGGTGTCTCAGTATCAAGCTGCCATAGCTGTGAATTGTGTCTGTGAGCAACTGTGCTTCATCTGTTTTTAAAAGTTTTTGTTTCAATTTCAGTTAGTTAACATACAGTGTTATATTAGTTTCAGGTGTACAATATAGTGATTAAACACTTCCATACAACACCCAGTGCTCATCACAAGTGCCCTCCTCAATCCCCATCACCTAGGTCACCCATCACCCCACCCCCTTCCCTCTGGTAACCGTCAGTGTGTTCTCTATAGTTAAGAGTCTGATTCTTGGTTTGTCTCTTTCTTTTTCCCTTTTGCTCATTTGTTTTGCTTCTTAAATTCCACATATAAGTGAAATCATATGGTATTTGTCTTTCTCTGATTGACTTATTTGGCTTAGCATAATACACTTTAGGTGCATCCATGTCATTGCAAATGGCAAGATTTCATTCTTTTTAATGGCTGAGTAATATTCCATTATGTGCTTTTACAGGGGTGCCTGGGTGGTTCAGTCGGTTAAGTGTCTGACTTTGGCTCAGGTCATGATCTCGAGGTTTGTGAGTTCGAGCCCCCTGTTGGGCTCTGTGCTGACAGCTCAGAGCCTGGAGCCTGCTTAGGATTCTGTGTCTCCCTCTCTCTCTTCTCCTCCCCCACTCACGCTCTGTCTCTCTCTCTCTCCCCCTCTCTCTCAATAATCAATAAACATTAAAAAAAATTAAAAAGTAAATAAAAATGCTTTTTACAAAAGATGATAAATGAAGTCTTGGGTGTGGACCCAGTGGGCTAGGAGAGAGGCCTGGTAGGTCAGGGAAAAATTGTGTGGCTGCACAGGTCTGGAAACCAAGGGGGGAGAATGTTTCCAGAAGGAGAGAGAGGACAATGATGTGAAATGCTTCCAACAAGCGAACTAAAATGAAAAGTGAGGGGGGTTCACTGGATCAAGCTGCCAGGAGGTTTCAGTTGAGTTGTGGATGAGAAAGCCAAACTAGAATGAGAAGAGGAATGTCTGGGAGGTCAAAGAGTCTAGACAGTGTGCCTGGTGGGGGCAACACTTTCAAGGAGTTGAGAAAGGACAGTAGCACGAATGAGACAAGACACAAAGGGAAGACTTTTTTTTGAATATTCAGGTCATTTTAATTAAACAAATACTTTATGAGCTCCTGCCATGAGTCAAGCTTTGGGCTAAGTGCATAGGAGACAGTAGTGAGTGAGGCTGACAAGGTCTCTGCTCTCATGAAACCAATGTCCCCGTGCTGGGAAAGATATGATAATATTTCTGTGCTGAAGAGAATCATCCTGGCAAGGGGGAGAAGCTGAAGGCCCTGGAGAATGCATAGATGGATCACTGATAAATCTGGAGTTGAATGCAAGCTTTTTAGTTTTTATTTTTGCAGCCTCTGTGAGAATCCCAGCAGCTAGGCTTCAAGTGTTAATTTGGCCAGGAGCTGAGTGCTTCATATTCCATGTCTCCTAACTTGCCTTTTCCTGACAGGACACTGAGGCACATTGCTACCAAGTGAGGAGCTAGGACTCCAACTGCAAGGAGTTGTGGGGAGAGGACAGTTGGACTGCAGAGCCTGGTCTCTGGTCCACCCCATCCTCCGTGGTCTGTGCCCTTTGTGTGAGGACCTGCCTGCTGGCTCTGTCTTCAGAGAGTGAAGGGCAGGTCAATGTGGGACGGGGCTAGAGGATGCTTGCTGAGGCTCTCTTGTGCCAGTTCCTCCCTGGGACCTTGTTCTGTTCTACCAACGACCCTGGATCACCAGTCTGAAGACATAGGTTTGCATCTAAGTCCTGCCACTGAATTGCTAAGTGGCAATTGCATTGAACTCAGCTTGTCCATCTGTAAAATGGTAGATACTGGGAGGAGTATCTGCTTGTCTGAAAAAACATGTAGTTTCTCAGGAGTATGTTTCTCATCTTGGTTTTCTCCTCTCCTCCACCTCTTTCTCTAGCTTGGAGGGGAGGCTGCTGCTTATGCTTTTGAGCTGGTCAGTGTCTGAGACTTTGTACCATTTTTCCACCTCTCCATTATTGTTGGCCATTTTCCGTTGGCTTCTGATCCTCCTGAATTTCACATACACATCACATTTCAGTTATTGCACATGGAAACAATTGAAAGCAGATGCATTTCAATCTGAGGAGTCACCTTGCAGGAAAGGCTGCAAGCAAGGCCACGAGCTTTGCGAGGTCACCTTGTCTGACCCCTTTTCTGGGGATCTGGAAAGAGGTCCTTTCCAACCCCTCCAAAGGGTCCCTGTACATGGGGCAAAGGTGACTGCTTGGCAGACCACTAACCCCCCACCTCCAAGTTTCCAAATCTGCTGCCAGCTCTCGGGGCAAGGGATTCTTAAGCCAGCAGAGAGACAGGGAGAAGGAAGGAGCAGCAGCAGAGACAGCCGCTGGCAACACAAGGAGCCAGGGGGCAAGCTTCCCAGTCTTTTTGCTCTTTGGTACTACTCTGTCCCACGTGCACAGGTAGTTCCGAGTTCCCTTTCGTCAGTCAGCTTGCTCCAGCAGGGAAAACCTCAGGGGCCGCAGAGAGGACTGTAACTGCTGAGACACAGGCTTATCAGCCTGGGATATGGCTCTGTTTAAGTGTCTTTAACCCACTTCTGCTGGGGCTGCTCCCTCCAGACTGGACAGAGTTTGGGGGACATGGCCAGTATTTCCACCCAGTCCAAGTCCTCTCAGGAAGTAGTGAGCTGTCCTGGAGGTGTGCAGAGGCTGTCAGTGCTGTGGACAATGGTCAGCCTCTTCCTCTTAGGTTGGCAGAGCTTGAGGGAGCACCCACCACACTTCCAAGAAAGCAGAGTGTGTTAAGATTAAGGGCAGGACTGTCACAAAAATAAGCCCCTGCTACTGTCCCCACAGACACATGGACTTCCTGCCTGTCTGCTTGTTTCTATCTGCCTTCTAAGAATGAGCTCCATGAGGGTGAGAAATTTGTCCCTAGTCTCAGGGCCTGGCACCCAGTCACTCTTGATTCAAGACAGTCACACAAAATGAGAGGAGCCCACATTTGGAAATCAAAGTGCTTCCAGTAACCTCCTGCTAGTGGCCATGTCCTTCTGGGTGGAATGAGTCCTAAGAGCTGATCCACGTGTTCCTGCCACTTCTTTTCCTCTCTCTGCTTATGAGGTGGCCCTCATTCCCTGGGCTAGCTACAGTCCCTGCAGTTTGCCTCTCTATCCTTCCAGTCTGTTTAAGGAATGCAGGAACAGCTGCAAGGCTCTGCTAGTTCCCCTTCCCTTTCCCTTCGGGTTGGGGAGGGCCCTGGGGGTCCAGGGATGACATCAGTGCCAGCTGCTTCCAGGAGCAGGAAGGAGAATTGTTTACAGGTTCGTAACATTCATTAGCAAGTGGAGAGGAAGCTCCCAGATGCGTAGGATCTGGGTTTGCAGCCCAAATCAGGATTGTCAGCTTGGACTTGGTACTATAGCTATCGGAAACTGAGCTCTGAGCAGAGCTGGGAGGCAGCAGACCATTGCACCCATTGGCTTTGAATGGTTTTTTTAATAAAACCCCAATATAACAAAGTGATAAAAGCAGAGCTGCTCCATGTGAAGAGAGGCTAGAGTCTGCCTTGAAGCCCAGGTACTCCCAACACACCCCCCTGAAACCATGAAACATAGTTTAAAACTGGGTTTTAGCCCAATATTCCATGGAAGAGTGGGAGACAGAGACTCAGAGCATGGGAAACAACTTGCTAAGATGCCCCAGTGTCAGAGCTAAGATCACTCCCAAGTGTACTGACCCTGGGCCTGGGTTCCTGCTACCCTTCACTGTTGCTTGCAAGGGAGGTGGAAGCAGGCAGCACACAGGACTTCCAGACCCTCTGCTTTTTGGGAAATTGTCATGTGCACACCTTGCTGAACTGTTGGAAGAGGCCGGTGGTTGGAACGCACTGGTGGGGGCAGGTGGTGAGGCAGGCACAGAGACAGACACAAGACAAGGGCAGACAGGCCTGAGTTAGACACCTGCTCTGTGTGCGTGTGTGTTGGGGGCGGGGGGCTGGATGCCCTCTATATTTCAGTACAAACTTGGATGCAATTAACTGAATTTGTTTGGCTCCCAGTGGAGGCTCTGTGCTCATAATCACCTTTAGGGAAAACTATGATATGTTTTCTTTGGAGATGCTTAGCTTGAAGGGAGGGGGAGATTTCATCCCCATCCATTTTGTTAATAAAGCAGCTCTTATTTTAATAAAGATCCAAGCCCTCCAGCAGACAGGAAAGAAATACAGAAGATCAATAAACATATGAGAAATTGCTCCAGTTTATTCATAATTAAAGCAATATAAATTAAAGCAACAATGAGATAGATATCATTTTCTACCCATCATAATGATGCATTTTAGAAAGTTTCATAATATCTTGTGTTGACAAGGCCATGAAGAAACCGGAACTTTCTTCTCTGTACTGAGGTCCTACTTGGTGCATTCTCATAGGATGGGCCTTGACAATATTGGTTGATATTAGTAAACATTGTCAACATGCATACCCTAGAAGCCCACAATTCCACTTATAGGCACCTGCTCTACAAAAAAGATTTACACATGTCTGCAAAGTGGCATGTCCAAGAATGATCACTGTTTATTGTGTATAAAGGTGAAGTGAAAAGCTCTAGACACCCAAAATGTCCATGAGCAGGTCAATAAGCAGGGGCTCAGCTGTGCAGCAAAAGCTGTGTTTAAGAGACGTGAGGGAGATTTGTTCTGACAGGGGCGAGCTCCAAGGCACACTATGCACTTAAAAAGCAAATTGCATATTTCTCAATAAAAATGAGGAAAAATTCCATGAAACCCTTAAAAAAAGAGAGAGAAAGAGTGATAGACAAGAATCCCCTGGACTTTCCTTCATGTAAATGTGTACATGTATGGTTACACATTTCTGTATGTTTTTCTTTTAAGCTTTTATAAGGGCTTTCCTACTATGTGTCATGTACTTACAAAAAAAACTGCAGAACTGCATATACCTCAATGTATGATCTCATTTGTTTAAAACACTGCAAACATATATACACGTCTTAGCCAGATATTCTTTAGACCCGTCCTTCCCCTTTCCAAAGGCATCTGTCTAATTTCTGAGGTGGATAGAGCTTTGGGCTCTCTGGTCTTCTCTGGGACCCTTTCACTACACTCTAGGTCTCTGTGACCCACCAGCTACACGAGCCATGAGCCATCTCCCTGGCCCCGATAAGGCTTGGAATGTACTCTACGGATGCTCTAGGCCTTCAGACTCCCAAGGTTGGCACACTAGACGGTGGGGACTTTTCAGAGTGTTTAGACTCAGAGTTTGAGGCAATTTCAGAAGGAAATGATGATCTTGGATGGAAAAGTTAGCATGCTAGAAAGTTATGCTAAGGGACAAGTCCAAAGTCACAACAAATTATTACCCCCACTGCCTAGCCATCTGTGGTGCCCATTCCAAGAGAGGTAGGCTCTTGGATCTCACTAAGATGGTGAGATGTCAAGGTTTCTGGGTGGCAATAGAAGTACAGGGATTGGGAAAGAATTCTGCCCACACTATTTGCATGACTTTAGGTGGTGGGTTCCTTTGCCACCAGGAGGCAGTGCCTCTGCACACACCTGGAACCAGTGCCTTAGTTCTCAAGAAGCCCCAACTGGTCAAGGCCAGTTGGCACTCACAGACTAATCTGACCTGAGGCCAATAGTGCAAGGTTTTGTTAGTGTTCTCACAGTCCAGCCACTCTGTAAGGAGGGGATTAACTCTATTGTCCAATGGGGAGACTGAGGCCCAAAGAAAAGGAAGACTTGCTCAAGGTCAAATCTTGAGATCATGGTGAGGATGGGCAGGGCATAGGTTTGCCAGATATAAAATAAAGGGTACCCAGTCAAATGTGAATGCCAGATAAGCCACGAATAAATTTTTACTGTAAGTTTGTCTCAAATGTTGCACAGAGTGTACTTACACTAAAAATTATTTGTTTATTTATTTGAAATTCAGATTCAATTGGAATTCTACATTTGTGTTTTCTCAGTCTGGCAACACTGGCCAGGCAGAAGCTCATGGTTCCTGCTTCCCAGGCTCCTGAGTCCCACAGAGCACACTTCTCTGCTCCTAAGGTGGCCTTCCAGAAAGTTCAGATTTCATTGCAGCTGCTCCACTCATCTGGGAAGGGCTTCCTCAGGGCCTTCAGGAATGCAGGAAGGACCCATGTCAGCTCTGCTCCAGAGAGCTTAGTCCCAGGGCTGGACAGATGGGGCCAGAGAGGGGGACAGGCAGCCCAGACCATGCCACCCTTTCCAAGCAAGTTCCGGCCCCTCCCTTTTCTCTCTTACCCTTTTCTTCCTCCCTTCCTCTTTCTCCCCCCTGCTTCCTCCTCTTCCTTCCACACGGCCCCAGCTGTGCTCAGTTCTTTTTACAAATAGCCTCCTCTTTGACAGGGACTCTAGGGCTACTTGCAAGAGCCAAGGTTCACCTTTTGTGG
This sequence comes from Acinonyx jubatus, assembly GCF_027475565.1. Lineage (NCBI taxonomy): Eukaryota > Metazoa > Chordata > Mammalia > Carnivora > Felidae > Acinonyx > Acinonyx jubatus. The sequence continues at coordinate 120,848,526 of NC_069389.1, forward strand.
TTGTATCAGTAAGGGTTCTCCAGAGAAAAGGAACCAATAGGATATGTATGTATGTGTATGTATATGCATATGCATATGCATATGTGTATGTATATAGAGATTAATTTTAAGGAATTGGCTCCTGCCATTGTGGAACTAGCAAGGCCAAAATTTTCAGGCCTTGTGCAGGCCCGCACAGCAGAATCTTAGGTAGGGAGAGATGGCTTAGTCTTTTTAAAAAACTTTTTTTTCAATTAGAGTATAGTTGACACACAATGTTACATTAGTTTCAGATGTACAACATAGTGATTCAACAAGTTTATACTTTATGCTATTATCAGCAGAAATGTAGCTACCATCTGTCACCACACAATGCTATTACAGTACTGCTGACGATATTCTTCATGCCGTGCCTTTTATTCCCATGACTTACTCATTCCATAACTGGAAGCCTGTAAGCCACATCTTCTCTATTCAATATCCAATATTCCTATTGGTAGACACTTAAGTTGCTTCCATAATTTGGTTATTTTAAATAATGTTGCAATAAACATAGGGGTGCACATATATTTTCAAATTAGTATTTTCATTTTCTTTTTTTTTGTTGTTTGGTTTCATTTTCTCTGGGTAAGTACCCAGGATGGAATTATTGGATCATATGGTATTTCTATTTTTAACTTTGTTGAGGAAACTCAATTCTGTTTACATTTACCAATTTACATTCCCAGCAACAGTGCATGAGGGTTTCTTTTTCTCCACATCCTCACCAACACTTGCTATTTCTTGTCTTTTTAGTTCTAGCCATTCTGACAGGTGTGAGATGGTATCTCCTCTTGGTTTTGATTTACATTTCCCTGATTATCAGTGATGTTGAGCATCTTTTTATGTGTCTGTTAGCCATCTGTATGTCTTCTTTGGAAAAATGTCTATTCAAGTCCTCTGCCCCTTTTTTAATTGGATTTTTTAAGTGTTAAATTGTATAAGTTCTTTATATATTTTGGATATTCACCCTTTCTCAGATACATCATTTGAAAATATTTTTTCCCATTCTGTTTTTGCCTTTCTGTTTTGCTGATGGTCTCCTTCACTGTGCCAAAGCTTTTTATTTTGATGTAGTCCCAGTAGCTTATGTTTGCTTTTGTTTCCTGATGCTACAGACTTGAGCAAAATTTCTTCTCCTCTGGGAAACCTCAGTATTTACTCTTCAGGCTTTTCAACTGATTAGATGAGGCCCATTCACATTATCCAGGATTAGTAACATCCTTTACTTAAAGTTCACAGAATGTAGATGTTAACCACAACTACAAAATACCTTCACAGCAACAACTAGACTAGTGGTTGATGGAATAACTGAGAACTATAGACTACCCAAGTAAACAAGTAAACTTGACCTTCACAGTGGTCTAATCAGTAGGAAAACTGAGGGAGAATTTGGACTTAGACCAGGGACTCCAGGGCCTGGGGATGGTAAGGCCTCCACTGGCTGCAAGCAGCTCCCTTCTTTCCTGCCTTCCCTCCCTTGGTTCTCATGGTTCCTGCTCAGGCTGACTGAGGGCATCAAAAGACCATCTCCCTTGCCTGGGAACTCCAGACTGTGGGAGACAGGATGTGCCCTGCAGAGGATGCCTATTGAAGGGTGTTGTGGCCTGGATTACTAGCCAGAGCTGGGCTTGCAGAAGTCATGCGAGGCTTGGGATATAACCATGCTTTGGCTACTGACTGGCTCTGAGCTCCTGTGCCAGTACCTGCCTCTCTTTAGAAATGATGGATGGTGGCCTTTCAATGGGGCCAAATCAGGTGACCTGAGAGCCAGGGTAGTTCTCATAGGCAAAGCTTCTGACCCTTATCTCTTCTCCCATGTTGCTTACAGAGTAGCAGGGGAGAAGGCTGTGGACCCAGCCAACAAGATACAACAAGAACAGAATGTGCTGGGTGCAAGGCCTGAGCCCAGTGAGGGAGTCTGACCCCACCCCCATGCCCAGATATATCTGACTTGAGCTCCTACCTCTTGAAGAGTTGATTTTCCAAGTGCCTCTGCTGTGCCCTGCTTCCTGTGTATCCTTGGCCATAGTTTAAAAGTAAAAAACTGGCTGCAATGGCAGGAGGCCCCTATAGAATCAAGGAGGAGATGGAAACATCCATGGCTGAAGAGCTGGTTCCTGGAAGCTGTGTGCAAAGCCAAGAGCACCTAGTGATAGCAGGTGAGGAGCCCGTGAAATTTCCCTCTCCTTGAGTGTCTGCACCTGTGCCTTCGTGGTGGGGAAGGTGTGTGTATAGCTGGGCAGATTCATATATATGCATGTATGTGTTTGCATGTATGTGTGGCTGTGTGTGTGTCTGTGCCTTGGTGTGCATATACATGTATTTGTGGTTTGACTGACAGGGAAGCTGGGAGAAAGGAATTGATGATGTGAGCATTTTGCAGCCCATGAGAGAGTAGGATGGTACCAATATGTGTGGTCCAAGCTACCACTGTGTCTATGACAAAGCATCCGGAGGGCTCAATTTATAAGATTAATCAGATCAATTCTCTCTCCTAAACCTTCAATGCCTCTCCTCATTTAGAGTGAAATCCATACTCCTTTCTGTGATCTATAAGAACTGATCAAGGTCGCCACCTCAACATATTTCATACTGTGGCATGGTGACCCACTGCAAACTGCATTTATTCTTGTCCTTATAACACGCCAAAGTTGGCTCTTCCTCATAGGCTTTGTGCTTTCTGTTCTCTGTGCCTGGGATACTCTCCCTAGATTTTCCATGGCTGGGATCTTTTTTTTCTTTTTCAGGTCTCTGCTTCAATGTTGTTTCTCACTCTTCTAGAAGTAGCCCCTACCTTCTGTCATGTTGCTCTATTTTTATCATTTTGGGAGAATGTATCCCTCATCTGAATCTACACTGACAGATTATTTTCTGTTTTGCCCCCTCACTCCCCCTGTGCACACACAGTTGATTGTTGTAATCCTGTCTCTTGGTCATTGCTCTCCCTCCAGTAACCTAGTCCAGAGCTTGGCCCTCAGTAAATACTTGCTAAACTTTTGAACAGATGAACAGACTGGGGCCTGAGATCTTCCAGTAGATAGCAGTGAATGAGTGTTGAATGATTCCTAAGAAGTTTGGGGACCCTGTCCTCTTTCTGGTGTGTCATGTGCCCAGGAAGCCTTGGTACAGCCTCTATGGGTGTTCCTGGGACCTCTGTTCTTCTCCCTAGAAATGAAAGAGCATGGATCCCAGCCCTTGGGTGCCTCTCATTGGCGACAAAAATTGGATTCAAAGGCTGCTGACTCTGGTTCAGGCCAACCAGTTTGGAATAAGACTGCCACCCGGGCCAAGAAAATGGTACTGTATGGAGGCCTTGGCATGCAGTGACTGGGTTGGGGTTGGGAGTACTGGCTGTAGGGGCTGCAGCCTGACAATGGTAGGTTGAGTAGAGCCAGATGTTGACTTGGGGAGAGGGGAGGAAACTCCTGTGTGCCATTCGGGCAATGAAGGTTAGGGAGGTCCAGCGAAAGGTCAGGGCCATCCTTTGGTAGGCTGGGAGTTCAAACTTGGGAGTGCAGAACACCTGAATCACATATTACTTGGGGACTACATGTATACTTTACTCTGCAAAACTCTAGTGTATGTGAAATGAAACTTTCCTCTATAAATAAATAAATAAATTTCTATAGGTATTTTATACATTTCTCTATATAAATATATATTTTATAGAATCTATTATATTAAATATATATTTATATATTATTTATATTTATAATGCTATATATTTATATATTATTTATATTTATAATACTATATATATATATAAACATAACTCACGAGTGGGACAAAGTAAGGCAAGTGAGGTTCCTATGCTCCCTGGCTTTTAGGAAATCCAGTCAACTTGATACGACTATTTTGTGGCCAATCCTTTAAGCTACATTTAACGTGAGTTAAGGCATGTTCTAGAAAAAAAAAGGCAGCTATATTGTCACAAAAGATACTGGGAAAAAGCAGTCTGTTTGGAGAAGAGGGAGACCTAAATGTTCTAGGGAATATCTCATTCTGTAACCAGTCCTTGAAGTTATGTTCACTGGTGGGTGAGGGAAAGTTTTAGAAATGTGGTTGCTATGCTGTTGCAAAAGTTACTGGGAAAAGACAACCAAGCTGGAGAGTAGGGGAACTTGACTGTTGGAGGGAATCATGTGAGTCTCAAGTTCTGTAGCCAGTCCTTTAAAGCTGCTTTCACTGTGGGTGAGGTAAAGTTTTACTAAAATGTTTTTTATACTGTTGCAAAGATTACTGGGAAAAGGCAACCAGTATAGAGAGGGAGGGAGACTCAATATTCTTGGGAGTCACCTGAGTCCCATTGTTCTGTAGCTAATCCTTTAAGCTACATTCACTCTGGGTGAGGGAATGTTCTAGAAAAAAAAAATGGTGGCCATATTGTAAAGGGGACTGGAAAAAGGCAGCGATTTTGGAGAGGAGGATGACTTGATGATTCTAGGGAATCACTTGAGTCTGATAGTTCTGTAGTGGATTCTGTTAACCAGCTTACCATGGTTGTTACAGTGTTGCAGAGGTTAGTGGGGGTAAGGCAACAAGATTGGAGAGGAGGGAGGCCTCCCTGTTCTAGGGAATGAGTTAAAATAAAATGCCCAAATGATTCCACTGCCAAAGAATAAAGAGAAAAAGAGCCCCCAGAGAACTTCTGGGAATGAAAATAAGCCAGAAATATTGAATTGGCTTCTTTTGTCCAAAGGTAGAAGCCACATCAAGTTGTTCCATCAGGTCAGGCTCCAGCAAGCCACCCATGCCCCTGAGACTGAGGCAGAATGGGGTGGGCATGGGAGGGCAGTTGAGGCGGGGTATAAACTCTGGAGTAATTATAGTTACCTATTAGGACCGCAGGAGTACTTTAAAAAAATCATATTGAATTTAGAAATTAGACATTTAGAATTAAGATTTATCAATTCTATTTATTATTTACTTTTGAGCAAAACAAACAAAAATGAATGGAACTGTGCCCACTTCTGAGAGAACCACAACATGAAAAGATAAAAAAGTTAATAATACTGTTCTTCTGTTTTGGGGGTGAAAAGTAGTGTGCCTTGAAAATTACATGAAAATAAAAATAACACTTTTTGCAATAGTAGAGGGAAGCTATGACTTGTTGAAATTCACAGATTTCCTTAATCTCTATCAAACTGATATAAAATGTTATATTTTATAATGCATATAATTCTAAATGGGGAGTTTCCATAATTAAAAACAAAAAAGCAACAAGACAACTGTTTTTGAACAGTTAGGCCTTATGATGAGCAACCCACAATAGGCTATCATCGACCTGCAGATGTCACATTAATTCCTGTATATTTATGTGTTAAAAACAAACTATGTTATCTCAAACAAACAAATCCCAGCCACCAGTTTCTCATCCTTATGTACCTACAAATCTCTCAAAAAAACTTTTTGTCCTTCTGACCCCAATCTGTAGGAAAATCAAGGGGATGGTGTGGAAATTATTCTAGGAGAAACTCTCAATCAAATTCCTTTTTATAGTCTTGGGATTTTCTTGACAATACTGTCACTTTTATGCTATTTTTGAGGTATCTCAAGAAGAAGATGAAGAGGAAAATCAAATAGTAGTATTACTGTCAAGTACGGTTCACACAGAAAAAGACATGCCAATATCTGTGTGCACTTCTGAGAACGACAAATTTTGCATTATTATAAAAAATGGAGTATGGAGGCCACTTGCAGTTTACTGTTGTTCTTAAGAACATAGGAGGGCTGCAGATATTTCTCAGGTGATAGGCAAGACTTGGTTGTCTATTTCTCATTAAGAGTGAGGCAAATAGAACCATAAAAAAAAAAAAAGAGTGAGGCAAATACAGCCAACCCAGAACTCTGTGTTGGTGAGAACGGAGAGACATTAAGTTCTACTTTAGCAACATGGACTGTACAAAGGGCACCTGTAAATGCCAGAATGGAGAGGGATCTGTTTTGTGGCACAACCACCCCTCTCCCCCATTCATTTAGCTCAAGTTTGGGCTTGGGGGGAACTGCCTGGCTGACAGCCAGGTTGGGTGAGAGGGCTGGATGGCTGTTCCATTTACAGACCTTCAGCCAAGGCCCCTGTCCCTTCCATCCATCCCCCGATGGGTCCTTGAGACCACCCCAGTGTCCCTGCAGCCTCCACATCTGGGTCCTCTCTGGCCACTGGCAGAAGGGGAATTCAGTGATCTACTGCTCCCCATTTGCTTCTGAGCCATAGGCCCACTTCCCTTGGTTTGCTCTCAACACCTTCTGAATGCTGCAGCTTTGCTGAGCTCTCTCACCACCTGTTGCCTCTCACACGACTGCTAGCATTTTTTTTTCTTGCTAGCTCATCTTTTGTAATGAGCAAGCAGGAGGCTTTGCAGCCTCTGTGAGAATCCCAGCAGCTAGGCTTCAGGCATTAATTAGTTAATTTGGCCAGGAGCTGAGTGCTTCATATTCCATGCCTCCTAACTTGCCATTTCCTAACAGGACCACTGAGGCACATTGCTACTAAGTGAAGAACTCTTGGCCAGAGACATCCACTCCAGGGAGTGGTTAGCAGATGGATAAAAATGAAAGCCCCTGGAATGGTCATGCACACACAGAAAGAGGCTATTGTTACCCAGTGGCTAGGGTTCTATCTTGAGCTCAGACACTTACTGTGTGTCCTTAGGAAGAAGTGCAGTCACTTGACAGGCCTCAATTTCCTTGGCTCTAAAATTGAGGTTTTCCATTCTCATCTTGGACTCATCTGATGTCTGTATGTGACAGTGCTGGCGAAGGATGGGGATCCCTGTCACTATTCTTCCTTCCCCACAGCCTGGATGGTCAGAAACTACTGAGGAACATGGTAGGTTGGAGTGGTGACAAATAGCCAACTTGTGGGATTCCCAGGCTCCTCTAGTGGTCTGAAGCTGCCAGCCTGTGATTTCAGAGGAACAGGTAGCACGTGACTCCTGATGGGTACACTATTGGTCCTGGGCAGTGTGGAGCAGCTGCTCAGCTGGGACTGAGTAGGCTACCTTTGCTGACCATTCCTTTTCTTTAGGGGCCCCAGGTGTCAATACCCAGAGTGTTGAAAGAACCAGACCATGGTGATGCCAACCCCCGGGAGTATCCTGGTGGCTTCCAAAGCAGGAGATTCCATTATGAGCGGTAAGAAAGATCCCAGGGACCCTGCAGAAAGAAAGCTGTTGCTCTTTGGGCAGGAACCACAGTGGGCCAGATGGACTGGCAAGCAGACTGACGAGGAGGGTATTGTGAGCAGCTGGCCATGCTTAGAATGTTGAAGCTCTGTTGCCTCCTTACCATAGCCCCTGAGCCTCCTGGCCTCTTGCCCATTCAGGGACTCCAAGCAACCTGAGGATTGGCTGGGCTGGTTCCCAGCCCTGAGGCCCCAGGACCTTCTTACCAGGGAAGGGAAGGACTCAAGGATGACTGAGTCATTGTCTACAAGAGACCCTGCCTTTACCTGCTTGCCCTCATGGCCTTCCTGTGCTCCCTGCCAGGCCTGGCCTGGGACCACCAGTAGCTCTGACCCTCTATCTTTTCTTGTTTCCCAGCAACCCAGAGGCAGATATGGTGGCAGAGATTGGCCTGGAAGAGCTAAATGAACTAGAGATGGAAGTTATGAGAAGGCAGGTGAGCATCTCCTATGCTCATGGTATCTTGGGGCAGGTGGGGCTCGACAACAATGACACCACCCTCTTTGAAGTCATCTTAGCCTCTAGCAGCAGAGTTGAGGTCATGCTCCCCTTCCTTTCCTCCCAGGCCTCAGGCCTCTAGTGACCCACCTTCATGGCAGCTTCAGCCCTGCCTCTCTTCCTGATATGTGGAAGGGAACAGTGGAAGCCAAAAGGAGTACCAAGAGGCAACAGAAAAGGCTATAAGTCTGTGCACAGAGAATGGTGATAAGAGGTCTGGGAAAAGATGTGTCTTCTCAAGAAGAGAACACAGCAGCCCTGGACCCGGAGGGGCATCTACCTTGGTGGCTGTCTCCGGCCCCTGAGTGTCACCCATCTTGGAGTCCTCAGTCTGGTGCTGCTGATGCCCTCATGCCAGCCTGCCCCAAGAATGAAATGCCCTTCCTCACCTCCCCCAGCACAGTTGGGATAGGCTGGCTTCTTCTAGACAACTGGGTGAACACCCAATGAGTGGGCAAAGTGGCTGGTCCTATGAACACAAACAGCCTGGACATCTATCCCATGGGCCCAACCCAGCCCCCTGGTTTCAGTTGTTCTGTCTGCTTCTCACCCAGAGGCACTTTGGCCTACCAAAGGACATCAAATCCCCTTTCTGTACTAAGTTCATACTTTCCCTAGTAGTGAGCCAAGGGCTTCTCCAGAAGCCATTGGCTTGTCATTCATTAGCCTCCTGGTCTCTGCAGCTGCAAGTGATCACCTGCCGGCTGCAAGCCCTGGAGGAACAAGGTGCCACCTGGCGCCACAGGGAAACTCTGTTCTTCACCATGCTGGTGTCAGCCTGTGTCGTCAACCTGTGGCTGTGGATGCGCCAGTGATGCTTCCTGCTTCCTGAGACTTCTTCTCCTTCCTCTCCTTCCCTTTTCTCCCTGGGCCACCCTTGCCCATCCTCCTTCCATCTCCCAGCAGCTCTTAGCAGCATCAGGGCCATTTTCTACTCTGGTTACACCCCTGGCCTGGGGAGGCCCTCGCTGCTGGAAAGTAGAGGTCTGAATGGGCTGAGGCGCAGCCACTTTGGAAGATGAGGAGGGTGGCATGTGGCCCCCACAGTGGCAGGTGCTTCCTGCTTGTCCATCATGGCTCCATGGTGACCATCTCAGAGCTAAACCTTGCCTCTTTGCCCTAAAAGTCCCTTCTGTTCCATCCTCTGTGGCAGTGACTTGGCTGTCTGTGTCTTCCCAGTTTTCTCCCACGTTGTGTATGGGACTCTGCATAGAGAACATGCTCAATAAAAGTTCACTGATAGCAGCAAACTCTGGTGTCTGAACTTCTTACATCCAGGATTCATGTGAGGACAGCAACTCTGAACAAAGTCACTGTTGCAGGGACTGGGATGATGCCACACCCAATAAGTCCTGGTTACTTCCTCCCCTTCCTCCCCAAGGCTCCCTGCCCAGGTAGAGAGCCTGCTTAGGGACAGGGATTGGCAAAGTCCTTCCTGTTGGGTTTATGCCAGTGAGTGCTTGTGGGGAAGAAGTTCTGCAGCAGCTTGTATGGGTCAGGAATTGTAGGCACTCAATCAGAGGAAATCTCCTGGAAGGGACCAGAAACTTTTCTATTTTCCCAGGAGGAAATTGAGTCCTGCAGAGGGAGAACATGGTCCTGGGTCATCCAACAATACTGAGACAGGGTTAGGGCTAGAACGGGTTCTCCTGTGTCCCAGGCTAGGGCTCTGCCTGTCTCATATAGACTTGATGGGGACAAGGCCCCAACTCAACTCTAGAGGCTGGATGCAAGGCCACATGGAGGAATCTTGAACCTCTCTCCCCCATGTCCATGACCCCATGAAGCTCACCTCAAAGTGGATTGCTGGTAGGGCAGTAGGACTTGGCCTGGATGAATATAAAGGCAGTTGTGCTCAGCTCCAGGAGGCCTTGGGAAGAGCTTTTGCCCCTTTTCCTGGGACCAAGGGATAAATACATATGTTTTGGGGGGCAGGGACCCAGAAGCTACTCATAGGCTTTGGTGGCTAACTGGACTTTCCCCAATCTTCCAAATCTGTCAAGGCTTTTCCATCTACAAAAGTAAGAGAGTATGTTAGTCATTAGACATAAAATAAACATGACTATATGTGTGTGTGAGAGAAAAGGGGGTGGGGGGCAGACAGAGAGAGAGAGAGAGAGAGAGGAGAAGGAGGATGAGAGATAGTGGGAGAGGGATGGAAAGAAGGAGGGAATAAAAGAGAGAGACTTGAGTCATGAGCCTACTTTGCCCCTGCCCCACCCATCTCTGGTGCTCAGTGGTCCCCATAAAATGAGGGTATTCTTCTACTCTTGAGTCTCAGGAACCTCCTGTCAGCCCTGAGGGATACCATACATATGGTCACTGGGGCCTGGGCCCTGCTGAAAGCGGAGACAAGAACACTTAATGAAGAAACAGTTGGGAGCTTCCCTCTTTGGTCTCAAAGTAGAGAGGGTAATGGGGTGCCAGAGGAAGTCCCTCGGTGAAATGGGGAGAGGGCTGCTGCTCTAGAGACAAATGCTTCTAGTTGGGAAATCCAAGAGGCCTGGGGAGAAGCTGAAGCCTCTGTGCCTCCTCCAAATGGGCCCTAGAGCACAAGAATCATCTGAAGGCTAAGAGTAAGGCTGGAGGACTTCTTTGCAGGCCACCCGTTCCCTCCCCACAGCCTCAGGCAGACCAGGCCCCAATGTATAGGGACTTATTAAGGGGAACAGCGACAAGGCCAAAGTTCCCACTGCCTTTGAAGGCATGGAAGACCAGCCAAGCAGAGTGTAGAGGCCTGGAGTTAAGGATGCCATGAGGTCTCCCCTTGAGTGGCTCTTTGAAAGCCACCCCTTTCTTCTGTTCCAGCTGGCCATGCCAAAAGGCTCAGAGGAAGAGAAGGGTTCTGTAGGCTGGGGCAAGCCTTTGGGATATGGGTCTGCATGTGTGAGTGAGCAGACACGGACATGTTTGCAAAAGAAGTCTGGCTGAAAATATGTTGTGAAACAAAGGTTTACTCTTGGGAGCAATTTAGCTAAGTTGCAAACAAACAGTGTGGCAGCCCCCTGGAGAAATGCTTCTCGGGCTAGGTAAGCTAAGGTGGAGAACTTGCCTAGGCCCTGGCTGGCCTCCATATTTTGCCTTGCGGTGTGACTACTTGGCTACCAGCCTTGCCTGCCCACTCCATCTATGGAGCCCTCCAGAGTGGAAATGGAGCCAAAGCTTCCCTATGCTATTCTCCATGGCAGCCTGGGAGACAGGCAGTGTGGGTCCTTCTGCAGAGTTCTGTTATGGGCCCTATTACAGGGGTTGGCACCTCCTACTAAGCCCTCTGACTATAATCCACTGGGAGCATCTGCTTCCTTGATGCTGTTTCCCTGCCAAGCTGCTCTGGCCTTGCCCAAGCACTCCAGCATTAGCCCAACCCATCTCCCAAGAAGGTTTGAACTTCTTGGGCAAGTGGAGGAGCAGAGAGACTCATTTATACTTGGATGTGGTGGAAGGGGTTCTTCTGGACTGTGCTGTTTATTGTTCCTCTATGAAACTTCCTATGGGCTGCCCAGGCTTTGCATTAGAGGAGTACATAGCTGATGCCCACACTGGATCAGGAGCTGCTAGAAGGAAGGCACTGCTTCCATTGCCTTCTGCATCCCTGGCATTTAGTAGAAGTAAAGGTCTGGTAGGATGGCCTCTGACCAGGGTCCCTGGAGAGCAATTCTGACCTGATTGCCTCCTGAAAGGAGGGCTGGCCTTGCCTTAGTCATACAAGTCTGGTCTTTAGGACATGCCCCCTGTGGAAAATACTTTGGCATAAAAGTAAGTCAATTCTGAGCACTACTTTCTTTGGTTCACCTACTATGTGTCAGCACATTACATTTAAAAAATAATTACACAAGTCCTGCTTGATGATATCTTTCTGAAAACAACAAACATTATAGGTTTAGCTAACAAATCCCTTTATCTCACAATGTTAAGCCCCTCTATAGAACTAACTCCCATGTTCAGCTTGGTGTGCATCCTTGCAAACTGTCACTGTCACATGCAGATACACGTACTTGTTTGTGTCCTGGGCCTTGTGCACACGATCTCATGTAAGCCACCCCACGCGACCTGCTCAGGGATGAGGTAATTCCCCAGCTGTGTGTACAGGTAAGGAAAACTGTAAGCCTCTGGTCATGTTTGCCCCACTGGACTCGTCCCTAAACCCCTATCAGCCCTGGCAAAGGCTGAAACTCAATATTCTAGTTTTGTCTCAGGTTGGCTTCCCAGCAGCTGGGGAAGCCTGGCAGAGGAAGGTGGGCATGTGGAGAGAGAGATGTGAGGTGCATGGAGGGGGCTCTGTTGTACCTGGTAGCAGGCTGAAATCCCGGTCTCTTGCAAAGGAGCTAATGACTTGCCACCCAAGGGTCCTTGACTTCTTTCACTTCCCCAACCATGGCCCCTCTTAGAGTCCAAGTTCAGACAGAGCTGGAGAAGAAGTAATGGGTTCCTCTCCAACCTTGTCCCACCCCAAGAATCTCTTTTGTTTCTCAGGTTTCTCCTTGGTTTGCCATCTAGTGAGGTAGTCTGGCCATGACTGTGACCAAGACCAGGAGGCAGCTGCATGGGGACAGTGAGCTGGCAGCTTTGAGTCCCCAGACGCAAGGCCCTGAGTGATGCATGCTCCATGTAAGCGAGGGCTCCTCAGGGAGCTTGGGAGGGGCTGGCTCCTAGGTCTGGGCAGACAAGCAGCTCCCACAACCAGGCAGCACAGCATTCAGCCCTTACCTGCTTATAGCCTGAGGTGTAGAAGGCCCACAGTGACAAGGTCACACATCCAGCCAGCAGGCCCAGCAGCTTCTCCAGTGGGCAGGTGCCACTCTGAGCCAGGGTCTTGAGCTTGCTGCAGCTGTGGGCATGAGCTCCTCTGGGCCACTGCCAGCCTCTCCTGTTGGTGTCAGGGAGTGTGGGGAAGCTCTCTGACTGGGGGGGGGGGTCCCAGCTGGGTGGGGATTAAGGGACCCCACAGGCTTGGGACTAGGAGCACTAGGAGGTCACTGCTGGCGTCAAGTGCTGATGATTCCCCAAGGTCTTATCTCTGATTGGAGGCTTCACAGATGGACCAATGGATGCTGACTGTGGCCAGGGGACAGCCTGCCTCTGAAACCATCTGATTGGTAAGGAAAGGGACAGGCATTGGGTTGAGGCAGCCACTGATCAAGGGCTGACACCATCTTGTGGCCAGGGCTGGTGGTCTCCATGTGGTAGGGGCAGGAGCCCATGAAAGTGTACAGGTCCTAGAGCCTGTCTTGACATGGTATTTCATGTGATTGGTCTTCCCAGGAAGCTGAGGGAAAGTGGCTGTGTGGGGAACCATTGTCCCTTGTCATAGCAGCTGAATGAAATCCTGGGGGCTCTAGGAGTATATAGACACGGAGTTCTATCTTAAGCTTGGTGCAAGGCTGCTAAGTCTTTGTTCTCTTCTAAGAGAGTGGAAGAGAGTGGTTTGAGGAGGCTTGAAGTAGAGGGGCTGAGGGGCTACTTGGCCAGACAGAGTTTGGTGGGAGAGAAGGAGAATCTTGTGGGTCTTACCTTCTACACCTGCCTCCACTGTCTGCCTAGCCCAGGGCATTTCTGTGTATCCCAGCCTCAGAGCATGGGGAGTGTGCCACTTGGAGCTCCATGGCTCTCTGCATATGAGGAACAATGGAGGTAGGGGTGGGGGTTATGTAGTGCTTCTTTCAGAACTCCTACTGGGATTTCAGTCTTTGCTTTCAGCCCTTTGAGTTCACTCTGGCTTCTTCAGAAGAGCCTTGAGGAAGAGTTACCACTACAGGCCTCTCAGGCTTTGGGAGCCAGCCCTTCTACCATTTGATTACATCTGCAATCAAGTTTTTGGAGCTTCTGACTGAGGAAAGATTCCACACCCAGGCCTAGGGCAGGGACAGGCTCTCCATTTTGGCCCCTCAGCTGAGCTTGCCCTTTATCTCAGCTTGACCCCAGGCCAGGAAGTGTCACCTCCATCCATGTTGGCCTGTGGCCATAAGAGGCATCTACTATTGAGGTGGCCCAGTCTCTAGATTTCCTGCCAGTGTCCTGTCCCTGCTATTGAAAGAGCATGAGAAGAGCCTTTAGTACCACTTGTGAGGTAAAGCCTCCAGGGTGATGGCTGCCTTACCTAAAGGGAGTGACATTAAGTGCTTGGACTGGATACATGTGCTTTGAGTTGAACCCCAACTGTGGCTGACAGGGTGTATACTTGGTTGGCCCTTAGGTGCCATGGTGGCCTCAAAACTTCTAGGACCAGACCTGGCCACACCCCACCAGGCTCCAACATGAGATGGTTCCATAAGAGATGAGGTTGCAAAGATAGGTCTGGTGAAATCCAGAAGAGATTTGAATGCCCAAATGCAGAGTTTGGAATTTGTCATGTAGATGATTCATATACCCATTCAATAAGTACTTAACACACCATGTCCTTATTCATGTCGATGTAACTATCTTGTGAGGAATAGACAATAAGCATGTAAGGAAATGACAAGTTTATGATACAAATAAAGTGGGTAAAAGTGAAAATAAAACAAGATATAGATTTGGGAAAGTGCAAGTTCAGGAAATTCATTCATTCATTCATTCATTTGTTCGTTCATTCAGTTCCCAAATACATATGTGCTTATCATTGGGCTAGGCTTTTGAGATTAATGACTAAACACAATAGACAAGTCCCTGCTCTGAAAAAGTTTATTTCTAAGGTGAGGGCATCTGCCCATTCCATGGGTTTTGGATGCAGGAGTGACAGACAGACCCTGGTATAGACTTACTGAACTCACTCTTGTAGTGTGGAAGGTAGAGACGAGGTAGGGCTGTGGGTTTGGAGGCAAAGAAGCAAAGAGTCAGAAGGCTGTGACAAGGGTTGAGGCCAGGCCTAAGGCAACAGCAGTCAGGCTAGACAAGAAAGAAGGTACTGAAGGAAGGTTTCGGCAGTAGAACCAACAGGATTTACAGATGGAGTGGGGCATACCAAGGATGATTCCTAGCTTTCTGGACTAAGCACCTGTGGGGGGAGATGTGGCTTTCTCAAGATAAGGCACTGGGGAGATAAGAGTTGGGGCTGGGGTCAGAAGGTCATGTCAGATTGGGACATGTTGAGTCCAAGGCCCAATGACTGCCCCCAGGAGATAGAGATGGCCAATGGGCACCTGGGGATGTGGAGCACAGAAGGGGCTTCTCAGTGGGGACAACAGGTATTGGGGATATGAACTACTATCTCTAGTGTCCAGCCTGTCCTAGGAAGAGCCTCCCTCCCCTGGGGTATGGACTGAGTGTGGCTGATGTCAGAAATAATGCCCTAACCCCAAGTTTGTAAGGAAACGAATTCTGTCTTGGCAAAAGAAGCCAAACCATGGCAAGTTTCTGATGTCATGGTGTCTACACTAGAGGCTGCAGCCCATTGCCAAAGGAATGGTCAACTGTGCTGGCCTACTAGACCTCTTGTACAAAGCCCTGTCTCTCTGGAGACTTTGTTCATTCAACAAATAGTTCTTAAGCATCTGTTTCTTAAAGAAGCTATGCTGGAGCCTGACCTCAGGGTGGCTGATGATAACTAAAAGTGGATAAACATCAAGGATTTACTGCCTTCCAGGTACTTACTCCACCTCCAGCTTGGGGTTGCCCACTCTCAGCTCCTGCTAATTCTCCTTTGCCATAGCTGGGCCCCTTTCAGATGTCCCTCAAAGCCTGGGGTACAAGGAGTCACTGCAATTTCAGCTCTACAAGAGCCTGCAGTGCCTGGTGCAGTTATGACCTAACTCTCCTCTTGGTAGTCATGCCCGATTTCTTGATTCTGTTCACCTTCCAGGCTGGCCCTGTGGCTGAGTGTGCTTTTGGAGCCAGATTGCTTAGGTTTGAATCTGTGAAGTGGGAATAATAATAGTATCAGACTCATCAGATTGTGAGGATTAAGTGAATTAACTCAGGTCAAATACTCAGCACATGATAGCTACTGAATGAGTGAGAAGCTGCCTCTGTACCCCCAGGTTCTAGCTTCTTCTTGGTTCTTCTTGTCACTGTCTGCCTGTCTGCCTACTTCCCTGCTTTCCTGCTTGCTTGCCCTTACCTCCCAGCCACCCATGGTGTGCATGACTCACCTCTTGGTACCATCCTTTGCCTGCAGCGTAGGACCTTCTCTGCTGTAATGGCTAGGATTGAATATCTGAGGCACTAGTTTCTGGCTTGAGACTTGGAGCCCACCTTTCTAGGCTGTCAGTCATGGAAGAATTCCCTTCCCAATCATAGAATAAAAACTCTGGCTGGTATTAACTTGAATCTGAGGCCAAGATGGCCTGGACTGTAAAAGAAGTTGGGATAGTTGGTCACCTGGAGGGAGTCATGAGATTTCCAGGAAGCGGCACTGGAGTGAGTCTCTCTACTAGCAGTTTCCTCTTCTGAGCTGAGTCTTCTGAGATTCCTCAGAATTGCACTAAGGTTTATGTTTTCTTACCCCTCTCTCCATCTCTTCCTTACTTTCATTCATCAATGTGTATATCAGTGCTTTCCAGGAGCCAGCTTCAGTGCTATGTGGGGATGCAGTGCCTAACAATGCAGATACTGATGCCTGCCCTCAGGCAGTGCACATTCTAGTACAGGACGGTGTTGACAAGAAGGGTGGCATAGTGTGGATTTCACCGTAGGACTTTGAAAACTTGGTGAGAAGCTGTGCACAGGGAGACTGAGCCTGGACATGCTCTTCAGGAAGAAGCTTGAGTACCAAGCCACACTGAAGGCCAGAAGCTGAAGGCTTGAAGTCTCAGTTGGTCACAAATGTCTTTTGAAAGGCTGATGGTGGTGGTGAATTCAGTGTGATTTGGGATGAGGTGAACTGCTGTTGTCCAAGGGGAGCCAGAGAATGATGTCCAGTTGGAAGTTGAAAGGAAAGCCTGAGAGACAGATTTTGCCTTTATTACTATCAGGTCCTACCTTTATTATTGGACATTTGATTTCAGTTTTACTTTTGTGACTACATAATGTGTCTTATTTCTCTGGTTACTTTAAAGATTTTTCCATTATCAATGGATTTGCAGAATTTGATTATAATGTGCCTTGGTATCATTTTCTTGATTTTTCTTGTGCTTAGGTCATTGAGATTTTTGTATCTGTGGGCTTATAGTTTTTCTCAAAATTGAAAAAAAATTGACCATTATTTCTTCAAATATATATTTTTTTCTCTCTCTCCTTTAGGAACTTCACCAACACCTATATTAAGCCACTTGAAGTTGTCCTACGGCTCATTGACGTTTTGCTCTTTCTTTTCCTGTTTCTCTTTTCTCTTTGTGCTTCATTTTGGACAGTTGATTTTTTTAAATTTTTTTAATGTTTATTTATTATTTTGAGAAAGAGAGAGAGAGAGAGAGAGAGAGAGAATGAGAGAAAAAGACAGAGACAGAGACCAGCAGAGGAGGGCAAAGAGAGAGAGAGACACACAGAATCTGAAGCAGGCTCAGCTATCAGCTATCAGCACAGAGCCTGACGTGGGGCTTGAACTCATGAGCTGTGACATCATGACCTGAGCCAAAATTGGATGCTTAACTGACTGAGCCACCCAGGCATCCCTCATTTTAGATAATTTTATTATGTTAGACAAAATACACTAAACAACATGAAACTTGTTGTCTTCAAGTTTACTAATCTCTTTGCAACATCTGATTGGCAATTAGTTGTATCTAATGTACTTTTCATTTCAGAATTTGTAGTTTTCATCTTTAGAAGTTTGATCTGGGTGTTTTCATATATTCCATACTCTTACCTAACTTTTTCAACATATGGAATATAGTTACTTTAAGTATTTTAATACCCTTGTCTGGTAATTTTACACTTGTATCAGTTCTGGATTTATTTTAATTGGTAGATAATTTCCTCATCATTATGGAGACATTATCTGTATGCTTGGTAATTTTTAAGCAGATGCCACACATTGTGAATTTTACCTTGTTGGATGCTGGATACTTTTTTTTTAATTCTTAAAAATATTTTTGGGTCTTGCTCTGGGATGAAGTTAAGTTATTTGGAAAGGGTTTGATCCTTTTGAGTTTTGCTTTTCAGACTTTTTCATTGGGACCAGAACAGGGTTCAGTCTAGGAATGAATTATTCTCCATTACAGTATCAGGATCCTTCTGGATACTCTACCCAATACCCCATTAATCATTAGGTTTTCTAGTCTAGTTGGTGGCATCAGACATTATTCCAAGCCCTGTGTTAGGGTTGGGAGCTATTACCTCTAATTTTTTGGAATCATTATTTCCCCAGCCATAGATAACTTCCTTCATCATAGGTGTGTGTTAATAAATGGTCAGGTGAATACTTGAAAGGGTCTCTGCACATCTCCAGAATTGTGTCTCTTTGCAGTTCTCTCTTCTCCAGTACTCTGTTCTGCAAACTCTAACTGCCTTGATTTCCTTGGATATTCTCGTCTGTCTTCTCAATCCAAGGAATCTATAAGGCTCCATCTGGGTTTCCTGTTTCTGTGACACAGTCTGGGACCTGTCACAAAAGTAATCTGGGGCAAGTGTAGGGATAATTTTCTTCCTGACTCTTAGTGGTCATTGACCGTTGTTCCCTATGTCAGGGAGGCAAACTGGAGTTCAGGTGAGAAGCTGGGCTGGTGTTATAAATTTGCAAGTCATCGGAATACAGATGTGTTTAAAGCCACAACCCTGACTGAGGAAATGAAAGAACAGATAAGGGATCCATCCAGAGACTGAGTTCAGGAAACTCCAAACTTTAAAGTTAGGAAAGAGGAAGATGCTTTTATAGGACACTGTAAGAAGTCGCCAGTGAGGGAGGAGAACAAAGAGAGTGGAACCCCTTATTTCAAGAAAGAGAGAGTAGATAAGATGTGTCAAATGTTGTTGACAAACAGAATAGACATGAATTGAGAAGTGACTCTGAGGATAACTTGTGCTCCTCTCTTCCCTTTTATTCTGGGAACAACATTTTCAGAGACTCGGCCAAACTCTTTAACCTCAGCACTTATCACAGACCTGATGCACAATAGGTGCCATGGAAATATGCATGGGATAGGTGAGTGAATAAAAGAGTACCAGGCAGCAGTGAGCATTTGAATGAGCCACAAACGGGAAGCTAATCTGCCTTTTTGTCTTGGCTGTATGACTACTTTGTCCCTTCTGTCCCTGGCTTTAGCATCTCTGAAGGAATTGTCCTCAGAATGCTTTCAACCAGGATCCAAGAAACTCCTTGGATCTTGTTTTTCTATAAAAGTTTTGGGTTGGTTGCTCAACTTGTAGGTGAAGAGAAAAGAGGTCCAGAAGTATATCATGATTGACGTCAGCCTTTTTACAGAATCATTGTGTTACTCTGAAAGCTTTCTTCCTTGGGTGTCCCACTTTCCATCTAGGACCCTACCCATTTCCCTTCCCTTTGCCAGTTACATGGTGTGCTGTCTTTCTTGCCCAGCCTAGTCCTGCCCTCACACTTACTCAGTTTCCCCTGTGTACCCCTGCAGCAGCCATTGCAAACCTTCTGGTCTCCAGTCTGCATCTACTGTTGCCTGATGCCTCTGAAGATGAAACCTCTTTCATTTCACTGAGAATGTAAGAATTCTCACATGACTGAGCCCCTTCGGGTGTTTCTCACAATATCCCCATACCCATCTAACCTGTCTGTCTGTCACCTCCTTCCTTCCTAGTCTATTCATTATTGGCCCCTCCCTCTATGTTCTTCGTAAGTCTCCCCTTACTCCTCTGGTACCTGGAGCCACCCATTATATCCATCTTTCATGAGCTCCAGCCTTAAATGGAATTGGTCACATGCACAGATACTTTCATTATCTGTTGAATTGTTCTTCAAAAACTTTATACCTGCTTTTTAAAAAATCTCCTTTTAGTAAAAGAATAACAGGAGCAACACAGAGAACCTCTATCTCTCTCCTTTCTCTCTCAGTCAAGCTTCTGGAAAGAGTTAGCTATATTCATATCTTTTCTTTCTCACCTCCTACTACTTACTTATGAAACCCTGCAAAACATGCTGTTTTTTACCACCACTCCCAGAGGCTGCTCTTTTTTTTTTTTCTTAGAAAATTTAAGTATAGTTGACACATAATGTCGCATTAGTTTCAGGTGTACAACATAGTGAATCAACTTCTCTGTCATGCTGTGCTCACCACAAGTGTAGCTACAATATGTCACCTTGCAACACGATTACAATATCATTGACTATATTCTCCACACTGTACCTTTATTTATCCTTGTTATGCATTAATTCCATAAGTGGAAGCCTGTATTTTCCACTCCCTTTCACCTGTTTTTCCCATCTCCCCACCAACAAACAAAAAGTAGAATCAAACCTATAAATACAGAGAATAATCTAATGACTGCCAGAGGAGAGGGAGGCGGAAGGTTGGAGGCTGCTCTTGCTTGAGGCAGTAGACAAAGACAGGCCCCACAGGCAATCCTGCTCTTCTTGATGCAAGGGTGGGCTCCTGAAGCCTCCTCCCTTCCTGAAAATCTCCCTTCTTTGGGGCTTGTCCTCAGTCACTCCCACTCTTTCAGCTCCTTGGGTTACCTTTCACCTTTACAGGCCCTCAGAACTCCCCTCCACTTCCTTCTATGCTTTCATCCCCTTGGAGAGCTTTAACTCCCAGCAAACCCTGATAGTGTCCATGTATTCCCTCCAGTCCAGAGCCTGGTGAGGATTGGGCCAGTCAGAGTCTGATGCAGCAGGTCTAGAGAGCAATAGTGAAGACTTGAGACCAGGCCAGTGCCTTGGGAATGGAAGACAGTGGATGGACAGATTGTTGACACTTTGGGGGTTCATTTGACTGAGGATAGAGACTCTCTTGATGTGATGATGGAAGGAAACAAAGAGTTATGGTTGACATCCAAGTTTCTGGTTTGGATGACTGGGTAGAAGGCAGGCCCCTTTATGAGATGGGTAACCTGGCGAAACCAATTTGTAGGCAAAGGTGTCAAGTTTAGTTTCAGCTATGTTGCATTTAATGTGCCTCAAAGGAGATTTCTACCAGGCAGCTGGTGATATGGGTGGGTAGCTTTGGAGAGACGCCTGGGTTCTGATCTTGCTTTGGGACATGATGGTAAATGAAGCCTTAGGACTAGATGAAATTTTTGGAGAGTGTGAGGATGAGAACCAGTGGCCTAGCTGCCTACAGGGTAAGGGGATTGCTGCCTGCCTTTGTTCCCTGCCAAGCAGCCTGAAAGGGTGGTTCTGATGAATAAAAGTGTGTGTGGCAGGGAAGCTGCTGGGCAACCAGACTGAAGGAAGGGTCTGTTCCCAGCAGAGAAGGAATAGAAATCATGGGATAGGAATCTGTCTTGGTGCTAGGACCTTAGAGAGGACATAAATTTTATGTGCCCCCAGAGCTGTCCCTTTTGTGGGCTGAGAGCCACTGCTATTAGGGATGATTAGTAAGTGAGGAAAAGGTCCAACTGTGACCATCTAGTGCAGCACCTGCACTAGATGTTTATCAGTGAGAGGCTGTCCTTAGTCCTCTGCTTGGTGTTTGCAGCCTCCCTGGGCTGGCTTGACCTCCTCTGCTCACTCTCCACTCTGGGTCTAGCCCCCTCACACCAGTGTACTTTCCATCCTTGCAATGGATTTGCCCTTTACTGCCCCACCTGTACCCCTGCTGTTCATTCACTAAACAGTGCTCTACCGAGGCCCACTCTGATCAGTGTGAATGGCATCAACTTTGTTTGCATTGCCTGGAACTTTCTGTCTCCATGGTCTGCTGCCTCTAGGGTCCAAGCAGGGACTCAGAGATGCTGCTTCCTATTCCTCAGGTGCCCTCATTAGCATCCCAGTGCAGTAGTCCCACAGAGAGCACCAGGGGAGCAGCTTTGAGGCTGCTTGTTATTACCACTCACCACGGAGCTTGATGTACCTGCCATCACCATGGTGACGGCTTCAGACGCTGGAACAGGTGGATGGGGAGGCGGAGATGAAAAGGTGGGGAGTGGCAGGGTTTCAGCAGTAAGGGCCATAGGTAACCTGGGGAGTGTGCTGACCATTTATGATCAAAATCTGGTGGGGCATGCCGACCAGCCTGAGCAGAGAAGAGCTGCCCTGAGTCTCTCTTGCCCCAACCCCCCTGACCCCATGCCAGGAAATACTGCAGAATACAATCTCCTGTCTCTCTTCTGGATTTTCCCTCTCAGGCTCCTTGTTCTTAGTCTATTTTGTGGACACCTCCTCCTCTACTCATATCTTAAATGTTAGGGTTCTCCAGAGCTCTGAACTGGTCCCTCACTCTGTATTCTCTTTTTGTGTGATTCCACCCACTTGCTCTCCCATCCATCTCTGAGTCCTGCCTTTTCTCCCTCCTGAGTAGTTTTACACTCTACTCACCTCAGGCTCTCTTGGCACCATCTTCTTCAGCTTTCTCCCTACCACCTTGCCTTCAATCTTGTTCCCCATTTAATCCAGTCTCTACCTAGCAGCCAGAGGATATTTCTAGAATATTATGCTGCTCTACCTATGCTACTTCTCAGCTCTTCCAAGGCTCCCTGTAGCCCAAAGGAGAGAGTCCTGCCTGGTACCACTGCCTATGGAGCCCATGGAGCTCATGGAGCCTATGGGAGCTCTCCCTTCTCTCCTCTTCATTCCCTGCTCGACACACAGAGCTCCTCTTTGTTTCTCAGCTTGTGCGACATTACTTGGAATGTGTGCTAGAAAGAATATAACTGGAGCTGAAAGGAGGATCCCCAGAGACAGTACCCCTGGTTGAAATAGTCAATGAAAAATGGACTCCCACCTGAGGAGCATGAGTTTTAACGTGGTCTTGGGTCAGGAGAGTCAGAGAGCCAGGGGAGGTGGCAGCTGTTTTGGGCCAAGGAGATACATCTCATTCCATGGGGCGGGAGTTTTGGGGCAGTGGCTGGTTTGGAGGTGCTCAGCAGTGTAAGCATGTGCAAGACATCTGCAAAGCCAAAGCACCAGAAGATGTCTTAGACAGTTTTTATCTATTTTTTTGTTTATTTTATTTTATTTTGAGAGAGAGAAAGGGGAAGAGGAGAGAGAGAGAGAGAGAGAGAGAAGGAAAGAGAATCCCAAACAGGCTCCATGCTGTCAGCACTGAGCCAGACATGGGGCTCAATATCACGAACCGCGACATCATGACTTAAGCCAAAATCAAGAGTTGGATGCTTAACTGACTGGGCCACTCAGGCGCTGCTGTTTTGTTCCATTTTAGCATTAATAGTCAATTTATCAAAAAATTCACTGCAGTAAAAGAAAAATAAACACATTTTGCAATTTACTCCTGTTTCCTTTTAAATTACCGGGCATGGTGGGGACAGAACCATCACCTTTTGGTGTTTAGAGCCTGGTACTTAGGCAGTGCTGGATCCCCCTGTCCTGCATTGCCATAGCAGTACCCAGGAATGCTGAGGTTTGCCAGGTGAGCCCTGGTTCTGTTCTCACTGCTCACCTGCAACTCTTCTACTTTATATGGTATCTAAGATTGTCTGTGAGCTTCCTCCTTGGCCATCTCTCTAGCAGGTGAGGATATCAGTCATACATGGAGGATGACAGAAAAATCCAATGGTGTGAAGAGTTCCCCAGCCAATAACCACAACTTCCATGCACCTCCTGCCATCAAGGCCAATGGCAAAGATGACAACAGGACAAACAGCAGGTGAATCTATTGGATTGGATGGTTTCAGAGATGACCTGGAGGCTTCTCCTTTCTCCCAGCTTTGCCTTATTGCCACAGAGCAAACAATCTTTGGGTTAAAGTTACCCTCTAAAGGGACCATGGGATTTCTAAGCACCTTCCAGGAGATAAAAGTATAATAGGAGACAAAGTATGCCCAGAGAAACCTTGGTCAACTCTGCTCCTTCCTCTACAGGCCACAATCTACAGCAGATGATGACACCTCCTCAGAACTGCAGAGGCTGGCGGAGATGGATGCCCCCCAGCGGGGGAGGGGTGGCTTCCGCAGGTGGGTTCCACCACTGCCCTCCTGCTACCTGTTCTTGCCCATGGGGCCTATCAGAGTGGTTACCATGAGTCTCTTTGTCTCACTCCAACTGAGCCTTTCTGCCAAGATCCCTAGGAAGCAGTTTTCTTCTGAGGAGGCTCCTGTGAGCAAGCTAGAAGTGGTCAGTGGATCATTCCCTTTAGAATTGTCTGTCTGCTAATTGAGAGAAGGGGGGGGGGATCTTTTCCAGCAAAAGGGTCTAAGTAGAGGACCTTGAGATCTGCAGCCCAGCGTCATAAGGCTCCATAGGGAAATCAAGAAACTTAGGCCAATCCTCCTCCTGGCCTGTCCTCCATTAGCACAATCTTTATCTTGCTCAAAACCACCTATTTGTTCTTCATAAGCAACTGACATGGCACCTCCTACAGGGAGTCTTCTCAGAGCTATCCCTTACCCCTCAGGCTGCATTCAGAGACATACCTGAACTCCTCTCTGCCCTCAGTGCTGGCCCCCTTCCCAACTCTTAGCATGGGGGACATCATAGACTGGCCTGTTTCCAGGGTCTCCTCTCCATCTCCCTCAACAGATAGTGAGCTCTTGGGCCCGGGTCCTTTCTGAACAGTATGATTCTCCTCTCTGGCTCATGCTCCCTGTCATCTCTAGGATTGTCCGCTTGGTGGGGATCATCAGAGAGTGGGCCAACAAGAATTTCCGTGAGGAAGAACCTCGACCTGACTCATTCCTGGAACGTTTCCGTGGGCCTGAGCTCCAGACTGTGACAACACAGCAAGACGATGGCAAACGCAACAAGGACGGCGAGGGCGAAGGCACCAAGTATAGTTTTCCAGCTTTTGGGACTGGAGGGACTCCCAAGCATGCAATTGTAGGGTTTGGTGACCTTTCTTATGCCATCACCAGGGACAGACTGGGGTCTATACCAAACCCTGCCATGACAGGTAAAGGAGTTGGCAGAGGAGACCTGCTATGGTTTTAACTCCAGTACATTTCCATTTTCCTTGTTCACAAACTTTCCAACTTCCAGGGGCCAATTGCCATGGGAGCCCCTGGTGGCTTTTCTTCCCTTAGCTGCCCTTTTTCATATGTCCTCTTGCTGCTAATGAGGCAAATAGCAAGGGCACCTAAATATGTACCAGCCCCTCTCAGTTTCAGCAGTCAGTAAATGCAGAGAAGGGTGAAACTGGGGAGTGCTGCTGAGAGTATGACCACACCAGTGCCAATGTAGGTACAGAGGTGGGCCTTTGGAGAGGCCATACTGGGGGCTAACTGGCTAAGGAAGGCCTGGAACAACTGCACAGGAAGGAGTAGGGAGGGCAGAGATGGAACCAGAGGGTCTATTCTTTGAGGAATGAGTAGGCAACTGAGGATGTCTGGCCAAGCCGGCATTCCACAATTCTGGCCAGTGGAGGAAAAGAGCTTTTGCCAAGACAGGACGTAGCTTCTGGGAAAGTGATTTGGGAGCTGGAGGCCAGAGACCAAACAAGGAGAGTGGGGTGGGCAGGAAGCACATGGCACTCACTTGCTTGGAGTTCCTCTTTCTTCCCAGGAGGGATCCCTGAGCCCTCATTACCATCCTGTGGAAGTCCCTCCCTAGGTCCTGAGGCCAACCCCAATAAAGACACTGCCCCTTGCCTTGCCCTCTGAGCAAGGAGTCTCCATAAGTCATTGGAGCCGATGGGCCTATGCGGGGTTAAAATAGGAAGAAGGGTGACTCTTATCTATGTGACCTCTACTCAGATGCCCAGTACCAAGTTGTGGCTTTCTGAAAATGAGGCCCTGAGCCAACTCAGTCCTTACTCTGTACATCATCATAAGTGTTACTTTTTAAGGGACCCCTAGCCTCTGGGAGCTGGGGTGCTGCCACACTGGGGACCTAGTCCCCAAGCCTGGCTTCTGTCTGTCTCCTCAGGAAGAAATTTGAACTATTTGTCTTGGACCCAGCTGGGGACTGGTACTACCGCTGGCTATTTGTCATTGCTATGCTTGTCCTCTACAATTGGTGCCTGCTGGTGGCCAGGTGAGCAGGGAGGGATCTGGGAGGGGGTGGCCAAAGAAACCCAGGGCACAGGCTTTGGGTTTGAGAGAATACCAGTCTCAGCTATGGACGCAGAGCTCATTCCAGCTCAGCCTTCTTTCTGAATTTTCTGCTTGCCAATGGCACCTCCCTCTGCCCTATTAACCCTCAATGCCCCCTCCCACCTTCCAGTTTAATATGCTACTAAAGCTTCATCTCTATCCTTTTCCTGGTATCCATAATCTGTTGCTACTTCTCCATCCACACCAACACTGTCCTTGGTAAGGCCACACTCCTTTCTCCCTGGGACAAGTACAACAGCCTTGCACCCATTTCTTTCAGTCACTCTTGTCCCCTCTAATGCATCCTTCACACTTGCAACTAGTATGCTTTGTATAAACTGGGATTTGATTGTCAGTCATTCCTCACAAACCCTTCAATTGTCCCTCATTGCTGACAGGATGAAGTTCAAGCCCTCAATGTAGCCTTCAAGGCCCTCTGGACCTGGCCTTCTCACTAGCTCTACCTTCTGGACAAACCCCAGCCCTAGCATTCTCTACTCTTGGATAATAACATGTTCTTGCCTCAAGAGAAAATTCCCTCTCCCTATTTTTAGCCTATGGAGATTCTTCTCACAATTTCAGTTCCAAAGCCACTCTCTACAGGTAGCTTTCCCATTCCACCCCATCCCCCACTTCAGTTATTCATTCAGCAAGGATTTGACTGAACATCCATCAGGTCACTGCTGTCTTGGAGCTCTCAGGCTAGTGGGAGACACTGGCAGCAAATATGAACAAAACAAATGCCCAAGAGACATGAGGTTGGTGAAAGAAACTTTCTGGGAATGAGGAACAAGTATCAAAACCTTGTCTCAGGATGGCCTAGTGTGGCTGGAGGACTCCAAGTGAGCATGAGGCAGTCACAGGACTATTCTGTAGGCTTTGTGCAGCAGAGGAGGGGGTTGGGATTTTATGTGAAATGCGACCAAGTAGTTAGAATTAACTGCTTTTCCCTTTGACTAATACAATCATTGGGCCATCATCCTGGGTTCTATCTCCTATTATGTCCATATCCTAGGTCTCTACCCATTCAGTCACCAAGTCTTGTTAATTCCTCCTAAAACTGTCCTGCATCCTCCAACCTTTCTTCATTACCACTACCTTTAGGCTAAGCCCAACTACTATCTTCTCTCTGACATGGATTGGCCAGTGCTCTGTATTGGGCTCTCAGTAGGTGTATGTTGAAAAGATGGGCATGGAGGCTATTCAGCTGTGTATTATAATTCATACTTCCAATAACTCGTTTTTCATTTAACTCACACTTGTCAAATCCTGGTGCTCTGGGCTAGAGCATGGGGCATGCAGTAATGACTCAGAGGTAGTCTCTGTCTTCTTGGCATTCATGGTTCAGTGGATGAGATAGACAAGTAATGGTCAGTGTAGATGTTTATTTAGGGATATCTATGCAATAATAAGAGTTGGAGTAAAAGTTGCTTGTCATTAAGTTTCTGCATGACACCAGACTGACTGTGAATCATCAGCATCCTGGTAGCCATCCCAAGACCTGTAGTCAGTGGGCACTCAGTTTGAGGCCTCCAGGGATCCTTGACTGGCTTTGAGGGTGAAGTCCAGTCCTGTCTTCCTACAGAGCCTGCTTCAGTGACCTACAGAAAACCTATTACCTAGTGTGGCTAGTGCTGGACTACTTCTCAGATGTGGTGTACATTGCAGACCTCTTCATCCGACTGCGCACAGGTAAGTGAATAACTGTGATGCATAGGCAGGAGCATGACCCATAGGTCCAAAATCTTGAGTCCACATTTTCAGGAAGCTCTCTTGACACAGTGTTAGACTCAACTGCCTGGCTGGGACTCGGGTTGGTGTCTGCTCCTCTTTGAATCTTACAGTCCCCATGTGCCTAGTGAGGTTTAGACCTTGGGATCATCTCTTGGGGTCCTTCATGCTAGCTTTGCTATGTGAATTTCCTATACCTCTCTTTAGGAATGAGGGTTGAATGCGCAGTTTCTCCCTTGCTGAACATTAACCAATTAGGAAGGACAGGCTTGAGAGCAGAGCTGATATACTGATTTGCATCTCTACTAGGCTTTCTGGAGCAGGGGCTGCTGGTCAAAGATCCAAAGAAGTTGCGGGACAACTATATCCACACCCTACAGTTCAAGCTGGATGTAGCTTCTATCATTCCCACGGATCTGATCTATTTTGCTGTGGGCATCCACAGCCCTGAGCTGCGTTTTAACCGCCTGCTACACTTTGCCCGCATGTTTGAATTCTTTGACCGCACTGAGACACGCACCAGCTACCCCAACATCTTCCGAATCAGCAACTTGGTCCTTTACATCTTGGTCATCATCCACTGGAATGCCTGCATCTACTATGCCATCTCCAAGTCCATTGGCTTTGGAGTTGACACTTGGGTTTATCCCAATATCACTGACCCTGAGTATGGTTACCTGGCTAGGGAATACATCTACTGCCTTTACTGGTCTACACTGACACTCACCACCATTGGGGAGACACCACCTCCTGTAAAGGATGAGGAGTACTTATTTGTCATTTTTGACTTCCTGATTGGTGTCCTCATCTTTGCCACCATTGTGGGGAATGTGGGCTCTATGATCTCCAACATGAATGCCACTCGGGCTGAATTCCAGGCCAAGATTGATGCTGTCAAACATTACATGCAGTTCCGAAAGGTCAGTAAGGAGATGGAAGCCAAGGTCATTAAGTGGTTTGACTACCTGTGGACCAATAAGAAGAGTGTGGATGAGCGGGAAGTTCTCAAGAACTTGCCAGCAAAGCTGAGGGCTGAGATAGCCATCAATGTCCATCTATCCACCCTCAAAAAAGTGCGCATCTTCCAGGATTGTGAGGCTGGCCTGCTGGTGGAGCTGGTATTGAAGCTTCGTCCTCAGGTCTTCAGCCCTGGGGATTATATTTGCCGCAAGGGTGATATTGGCAAGGAGATGTACATAATCAAGGAGGGCAAGTTGGCAGTAGTGGCTGATGATGGTGTTACTCAATATGCCCTGCTCTCAGCCGGGAGTTGCTTTGGAGAGATCAGTATCCTTAACATTAGGGGCAGCAAAATGGGCAATCGACGCACAGCCAATATCCGCAGCCTTGGTTACTCAGATCTCTTTTGTTTATCCAAGGATGATCTTATGGAAGCTGTGACTGAGTACCCTGATGCCAAGAAGGTCTTGGAGGAGAGGGGCCGGGAGATCTTGATAAAGGAGGGACTGCTAGATGAGAATGAGGTGGCAGCCAGCATGGAGGTAGACGTGCAGGAGAAACTAGAGCAGCTGGAGACAAACATGGAGACCTTGCACACTCGCTTTGGCCGCCTGCTGGCTGAGTACACGGGAGCCCAGCAGAAACTTAAGCAGCGCATCACCATTCTGGAAACCAAGATGAAGCAGAACAATGAAGATGATTACCATGATTACCTGTCAGATGGGATGAACAGCCCTGAGCCAGCTGCTGTTGATAAGCCATAAGGTCTTGGGCCCAACTGCCTTACCAGCCTTGTCCTTGACCCCAGGAACTAGAAGAGCTGTGTAGGTGTCCATATTTGTATGCATTACCCTCTTGAATTCTCCCCAAAGCCTCTCTGTCCTAGGTTTTTGGCTCAATCATCTAGGAGCCCTCCTCCAGGTCCAGCTAATAGCCAAGCTTATGCACAAAGTAGACCATGTTGGCTCAGTTTCCAGGAGCTTTAGCCTGTCCAAGTCTGAGGAAGAAAGAGAGGAGCATATGAACTGTCTTCAAGGGGTCTGTCCTAGGGCTGGAAGCCTGGGCAATGATCTGTTTTGAAGAAGCAAATCTGCAGGACAGTGTGTACCCTAATGTGAAACTGCCCTCTCTCCCGGGTCCTTTGCACATAGCCACTTCCCATTTGGTTCTGGCCCTTGCTTTTCTAATATGTGTTGTGAATATCCCCATTTTCCTGCACATGTATGTAGTTCAAGAAATGACTACAGACAGCACAGGTACCCAGTGTCTGTATCCCAAGGCAAGGAAAGGAGGGGGGCAGGTTGAAGAGTGTTCTCTTAGGGGTGCCACTCCATCAGGCACTCCAAGTCCTAGTCTGTTCATCCATTTTAATGTTGCCATCCAGGAGTAAGGTCTCTGCATGCTTCTCTGGACCAGGGAGATGATTATTCTCCTTGTTTCTGGTCCATTCCAAGGCAGGGAGTGAGGAGCAAGGAAATGCCACCTGGAGAAGGAGGTGGGTGGGAGCTCTGGCCATCACCCCTCTATACAGAACATTACTGAAGAGGCCCTGAGGCTGGCAGTGTGTGGGAGGCTCTTCAAGTTCATATCTGCAGTAGAGGCGCTTATAAGTTAATAAATTAATTTAAACTAGTGGTTATTGCTCAACTCTGCTATTCATATTCTTTCCTTTTCTCCCCTCTTTTTTCCTCTTATCCAGGACTCACCCTGCCTGGAACACTCTCTCTGCTGTCTTCTGTCTATCTAAGCCCGACTTGTCCTTCAGGGCTCAGCTCAGGCACCACCTTCTCAGAGAAAGCTCCCACATAGGCAGTCAATCATCCCCTCTCTAGGCTCCCACAGCACTTGCTAGTCTGTGTCCTGGCTATTTGCTGTATGGTTGGTTTTCTGGTTTCCCTTCCAGACTGTGGGCTCTTTGAGGGCAGGGCCAAGACACTGTCCTTCACTGCTCTGCCTTCAGCCTTGGGGACATGCCTCGCCCAGGTCAGGCTTTCAGAAAATGTTTAATTACTGGGGCAGTAAGTGAACACACTGAAACTCTTAAGTTTCCATTTGCCAGTATCCAGGTCTTGACAGAAACACTACGTCTGGTGATTCGTGGACGATCTTCTGGAGAAGCAGATATTTGAGTGGGTACCACTTGACCAGGAATCCAAAGGACAAGTGCTAATTAGTGAGCAAGAAGCTCTAGATGCAGATTTAGATGCCTTTGTGCACACCACTTATCTCTATCATCTACCTACCTATCTTTCTGCCTATTTGTCATCTATCTCTCTATGTCTCTATTTCTCTATCTACTAATCACGGTACAATACATATCAAATTTACCATCTTAACTATTTTTAAGTGTACAATTTTATAGTGTTAAGTACATGCACATTGTTGTGAAACAAATTTCCAGAATGTTTCAGCTTCCCAAACTGAAACTTTCTTCTCATTAAACAAAACTTCCCATAGTCTCTCCCTGCTAGCCCTTGGCAACCATCATTTTAATTTCTGTTTCTATTACTTGATTACTTTAGATACCTCATACAAGCAGAACTATACAGTATCTATCCTTTAGTGACAGGCTTATTTCATTTAGCATAATGTCCTTAAAGTTCATCTATGTTGTAGCATGTGTCAGAATTTCCTTCCTTTTTTAGGCTGAATAATACTCCATTGTATAGATAGAGCAAATTTTGTTTTTCCATTCATCTATCAATGGACACTTGGGTTGTTTCCATCTTTTGGCTACTGTGAATAATGCTGCTATGCACATGAGTACACAAATGTCTGCCCAATTTCTTTTTTTCATTTCTTTTGAGACTATAACCAGAAGTAGAATTGCTGCATCATATAGTAATCCTATTTTTGTAATTTTTTGAGGGCCCATCATACTGTCTCCCATAGAAACTGCACCATTTTACATTCCCAGTAACAGCACACAAGGATTTTAACTTCTTTACATCCTCACGAATACTTGTTTCCTGTTTTTTTTTTTTAACAGTAGCCATACTGATGGGTGTGGGGTGGTATCTCATTGTAGTCGTATATTCATTTCCCTTGTAAGTAGTGATGTTGAGCATCTCTTCATGTGTTTGTTAGCCATTTGTTTATCTTTTTTGGAGAAATGTCTATTTAGTCTTTTGCAAATTTTTCAGTCATGTTGTTTGTTTTTTTAAATGTTGAGTTGTAGGAGTTCTTTATATACTCGTGATGTTAACTGATATCAGATATGTGATTTGCAATTCTTCCCCCCATTCCATAGGTTGCTTTTTAACTGTTGATTGTACATTTTTATACACAGAAGTGTTTAATTTTGATGTAGTCCAATTTGCCTGGATGTAGGTGTCATCATTGATTTTCATTGGAATTCGTTCTTCTAGCCAGAATTATTTTACATTTAATGTACTTTCTTGGCCTCTTCCCTACCTTATAGTAACAAATCTTAACCAGGGGCAGACTCACTTGGAGGGATCTATAACCCATCTTACCCATGCTTAGACTTGGTCCCTGAGAGTGGGAGCAGTAGGGAGGCGGCATTCATGATTGAACAGCATTCTGTGTATGCTTCCCCTTTGGGTGCTGGGCTGAAAGAAAAGCTCTAACTAAGCCCCTTCACTTCAAGACAGACTGAGCCCCCAGGAAGTGGAGTCCTTGGGGAGCCAACCAGTTGCTTGCCCAGATACTTATAGATAAGGCTACATGAAGGAGCTAAGTTTCCCTACATGCTGGAAGCCAGAGTGGTATTAGTTTTGTTGCCCTAGAATGGCACTGGGCCCAGAATAAGGGGGAAGACTGCATTGAAAAATGTTTCCTTGGTTATAGTAAGAAATCTGCAGTCTTTCTCCCTAGAATGTGGTTTACCTTCTGTCCAGCCCCCACGGGTGCCTGATTTCACATCATCAACCTGGCAGACATTGAATCTTGGACCTGGTTTTCCCCAGTGCAAAGCAGCTGACTCATGTGGGTCATGTGGGGAACCCATTGTGTTGAGATGCAGGATTCAGGGCTCTGCTCCCACCCTCTCCCCAGACATCTTTGAATTGAATCACCCATGAGCTTTTGTGGTTCCTTGAATGTCTACATTCTCTTAGGCTTCTAGGACTTTTCTCATGCTGTTCCCTTTGCCTGGATCACTCTTCTGATTTTTCTTCCTCTGATACTCAGTTCGCAGGCTTACCACAGCCTTCTATGTGAGACTTTCTTGCATA
The DNA here is from genome assembly GCF_027475565.1 of Acinonyx jubatus. NCBI lineage: Eukaryota > Metazoa > Chordata > Mammalia > Carnivora > Felidae > Acinonyx > Acinonyx jubatus. The sequence continues at coordinate 120,881,080 of NC_069389.1, forward strand.
CTGGACTGTGAGGGTCTGTTTAGCAATTGGTCTCTTCTCATCTTAACACACTTTGCTCATTGAGAAAAAGATGAAAGAGTGACAGAAAGAATATCCATGCAGCTCAGGGTGTATGTGTGTGTGTGTGTGTGCCATGCAGCTCTGGGTGTATGTGTGTGTGTGTGTGTGTGTATGTGTGTGTACGTGCACACATGTGTGTGCAAACACACACCTGTGTGAGTATCTGGATGTCAGCCTAGACAGACAGTGTCTGTGTCTGTGCCCCGTCCCAGTCCCCTCCTTGGTTGCTTTCTGCAAAAGCATGACTCTTTCCTGGCCATTTCTGGCTACCACCCCCACTTCTCTCCCATACCTGGGTGTAATATAAGAACTGAAGTACATTTTCCATTATGTGTTGTATTTATTCAGCACAGTTTGATGTTCCCTGCTCTTAATTTTAAAATATTTATATTGGAATGTTTTTTATTTTCCTCTGAAAATACCCACTTAAGGTAAATTGTCCTATTTGTATATAGCCACCAATGTGCTTTTCTTTGCATTGGTGACCTTCTGTAGAAAACAAAAGTCCCTGCTCCCACCCATCACTCTCCTTCCCCTCTTGGTCTGACCTTTGGTGGTTTCAGCCTGGCTTGCAGACTGCTGCTCCCAACTCAGCCCAGCCTGAGTCCCAGCCTCAGCAGCACATATCTGTTCCTTAGTCTTGAGCCTAAAGCTAATCTGACCTCTTCCTCCTTCCTTGAAAGGAGGTGGAAGTAGAGGGTCCCCTACTGAGTAGCCTGAAAATAGGAGCTCAGAAGCCCCCAGTGTACAGAGCCAGAAAACCCAGCCACCAGAGGGCGCATGGACCTAAGAAAAGGGTGGTGGGCTCTGCTCAATGAACCCCCCCCCCCGGCCCCCCCCCCATCTAGCAGAGGGCAGAGCAGGGCTCACTGAGGCAGTTAGGTATCTACCCTCAGGGCTTCACTGTGCTGTTGGACCAGGTCTTCCTCTCTGAATGCCTCACTGCAATCCCTTCAAATGCCCTCAGAGGCTCCTGGGTGTCAAAGCCAATGGCTCAATTCAAGTCTGTGTATGCTAGGTGCCCAGATTCTGCTGAGGGTTGGGTATGAAGGAAATGTCAGGGTTGAACTTCAAGGGAATCTGGGAACTATGTTTGTAATTATTGATTTTAACGTGTATTGAGCAAAAAACACCAGTAGGTCTGTAAAACCCTTGATGTTATTGCACCCCAATGTTTATAGCAGCACTATCAACAATAGCTAAAGTATGGAAAGAGCCCAAATGCCCATCAACAGATGAATGGATAAAGAAGATGTGGTACACACACACACACACACACACACACACACACAAAATGGAGTATTACTCGGCAATCAAAAAGAATGAAATCTTGCCATTTGCAACTATGTGGATGGAATTGGAGAGTATTATGCTAAGCAAAATTCGTCAGAGAAAGACAAATATTGTATGACTTCACTCATATGAGGAATTTAAGACACAAAACAGATGAACATAAGGGAAGGGAAGCAAAAATAATATAAACAGGGAAGGGGACAAAATATAAAAGACTCTTAAATATAGAGAATAAACTGAGGGTTGCTGGAGGGATCATGAGTATGGGGATGGGCTAAACGGGTAAGGTACATTAAGGAGGATACTTGCTGGGATGAGCATAGCAGATGAATCACTGGAATCTACTCCTGAAATAATTGTTGTACTATATGCTAACTTGGATGTAAATTTAAAAATTAATTAATTAATTAAAAAATCCCTTGATGTTATGAATATTATTGCTTAGCATGGAGCTAAAGGAAAAAGTGAGCTGATTTAAGGTTGATTTAAAGAAAATGATTATATGAATAACTGTTCTAATAGCACATGAAGGTAGTGACCAGATAATGGTGAATATCCAAATGCCTACCAGATGCCACTAAGACATTTCAAAATCAACACCATCATAATTTACCTTTTGATTGTTTTTCTCCCAAACCAGCTGCATCCAATCCTCTCCATGTCAGTAATGGTTTATCCACCCTTTCAGTTGCTCAGGCCAAAACACTTTAACCCATCCTGGATTTACCTCTTTCCTTCATCCACTATATCCAACCAGTCAGGAAATAGTCTCTGTTTAACTTTCAATGTAAAGTCAGAATCCACACACACCTCTCCCACCTCCACTGTGGGCCAGACCACCATAAGTTCTCTTCCAGATACCTGCAGTTGTCTTCAGACTAGTGTCCTTGCTTCTACCTTGTCTCCCTAAAATCCTCTCCACTTACCTGCTTAAAACTTCCCAGTGACTTCCCATTATTCCTATAATAGAATCCAAACTCATGACTGTGGTCTCCAGGCCCTGTCTGTTATAGGCCCAGGCTATATCTCTGACCTTTCCTGCTCTTTCTCTCCCCCTGCTTCTCTCTGCCCCAGGCCTTCTGGTCTTTTAATTCTTAACACATGCTCACCAAGCTTGTGGCCTTGCACTTATTGTACATCTGCCTTGATCCCTCTTCTTCTATACTGTTTCTTTGTCTTCAGGCTTCTGAAGGGGCCCTCACACAGATGCACATAAAAACAGCCTGCACCTCCTGTGTCACACTCAGTCTCATTGTCCTGTTTGACTTTCTTTAAAGTATTTATTACTCTGTAATCCTCTTGCTTATTTGTTTTCTTGTTTATTGATTGTTTCCCCCATTTCACTGTCAACACCCTGAAGCAGACATGATTGCTCCTCCCCATTGTATTGCCAGCACCTAGAGCAGACACTAGCAAGTTACAGTGCTCTTTAAATGCTGAATGCTGGGAACTCCTTGAAGGGCTGCCTCCATTCCCTCTCTCTAATGGATTATATCTCATTTTCTAAGCTTCGTCTCTCTCTCTCTTCGTATCCTCATATGCTCTAGGTGTGCTGTGGCCACACAAGAGTCTTTGGCATTCCATAACCCACCCAGGGTTGTCGCATAGGGAACTCAGCTTATACCTACTTCTTCCCTCAAATTTCTGTCTGCAACATCCTCATCTTTCAAAGTTAGCCATAAAGCTACATTTCCCTGAAGTTTCCTTTGATGCTTACAAGCAGGTTTATCATACTTGTCCCCCATGCTCATCTGTGTTTGTGTCTTTTTTTCTCCTTGCTTCTTGGGGAGAGGTCTGTGTGGGATTCACAGTGCCCTCCCCACAGTCAAGGCTACTTGGGGCTACAAGTGTGGGTGGGGACCATAGAGGGCCCTCCCTAGAGGGTCCTACTGAAGGGAGAGCTCCTCAGACTGAACAGGGAGCTGGGGTAGGAAGGCATGGGATGCGATCTGTTTCCAGCAGGAGGAATGGCTTGCTATACCGACTATGGGTTCTGTAGCAGGTCACCTTCCCCCTGGAATGGACTGAGCTGCCAACTACTAAGTGATTTTGCTTTTCTCCAAGACAGACATTTCCCTGGAAGGACAGTCCAGCCCTGATTTAAAACCTGGCACCAAGCCAGCAATATTTGGCACCATTTGGGATGGTGATGAAGATGAATTTCTAGCTAAAAGGCTTGGCAAGCACAGGTCCAAAGGGGCTCAGTGCTGTGGCTGGACCCAGGGCAACACCTGTATAGGCTCTGATAGGGGTACTGGCCTGGGATCCCAGGAATGTAAGGTAGGTTGCTCCACCCCTATTTACTAGATACTTGGAAATTTCTACTGTTGGAAACCTGGGGCATAGCACAGTGGGAGAGTTGGGAAATAAGGCATTATCTTTATTTCCAATCAAACCAATATTTCTTGGTTCCACCAGGCATGGTGATGCTCTGCTCTTTCCCAGAACTTTTAACCTACTTGTACTTACAGGACTCAAACAGGGTGGTGCTCTAAGGGAGTCGGAGCAAGCTGCTAATTTGCTATCCATATACAGATATATACCTGAAAACCTCATGTTGTCTTGAAGGATGGAGAGATGTCTAGGCAAGCAAGATGATGTGCCAGGTCCAAGGATCCAATTGGGCAAATAACCTGAAGACCAAGGTCAAGGACCCCAGTCTCTGGCTGAAGTGGAACATGAACCTGATGCTCTCTTGAGTTCCACAGACCCTGGAATTAACTTGGCCTCACTGGCTGAACTTGAATGAGTTCCTTTCCCTTTTAGGCTCAGTTTCTCACTTATTTTAAAGAAAGTTTTCCAGGACCCTTTGAAGCCTTTCTGAGGAAGGGAAGGGATGAGTTTCTTAACTCATACCCTTGCATCACTCGTTTATGTAACTGCTAACTTCCAGGCAGACCTTCAGAGTTGCCAGTTTCTATGGATCAATGTATTTAATTAGATACATTTTCTTGTTTCTCCTTTATTGGATTGAGTAAGAAAATTAAATTGGGCAATTTGTTGTTAGGTTATTTAAATGCCAACTCAGTTATCCAATCTGGAGTTGTGCCACATCCCAGTCCTTCCAACGTTTTCCCGGAGTGATGGAATCAGAGGCCAGCTGGAGGAATGGGTATCCCTCAGATCCATAGGTTGATCCTCTGGCTCTTGAGGGTCTGAGTCCTGAGGCACAGCCTGCCTCTCTTTGCCAGTCTAAAAGGGCAAGGTGGGTGGCTAGAAAGGCTTCAGGGCTGGTGTTGGGTGGGAGAAGTGGTGAGATGATAGTAAACAGAAGTTCCTAGTATTGCCTCATGAATTTGTAGCCTATTTTCTTATCTGTACAATTAGGAAGGTCTCTGGAGACCCTTCTGTTCTGGCTTTTTCGAGAACTCTGGTTCTAAAGTGGTCAGGACTGTCCAGTGCTGGAGCGGGGAGAAACCTTTGTGACCCAGGTCTTGGAGGCCAAGCGACGTAGGCTGAACAGGCGGACAGTGGAGGTGAACAGCAGCCTGGACGAGAGTCTGAAATGAGCTGTCTGGCCAGGCTGCCTCAGGTTCAAGATCGCTCCTCCAGCTGCTGTTCCACTTCTGGCCGGAGAACACGGCGGGAGCGCTCTCCTGCAGTAAGTGGAGATTAACACCCAGTTTTCCAAGCCCTTGCCCACTCTACATGTCACAGGAACCCTTTTGCAGGACCTGGACTACAGGAAACTGGGGCACCCCAAGAGAAGAGGGAGAGAAGAGGAGAGAGAAGAGAGCCCCCCCGCCCCCCGGCGAGATAAGAAGTGCAGCCACCGGCACAAGGCATGGTAGGAGGAAGTTCTCCAAGCGCCAACACCGCACCCACTCCCCCACCCCCGCCCCTGCCAGTCAGCCCATCCCTTCTGCATAGGATCCCATCCCATCCCTTCACACCCTCCTGTCACTGACTGGGACCCTGACCACATCTGCCAAGAGCACAGTGGCACGCTGCAGAGCCATTTTTGGCAACCCCTTCTCTTTCTTGCCCAAGGAAAGACAGGAGAGGTGTAGCTCTGGGACATTTCCCCGTGGGACCTGCTCTGAGAGGTAATGGGGCTGCAGCCAGTAGGCCACCTTCTTGGATCCTGGCCCCCTCCCCACCCCCTGAATGAGCAGGCAAGTCTGGAGACAGGCTGCCCAGACTTGTTGAATTCAGGAAGGCATTGACAAGATGCGACAGGCGTACAGGGACAATGCCTGGAGGGCTCTAGCAGAGGCTGTGGACAGGCATTGGGGGAATTGAGCCTGGTAAATAACATTAACAAGGCGACAACCTGAGCAGGCAAATTGGGAATGCAGACAGGGCTCTGTGACTGCGCTGGCTGTCTGCCTGTGAGTCACCTCTGCAGATAGATTTCATCACTGAGCACTTGGATATGCAATGTGCTTGGAAAGACAGGCTGGGAAGGAACCCTCCCTCTAAACACTGAAACAATTTGGGGAGTGACACATGGGCCTAGGAACACTGTCTCTTTATGTGGGTGGAGGCTAGAAGCCATGGCCCTTGTCTCTTTCCTTCCTTGGCCTTCCAGCCTTTGCAAGGGCTGAGACCAGTTCCCTAAGTTTCAAGTTAAATTTGGCCTTTCCCAAAGCAACCCTGATTTGGGGGTCTCCAGAGATCCCCTTGGTCCTGCTTGATCAAGTTACCTCTTGTGGCATGATCTCCTTGTCCCTGTTCAGTGCCTGGCACAGAGAAGATGCCAAAAAATGTTTCTTGAAAGAATAAGGAAACCAGTGTATTTATTTTTTAACATGTGTGGATTTGTCTGTGTTTCCTACTATACCTATGGAATAAAAGTATAGCCTTTCAGGAAACAAGTGTGTGTCCAGTATGTCCATAGCATAGCAGTGGTTTCAGGAAATATATCAGTTCTGTGCAGATGTGGGTCAGGGAATAGGTGGGGAAACAGAGTGTGGGAAAGAGGAAATCTGCCTGAAAAGAGTCCCAGAAATGCCGCTCATTTTGCAGACACAATCTGGCGCTTTCCTTTTTGTTCTGATCTTGTGGAACAGAAAATAGTTTTCTTTGGCCCAAAGACAATGTAAGGTGAGCCAATGACTGTGTCCAAATGTGCTAAGAGTTAATTGTGCCTGCTTACGGAACACCTTCAGATAGATCCCATCGTGTGAGTGGTTCAAAGCACTGGCCACTGTGGGCAAGTGACCTGGAAGCTACTCCTGAACTTCGTCTAAAGTAACAGAAGCCCCCAGCTGAGTCACCATGGGCCCAAAACTCAGGTTTCTGGTGGGTTGTTTATCCAAGTGCAGAGATAACATTGCAGCCAGATGGAGTAAGCACTAACTGGTGACATTTGAGGATTTTGAGTTGGAGCTGGCTGGAACTTGATTTTTGTCTATTTTCAAATCTTGTAGTGTATTGAATCATTTGTGAATGGCATGAAAATCCTATATTAGCTCATTTTGCCTATTATTTTAAGAGCATATTTTTCATAGCCAGTGACTATAACTAGATCTGTAATGCCACCTTACATTTGGGGATGCCTAGTACTTTGGACTAGTGGCCCTGCAAAGCCACAACTTTGATCTGGAAGCAGATTTTCCCTTCCTACACAAAGGAGTGGAGACACTAGCTAGCAGCCAGCTGTGAGGCATTGCTGCACAAGCACCTAGGTTTTGCCTGGCTTTCACTGTGGGCTTCAACCTGGACCTGGGGCTGAATCCAGACCACCACCTACCTCATTAGGGTAGTTGAAGAACTTGGAGGTGAGGTAAAGCTGTGATCAGCTCTGAGTGGAGAAAGAAAGATGGATGGAAGGAAGGAAAATAGGTAAGGAGGAAGGGAGAGAGGCAGGGAGACTTCTGGGCCCCTATCCTGGTGAGTCATGGCCACAGAGTAATGACAGCTGGAAAAGCTTAGCTACTTCTCCAGCTAGGCCAGCACCCAACACTCAGAGCTTAGTGCTCAGCTATGCTGAGTAGTGGGCTTACCTAGTGGTGGGCTGGCATAAGTGTCTCTCATGGAGTGGAAAGAATCAATGGGTCATGCAGGTGTGCTGGCTTGAATGCTGAAGTGTCTTCTGGGAGACTGGCCAGCAGACCAATGTCATACCCCCTTTAAAATGAATCTTCACAGGCTTGGCTGGTCATTCCTCTCATCCAGGTCACAAGTGCCATCTGAAACGGTCCTCCATTGCCTTCAAGCCTTTTTTGGTTGCCTGTCTTTGGCTCTTTCCTTGCTGTTTTCTCTTCTCTCACCTTCCTTCATTCCTCTAACATTTCTTCTCTGCTTTCCCGATGCCCTCCCTGCCTCCTCATTCTCTTTCTTTGTCCACTCCTCCTTTTTCTCCCTCAGTAGCTCCCTTTCTTTGCCTTTCTTTCCCTTCTTATTTTTCTTTCTCCTCCTCTTTCCCCACCTCCTGTCTCTTCCCCTCTCTCTCCCTCCCCCACTCCATTACTCTGTTCTGCTTGCCTTTTCACTTCTCCTCATCCTTTTCGCCATTTTCTTCTCCCTCCCTCCTCTCTCTCCTCAGAATCCTTTCCCTCATCTGCTGTGCTTTCAATATGTCTCTGCCCTCCTTTCCTACCCCTCCCTGCCCTCTCTTCTCTGTGTCTTCTCTAGGTGGCCCTTGTCCCACCGTTCAGCCCTTGCTTCTCACAGCTCTTCCCTGAACCAAGTTATTTTCATCTCCCTTCTCTTCCTCAAGCTGTGTCTCCAGCCCCTTCCCCTCCTCCTTTCCTTCTTAGCCTCTCCCCTGCCCATTTCTCTGAGCCCTAACCTGTCCTGCCCCTCCATTCCTCCCTGCATCCCAATCTCTGGACCTGGTGAGGATTGGGCCTCAGTGGACTTTGTGCTGAGCCCAAGGGCCTGTACCCCAACTCCCAATACCAGCCCCACTCCCCCAGCCATCCTAAGCCCTGCCTCAGGCCGCAAAGAGTCAGAAAAAGAGCAAGCCTTGGGAGACAGGCATGCTGGGGCAGAGTCCCACCTCTGAGCTAACATGCCAAATGGGGCTGCTGATGGCCACCTGGACAATGATGAAGTGGGTCTGTGAAGGCTCCTGCACTTTAGTGAGCTGTGTGCTATCTTTAGTCAGTGTTCCATCAGTGGGAATTGCTTCTGATGGGTACCCCCAGCAATGAGCCATCTGTGAGGGAGCAAGTTCATGGGCTGAGCACCAGGCAGATCTCCTGTACAATGACCCTTTTGTCTTCCTCTTGGAACAAACGGTCCTCTTCATGGTTGGATGGCTCTCCATCCTAGCCTCTTCCTATAGGGTTTGGCCATCCTTGCCCATAAATCTGAACCTTTAGCTGCTCATTGCCTCTGCCTATGTCTCTCAATCCCAAGGCCCAAGTCCTGGCCCTTCATTTCCAGCTTGCCTCACTCTCTTCCCCTGCCCATTTTGCTGATCCGTCCCTCTGCTCCTAGCCTGTTGTGGAGCAGCCAGGGGAACCTCCTTGGGAAGCCATTGGGGCTGCTCATGATTAAAGAGGCAGTGTGGGGGAAGGGGGTTCCTGAAGGTCACAGGACAACAGTACAATCTGATCATAGGCTCTTCATCAGAGCAGGAAAAGCCATCAGTCCTCCCTAGTCATATTCCCAGCCAAATGAGGATTCTACTCTTCACAGAGACAGCCCATGAGGCCCAGGGGAACTCCTGAAGACATAGCTCACCTACAAGGTGCAATTATGTCATAGCACCAAGACCTGCCAGAGGACAGCAACAATGGCATTCTGGGGACTCTTAGAGTCCCCAAGGGAGCATGGGTAGGGTGGCTGCACAAACACTGTCTCAGAAGACACTGAAGGCCAACTAGGCCCCTAGATTCATGTAGTCCAAGAACTGGAGCCAGAAGCAAACTAGGGTGACATCAGGCCTCAGGGTACCTATATTAAGCAGAGGACTAGACTAAATGGCCATTCAATTACGGTGATATTGGCTTATTTTGCTCCATACACATGTGGTTCCATTTAAACCTCTCATTAACTCAACAAGCTGGGTTTGCCCATTTTGCACATACAATAGCCATGGCACAAGAAGTTTAAGTGATTGGCTACAGATGTGCAGTGAATAAGTTGAAGAGTTGGGTCTTTTGGCTCCACACGCCTTGGCCTGCTATATCAAGGTGTTTCCTGATGGGGTTTGTCCAGGGATATGGCACTCCGAGCTCTTGCCCAACAACAATAATTTGATGAGAATTAAAGGCCAATCTACTGGGAACAAACCTCAGAACTGATCAAGGGAGGTGGTTGCCTTTGACAAGCTGTTTTCCTTCCATCCCTATGGCTAGCTGGGAAGTAGGACACCTCTCCCAAGGCAGTGTTTGTTTATTCATTGTTTCAGTGATGGCAGAGGCTCTGAATTTTTGGTTAATTACTTGCTGTTTCTACTTCCTACATCCTCTGTCCCCCAGTCTCTAACATTACTGGCTCCTTCTTCACATTCAGTCCTCAGCCTAAATGTCACCATGTTTGGCCACCCAGTCTAAAGTGGCCATTCAACCAATCTTTGTCACACCACCTCACCTTTTTATTTTCTGGCCCACACTGCTCACTCATATTGTCTTTATCTGTTTATTTGTTCAATCTCCCTCTCAGCACCCCCTCCATCTTATTCTACTTACTAGGCTGCCAGCTCTGTGAGTGTAAGACTAGGTATGTCTTGATCCCTTTGCTACCCTCTAAGGCCTGACACTGTGCTTGGCACACAGCAGAAGCTTAATGAATATTTTCTGGAAAGCCCAGGAGAAGCAGTGACTAACCATGCCTGGGAGAGTTGGGAAAGATGAGTAGGAGTTTTCAAGGCAGAAGGGTAGGACAGGCATTTCTAGTAAGGAAAACAACATGTGCAAAATCTAAGGTAGGAAAAAAAAACCCTGGTGTTCATAAGAACAGTATAATGTTTTAGCTAAAGGGGTAGGTGTAGGAGAAGACAATAGATAAAGCAGGAAAGGCTACCTGGAGCCTTATAATGGAGATACTTGAAAGACAGGTGGAGGCATTTGCTTTGTTAGGTTGTCCATTTGCAATGTTTGAAAGCAGGGGAGATACACATTCAGATCTTTGTTTTAATGCTGTTTCTCTGCTGGCCAGCAACATAGATGGAGAGGAGGGGAGCTGTGATTAGTCTGTCTACTGAAAGAGGAGTGCATGCCAAGGTCCTCCTTAGATAGGAAGGTACATGTGGGCTGTTCGTGGTGACCTGGCTTGTAATGGAACAAAAGACACGTGTGTTGGAATGTTAGCATTACTAGCTCCAGCCTTAACCTTTTCCTACCAAAGGTGCTGAACTTGAATACCAAGGCCATAGGGAAATCTGCCTTCCTAAGCATCCTGAGATCTAGTAGTACCAATGGGGTAACTGAATGGGTCTCTAAGCAAAGAAAGAGCTGCCAAAACCTCCTCTACAGAAAGGAAATGTCTTGATGCCTCCCACTAGCTTGTCTTGCAGCATGAAAGTGTCCCATCTCTGCCAGAGCTGGCTGCTCTGAAGACATCTCCATGCAAGGTGAAGATAAGGCCCCTGGACATGAGTGTGATGCATGGACTAGATCCTGTACAAACATATGCTGTAGGCCTGGGACTCTGGGACAAAGCAACCTTTGCTTGAGAAGACATCCTGTGTATGACTGATGGTCTCTGAACTCTGGCCCCAACACACCTCCCTGCACTGTACACCTCTCAGTTGTTTTGACATCAGGAGGATGATCAAATTTTTGGCAAGCCCTGGGAAAGAGAGGATGGTTGTGATATTGCCCCCTCAAAGTCCCAAGTCTGAAATGAAAATTGGCTGCCATATCAGGAAGGAATAAGGGAGAGAAAATTGCCTTGTGTGCAATTTGGCTTGGTCATAAATATCCCCAACAATCCTTCACACCAGCATAGTGCTTTCGCAGGTGCTGAGCTCTTTCCTATACATCAGCCTACTAGATCTTCACCATGGGGCTGTGAGGTAACCAGGGCCAAGATTAGCTTATCAAGGGAGGCATAGGCAGCCCAGCTCATTGCCATCAATTCCATTATTGCACAGGGCCAGACCCAGGCCCAAGAGGTCCTTGTGCTACATTGGAGAACCTTGCCCATGGGCAGGAGACAGGGTTGTGGTGAGGAGACACCACAGAGCAAGCTGCATTCCAAGGAGCCCTGAATGGCCAGCTCCTCTTTCCTTCTCTTCCTTTCTTTTCCTTTTCGTTTGTATTGAGATAAAATTTACATAACACAAAATTCATCATTTAATCCTTTTAAAGTGCACAATTCAATAGCATTTAGTACATTCACAATGTTGTGTAACTATTACTTCTTTCTAATTATAGGACGTTTTTATCACCCCAAAAGGAAACCTCATACCCAGTAAGCAGTTACTCCCATTCCCCCTCTCCCTTTCTTTTCCTTTTAAAAGACTAATTAAAACTTATTTGTAGACCTCAGGTGCAGAGAGTTGAATTAAATCCACCCTTCATTTCAGGCCTGGCTATGAGAATCATGGACAGGGTGTACATGGTTTTGTTTTTCCCCCTTCATTCTAGATCTGCACATCACATCTTTTCCCCCTTCCATGGACACCCACTCTAATGCATTTGAGATTAGTCTCTGAATATGTATGTGTTCTTGTAAAATACATTATACAAATTGTAAAAAAATTTGCATAAATGTTATTGTGCTATAAATCTTGTCCTGTTTCTTATTTTAAAATAAAATCAGCACTATAATTTTGAGATCAGTCCATGTTGCACATACAACTAGTTACTTCAAAGTGCTGCTTAATTTTCCATTTAATCTATCCATTCTCTTGGGGATGGAAAGTGGCTCATCTCCAGTTCCATGAAGTGTCACAATGGGTATCCTTGAACATGTCCTGATGGGACCTACTTTGGGAAAGGCACCCAGATGTGGGATTGGTGGATCATAAAGTACAGTGTACATGATGTTACTAAGCCCCTCTAGTTCACTCTTCAAAACAGTAAAGTAGTTTACACTCTACCAGGAGGGCATGGAAGCTCCAATTTTACCTTGTTCTTGCTGACAGTTCTTATTATTCAACTTTCTAATACTTGCCAGACTGATGGGAGCCAAGTGAAATCTTATTGTTTCAATTTGCATGTCCATGATTACTAGTGAGCTTGTCTTTTCATATGTTTATTGGCCATTATGTAAATTGCCTACTCAACTACTTTATCTGTTTCTTTTTTTTAATCTTATCTTCTTGTTGAATGATCCCTTCTTGGTTTGGTTTTAAACATCACAAATGTATTCACCTCTCCAGTCATTTCTCTTTTTTCTCAATGTTATCATTTTGTAAACAGAAATTCTCAATTTTTATTAGTTGGATTTATCAATTCATATGGCTTTAAGGTTTTATTTTAGGTCTGATCCTGACCTCCTGAAAGCCAAAAGGATTTCTCCTACATTTTCTGCCAATAGTTTTATGTTTTTACCTTTCATATTTAGGTTTTTAATACATCAGAAATAATTTTTTATATGTGGTGTGGGTGGGGATCTAACCAGTTTTTTCAGCACTATTTATTCAAAAACCCTTCCTTTGCTTATTGATTTGTAGCTTCCTACACCAGTACCTATTGTTATTTTTTAAATTGCTGTAACTTTGTATTACATCTTAATATCTGGTAGGATAAGCCTTCGTCTTTGCTTTTCTCCTATGCAAACTGACTTGCCTATTTCAAGGCCTCTATTCTTTCAGTGTTGAAGCCTGTGAGGAAGGTAGCTGCATTTTGTGGATGAGGATGCTGAGGCTCAGAAAGAGGTAGGGTTTCCCAGAGATGCACAGTGAGTTAGTTAGAGTGGTGGGAGATAAATCCATGCTTCCTGAGCCCCTGTTCTTGGCTCTTGTCACCACACTATGCTAACACACAGTGCTCAAACAAAATAGACAACTCCTGCTCCAAAGCACAAATACTTAACGTCACCAGTCTCCACTCAGATGAACAAGTTAAAAGGGACAGCATGGCCAGAATTGCTTTGAAGAGGCAAAAGTTTAAGATCAATAGGCATTTCAAGGTAGGTCATCAGATATAGTTGGGAGGGTAATCGATGCAGAGGATGGTTTGGGAGATAGTAAAAGTAGTTGTGGAGTTAGATGAGGGGGACATAGAAGCAATTGAATAGGTCTTAACAAATCAAGCTCTCTTACACTCCAGCAGGCAAGCAGGGAACATGGATCAGGACAGGGAGAAAAGAACATAGTGGCACCAGTAACTGCAATGAGGAAGCCAGCAGTAGGCCCTGTAGACAGAGATGGCATACACAGCAAGGGTTCCTGACACATCTTGAAGAGGGGCTAAGGGTCCAAACAGGGACCCAGTCTGAGCAGCAGATCAACATAAAAACTTGTTCCAGGCACCTTATGACCATAAATATTGTCTTAGTGGAGTCTTGTAGAGGCCCAGCTGCCAGCCAGCACTCCAGGTTCATCAGGTTCACTTTTTCAAGGTCAGAGTCACTTGCCCTGGAGGTGTGCAAGGAATGATTGCATGGCCACAGGAAGATGGATGTTATACATGTGTTTGGAATGTAGATCATTCTACACTATTGGTCCACTGGTTTCCAAGATGATTTGGGAATCACCTTGGGAATGGGTTAAAAACACAGATGACAGTCCCTACCCCCAGGCAGGGAACAAGAAATGCAGAGTAGTGCTTCTCACACTACTTAGGATGGAAGGACTAGTTTTTCAATCTTCATTTTTTCACAACTGATACTTTTGTAAAATACAAAATCACTTCTGTGTTGCAGCCATACTAAGTTGCTAAAGCAGTATCTAAATATCTGCTCTTATTGTTGTACCCATCTCATCAGCAAGCATTCACCTGTGGACCACACTTTGCATAATACAGGTTCAGAGGATCATTCATTTAGAAATCATTTCCAGCCTGGAGGTTCTAGGCCACTGTGCCTCTGTTCTTGGTCACCAAAATTTGTTGTGCCTCTACTCCAGCCTGTGAGGCTTCCCTGGGGTCAGGCCCTTTCGTCTTGGTTCACCAACTGAGAGCTCAGTTTGCCATATGCTTCTCTTGGCTCCCAGTTACCCACTCACTGTGAAGGTGGCAGATTGTATAGTTTTCTTTCAGAACACAAAGACCAATGTAGCTAAAGCACTTGTCCACTCTTTTTCATTTTTAAAGGGCCTAGGCCTTCTCATTCTGCACTGTATGTGCTAAATAAAGCACACATTGATTTGGCAAACACCTGGCCTGGGTCAAAAGGGTTCCTTGTGGTCTTCAAAGTGGAGTTCCCAAACCAGAGACCTAACTTCTCGGGCAGCACATGAGAGGTTGTTGTCCAGAGGGTGGAAGAGCTTTCAGGTAAGTTTCACTGTAGAGTAACAGCTTTAAAGGTCTTTTAGGGCAGACCAAGGGAAAACTACTGGGAAGCTGAGGGCAAGGTGTCATGGTCACCTCTCTGTAGGCCAGCTCATTCACCTTCTACAACTTCAGTGATAACCTCTGTGCTTGTGACTGCTAAACCTCCAGCTCCAGCCCAGACCTATCCTTTGAGCACCTGACCCATAGCTCTAATCATCTACTGGTCATTATAAAGCTGTAAACAATATGAGCAGCAGCTGACCTAGACCCATGGGCCCAACTGCCTGGTTTAAATCTTTGCTCTTTCACTGACTAGCTGTGAAATTATTTAATCTCTAGGACTCAGTTACCTCATTTAAAAATGAAAATCATCATCATCATCATCATCATCAATCATCATCATCTACTTTATAGGGTTTGAGGAGGAGTGAGGCAATACATGTAAAATGTAGGGAAAGGGGCCTGGAACACAGAAGGCCCTCTAATGCCCTGAAAAACTGTTAGTTAATATTACCATGTTCCATTCTAATTGGTTTAAAGCAAAATTTAAGACCTTCTTCAAGTTGTTTCCCTTATCTTTGTATTTCCACTCAATAAATGTCTCTACCATCCATACCCCTTTCACTTCCCAATGTATTTTACATTATGTAGACTCTAATTCTTTTTTTTTTAATTTTTTGATGTTTATTTACTTGTGAGAGACAGAGACAGAGTGCAACAGGGGGAGGGTCAGAGAGAGAGGGAGACACAGAATCGAAGCAAGTTCAGGCTCTGAGCTGTCAGCACAGAGCCTGACATGGGGCTCAGACTCATGGACCACAAGATCATGACCTGAGCCAAAGTCGGACACTTAACTGACTGAGCCACCCAGGCACCCCTTGACTCTAATTCTTAAATATATCTTTTCTCAGCCAGCACCATCCCTTGCCTGGATGACTTCAATAGTCTCCTAAATGGTTTCCCTGCCTTTGTTCTTATCTACTTTCTCAAAGTCTACTCTCCTCACAGCAGCCAGAAGGATCTTTACAAAGCTTGTAACTTCTGTTCAGAACTTTCCATTTCATGAAGATTAAAATACAAACTCTTTCTCCTGGCCTACAAACCCTGCCTAATCTTGCTTCTGCTTACCTCTCTGACCTCATATTTTGCCTTTCTCTTCATCTTCCACTATGTTCTGGATACCCTGATTCCCTGACTCTACCTGAAACAGATAAGCATCCAACCTCAAGGAGTTTGAATATATTTATCTCTTTGGCTGAAATATAGTTAATTCCTCCTAGTTATGCCTGAGTTCATGCACAGCCTCTGCAAAGAAGACTTCTCCAATCTCCTATAGTAGATCAAGTTCTTACGTGTTCTTATTGCATCCTGGACCCTTCTTTCGTAGCCATTAACCCAGATTTGTTATATCTTCATTGGTGTGCTTATCTGATTAATGTCTATCTCTTTAACTAAAGATAAAAGATTTATAAGGGCAGAGACTTTACCTGACTTGTTCAAAATTGTGCTTCCAGTAGTTAGAAGAGCACCTAGTACATAGTAGATACTCAATAAATTGTTAAACGGTTGAATCATTGAGACAACTTTTGATTTGGGCATGGAAGATGAGTAGGTTTTTAAAAAAAATTACAGGAGAATGTCAGGTCATGTAGAAGGAGGAAAAGGAATTCTAGGTAAGAAAACAGCATGATCAATGGCATAAAGCCATGGAAATGGAGGGTGGTTTGAGAGAAAGGTGGAAATCTTGGAATGGCTGAATAAGAAGGTATATGTGGGGCATGTTGAGAAGTGAAGATGGAGATGATGGCAGGGACATGGCAAAGCAGGCCTTGTGCCCCAGGCTAAAGAGCTTCTTTTTTGTCTGGAGGGCAATGGGGATCCATGGAAGGGGTGTGACATGGGGAAGAATGGCTCCAAATTAAGGCTCTGCCTCTTCCATCTGGTTCCAGCCATCTCTCACTACAAGCCACCTCCAAATGCCGAGGGTGCATTTTTGCAAGCCAGGTTAAGCCCCAGGGAGTCCCAGAAGTTCTCTTTCTTTCTTACATTACATTTTCTCAAGTCTAGGAATGCTTTTTTTGTTTTGTTTTTGCTTTGAGAATAGCATGTGCTAAATCTTCAATATCAGATGTTCCATTAACAGTCATTTTTCAAAGTTAGACAACTAGGGACAATGGCCACAGCTACAAGTTGGAAGGAAACTGTTGGTTCTTCTGGGAAGGATTACTATAACTTCCAGATTTTACCACCTGGGAGATAGACCTAAGGCAAGAGAGAAGAAAGACATAATGAGAAAGAGACAGAGAAAGAGAAAGAAACAAAGAGACATTATCTGAGAGAAAGCCAGAGAGAGAGAGAGAGAGAGAGAGAGAGAGAATAAGAAAAGACAGAGGCAGACAGCTAGATAGAGACACAATCAATAACTATGATAGCCTAGGAGCCAGAGAGAGATGATACCAGTGAGAAAGGGCCAGAGGCCCAGCAGGAAGCACAAATGTGTATAACTAGTGATCTGGCTTGCTCAGCTTCTGATAAATGACTTCTTCCTTCCAGTGAAAGAGATATATATAAGCTCTAGAGTTGGAAGTAAAGTTTAAAATAAAAAAGAACACCACCAAATATCAAGGGAAACCAAGTAAGAAAACAAGTTTATTGGTTGTTTAAGAAGTTTATTAGAAAAAAAATTATATCCATTGCTTTTCTTCCTTTCAGTCCCAATCTGTAAAAACTATGCATGAAAGTAGGTACAGAGACTTCTCACCCTCAGAGAAGAGCTCAAAATAACCGATGGATGTCTAGGTACCCTGCTGAGTGTTTTGTTCCCAAACTGCCTCATGGTCTAGCCCCAGCCTTAACATCTTAGGGCTTTTATGGATTACACTTAACACTGATCATTATGTAAGCCATCCTAGCCTGTGTCTTCAGGGCAGGGGAGAAGAGCCACTGCTGTAGCATCTAGGGATTTGCCTTGACACTGGGTATGTGAGAGCTGGTGGCATTCAGTGCAAAATGGAAAAAAAAAAGAATAATACTTTCTGAATTTTCACTGCTGTACCGAAGAAAGGGATACAGGGTGGCATGTCTGTTTTTATTTTCAATGTCAGTTAGAAGGAAACTTCAAATATTTTGGTGATGGAGACCTGCAGCAAGGTATGGAGGACAAGGTCTGGACTGCATGGGGACAGAGCTTCATTCTGTTCTGCTACACTGGTAGATTTGGGCAAACTCTTCCCCTTTCTGGGCTTCTGTCTTACATTTCCAATAAAAAAAAAGGGACAAGTGATCACCCAGTGTCCCAGTTGTGATTCACTTGTGACATTCTAGGAATATCAGTGTTTTAAACCACCCAATCAAGATTCTCATGACTTTCTCAGAAATATGATTTGCATGTTAATGCCAATAAGTTGATTTGTAACCACCTGAGCAAATGCACCATAGTAGTGTTCATTGAGAGCTGGGGTTTAACACTGAACACAGGTCAAATGTGACATGTCCCAGAACTCTGTTCTTAACCTTGGTCAGTCCAAAATCTAAAGACATAAAAGGCTCATTTGCCAAATTTACCAGATTTATATAAGGCTTGGAGAGAAAAAAGTAGTCATTGTTGTAGCATCTTGGCCCAACTCAACAAGATGATGTTTTAAAGAGTCACATAGAAAGCCATCATATTTTAAAAAATAAATTTTGTAACCCTGATTAAAGATCTCAGGCTCTCAAGGAATTCAGAGGAAAAATAATTAGTTTGGTTGACCACAAAGCTCGACAGGGGTTCAGAGTGTGATGTGGCTGGAGAAAAAGCTGCCATAGTAGTTTGTTGCACTGTTTAAGGAAGGGGAAGTAGTGACTCCTTGTTGAGCAGACTATGTCCAGACTTTTGAGCATACTTCTGGGCCCCAGAATAGAATGGAGTTGGGGACAATCTGGTGTGAAAAAGAAAACTACTAAGACAAGTAAAGAGTAGAAAAAAGTAGAAGAACTATTCAGGATGGGGAGGAGCAGATTCCTGGGAGAACATAGCCATCCCCTTAAGGTATTTAAAAGTCTATCCTGTGGAGTAGAGTGCAGGCTTGCCCCCTGTAAGCCCTAGAAGGAAATCCTAACATAAACCATTAGGCTGCAAATTAGAGGAAGTAGTTGGCTACCAAAAGACTCAAAGCCTGAGAAATCTTTTTCTTACACTCTAAGTCATTCATTTGTTCATCATTCATTCATTTAGCAACTCTTTCCTGAGAACCAAAGATTTAGACCCTGTCAACAAAGGGATTCTAGGCCAGCAAGAAAACCCCTGAGTCACGTATCAGTGAGAACTGTGCTGGGGGCAGAGAAGCCTTCACACTGTCCCTCTACTATCAGCCCCCTGTGGAGATGGAGGCCACTTGTTGGCAGGAGGGCAGGCCCACCCTGATATGGTGCATAAAGCCCCACAGGAGCCATGCACAACACTTTTCCTGGGATTGAGCCGTGACCTTAGCATCACTGGCACTGATGTTTGCAACATTTTCCTCTTGCTTGTTGCCGGAACCTCAGAAGAATTTGTTGGCACCACAGGCAGCAGAGACATCAGGGAACCCTCCTTTGAGGAGGTGTGACTCACCAAGGATGAGAATGTCCAGCTAGCAATGACGCAAAAGCCTTGGAGATAAACTTGCCAATTAGTATGGAAAAGAATGAGACCCCAGGGACTTCAGAACTTTGAATTTATCCCTTCTCTTTCCTAGCAGCAAGAATTTTGGAGACAGCCTGGAGCCCCTTATGAAGCAGGAGAGTCATGGTGGGCCCCTGGGGACAGAGCTGTCGAGCTGCAGCATGAGCTTCTGTACTCCTCAGAATGTAACTGACAAATTCATCTACTGTGGTGTACAAGTGGATTTGGTTACCAGGGACACTGTAGGAATGCACAAATGTGGAACCTGCTCATCAGTCTCCCTCCCTGCAGGGATCCCAGATGCTTCCTTCCAATGGTCTGGGGTAGAGGCAGCCAAAGCTCATTACCTCATGCTTTGCATCCATAACCCAATGCCTTGTAAGCCCAGGCTGCAAGCCCAGTCTGTGCCTTTGGATCAGGGACTCCAATTTTGTCTTGGAATAACAAAGGAGGAATTGTGCATGTTTGCTTTCCTAGAGTCACTTGCTAGCCAGGGCATCAACAACTTCCCTGGCATCCTTCCATATGAGCTGACCTGTAGGACTGATAAGCCACAGGTGAGATTGGGCACAATGCCACAAATATAAAACTGATTTCTCAGGTTCTGTGCTTCCTGTACAGGGTTGCTCTGGTTGGATCACCAGCCACTGACTGCTCTAAGGTGACTTGGCATTTCTGCTCCTGCTGCAGAAGCCATTTATCAGCATGATAGATATTTAATCTGCAGCCAAGCTGCAAGCATGGTGATAATTCTCGATAGAGGCAAGGGGAGACTCGAAGTCCACATTGACAGGGCTGGCTTTATAATGGCCAGAAAGATAATGAAGAGTGGTGATAAAGGAGGTGCCTTTATGATCACCATGAAAAGCTCATGCTATTCCATAGTTCTGCAGCATTCTGTGAGCATTTAAAAAGAAGGAAAAGAACACACAAGCAGACAAAGGGGCTGGGCAGGGTGTTGAGCTAAGGACAGGGTTGAGGACCTTCCAGAACTAGCAGGATCCCCGTACTGAACACAGTAAGCAGGGCCACACCCAGCCCTCCATTCTTACTATACCACCAACACCAGGGCCTACTCTGGGCTCCTTATGTACACCAGTTCATGCTGGGGTTTGCAGGATTTTCCTAAAAGACCCCAAATCTCCTGTTTAAAAAGGAAGAGAGAATGGCCAATAAAGGTTCAGAGGATGGAACTGGTATTTCTTGGGATTAGTTGAGGCAAAACAAACTGGGCAGTGGATGGGTCATGGGGTCAATCAGGTTCTGCCTTTCACAGCAGGCATGGGAAATAGACACAGCTGGTTCTGGAAGACCAAAGTTCTCCTTAAATAGGAGACATGTTTAAAGTTTCAGAAGCTAGCTGAGAGGGGAGATGGCCTTTAAAAGAAAATTACATGACAGATTTATGATGAGCTACGGTGTTTCTTCTTCTTTTCTATGACCATTAGACAAGAGGAAAGGCAAGGAAGCAGGGAACAATGGCTAACACCTACTAGGTGAAAAGGGCTCTTGGGATTGCCAAAGTTATCCCCCAAGTTATTGGACCAACCATCGAATGCTTGTTCAGCTAAACTGAGACCACATGTTAGCTGGTTTCTTGGATATATAAATTGATGAAAAACTTCTGGAAGGCCTCTAGCCTACCAGAGGCAACCCTGTGGGATGCTCTCTTCAAGCCTGGCTATATCATTTGTTTGGTGGATAATAGTGGGAGGTTGGTGAGTGGGGACCTAGCTTTCTTTGCCCACTTGCATTTAGAAACCTGTGTCTCTTTTTAGAAAATTCAAGTCTAATAAATATTTATATTTGCCTGTTTAAGTAAGTTATAATGTTTCTGGACTAAGTGATTTTCAAATTCCATTCCAACCCTGAAATTCTCTTATTATATTTTGTGATAATGAAGTACTATGGGTAAATGGAAACAAAGGCTATGTGTGTGTGTGTGTGTGTGTGTGTGTACACAATTATATATCTCCAGTTAATGACGTTTGTGCAAAGCCAAAGCGTATGGACCATGAGGTCCTAAGCACAGCTATTCCCTCAAAGTATACTTAAACTAGGACAAAGTCCTGGGCAATGGTCAGCTGTTTCTGATATGCCCATCTTGTACATTTAAGTCTTGATAGAGAGGGTCAGCAGTTTGGTTGGTGCCCTTTGGAAAAGACTGGCTGCTAAGCAGACTCTTGGGGATGCTTGTTAACAGGTGAATGAACACCCAGACCCTTGTCTCCAAACATCTTTCCTAGGAAGTTTGACTGTTTTGCTCAACGTCTTCACCCCCATCTGCCAGCTTATCCCAAATTAATGTGTGACTTGGGAGAATAAGTCTGGTGGAGATGGCAGGATAATATCAACTCTGTGTTTGGGTCATCATTTCACTCTTTTTATAGTTTTTACTTTTGCTTTTGAGTTGTTTTCTTATTGGGATTTCTGCTCTTTCTTTTTCATTCTAGCTTCTTTGAGTCCTTTACCCTCGGATTTGTGCCATGCTTGCAGCTGATGGAGTTCTTAGTCTCCTGGCCTCAGACCTCCTTGATTCCATTGGTCTCCATCTCAGCTTGGCTAGCAAGACCAGACCTACCCTGAGATCTCACACCTGGATAGGCAAAAGCTGACTTTGTACCCTGCTCATCTCCCAATAGCCATTGTCCACTCTGCAGGCTTATAGACACCCAGTGCTTGGAACCCATCTTGGACCCAGCCTTCTACTGAAGGAATTCCAGGTATTTAGTGTCTGGCCTCAGTTGTATCTACCACTACACTTCTCACATGCTCAACCATCTGGGAGCTATCTCCCAAGTGCAACTTTTGTTTTCCAACCTTTCTGTTTTTGCAACTGCATTTTCTTCCACCTAGACTTCTGTCTTCTAAATGCACTAACAGAAGTTTCCATTTTCAAATCACAGCTCAAACAATAATTTCTCCCTGAAGGCTTACCTACTCCTTAATGGATTCAAAGAATTTTAAGTTGGAAGAAACTTCTGAACTCACCTAATCCAATTTTCCATTATAAAGATGGGAAAACTGAAGCCCAGGGAAGGTCAAGACATGTGCAATACCATAGAGCATGTTAGTAGCTTAGCGGGGGCTCAAATGCCACTCTCCTAACATTTACATTTCCTCATTCTGCTCCCTCTTACTCACCTGGTTGTCAGTTGTCACTAAGTAGTAGAAATAAGGTAAACACACAGAAGCCTTCACTGCTTAGAAAGATTAGAGGAAATATTGGAAGAAAACACTTCAAAATCTTAACTGTGGCTATCTTTGGGTGGGTGGAATGTGGATGACATTTTCTACTTCTTTCTCTTATTTGGAATGTTTCACATATTCTTTTATGAACATAAATTGCTGGTAAAACCACAAAAATCAAAATATGCAAAGATGGAGGAGGGGTGAGGAAGATGGAGAAAAGAAAGGCCTTGCAAAGTCAGTGTCAGTTTTGGAGCATTTTGGAGAGTCCAGTGCTTTCTTACCAGGTGCTGCACATCCCTCATGGGTGGAGGAAACAAGCCTTCTTTCCTTTATATTAAGAAACATACAGTTTCACATCAGTCCCAGCCATAGCTACAGCCCTAGATGTGTCCCAGGGGCGAGGCTGCTTGTCCCAGAATTACTGACCTCTTGACCCATATTTACAGCTGTGACTTCACACTTCATCTTTATAGGTTTCTTGGATTACTAAGCTCCCTTGCAAACACTGAGCCATCAGCTATTCAGTGTCATGTTCTAGGGTGTGGACTGTGGGGTGAATTTTATAGAAACAGGAACCAGAGGCCATTGCTGGCATAGAGGCACTGTCAGTTAAGTGAAGGAGACAAATGTGCATATAAATAAGGCAAAAGAAGGATGGGGGGAGCTCTGCAATCCCACCCCAGGCTGCTGGGTGATAACATCAAGCCCGTCTGTGAAACAGCTGTTTGAATGGGACAGCATCATAGCAGCTGCTTTCATGGCTACTAGAAAGAGCTCAACTCCTGCTTATTGAGACTGGTGTGGCCAGGGTGGCTCCTACAGGGATATTTAGCCCTTTTTCAGAAGAGGCCTGCACTCTGAGACTGAGATATCATCTCCCCAAATTTCTACCTGAATAATCAGGGATGAAGAAGACCCATGCCAGGATCAGGCAAGAGTTCTGTGAACACAGCTTCTATGTAAAAAGTCCAAGTAAATAGCTGAGTAGCCTTCAGCAGCATGATGGGTTCCATCACAGTGGGCCTTTGCCCTGCTTTCACTTTTGTGATTGTCTCCTTCTCCCCCAGTATGCCCACTCCTCCTCCAGTTCTCTGCTTATATGTGTATGGCTGTCACAAAGCTGTGTTCACATGTTTTTCCTTCCTTATTCTCTTCTCTTGCTGCCAGAGAGGCTCTTATAGCCCTGTCTCCTCTCTCTTCATACCCCAGGGGTGAAGCCCTTTAGCAGCCTGGTGGCTGGGTGGCGGAGGAGGTGCACACATATGCTTTCCAGTATAGGAGAAAGTAGGATTTGGAAAGTAGGACTACCAGGACAGCAGCTCTGGGAAACCAGGAAGTAGAGCTAAAGGGAGAGTGGATGCAATCTAATTTCCTGGGCTGTTAGAACTGCCTCAGCCCAGGGGGCCATTTCTCAGAACAAATGGAATTTCCTAGTGTGAATAAATTCTGTACTAAGTGATCAAAGAGAGTGGTGAAAACCAGGAATCTCTATGCCAAGGTCTGGGGAGTTCAGAGGAGATGGCATTGGATTTTGCCCAAAGCTTTATGGGGGAGAAAGGATTGGAGCTGGCCTTTGGAAAGCTCCTAGGTTTTTCAGAGAGTATAAAGGAGTCATGTGACCAAATGTCTCTGGGAACAAGAGCCCCAGTGCATCTAATGCTAAATGTGGTATAAGAGGAGCACTACAAGGGCGCAGAATATCTTGGGTCCCATTGGATTGAGATTTGCAGTCTCCATGCTGGATCTTGTTGGTAAAGCTGGGGTGTTCCATATGGTACCACCCCACCAGTAACTGTGGCTCAAGGATGCACAGTGTGGCAGAAGAAACGCCATCCTTATGCATGCCCCTGGACATTGTCCTCATTCTCTGCTATTTTTGGCTGGCATGCTTATTGCTGTGAACAATGAATCCTGATTGTTTTGTGTGAGTTACATGAACTTGTCAACTTCAGGGCATGATAGACAATATATATTTACTGTGTTGCTGCTGAGCCAGAATCATGGGTGTGTTTTCTACTGCTGGAAGTATGCCTTACACTTGGTTTTGGGATAATTACAGCCCTCAGAAACACACAGACTGGGCCAACTTTAACACCTGAGGGTAGAAGCCTGTCTTCACAAGCCACTATGCCACATGCCACACATCACTCAAGTGTGCACCCACCATCAAGGAAGGGTGGGATGACCCCAGCTTCCTGAGGGTCCTCAAAGGCCTCAGTTGAGCTGGGAGATATGAGAACAAGAAGCAGGGATTCCTGAAGCCAGTGTTGTTTTTAGAGGTGTGGGACATGGGAGGAAGGGGGAGAGAAAGAGAAATGACTTGTGTTCCACTAAGGATGAAGCATAGGAATCTTATTTTCTTTTTTTTAAGTTAAAAAAATTTTTTTATTGACACAGAGAGAGAGAGGGAGTGGGAAAGTGGCAGAGAGAGAGGGAGACACAGAATCTGAAGCAGGCTCCAGGCTCTGAGCTGTCAGCAAAGAGCCTGACACGGGGCTTGAACTTGTGAACCCTGAGATCATGACCTGATCTGAAGTCAGTGCTTAACTGACAAGCCACCCAGGTGCCCAAGGAATCATATTTTCAACCAATGCTTCTGTAATATGCTGAAGCATATCCCCCTAATATTCATACGTTGAGGTCCCTACCCCTGGTACCTCAGAATGTGACTGTATTTAGAGATACAGTCTTACAAGAGGTGATTAAATTAAAATGGGGTTATTAGGGTGGGTCATGATGCAATCTGACTTGAGTCCTTACAAGAAGAAGAGATTAGGACACAGAAGTACACAGAAGGAAGACCATGTGAAGACACAGGGCCATATATAAGCCAAGAAGATAGGCCTGGAACAGATCCTTCCTTTATGACCTTCAGAAGGGACCATCCCTACTGACACGTTGATCTTGGTCTTCTAGCCTCCAGAATTGAGAGATAATACATTTCAATTTTTAAACCATCCATCTTGTGGTACTTTGTTACAGCAGTTTGAGCAAAGTAATGCATTTTCTGTAGTGTTAGGAAGCCTAAAAATCACACCACAGCTGACAAAAACTACAGATTCATGGGCTCAGAATGCTGTGATGTAGTGAACCTGGGATGGGGCCCACCAGTTATTATTGCCCAAGAAGCTCTGCAGGGGACTCCAAAACATGTAGTCCCTGGGCCACAGCTTGAGAAAATGGGACCAAGATATTGGACTTAGACTCAAAAGTACTGGATTTGAATCATAGCTCCAAAACTTAGTCACTCTGTGACCTTGGCCAAGTGAGGTTGTTTCTGGGCCTCAGTTTCCCTCCCTGTAGAATGCAGTTAACACTTCATTTCCTGCCTATCCCACAGGGATGCTGATAATTATGTAAGTGAAGGGCAAAGCTCTGGTTTGCTATCAGGGGTAGTGTCTGCCATAACAAAATACCATAGACTGGGTGGCTTAAACAATAGACATTTATTTGATCACTTCTGGAGGTGGGAAGTCTGAGATCAAGGTGCCAGCATGGTTGGGTTCTGGTGAGGGCTCTCTTCCCAACTTGTAGATGGCCATCTGATCACTGTGTCCTCACATTGGAGAGAAAGAGAGAGAGAGAGAGAGAGAGAGAGAGAGAGAGAGAATCGACTGCTGTGAGGCAAAGTGAAATCTGCACTAGAGGCAGAAAAAGATGGATATAGCAAGGAGGTTTCTACTGCTGAGATACCAGGAAAATGAAAGGGGTTTGTTTTGTTGGGAATGTGGGCTTGGCAAGGGAGTTCTGGTTTCCTGATCCAAAGCCATTCTCAGAGTTTTGGTTTTCCTCTTGGAAAGGTCTGGTAGCACTGTGGAATGGAAAAATATGGATTTAGAAATATGGAAGGATAGATTTAGGTCCTCGGTTGGCTTCCAGTTCCGAAAGTGGCCTTGGGTATGACCCAGTTCTTGTCCTTTTTCTTATCTTCCTGGTGGGGAGAGTCAGACAGAACCCATGCACAGACTAGGATTGGCAAGCAATGAGAGGTGGGAGAGGTAGTATCCAGCCCTGTGCCTTACACATAAAAGGTGTGCCTGTGTGGGGACTGATTGCCAATCTACCAGGCCAGGCTCTTCCAGATTGTGATCAGGAGACAAGATGAGGGGAGCCTGATGCCTCTGCCTGGAATGTATCTTGGGAAGAAATTGCCCAGTTGGTGCATTTCTAGTACAATTACATTAAAATGGCATTGATATGGCAAAAATAGGCAGAAATCCTAGGACTCTTCAGGGACAACAGGTGCCAAGTTCAGAATGACTGTGTGAAGAGGGATCTCTGCCTCTTGGCTCCCCATTCCATGTATCTTCTTGCTTCCAGATGGACCTCTTTAGCTTGAGGGTAGGGCCTGTCACAGCAAGCAGCTTACTCTCACATCTACAGAGATATATCAGGTGGGCCAGAAAGTCTCTGACAGGGTTCACAGTCTTTGAGTGAACAATCATAGAACATCTTTGTTAAAGCCACTTTACATTTCCCTCTGTGACTGATCTCTCTGTATTATGGACTGCAAGTTTTTGTCCTTCAAAAATTCCTATGTTAAAACCCTAACCCTCAATGTGATGATATTAGGAGGTGAGGCCTTTGGGAAGTGATTAGGTGATGAAGGTGGAGCCCTCATGATGGGATTAGTGCCCTTTTAAGAAGAGACAAGAGAGAACTTGTTTCCTTTCTCTTTTATCTCTACCATATGTGAACATACTAAGAAGTGGCTAAATGCAAACCAGAAAGAGGGCCTTCACCAAGAACACAACTGAGCTGGCACCTTAATCTAGGACTTTCCAGCCTCTAGAACCATGAGAAATGTCTGCTGTTTAAGCACACAGTCTATACAGCAGCCGAGCAGACTAACACACTCTTGCCTTGCCTCACTATCTATTCTTTGCTCAGCAGCTAGAGTGTCTTTTAAAACCACTTTATTGAGGTATTATTGCTTTCATGAATAACTGAAACTTAACACATTTTGATGAATAACACTCTGCCCCTTGCTGCCACCAGCCCCTGGAAACCATTTGCAGCTGTGACTTCACACTTCATCTTTATAGGTTTCTTGGGTTACTAGGCTCCCTTGCAAACACTGAGCCATCAGCTATTCAGTGTCAGGTTCTAGGGTGTGGGCTGTGGGGTGAATTTGATAGAAACAGGAACCAGAGGCCATTGCTGGCATAGAGGCACTGTCAGTTAAGTGAAGGAGACAAATGATTCTATGAGTTTGACTATTTTATTCCTCATTTAGATGGTATCATGTAGTATTTGCCCTTCTAGGTCTGGCTTATTTCATCTAGCAAAATGTCCTCCAGGTCCCTCCATGTTGTTGCAGATGGCAGAATTTTCTTCTTTTTAAAAGCTGAATAATATCCCATGGTATATATGTATACACCACATTTTCTTTATCCATTCATCTGCCAATGGGCATTATGGTTGCTTTTATATTTTTTATATATTTATATATATATAAATATTTATATTTATATATATAAATATATATATATTTATATATTTTTATATATAATATTTTATATTATATTTTGCTATTGTGAACAATGCTGCAATGAATATGAGAGAGCACCTGTCTCTTTGAGATCCTGATTTTAATTCCTCTGGGTATATACCTAGAAATGGGATCATTGGATCACATAGTAGTTCCATTTTAATTTTTTGAGGGGCATCCATGCTGTTTTCTATAGTGGGTGCATCAATTTATATTTCCATCAATAGTATACATCTTCACCAACACTTGTTTCTCTATATCATCACCAGTACTTGTCTTTTTAATTTTTTTCAACAATAGACATCCAAATAGATGTGAAGTGATATCTCATTGTAGTTTTGATTTGTATTTCGCTGATGATTAGTGATGTTGAGTACATTTTCATGTGTCTGTTGGTCATCTTTACATCCTATTTTGGAGAATAAACAAAATCAGTAACATTGCAGCATACAAAATCAAAGTGCAAAAAACAGTGATGTTTCTATACACTAACTGAAGAGGAAATCAGGAAAACAATCCCATTTACATTAAAATCACAAACAGTAAAATACTTAGGAATAAACTTAACCAAGGAAGTGAAAGGCTTGTACACCTAAGACTACAAAACATTGATGAAAGAATTAATAAAAAACACAAATAAATGCAAAGACACCCCATGTTTATGGACTGAAATAATTAATATTGCTAAAATATTCATACTACCCAGAATGATCTCCGTATTCAATGCAATCTTTATCAAAATCCCAATGACATTTTTTATAGAAATAAAAAAAACCCCTAAAATTCATATGGAAGCACAAAAGACCACGAATAGTCAAAGCAATTTTGAATAAGATGAACAGAGCTAGAGCCATCACACTTCCTGAATTCAAAATGTTTCAAAGCTATAGTAATCAAAACGGTGAGGTAATGGCATAATGACAGACATATAGATCAATAGAATAGAGAGCACAGAAATAAACCCTTGCATATATGGTCAAATGACTTTTTTTTTTATTAAAGCATAATTAACATGCACTGCTATACTAGTTTAATGTGTACAATATAATGATTCAAGAATTCTATATATTTTTCAGTGCTCATCATGACAAGTGTACTCTTAATCTCCTTTACCTATTTCATCCCTTCCCTCCACCCACCTCTTGTCTGGAAATCATCAGTTTGTTCTCTATAATCTGTTTTTTTTTTTTTTTTGTCATTTTCATTTCAATAAGTGTTGTTCATTTATTTTGTTTCTTTTTTTTTTAATTTTTTTTAACGTTTATTTATTTTTGAGACAGAGAGAGACAGAGCATGAACAGGGGAGGGGCAGAGAGAGAGGGAGACACAGAATCTGAAACAGGCTCCAGGCTCTGAGCTCTCAGCACAGAGCCCGAGGCGGGGCTCGAACTCACAGACCGTGAGATCATGACCTGAGCCGAAGGTGGACGCTTAACCGACCAAGCCACGCAGGCGCCCCTGTTTCTTTTTTTTTTTTTAATGAATATAATTTATTGTCAAATTGGCTTACATACAATACTCAGTGCTCATCCCAACTAGTGCCCTCCTCAATGACCATCACACATTTTCCCTCTCCCCAACCCCCCATCTACCCTTAGTTTGTTCTCTGTACTTAAGAGTCTTTATGGTTTGCCTCTCTGTTTAAAAATATAAATCATTTTATCATCCTGCTTTAAAACCTTCCATGGCTGCTTCCTGCATGCAGAATAAAATCACCCTTCTTATCCTGACCTCCAAGACTTCGAGTTACCTGGTGCCACCTACTACTCCAACCTCATTTGGTGCCACTCTCTTATAATTCTCCATATGCCAGCCCCATGGGCTTTCCCCCTCTTTTACCTTAAATAGGTTAACCTCAGTCTATCTTTAGGGCCTTGGAACTTACTTTTCCACTGACTGACTCCTTGTTAATTACTCTCACCTCAAATGTTATTTCCTCAGAGAAACCTTCTCTGAACTGGCCAACCTAAAGTACCTACAGGGTTATGAGTGCTTGCCTTGAGCTTTTTTTCTTATGACTCACCACTTTGAGTTATCTCTGTAGATACATTTGTTTATTTGGTTATTGTGCATCTTTTTTTATTTAAATGTAAGCTCCACAGGGCCAGGATATTGTCTCTTTTGACCTTCACCATATTTCCAGTGCCTGACACTCAGCAGGCACTCAGGAAATATTTAGGTAGTGAATGAATGAATGAATGATGCATAGAAGTTATCCAGGAAAGGTAATGGTAAAGAAGACAGACTTATCCAATCCCCCAGGCAGAGTTAGACACCCTGGTCTCTTAGCCCTCATGCTGTGATCACAATATGTTATAATTGTGTTACTTACAATGTGTTACCTGCTACATGGGCACCTCCCTCAATACATACTAAACCCCATGAGGGCCAGGATCATTTGTGTCTTATTCATCACTGTATACTTTTTATCTCAGTATGCCTGGCACATAGGAGGTCCTCAATAACTTCTTGTTTGTTGACCTAATGACTAATTCTACCCTTTTCAATCGATGGAACATAGATGGAATGAAACTCAGCACATTTATTTTTCACAAATGAGAAATCTGAGACCCAGGGAGACTTATCTGCCATCACACCCAAGTCATGCCAGAACGCAGGTCTTAGCAGCAGAACTATTTTCCTGTAAATGATTCAAAAGTTGGCTCAACTGAGATGGCTTTTCAAATCTGAGCAGCTAAGCAAGCAGAAAGCCAATCCATCATTTTTGCTTGGAGATGAAGGGAATCTTGTTACAGAGGCAAAGGGCATATTCAATGAAATACCACATCTTCCAGCACAGGATTAGCCTGGACAAGATAGCGGAATGGAGCAGCTATGTTGAGCTCTGGTATGCACCTGCCCACACTAATAGGATTCAGGCTATATTTCCACTCTTTCAGTGCATCACCTTCCCTGAAACCACCGCCACATGCCCTCATCCTGTAGCAGGTGTTTCTACCATCTTTTGATGGTGGGGGGGTCACTGGAAAGGTCAATGTTTGTTGAGATAGCCTTGCAGAGTTCTTAAGAAGATGTTAAGAAGACACATTTTAGAGTCAAACAGATCTAGATTTGAATCCTGTATTTTCTACTTATAAAACTTGACCATGACCAAATGAGTCACCATCCTGAACTTCAGTTTCCTCTTCTGTAACTTGGGGATAATAAAAATAGGATTTATTATGCAAGGATTTGTGAGAATTAGGTGAGATGTGAGTGCTTGGTAAACTGCAGCTCTGTGTTCATGCTCTTTTTAGATCTTTAGGTGTCTTCCCTGTTTGTATTTAAATTACTGCTTATGCTCTTTGAAGATAAAACTTTTTATTTCATCCCTGGGCATCTCATTTGTGCCCTGCGCAGACAAGGCACAGAGTGTGTGCCATTTCAGATTGCCACCCTCTCTGGGATCTAATGCTCAATAAGGATAAGAAAAGCTCTTGCCAACAGACTGGCACACTTAGGTCTTTACATGTGTGCAATTGAAATAGTGGGTACCATACCTAACTCTAAGGGGACAGGCAAACTAAGTTTCTTTGCAGGCAGGATGGTTTGTGGTAATGCAGTTTTCCCCATAGTAGCTAAAGTACATGAAGGCAACCCTAATGCTGGCCCCACAGTGTTTTCAGAATAAATTCAGAGGTGGCTACATGCAGTTACTTACCATTACCCCGTCCCAGCCTAAGTCAATTCTAAGAACCTAGCCTACTAACCACCAACAAAAAAGCAATGGATATAGGCCAGAAATCATGGCTCCTGTGTTTTCAGCTGCTGAAAGAAATTCCTTGGTTTGGTGATCTGAAACGTGGGAAAAGGAATAGACAAGATTGAAGCAGCAGAGCAGGTTGTGGAGAAAGGGTGGGTCTAGATCACTGTTGGATTAGAGATCTTGCCTAGGAGAGAGACAAAAGCAAAGCCTGCTCCTTGGCTACAGCCTGAGCTACAAATTACCACACAACCAACGCAGAATCACTCAAAAAGCAAGACTGCAATGGATTCAAAGGATACTTCCTTATTGCCTGAAGTGGAGGCAGGACTGACTTTAGAGAAGACACTTATTTCTTTGGAATCTTCACTCTGAGAATCTGTATTGATTATGTTCTTAGTAAATATTAATATAAAGCACATCCCAAACCAGCACCCAGAATTTTATGGCCTCCTCACCTATCACAAGCCCCGGCCCGTAGTCATGTCTACGGTGAAGCGCAGAGTAAGCTCTTCACTGACACCATTAAGTTGGGGGAGAAGATAGTCATCAAATATGGTAATGCCCAATGATTGAATTTAAAATTGGTGCCTGACAAGAGTTTATTCTATTGCCTATCCCTTTTCTCTTTTTCTATCACTCTCCCTTGAATTTTCATTCCTGCCCAGTGACTGTCCCAACTTTCTCCTTTTTACCACCAAATTTTTGAAAGAAGTAGTCTGGTCTCACTCCTTCCTGAAGCCACAACAATATAGTTACAACCACCCCTACCACTCTACTTGGATATCCCATAGGGATATCCACATGTCTAAAATTGATTTCTGCCCAGTTCCAATGTTCCAGTCTCAGTAAATTCTGTATCAGGCATTCAGTTGGCCAAACTAAACTTTGGGTGTTATCTTTTACCTCTCCCTTTGCCTCATGCCACCTTCCTATATATCTATCTGTTCCATTTTAGTTTGCACCGTATTCACGTTTGATCATGCTACTTAAATCACAATGATTTTATTTCTGTTCCTTGAACACATCATGCTTCCTTCTCTGACCTCAAGTCTCCCTTAGACCATGCACTTCTCCTTTAGAGAAGTTTTAGAAAAATTAATAGACTTTATTTTTTTAAATGTTTATTTATTTATTTATTTTGAGAGAGAGAGAGAGCGAGCAGAGTAGGGGCAGAGAGAGAGAGGGAGAGAGAGAATCCCAAGCAGGCTCTGTGCTGTCAGCACTGAGCTTAATGCAGGGCTTGATCTCATGAACTGTGAGATCATGTCCTCAGCCAAAATCAAGAGTCAGATGCTCAACCAACCAAGCCACCCAAGCACCCCTAGACTTTATTTTTTAGAACAGTTTTAGATTTACAGAAAAATTAAGCAGGTAGTACAGCCAGTTCCCATATACCTCCACCCTCACACAGTTTCCCCTTATTATTAACATCTTACATTAACTTAGTTATAATAATGAACCAATATACATATATTATGAACTGAAATGTGTAGTTCACTCAGATTTCCTTATTTTTTTACCAAATGACCTTTTTGTGTTCCAAAATGCCAAGCTATATTTAATTGTTTAGATATACGTCTCTGTAGGGTTTTCTTGACTGAGACAATTTCTCAGACTTTCTTTGTTTTTGGTGACTTTGACAGTTTTGAGAAAGACTCATCTTGTATTTTGTAGAATGCCCTTCTGTTGGGATTTGTATGATGTTTTTCTCATGATTAGACTGGAATTATGACTTTGGGGAGCAAAACCACAGAAGTAAAATGGCATTTTCATCACATCATATCAAGGCAACACATGATCTACATGATTTATTATAGTTGATGTTGACCTTGATCACCTGGCTAAAGTAGTGTTTGTTCAGTTCCTACACTGTAAAATGATTTTTCTCCCCCCATTTTCCATACTATCCTCTTTGTTAAGAAGTCAATATGTGCAGCCCTCACTTAAGGAGTTAAGTATTATGCTTTCCTTCCTTTAAGGTATCTGCATGAGAAGCTATCTCTTCTCCATTTATCAACTTATTCAATTATTTTTTATATCACCATGGACTCATGAATATTTAATTTATACTTTGGAATATATTTTAGTATTATTTTATTTCTTTTGTTGTTTAAATTATTTCAGACTTGGCCATTGAGAAATCTTTCAGTTGGCTCCTGTGTAATTTTGACACTTCATCACAGTGGGATTTTGTTTTGTTTCATTTTTAGCACTTCTTTTTTTTAAAGGGCAGAATTAATATTTTATTGTCACTTAAAATCAGATGGCAGTTGCATATATAGTCTTAATACTTGATCATTCCATTTTGTAAATAAAAAATTACAAGTTTCCAATAGCCAATGGCTGGTTATGTTTTCAGAAAACATAATTAGATTAATTAACTAATGGTAGCTTCAAGTTTTTCTTTATTATCTCCAGAAAACTCACCCACCTTTTATCCCTTTTTAAAAAACTGGAAGGTTGGCATGCATTTAACTTCACGCTCTGAGGCAACATCCTGATGGTCATCCACATCTACTTCAAGGAATGAGATGTTGGAATACTTCTCAGAGAGACAATGAAAGAAAACTTGATCCTTTTGCAAGGCAGGTCCACATAACATGGCTAATAAGTCAATTACTACAAGTTTAGGTAGTCCTACACTGTTCAAGGCTTCCTGAAAAGCATACTTGCTCTTAATCTGTTTCACCATTTTGGTGGCTGGGTCTGACAAGAATGGTAAGGACTGATGAAAGTGGATCCAAAAAACAGCAGACAGAGCTTGCATAGCACACAGGTCACCTTCCCTTTATAGCAACTAGCATTTTCAAAAAATTATTATTTTTATTTAAATCTAGCTGATACACAGACTGATGGTTGCCAGAGGAAAGGGAGCTTAAGGGATAGGCAAAATGGGTGAAGATAAATGGGAGGTACCAGCCACTAGTTATGAAATGAATAAGTGACAGGAATAAAAGGCACAGCATAGGGAATATAGTCAATGACATTGTAATAGTGTTGTATGATGACAGATGGTAGCTACACTTGTGGTGAGCACGGTGTAACATAGACTTGCTGAATCACTGTATTGTACGCTTGAAGCTAATGTATTTGGCACTTCTTTACTTTCTGGTGCTAAGATACTTGGTTTATCTTGTATATTTCCTTACCTCAGTCCTAGAAGCAGCTGTTTCTCCAAGGAGTCCTTGGTTCTTTTTATTGGAGAAAGGTATTAGTAACCAAGATCTAGGTGCTACGTGTGCTTGCTGTAGCACACTTTTATTAGTTTCAATTTTACATCTGTTTGATTATTTAATGAATATCTTTCTCATCCACAAGATGTTCCAGTAAGGTAGGGACCATGTATGCTTTTGCTTCTGTTATGTTCCCAGTGCCAAGCACAGGCTCTGTTACATAATATGGATTTAATAAATACTTTCCAGATGAAAGAAGGTTTATGTTTCAGGGAAATGTCATCCTCTTGGTCATCCAGGACAGAAATATCAGAGTAATCTAACTCTCCATCATGTTTTTCGACTTTCACATCCAATTATTAAGACATGATATTTTCTAGAATGCATTTCCTAATTTCCACATATAACTGCATTGATTCAAACACATATTTTTCTGTTTTTTAAAGTTCATTCATTTATTTATTTTTTGAGAGAGGGTGGGAGAGAGAGAGAGAGAAAGGGAGGGCACACGTGCAAGTGGGGTTGGGGCAGAGAAAGAGGGAGAGAGAGAATCTCAGGCAGGCTCTGTACTGTCAGCACAGAGCCTGATGCAGGGTTCAAGCTCACAAACCTTGAGATCATGACCTGAGATGAAGTCGTAACCAACTGAGCTACCTGGTGCCCCTCAAGCACATATTTCTTATCTATGGACAACCACAATAACATCCCAAATGGTATCCGTGCTTCCAGTTCAATCTACACTTCATATTGGTAGAAACTGACAAGCTGGTTCTAGAATTTATATAGGAATGCAAAGGACCTAGAAAGCCTGAAGCAATATTGAAAAATATAGGCAGAGTTGGAGGACTAACCTTTACCTGACTTCAAGCCTTTCTCTAAAGCTATATTAATCAAGATAGTGTGTTACTGGCATAAATATTGGCCAATACATCAGCATGACAGAATAAAGATCTCAGAATAGATCCACATTTATACATTTTATTTTTGACAAAGGTGCCAAAACAACCTAATGAAAAAGGAAAAATATTTTCAACAAGTGGCATTAAAATAACAGTCCATTCATATGAATAAATGAACTTTGGACCTAGCCTCGCAACATATACAAAAAATAATTTGGTGCAGATCAGGGACCTACACATATAGTGAAATGCCATAAACCTTTTAATGGAAATTGTAGAAGAATATTTTGCCTCTTAGAGTTAGTCAGTTTCTTAGCCAGGATACAGAAAACAGATAGAAAATTGATAAATTACAATCCATATTTTTAAAAAAAATTCTGCTTATCAAATGACACTGCTTACTAAATATGTACTGGGAGAAATTATTTTTAAAAACTTGTATTTGATAAGGGACTAGCATTCAGAATATGTAAAGAACTTCTACAGCTCAATAATAAAAAGAGAAACAACCAAAAATGTGCAAAAATTTTTTTGAACACTTTACAAAAAATATACAAATGGCCAATAAGCACATGAAAAACTGCTTGCAGTATTAGTCATCTTGGAAATGAAAATGAATCACAATGAGATACCACTACACACTCAGCAGAATAGTTAAAAATGAAAAGATTGATAATCCTAGCTATGGATGAGGATATGGAGAAAGTGGAACTGTCACCACCATACTTGGTAAGAATGTAAAATGATATAATCACTTTGGGAAAAGGTCTGGTAGTTTCTATAAAACTCAGCATCCACTTACTCTATAACCTAACCATTCAACTCCTAGGCATTTACTCAAGAGCCATGAGAATACATGTCTATAAAAAGAATCATATAAGAATGCTCACAGCAGCTTTATAAATAATAGCCTAAAACTGGAAACAGGCACTGTTGCAGAGGGCTCTTCGGAAGATGGCGGCGTAGGAGGACGCTGGGCTCACCGCGCGTCCTGCTGATCACTTAGATTCCACCTACACCTGCCTAAATAACCCAGAAAACCGCCAGAGGATTAGCATAACGGAGTCTCCGGAGCCAAGCGCAGACGAGAGGCCCACGGAAGAGGGTAGGAAGGGCGGCGAGGCAGTGCGCACTCCACGGACTGGCGGGAGGGAGCCTGGGCGGAGGGGCGGCTCGTCGGCCAAGCAGAGCCCCCCAGTCTGGCTTGCAAAAGCGGAGGGGCCTGATGGACTGTGTTCCCACAGCAAGCGCGACTTAGCGTCTGGGAGGTCATAAGTTAACAGCTCTGCTCCGAAAGCGGGAAGGCTGGAGGACAAAGGGAGGGAGAGCTGCTGAGCCCCCGGACGACAGAGATGTTTAGTGGGGAACAAAGGTGCTCGCCAGTGCCATCTCCCCCCCCCCCCCATCCCCCAGCCAAAATCCCAAAGAGAACCAGTTCCTGCCAGGGAACTTGCTGGTCCGCGCAAACACCCAACTCTGTGCTTCTGCGGAGCCAAACCTCCGGCAGAGGATCTGACTCCCTTCCGCTGCCACAGGGCCCCTCCTGAAGTGGATCACCTAAGGAGAAGCGAGCTAAGCCTACCCCTCCTGCCCCCGTGCACCTTGCGTACCCACCCCAGCTAATACGCCAGATCCCCAGCATCACAAGCCTGGCAGTGTGCAAGTAGCCCAGATGGGCCACGCCACCCCACAGTGAATCCCGCCCCTAGGAGAGGGGAAGAGAAGGCACACACCAGTCTGACTGTGGCCCCAGCGGTGGGCTGGGGGCAGCCATTAGGTCAGACTGCGGCCCCGCCCACCAACTCCAGTTATATACCACAGCACAGGGGAAGTGCCCTGCAGGTCCTCACCATGCCAGGGACTATCCAAAATGACCAAGGGGAAGAATTCCCCTCAGAAGAATCTCCAGGAAATAACAACAGCTAATGAGCTGATCAAAAGGATTTAAATAATGTAACAGAAAGTGAATTTAGAATAATAGTCATAAAATTAATCGCTGGGCTTGAAAACAGTATAGAGGACAGCAGAGAATCTCTTGCTACAGAGATCAAGGGACTAAGGAACAGTCACGAGGAGCTGAAAAACGCTTTAAAAGAAATGCAAAACAAAATGGAAACCACGACGGCTCGGATTGAAGAGGCAGAGGAGAGAATAGGTGAACTAGAAGATAAAGTTATGGAAAAAGAGGAAGCTGAGAGAAATAGAGATAAAAAAATCCAGGAGTATGAGGGGAAAATTAGAGAACTAAGTGATACACTAAAAAGAAATAATATACGCATAATTGGTATCCCAGAGGAGGAAGAGAGAGGGAAAGGTGCTGAAGGGGTACTTGAAGAAATCATAGCTGAGAACTTCCCTGAACTGGGGAAGGAAAAAGGCATTGAAATCCAAGAGGCACAGAGAACTCCCTTCAGACGTAACATGAATCGATCTTCTGCACGACATATCATAGTGAAACTGGCAAAATACAAGGATAAAGAGAAAATTCTGAAAGCAGCAAGGGGTAAACGTTCCCTCACATATAAAGGGAGACCTATAAGACTCGTGACTGATCTCTCTTTTGAAACTTGGCAGGCCAGAAAGAATTGGCACGAGAT
The DNA here is from genome assembly GCF_027475565.1 of Acinonyx jubatus. NCBI lineage: Eukaryota > Metazoa > Chordata > Mammalia > Carnivora > Felidae > Acinonyx > Acinonyx jubatus. Next base: position 120,919,416 of record NC_069389.1, read on the forward strand.
TTTCAGTGTGCTAGACAGAAAAAATATGCAGCCGAGAATCCTTTATCCAGCAAGTCTGTTATTTAGAATAGAAGGAGAGATAAAGGTCTTTCCAAACAAACAAAAACTGAAGGAATTTGTCACCACTAAACCAGCCCTACAAGAGATCCTAAGGGGGACCCTGTGAGACAAAGTACCAGAGACATCACTACAAGCATAAAACATACAGACATCACAATGACTCTAAACCCGTATCTTTCTATAATAACACTGAATGTAAATGGATTAAATGCGCCAACCGAAAGACATAGGGTATCAGAATGGATAAAAAAACAAGACCCATCTATTTGCTGTCTACAAGAGACTCATTTTAGACCTGAGGACACCTTCAGATTGAGAGTGAGGGGATGAAGAACCATTTATCATGCTACTGGAAGCCAAAAGAAAGCTAGAGTAGCCATACTTATATAAGACAAACTAGACTTTAAATTAAAGGCTGTAACAAGAGATGAAGAAGGGCATTATATAATAATTACAGGGTCTATCCATCAGGAAGACCTAACAATTATAAATGTCTATGCGCCGAATACCGGAGCCCCCAAATATATAAAACAATTACTCATAAACATAAGCAACCTTATTGAGAAGAATGTGGTAATTGCAGGGGACTTTAACACCCCACTTACAGAAATGGATAGATCATCTAGACACACGGTCAATAAAGAAACAAGGGCCCTGAATGATACATTGGATCAGATGGACTTGACAGATATATTTAGAACTCTACATCCCAAAGCAACAGAATATACTTTCTTCTCGAGTGCACATGGAACATTCTCCAAGATAGATCATATACTGGGTCACAAAACAGCCCTTCATAAGTTTACAAGAATTGAAATTATACCATGCATACTTTCAGACCACAATGCTATGAAGCTTGAAATCAACCACAGAAAAAAGTCTGGAAAACCTCCAAAAGCATGGAGGTTAAAGAACACCCTACTAACGAATGAGTGGGTCAACCAGGCAATTAGAGAAGAAATTTAAAAATATATGGAAACAAACGAAAATGAAAATACAACAATCCAAACGCTTTGGGACGCAGCAAAGGCAGTCCTGAGAGGAAAATACATTGCAATCCAGGCCTATCTCAAGAAACAAGAAAAATCCCAAATACAAAATCGAACAGCACACCTAAAGAAATAGAAGCAGAACAGCAAAGGCAGCCTAAACCCAGCAGAAGAAGAGAAATAATAAAGATCAGAGCAGAAATAAACAATATAGAATCTAAAAAAACTGTAGAGCAGATCCACGAAACCAAGAGTTGGTTTTTTGAAAAAATAAACAAAATTGACAAACCTCTAGCCAGGCTTCTCAAAAAGAAAAGGGAGATGACCCAAATAGATAAAATCATGAATGAAAATGGAATTATTACAACCAATCCCTCAGAGATACAAACAATTATCAGGGAATACTATGAAAAATTATATGCCAACAAATTGGACAACCTGGAAGAAATGGACAAATTCCTGAACACCCACACTCTTCCAAAACTCAATCAGGAGGAAATAGAAAGCTTGAACAGACCCATAACCAGCGAAGAAATTGAATCGGTTATCAAAAATCTCCCAACAAATAAGAGTCCAGGACCAGATGGCTTCCCAGGGGAGTTCTACCAGACGTGTAAAGCAGAGATAATACCTATCCTTCTCAAGCTATTCCAAGAAATAGAAAGGGAAGGAAAACTTCCAGACTCATTCTATGAAGCCAGTATTACTTTGATTCCTAAACCAGACAGAGACCCAGTAAAAAAAGAGAACTAAAGGCCAATATCCCTGATGAATATGGATGCAAAAATTCTCAATAAGATACTAGCAAATCGAATTCAACAGCATATAAAAAGAATTATTCACCATGATCAAGTGGGATTCATTCCTGGGATGCAGGGCTGGTTCAACATTTGCAAATCAATCAACGTGACACATCACATTAATAAAAGAAAAGATAAGAACCATATGATCCTGTCAATCGATGCAGAAAGGCCTTTGACAAAATCCAGCACCATTTCTTAATAAAAACCCTTGAGAAAGTCGGGATAGAAGGAACATACTTAAAGATCATAAAAGCCATTTATGAAAAGCCCACAGCTAACATCATCCTCAACGGGGAAAAACTGAGAGCTTCTTCCCTGAGATCAGGAACACGACAGGGATGCCCACTCTCACCGCTGTTGTTTAACATAGTGCTGGAAGTTCTAGCGTCAGCAATCAGACAACAAAAGGAAATGAAAGGCATCAAAATTGGCAAAGATGAAGTCAAGCTTTCGCTTTTTGCAGATGACATGATATTATACATGGAAAATCCGATAGACTCCACCAAAAGTCTGCTAGAATTGATACATGAATTCAGCAAAGTTGCAGGATACAAAATCAATGTACAGAAATCAGTTGCATTCTTATACACTAACAATGAAGCAACAGAAAGACAAATAAAGAAACTGATCCCATTCACAATTGCACCAAGAAGCATAAAATACCTAGGAATAAATCTAACCAAAGATGTAAAGGATCTGTATGCTGAAAACTATAGAAAGCTTATGAAGGTAATTGAAGATTTAAAGAAATGGAAAGACATTCCCTGCTCATGGATTGGAAGAATAAATATTGCCAAAATGTCAATACTACCCAAAGCTATCTACACATTCAATGCAATCCCAATCAAAATTGCACCAGCATTCTTCTCGAAACTAGAACAAGCCATCCTAAAATTCATATGGAACCACAAAAGGCCCCGAATAGCCAAAGTCATTTTGAAGAAGAAGACCAAAGCAGGAGGCATCACAATCCCAGACTTTAGCCTCCACTACAAAGCTGTCATCATCAAGACAGCATGGTATTGGCACAAAAACAGACACATAGACCAATGGAATAGAATAGAAACCCCAGAACTAGACCCACAAACGTATGGCCAACTCATCTTTGACAAAGCAGGAAAGAACATCCAATGGAAAAAAGACAGTCTCTTCAACAAATGGTGCTGGGAGAACTGGACAGCAACATGCAGAAGGTTGAAACTAGACCACTTTCTCACACCATTCACAAAAATAAACTCAAAATGGATAAAGGACCTGAATGTGAGGCAGGAAACCATCAAAACCTTAGAGGAGAAAGCAGGAAAAGACCTCTCTGACCTCAGCCGTAGCAATCTCTTACTCGACACATCCCCAAAGGCAAGGGAATTAAAAGCAAAAGTGAATTACTGGGACCTTATGAAGACAAAAAAGCTTCTGCACAGCAAAGGAAACAACCAACAAAACTAAAAGGCAACCAATGGAATGGGAAAAGATATTTGCAAATGACATATCGGACAAAGGGCTAGTATCCAAAATCTATAAAGAGCTCACCAAACTCCACACCCGAAAAACAAATAACCCAGTGAAGAAATGGGCAGAAAACATGAATAGACACTTCTCTAAAGAAGACATCCGGATGGCCAACAGGCACATGAAAAGATGTTCAGCGTCGCTCCTTATCAGGGAAATACAAATCAAAACCACACTCAGATATCACCTCATGCCAGTCAGAGTGGCCAAAATGAACAAATCAGGAGACTATAGATGCTGGCGAGGATGTGGAGAAACGGGAACCCTCTTGCACTGTTGGTGGGAATGCAAATTGGTGCAGCTGCTCTGGAAAGCAGTGTGGAGGTTCCTCAGAAAATTAAAAATAGACCTACCCTATGACCCAGCAATAGCACTGCTAGGAATTTACCCAAGGGATACAGGAGTACTGATGCATAGGGGCACTTGTACCCCAATGTTCATAGCAGCACTCTCAACAATAGCCAAATTATGGAAAGAGCCTAAATGTCCATCAACTGATGAATGGATAAAGAAATTGTGGTTTATATACACAATGGAGTACTACGTGGCAATGAGAAAGAATGAAATATGGCCCTTTGCAGCAACGTGGGTGGAACTGGAGAGTGTGATGCTAAGTGAAATAAGCCATACAGAGAAAGACAGATACCATATAGTTTCACTCTTATGTGGATCCTGAGAAACTTAACAGGAACCCATGGGGGAGGGGAAGGAAAAAAAAAAGAGGGTAGAGTGGGAGAGAGCCAAAGCATAAGAGACTGTTAAAAACTGAGAACAAACTGAGGGTTGATGGGGGGTGGGAAGGAGGAGAGGGTGGGTGATGGGTATTGAGGAGGGCACCTTTTGGGATGAGCAATGGGTGTTGTATGGAAACCAATTTGACAATAAATTTCATATATTAAAAAAAAACTGGAAACAACCCATATATCCATCAACAGGACAATGATAAACTGGATAGACTTATATGCACAAGCTGGATATACAAATGGGATAAACAAACTATGGCATATTCATCCAATAGAGCACTGCTTAGCAATAAAAAAGAATTACCAATGCATGTCACAGCATGGATGAATCCCAAAAGTATCATGCTGAGTGAAATAGTCTAGACACGAAATATTATATTGTTCAGATTCAAATTTCTGCTTTCTTCAGATGACATTGTAAAAGAAACTAGTATCAGATTGTGGCTTGCCCTTCCTTCCTTCCTTCCTTCCTTCCTTCCTTCCTTCCTTCCCTTTTTCTTTTTCTTTTTCTCTTTTTCTTTCTCTTTCTTTTTCTCTTTTTCTTCTTCTTTCTTTCTTTCTTTCTTTCTTTCTTTCTTTCTTTCTTTCTTTCTTTTCTTCTGTCTTTCTTTTCTTTCTTTTGTTTTTCTGTCTTCTACATGACAAGATCTAAGTTAATTCCAACCCTCCAAATACCTATACATTTATCTCAACATATTTCTATACTGATTTGAGATGCTTCATTTATTATATGCTAAATATTCATATATTTGAGTTTGCTTTTATATCTATTTTGTACACTTATCTTTTATTTCACATCTCGCAATTATTGTGACTTCAAAATATATTTTAATATCTTTTAGAGCCAGCGTCCCCTTATTTGTTTGTAAAATATATTTTTAGTTATATCAATTGTTTTGATCCCAGATCAACTTTAGAATCATCCTGTCTAGTTTCCCCAAAATCCAACTGGGATTATGTCAAATCTGTAGATTGATTTGTGGAGAATTGACATTTCTTTGATAATGAGGATAATGAGGTTTCACATCTAGGAATAAGCTGTTTTTCTTCATTTGTTTAAATATTCTTAAATGACAATAGAATGTTATAGTTTTTGTCGTATAGGTAAATTTGAAATGGCTAATGAGGCAGAGATATAGCAAGGCAGGATAGGGCCACCATTCCTCACTGCTCTCCTCACTGAGCAGAGAACTAGTCTGGGAATTACAAAACACAAGGATCCTTCTCTCTCTCCTGATGATGTGGTACCAACCCCTCCATTCTGGTCTAGCCCCATTGGCTGGTGAGTTGTTCACTAGTCATTTGTACATTCTTTCTTCATCCTTATTCCAGAAATTCATTTGGGGAAAAGGGTAATGTTCTATATCTGCACTGTCTAGTATGGTAGCCACTATGGGAAAGTGCTGATCTGGAACATTAATTTCTAGGTAAGTATGGGATTTGGAAGGTGGTATGAAGATTCTGATTAATCATATGAGCACCTAGGCCAGCAAAAATACAGCACTGGGATGTCCTTCATTGTCTTTACTCCCAACCGCTATATGTAATAATTCCATTTATGGACAGGTTCCTGTTTACCTGTCTTGCCAGCTATAACCTCTGGCTATTTGAGTGCTCCTGGGGCAATCACAGCACAGTCAGATAATTTTGATGAATCTTTAAACAGAGTTTTCTAGCGTACTTAGTTTCACTTATTATCTCTTGTCAGACCTTGATGCTGTGAGCCAAAGACTTGGATAACTTGCTTTGCTATAACCCTTTAACCCCCACATGCAGTAGGAAGCATAGGGTTCTCTAGGCCTCTCCACTTTCACTGCCACATAGGCTGACTGAAAATGGGAAGAACATCCAAAGCTGAGGTAGAGATCTGCACACTGTCATCTAGGTTAAGAAGGTTTATAGGAACTTGAAGACAACTGCTGCAAGTAATCAGTGAAGGAGTCCAGCCAGTGGTCAGTGCTATGAATCACAGAGCAAAGAGAGCCAGAGCCAAGCTACAGGCCATAAATGAGACACTCAGTTTCTGGGATCAGGCAGCTATTGCATAGACTTGGCCAGGAGGGTAGCAGTAAGGAAAAGCAGTAAGGAAAAAAAGGGACGCTGGCAGATGCCAATCTTCTGGTCATCTAGAGTCACTCCAAACAGTGGTGGTCATTTGTTCTAGAGAAGGGCCCACTTGCAAGTCTCCTCAGAGCAGGTCAGCTGAGGCCAGAAGCTAGATTAATGGCTGAGGCAGGAGAATCATAAACAGCATAATTAGGAGGAGATAGACCACTGATGTGGGATAGAGGCTTCTCTGGGTCTGGGATGGAGATCTAGGTTTCTTGGTATTGACCTCTGGCCAGAAAGAGGCTGATTGGGGAAGAGTGATACAGAGAAAGGCTTTGTTGGAGAATGCATGCCAATCCAAAATGGGCAGAGGCCCTGGTTGAAGCTAAGATTCCCAGACTGTTCACAGCCAGGTGAGATTGCAAGGACTCACCAGGTCTCAGATTAGTCTACTGACAGGGAGTGACAAAAGGCTAAAAGGGGTCTCTGAGTTCTGTAAAACTCTCAATGTGTGTTCTAGACCCTGGGATCATTCCTACCACTCCCTTTATTTCCTTCCTGCTGTTTTAAGGCCACTGTATGCTTCTACTCCCCTCCTCTTGCTCCTTTGGGTTTCTCTCCTTCATTTGGGCAGTGATCTGAGAGAGTCTTCCTGGATCCCACTTTCATTTCTCCTTCTGTAAAGAAGTCACAGGCTGTTTGTACTAGGGACTTCTGAAAAATGTTCTGGAATCTTCCAGAGGTCACCTGTAACACCTTTTGTCTCTGGTCTTCATCTCTGCCCCTTCCCCAACTTCTGTATTATAGTGCCCAGAATTCCAAGTCTTGGGATTCCTTTATTGTTCTGGGGTGGGGAAATCTCATCACGCTTTTTCTATTTCTCAACACTTCTTCATTCTTTGGATCTGCAGGTTCTTGCCTCCAAAGATTACTTTCCAGCTTTTGATATAAACAAACAAACAAACAAAAAAATAGACGCCTATCCCCCAACAACAACAACAACAAAAAATAGATGCTTATCCCCCAACCAGACTTAGGTGAGTCTTTCCCACTTCAGGAGCTGCAGACCAAACAACCCTCAAGTCCCAGAGTTTCTATTCCCACTCCATAAGAAAAAAAAATCACATTTGGGCATTTTCTACAAGGAGCCTAGAGCAGAGTTATAGTAGAGGACACAAATGGTTGGTCTGATTTCATAGCACATATGAAAAACAAAACATTTATGTATGTTTATTTGGAAATCTGCTTATTCTCTTGGAATATTCTCTTAAACATTCCATTCTGGTATAATTAAGTTTCCCAAGACCAAATCATACGAGAAAACAGTTTGAGTAGTGGTCATTTCTAAGGGACCATCATATATTATGGTAGTCCCATATATATAAGGCACCAACATATTTTATGAATACCATATGCTCTGGCTTTAAAGGGTAAGGAACTCAAGTTTGGAGAAGGAACATTTAATCCCTCCTGATTGGAGAAAAGGCAATCACAGGGTTTCATGATGGGGAACAGCCCATACATGGCCATCCCCTTTTGGAGTCTGTAAGATTCCTTGGAAACAAGTGCAGAAATACTATGATGAGAAGAAAATGGCATGTCTGATTAATGACTTCAGTAGAGGGCTATTAGGAAATAGCTACAAGAATTATTTCTTCAATATCACAGCTTATGATGGGGGAGGGTGGTGTCAAGGGAGAGATGGCCAAGTCATTCTTCTTGCATAGATTCTTTGATTGAGATAGCAGGCAGTCAAAAATTTGAAGGAAAATCAGTATAATCCTGACATTGAAACCAGCAGATTAAAGCAAGGAAAAGAGAAGGAAAGTACTAGGTTGATCATTTTAGGCTTAGCAAGTAAGTTTCTTTAAAGTTCCTAGCAACTTGTATTCTTCTAATCCTTGCTCTAATTGTGTATCACATTTGGTCATTCTTGTTTATCTTGATACCCAGCTGTATTAATGAAGAGGTCCCCTATTAGGTTAAAATTGAGTAGTATATCTTATTGAATCTGTTCACTTAGCCATTCTCAAAAAGAGTCTAGATGTTTTTACCAGAAGGACATGACCAAGGCTCTGATACTTACTACCTGGTGACTATTTGTTCTAATCATAAGATAATTCTAGAGAGGAAACAGTCATCTTAAAGTCTGCCTACACAAGTTCACATTTGTAAAATACTGGTGATTCCCAGTGTGTTTGATGGACCTAGAGCTTACTTTACCTTCTATGTGATGGAGATCTGTGGGGAACAAATCCCAGTGAAACTTCTAACACAAAGAGTATCAGATAGATCATTTGTCCCATTTCTGCCTTTTGGGGGATTTTTGATGTGCCTGGTTTTGCCTTGGATACTGGCCCCTTGCTAATAAACCACATATGACTTGGAGGTCACAGAAGGAAGAGAGACAACAAATTATTCTCTAATTGACTAAAACCAGAAAATCTAACCTTTTCTGAACAAAACTATGAATCTTTCAACATTGATATCCACTTGGCAGATTAGTCATTATCAGGTTTGTAAATGGCTGATCTACACAGACAGAATAGCTTCCCAATACTAACATGATGGAGGAATTTGTGCTCAAAGACATTGCATAAGCCTACCTCTGCATATTAGCAGGGATTTACCTGCTTGTTTGTATTTTCAGGAGAAGGGGGAGAGTAGCAGACAGGCTGGCCATGGTTGGAAAATTCTCAAAAGTAAAAGGCTAGTTAGGTTGTATATGCATTAAAATTAACATAAGAGTTCAGAAATGAGTTATGTTCATGAGGCAGGCTGAGGGGAACAATAGGAAGAGAAGCCACAAATGAGTAGAACAACATTTAAGGGAGAGTGAGGAACATAAGAATCAGTAAGCTCTTCCCAGAGTGCTCATGGCTTCCCACTCTCTAGCAGAAAACTGTCTGGGTGGGGCAGAATTTGATTCCTGAGGCCCTGGTGAGACATATAGGGAGCTGCTTTTCTTAAATGATGAAGACAAGGTCAACCACTCCTTTGGCTACAGTCATTTCTGCTTTGGGAGGAACAAGCCAGACTGAAGTTCTATAGAGTATGTCTCATTAATCAAAGAAACTTTTTTCTAACACATTGCTCAGAACACTGTGTGAGACCAGGTCAGGCCAGGAAAGTTAGAAGGCACTGGTCACCAGTTTCTTCTCATTTTTTTCAGAACAAAACCCAAGCTCCTCAGCCACCTTGAGACACTCCATGAGCTGGTCCAAACCTACCTCTCTATGTTCCTCTGTCACCTCCCCTCGCTCACAAAACCTTCTCTTCAGTCACATGGATTGGCTTGCTGTTCCCCAAACTTATGCTCCTCTTTGTTACTGTGGTTTTGCCCAAGTTTTTTTTAATCCCTCTGCCAACTACACCTACCCCTCATACATCACTCACTACTTACCCTTCAAAGCCCAGTCCAAATGCCACTTCTTCCAAGAAGCCCATCTTGACACCTATACCCTCTGATTTGCTTTTCCTCTTTTTGGTGGCAGATTTAGGTGTGTGCGAGTGACCGGAGGATGCTGTTGTCAAAGCTGAGTCAGCCCTGTCACCCCTATAGGGCTTGTTGTCCAAATAGTGGTCTGGAGCAGGTTCCAAATAAAAGTAAAAAGTCATTTTTCCCCTTCTTCCAAACTCTCAGTTTTGATTTATGGAGTTCATTAACTTAATCATTTTCCTCTCTTCCCATCCTTTGTGCCTTGTTCTCTAGAAGGCTGATCTTTTGGTTCTAAGGTAGAATCAAATAACTAACCTTTGTGGGGCACTTTGTAGTTTTCAAAACACTCTCCCATCTACTACCTAATGATCCCCATAGTTGCTGGTGAATTATCCTCAGTTTAGAGCTGAGGAAATGGGCTCCTATGTGAAGCAACTTGTCCAGGTCAGAGCAATTAAGTAGTCAACTAGGGACTAGAGCCCAGACTGTCTGCCTCTAAATCATGTTCTCCCCACTAGCAGCCATCACAACAAAAACAACTTCCATGAGCTTTTATTGACCACTCACTCAGCACCAGACACAGTGCTATGTACCTTGCATGGGTTATCATGTTTGATACTGGCAACAATCTTGTGAAGTAAGTGCTATTATTATTTCCAGTTTACAGAAGATTTGTAGGTTTAGAGAGCTTGGGCAACTGACTGAAGTACACATGGCCAATAAGTGATGGAGTTGGCACTTAAGTCCAGACCTGGCAGAACCCACAGAGCCTGATTGCTTAGAACAGCATTTTCCAAGTTATGCTGCCCCTATGTGCTCAGGAGGGCTGGGGCCTTGGCATTCCCAGCCATCTGTGTGCATCCAACTATTAGACTAGAAGAGCCAGAACTTCCCTTGAAGTCAGAAGCTTTGTGCTTAGCTATCTCTGCTGGGAAAATCACTGACTGCTCTGGGGCCTCAGGTTTAACTAGTAAAAGGCAAATAATATTTCTATGGATCTGGGTATTGAAGAAGGGTTGGAGACTCTAAGGCAACTGGATTCTCCTTGACTCTTGGTAAAGCTGTTGGTCACATCTTTGTTGGTCAAATCCTGTTTAACCCAAACTTCATTCTCTTTCCAAACTGGCTCTTCTGGGAGGCCTTTCCATACTTGACTGACTCCCAGTTGCACCTTTATATCCCTTGCCTGCAGGAAACTTACCTTCTACTTTGAGTTGTGTGAAGCCATTCATCATGAATGAGCAAGAACCTGGACCTTGTTGTTCAAAGACCTGGGCTGGGGACCTGTTTCTCTCACTAACCAGCAGTGGGGTATTTGATCTGTATGAGTTTTATTTCCTCCCTCTGTAGAATATGGGTAATAACTGTACCTACCTCATAGGTTATTGTTAGAATGACACCAAATAATGCCTGAGGAGTATTCAGCCTGATGTGTGGGACTCTGTATATGCTTAAGAAGTGGTGGTTGCTGACAGTATCATTTTTTCTCTCAAGCCTAAAATGTTGGCACTTTCTCCACCTCAATATTTCTCCTCTCCTTTAGTCCTGAGGCCCACCTCTCTCTATTGGCACTCTCATTCCCCTTCCCATTCAACTTCCTGAAGTCCCATCTTTATGAATTACCACTATTTATGCTTCCTTCCTAGCCTCTTTGGCTCTATTGGCTCTTGCCATGCAGCCTATAAAATGCCTGTCCTAGGCTAGGCATGTCCTAGTCTCCTGGTGCTACTTTGATTTTTTCTTTGCCTTTACCCCAAACATCTGGAGAGTAGAGATTGCTTTCAAAGCCGTCCCATCCATACCCTGGCTTCCTCCTCACCTACCAGCCATCTGTCTCTGTCTCCCAGTACTTTCCATAACTTTTTTATACCACAGTTGGCATTCAAGACCTCCTAAGTGCCAAATGCATGGCCTCTTCTTTCTTGCGGCTTCTTCAAGCCCTCCATACAGAGCTGCTGACCCCATTCTCCTGAGATGGAACTTTGCTTCCCAGCTTCCATCTCTCACATTGTAAGCTTGGTTGTCTTATCTCTCACCAAACACACCTTGAATTTGGGTTTCCCAGAATGTTTCTGGAAACTACCATGAACAAAGCACTGATACAGGAATGTTGGCCTCTTTCCAACCCTTTTTACTCCCTTAACTCCTCTCCCTCCTTCCATCTCGTAACATAAACACTCCTTAAGCTTCTGTCCTTTGCCTAGTTCTATATCTTAACATTTTCCACCCTAGAGATCTCTCATAGTCCCACAGTTTCTGTGTTCACTTCTGTGTGGATGGCTCCCAGTTCCCTACCATCATCCTTATTCCTATCTGAGTCCCGGATTCCCATCTCCAACAATCTATTGGATGCTCCACCATTTGCAAAATATTTGCACATCTGAAGCAACACTAATTGTCTCCCTCTCCCATCAAGCCTGCTCTGCCTACTTGGCCTATTCCTGATCATGACACCAATACCTCCTCATCATCAAGGCTTGAGAACTATGAGTCATCTAGGATAGCCTCCTTTGTATTTTCCCCTACCAGAAACCAAGTCCTAGGAAATCTGCTCCTGCCCTGGAACTTCTCTCCACCCCTCCTCTCCAAGCCCACTAAGCTTGCCTCATTCAAGCTCTTACTATTCTCACCTGGATGGCAATGGTGGCTCCTACCTGGTCCTTCCTTCCTTCAAATCCTTCCCTAACACAGCAGCCAGAGGGATCTTCTTACCATCTAAACCCAATTGTTTCTTTCCCTGGAGGTGTCATGCCTTCTTTAAGAGATGGCACCTTCTCTTAAATTGAAAGGAAATTACATTTTATATTTTTGTTTAAGATAGCATTTATACAAGGATACCACTGTAAATTGTTTGCTTCTGTATCGATGTCTCCATCTCTGTCTCTCTGTCTCTCTGTTTCTATACTCATCCCCATTTCTAAGTACAAAGGCAAGGTTAGAATGAGGTTTTCCCTAACAATAAATATTGTGCAGGGCCCCAAATTTTTTTAAACTTCCGTCTTTAACCTTTTCTGCATTGATTTAATTTCTAATTAGGAGAACACATACATTTTACAAAAACAATAAAATTATTCTTCAGGGAAAAGGAAACGGAAAAAAAAAAACCTTCTGGTGGCTCTTCAGTGACACTAGGACAGAGTCCAAACTCATTAACCTGCTTTAAGAGGTCCTTTGTGATTGATCCCTGCCCACCTCTCTCTCCTTACTGGAGGCCATTCTCCCTTTCCTCCACTGTCCTGAGCTCCAGTCTCTGACACTCTTGAAGATTTACCTTTCCTAGGACATACCCTGCCCTTCCTCCTCCCTCTTCTTTGCTACTTTTTGGAAGCATGTCTATCATGCCAGGGAAGCAAGTAATGGGAAAAATGAGATTTTTTTTGTGGACTGATAGGTCTTTTTGTTCCTCAAGCATAACCCTGGATTCAGAGTCAGTGATTGACAGCCAGGAAGTCAACACTCCCCTCAAGTGCAAGCAGCCTTCTGAGGGAGGGGCAGGACTGGTAACACAGACCTAGCACAGGTGAATTGAGCCCTCACTGTGGGTGGGGGATAGAAAGAGTGGCTAAGGAATTGGGAGACCAGGTGGTCAAGGTGGGCTTTGCCACCCCTTGCTCCTCTAGTGTGTACATGACCTTGGTGACTCATCTTCTTCCCTAAGCAAGTTACAAGAAAGAGAAGCAGAATATGCCTTCAGGCACCAAAGGAGCCTCAACCATTCAGATCCCACTATTCCAACAATCCCCACCTCATATAGGTCTGTTGTGGGGCCACAGAATCCTGCAACCAAAGAGAATTGACTCAGATAGTCCCTACCTGCCTTTTTTAAGTCTTGATACCCACCCCCCACTGGTCTTATGCTACTGAGAAGGTGGGGGCCAAGGTGCCCTACACAGTCCACCATCACCATACCTCCTAAGCCCAGCTGTATCACCCCAGGGATCTCTTTGCAATGATTATTTAACTATTCCTCATGGACTTCAAACAGAATATGTCCAAGACAGAACCCAACTTGCCTTCTCTCTTCTGCCACCACCACCACAAGGTGTTCTGCTTACTGTGCCCCAGGTCATAAGTAATGGTGCTACCATCCACCTTGTCCCTGGCTCCACACATGCATCATGCTGTTTCATACCTCACTGCCGTCACATATGCTGTGAACTTGCTTGCAGTATCTGTACCCTTATCCCTTCAATTGGTCCCCATCAGGACTCAGCCCAATGGTTAACTCCTGTGAGAATTTTCCCTTTAGCCTCTCCATCTTCTTGAGGCTAGATATGGAGCCCCTCCTCTGTGCCTCATAACAACTAGGAATACCTTGTTGTCATTGTCATTTTCCTGTTTGGTTTTTCCACCACGCCTGGAGATACTTGAGTGCAAACACCATGTATTATGTAATTCTGAGTCCCTTTTACCAAGCACAGAGCTCTGGATACATTTGGTGCTCAGTAAAATCTAGTTAATATATTTTATGGATTCATAAATCCTAACGTATTACATAGATTCATAAATCCTCAACTTGGTCCTGGCTCTTGTGTCCTGAATTCAGCAGTCACTATGTCCTGTCCTTTCATCTTCTTAATGATCTCTTGTCTACTTCTTTTAAACCCTAGGACATTATTAGTTCAGGCCACCACCATCTCAATATGCAACCAAACCAGCCTCCTGAGTGGTCTTCCAAACAACATAGCAGCCAGATGGAGCCTTTCAAAGCATAATTTTGCTTGTACACCATTCTGCTCGAAACAGTCCAGAGGCTTGGAAGCACCCTCAGCACAGTCTAAACCCTTGATGGCAGCTCATGTGAGAGACCCTGGGGAATTCAGCTCCTGCAGCCCTCTCAGCCTTGTCCCCTATACTCCTTCACCAGAGTCCTAGAGTCCAAGTAAACAAAATAATTGGCTGCTACTTTCAGTCACTGATTTTTCTCTCTCCATGCCTTTGCTCATACTCTTGGCTGAACCTGGAACCCCTCCTCAACATGGAATACCCTCCCTTGTTTGTCTTCTTTCCAAAGCTGCCCCTTATTTCAAGGCACACCTCCAGTGTTCTTCAGAAGGTTCTGAGAAGCCTGGTCACCACCAGATTAATGGTTCATTCCAGGGATATAAATCCCTTGGGCCATCTGAGAAAGGACAGGCATCATCCAGGTGGGACCTTGGCTAGGACCTAAGACTGCTGAACTTCCCCTGACCCCTTCAGATGCCTCAAGACTACCACTCTGCTCTTCAGCTGAGCCTTTGCTACAGCTGCTGACAAGACTGCGCATTGCTGTCTCCACATGCAGAAAGCCTTGGGCACACTTTTATAGCTGACTAATGCTCAGCCCTGGGACTTCCACAAAACACAAGCCTTCCCATTGGCTAAGCCAAACTTGAGATGTGACTTAGGAGATAAGCCTGAAAAAGCCAAATGAAAATGAACTTGATCTTATGATGTGCTTATGTGGGAACTATAGTTTTTCCTGATATAGGAAGAAACTTGGACCCAGAGTTCCTTGTAGGCAGATGGATAACTTGGCTGAAGTGGCCACAAGTCTTTTAACAAAATAACTCTTTGCTGGGTCAAAAAGAATGACAAGGGGAAGACCAAATAATGTGGGATTGGAAGGGGCTCCTTTGCCCAGAGCTATGGCAAGAAAAGTAGAATTTGGTCAAGGGTACATCTGTGGGCAGAATTCAGGGACTGCTAAGTTATGGCTGGGGGATTCCTAGGAAATCAGCTTTTTCCCCCTGCATTTAAGGAAGGAATCAACAAAAGCAATATTAACAGAGTGCCTATTTAGTGTCACTCTGGGACACAGAAATGACAAAGAGGTGACTCTCACCTTGTCTCTTCCTTCAAAGAACTTCTGGTGTAGACTGGGAGGTTGTTAAATCTTCAGTAGATCTGTGTGCCTAGAGTTGGGAATGAGGGAGGAATAAAAATTTTCAAGAGTTGGTCAGGTTCCCAAGCCTGCCCCATGAAGACATAAAGATTCCACCTTCCTTTATGTGCCAACATGTAGTTGATTCTTTGAATCTGTCCAGTGTGGGATGAATTAGTGCCAATAATGCTTTGTACTGTGGAAGGGTGAAGAGAGGTGGAGGATAGGTGCTGTTAGATTGCTTCCAGTTTCCTCATATTTCAGAGATGTGGAGTTTTTGAAAAATAACATGTGGAATTTCTTGTTCTATGCTCTTCTTTTTCTCATCACCACTGGAATGACTTGTCAACCCTCAGCCCTGCCTTCTCAACTTGATAGATGTGTCTAGAGGGCCATTCTGGCTAGGAGGTGAAAAATGAAACACAGCTGGTTCTAACTGCTTGCTTTGTCAGGACCAAAGTGCTTTATTGATCAGTATAGCTATGGCCTTACTCCTCAGCTTGTCTTTGAGTCACTGTGGTTGTGTCAATAACAAAACTACTTATGTTTTTTCTTAATGGCTGAGGCCCATTGACTGCTGACCTGATTGATTACTTGACTCTCAACTTGAATCTGCTTCAAAATAGAACCTTCAGTGGAGGACATGGGCTCACTCTTATGTGGTTTTTAGTGCAATCACTTTAACTTTTTGTGCTTCACCTTCCCTGTCAAGTCAATAGGTTTGTTGTAAGTGGGTACGCTGATTTTTGGAGAATATCTAAAGTGTGTAGTGGAGGCTGAGGACAAATGTACCAGAGTGAGTAAACCTTGCTGGCCTCAAGATGTTCCTAGAGGCTTGCTTTGTGTCTTAGATAAGTTTCTTAGGACCTCCAAAGATACAAGAGTGGATTCAAGCCATGTGCACATACATGTCTTATGGGTGAAAATGAGGTTCTCTCCCTTGAGTGCTCTAAGTCTCACAACCCAACCACCACAGGTACCTACTTAACCCAAATCTCAGCTTTCCCATCAGCTCCTTGGGGAAGCTACCCTCTAACTCCCTGGGCTAGGTCAGACCTTCTTGATCCCAATTCTCAGAGCAGCTTGCAATTTTCCTTCTTAGCACTTACCCAGTTGGCAATGATATTTATTTCTGTGACTATTTGGTTAATATTTGTTTCCCCCACTAACAGGTCCCACAAATAGGAGACCACAACTCTTTTTACCCCTTGAGCCCAGCACAGAGTCCAGTATATAATATGATCCTCTTTCTTTCTACCCCTGTAGGTGCCACTAAAGTATATACATCCTTTTCGTCCTCCCTCTTCCTTTCTCTCCTACCTCCACTGGCCCATAGTTTAAGTTCAGCCACTAGTCACCAGAATTTTCCCTTGCCCATTCTGCTCTCTGTCCATGAGAAACTACAGCCCACTCAGATGCACAGATGCCAGATTAATCTTCCCAAAACATCTGGTTTTAATAATCTTCAGGGTGTCCTGGATAAGCTAGACAGATATGTCCCTTCTGCTGTTGCTTCCATCCCCACCTCTTTAGCCTTATATCCACTCTTCTCCACTCCAGTTTTTTTTTTGTTTATTTTAGTCAAGTCAGCATTCTTAAGTACTGTATGATTCTATATTTTAATGGCAGTATAGGTCCAACCCCCCCTTATCTGGTATGAAATTAATTTCCTTCCAGTAGTTTTCTCTGATTAAACCCACTTACCACAGACATCTCCTGGCTCAGTTCATAAAACACAGTGTTCCCTAACAGATTCAATGCAGTTATAACCAGGTGTATATAATTTTAGATTTTATTTAACAGTATTACTGAGCACTTACTGAGTGTCAGATACTGTGCCAAGCCCTGGGGATATGACTGTGACCATGACTGACATACTTCTTTCCCCATAAACTTGACAATCGAGTAGGAGATTCAGACATGGAACAAGGAACTACATGTGATGAATATTTCAAAAGGGCAAATACAGGGAGCTTAGGGAGCTGACCCAGCCTGGAATCAGGCAAGGCTTCCCTGAGGAAGAACCATCTCAGGTGACACCTAAAGATAAGTAGGGTTTAAGCTGGCCCAGGTATAGGAGAGGGGCAGGAAGGGGCAGGATAGAGAAGGGGTTCTAGGAATAGCTGGTGAAAAAATCCTTCATGAAACAGAAGCAAGGAATAGTGGGAAAGAGAAAAAAGGGCCAGAGCATCAGGATCTTTAGGCCATGGGAAGAATTTTATTCCAAGGAAAAATAAAGTGATGGTATAAATTTTTCAATTAAAAATTACTCTGATTGCTATAAGGTGAATGGATTTCAAATGGGTAAGAATGGAAGTAGATATATTAGTGAGGAGGCTGTGTTGGTTACTGATTTATTGCCCCTCAACTCCAAATCTACCCTTTTTGCCTGTTCTATGAAATTGGATCTGGTCCCTACAAATACTTTTTTCTTGCCAATTGTTACTGAAACTTTGTCAGTAGAGGACACTAGAGAGACATTACAAGAAGAAAAGAGTTTTTCTTCCTGGTTCTGGTGTGTTTCATCAGCAGGTTCTTGGAGCCTGTATGAACGGCTTCCTCAGGTCTCAGCTCTGTAGCACATATGACTTCCCCAGTGCCTGGCCCTTGCAGTATTTACAGATTTTTCAGAACTGAGATCCTGAAGTACACAGTGGTCAGCAGCATCCAATGACCAGCAGCTTCCTCTGGCACCTGCACTTGGGCAGTTTTGGTGAGACACCTCCCAATGAACAGCTTTCCTCAGCACATTTCTGACAAGTTACAGAGGGTGGATTTTTAGTACATCAGCCAGTGCAGCTTCACAATGACTTCTCTGCCACTCAGTATGCATCCCCAAGGTCAACAATGCCTTGAGTACTTGAAGGAGTTTTTCATGGTGTACTCTACATCACTCCTGAGGGTAGTGTTTGTTCCTTATATCCTATTCCTATTCCTATTTCTATGTTCTTTAGAGTTCTCTGTTACTAGCTAATCCCCCAATAATTGAACCCCCAGTCATAGATAATAATTCTTTCTAAAAACAGTTTTATTGAGGTATATTTTATAAACTACAGAATCCACTGGTTTTAAGTGTACAATTCAGTGGTTTTTAATACATTTATAAGTTGTAAAACCATTACCACAATATAAAAATGTTGTGCCCACTCACAATCACTCTCTGTCCCCATTCCCAGGCCTACTTTTTGTCTCTGTAGATTACCATTCTCTGGAATTTCCAGAATATGTGTTCTTCTGTGTCTAGCTTCTTTTAATGAGCTTTTTACCTCTTTAAATTGTGGTTAAAAATACATAGCATAAAGTTTATCATCTTAACCATTATAAGTATGCAATTTAGTCATTTTAAATATATTCACATTGTTCTGAAACAGATATCTAGAACTTTGTTCATTTTGCAAAACTACTAAATAATAATTCTTTATATTAAAATTTCCCTGTTGAAATTATTGTGTAGTTTCTCTGTCATGACTGGACCCAGACTGATACACAAGTGAATAGGAAGAAATAGTGGAGCTTGGATTAGGAATACCAGTAGAGTGGGAAAGAAAGGGCCATATTTTTTATGCTGGAGCCAATAGGGCTGGCTGATGAATTTTATTGTGGAGTAAAAGAAAAAAAGAATCAAGGATGATTCCTGGTATTCTGGCTTGGAAACTGGGTGACATTAGAACCCTTCATCGAGGGGAAAGCACTTAACTTGGAAATAGAGTACTTGAATGAAAGGATGCATCCTCTCAAATTTGTCTTTGCTTCTGGTATGTACTTGGCATAGGGTACAACAATGGCTTTCAACACTGGCTTGCATTAGAATCACTTGGGACCTTTTAACATCTATGAATATCCTGGCTCCATCCCAGAGTAATTCAATTAAAATATTTGGAGATAGAGTCTAGGCACTGATAACTTTCAGGATCTCCCCATGTGACTGTATTATGTATCCAGGTTTAAGATCCATCAAAGTAAATATTCAATTGCAGCTTGTCATCAAAATGAAGGGATTTGAGGTAAGACCCCATGGCTGGCATGGATATTAGAAAAGGTAGGCTAGTTAGGACAACATCAAATGTTATCAAATGAAATGGTAAATATGGTCAGAAGTATAGATGTGTGTTAGTCAGTACAGTCATTACCATGCTTTGGGTACAACTTATGTGCCTGAGTCCCTGTCAGTTACTTTATACCTGTTATCTATTGTATTTGTCAGGGTTCTCTAGAGAAACAGACACAACAATTTGTTGTTAGTTTGTTTGTTTATATATACTATTAGCTCTGTATTTCTGGCAAAATTTGACTATGTATGTATATATTTAAAGAAATTGACTTGTGTGATTGTGAAGGCTGACAAGTTTAAATTCCTCAGAGCAAGCCAGTCAGGCTGGAAACTCAGGCAGGTTTTCTATGTTGCACTTATGAAAGCACAATTCTTTCTTCTTTGCTGTCTTTGCTGTCTTTGCTCTTAGGACATTTGACTGATTGGATGAGGCCCACCCACGCCATCTTGACTGGTGTTTGACCAAACAGCTGGGCACCACAGCCTAGCCAAGTTGACATATTAAATTAACTATCACATTGACTTTAATTTTTACTACTTTGTCAGCAAGGTTGTGCCCATAGTGCAGATGAGAAAATTGAGGCAGAGGAAAGGTAATTAATTTGCCCCAATTCATTCAGCTAGTGGATAGCTGTGCAAGAATGAAAACTCAGGTCTTTGGGACTCCACAGTCTCTCTTGAAACCAGAGAGAATAAAAGTCTACTTCTCTGGTAGTCTTTGAGGTTTAGGTTGTATTGAGCTGAGGAATGTGAAGCCCCCTTTTCTTGATCAGAGGGTCATATCTGCTCCTTGTCCATAGTTTTCTGGACCCAACCACCTTCTGCCATTTGTGAGAAGATAGGGTCTTCCCATGAACTTACTAAGGAAATGACCTTCCTTCTTGACCCAGGGGCTAACTTCGTCTGCTTCTCCCACAACCTTTCCTGGCCAGAAGTCAGGTTTTCACTAACACCTTGAGGAAAGAACTTTTGTTTGTAGCTCTGGATTTTGGTCTGAGGAGCAGAAAATTAGGAATCATCGTATACCTAATCTTTCTCCTCTGCTACACTAGTATCTGTCGTCATGATTTGATGTCTCTGTTCACCTTTCAAAAGGGCTCTTACCCATCTTTCTTCAGGGAAGTCTGGGATCTAAACTTCTGTCTTTAGAATGAGTCCAGATTGGTGTTCCAAGCACCAACTTGCTAGTGCAAATGGTGAATGCTATAAGGATTATTGCAAAAAGAAAACAAATCTCCATTTGCAATCCAATGGGACACATTTCTACAACTCTTGCCTCCAGCATAAGGATTTTCTCACAACTGTTTGTTCAGGTATATGGTGTGAATGATAATTTCCTCAGCAAGAGAACGATTGCCCTATAGCAGCCTCTAGGCCATTCAGGGTGTCAGAGAGAAGCTGGGGAAAGGTTAAGGAAGCTGTTAGCTTGATACACTCAGTAAGGAAGAGAATGGAGGAACATGTTGTTAGAGCTAAGATGTTAATTTGGTGGCTTCTTATAGAGACTAGGGATTTTTTAATTCATGTTTTAGCTGTCCCCAGGGTTTAATTCTACTGAGTAGGTCACCAGGACCCACAGGAGCTGTAGGCATCAAGGTATCTCAGCTTGATCAGAAATTTCATTCAGGGACACCTGGGTGGCTCAGTTGGTTGAGCGTCCAACTTCGACTCAGGTCATGATCTCGCGGTCTGTGGTTTCGAGCCCTGCATCAGGCTCTGTGCTGACAGCTCAGGGCCTGGAGCCTGCTTTAGATTCTGTGTCTTCCTCTCTCTCTGCCCCTCCCCGCTCATGCTCTGTCTCTCTCTCTGTCAAAAATAATTAAACATTAAAAAAATTAAAAAAAAGAAATTTCATTCAGTTTAGCAAACATTTCTTGGGTACCCATACAACACCTGGCACTGGGTGACTCAAATATAAGGAATTCACAGGAAATGATAGATATATGCACAGGAGCACAGAAGAGAGGCATGGATGCATAAATGGGCAAAAATAGATGAGGAAAGCTGTTTGGATGGTATGTTGCTTGAACTAAATATTGCAGGGCCCAGTGAAGATCTCAGAAAAGGATATTCCAAGAAGAGGGATCAGTTCAGTGATGTGCTGGTAAATGTTCAAAAATTAGTTTTCTGAAAAAAGGAATCTCTAATTATAGTTTTTCCCTCAATTTCTATACTGTAAATAATTACACCATGCCTCATTTCAAGCTACCAGCTTGACATCACTGGATGTGCGGTTGAGAAGAGATGCATACAATGAGCTGTCAGGACCGATGAACACCATTGGACCAGTCCTTACAAAAGCTTAAAGTAGCCCCCTCTGGGACGCTTGATGGTCCTAGGAGCTAAAGAAGTGGCTCCTGGGCTAATGGCACATAATATTGGAATAGTCAGCAGACTAGGTCATAAAGGGCATGTTATACTGCAGGCAGTGAAAAACCATTGAAGGGTTTTAAGCAGAAGAGTGATTCAATCAAAATAATATTTTAGAAATATCTAAATGGTGGCTAGTGTTCATAGTCAATATTTTTGGTTACCTGTTCTATGTCAATGAAATATTTTCAAAAACATCTACCCAAAATATATAAACATGTACAACTAAACTGAATATACTGTGTACATGAACACACCTAAATATAAAGGGAAATGATGAGATAATACCTAAACAAAGCTGAATAAAAGTTCATATCTTTTCATCCTGAATACTAGATGAGTCATCCTGCAGTGGGGTCCTGGAGTCCCTGACAGACTAAGGCCCTGCAGGAACTGCCAACAACATGGGAACCATTTTAATGGAAGTTGCCAAGGCTGTTGACATTTCCCACAATGCCCTGCTTCTTCTGGGGACTTGAGACCATGGGTACACAATCCTAAGTGCTCCCCTCTCCCTTGTCATGCATTTTCCCTGACCACCACTGTCAGGCCAGGAAAGCTCTAGCACAACTTGTGTAAAGGATGAGGTTGGTGCTGGAGGCTTTGCAACTCATTAGTTTGTAGTGCAGGTGTGAAATGATAGAGGTCTGGACTGTGCAGTAGCAGTGGAGATGGAAAGAAGTAAGAGAGATTTGAGAAATTTTAATGAGACAGGATTTACAGGACTCAGTGAGGGATTGAATGAGGGGATGTGGAAGAAGGAGGCAAGGGTGAGTGCCTTTGGCCATTCCTATGGGTAAGATGTCACTGAGATGGGAAATACCAAAGGACAACAAGTATCTTATTTTGGTTGGGAAGGGAGAGGGAGAGGGAAAAATCATGATAATAATTCTAAGCTATATATTTAATAGCTCCTGTGTGCTGAACAAGGTACTGTGGAGGATTCAGGGAGTCATCAGGTACTTTCCCTATGCAGAAATAACAGCAATGTTTGAAATTGGTCCCTTTGCCTCTGGTACAGAGGTCTGGCCTGCTTTCAAGGTCCTTCCCTTGAAGTGCACAGGACAGAGTCTGCACATGGATGGGGAGCTGACAGGGGAGAACTAGCATAGACTGTGTTCCATGGTGTCTGTCCCCATAGTTGTCTTCATGGACAGGGAGGAAAGCCTCTCTATGATAGTTCTGGTCCACACAGCTGTAGTCAACTGAAGACTTCAGGCTGAACTTTCTTCTTCTTGGCTATTATTTACTATAACAACAACATTATAATACTATTAAATAACATTATAGGAAATTTGCAAAGAAAAACAGTCCATAATTCCCACATGGTAGTTCATAAGAGCTTATTTTTTTTAGTCCACATTGCCTCCCAGGCCTTGGCCACATGTGTGTATTATTTTTTGCATTGCTATAATTAGTCTTATATGCAACCTTTTCCACTTACCATTAAAGTGTAAGCACTTTCCATGTTGCAACATTGTCTTCTGAAACGAATCTATTCAAAGCCCACCCCAAGACACTGGCAGACAAAATGCACAGGTGTCTGCACTTGGCCCTAACTCTGTTTCTCTAGGTCACAGTGCCCTTCATTCTTGGAAAGTAGACCCCAACTACAAAACATATTCTTCTCTAGCTAGACCACAATCCACATTTCAGATGAGCCCCAGAGTCTCTTGAAAAATCTGCTGCTCTAACATGTCTTGCTCTAACTGGCCAAGAGGTGACTTCTTCCCAACACCCCCCCCCAAGAGCACAGCCAGAACCCTCTCACATCCTTCAAACCCCCTTAAAAGGCCCAGCCTGATAAAAATTCAGGGCTGACATCTCTCTAGATGTCTGGACCCTCTCTTTCCTTAGAGAGTGAATAAACCCTGTCCTGCTTGTTGCTCTACTCTCTATGCGATTCTTTGCCACCCGCATCACCAGCATCTTCATGATGATCATTTAAAAATTTTTTAACATTTGTTTATTATTGAGAGGCAGAGAGACAGAGCATGAGAGGGCCAGAGAGAAGGGGAGACACAGATTTCAAAGCAGGCTCCAGGCTCCAGGCGTCAGCACAGAGCTTGACGTGGAGCTTAAACTCACGAATGGAGAGATCATGACCCGAGTCAAATTCAGACGCTCAACTGACTGAGCCACCCAGATGCCCCCATTATGATCATTTTTAATGGCTGCATAATACTCTTTGGAAATGATGTACAACAACTTTCTTATCTATGCCCATATTGTCTAACACCTAGATTGTGTCTAATTCCTTGGTATTAGAGATGATGAGGCATGAATTACTTGTGTCTGGGTTCTAATTTTTACTAATCTTGACATGTTTGAAATAAAAGGCTGCCATAGTTCTCTCCTTTTAAAGGAAAACATTATGCAAACAGAGTTTCCAGTTGAAGAGTGACAGAACACTCTAAAGATCCAAATGCAGCTTGGACTTCCATTTTCTGGTGGTGGAAAATAACTTGTTTCTTTACATTCACTGGTGAATGGAAAGGTACCCAGGCAGAAGCTGGAATCACGTGAGGTAAGGCAAGGATTAAGACCAAGGATGGAAGGTGAAACAGCAATGTGTGTGTATGTGTGTGTATATGTGTGTGTGTGTGTGTGAGTGTGTGTGTTTATTTGTATGTATGTTTGTGTGCATATATAAGTGTGTATGTTGTGTGGCTGGAGATTAGGAATCAGGCCAGAATGAGGTTGTATCCCAGTAGGGCACATGATATTATGCAAAGCTATGTACTGGGTGTTTGGACATTGTAGTGTTCTTAAAAAAAAAAAAAACACCCTTAACATGTCGGCTGTTTTAATACAAGTATGCGTGGCAACATCATATCTTTCCAGAAGCACTTCCATCTCACTCTCCATGTAATCCCACACCTCTCTTTAGTCAAAGCCTTCTGTGAACCTCTCTCATTGTAGACCCTGCCTTAGAAGCTGCACAGCTACACCAGTCAAAGGCCTTGTATGCCCTAGATAGGTTTCCCAACTCTGGTTCCTACACACAGTCTAGGATATACTATGACTGACCAAGTGGGAGGCCCAGAGGATTGGGAAGCCTCTGCTTTTGTCCCACCCTGCTGGGAAGATCTGAGCTGCCCTGATTGGTCCAGCCTCTTGTCCTAAAGACTCTGCCAATGGGAAGAGGTATTACAATTATTTATTGAGGGACTATTTTGGCTACAGGGAGATGTCCCACACTTGATATATCTCAGCCACTTCAGGTGGTACAATTATATCTTTTACATTAGGATAAGTTTAAGTTTTAAATAAATTACAGAGATCAGGATGAAGCTGCCACTTGTGTTCCCTTTGGTATAAATGAATCCCAACTTATTAGGCAGATAGGATCTTTTCTCTTGGGATCTGAGACATCATTTGGACAAATTACTTTCCATAAAGAAAGGAGAGCAGATGGTACTGCAGTTAGTCCTGGTTCAGAGAATGGAGGGTCTAGGACAGAAGCAGCCTTTCTCTACATTCTTGGGGGCCACCTTGTCCCCAAAGAAAAGGAGACCAACAGATTGATTCTTGACAAAGTCTCTGTCCCTACAGAGAGTGAGAGTGGCCATGGTGACCATATAAGAAGATTGGGTTTGACTTTATATATATATATATATATATATATATATATATATATATATACACCTATATTACATCCTAGCTCTCTCTAATCATCATCATCATCATCATCATCATCAAATTCATTGAGCACTTATTTTATGTCAGGCAATATGCTGAGTGCTGGTGATAAAACAATCAACAAAACAGACAAAAATCCTTGTTGTTATAGAGATAGACAATAAAGAAATAAATAAAATGTATAGGATATCACATGATGATAATTGCAATAGGGAAACAATAGGAGGAAAATAGGGAAAATAGGGAAAAATAAAGCAGGAGATAGCATTGAGGGGACATTGAAATTTTAGATAAAGTGGTCAGAGAAGGCCCTACTGAGCAAAGATTTGAAGGAAATGAGGAAGATAACTGAATTAGTGTTCTCCAGAGAATCAGAATCAATAAGGAATATTTATTTATTTGTTTATTAATTATGAGGAATTGTCTCACATGCTAATGGAGGATGAGAAGTCTCATAATCTTCCATCTGCTATCTGGACACCCAGGAAAGCCAGTGTCGTAGTTCCAAAGGCCTGAGAACCACAAGGCCAATGATGAAGTCCAATATGTTCTATCTCAGTAGTCAGGCAGAGAGTGCAAACTTCTCTCCTTCCCCTGCCTTTTTGTTTTATTCAAATCCCCAGTGGATTGGATAAAGCCCACACATTGGGAAGGATGAGCTTCTTTACTCAGTCCAGGGATTCAAATGCTAATCACTTCTGAAAACACCCTCACAGGCACACCCAGAAATAAGGTTTAACAAGATATCTGGGCACCCTGTGGCCCAGTCAAGTTGACACATAAAATTAACAATAACAGGAACCATGTGGCAAAGAGACTTACAAGCCAAAGGCACAACATGGGGCAGATTATGAATCTTCAGATAATTATAAATACATCACTATTCATTAGGTTCCCTAGTGTCTTTACTCCTTTAGTTCACACACACACACGAGGAGAAGCAGCCTTGATGATCATGTTTCACCAAGGCCTTGCAATCCACTGATGGAAGAATCCATAAATAGTTACAAAAAGTAAATTGTGTTAAGTGGCAGAGACTTTTCCCATGCTAGCTCTCTAACCTTGAGGCAGTTATTTGCTCTCTTTGGGTCTCATTTTTTCATCTGGGAAATGGGGACATGATTGTTTCTACTATTGGGGGTTATTGTGAAGATTCCATGAAATAATGACTATGGAAGTGCTTTGTACCCAGCTTTATGAAAATATCAAGAATTGTTCCTACCAGGCTGACAAATATCCTTTCTGCAAGTGGATTGAGTTAGCCTGTCCTTAGCACCACAGCAACCAGAAGGCCACACTAAGGCCTCAGCCAGTGAGAGAAGTTGTGTAAGAGAAGTTCAGCTCAGGGCTGGAGAAGGGAACAGGGGCCTGTGTAGGGTATAAATTCTCTGTGCCCACCTTGTTCTCATGCATGCAGAGGGTTGGCATACAGGCTTGACACTTTTAGGGAACTGGTTAGATGTCCTGTATGTTTTCTATGGCTGTGTAACAAATGACCGAAAACTTAGCAGCTGAAAACAATACACATTTATTCTGTTATAGTTTCCTTGGGTCAGGAAAGCTTAACTAAATGCTCTTATTGGGGTCTCATAAATCAATGTGTGAGTCAAGTTAGGCTCTTATCTGGGACTTCTGGGAAAAATCTTCTACCAAGCTCATTCAGGTTGCTAGCACAGTGCATTTCCTTACAGTTGCAGGATGGCTGTCCCAGTTTCTTTGCTGGGTGTCAGTCAAGGACTGTTCTCATCTCCTAGAGTTCATTCTTTGGTCCATGCACATAGGTCCCTCAATCTTTAAAGCTAGCAAGAGTACATTGAATCTTTCTTACACTTTGAATCTCTTTGACTTCCCCTTGTGCCACCAGCCAGAGAAAACTCTGCACCCAAAGGGCTCCTATGATTAGATCATACCAGCCTAGATCATTTCTAAATCTTAGTCATCTGACTTGGAACTTTATATATGCAAAAATCCCTTTACAGTAGTATCTAGATTAGTGTGTAATTTAATAACCTGGGAACAGATGTCTTAGGGAACCATCTTTAGAATTCTAGCTGCTAAATTGTTGATAAAATCATATCAACAATTATCTTTTGGGGTCTACCTCAAGTCCCATAAAATGAAACAAAGATTCTAAGCACAGAAAGGAAACAATACTTCCATCCTCCTATTGCCTGTATGTTTTTTCTCTAGTTGTCTGGCTAAGACTGTGCCCTAGGCACAGGTGCCTAGTATGTCTAGAAGGAATTGTAATTCTAACTGTCAATCATCATCAATAAGGAAGGGTCTATTTCTCAGTCAAGAAACTGAAAGTCCAAGGCAGCCCTCTGACCCGTGGTGAGAGAGATATTTCTCAGGGCAGTTAAGAATTAAGAGCCATTTGGATCACAGTCTTTCTCGCAGAATGACAGTAAGAGACTACTATGGGGGAAGGGATTTCTCAAGGCTCAAAAGTTGGGCTATGTTGGTCTATCTGTCATTTACCACATAGATATTCTCCTTCCATGTCCCTCTAGAAAGTTATGTTTAATCCTTTTAAGTTGCGGTGTTTCTAAATAATGATGCAGGCTACAGGCCAACAACCCAACATAGACAGGGCTTGATATTAGAGGAAACCATAATGTCCACTTAGAGTGATTCCTTGTAGGCTATCCCTGTGGGTATCCATGGGCACCTGGGTCAGTTAGGGATGGACCATTGTCTTTTGGTGTCTTTTCACTGGAATTCAGACCAGTGACTCAGCTCGCTATTTCTTCTTCAAAAAATTTTTAATGTTTATTTTTAAGAGAGAGAGAGAGAGAGACAGACGGCGAGTAGATGAGGAGCAGAGAGAGAGGGAGACATAGAATTTGAAGCAGGCTCCAGGGTCCGAGCTGTCAGCACAGAGCCCAACACGGGGCTCAAACTCATGGACTACGAGATCATGACCTGAGCTGAAGTCAGACGCTTAACTGACTGAGCCACCCAGGCGCCTCAAAGCTCACTATTTTTTCTCATGAGAAGATTGCATTTACATTCAGAGAGTGAATGATGTAGAAAACTTTGATGCTGACCACAGAAATATATAGCTAAACCATGGGTCAGGGATAGCCTGGAGAGCAGGGTGGGACCTATGACAAACTGTAGAGCATTAACCATCTGCCACCAACAATCCTCAAATAATCAGAGGAAGGAGGGAGCAAAGGAACTCTGGGACTGAACACAAATGACTTTTCCTAAATGCAATTAGAGCCATAGTCTGTGTAATTCAGAGAGAAGGATTCCAAAACTTTCACTTGAGGTCTAGGGTGGTAGGGCAGCAGATATAACTATGTCCCCATTAAATAAACAAACCTAGCTCAGTTCTAATTGTAGCTCTCTTTTCACAGCTATCATTATTCAGAGAGACAAATCACATACTTCTTCTTCCAGTACATCAGACAAGCAAAAACCAGCAAAGCCTTTACAGAAGGTGGTGCAGAGTTAATGTGAATGAATGAATGAATAAACAGGAGACAGTTAAGTAAGAGAACCTTAAGAGAGAGAGAGGCTGATGCTGGTACTGACTCGTCATGTGACAAGGTGACATTTTGTCTCATTGGGAAAGTAGCTCCTAAATTTTTTCTGCCTAAATGTGGTACAGGGGTCAGGAAGAGTTTTTTCAAAGGTCTTCTTACTAGGTTTGATCACCCAGGGCATAAAAAGGCAGGAAGGAATTATCTGAAAGCTGCTATTCTCTCCCCTCTTGCAATCATAGCTCTTGGTTCTGCACGGGTGATGTTAGGAGAAAGCTGGTTGTGACGCGAAAGGCTGAAAGCCAGAGAAAATAGGTGAATACCTTGATTTTTTTTAATGAAAAAAAAATGAGCTCAGGAACATGGAGTAGACTAATGATTGAAGGTGATCAAAAGCTCACCTCTTCTCAAAAGGACCAGTTCCAGATGATTTTATAGGTTGATTGTTTTATCAAGCTTCCTGAGAAAAGATAATCTCTCTCCTCTACATGTTGTTCAGAGATCAGGAAAAAAGTGGGAAAGGTGCCCACTTGAATTAGGAGGCTACTATAATCCTGATGCCAAATCTGCATAGGGACAACAAAAAGAAGGGAACATTTACAGGAAATGTCACTTGAGAATATAGAGAGCAATTCCTAAACAAACTATTAACTAAATCTAATAGTATATTAAAAACAAAACAAAATATAACAAAGAAACAAACAAAAAGATTGCCTCATCCTCAAGTAGAGTTTATCCTGAGGATGCAAGAATGGTTCAGCCTCAGGAAATCTGTCACTGTCATTTATCACATTAATACACATGAGGAAAATAATGAAAAAAGATTGTAGATGCATAAAAACATTTTATAATGTTTCTATATCTATTTGTGCTAAAATACATTAAAATTATTAATAAAGGGACTCCCTTCACCCATATCAAGAGTACCTATTAAAAACACACAGCAAATATTATACTTAAAAGGGGAGAAACTTTAGAAGCAAGTTAGTATGGAAAGTCCTAGAAATAAATAAGAAGTATAAGGATTGCTAAAGAAGAAACAAAATGAATGTATTTGCAAATGATGTGATCATTTACATAGATAGTCCAAGAAAGTTGGACATACGGTTTGAACTAATGAGAGTCCAGCATGTTTATTAGATCGAAAAGCAGCTCTCTCATATCAACAACATCTTCTACATCAGCAGTAACCAGTTAGAAAATACAAAGGCACAAATGTGGGACTAGATAATGGAAGTATGAAAGATGCAAATGATGGAGATATGTAGCAGTTAGGGGACAAAAATGAGAGATGTCATTTGTCCACACTACTAGCTAGAACTTATTGTGGATGTGTTGTTCTGCATGTTGCTCTAAGAGCTTCCTAATTAATCCTCACTATAAACCCCATCAGGTTGAAATTAAAAGGCTCCCTTCTTTATTGGTAAGAAAACAGACATGCCAAGAGGTTAGTAAATTGTGAAGGTGGGGTCCAAATTCAACCATCCTGACTTCAGAGGCTGTGCTCTTACCATTGTTAGTACTCAGTACTCTGCATGGCAGGGGTGTGGAGTGGCCACAGAATGGTAGCACCCTCATGATTTATCCCTCACTTAACAGTGTACCTTTGTCTATACTACCCAAAGTAATCTACACATTCAATGCAATTCCTATCAAAATAACACCAGCATTCTTCACAAAGCTAGAACAAACAATCCTAAAATTTGTATGGAACCAGAAAGGACCCAAAATAGCCAAAGTAATGTTGAAAAAGAAAACCAAATCTGGAGGCATCACAATCCTGGACTTTGGCCTGTATTACAAAGCTGTAATCATCAAGACAGTATGGTATTGGCACAAAAACAGACACACAGATCAATGGAATAGAATAGAAAACCCAGAAATGTATGGCCAACTAATATTGAACAAAGCAAGAAAGAGTATCAGATGGAAATAAGACACTGTCTTTAAGC
Organism: Acinonyx jubatus; assembly: GCF_027475565.1. Lineage (NCBI taxonomy): Eukaryota > Metazoa > Chordata > Mammalia > Carnivora > Felidae > Acinonyx > Acinonyx jubatus. The sequence goes on from NC_069389.1 coordinate 120,950,377, forward strand.
AAATGGTGCTGGGAAAACTCAACAGTGTGAAAGTGTGGGCCTACACCAGCCGACTCCATCTTGTTCTGTGTCCTTCACCTTGACCACAGCTCCTCCCCTTGAGTAACCCCCCCCCCCCCCCCCCCCCCCCCCCCCCCCCGGCTCACCTGCCTAACAGGACTCGGACCCTTCCCCAGCCAATCGGCTGAGGCCACAGCCATTACCTCACCAACTGCCCCTAGGCCCCAATAAAACCTTTGTCCTTTTGAAACTCGCTCTCTCTCCCTGGTATCTCACCGCTGCGTCGGGGCAGGTAGGGGATTGAGCTCGAGCTAGCTGGAATAAAGGCTCTTTTGTTTTTGCATCAGACTCGGCTCCCTAGTGGTCTTTGGGGATCATGAATTCTGGGCATAACAAGTGACGTGCAGAAGAATGAAACTGGACTATTTTGTTACACCATACACAAAAATAAATTCAAAATGGATGAAAGAGCTCAGTGTGAGACAGGAAACCATCAAAATCCTAGAGGAGAAAACAGGAACCAACCTCTCTGACCTTGGCTGCAGCAATTTCTTACTTGACATGTCTCCAGGGGCAAGGGAAATAAAAACAAAAATGATGGGACCTCATCAAGATAAAAAACTTCTGTGCAGTGAAGGAAACAATCAACAAAACTAAAAGGCAACCAACAGAATGGGAAAAGATATTTGCAAATGACTTATTAGATAAAGGGTTAGTATCCAAAATCTATAAAGAACTTATCAAACTCAACAGCCCCCCTCCCCCAAAAAACAAATAATCCAGTGAAGAAAAGGGCAGCAGGCATGATTCAACACTTTTCCAAAGAAGAAATTTCGGATGCCTAACAGACACATGAAAAGATGCTCAACATCAGCCATCATCAGGGAAATACAAATCAAAACCACAATGAGATACCACCTCACACCTGTCAGCATGGCTAAAATTAAGAGCACAGGAAACAACAGATTTTGGCAAGGATGCAGAGAAAGGGGAACCCTTTTGCACTGTTGGTAGGAATGCAAATTGGTGCAGCCACTCTGGAAAACAGTACGGAGGTTCCTCAAAAAATTAAAAATAGAACTACCCTATGACTCCACAATTGCACTACTAGGTCCAAAGGATACAAAAATGCTGATTTGAAGGTGCACATGCACCCCAATGTTTATAGCAGCACTATCAACAATAGCCACAGTATGGAAAGAGCCCAAATGTCCAACTGATGAATGGATAAAGAAGTTGTGGTGAATATATATACAATGGAATACTACTTGGTGATCGAAAAGAATGAAATCTTGCCATTTGCAACAATGTGGATGGAACTAGAGTGCATTATGCTAAGTGAAATGAGTTAGTCAGAGAAAGACAAATATGATTTCACTTATATGTGAAATTTAAGAAACAAAACAGATTAACACAGGGGAAGGGAAGGAAAAACAAGATAAAAAGAGAGGGGGGCAAACCATAAGAGACTCTTAAATACAGAGAACAAACTGAAGGTTGCTGGAGGGGAAGTGGGTGGGGGCATAGGCTAAATGCGTAATGGGCATTAAGGAGGGTACTTGTTGGGATGAGCACTGGGGGTTATATGTAAGTGATGAATCACTGGGTTCTACTCCTGAAACCCAATACTACACTGTATGTTAACTAACTTGAATTTAAATAAATAAATTAAAAAATACAACAACAGTGTACCTTACAGATTGTAAAGCAACTTCTTGCCCAAGATTTGTGGTCCTTATGAGACATTTATAGATGAGAAAAGTGGAGCTCAGAGATTAAACAACTTGTCTAAGGAAATGAAGGAACCAGGACAAGAACTCTCGATCTTTTGCCTCCCACGTCAATGCTTTTTCTACTATGCTAGAGTCAGGGATACCATGGCAAGGCTGGCAGCCATCTGTTGCAAAACACCTATTTTTTGGTTTATTTTAGTTAGTTTTGCTTTATTTTTTTAATTATCTTTTTACATTTCCAAACCACATGCACCAATACTTTGGTAAAATGCAATAAAACTGAATTACTAGAAGGGTGAAAATCAATACACAATTTATTTAAAAAATAATTTATTATTAAATTTAATAGACATTATCACATTGCTGTAAAAGTTTTGAAACACTTTCAATTTCCGTACTTACCTCATTGCAGTCTGGTGCTGATCCACGGACCACACTTTGAGTAGCATCCTTTCTGTCTTCCATCCCTGTCATTCTCCTCAGCCTCCTTCCAGTGTTACCTGAGAGAACACCAGAGAGACACCCACTAAGAAACAAAGTTACTGCTAGGATGCAGAGTGGGGCTAGAAAAGGAGGCCCATGCCCCAAGGCCAAGCAGGGCACTTAGCCTCTGTCTTGGATTTGCCTATGCTGGGGGCAGGCATGCATAGTGGATGGGTTGGGAAAGCGGAGTGATTTTAAAAAAGCAAACAGCAGGAAGGCAGGCAGGTGTTGATTGATTGCAGTTAGAGGAGACATAGTTATCCATCAGGGTGCAATGCCAGAACTCTGACTCTCAGTACTTTGGCTATCCATAACCACCAGGCAGCCTACCTGAGGGGATCTTTGGAGAAAGGACCTGGAGTGAGCTCTTTGCCTAGAGGTTCCTCTTCCAGTGCAAATTTCTTTCAGAACTTATGACTTCACTATGGACTGTCCTTCAAGGTCAAGACACTGGAGATGGATTTGGGGCAGGACTTATTTCATGGGTATGCAATCAATGTAGTCACATGGGACCCCATGCTGGGTTTAATGCCCTACTGTCATTATCTTGAAATTCTGACTAATTTTGAAGAACAGGCCCCATGTTTTCATCTTGCCCTGGACCACACATATTATGTAGCCAGTCCTTATATAGAGTTTATATCCAATAGGGCAACCCACAGTGTGCCACAACGGGAGGCACTGGGAGAGGGACAATCAGGCTGGATTTCCTCCTACACAATAGAACAAAAATGCCAATTCCCCCGTGGAGCAGTAGAGAAATTGGCAGTCACTGCAAATCACATATTATAGGTAATACAACATCAATCATGTGTGTGTGTGTGTGTGCGCGCGCGCGCGCGCGCGCGCGCTCGCGCGCTCCCGCGAGAATTGTATTGACACTACCTAATGAGATATTAAGATCTACTGTGTTTCCAACCAGAATTGAATCACTGTGTCTTAGTTCCCTCCTGTGAGATTCCAGTGACTTCAGGAGGATTAATTAACATAGATAATTGCTTTGCATGCATTATCTTTTTTTAATCCTCACACCTCTTCAAGGTAAATGTCATTAACCCTTTTTTGCAGACAAAGAAACTGAAGCACAGAACAGTTAAGTGATTTGCTTCAAAGCCTATTGTTTCACATGCAATACCACTCACTTCTCTGATCCTCCAGGGCTTTGCATGGAAATAGTGGTGGGCCAAAGAGAAGGAATGCGTCCAAATACTGGTACCAACCTCTGAGCAGTGAATTTGCCAGAGAGCCACCACGAGGGCCTTAGTCTGTAAGGAATCCACACCTCTGGGACTGAGAAAGTTTGTGTACTGCTGGGGACCTGGGAGGGTGGGGTGACTTCCATTGGTCTCACACATATACTTGTTCTCTCAGCATGGCCACCTGCCTCCTGCTGAGTAGACCTGCCAGAGTACCTTGTTTCTTCCTCTCTGAAACTACCCTGGCCATCCACTCTCACTTCCTTGCCTTCTAGAGCCAACAAAGACTCTACTATCCTCCTTGACAAGAGATATGATTTGACCCTGTGCTTCTGTGTCCCTCTGAGTCCCTCTGAATGAACTAACTGTTCCCAGGCAGCCCTAGGACATAGGTGATTGGAGAATGGGTGGAAGGCAGCATGGGGTGGACCATAGGCCAAGAAGAAGGGAAGAAGTGGTCCAGAGATGTACCATGCTCTTCTCCAGAAATGGAAACTGCACAAGTGTGCTGCTTCCATTCGGCCTGGGAATTTGTTAACTCCTCTCTAACCACCTAGACCAATATTTAGAACTAATGATAATGGCTACAACTAGGACCTAAGAATGATTATGTTCAAGTGTTGGTGGGTTTGGAATAAATCAAGTAAATCTTCAAACTGACCTATCATACCTTTGGTAGTTTGTCCAAAATTTACTTCTTTACAATTGTACATTTAGCAATAAATAAATTGCTTTTTATTAGCCTCTAATTTTGATACCCCTGTTTCTCCCACCTGGATTCTCCCCATCAGCTGTCTTTTATCTCCAGCATCTTCAACCTCTTCCTTTTCCCTATTCTTTCTCCTAAGCCTATAACCATTTTTATCTTCTTTACTCTTTTTTAATAAGGTCTACTTATTTATTTTGAGAGGGGGGAGGGGCAGAGAGAGAAGGAGAGAGAGAGATAATTACGAGCAGGCTCTGCGCTATTTGAGCCTGATTCAGGCTCAAACTCAGGAACCATGAGATCATGACCTGAGCCAAAATCAAGAATGGGACACTTAACAGACTGAACCACACAGGCTCCCCTATCTCCTTTACTCTTAAAAAAGAAAATTACTCCCATCCCTTATGAAGCTTTTCTCTTTCCTTCTCTTGATCAAAGTTTTACAGAGTTGGTCTATATGTGCTACCTCCTCTTCTCTCTTACAACTTCTTAAGGCCTTGGATCTGGTCCCATTCCCACTTTCCCTAAGATCACCCATGACTGCCTCATTGCCAACACACCAAGCTTCACCCTCCTGTACCTACCAGATGTCACTCAGCTTCATGTTCCACTTCCTCCTAGAACCCCTACTCTTCCCTTAGCTCCCATCACACAGCAAGCTGCCTATTCTCATGTCCTTCTAAGACTGCCTTTTGCTGATCTGCTCTCTTATACAGTTCTGTCCCAGGCCTCCACTCTTTTATTTTACACTCTTTCCCTTAGAGACCACATTCAGACCTCAGATTCAGCCATTATCTCTGTGGTAAACTCAAGAATCTGCTTGTAGCCCAATCCTGCCTCCTAAGCTCCAGACTCACATATGGAGACACCTGAGAAGCTCCACTTGCATATTCCACAAGTACCTCTAATAGTATCTGGGTCAAATTTAACTTATCATGTTCTTTTCTCCTTTCTCAAAATCTCTCAAGCATTTTCTATTTCAGGAATAAGCATTATCATCCATCTATGCACTCAAGCCAGAAATGTGTAATTTATTCTTGACTCTTCTGTCTTTATCACTTCCTAAACCTTCTCCTCTTCTCATTTTCCACACTATTTCTAGATGAGTTAATCTATTCCTCTGACTCCCCAAATTGATATTCAGCTTAGATCTTTTTCCTGATCTCCAGACCCGTGAGGTCAGTGCCTCCAATTAGACATCTTACAGACACCCCAAACTAATTATGTTTAACACTTAACTCATTTTGTTTCTTACTCCAATCCCCATGCATGTCCTACTCTTATTATTTGCTATCTTGATAAATGACATCACTTATCCAATCAGATTTCCTGGCAGAAATTGGAAAACTCCTGCCCCACTGATATTTAATCCATTACCAATACTTGTCAATTCCACCTGCAAAATATATATTATAGGCTACTAGAAGTCCACTTATTACCCAAGGTTAAGGATTTATGGTCAAGCTACTAATCAGTATGACACCAATATCTATTTCTAATTCAGGCTTCCCTCCTGTGTTCTGGACCTATTGTCCAACTGAATGATGAGCACTTCCTTCTGGCTATTGCTCAGGTTCCTCAATATATCCACCACCAAATCCATCATCTTTCATCTTTTGTTCTTTTTTCATTCTTGGTTTTTGTAGAGGCACCACCCTCGTGGTCTCTCATTCTAAAAACCTCTAAAGCATCTTACTGTTTCACCCTTATCCTTTACATTCAGTTTTGTTGATTCAGCCCCCTTCACAGCACTCACATTAATTTTTGCCTCTGCATTTCTCTTCCTACTGAGAAGACTCTTTCTACTTCAGTCCATCAGGAGTCTCTGGCTTTTTCAAGGATCTGTTTCTCTGGTCTTACTTCCAAACCATCCCTTGAATCTAGCCTTCATTATGACATAGCTCTGCTCAAAAGCCATCCATGGCTCCTCCTCTTATTCTATGATCAAATACCAACTGTCTCTCAGACACTTGCTTGAGGGCCAAACCTTATTTCTACCAAATTCCTTCTGCATACCCTCTGCCCTATAAAAACAGGAGTATTTACTATTCTGCAAACATACCTTGAGTTTTCTACCCATGAATCATGCATGGCCTTAAGCACTTTCCTTTCATCTACATTTGTCCAACAAAATCCTATCCCTCATTTCAGGCCTAGGACTAATGTCGACTCTTTATTAAGCTTTCACTAAACAGAGTCCATCAGTACCTGATTTTGTATTTCTCTGTCTCCCAGCAACTCAGCTTACTCATGTTTTATTAAAAAAAATTAATGTTTAGTTTTGAGAGAAATAGAGCACAAGTGGGGGAGGGATAGAAAAAGAGGGGGACACAGAATCTGAAGCAGTCTCTAGGCTCTGCACTGTCAGCACAGAGCCCAATGTGGGACTCTAATCCACAAACCATGAGATCATGACCTGAGCCTAAGTCGGATGCTTAACTGACTGAGCCACCCAGATGCCCCAGTTTACTCATATTTTATACCACTTGTTTAGTTATGTGTCTTTTTCCACCATTAGACATTGAACTATGTGAAGGTAGAACCATGTCTTAGTCCTATCTGTGTCCTCCAGGCCACAGGAAAGTTTAGAGTGGAAGCCTGCATGCAGTCTTTCTGCTAGAATCAAGTGATTCCTTTTTGGATTCCTGTACCAAATATAGGCATTTGTGAAAACACTTATCTGTCTCTTCAAGTACACTGCAAACTGGTGTGGGGCATGGTCAATGTCGTTTGTATCTCTCTGCCCCTGCACAGAGTAAACTCTCAAGCAGTGTGATTGAATGAAAAGAGTATGGGACAAGTCATCTAATATTTGAAATCTCATAATTTTCTTTATATATTAAGGTGTGTTTGGAGAAAATCTATAAAGTCAACTAAAGTCCTAATTCATCATGGAGCTATGGGTGGTTTAGAGCAGGAGAGGTGGGTGAAAGGGTACCTGAGTGAGAAAGTGAGTAAGGGAGAGAGAGAAGGAATAATCCTGTTAGTGTGTAAGCTACTGAGTGAGTAGATGAGAAGAAAAGGAAAGAATAACCGAGCCACTGAATTAATGAATGATAGAGTGAATGAATAAGTGACTAAGTTAATTTCTTGAGCAAGTGAATGCATGATTCAGTGAATAAGCAAAGAATAAATACATTTCTTCTCCTTATCTTTGGGGGATTTGTTTAATTTTCTAGGCTTCCTGATCCCTCAGTAAGTGGTCTCAGGCACAGTTTGGAAGGGTCTCTCCTTCCTCAGGTTTTAAATTACAGCCCACTTTGGCTGTCTGCATGGATGATGTACTTTCAAACTTCATATATACATACATACAGATAGATAGATAGGTAGATGATATAGATAGATGATAGATAGATATTTTTTAATCACCATGAAAGCAGCACCACTTGAAAACTCGATTAATTACTAATGTTCTTCATGATTTATCAAATACTTGTTGTTGCTTGTAATCTTTAAAGGGAATGGAATTAAAAGAATTAAGAAACAATTATGTCTAGAAAAAAATAACCTGCCCCAAATCTAATCACCTTCTTATGGAGAGCTTCATGCTGAGGTGGCTGGGGAGAGAGAGGGGGGAGAAGTGCCCATGTACCACTGAAGCTCTTGCAGCAGTCTGGAGGGAAAATGAGTGGTGACCTGCCAGCATGATGTTGGAGACAGAAGTTCCTCATGTGGGCTTAGGAAGTGGTGGTGTCTTGTGCTGATCTGCCTGGTGAAGCAGAGTTATTGCTTGTGGAGATGGGGGTTTCTATACCTCCCCACACTCTTGGTCAAGAGTGCCAAGAAGGCCCTGGGTGGCTAAGGAGCTGGGGATCTCCTCCCACACCTTCCTGACCTTTATTACTATGGAAAGGAAGAGGTTTGGCTTGGGGCAGTTGGGGAAGAACAGAAGTTATAGGACAAGAGTCCACTAGGAAGACAGCCAGTTGCAGGAGTTATAGAGTAAATGTAAGGTTCCACACCTGAGCCATGTCTTATCCTTCAGTATGCTGCAGGCACTAGCTAACTAACATGCAGGTTGGCCACTGCTGCCCACCTTTACTGTCTCCTACCCCACAACTGGGAAAAGAATCTTGAGACTCACTGTGACTGACCTTCACCCTTGAAGAACTTCAAGGGCCTAAGACCCCTTTTCCTGGGCAGCTACCCCAAAATGCTCAGGCTGACATGGGGCCCTGATGCTTGCTCCTTAAAAATGTGGAAACAGGGGTGCCTAGGTGGCTCAGTTGATTAAGCGTTGGAGTCTTGATATCACCTCAGGTCATGATCTCACTGTCATGAGATCAAGCCCTGAATCTGGCTCTGCACTGAACATAAAGCTTGCTTAAGATTCTCTCTGTCCCTCTCTCTGCCCCTCCCCCTCTCACACCTGTCCATGCAGTCTCTCTCTCTCAAAGTAAATAAACATTTTTTTTTAATATATGGAAACAGAACATTTCTGGGTGCTAGTCCCATGGCTAAAAGAGATGCTATGCCTTAGAGAAATGTCCAGTAAGATACATACAAGAACAAGGTCTCTTGCCTCCCAGCCTGTTCTTGCTGGGATACCACCTATGCAGTGCCCATAGGAAAAGGGATCTTAGACACTACTCAGACTAGTGTGCTAGCAAGAGAACTACCTAAGAGGCAAGAGACTTGATTTCATGGTGACCCTTTGGGGCCACTATTTAACAAGACCTTGTTCCTTGTGATTATATAATACTTAGGCTCTCTCTGGTCCTTATTTTGTTTCTGTGAGGTTGGAATATGACCATGGTTCTTAAGCTCTTTTTTGCATCAGAATCCCCTGGAAGCCTGTTAAAACAGATTACTGGGTCCACCACTTGGAGTTTCTGATTCACTAGGTCTTGTGTTTTTAACATGTTCCTGTATTATGCTGATGTTGCTGGTTTAAGGACCACATTGAAAACACTGGACTACATGGTATCAAAATGTGTGTGGCTAGGTACAAAGTAGTATCCCATATGTTTCCTCATCAACTTCTGGAACAACCCCATGACCTGGAGAGTCTCTACTCCTTTTAGAGATGGGAAACAGACTTGTGATACCAAGACTTTCCTAAAGTCCTACTGCCAGTGAATAGTAAAGCCAAGATCTGAAGCCACCTTAAGTCCTCAGATCCTGCTCTGTTTCTTCCACATCTCATGACTTAGGGGAATTACTAACTTATTTTTCAGCTTCCACATTTGCCACTCTTATTTGTAGTGCTATGAAAATGGCAAGAACCATAGTACCATATATAGCTTACTACATGCCAGGCACTGTTCTCAGAGCTGTGTAAACATTATAGCATTTAATGTTCACCCTTCTGTTAGGAAGTTGATGGGCTATTATTCTCTTCATTTTAAAGATGTGGAAACTGAGGCACAGGATGGTTAGCTAACTTTCTTAGGGTCAGAGAGTAAAGCAGTGGTGAATCTGGGACTCATTCCTAGGCAGTATAACAGCTAGGTCTCTGATTTGAGCATTGTACCCCAGGGACAATGATACTCCTAAAACCTGCCTTGGGCCGCTGAAAAGGAGCCCAGGGAAAGGGAGCTCAGGCAATAGGCTCAGGTTTCCAAGAAATAGGAGTGACCCTGAGGCAAGTAGGGCCTCTCTACTATGAAATTTTCTGCAGCTTTTCACAGAGTGCCTGTTGCAAGGTCTGTCTCATGGCTGGGGCTCCCAGTCTCTTTCCTGTATCATTGGTCCCAGCCCCCATATGACCAGAGCTGTCTGTCATGGAAACCAGCACACTCAGTAATATGTGAGATGTAGTAGTCAGGGCACACATGTGGGCATGTGGGCTGGATGAAAAACACTTGATTACATAATGACATTTAGAAAATGGCACTTGTCTTTTCTTCAAAGGCCTTCAAGATGATGAATTGGGGCTTATTGAAATGGCCTTAAATCAAGGTTTCTGTGAACAACAGCTTGCTCAGACTCATGCAAAATGGATTTCTCTTCAGTATGGCTGATACCAGTAGCTCCCTACTACTGGCCGCCTTCTGGGTTCAGGGGCTGGGCCAGGGACCAGAGTCATGGAAGATGAGAGCTTGAAGCAAAATGACCCCACGTGACAGAGAAATGAGGTCTCTGTGTACCTATGGGGACTCTGAGGCCCCAAGAGAAGGGGCCAACACAAAGTCATCTAGTAAGCCAGTCAGGCAACTATTTTCTGAGTCCTTAAGAACATTCTAATGGCCATCTTCCCATGGAGTTAATCTGGGGTCTGCTTGTATGGGCAGCATACTGCCTGGGGCTGCCATTTGCTCCAATGGGTCACCTCGTTTCTGGGTTCCTCTCCTTTTCTTCCAAGATGGGACTAGGTGATATGCAGGCTGCTATATTTATTTCCAAGCTCTGTGCACCCTGGAGCTACTGGTTTTTATGATTTCACCCTGTGCACCCCCCTCTATCCATCACCATCAACCCATTCCCACCACCATCCTGAGAGTTTGGATAACGACACCTGCATTAAAATGGCCCATCTAATCTCCTACACTGATGTCCCAACATTTGCAACCTCAGCTGCATTGTTCCCCTGCAGGCTTTCACTGTGAAGTGCCAACTTGGAACTTGCATGAGTGTGAAAATGAGTGTCCCCTTAAAATTTTCACACTATTCAAGGCTTGTTCTGGAAATCCTCTTGACTTCCTGTCCAAGGAGCAGCATTCTTTTTTTAAAATTTATTTTTATTTTTAAATTTACATCCTAGTTAGCATATACTGTAATAATGATTTCAAGAGTAGAATCCAGTGATTCATCCCCTACATATAATACCCAGTGCTCATCCCAACAAGTGTCTTTCTCAGTGCCCCTAGCCTATATAGCCACCCCCACCCACAACCCCTCCAGCAATCCTCAGTTTGTTCTCTATATTTAAGAGTCTCTTATGTTTTGTCCCCCTCCCTGTTTTTGTATTATTTTTTCTTCCATTTCCCAATGTTCATCTGTTTTGTATCTTAAATTCCACATATGAGTGAAGTCATATGATATTTGTCTTTCTCTGACTGACTAATTTTGCTTAGCATAGTACCCTCTAGTTCTATCCACGTTGTTGTAAATGGCAAGATTTCATTCTTTTTGGTTGCCAAGTAGTACCATGGAACAGCATTCTTTTGAGAGACATTCGTGACCCTTTCACTTTCTTACTGTCTTAGTTTCCATATTTTCTAAGTAAGATAATGGAATTCTCTGGCTTCTTTACATTGCTCAGTGGTGAGAGGACTCAGGCATGAAGATGGGAGAAACATCCTGTACACTGCAAAGTGCTATGCAAGTACAACAGCCACGACTATGGCTCTGTTGTTGGGCCCATATCCATCTGGCTTTCTCCCTGGGCCATCTTTCTGGACTTCCATAGGCAGAGGCTGCTGTGTGGCTGATTGGTGACAGACCCCCATGGGATTTGGATTAAGTTTCCAAGGGCTGGCAGCCATGGGCACTACAGAAATAAAGTAAACAAAAGATAGCATAAAACAACAAAGTATCAGAAAGAAAAAAATATCATGACCTTGGAATTGACTAATGAGATTTGACAACAAAATTATAATATTTGTAAGGGGAGGAAAATTGCAAGCAGGGCTGTGCATAGACTGGGGCTGTGGAGACAGGTGGGAAGAAACAGTAAACTGATCTTGTGTGTGGCTCCTATACACTGGGGCTGGGGGCAGCTATGATGGAACAACTCAGACATGATTCTTACTTTTGAGGATCCCATGCTTCTGGAACAGATGGATCTAGATGTGACTGCATACTCTATAGTAAGGATGCATGATAAAGAAAGCTGTGGGAATCCAGAGGAAAAACCTATAATCCAGACCCAGTAGCAACATGGGGAAGGGAATGTGGAGACAGACAAATCTCATAGAAGATGATGCTTAAACTGGGAAAAGAAAAATGAGTAAGAGTGTGACATATGGAGAGACAAAGGTAAGTTTATAACAAGCAGAAGGGACAGTATAAGCAAAAGCACAGAGATGTGAAGGAGCGCATAAGATTTTGGGAACAGCAAGTGCTCTGGTGAAGTTGAAACCTCGGGTGCAAGGGAGAAAGGCTGAAGTTGTCTGGGGCCAGGACCTTAAATGCCAAGCTCAGGAGCTTGAACTTGACTCCATAAATAATGGAGAAGAAGGCATGATGGGGGGCTTAAGGAGGGAAGGTTCATGGTCTGACTTAATGCTTTCAGAATATCCTTCTTCCTTCAGTGGAAAGAGGACAAGAAAGCAGTAAAAGTAGAAGTAAGGGGATGAAGGAAGAGACAGTTGCAGAAGTTCAGGTGGAAAAGCCTTTGGAAGAAGATCAAGGGCTCAGTTTTGGACATGACACATTTGAATTGCTGCTGGTACATCTATGGGGAAATGAGTAATGGACAGTTGGATATACAGGTATGAAGTATGAACTAAAGATAAAGGTTTAAGTACAGTAGAGAAGGAAGGGCCAAGAAAGAAGATATCCAGAGAGATATCCAGAGAGATGGGAGGGAAATCAGATGGATTTGTGATTTCCTTTTCTCCGTGTTCCTGAAGGGTCAAGAAAGATGAGTATGGTTCAGTGTCCAGTGGATTCAATAATGTGAAAGTCATTAGTAATGGTCAAGTTCAGTGGAGTGAGAAGTGGGGCCTGTGGCCACATTGGGCAGGATAAAGGGTTGAGTGTGTGGGGTGAGGGAATGGTTCAACCCAAGTAGAAATTTTTATTTAAAACTCTGTGCTGGGAAGAGAGTAGGGACCTGAACTTCTTTTCTCTCAGACATGTCACTTTGGAGTATGGTAATAACCATATATATGTGTAAAGCCTGAAAATGTCAGTTTGTCAACCAGCAGAACATCCTCTCTACTCCAACCAGTCCAGTGGGAAATGATTCTTCTTATCTTGGTGTTCCTAGAACAGTGACTGTCTTTACTATTGCTTTGGGTGGATGGTGGCCTCAAAGGTAGAGGAAGAGCACTGGAGACAGATATCAGCAAAGCAAAGACCTAGAGGCAGGAAATATCACAATGAATTTAAGTAATTGATAGAAAGCTACTACGACGGAAGCACAGTGGTCTAGAAGTAGAATGGAAGGATATGTGGTTTAAGACATGAACAGGGACCAGCCAGGTCATGGTTGTAGGCCATGGTAAAGATTTGGGGTTTTATCTGTTTATTTCAAATGCGATGGGACGCTATTAAATGATTTTAAGCAGGGAAGTGACATGATCTAATTTACATTTTTATTTATTTTTATTTTATTTCTTTAATTTTAAAATTTACATCCGAGTTAGTTAGCATATAGTGCAACGTTGATTTCAGCGGTAGATTCCTTAATGCCCCTTACCCATTTAGCCCATCTCCCCTTCACAACCCCTCTAGTAACCCTCTGTTTGTTCTCCATATTTAAGAGTCTTTTATGTTTTGTCCGCCTCCCTGTTTTTATATGATTTTTGATTCCCTTCCCTTGTGTTCATCTGTTCTGTGTCTTAAAGTACTCATATGAGTGAAGTCATATGATATTTGTCTTTCTCCAACTGACTAATTTCGCTTAGCATAATACCCTCTAGTTCCATCTGCATAGTTGCAAATGGCAAGACTTCATTCTTTTTGATTGCCAAGTAATATTCCATTGTATCTATTCACCACATCTTCTTTATCCATTCATCCATTGATGGACATTTAGGCTCTTTCAATACTGTGGCTATTGTTGATCATGCTGCTATAAACATTGGGGTGCATGTGCTCCTTCAAAACAGCATACCTATAGCCCTTGGATAAATACCTAGTAGTGCAATTGCTGGGTCGTAGGGTAGTTCTATTTTTAATTTTTGAGGAACATCCATACTGTTTTCCAGAGTGGCTGTACCAGGTTGCATTCCTACCAACAATGCAAAAGAGATCTCTTTCTCCACATCCTTGCCAACATCTGTTGTTGCCTGAGTTGACAATGTTAGCCATTCTGACAGGTGTGAGGTGATATCTCATTGTGGTTTTGATTTATATTTCCCTGATGATGAGTGATATTGAGCATGTTTTTTATGTGTTGGTTGGCCATCTGGATGTCTTCTTTGGAAAAGTGTCTGTTCGTGTCTTTTGCCCACTTCTTCACTGGATTATTTGGTTTTTGGGTGTTATGTTTCATAAGTTCTTTATAGATTTTGGATACTAACCCTTTATCTGATATGTCATTTGCAAATACCTTCTCCCATTCCATCATTTGCCTTTTAGTTTTGCTGATTGTTTCCTTCTCTGTGCAGCTTTTTATTTGGATGAGGTCACAATAGTTCATTTTTGTTTTTGCTTCCCTTGCCTCTGGCGACGTGTAGAGTAAGAAGTTGCTGCAGCCAACGTCAGAGAAGTTTTTGCTTGCTTTCTCCTTGAGGATTTTGATGGCTTCCTGACTTACATTTAGGCCTTTCATCCATTTTGAGTTTATTTTTGTGTAAGGTGTAAGAAAGTGGTCCAGGTTCATTTTTCTGCATGTTACTGTCCAGTTTTCCTAGCACCACTTGCTGAAGAAACTGTCTTTATTCCACTGAATATTCTTTCCTGTTTTGTCAAAGATTAGTTGGCCATATGTCTGTGAGTCCATTTCTGAGTTCTCTGTTCTGTTCCATTGATGTGAGTGTCTGTTCTTGTGCCAGTACCATGCTGTCTTGATGATTACAGCTTTGTAATAAAGCTTGAAGTTTGGGATTGTGATGCCTCCTGCTTTGGTTTTCTTTTTCTTTCTTTTTTTTTTTTCAGTGTGTCACAAGCCAGTTTTTTTTTTCAATATATGAAATTTATTGTCAAATTGGTTTCCATACAACACCCAGTGCTCATCCCAAATGGTGCCCTCCTGAATACCCATCACCCACCCTCCCCTTCCTCCCACTCCCCATCAACCCTCGGTTTGTTCTCAGTTTTTAAGAGTCTCTTATGCTTTGGCTCTCTCCCACTCTAACCTTTCTTTTTTTCCTTCCCCTCCCCCATGGGTTTCTGTTAAGATTCTCAGGATCCACATAAGAGTGAAAACATATGGTATCTGTCTTTCTCTGTATGGCTTACTTCACTTAGCATCACACTCTCCAGTTCCATCCACGTTGCTACAAAGAGCCATATTTCGTTCTTTACCATTACCCTGTAGTACTCCAATGTGTGTATAAACCACAATTTCTTTATCCATTCATCAGTTGATGGACATTTAGGCTCTTTCCATAATTTGGCTATTGTTGAGAGTGCTGCTATAAACATTGGGGTACAAGTGCCCCTATGCATCAGTACTCCTGTATCCCTTGGGTAAATTCCTAGCAGTGCTATTGCTGGGTCATAGGGTAGGTCTATTTTTAATTTTCTGAGGAACCTCCACACTGCTTTCCAGAGTGGCTGCACCAATTTGCATTCCCACCAACAGTGCAAGAGGGTTCCCGTTTCTCCACATCCTCTCCAGCATCTACAGTCTCCTGATTTGTTCATTTTGGCCACTCTGACTGGCATGAGGTGATACCTGAGTGTGGTTTTGATTTGTATTTCCCTGATAAGAAGCGACGTTGAGCATCTTTTCATGTGCCTGTTGGCCATCCGGATGTCTACTTTAGAGAAGTGTCTATTCATGTTTTCTGCCCATTTCTTCACTGGGTTATTAGTTTTTCGGGTGTGGAGTTTGGTGAGCTCTTTATAGATTTTGGATACTAGCCCTTTGTCCGATATGTCATTTGCAAATATCTTTTCCCATTCCGTTGGTTGCCTTTTAGTTTTGTTGGTGGTTTCCTTTGCTGTGCAGAAGCTTTTTATCTTCATAAGGTCCCAGTAATTCATTATTGCTTTTAACTACCTTGCCTTTGGGGATGTGTCAAGTAAGAAATTGCTGTGGCTGAGGTCAGAGAGGTCTTTTCCTGCTTTCTCCTCTAAGGTTTTGATGGTTCCCTGTCTCACATTCAGGTCCTTTATCCATGTTGAGTTTATTTTTGTGAATGGTGTGAGAAAGTGGTCTAGTTTCAACCTTCTGCATGTTGCTGTCCAGTTCTCCCAGCACCATTTGTTAAAGAGACTGTCTTTTTTCCATTGGATGTTCCTTCCTGCTTTGTCAAAGATGAGTTGGCCATACGTTCGTGGGTCTAGTTCTAGGGTTTCTATTCTAGTCCATTGGTCTATGTGTCTGTTTTTGTGCCAATACCATGCTGTCTTGATGATGAGAGCTTTGTAGTAGAGGCTAAAGTCTGGGATTGTGATGCCTCCTACTTTGGTCTTCTTCTTCAAAATTCCTTTGGCTAATCGGGGCCTTTTGTGGTTCCATATGAATTTTAGGATTGCTTGTTCTAGTTTCGAGAAGAATGCTGGTGCAATTTTGATTGGGATTGCATTGAATGTGTAGATAGCTTTGGGTAGTATTGACATTTTGACAATATTTATTCTTCCAATCCATGAGCAGGGAATGTCTTTCCATTTCTTTATATCTTCTTCAATTACCTTCATAAGTTTTCTATAGTTTTCAGCATACAGATCTTTTACATCTTTGGTTAGATTTATTCCTAGGTATTTTATGCTTTTTGGTGCAATTAGAATGGGATCAGTTTCTTTATTTGTCTTTCTGTTGCTTCATTGTTAGTGTATAAGAATGCAACTGATTTCTGTACATTGATTTTGTATCCTGCAAGTTTGCTAAATTCATCTATCAGTTCTAGCAGACTTTTGGTGGAGTCTATCGGATTTTCCATGTATAATATCATGTCATCTGCAAAAAGTGAAAGCTTAACTTCATCTTTGCCAATTTTGATGCCTTTGATTTCCTTTTGTTGTCTGATTGCTGATGCTAGCACTTCCAACACTATGTTAAACAACAGCAGTGAGAGTGGGCATCCCTGTCGTGTTCCTGATCTCAGGGAAGAAGCTATCAGTTTTTCCCCATTGAGGATGATGTTAGCTGTGGGCTTTTCATAAATGGCTTTTATGATCTTTAAGTATGTTCCTTCTATCCCGACTTTCTCAAGGGTTTTTATTAAGAAAAGGTGCTGAATTTTGTCAAAGGCCTTTTCTGCATCGATTGACAGGATCATATGGTTCTTCTCTCTTTTTTTTTTTTTATTAATGTGATGTATCATGTTGATTGATTTGCGAATGTTGAACCAGCCCTGCATCCCAGGAATGAATCCCACTTGATCATGGTGAATAATTCTTTTTATATGCTGTTGAATTCGATTTGCTAGTATCTTATTGAGAATTTTTGCATCCATCCTCATCAGGGATATTGGCCTTTAGTTTTCTTTTTTTACTGGGTCTCTGTCTGGTTTGGGAATCAAAGTAATACTGGCTTCATTGAAGGAGTCTGGAAGTTTTCATTCCCTTTCTATTTTTTGGAATAGCTTGAGAAGGATAGGTATTATCTCTGCTTTAAACGTCTGGTAGAACTCCCCTGGGAAGCCATCTGGTCCTGGACTCTTATTTGTTGGGAGATTTTTGATGACTGATTCAATTTCTTTGCTGGTTATGGGTCTGTTCAAGCTTTCTATTTCCTCCTGATTGAGTTTTGGAAGAGTGTGGGTGTTTAGGAATTTGTCCATTTCTTCCAGGTTGTCCAATTTGTTGGCACATAATTTTTCATAGTATTCCCTGATAATTGTTTGTATCTCTGAGGGATTGGTTGTAATAATTCCATTTTCATTTATGATTTTATCTATTTGGGTCATGTCCCTTTTCTTTTTGAGAAGCCTAGCTAGAGGTTTGTCAATTTTGTTAATTTTTTCAAAAAACAACTCTTGGTTTCGTTGATCTGCTCTACAGTTTTTTTGGACTCTATATTGTTCATTTCTGCTCTGATCTTTATTATTTCTCTTCTTCTGCTGGGTTTAGGCTGCCTTTGCTGTTCTGCCTCTATTTCCTTTAGGTGTGCTGTTAGATTTTGTATTTGGGATTTTTCTTGTTTCTTGAGATAGGCCTGGATTGCGATGTATTTTCCTCTCAGGACTGCCTTCGCTGCATCCCAAAGTGTTTGGATTGTTGTATTTTCATTTTCATTTGTTTCCATATATTTTTAAATTTCTTCTCTAATTGCCTGGTTGACCCACTCATTCTTTAGTAGGGTTTTCTTTAACCTCCATGCTTTTGGAGGTTTTCCAGACTTTTTCCTGTGGTTGATTTCAAGCTTCATAGCATTGTGGTCTGAAAGTATGCATGGTATAATTTCAATTCTTGTATACTTATGAAGGGCTATTTTGTGACCAGTATATGATCTATCTTGGAGAATGCTCCATGTGCACTCGAGAAGAAAGTATATTCTGTTGCTTTGGGATGCAGAGTTCTAAATATATCTGTCAAGTCCATCTGATCCAATGTATCATTCAGGGCCCTTGTTTCTTTATTGACCATGTGTCTAGATGATCTATCCATTTCTGTAAGTGGAGAGTTAAAGTCCCCTGCAATTACCACATTCTTATCAATAAGGTTGCTTATGTTTATGAGTAATTATTTTACATATTTGGGGGCTTCCGTATTGGGTGCATGGACATTTATAACTGTTAGCTCTTCCTGATGGATAGACCCTGTAATTATTATATAATGCCCTTCTTCATCTCTTGTTACAGCCTTTCATTTAAAGTCTAGTTTGTCTAATATAAGTATGGCTACTCCAGCTTTCTTTTGGCTTCCAGTGGCATGATAAATAGTTCTTCATCTCCTCACTCTCAATCTAAAGGTGTCCTCAGGCCTAAAATGAGTCTCTTGTAGACAGCAAATAGATAGGTCTTATTTTTTTATCCATTCTGATACCCTATGTCTTTTGGTTGGTGCATTTAGTCCATTTACATTCAGTGTTATTATAGAAAGATATGGGTTTAGAGTCATTGTGGTGTCTGTATGTTTTATGCTTGTAGCGATGTCTCTGGTACTTTTTCTCACAGGATTCCCCTTAGGATTTCTTGTAGGGCTTGTTTAGTGGTGACGAATTCCTCCAGTTTTTGTTTGTTTGGGAAGATCTTTATCTCTGCTTCTATTCTAAATTACAGACTTGCTGGATAAAGGAGTCTCGGCCGCATATGTTTTCTGTTCATCACATTGAAGATCTCCTGCCAATCCTTTCTGGCCTGCCAAGTTTCAAAAGAGAGATCAGTCATGAGTCTTATAGGTCTCCCTTTATATGTTAGGGCACGTTTATCCCTTGCTGCTTTCAGAATTTTCTCTTTATCCTTGTATTTCGCCAGTTTCACTATGATATATTGTGCAGAAGATCGATTCATGTTACGTCTGAAGGGAGTTCTCTGTGCCTCTTGGATTTCAATGCCTTTTTCCTTTCCCAGTTCAGGGAAGTTCTCAGCTATTATTTCTTCAAGTACACCTTCAGTACCTTTCCCTCTCTCTTCCCCCTCTGGGATACCAATTATGTGTATATTATTTCTTTTTAGTGTATCACTTAGTTCTCTAATTTTCCCCTCATACTCCTGGATTTTTTTATCTCTCTTTTTCTCAGCTACTTCTTTTTCCATAATTTTATCTTCTAGTTCACCTATTCTCTCCTCTGCCTCTTCAATCCGAGCCGTGGACGTTTCCATTTTATTTTGCATTTCGTTTAAAGCGGTTTTCAGCTCCTCCTAACTGTTCCTTAGTCCCTTGATCTCTGTAGCAAGAGATTCTCTGCTGTCCTCCATACTGTTTTCAAGCCCAGCGATTAATTTTATGACTATTATTCTAAATTCACTGTCTGTTATATTATTTATATCCTTTTTGAGTTCATTAGCTGTTGTTATTTCCTGGAGATTCTTCTGAGGGGAATTCTTCCGTTTGGTCATTTTGGATAGTCCCTGGAGTGGTGCGGACCTGCAGGGCACTTCCCCTGTGCTGTGGTGTATAACTGGAGTTGGTGGGTGGGGCCACAGTCAGACCTGATGTCTGCCCCCCAGCCCACCGCTGGGGCCACAGTCAGACTGGTGTGTGCCTTCTCTTCCCCTCTCCTAGGGGCGGGATTCACTGTGGGGTGGCGTGGCCCATCTGGGCTACTTGCACACTGTCAGGCTTGTGTTGCTGGGGATCTGGCGTATTAGCTGGGGTGGGTAGGCAAGGTGCACAGGGGTGGGATGGGCAGGCTTATCTCGCTTCTCCTTAGGTGATCCACTTCAGGAGGGGTCTGTGGCAGTGGGAGGGAGTCAGACCCACTGCCGGAGGGGTGGCTCCACAGAAGCACAGAGTTGGGTGTTTGCGTGGAGCGAGCAAGTTCCCTGGCAGGAACTGGTTCCCTTTGGGATTTTGGCTGGGGGACGGGTGAGGGAGATGGCGCTGGCGAGCGACTTTGTTCCCCACCAAGCTGAGCTCTGTCATCCAGGGGCTCAGCAACTCTCCCTCCCTTTGTCCTCCAGCCTTCCCGCTTTCTGAGCAGAGCTGTTAACTTATGACCTCCCAGATGCTAAGTCCTGCTTGCTGTCGGAACACACTCTGTCCGGCCCCTCTGCTTTTGCAAGCCAGACTCAGGGGCTCTGCTTGGCTTGCGGGCCACCCCTCCGCCCCAGCTCCCTCCTGCCAGTCCGTGGAGCACGCACAGCCTCGCCGACCTTCCTACCCTCTTTCGTGGGCCTCTCGTCTGTGCTTGGCTCTGGAGACTCCATTCTGTTAATCCTCTGGCAGTTTTCTGGGTTATTTAGGCAGGTGTGGGTGGAATCTAAGTGATCAGCAGGACGCGTGGTGAGCCCAGCATCCTCCTATGCCACCATCTTCCCTATTTGGTTTTCTTTTTCAAGATTGCTTTCACTATTCAGGGTCTTTTCTGATTCTATACAAATTTTAGGATTGTTTGTTCTAGCTCTGTGAAGAATGCTGGTATTATTTTGATAGGGATTGCATTGGATATGTAGATTGCTTTCGGTAGTATCAACATTTTAACAATATTTTTTCTTCCTACCCAGCAACATGAAATATTTTTCCATTTTTTGTGTCTTCTTCAGTTTCTTTCATAAGCTTTCTATAGTTTTCAGTGTATAGATTGTTCACCTCTTTGGTTAGATTTATTCCTAGGTATGTTATGGTTTTTGGTGCAATAGTAAATGGGATCAATTCCTTGATTTCTCTTTCTGTTACTTCATTGTTGGTGTACAGGAATGCAACCGATTTCTGTGCATTGATTTTATATCCTGCAACTTTGCTGAATTCATGAATCAGTTCTAGCAGTTTTTTGGTGGAATCTTTTGGGTTTTCCATATAGAGTATCATGTAATCTGAGATGAGTGAAAGTTTGACCTTCTCCTGGCCAATTTGGATGCCTTTTATTTCTTTGTGTTGTATGATTGCAGAGAGTAAGACTTCCAATAGTATGTTGAATAACAGTGGCAAGAGTGGACATCCCTGTTTTGTTCTTGACCTTAGGGGGAAAGCTCTCAGTTTTTCCCCATTAAGGATGATATTAGCGTTGGGTCTTTCATATATGGCTTTTATGATTTTGAGGTATGATCCTTCTATCCTTATGTTCTTGAGGGTTTTTATCAAGAAAGGATGTTGTATTTTGTCAAATGCTTTCTCTGCATCTATTGAGAGGATCATATGATTCTTGTCCTTTCTTTTATGGATGTGATGAATCACATTGATTGTTTTGCAGATATTGAACCATACCTGCATCCCAGTTATAAGTCCCACTTGGTTGTGGTGAATAATTGTTTTTAATGTATTGCTGGATCTGGTTGGCAATATTTTGTTGAGGATTTTCACATCCATGTTCATCAGGGAAATGGCCTATAATTCTCCTTTTTAGTGGTGTCTTCAGTTTTGGAATCAAAGTAATGCTGCCTTCATAGAAAGAGTTTGGAAGTTTTCTTTCAATGTGTATTTTTGGAACAGCCTCAAGAGAATAGGTGTTAACTCTTCCTGAAATGTTTGGTAGATGTCCCCTGGAAAGCCATCTGGCCCTGGACTCTTGTTTTTTGGGGAGATTTTTAATTAATAATTTGATTTCTTTCCTGGTTATGGGTCTGTTCAAATTTTCTATTTCTTCCTGTTTCAGTTTTGGTAGTGTATATGTTTCTAGGAATTTTTCCATTTCTTCCAGATTGCCCATTTTACTGGCATATAATTGCTCATAATATTCTCATTGTTTTTATTTCTGCTGTGTTGGTGGTGATCTCTCCTCTTTCATTCTTGATTTTATTTATTTGGGTTTTCCTTTTTCTTTTTGATCAAACTGGCTAATGGTTTATCAATTTTGTTAATTCTTTGAAAGAACCAGCTTCTGGTTTCATTGATCTGTTCTAATATTTTTTGGTTTCAATAGCATTGATTTCTGCTCTGATCTTTATTATTTCCTGTCTTCTGCTGTTTTGGGGCTTTATTTGGTGTTCTTTTTCCAGTTCTTTAAGGTGTAAGGTTAGGTTGTGTATCTGAGATGTTTCTTCCTTCTTTAGGAAGGCCTGGATTGCTATATACTTTCCTCTTATGACTACCTTTGCTGCGTCCCAGATGCAGTTTTGGGTTGTGTTATTATCATTTTCATTGGCTTCCATGTACTTTTTAATTTCATCGTTAACTTCTTGGTTAGCCCATTCATTCTTTAGTAGGATGTTCTTTAGTCTCCAAGTATTTGTTACCTACCTTTCCCAATTTTTTCTTGTGGTTGATTTCGATTTTCATAGCATTGTGATCTGAAAATATGCATGCTATGATCTCGATCTTTTTGTACTTGTTGAGAACTGATTTGTGTCCCAGTATGTGATCTATTCTGGAGAATGTTCTATGTGTACTGGAGAAGAATGTATATTCCTCTGCTTTAAGATGAAATGTTCTGAATATATCGTTTAAGTCCATCTGGTTCAGTGTGTCATTCAAAGCCATTGTTTCCTTCTTGATTTTCTGTTTAGATGATCTGTCCATTGTTGTAACTGGTGCATTGAAGTCCCCTACTATTATGGTATTATTATCAATGAGTTTCTTTATGTTTGTGATTGATTTATATATTTGGGTGCTCTCACATTTGGCACATAAATGTTTACAATTGTCAGGTCTTGGTGGATAGACACCTGTATTATGATATAATGCCCTTCTTCATCTCTTGTTATAGTCTTTACTTTGAAGTCTACATTGTATGATATAAGTATGGCTACTCTGGCTTTATTTTGTTGACAATTAGCATGATAGATGGTTCTCCATCCTCTTACTTTCAATCTGAAGGTGTCTTTAGGTCTAAAGTGGGTCTCTTGTAAACAGCATATAGTTGGATCTCATTTTCTTATCCATTCTGTTATCCTATGTCATTTGATTGGAGCATTTAGATCATTGACATTTAGAGTAAGTACAGAAAGATATGAATTTATTGCCATTATGTTATTTATAGAGTTGGAGTTTCTGGTGGTGTTCTCTGGTCCTTTTTAGTTTTTGTTGCTTTTGGCCTTTATGTTTGTATGTATGTGTGTATGTCTTTTCTTCCCTCAGAGGGTCCCACTTAAAATTTCTTGCAGGACTGGCTTAGTGTTCACAAATTCCTTTAATTTTTGTTTGTCTGGGAAACTTTTTAATCTCTCCTTCTATTTTGAAAGACAGCCTTGCTGGGTAAAGAATTCTTGGCTGCATACTTTTCTGATTCAGCACATTGAATATATCCTGCCACTTCTTTCTGGCCTATAAGTTTCTGTGGATAGATAGGTCTGGTGCAAACCTGATGTGTCTTCTCTTATAGGCTAAGGACTTTTTTTTTTCCTCACTGCTTTCATGATCCTTTCCTTGCCTGAGTATTTTGTGAATTTGACTATGATATGCCTTTTTGATGGTCAATTTTTGTTGAATCTCATGGGAGTCCTCTGTGCTTCCTGGATTTTGATGTCTGTGTCTTCCCCCAGGTTAGGAAACTTTTCTGCTATGATTTGCTCACATAACCCTTCTACCCCCTTTTTTTATTTCTTCATCTTCTGGGGCCCCTATGATTCTGATGTTCCTTTTTAAAGAGTCACTGATTTCTCTAATTCTTAAACCATGCTCTTTTGTCTTAATCTCCCTCTTTTTTTTTCTGCTTCATTATTTTCCATACGTTTGTTCTGTATATCGCTGATTCTCTGCTCTGCCTCTTCCATCCTTGCTGCCATGGCCACCATTCAAGATCGCAGCTCAGTTATAGCATTTTTTAAACATTTTTTTCTGACTAGCTTTTACTTCTTTTATCTCTGCAGAAAGGGATTCTAATCTATTTTTGACTCCAGCTAGTATTCTTATTATAGTGATTCTAAATTCTGGTTCAGACATCTTGCTTGTATCTGTGTTAGTTAAGTCCCTGGCTGTCATTTCTTCCTGCTCTTTCTTTTGGGGTGATTTCCTTCGTTTTGTCATTTTGAAGGCAGAAAAGGAATTAATGAGGTAAAAAAATAAAAACAATATTTAAAAAATTAAAATTAAAAACAACAAACACAAATAAATCAAAGAAATGATGTTAGATACTAGCTGTGTTTGGTCTGGGTGCTGAAAGGGTCTTCATAGATTAGAAAAAAATGGGAAAGAAAAAAAAGGAAATAGTTTGAAAATTTGAAAAAATGAATACACAGATATAGAATAAAATGAAAAGATGGAAATAAAATAGAATTTGAAAAATTTACACAAAAGTAAAAAATATAGTGGAAAAATTAATGAAAAATATTTTTAATTAAAATTGAATATAAAAATATTTTTTCTCTTTCTGTATTCAAGAAAAAGGAAGGAAAGAAAAAATAGAATGAAAAAAGAAAATTGAATAAATGGATCGGTGAACAGACTGAAATATGATTGAAATTACTTCATTCTTCCCTAGAAGTCAAACTATGAAGTGCTTTATAGTTCGTAAACTAAGCCGGCAGACAGACTTGTGTTCCTGAAGAGTGAGGTTGGCCCAGTTGGGTGGGGCTTGGGGGTGTAATGGCTCTGTTCTCCACCAGATGGCACAGCTTAGCTTCATGGGGTGGATTGTTGTGGCACTTGTAGATGTGTATGCGCATATGCGGTAGTCATGAAAATGGCATCACTAGCTACCCAGTCTCTAGTATCGGAACTCTGCTCTGCCTGATCAACAATCATGCACCCATCCTTTGTCTTTCGCTTCTTTCCACTCCCCTCTTTTACACTGTCCATGACCAAGCCCCAGGCAGCATCTCCCTCCTGAGTCTATCTCAGATGTGGCTGTGTTTCCCGACCCCTTACTTCTAGGGACTGCAGTTTTGACCTGTTCTGCCCCTCCATGGGAGGGTCTCACTAGGCAATGGCTGGGCCCCGGCTGCATGCAGGAATGTTCACGGGACTGTGCTGCTGCCAATGCCCAGAGACTGCAGCCAGGTGCCAGTCTGCCCCAGAAAAATTTCACACAATCATGTGGCAGCAGCATATTAGGGATTATGGCAAATCACAACATACATCTGGCACCAGGCTTCATCCCCAGTGACCTTGTTCCAGCACCAGAGAATGTGGTTGTTCTCCCTGGTGCACTGGGGCCTTTGCCTTTGGGGAGCCACACAGCCTCTACCAGATGTCCTCCCAGCAGGGGAACCACCTGTCCCCATGTGGTGCGAAGTCCCCTGGATTCTACTCTGCTTCTGGGGATTTGCCCTTCCCACCAGAGCACTGCCAGGTATCGAGCTGTGGAGTTTCTGACTCTGTGCTCCCTCTGTTTAGTCTGAATGGAATTTAAACCCTCTCCTTTCTCCTTTCTCCCTTTTTAGTTCAGTCCCTGTGGCTGTTTCTACTTTTCCACTTTCTCTCCAGCTACTTTTGGGAGGGGTGCTTTTTCCATATTCCCCTCCCCCATCTCCATCCTCTGTCTGCATGCAAAAACAGTTCCCTGCCCTCTGCGCCGTCTCTCCCCTCCCCCAGTTCACCTCTCCATGCTTCGTACCTGCTGAGTTCTGTGGTTCAGGTTGTGCAGATTGTTGTGTTAATCCTCAAATCAGTTTTCTAGGTGTGAAGGATGGTTTAGTGTTGATCTGGCTATAATTAATGGATGCAAGACACAAGAATCTTCCATGCTGTTCTGCCATCTTGGCTCCTCTCTTAATTTACATTTTTAAATTGAACTATATTAGACACACAATGTTACATTAGTTTCAGGTGTACAACATCGTGATTTGACAAGTCTATACATTATGCTGTGCCTACAACAAGTGTAGCTACCATCAGTCACCATGCAACCTTATTATAGTGCCATTGATTATATTCTCTATGCTATACTTTTTACCCCATGACTTATTCATTCCACACCTGGAAGCCTGATCACACTGGCCTTGGTGTAGAGAAAGGATTATAGAAGGTAACCTAGAAGCAAGGAAATCATTCATTTATTCACTAAATAAATATTCATTGAATGATCATATCTAATCTGACAAAATTGATCTGTTGGGGTAAAGTCAAGAAAAGCAAAGACCAAGCCCTTCCTTCCATGAAGTTATCATTCTACTGGGACAAACAGATAATGGAAAATAAATAAATAACTGACATCACTTTAGGTGCTGATAAATATTATGGAGAAGTTAAAATAGGGTGATGAGGTAAAGAGTTACAGGAACTGTACATCTATATCAAGGTGACTGGAGATGGCCTTTATAAGCAGGTAGTATTTACACTGAGACCCGAATAGGAAGGATCCAGCCACTCACAGATTTTTGATAAGATCAGTCCAGATGTCTAGGCAGGGGAAACAGCAAATGGAAAGGCTGTGTGGTGAGAACAAGCTTGGGGTATCTGAGAAGCAACAAGTGGACCAGAGTGGCTGGAAGGTATGAAGCAGGGTGGGGAAGAATGTTAAGAGATTAATGTCAGAGAGTGAGGTAGGCAGACACCAAACCAGCAGGCCCTTTAAGCCATGTTTAGAGTTTGAATTTTATTCTTAGAACTATGAAAGCACTGGAGAGTTTTGCATGAGAAATAACATGATCTAATTTTTGTTTTAATAGGATCTTTCTGACTGCTGTATTGAGGACACATTGGAGAGAGCAGAGTAGAAATACAGAGATCAGAAAGAAGCTGTACTGCAATAATCCAGGTGGAACATGATGGTGACTTGAGCCATACTGATGACAGTAGAGCTGGTGGGAAGTGGTTGAATGTGGAATGTTGAAGATATTGCTGATAACACTTGTCAATGGATAGAATGTATATGGTGTTAGAGAGAGGAATAAAGTTTGAGAGAGACCTGAGCAAATGAGTAGATAGTGGTGCCCTTTATTGAGATGGGAAGAAATTTTGGGAGAAGTAGACTTGGTAATGGCAGCAGCTGGCTTATCAAGGATTGTATTTTGTATATGTTGAGCCTAAGATGCTTACTATACATCCACATGGAGATGGCAAGTAGGTTGCTTGATATATGAGTCTAGTACTCAGGGGAGAGGTTGTGAATAAATTTGGGAGTCGTCATTACCCAGATGGTATTGTAAACCAAGTGATCACCTAGAGAGGGAGTGCAGACAAACTAGAGAAGGTCAAGGATGAAGCTCTAAGGCACTTCAACATTCAAAGGTCAAGTAAAGGAAGAAGGAAATCTCCAGGAAAATAGAGTTGGAGTGAGAAGCTACAAGTGGGGCAAAAACTAGGTGAGTGTAATAGAAGAGAGTATTTTAAGAATAAAGGAGTGGTTAATATGTCAAATGGTGTTGAAAGGTCTAGATAAATGAAGACACAAATGATTATGAACTTTAGCAAGATTTAGGCCTTTGGTGATTTTATAAGAACAATTTCAGTGAAATGGGTGATTAGAAGCTGAAAGGACTAAGGATAGAGTATGAAACAAAGAGGAGCCAGAAAACAGGACAACTTTTTGCAGGTGTTTGGCTCTGTATGGATTAAAATAAAAGTGGTAGTTGGAGGAGAATGAAGTTTAAGGTTTGGGTATTTTAAAGATGGAGAATGTATGACATGTTTGCATGTTGACAGAGATGATCTAATAGGAAAATTTTTATAGTGTAGCTAGAGGAGGAAATTATTGGTGTGATTGAAGGGCACAGGATCGGGGCAACAGTTTATGGACACACATGAAGGCAGGTTGATGGATGTGCGTGCAAAGGAGGAGAAGCAAGACTTTGTTTTGAAAAAGGTTCATGTTTGAGAGGTGGTCCACATATCATTCTCTAGTAAGCATCTGGAAGATAGGAAATACAATAAAGATGAAGGCTATAGATGGACTTGAAGTTCATTGGAGAAACCTCTGCACAGAGAAGGAAAGTAGCTTATGCAACGTTCTGCAGATCATAAGTGGCAGGGCTGGGACAGCAACTCAGGCCTGTGTGATTCTAGAGCCTATGCTCTTTTTCTGTGATATTCCACCTCTGGGTAGAGGTTGGCTTGTAGATTAAAGTGCCCAGCACATTTTTTTCCTGTACCAGTGTTTATAACTGCTGGACATTTGGCCTTGGCATAGACCTAAAATGTATATGGTCAGAGGTGGGAGCCTGGCTAAATAAATTCTGGACTTTCCCCTGTCTCAGATACCTGCCCTGAAAGGCCAGAACTTGATGCATGGTTTGCCTTCATAAATGGTTCATAAACTCTGATGGTGAGCTCCAGATTTGTCACTCACTAATGCTGTGGTGACTGTAGCTAGTTGGCATCGAGTTCTGGAAAGCAATGCAGTATACCATTTTCCCTTTTGTATAAGAAGAAAAAATAGAAAATTACATTAATTTTAGATTTCACTTGTGAATGTTCTGGTGCCTCTGTCAAGATTTCCTTCTTGCAAGCAAAAAAGTGGCATGACCCCCCAGGAAGTCTGCTATCTTCAATGGGCATTCTCAGTAATCCCCACACATGGGACAGCACTGTGCAGTGATCAGAGTACTTCATCATGTCAGCTTATGATGTGCTCCTCTTAAGAGCAATACAAAGTAGGGGTGCTTGGGTGGCTCACTCAGTTAAACGTTCAACTTAGGCTCAGGTCATGATCTCTTAGTTCTTGGGTTCAAGCCCACGTTGGGCTCTGTGCTGAAAGCTCAGAGCCTGGAGCCTGTTTCAAATTCTGTGTCTCCCTCTCTCTCTGCCCCTTCCCTGCTCACGCTCTGTCTCTCTGTCTCAAAAATAAATAAACAGTTAAAAATTTTAAAAAAATAAAAAAAATAAAAAGAGCAATATGAAGTAGAGGTTGGGTTCCCCATTCTGCAGGTTGGGGATGGAGATTCAGGAAGGTTGGGAATTCACTCAAGTCATCTAATCCATCCGGTAGGAGGCAGAGCTAAGCCTCAAATCTGAGCTGGTGCTCAGAGTCCCGTACTTATTCCAGTACCCAATTTGGCCATGGGTGTGAGTCAGGAATGGGTACTTGCCAACCAAAGTGGGTATAAAACCTGGCTAAGTAATGAAATAGCAAAATAATTATAGTGATGGTAATGATATAACAACAACAACAACAACAAAAACTTCATTGACTCCTCTGGAAATCAGAGAAGGAAATAATACATGCAGGGTAGTCCCAGCTGCACGCACACTTCATGCCTTGTGATCAAGGCTAGATTGAGCAGTCTGGAGCCCACTGAGGGCCACATCCTCCAGGTCAGCCTCTCTCATCCTCACTTTTTCCTGGCCCTAAAACAGCAGCAGGAAATCTACCCTCCACCTTTTTTTCCACTTTCCTTCCTGCTTTCAAATCCCTGCCTAATCCACTACATGGATGGCCATACCCTACCTACAGACTCACATCTGGGTCTCTGATCATTGGGGCCAGACACAAGTTTGAATACAGCATGTCCAAAGTGTGGCTATAGCAGGTATCTGGTCCCTTTCCTTAAGGTTGTGATATTTATTCTTGTGCTTGCCACAAGAGATACAGCGGGTTGGAGGCAAGGGGTGCTCTTAGCCATTTTGAACACTGTTTTCAGAAGCATCTTTCAAGCCAAGTGGCTCATGCTCATCTCTGGTCAAATAGGCAAGAGCTGCAGAAGAAAAGGACTGGAAAGTAGCCAGTGATCCAGCCCTGAACTGCTGTATGGCCCTATAAAGGCCTTATTTGGGCCTTGTCTCCAACTATGGTAAAGGGGTTGGACTGAAGGGCTTATGAAGGCCTCTTCCAATTTTTATTCTCTAATATTAATTCATTTTCTCTGTATGTGTCTCTCTGTCTCTTTTTTTTTTCTATTTTGTTCTCCTACTCTCCATCCCCTTCTTACTCTTTGTCATCTGATTTGTCTACCAAATGCCCTGGGGCTTACTGTAAAAGTGTAAATGGTTTTGTAGATAGACATTCCACACTGTATCCAGCCAGGTATGTATGTTTGCTTTACACGACTCCTCTGGGGTGGCATTGGCTTATTCCAACAAGGCAGAATCATTATCTTTGTCTGGATTCCTTTTCAGTTATGGGCCCTAGAACCAATTAACAAAATACAGGAGGAACCCCATTCCATATCCAAAAAGAATAGGCCTATCAACATGAAGATCTGTGTAGGGGGCTGGTAGGTCAATGGACTTGAATTTGGACTTGGGATTGGACTTCCCTGTGCCTTGTCTCCTAAACCAAGGCATAGAACTCAGCAGCTGCACCTTCTTATAAACATTTGTGGGGGAGAAGAATAGAGTAATCTCACGAGCTGGCCATCAAGAGTCAGAGCCCACTTTCATGGGCACACAATGAGTAGCAAATCTGGGACTAGATCTCCAGTCATCTGTTCCTAAGTGTAATGAATTACCATTGTCTTATACATGTTTCTCAATTAGGGCCCCTGTGACATTGGGAGGAAAAAAAATGAATTCCTATTTTTGTTAACTTCTAATTGAAATTTCTCATGTGATTTTATTCTCGTGTGATTAATGCAACAGCATTAGGAACACGTGAGACTTTTGTCTCCAAGAGAAATCACACTTTATTTTTTATGTTTGTTTGTTTGTTTGTTTGTTTGTTTATGAGAGGGGGAGGTCAGAGAGAGAGAGTCCCAAGCAGACTCCATGCTGTCAGTGCAGAGCCTGATGCAGGGCTCAAACTCACAATCTACGAGATCATGACCTGAGCCAAAATCAAGACTTGGACACTTAACCGACTGAGCCACTCAGGTGTCCTCACAGATATTTTCATATTCACATTATTATTGTAGCCAACTCTAGATAGTCTTTACAATTGACATTATTTTGAAATTACAGTAGTTGCTAGACTCACCACTAAATTTTTATTTCATGCATAAAGAAGTATTTATGTTAGTATATCAGACAAGTTTTGTTCATTATTTTGATATAATTTGTTTCCTTTATAATTGTATGTATTTAAAGTATTGGGGTGCCTGGGTGGCTCAGTTGATTAAATCACTGACTCTTGATTTTAAATCAGGTCATGATCTCACACTTTGTGAAATGGAGCTCTGAAATCAGGCTCTGTGCTGAGTGAGGAAGCCACTTAAGATTTTCTGTATCTCTCTTTCTGCCCTTCTCTCCCACTTACACACTCTCTCTTTCTCAAAATAAATAAACATTAAAAAAATAAAGTATTATACTGAGAAGGGGTTCATGGGTTTCACCAGTCAGCCAAGGGCCCATGGCACAACAAAAAGTTAACACAGCAGTCTACAGCAAGTCTATAAAGCATGGAGTCTTGAGCCTGATGCATCAGGTTAGTATTCTCACTAGACCCTTTTCAGGCACCTACTCTTTCTCTGTGAAGGACACTAGCCTGGAAGTTACCCATTTATTGTCCACAACAAGACAGCTAGCTGTTCTCACAAGGGCTGGTTTGAGGTTTTATTTTGACCTAATTACAGTTTGCTCCAATATCTGCTCTTCAGTATAGATTGTGCTGAAATGCCTGTACCTCAGGATCTCCCCTGTCCCCTGCCTGTGGGGCCTCATCCTCCTTCACCCTTGGTCTTGCTTCCCTGGGTTCATTATTACCCCCCTCTTCCATCTTGTTCCTCTGCCTTCTGTCAGCACTAATGTGCCTTGTTATCCTTCTTCCCAGGCCCACAGAATAGCCCAAGAAGGGCCATGGTGCCACACATGCCCTGTCTCTGCTGGCAGGACTCCTGGAGTACTCAAGTAAAGCAAGTTGGCTTGGAGGTTCAAGAAGTTTCTGGGCTTGTTTTTGTTATTGCTGCTGCTGATAAGGGGTCCCAGTGATAATGGCAAGTGGGAAAATAGAAACAGACTGGCTCTAAGCCAGATTTTTTTTTAACACTATGACATTCCTACCCACTCTAATCTCTCTGGTCAGACCACATCTGTTTGGAATTTCGGGTCCCTAAATAGTCCCTCCCATCCAGGGCTTTCATGGGAATTGAATGAGACATTTCCTATTTGGAAGAGTCTATTGTGAATGTGCCCAGAGGGTGCCTTTGGAGTGAGGCAGGTGAAAGGATGGGCTGGGGTGGCAGGCTACCTGATTTAGATAGAATCACTTACCAGCCATGTGACCTTGGACAAGTTGCTTACCCTTTTGGTGCCTGTTTCCTCATCTGTAAAACAGAGATAAAAATAGTGCTCACCTCACAGGATTGATGTAAGGATGAAATTAATTTATTCTTTTCAAGTACTTAGCATTGTGTAGACACACAATTAACGATAGTATTATTGTTTTTTTAAGCAGGTACATTTTTGCAGGAAGTGAGCAAAAAGAAAAATTCTGGGTGTGAGATGCTTCTAGATTCCTGGATGCAAAATTTGACATCTACCTCTGCTCCATCCCAGAGTGCTTGCATTGGAATTTGGAAAGGAGGTGACATTCCAACCTACACTGCTGTCCTGATTGAGCCCATGTCTGATTGGAGTCCAAGGTTCCTTAACACTCTCTCCCCTCCAGGGTTGTTTGCAACATTAAATGAGACATTGCCTATACAGAGGTGGGACTTCCTTGAAAGTTGGAGCCATGATACAGATTCCTCAGGAAATTTAGCTTTCAAAGAGATCTTTTTTGAGTCTAGATTCACCTGTCCACAGTTGCTGGCTAGTTTTCCAAAGTCATGGAGTCTGGACTCCACAGCTCCCCTGCCCCAGTAGCCAGCCCTATGACCACCCTGATTCCCTACATACACCACCCCACTCCTGTTGGAAACATATCTCTTCCTGTTGGGCCTAATGTCTATCTGCCTCCTTGCCTTTGCTCCACCATTCCCTGTGCTTTAATCTAGAGTCTCCTCCCCTCCTCCAAGCCCATCTTCTCCATCCTTTAGGGTCTAGTGCCAGTCCCACCTCCTCCAGGAAACCTGGACTGATGAGAGTCATAGATTCTCAGACATCAGAGGAACAGCTGCCCACACATTACTCAGCCTTCATTGATTGCCCCTCCTTTGGATTCCTGAAGCACTTAAGGTCTCTGCCAGATAATTTAGCACTTAATTACAGACTGTTGTCAATTGTGCCTTAATTTTTCCTTGTGCATTAGAGTGTTATCCCCAACTCTATCAAAAGATTTTAGAGGACAAAGAGGAGGAAAGACACCAACATTTCGTCCTGACACTGATGTAGAAATAAGACTTTTGTGGCATTTATAGAGTTGAAAATGAAACTTTTTGTTTTACTGTCATCCAGCCACCAGACTCCCAGAAATAAGTATTACCCTACAAATTATTTCTGTTCTCAAATCTTATTGGGAGCCTCCTCATATGGCACAGGGAAGTGGAAAGGAGCAATCTGCCTAGCTTGTCACGAAAAGGCTGTTTGTTTTAAGATACACAGCAACTTCACCTGTAGGACTGTCCTCATCCCATCAGACCCTGGACCCTGGCTAGATTATTCAAACTTCTGCATTCTCCTTTGAAAGGCCTGCACACTCAGGCTAGGGCTTCTTTTTTTATTATTAAATATAATTTATTGTCAAATTGGTTTCCACACAACACCCAGTGCTCATCCCAACAGGTGCCCCCCTGAAAGCCCATCACCCACTTTCCCCTCTCCCTCACCCCCCATCAACCCTCAGTTTGTTCTCAGTATTTAAGAGTCTCTTATGGTTTGCCTCCATCTCTCTCTGTAACTTTTTTTCCCCCTTCTACTCCCCCATGGTCTTCTGTTAAGTTTCTCAGGATTCACATGAGTGAAAAAATATGGTATCTGTCTTTCTCGGCCTGACTTATTTCACTTAGCATAATAGTTCCATCCATGTTGCTACAAATGGCCAAATTTCATTCTTTCTCATTGCCAAGTAGTATTCCATTGTATATATAAAACACATCTTCTTTATCCATTCATCAGTTGATGGACATTTAGGCTCTTTCCATAATTTGACTATTGTTGAAAGTGCTGCTATAACCATCGGGGTACAAGTGCCCCTATGCATCAGTACTCCTGTATCCCTTGGGTAAATTCCTAGTAGTGCTATTTCTGGCTCATAGGGTAGATCTATTTTTAATTTTCTGAGGAACCTCCACACTGCTTTCCAGAGTGGCTGCACCAATTTGCATTCCCACCAACAATGCAAGAGGGTTCCCGTTTCTCCACATCCTCACCAGCATCTATAGTCTCCTGATTTGTTCATTTTAGCCACTCTGACTGGCGTGAGGTGGTATCTCATTGTGATTTTGATTTGTATTTCCCTGATGAGGAGTGATGTTGAGCATCTTTTCATGTGCCTGTTGGCCATCTGGATGTCTTCTTTAGAAAAGTGTCTATTCATGTCTTCTGCCCATTTCTTCACTGGATTATTTGTTTTTCAGGTGTGGAGTTTGGTGAGTTCTTGGTAGATTTTGGATACTAGCCCTTTATCTGATATGTCATTTGCAAATATCTTTTCCCATTCCATCCATTGCCTTTTAGTTTTGTTGATTGTCTTCTTTGCAGTGAAGAAGCTTTTTATCTTGGTGCAATACCAATAGTTCATTTTTGCTTCTAATTCCCTTGCCTTTGGGGATGTGTCAAGAAATAAATTGCTGTGGCTGAGGTAAGAGAGGTTTTATCCTGCTTTCTCCTCTAGGATTTTGATGGTTTCCTGTCTCTCATTCCGGTCCTTCATCCATTTTGAGTTTATTTTTGTGAATGGTGTAAGAAAGTGGTCTAGTTTCATCCTTCTGCATGTTGCTGTCCAGTTCTCCCAGCACCATTTGTTAAAGAGATTGTCTTTTTTTCCATTGGTATTCTTTCCTGCTTTGTCAAAGATTAGTTAGCCATACATTTGTGGGTCCAATTCTGTAGTCTCTTTTCTATTCCATTGGTCTATGTATCTGTTTTTGTGCCAACACCATACTGTCTTGATGATTACAGCTTTGTACTAGAGGCTAAAGCATGGGATTGTGATGTCTCCTGCTTTGGTTTCCTTCTTCAATATTACTTGGGATATTTGGGGTCTTTTGTGGTTCCATACAAATCTTAGGATTGTTTGTTCTAGCATTGAGAAGAATGCCGGTGCAATTTTGATTGAGATTTTATTGAATGTGTAGATAGCTTTGGGTAGTATTGACATTTTAACAATATTTATTCTTCCAATCCCTGAGCACAGAATGTTTTTCCATTTCTTTGTGTCTTCTTCAATTTCCTTCATTAGCTTTCTATAGTTTTTGGCATACAGATCTTTTACATCTTTGGTTAAGTTTATTCCTAGATATTTTATGATTCTTGGTGCAATTGTAAATGGGATCAGTTTCTTTATTTCTCTTTCTGTTGCTTCATTGTTGGTGTATAAAAATGCAACTGATTTTTGTACATTAATTTTGTACACTGAAACTTTGCTGAACTCATGTATCAGTTCTAGCAGACTTTTGGTGGAGTCTGTTGGGTTTTCCATGTAGAGTATCATGTCCTCTGCAAAAAGTGAAAGTTTGACTTCATCTTTGCCAATTTTGATGCCTTTGATTTCATTTTTGTTGTCTGATTGCTGATGCTAGGACTTCCAACACTATGTTAAGCAACAGTGGTGACAGTGGACATCCCTGTCGTGTTCATAATCTCAGGGGGAAAGCTCTCAATTTTTCCCCATTGAGGATGATATTGGCTGTGGGCTTTGCATACATGGATTTTATGATGTTTAAGTATGTTCCTTCTATCCCGACTTTCTTGAGGGTTTTTATTAAGAAAGGATGCTGTATTTTGTCAAATGCTTTTTATGCATCTATTGACAGGATCATATGGTTCTTATCTTTTCTTTTATTAATGTCATGTATCACATTGATTGATTTGTGAATATTGAACCAGCCCTGCAGCTCAGGAATGAATCCCACTTGATAATGGTGAATAATTCTTTGTATATGCTGTTGAATTCAATTTGCTAGTATCTTGTTGAGAATTTTTACATCCATATTCATCAGGGATATTGGCCTGTAGTTCTATTTTTTTGCTAAGTCTCTGGTTTGGGAATCAAAGTAATGCTGGCTTCATAGAATGAATCCAGCAGCTTTCCTTCACTTTCTATTTTTTGGAACAGCTTGAGAAGGATAGGTATTATCTCTGTTTAAAAATTTTTTCAATGTTTATTTATTTTTGAGAGACAGAGACAGAGTGTGAGTAGGGAAGGGACAGAGATAGAGGGAGGCACAGGATTCAAAGCAGGCTCCAGGCTCTGAGCTGTCAGCACAGAGCCCAACACAGGGCTCAAACACATGAACCGTGAGATCATGACCTGGGCTGAAGTCAGACACCCAACTGACTGAGTCACCCAGGCGCCCCGGTATTATCTCTGTTTTAAATGTCTGGTAGAATTCCCCAGGGAAGCCATCTGGTCCAGAACTCTTATTTGTTGGGAGATTTTTGATAACTGATTCAATTTCTTCACTAGTTATGTGTCTGTTCAAATTTTTTATTTCTTCGTGTTTGAGTTTTGGAAGTATGTGGGTGTTTAGGAATTTGTCCATTTCTTCCAGGTTGTCCAGTTTGTTGGCATATAATTTTTCATAGTATTCCCTGATAATTGCTTGTATTTCTGGGATTGGTTGTAATAATTCCATTTTCATTCATGATTTTATGTATTTGGGCCCTCTCTCTTTTCTTTTTGAAAAACCTGGCTAGAGGTTTATCTATTTTGTTTATTTAAAAAAAAAACAACTCTTGGTTTCATTTATCTGCTCTACTTTTTTTGATTCTATATTGTTTATTTCTGCTCTGATCTTTATTATTTCTCTTCTGCTACTGGGTTTGGAGTATCTTTGCTGTTCTGCTTCTATTTCCTTTAGGTGTGCTGTTAGATTTTATATTTGGGATTTTTCTTGTGTCTTGAGATAGTGTTGCGACCAGCGCAACAAACACCGAGATCAGGGTCCTGAGGGTAGGGGAATGTAAGAAGAAAAAGAGAGAAGAGAAGACAGTTTGGGAACAGGAGGGTCCCCTGGGCTGATGGCCCAAGTGACGGCTTTATTGTTGCTGTACACAATCTTTTATATCCAGACTCTTATGGGTCAGGCCATTCTAAGAATAAACAGGTTTCACATAATCGCTGCCAACCAAAACATTTAGTTCTGTGTTTCTTGTGAATTTTCTAGACGGGTCACAACAAGACCTTGTTGATAAGATTGCTAGCAAAACACAATTCCCATGTTTGTTTCTATCTGACTATCTGACTCGGGGTAGAAAAAAGGAGGTAGCATTACTGCCAACACCTGCAGACCACGGGCTTCAGGAATTAACTTTCTCAGCCTTGACAAGGCTTTCGTATGGCCTTGAAAGTGGGGGAATGGGAGCGGGAACCACCGGGTTGGCTGAGTCGACAGGGAGCCATTGCTCGACCCGGTCTCAGCCTGGCACCGGGGCCCGGCCTCCCACAGACAGGCCTGGATTGCAATGTATTTTCCTCTCAGGACTGCCTTTGCTGCATCCCAAAGGGTTTGGATTGTTGTATTTTCATTTTCATTTGTTTCCATGTATTTTTTAATTTCTTCCCTAATTGCCTGGTTGACCCATTCATTCTTTAGTAAGGTGTTCTTTAACCTCCATGCTTTTGGAGGTTTTCCAGACTTTTTCCTGTGGCTGATTTCAAGTTTCATAGCATTGTGATCTGAAAGTGTGCATGGTATGGTCTCAATTATTTTATATTTATTGAGGGCTTTTTTTGTGACCCAGTATGTGATCTATCTTGGAGACTGTTCCATGTGCACTTGAGAAGAAAGTATATACTGTTGCTTTGGGATTCAGAGTTCTAAATATATCTGTTAAGTCCATCTGGTCCAATGTATCATTCAGGGCCACTTTTCTTTATTGATTCTCTGTATAGATGATCTATCCATTGTTGTAAGTGGAGTATTAAAGTCCCCTGAAATTACCACATTCTTACCAATAAGATTGCTTATGTTTGTGATTGTTTTATATATTTGGGTGCTCTGAATTTGGTGCATAGACATTTATAACTGTTAGCTCTTCCTGATGGATAGACTCTGTAATTATTATATAATGCCCTTTTTCATCTCTTGTTGCAGCCTTTAAAGTCTAGTTTGTCTGATATAAGAATGGCTACTCCATTTTCTTTTGACTTCCAGTAGCATGATAGATAGTTCTCCATCCCTTCACTTTCAATCTGACGGTGTCCTCAGGTCTAAAATGAGTCTGTTGTAGACAACAAGTAGATGGGTCCTGTTTTTTTTTTTTTTTATCCATCCTGATACCCTATGTCTTTTGATTGGAGCATTGAGTCCATTTACATTCAGTGTTACTATGGAAAGATATGAGTTTAGAGTCATTGTGTTATCTGTAGGTTTCATGCTTGTGGTGATGTCTCTGGTTCTTTGTGGTCTTTGCACAATTTCACTCACAGAGTCCCCCTTAGGATTTCTTTTAGGGCTGGTTTAGTGGTGATTAATTCCTTCAGTTTTTGTTTGGGAAAACCTTTATCTCTCCTTCTGAATGACAGACTTGCTGAATGAAAGATTCTTGGCTGAATGTTTTTCCTGTTCATCACGTTGAAGATTTCCTGCCATTCCTTTCTGGCCTGCAAACTTTCAGTATATAGGTCTGATACTACCCTTATGTGTCTATCTTTGTATGTTAAGGCCCATTTATCCCTAGCTGCTTTCAGAATTCTCTCTTTATCCTTGTATTTTGCCAGTTTCACTATATGTCATGCAGATCAATTCAAGTTAAATCTGAAGGGAGTTCTCTGTGCCTCTTGGATTTCAATGCTTGTTTCCTTCCCCAGATCAGGGAAGTTCTCAGCTATGATTTGTTCAAGTACACCTTCAGCTCCTTTCTCTCTCTTCTTCTGGAATTTCTATGATACAGATAGTGTTCTGTTTGATTGCCTCACTTAGTTCTCTAATTCTCCCCTCATATTCCTGGGTTTTTTTTGTCTCTCTTTTTCTCAACTTCCTCTTTTTCCATATTTTATCTTGTAATTCACCTATTCTCCCCTCTGCCTGTTCAATATGCACTGTGGCCACCTCCATTTTATTTTGTACCTCATTTATAGCATTTTTTAATTCATCTTGACTATTTTTATTCCCTTGATCTCTGTAGAAATAGATTCTCTGCTGTCCCCTATGCTTTTTTCAAGCCCAGCAATTAATTTTGTGACCATTATTCTAAATTCTTGTTCAGTTATATTGCTTAAATTGGTTGTGATCAATTCGTTAGCTGTCACTATTTCCTGGGATTTATTTTGAGGAGACTTCTTATGTTTTGTCATTTTGGCTAGTTTTCTGTCCCTTATGTGCTTTAAAAGCTTGTTGTGTCCTCTGCACCTGCAAGCACTGCTATATTAGAGGGGGGTCATACACTGTACAGGGCTTGGCCCTCCATAAGGTGTTTTCTTGGAGATTGTTAATTGCTCTCTGTTGTTGTGACTTTGGTTATTTTATTACCCTACTCATAGTAATATTTTAGACCCTCCACCAGATGTACTTTGATTTGTTCCTTGGAGTAGCCCTGTAAAGGAAAACAGACAAACAGGAGACAAAAACATGCAAACACACAAAAAAATAAACAAATATACAAAAACAAAAAACTAAATACTAAAAAAAAAAAAAAAAGAAACCTGAAAAGCACGAACTACAAGTAAAGAAGAGGGTGGAGGCAGTGCTGATGGAAGAGAACAAAGAGAGAAATGATAGGAGTGGGGGGGGAAATAAAAAATAAACATTGACTAGGCAGGGAGACTAGAAGGGTTAATCCAGAGAGAGAGAGAAAGGAAAATAAAGAGGCAGGGAAAATGAAGATAAAGTTACCCAGAGAGAGAAACTATATGGCTTGATTATTCCAGAGAGAGAGAATGGAGTATAAAGAAGGAGGTGTAGAACATGTATCAAGACAATGGATTAAATATGCCTGTTTAGACAGACCAATAACCGGAGTGACCAGCCTAGGGGAGGAAAGAGATAAGGAGGAGAAATGGGGGTTGGGCGAATATATTTATATATCCAGAATTGACCTAGAGTTAATCCAGGCAATGCTGCATTGCTTATCAGGAGGATCTGTCTGTAGGTTCTGTGCCGCTTCTCTGGTGGATAAGTAGTTACTCAGTGTGAAGGGGTGTGGTTTGGTGTAGTCTGGACACACCTCCACTATGAGCCATGGGACTGATCCCTCAGGCCCCGCCTTGGTGGTGGTGGTGGTGGTGCTGGTGGGGGAATGGCAATCCCCCAGTCTTTTCTCCACAGACCCAGACCCAGTGGACTCTCTTTGAGTCGCCCTCACTATGCTGTGGGCACAGATGGGGCAGTCCTTCTCACTCTGTCAACTCCCCTCACCCTGTGCATGGCTAGGATTCAATGTCCCGCTCTGTGTGCTCTGGCACTGGGGAAGCGCCTCTCAGTGTGGCCTGATGGTCCCAGCTGGCTTTGTCTCTGCCGCCACAGTTTGGGGAGGACCGCCTTTTCCTACTGTGGACTGCACCGCCAACCTCCCCACCGAGCCTCAGGGTGGGTGGCAGATGCAGGCAAGCTTTGTCTTTTCCCAGAGCACTCCAGGGAAGGGGCCACTTTCTCCTACTGCAGACTGCACCCTTGACCCAGCCACTGAGCCTGGGGGTGGCTGACACAGGCAGGCTTTGTTCTGTCCCATAGCACTCCAGCGGGAGGGCCGCTTTCTCCCACTGCGGACTGCGCCCTCGGCCTAGCCACTGAGCCTGGGGGTGGAGGACACAGGAAGACGCAGGCAGGCTTTGTCTTTTCCCATGGCCCTCCAGGGAGGGGACTGC
Organism: Acinonyx jubatus; assembly: GCF_027475565.1. NCBI lineage: Eukaryota > Metazoa > Chordata > Mammalia > Carnivora > Felidae > Acinonyx > Acinonyx jubatus. The sequence continues at coordinate 120,991,357 of NC_069389.1, forward strand.
TTTCTCCCACTGTGGACTGCACCCCTGACCTACCACCAAACCCATGGCCGGCTCCCCTCCTTTGTCTCTCCACAGAAGGTGGTCCCTCTCTTCCATGCCTACATGGCTTGTTTTATCTCTCCCAGTTTGCAATCAACCATCTATCTTTTCTCAAGTTGTCCCATTTTCTTCCTGATGGATTCAGTCTCTTTTCCTTCCAGACTCTGGGGTTCAAAGTCCTTTGGCTTCAGCACTTCTTTGTTTGAGAGATGCAGGAAGTATGGATCCCCTACTTCTCCACCATATTGATTCCAGGGCTTCTTAATACTAAGGCCAGTGGTGGAGCCAACTGTCCTGAATGAATGGCTTCCACACAGGGAAATGTGGCTTTTCAGGCTACCTGTGGAAGGGATTGTTGTAATAGGACAGTAGTTGCTCCAGTATGCCTGGGACAGGCTATTGTGATCTGCTGGAAAGTCAGTGGATTTTTATAAACACAAGTTTGGACTTGTGTTATCCATTGATGATATTTGTTCTTCAGTGACACTTCAGTCTGCTTCCCCAAACTACCCCTGCTGAACCAGTAATCTGAAGCAACAATGAACATTTATTATGTGTCATGTCTATGCTGCATGGTGGGGTCACAAAGAAAAGAGAGAACCCTTGTGATGCAGAAGCTTATGGTCTTCTGGGAAAAGAAATCCATACAGCTAACTAAGTTTCATGATTTGGGAGCCACAGGGACTGTGGGGGCCTATACAAACAGCCTGGTTTCCCAAATAAAACACACTTTTTAATTTTTCCCAATTTGTTTTCTCCCAACTACCCATCTCTTGCCCCTGCTCTGCTACAATTCTTTCTCCACTGTTGCTGCCAGGGGAGCTCCAGATAGAAATTAATTTGACAGAGAAGCAGAGAGACAGTTTCTAGAAAGAAAATAGGAGATGGGGTCTTGATATTGCTAAGAGTTGCTATCCTCTTGGTGGCACCATTTAAGGCTCCAAAGTGAGACCCTTGAGATTCTGGTTACAAGCTGCTTTATCCCTGGGAGGCACTTACACAGTGGTAGCTATAATTATTGTCCTACTGTGTTGCTTGATGTTGACTAGTCCCCACAAACACTACATAGGACAAATCATTGATAGCCATAGTTTGGTGGAAAGAAACCTGGACTTGGGGTCAAGGATTTACATTGTAATTTTGGCTGAGCTACTTCACTAGCTATGTGAGCTTAGGTAGTTTATTTATTTTCCTTGCCTCTGCTTCCTCATCTGTAAAATGAGGCTAATAATAATATTTTGGTCAGGATAAAATGAGATTTTATGTTTTAAAATTCTACCATGGAGGCTGACATGCTATGTGTGATCCATAACTGGTTATCTACTGGTGTCATTAAAAACAATTCTCTAAGCAGCAGCAGCAGCAGCATCTTTGTACCAGTTCCTCCCCTCCCCCATGTCTGACCTGTATCCCTCTCAGCTAGGTGAGTCCCTGAGCAAGAGATGTTTTCAGGTGGGCACAGGCAGCTTCCTAGCAAAGGATTGACAGTTGCTACCAATGGCTTCTGGAGTGGGGTGAGGGGAAAGACCTGAGTTCATGTGCTTTGATTACTGCCTCCCTCTGAGGAGGTTAACTTGTACACTTCATCTGATGAGTGTGTTAAAGCAGTAATGAGTTCACTTCAGTACTTTTTCTGTACTGGGAATTAATGACTGTATTGTCCTTTTTGCAGCTATTTGTGCTGTGTTATTACTGATTCTGAGAAGGACTACATTAGTGCTCTGGTGAGGGTATGGGCCCAATGTTTCCCTAGATTGGCTGATTGCCTGTGGGGATACACTTGGTTCTTGGAGCCTCAAAGTCCTCCCCATTAGCCACCCAGCTGTCTATACCATTTTCTCTCTGTTCCATCTTTCACTGATAATGTTTGTATGTTTGGGTCAATTTTAAGCAATGTGATGGTCAATGTCACTGTAAGACCCCAAATTAGAAACTATCTTTTAAGTGGAAGGCACTTACCTTGGACATAAAATATAATCTAGGAGAGAATGTAATGACTTTTGGTTGCCTTTGGTTACCTCTCTCCAACCGAAGAGTCTGGGATTCACCAGGTCTAGGTTCTGGTATTCAAGAAGGTAGCAACAAAACTCTTTCTCTCTCCCTCCCTCCCTCCCCCCCTTTGTGATAAGAACATTGAATAGGAAATGTACCTTCTCAACAATTTTTATTTTTTATTTATTTTTTATAATTTACATCCAAATTAGTTAGCATATAGTGCAACAATGATTTCAGGAGTAGATTCCTTAGTGCCCCTTACCCATTTAGCCCATCCCTCCTCCCACAACCCCTCCAGTAACCCTCAGTTTGTTCTTCATATTTATGAATCTCTTCTGTTTTGTCCCCCCTCCCTGTTTTTATATTATTTTTGTTTCCCTTCCCTTATGTTCATCTGTTTTGTCTCTTAAAGTCCTCATGTGAGTGGTCATATGCTTTCTGTCTCTCTCTGACTGACTCATTTCACTTAGCATAATACCCTCCAGTTCCATCCACATAGTTTCAAATGGCAAGATTTCATTCTTTTTGATCGCCAAGTAATACTCCATTGTATATATATATACCACATCTTCTTTATCCATGCATCCATCCATGGGCATTTGGGCTCTTTCCATACTTTGGTTATTGTTGATAGTGCTGCTATAAACATGGGGGTGCATGTGTCCCTTCAAAACAGCACACCTGTATCCCTTGAATAAATGCCTAGTAGTGCAATTGCTGGGTCATAGGGTAGTTCTATTTTTAGTTTTTTGAGGAACCTCCCTACTATTTTCCAGAGTGGCTGCACTAGCTTGCATTTCCATCTTTTCAACAATTTTTAAGTGCACAACACTGTATAGTTAACTGTAAGTGCTTTGTTGTACAGGAGATCTCTAGAAATTATTCATTTTATATAACTGTAACATATTGAGCAATAATTCCCGATTTCCCTCTTCCCTCAGGTCTGGCAACCACCATTATATTTTATGCTTCTATGAGTTGGAGTATTTTAGATTCCTCGTATAAGTGGAACCATGCAGTATTTGTCCTCTAGTGTCTGGCTTATTTAATTTAGCCTAATGTCCTCCAGACTCATCCATGTTGTTACAAATGACATAATTTCTTTAATCTTTAATTTTTAAGTTTTATTTATTTATTTTGAGAGAGAGAGCAGGGGAGGGGCATAAAGAGAGGGAAATAGAGAATCCCAAGCAGGCTCTGCACTGTTAGCGCAGAGCCTGATGTGGGGCTCAAACTCACAAACTGTGAGATCATGACCTGAACTGATATCAAGCGTTGGATGCTTAACCGACTGAGCCAACCAGGTGTCCCAGATTTTTTTATTCTTTAAGGCTGAAAAATGTTCCATTGTATGTATATGTCATATATATATTTCTCATTCATATGTTAATGGACATTTGGGTTGCTTCCATATATTGGCTATTTTGAATAATGCTGCTATGAACATAGAGGTGAAGATATCTCTTCAAGATACTGATTTCAATTCTTTAGGTAATACCCAGAAGTAGGATTGATGGATAATATGGTAGTACTGTCACAGATGTATGCTTATTTCCAAACTTATCAACATATGCACATTAAATGTGTGCAATTTTTTGTGTATCAACAGTACCTCAGTAAAGCTTTTTAGAAAAAAGATTCTTCCACCTTAATTCTGCTGCAGAGCTCTGTCTGCAGCCCTGGAGAGTTAGCTCCCTACTTTACACATACACCCAGAGGCCACTTTGGCTTGCTCTCCCTTACAGGGGCATCAAAGTACCACCTGGCAGTTCCTCAAAAAAATTAAAAATAGAACTATTATATGATCCATCAATTCCACTTCTGGATTTTTATCTGAAGAAAATAAAAACACTAATTTGAAAGGATATACAAACCCTTGTGTTTATTGCAACATTATTTACAATAGCCAACATATGGAAACAAGCTAAGTGTCCATCCACAGATGAATGGATAAAGAAGATGTGGTATATATACAATGGAATACTACTTAGTCATAAAAAGGAATGAAATCTTGCCATTTGTGACAACATGGATGGGTCTAAAATGTATTAAGCTAAGTGAAATAAAGTCAGACAGAGAAAGGCAAATACCATATGATTTCACTCATATGCAGAGTCTAAAAAACAAAACAAATGAACAAACAAAACAGAACAGAAACAGACTCACATATATATAGAGAGAATAATCTGGTGGTTTCCAGAGGGGAGTGGGATGGGGGATGGGTGAAATAAGGGCAGGAGATAAAAAGGTGCAAGCTTCCAGTTATAAAATAACTGGAAATATAGTTAATGATATTGTAACAGTTTTATATAGTGACAGATGGTAGCTAGATTTATTGTGGTGATCACTTTGTAATGTATATAAATGTTGAATCATTATGTTGTATAACTGAATCTAATGCAATATGTCAACAACACTTCAATAAAAAACAAAAATAAAAACAAAAACAAAACACAGCTCTCACCCCAGAAAACCCCACAAAGTACTTCCTGGCATTGTTGTAGCCATAGTACATGAAACTCATGGCAGGTGGAAGGGGACAGAGGTAATTATTTCCACTTTACAAATGAAGAAACAGAGGATCAGAGTTTCAATGACCCATCCATAGTCACCTTGCATGTCAGTGGCAGAACTACAAGTATTATCAGGGTTTTTGCCTTCAAGCTCAGGGCCATTTCTTCTCCCTAACTACCCTAGGGATGTCTATGAGTCCTTGAAGAAGTGCCACTCAAAGTACTCATTGGTTATAAAATGAGGAGTTGCTCCAGAATGCAAATCAATGCACTGGCTCATTTATTGAGAAAGTCTTGCTAGGAAGTAAATGTCAGCTGTATTAAACAGTGTGTTTAGTGATGAGTTGGTTTACATTCTGGCACAAGTTCCAAATTCCATCAAGGATGGGTTTGCGGACTACGCTTTGAGTAGTAATGGCCTAGATTATTACAGCTGTAAGCTCTGTAGAAGAAAGAAACATTTCTGTCTTAATTACCATAAAAACTAGCTACCATTTATTTAGCTGAGCTTTCTTGGTGTCAGATATTGTGCTAAGCTATGTGCATAAAACTTCTCAACCCTTATGGGGCTGGCACTACTATCATCCCCATTTTATATAAGAAGAAACTGAGGCATGAAAAATGTAAGTAGCTTTTCTATAGTCAAAAATTTCATCAGTGATGGAGCTGAGTTTTGAACCCAAACTGCTTGACTCAAAAGAATAATGATTTGCTATATTGTTACATACCTCTCATGTCACTGTGGTATCCCAAGTGTGAAGTTCAGAAGTAATACATTTTGTTTGAAAGAATGGATGAAAGTGTTTCTTGGGGTGAGTAGGCCGTGCTGGGGAGCCAAAGGATACATCATAGGAGGAGTCTGATGGAAAGACAGAAGCTATAAGAAAGTATGACCTATTCTGTCTCCTAATGCCATAGGATTATGCCAAGTCTCATTAGGAGACTTTGAAGCTTAAAGAAGGGAATTTTAGGAGAGCTAAGAAAGGTAACCATAACTCACATAATGAGCCACAAGCTTGATACCACATGGTATCAACAGAATTAAAGGCAGAAATATACATATCCACAATCATTGCTAAAGATTTTGACAATCTTTTCCTAACAATTGATAGAATAGACTAAAAATTAGTAAAGATATAGACGATATGAACAATATATCAACCACTTTAAATCGCAAGAGGAATTCAATTTTATTTTGAATTCTAAATGATAATGAGATATCAAAAGTTGAGTAATGCAACCAAAGCAGAGCTTGGGGAAAATTTCTAATGAATCTACAAAGTATCTACTTTAAATAATAAATATAAAATATTAGGAGTAATTTTAACAAAATATGTAAAAGACCTCTATTGTGAGAGTGAAATAATTGATGATGACTCAATAATTGGAGATATAGACCATTTTATAGAATGGAAGGCTCAATATTTTAAAATGCCAATTTTCCCCACATTGATTTGTGCATTCAATACAATTCTAATCAAAATCCCATGATGACATTTGTATAGACAACAAGCTGATTCTAAAACGGAAACTGCAAAAGATTTTGTATATCTATAAAAATATTGATAAAAACTAATTTGTAGTTATACGACCTGATTTATAGACTTACTGTAAAGGCTACAGTAACCATAAAAGTTTGGTACTGGCATAAAGATTAACAAAGAGACCAATGGAGCAGAACAAACAGGCCAGAAATAGACCCACACTATATTGTCACTTGAATTTATCTTATGTACCCAAAGCAATCCAATGAGAGAGAAGAAAGTTTTTTTTTTAATGCATAGAGCTAGCATAAATGGATAGACATATGGGGAAAAAATGAACTTCAACCACTTACTTGACACTACACATAAAAGTTAACTTGAAATAGAGTATAAACTTAAATGAAAAAACTAATAACCTAAAGTTTTTGGAAGAAAACAAAGAAAAACATCTTTGTGACTTAGAGATAGGCCAATGTTTCTTACAGACATCATACAAACCAATGCCATGAAAAGGGGGAAAAATAACAAATTAGACTTCATCCAAATTAAAAATTTCTGATAATCAAAAGCAATCAAGAAGAAAAAAAGTGTGCAAGCCACATAAGGAAAATATATTCACAAAACAACTATATGAAAAACATCTGAGAGCCAGTATGTATTAAAAATCCTACAACTCAATAATAAGACAAACAACCCAATTGCATAAAGAACAAAATATTTGAGTACTTGCTTCATAAAAGAAGATACATGTGTGGCCAAAAGGCACATGAAAGAATATTCAACATCTGTAATTAGGCAAATGCAAATTAAAACTACAATGAGAAACACACTGGCCAAAATGGCTAAAGTAGAAAGACTGATATCCATCAAATGTTGGTGATGATGTGGAACAACCAGAAATGTCATACATTGTTGTTTGGAATGCAAAATTGTACAACTCTTTTGGGGAGAAAAAAAGATAGAACAGCTTCTTACAAGACTAAACATAACACCTGCCTAGTAAGTCAGGAATTCAGCTTCTAGGAATCTACCTAAGAAAATCGAAAGTATTTGTCTACTCAAAGACTTGCACAAGATTGTTAATAGCATTTTTATTCATAATAGCTAAAAACTGGAAACAACCCAGGTGACCTTCAACAGAATAATGGATTGAAAAGCTGTGGTATCATCAAATAATGAATATTACTCAGAGATAAAAAGGAATGAATTCCTGATATATGCAATGGCTTGGATTAATCTCAAAAATAGTATGCTAAGTGAAAGAAGCATTACATGAAAGAGTACATATTATAAAACTCTTATTATATAACACTCTCAAATAAGCAAAAGTAATTTATAGTATAAAAAATAAAATTTGGGTGGATAGCGTGGAGATTAACTGGGAAGAGTCTTGAGGGAACTTCTGGGAAGATGATTATATTTCGTATTTTGATACACATTTATATTGTTTACTTGTATTCATTTGTTACAACTTTCTATTCTCTGCTTCTGCTTTCCATTTCATATAAATTTATACAAAAATACAAAGTTATGAACTGCTATCAAATTTTAGTTGATATGGCTGCTAAAGTATTTAGCGAGAAGTGTCTTGATGTCTGTAATTGATTTTGCAATATACCAAAAAGTACATGGATTGATTAATGGATTGAAGGGTGGATAGATGGATGGATAGGTATGGTGAGATAAAGCAATAGTAAGAAAATGACAGAAACTAGGTAGTTGTAATATGTGTGTTCATTGTAAAATTATTTTTACTTTCCTGTAAACTTTTAACAATTCACAATAAAATGTTGGAAAAAGAAGCCAATAGTGGAGATGTTGTGAAATGTTAAGAAATAACCCACAAAAAGGCAAACAGGTAGGTTTAGGGGAAGAAAACAACGGATGGGACAAGTAGAAAACATAACAATATGGTATACTTAAACACGATCATGTCAATAATGCTTTAAATGTAAATAGTTGGAAGACTTTACATGAAAGTAAGAAATTGTAAGAGTAGATAAAAATGAAAGGCTTAACTTTTTGGTATGTACAAGTAACACAATTTAAATGTAAACACACAGAGTGACTGAATGTAAGAGGGCAGAAAAAGATAAACCATGCAACAGCTAAACATGAAAAAACTGGTGTGGCTATATTGCTATCAAACAAAATAGGTTTAAATATAAGAATAATTTCCATAAAAAAGAAGGATATTCATAACAATAATATTGTCAATTAATCAAGAAGACATAATAATTATTAATGTGTGTGCATCTAGGATAGACCCACCAACAACTGGAGAACATACACTTTTCTCGAGTACACATTGTATGTTTGGTAAGACCATATGCCAGGACACATACAAATCAAGCCTAAATAAATGTCACAGTATGGTTCTCTGACCCCAATGGAATTAAATAAAAAATCAAAAGCTAAAAAAGTTCTAAGTAATCCATGGGACATTGGAGACATTACATAAGAAGCTATAAAATATTTTGAACTAAATGATAACAGAAGTATAGCTTATAAAAGCTGTGGGATGTGGCTAAAGCAGTGATGACAGAGAAATGGATACCTTTAAATACGTATATTAGCAAAGAAGAATGGCATAAAACCTACATTTTAACTTGTACTTTAAAGACAGAAGAGGAAGGAAGAGGAGGGAAGAGTATTTTAAACCCAGAGTATGTATGTAAGGAAGAGAATACTAAAGATAAGAATGGAAATCAATGAATTAGAAAACGGACACAAAACAGAAAAAAAAATCAATGAAACTAAAAGATGTTTATTTAAAAGATCAATAAAATTGATGAACCTTTAGCTAGAATGATAAAAAAGAGATAAGACCTAAATTAGCAACATCAGAATGAAAAAGGAGACTACTACAGATGCTCCAAATATTAAACGATAATAAGAGAAAATTATGAGTAATTTCATGCCCATAAATACAACAACTTAGACAAAATCTTTGGCAGATATGTATTACAAAAATGTAACAAAAGGCAATAAAAATATGCATAACCTTGTGTTAATTAAATGAATTGACTTCATAATAAAAACCTTCTCACTAAGAAACCCACTAGCTCAGATGTTTCATTAGTGAATTCTATCAAATATTCAAAGAAGTAATTCAAAAGTCCTTAACAAAATATTAAAGCAAATATATCAATGTATTTAAAAATATGATATATGATGTCCAAGTGGGGTTAATCTGGGAATACAAGGTTGACTTAATATTTTAATATCAATCCATGTAATTCACCATATTACTGGAGTAAAAAAGAAAAACACAATCATTTAAATAGAAAAATTAATTTGACATAGTTTAAAACTCATTAATGATAAAAAGAAAAACTCTCAGGCAACTAGGAATAGAAGGGAACTTCCTTACTGTGATAATAAGAATCTACAAAAAAACCACAGCTGATGTCACACTTAATGATGAAAGACTGAATTCTTTCCCCCAACATTAAAAACAACACAAGAGTGTCCCTTGATACTTCTATTTAACATTGAATTGGAAATTCTAGGCAATGCGATAAAATCCATAAAGGAGATATAAGGCACACAGATTTGAAAGAACATGTAAACCACTACTTATTCACAGATGACATGGTCATGTATGTAGAAAATTGTAGGAAATCCTCAAAAAAGCTACCAGAACTAATAAGAGAGTTCAGTAAGGTTCAGAGAACATAGGACCAGTATATAAAAATCAATTGTGCTTTTATATACAAGCAAGAAACAACTGGAGACTGACCTTACAAAAACATGCATATACAATAGAATCCCAAACCGCAAATACTCAGGGGAAAAATTTAGCAAAATAAATGTAAGTTCTATCTATACACTGAAAACTAAACAAGCAAACAAAAAACTAAAAAAAAAAAAAAAAAAAGAAAAAACCCCACTACTGAAAGACATTAAGGAAGATCTTAATAAGTGGAAACATATGCTGTGTTTGTGAATTGGAAAGCTCAAATTGTTAAGATGGCAATTGTCCATCAACTCACACAATTACCTTTTTCTTTAAATTGTGGTGAGAGCAGTTAAGATCTACTCTCTTAACAGATTTCAGGTATTTAGTACAGTATTGTTACCTATAGTCACTATGCTATATGTTCAGTCTCCAGAACTTACTGATCCTATGTAACTAAAAAATTGTACCCTTTGATCAACATCTCCCCGTTTCCTCTTCCTCCTTTTTTAAAAAATATTTTTAATGTTTTATTTATTTTTGAGAGAGAGTGAGACACAGAGTACGAGTGGGGGAGAGTCACAGACAGAGGAAGACACAGAATCCGAAGAAGGCTCCAGGCTTTGAGCTGTCAGCAGAGAGCCCGATGTGAGGCTCGAACTGGTGAGCCCCAAGATCATGACTTGAACTGAAGTTGGATCCTTAACTGAGCCACCCAGGCACCCCTCCTCTTCCTCTTAATCCTTGGAAAAAACCTTTCTCCTCTCTGCTTTTATGAGTCTATTTTAGATTACACATATAAGTGAGGTCGTGGAGTATTTGTCTCTGGCTTAATTTACTTAGCATCATGTCCTCCAGGTTCATCCACGTTGTCACTAATGGCAGAATATCCTTCTTTTAAGGCTGAGTAATATCTCATGGTATTTATGTACTATATTTCTTTTATCCACTTATTCATCAGTGGACATCTAGGTTGTTTCGTTATCTTGGCTATTGTGAATATTGCTGCAATAAGCATAAGAGTATAGTATATCTTTGAGATCTTGATATCAATTCCTTTCTATAAATATCTAGAAGTGGTATTGCTATGTCGTATGGCAGTTCTATTTTTATTTTTGAAGCATTTCCATACTGTTTTATATAATGCCTACACATATTTACATCCCATCAACAATGTCACAGGATTCCCTTTTCTCCATATCCTCACCAACACTTATCTTTTGTTTTTTTACAGTAGCCATCCTAAAATAAATTAAATAAATAAATAAATAAATAAGTAGCCATCCTAACAAATGTGAGATGATACCTCATTGTGGCTTTGATTTACATTTTCCCGGTGATTAGTGATGTTGAGCCCATTTTCATATATCTGTTAGCCATTTGTATGTCATCTTTTGAGAAATGTCTTATTCAGGTCCTTTGCCCATTTAAAAAATTTTTTTAAAATATTTATTTATTTTTGAGACAGACCATGACAGAATGCGAGTGGGTTATGAGCACAGAGAGAGGGAGGCACAGAATCTGAAGCAGAATCCAGGCTCCAAGCTGTCAGCACAGAGCCCAACACGGGGCTCAAACTCACAAGCTGTGAGATCATGACCTGAGCCAAAGTTGGACACTCAACTGACTGAGCCACCCAGGAGCCCCTAGGTCCTTTGCCCATTTTTAATGTTTATTTTTACGTACTTATTTTGAGGGAGGGAGAGAGAGAAAGAAGGGGAGGGGCAGAGGGAAAGGAAGAGAGAATCCCAAACAGGCTCCACACTGCCAGCACAGAGCCCGATGTGGGGCTTGAAATCACGAACTGTGAGATCCTGACCTGAGCAGAGATCAAGTCAGATGCCTAACTGATGAGCCACCGATTAATTAAATAATTAATTTTTTGGTATTAAGTTGTAGGAATTCCCTATATATCTTGGAGATTAACCCCTTACCAGATATATTGTTTGTAAATATTTCCTCCCATTCTGTAGGTCATCTTTTTATTTGTTGTTTCCTATACTGTGCAGACACTTTCTAGCTTGATGTAGTTCCACTTGTTTATTTTGTTTTTGTTGCCTGTGCTTTTGGTGCCAAAAAAAAAAATCAGTCAAGATTGATGCCAAGGAGACTTTTCCCTGTTTTCTTCTAGGAGTTTTACAGTGTCAGTTCTTACATTTAAGATTTGAATCCACCTTCAGTTGAGTTTATGAATGTGTTAAGTAGCTTGATTGTAGTGATTATTTCACAATGTATACATATATAAAATAATCAAGTTGTACATCTCAAATATATAAAAATTTTTAAAAGATGGCCATTGTTGTCAGATTGGTCTATAAATTCAATGAAATCCCAATCAAATTTTCAGCAGGACATTTTTGTAGAAATTGACATCATAATCTAAAATGTATATAGAAATGCAAAATATTTTGAATATCTAAAACAACCTTGAAAAGAAGAGCAAAGTTGGAAGACTTAAACTATCTAATTTTAATACTTACTAGAAAGCTACAGTTATCAGTTTAGTGTGGACTGGTGAAAGGATAAATGCATAGATCAATGAAACAGAATGAATGTAGAGTTAAAACCCTCCCACATTCTGCTCATATCAAACAGAACACTCCACTCTGGCCACCAAGCAATCCTCTGATTCTCTGGACGCCAGCTGGGTGTTTTGTAGTTTAAATCAATTCTGATACTATCTATCTGGAGATAGCTTCAAATCCCACCAGTTGAGGGCTCAGTCTCACAAACCTGCCCCCACTACAGACACCACTTGCAACTCCAAATTGTCACCTGTGCTCCTAAAACACTGGCTACAAATGTGAAGTTTCCATGCCTGCTTCTTGGGTTCAGTCATTTACTAGAATGACTCACAGAGCTCAGGGAAGCAGTTTACTTATTATTGCTGATTTATTACAAAGGATATTTCAAAGGGTACAAATGAACAGCCAGATGGAAGAGATATGCAGGGCAAGGTATGGGAGAAGGGGCGTGGAGCAACACTTTCACCTTCCCAGCATTTACATATGTTCAGCAATCAGGATATTCTCTAATCTCCAGTTTTGTTTGTTTGTTTAACATTTATTTATTTTTGAGAGACAGAGATAGAGCACAAGCAGGGGAGGGGCAGAGAGAGAGAGAGAGAGAGAGAGAGAGAGAATCCAAAGTAGGTTTCTGGCTCTGAGCTGTCAGCACAGAGCCCGATGCGGGGCTCAAACTCACAAACCCTGAGATCATGACCTGAGCCAAAGTTGGCAGCTTAATAGACTGGATCACCCAGGCACCCCTATTTTTGTTTTTATGAAGACTTTATTATGCAGGCATGATTAATTAAATCATTGACCTGTTGGTGATTAATTCAACCTCCAGCCCCTCTCTCCTCCCCAGAGGTCAGGGGGTGAAGCTGAAACTTCAAATCTTTAATCATATAATTGGTTCCCCTGGCAAACAGACCCCATCCTTAGGGGTTCTCAAAAAGTCACATCACTGACATAAACTTAGACATGTTGAAAGGGGCTTGTTACAAATAACAAAAGACACTTTTATTTCTTTTATCACGTAGGAAATTCCAAAAGTTTTAGGAATATTGTGCCAGGAACAAAAATGAAGAATAAATATGTAATTCTTATTATAAGTCAAAATGTCACAATAGAGAATCAGAAATAGAAATACTGATTTTTGACAAAAATGTCAAGGCAACCCAATTGGGAAAAAATAATTTTTTCAACAAATGGTGCCAAGATAAATGGGTATTCAATATTGAAAAAATTAACCTTGACCATTACCTCATGCCACTCACAAATATTAACTTGACATGGATCATACACTTTAACATAAAAACTGAAATTATAAAACTTAAAAGAAAATATTTTTGATTCTGAGTTAGGCAAAATTTCCTTAATTAGAACACAAAAACACAAACCATAAAAATTGATAATTTGGAGTTATCAAAGCTGAAATAGTAGGCTCTTCAAAAGACATTATTTAGAAAATGAAAAGACAAGCTAAGAGTGGGAGGAGATAGTCATAGCACATATATTTGATGCAGGACTTGTATCCAGAGACTATAAATAACTCTTATAATTAAGTAATATTAAGAGAAACCATCATATTATAAATAGGCAACGGGTTTGAAAAGCTCACTTAACAAAAGAAGTTATATGAATAAACTACAAGTACTCAAAAAGATGTTCAATGTCATTAGTCATTAGGAAAAGGCAAATTAAAATTATAATATACCACTACACACCTAAAAGAAAGGCTAACATAAAAGACTGAGAATATCAAGACAGAACACACCAAATACTGCTGGGAATGTGGACCAAATATTACTTTCATGTAATAGTACTTGCATTGCAAGTGGAAACGTAAATGGCACTTTGGAAAACAGTTCAGCACTTTCCCATAATGTTTAGCATAGATTTATCATATGAGTTGGCAATTTTGCTTGTAGGTGTTTACCAAAGAGAAATGAAAACATATGTCCACATAAATGTTCACAGCAGTTTTATTCACAAGAACTGAAAACAAGAAGCAATTCACATGTCTGGTAACAGGTGAAGAGATTTATTAAAAATTGGTATATTCATATACATGCTAGGTGAGCCAGCAATTCCATTTCTAAGTATTTACTCAAGAAAAGTGAAAAAATACTGGTTCCACAGTGGCTGCACCAATTTGCATTCCCAACAAGTGTCCAAATATTCCTTTTTCTCCACATGCTTACCAACACTTGTTATTTCTTTTCAAAAAATTTTAGCCATCTGACAGGTGTAAGGTGATATTTCATTGTGGTTTTGATTTGCATTTCCCTGATGCTCAGTGATGTTGAGCATCTTTTCATGTCTGTGTTGGCCATGTGGATGTCTTCTTTGGAAAAGTGTCTATTCAGGTTCTCTGCCTGGTTTTGGTATATACCCAAAGACAATGAAGACGCCATTTCAAAAAGATATATGCATCCCTATGTTTATTGTAGCACTATTTACAATAGCCAAGATATGGAAAGAATCCAAGTGTCCATTGATAGATGAATGGATAAAGAAGATACAGACACATATAAACACACACACACACACACACACACACACACACACACATGCACACAGAGGCATATTGCCATGCATATATACATGCATAGAGAAGCATATTGCTTAGCTGTAAAAAAGAACAAGATCTTATCATTTGCAACAACATGGATGGGCTTAAAGGGTATAATGCTAAGTGAAATAAGTCAGTCAGAGAAAGACAAATACCATATGATTTCTCTGGTATGTGGAATTTTAGAAACAAAACAAATGAATAAAGGAAAAAATAGACAAAGAAAAAAACAGGCTCTCAAATACAGAGAACAAATAGGTGGTTGCCAGATGGGAGGTGGATGGGGAGATGGGTGAAACAGATAAAGAGGATCAAGGGTACCCTTATCTTGATGAGCACTCAATAATGTATAGAATTGTTGAATTGCTATATTGTGCACCTCAAACTGATATAACACTATATGTTAATTATACTTCAATTTAAAAAGGAAAAATGAAAACATTGTCTACACAAAAACTTGTTTGTAAATGTTCATAGAAGTATTATTTATAATAGCAAAAACTGAAGGCAATTTGCTGCCCATCAACTGGTGCATGGACAAACAACATTTGACACATGTATAATATAGGATACTACTTAGCAATATAAAGGAATGGACTACTGACACCAGCAGCAACTGGATCAATCAACATTATTCTGGGTGAAAGAAACCAAACATAAAAGACTACTTACTGTATGATTCCATTTGTGTGAAATTCTGGGAAAATCAGAACTACTTTATAGTTACAGAAAGGAGATAAATAGTTGTCAAGGGTCAGTGTGGGTGAGCGATTTATTCCAAAGAGGCAGGAAGGAATTTCTGGAGTTACGGGAATATTCTATATCTTAATTTTGTGGTTGTTATAGGCATGTATGCATCTGTTAGACCTCATCAAACTGTGCACCTAAAGTGGGTATATTTTATGTAAATTATTCCTCAATACAATTGATTAAAAATCTGGGCGATACAGCTAAAACAGTGTTTAGAATGACATTTACAACTTTAAGTTCTCATATTACAGAGTGGGTTGAAAAAATTAAATACTTTGTAAACAGGCATTAATATAATATCATTGACAACCTAATAAGTTGGGTAATATTGTTCCCATTTTATATGGTAAGAAAGTTAAGTCAGAGGTCAGCTTAGCATTTTGACTCATAGCAATTGTTCAATGAATGTGTTGAAATGCCTTGCCCGGTCACAAAGCCAGCCACTTGGTCAGTGTGCAAAGCCATGGCTCTAGCTTTAATTTCTGGCTCAGTGCTCCTTCCACTATGTGGTGATGAAGGACTGGGAAGGGAAGAAGGACAGTACAGATGGTAGTATGGAGGAATGTCAGAGATTGCAGATCTGGTGGTCATCAGCATAGGGAAGTCTTTATTGATTCCACGAGCCCTCAGGAGTAAGACTTAGATCTCTGCAACTGTGGGAGAGTATCCAAGTATAGTAAATGCATCATGGTGGGTCCAAAATCACTTCTGAGCAGTGTCAGTTCTGTCTGTATATAATAGTATCCTTATTGAAAGGGAAATCCAGAAGCAAATAAAGAGTCTTCTCTAATATGTGGACATCCTTTCTACCTTTTCTCACCCTACACTTTTTTCTTTCTTTTTTCTTTTTTTAATTTTTTTAATATGAAATTTATTGTCAACTTGGTTTCCATACAACTTCAGTGCTCATCCCAACAGGTGACCTCCTCAATACCCATCACCCACTCTCCTCTCCCTCCCACCCCCAATCAACCCTCAGTTTGTTCTCAGTTTTTAAGAGTCTCTTATGCTTTGGCTGTCTCCATCTCTAACCTCTTTTCTCACCCTACACTTTTGAGGCTTTTTATTAGTAGGCCCAGTGTCTCTCTGCAAGATGAAAGCATGCAGCCCCATTAAGGAAGAGAGGCAGGAGAGGAAAGGGTGTGCTTTAGGAAGCCTGAAAGAGGAGATGGGACTGCAGAAGGTCTCTGCCCTACACTGGGGGAGGGAAGGGAGGGAGTCCAGGAGTGGGGCAGGGCTGTGGTGCTGAGATTCCCAGCAGTTGCAGGATCCCAAGGCTGTAAATAGTATGTCTCAGCCTATGATTCTTCCTCAGTCAGAATCGCACAACTGGTGAAGCACACAACTTTTATGCTTATTCCTGACTTGAGTAAGTGAAATGCTCCCCCCCCCCTCATAGCCTTAGGACATATTCTTTTTGCCTGGAAGGCTCTTCTTCCAACTCCTCACTTGGCCAGTTCCCATCATTTAGCTCTTAGCTCAAATGTCACCTCATTAGGGGGACTCCTTGACCATGAGACCACACTGTTTAACTATTTCTTTCTTCCTTTATTCTCTGTCAGAGCATAGTTCCTCTCACAGCAGTTACCATGCTATGGAAGTGCTCCCCACTGTACTGCCTGCTGCATGAGGACAGGGGCATCATTTTTCCTATTGACCACTATGACTTCAGAGCCTAGCACAGCGCTGGCATAGAATAGGTACTCAGTCCATTACTTGTGGAATGAATGTATTGAACTAATGAAGGAACACAGAGGTCATGGGGACTATGTACCCCTGGGATATGATAAGGCCATTAAGGTGAAGTGGTTAGTAGCAACCACTTCCTTTAATTCCATGATCTCCCCTCCTCCTGGCACAAGAATAAAAGGCACTGAGCAAACCTGCCTGTCTTGGGGGCTCCACTATGGTTTCCTCTTCCCTAGGAATCAATGCTTTTCCTACAGCTGTTTCTGTCCTTATCCCAGAACCCATTCCCTATCCACTCTTAGAACTGGCCATGGGTGGGGGGTATAATGTGGGAAACATAGGCTTCAGTGTCCCCCCTAACCCCTGAACCATTATCATGTTGACTGTTCTCCAAGCTTACCTGAAGGGTACATTCAGCTTTCTCCAGGATCTGTGAAGGCTAGAGCTGTGTGATCCACTGTGCTCCAGTGCACTGTGGATTAATATGCAGGCAGCAGTTCAGTGATGGTGGTGGAGGGGAGGTGGCAACAGGGTGAAGCCCAGACACTCTTAGCCTCTTGGGGATCCAGTGACATAGATGACAGGTGAGGGAGGCAACAGGGAAGTCCAGAGACCAGGACCTGCTGACCAGCTGCTCAGGAGGCTAGAAATCATTGTGGTGACTGCTGCTAAGTCTTCTCAGACTGAGATTCAGTGTGGACACCAGAGCCAGTGCAGCATTCCTTTCCCCATTAAACTCATAGGGTTGCAAGGCCTGGGCAAGTGAAGTCTCCTCACTTGGAAAAAGCTTTGCAGACAGCTGGGAGGATTCAGCAGCTTGGCCTGGTTGCCCAAGTATCCAGTGTGTGACTTTCAAAGCCAAACCCAAAGTGTTCCCAAATCTCAGAACACTCAGCAAGCTTGCTGAGCTTCTAACTTGGATGTGGTTCTCAGTCATCAAGAAATGCCTTGGGACATTCTCACTGTATGTGTCCAACTGATTTGAATTGAATTGGACTCCTCTGGGGCAGAGGCTGGGGCTGGGGGGGAGTTATCCTATACACTGAAATCTTGAATAAAGCCACACTAGTAAGACCACTGACAGGACTTCCCATGATTCAGCCTGTTACACCTGTGAACCTGCTGCATTTTTGTGACTGCTCCAGGCCTGGAATGCAGCCAGGACATGTCTGTGACCATTTCTCCTGATGAGGAGACCAAATAACAGTGGTGAGTAATTGACCCTGGCCAATGAAACAAAGTGCATTAGACCACATCAGAACTCAAGCCCAAGCCTCCAGGAGCCTGGGCTAAGTTCTGCCTCATGCTCCTTGTTGTCTCTGCCTTGTGGAGACAACTGTGAGGCTGGGAGGAAGTTCCTATACCTCTCTGAACCTCACTTATACCATATTGACCTGTATCAGAACATCTCAAACAGGAGCCCTATAGATCTCCAGGAGTAGGGATTGTGTGTGGAAGGGACAGAGAAGGGAAAGGTGGCTAAAGTGGGTAGGGAGCTGGACATCCCATTCCACTTGTATCTGTTCTACATTTTGTGTCCTTCATTCACAGAGTAGGAATTCTGCTGCTAAATGAAGTTGAAAATTCTTGGGACTGGGTACTTAGCCTCCTATTTCTATGATTTTCACAGCCTTCATATCTCAAAGAATTGCCCTTTACATCTCTTGTTTCTCCTCCCTGTGCCATGATTTTTTCCCTTCCTCTCACTTACCCAACACCTCATTCCTTGGAGACCATTTTACCAAAGTGCAGATTCCTTTTACTAGGACCCTGGCCCAAATCCCTGTGATAGGCCACTCCCACCTAGATTAGGGAAACAATGCTGGGCATGTGGAGCGTGAAGCCCACCAACCAAGAAAGCAGTCTTGAGAACTGAGTGGGGCAGGTGGGCTCCTTGCCTACATGCTGGGGACTACAGTCAGTAAAATGGCATCAATCAGTAGCCAACTTGGAGAGAGTAAGTGCTTCCTTTTCATCTGAGCCAAAACTCAGTGGGCCTGTGGGAAGCAGAAAATGTTTTCCAGCCCCCAGACTCTATTCAAAGCATTCAAACCAGTTAGTACTTATTGGGCTTTTACTTGGCACGAAGTCTGGTGATGAGCATTCCAATGCTGCAAGGAGTAATCTGTGAGTTGCAAGGTTCTCCCAGTCTTTCAAGGGAGCTTGACATGTGCACTGATGATGCTAATATAAAAGGGATATCTAATACCTGCCCAATCTTTGAATTTACATCTATTGAACATAAATCATGTCGCATACCATCTCCAAGCCCAAATCCAGAAAGAAAGGAGGAGGCTTGAGAACTCTGATGAGTAGGGATTGCAGAATTTCTGAGGCCTTATCATACCCCTGTGGGTTGGAGGTGGGAGCTTTCCATTTCACGAGGGCTCCTCAGCATCTTAAGTCAGGGTCAGAATCTATCTTACTAACAGTTTACCCAGAGCTGGACAGAGCACTATCCAGCTGCTAAAGCCTCACTGATTCCAGCCTAGCAACATGTGATCTTCTCTAGCAATTGAAAGAGAGTACAAGAGTCCAGAATTGACTGACATTCTAAAAACACTACCCTTTGAAAAACAGGGTTTTTATTCTGTTTCAAATCCTCAGAATTCCAGAGAAGGCAAGAAGCAATGCTTCCATAGTCTCAGCCACTACCAGTGCCCAGATCAAGGTGTGTTAGAAAATTATTCAAGGATAGTCTCAAGGCCATTCACTGAGCACTATCCAGAAGCCTATTCTGGCATTTGGGCTGGGGTTTTGGACAGCAAAAGGCTCAGTGAGAAGATGATGGTCATCCCCAGTTTCCTTTATTCTGTTTTTATAGCACTGATAGGCTGGGAGAAGAAAAAGTGGCATGAGGAGCTAGAAGATCCAGCAGATAGGAGGAAAGGACAGGAGAGGCAGTGAGGAGTAATGGAAAGGGCCTTTGGAATCAGATCACCTAAGGCCCAATTAAACCACTGATTATCTGTGGACCTTGGGAAAATCATTTCTCTGATTTTTACTATCCTCATTTATAAAATGGAGCTAATGATAGTACCTCCTGCATAGGGTTATTCTGAGAATTTAAGATATAATTTACAGGATGCCTGAAGCAAGGTAGATCTCCAAAACTAAGAGCTGTTCACAGAAGTAGTATCGTCATCCCACCATCATCATAACATTGTCTTAACTAATAATCTGGATCCTGTGGGGACCTACAGTAGGTGACAGTAAGCATGCTTGCTGCTTGAAGCATGTGATTTAACTACCTTGTCTTAATATGGGTGACCTGAGAGGTTGAAGAAGTTTGGGACATGGCCTAGGTGTAAGTACCTTTAGAGAAATCCAAGCTGCCTTGGAGTAACTTTTATATAAAAAGAAACTCCTGGCCACTTTCTGGAATAAGAATGATATTCAGGTATTGTAATGGTCAGTGTGACCTTGTCAGTATCTCTGTGGTTCACTGTTCCTCAGATTTTTCGAGGCTGGTCTTGGTTGCATTCCACCTGACACTCTGGCTGCAGGGTCCACTTGCTGATAGCTCAGGGAAGAAGGAGTGGCAAAGTAGCCCTATTCTCAGGCTTTCACGCTGGCTTCTCGGTTGTGGCTCATTGAGAATGCTGACTGTGGATGATGCTGTGTTCCACTTATGCTGGAACATCCTGCCCTTTGCAATGCTCAAGTGCCCACTCTATGTGTTTGAACTGATGTGTTTTTCAAATGACAGATTTTGGCGTGTGTAGGAGGGTGGCATTTCAAGGACAAATAAGTAGATGAGAATCCCACAACCCATTTGCTCCTTTTGTGGTCTTGCTGAGCCATGCTCTCCCAAGACTGTAACAATACCAGGAACTCTCTGGGCTCACATTCTGTTCCCATCTTAAGAGGCTGGTAAAGGTATGTCTTTGTCTGAAAGCTAACCATGCTCCTTGGAATGAAGGTGAAATGGTCATTTTTTCCCCGTTTGATAGATTAGCTATTAGAGTCAGAGAAGTGAAGTGAACTCACATAAGGTTGTAAGCTAGTAATGGAAGTGAAAAAGTGTGATGTCAAGAGGCTTAGTAGGTTCTGAATGTTGACAAACCTGCAGCAGTCTGACAAATGGCACCAAACATTATCTGCTACACTTGATTCTCTCTATATACATTTTGTGTGGTAAAATGCACGTAATTTCAAATTCATCATTTTAACGATTTTAAAGATTGTAATTCAGTTGTATTTAGTACATTTACGATGTAAATTGTAATGTGATGTTGTATAACCATCAACACTATATTCACAGCATTTTTATCACTCTCAAAAGAAACCCTGTACTCATTAAGCAGTCACTCCCCACTGTCCCTATTCTCTAGTCCTAGACAATCACCAGTCTGCTTTTCTATCTATGGATTTGCCTACTCTTGACATTTCCTACAAATGAGATGATACAATATGTGGTATTTTATGTCTATTTTCTTTCTCTTATCACAATGTGTTCACGGTTCATCCATCTTATAGCATGTATCAATACTTTATTCATTTTTATGGCTGAATGATATTCCACTGGATGAATAGACCATTTTGTTTATCCATTCATCAGTTAATGAACATTTATTTTTTATCCATCATTTGCCTATTGTGAATAGTGTATTTTAATACACTTTTAATGCATACTTTCATTAATAAACTTTTAATTCATACTCTTTATTGCACAACATGTTGAGGAGGCATAAATAAGAGGTCAGAAAAATATAACTCAGAGGCAAATCAAGTTTTCAATATGTATCCAAACCGAATTTTTTCATAAAGTGATGAACTAAATACCCTGTAGTCTGTGTGTACCAGGAAATCTTGGGCAGAGCAGCAATGGACATACATTCATGAAGCCATTCATCCAAAAAACATTTATTGAACATCTTCTGTGTGCCAGGCACAGATGAAAAGCAGCTGAACAAAACATGAAAAATCTCTGTTTTCATAGAGATCACAGTCTCATGAAGAAGAGAGACAGTTAAACAGGCATTTGTAATGGATTGTGATAAGTGCTATGGTCAAAGTAAGTCAATGGGCTGGGGAGCACAAAGGGCATCTGACCTAATCTTGTGGAGTCAGAAACACCCCTCTGGAGGATCTAAGAACTGACAGATGAAAAGACTGGTGAAAGAATGTTTTACACAGAGGGAAGAGCTTATACTGAGAGTGATATAAGAAAGAACTGTAATAACCAATGGGGAGCCATTGAAGAACATAAAATAAATAAATACTATGATAAAATTTGTATTTTGGAAATATCACTCTGGATTCAGAGTGGTTAATGAATTTGAGTGGAATTAAGGGTGAATACAGAGAGAACACTTAGTGTCAATTATGGAAATATAGGCAAAAAATAATGTTGGTTGTGGCTTCAATGGTAAGGGTTGAGATGTATATAGCGGACAGATTTAATATTTATATAGGAAGTAGACCTAACAAGATATGGTAACATTTTCCTTTTTGAATTCTGTGATACCTCATTTTTCTGATCTTTCTCCTACCTCACTGTCTATTCCTTCTCAGTTTCCATTGGTAGATCCTCCTGTACCAAAACGCTTATCTTTGGAGTTACCCAAGCACCCTAGTACTTAGTCTCTTCTCTTAGCTTCGCTTCACTTCTCTTCACCTCTCCCTCCCCTCCCCTCCGTTTTCCCTTCCCTTCCCTTCCCTTCCCTTCCCTTCCCTGCCTATAATTTACCCTTTGGCAAGCTTACAGCTTTTAATATTGTATGTATGCTTATGGCTCCCTAACTCATATCTCCAGTCTCTCCTCTAAACTCCAGACTCATATATTCCACTGCCAGATTGACATCTCTACTTAATTATCAAATAGTTCTTTCTTTTTTCAAGTTCTAGCCAGAGCAATTAGATAGACAGATAATAAACAAAAACAAACAAACAAACAAATAAATAGTATCCAAATTGGAAAGAAGTAAAATTATTTCTATTTACAGTTAACATGATCCTATATATTGGAAATCCCAAAAGAATCCACAAGAATGCTCTTAAGAACTAATAAAAAAATTCAGCAAAGTCGTAGGGTACAAAGTCAGCACATCGAAACAAATTGTCTTCCATACACCAGTAATGAACAATTTGAAAAGGAAATTAAGCAAGCAGATTCATTTACAATAAAATCTACAAGAATAAAATACTAGGAACAAATTTAGCCAAGGAAGTGAACTACTTGTATTCTGAAAGCTGTAAAACATTGTTGAAAGAAATTAAAGAAAGCCTAAATAGAAAGACATCCTGTTTTCATGCATAAGAAAATGTAATATTGTTGAGATGTAAATATTACCTAAAACAACCTACATATTCAATAATATTTTTATCAAAATTCCAACAGCCTTTTTTGAAGAAATAGAAAAGCTGGATTATCTACTTTATATCTGAAATTGTAAGGGATTGCAAATAGTCAAAACAGTACCAAAAAAAGAAGAGCAAAGTTGGAGGACTCACACTTCCCTAACTTCAAAGCTTACTGCAAAAGCAGTAGTATTCAAAATAGTGTAATATCCGCATAAAGATAAATATATAGATGAATGAAATAGAATTGAGGTCCAGAATTAAGCCCATACATTTATGGCCAGTTGATTTTTGGCAAGGGTATCAGGTCCATTTAATGGGGACAGAATAGTGTCTTCAGCAGAGACTGTAAACAGATGTGAAGAAACAGTTGGATTTCTATGGGTAAAATAATGAAATTGGATCCCTACCTCACACCTTATACAAAAATTAACTCAAAATGGATCAATGATTTAAATAGAAGAAAGAAATTATAAAATCTAAGAAGAAAACATAGAGGTGAGTCTTCAGGATCTCAGATTTGGCAGTGGATACTTAGATACAACACAAAAAGCACAAGCAACAATAATGATAAGAATAGATAAACTGAACATCAAAATTAAATTAAACTTGTATGCATAAATTTACATTATTATTAAAATGAAAAGACAACCTACAGAATGTTAGAAAATATTTGCAAATCATACATCTGATAAGGCTTTTTATATCTATAACATATAAAGCACCCTTACAACTCAACAACAAAAGGGCAAAAACCCACTTAAAAATGGACAAAAGATTCAAACAGACAATTCTCCAAAGTAGATACACGAAGGCTAGTAAGCACATGAAAAGATGTTCAACATCTTTAGTCATTAAGGAAATGCAGGTCAAGTGAGATATCACTTCACACCTACTAAGATGGCTATAATTTTTAAAAAAGGAAAATAAGTGTTGGTGAGGATGTGGAGAGATTGGAACACTGGTGCATTGTTGGTGGAAATGTAATTTGGTGTGGCTGCTATATAAAACATTTTGGCAGTTCTTCAAAAAGCTAAAGATTATCATATGACCTATAAATTCCACTCCTAGATATATACTCAAGAATTGAAAACAGAAACTCAGAGTACTCCACAGAATTATTCACAATGGTCATAACTTGGAAACAACCCATATTATCTATCAACTGATGAATGTATTAAGTAAAATGTGGTATATATATTTATAATAGAGTATTGTTCAGTCATAAAAAATGAATGAAATTCTGATACATGCTGCAATATGCATAAATTTTGAAAACATGCTAAGTGAAGTAAGTCAAACATAAATGGGCACATATATGATTCCATTTATATGAAACATATAGAATGGAACAGGCAAATTCATAGAGACAGATATTAGATTAGAGGTTAGCTAGCAGGGGCTGGAAAGGGGAGAATGGGAAGTTTTGCTTAATGGTTACAGAGTTTCTGTTTGGGGTAATGAAAAAGATTTGGAAATAGTGGTAATGATATCACAACACAGTAAATAAAATTAGTGCCAGTGAATTGTACACTTAAAAGTGGTTAAAATGGCAAATTTTATGTTATACATATTTACCACCAAAAAATAGTAAAAAAATAATAATAAATCTGTATCAGTCCTGTTCACTTGTCTCCACCTCCACTACCCTCACATAGATGACTGTTCTGTAGTTTTCAGAGTTTGTTTTACCCTTATTTTATTAAATATGTTTCTAACTATTTAATTCTTTTGATGCCATTGTAAATGGAATTTTCTTAATTTTGTTTTGGGTTTTGGAACATAATAGTGAAATAAACACTGTTTAATCAACCATCCAGACCAAGAACAAGAGCTAGATAAAGAGTAATGCTCCAAAATGTTCATTTGTTTTCTGCATATATCAAATATTTTCAAAATATGTAATAAATGGGAAAAATAAAGTATCCAGAAAAAGAGAAAGAGCCTCAAAGAGAGATAGCAGTGATAGCCTCAAAGAGGGTACAAGGCAAAGTCAGGCCTGGAGTAAGGGGTCCCAGGAATTATAGGCACTCAATGGAGATGGAGAAAAACATCTTTGGCATCCACAGTGTACTGGCTCCATACAGACAGAAGAGTCCAGGCCCACTTGGATCCCTGGCTCTGAAAGTAGAGAGGAGTGTTCATTCAGGTCCCTAGGATAAGAGCTGAGATTCGACTCCATAAATTGTAAAGCTCTGTGTCCACAAAAGTGCTTATGTGTCTGTACTGTGTTTGTCTGAACTTCATCCCAACCTGGGGCTGCTTGGGGTCAGTCCTACTCCTGCATTTGCCCCTGAGTGTATTGGCTACTCCAGAGAGATCAGTTCTGCAGAGGCTTTAGGTTTGTAAAGGAAGGTTGTGGCCCTGAATAGAATAGACACTTTGGCAACCATTTAGAATAAATTGATTATGATTAAAGCCTTAGTGGGTAGTGCAGGGCCCTGCAGACAGAGGCCTGTCACTTCTGATTGTGTTACTACTCCATTATCTCTGGCTGACTCTTTGGCATGCTGGTGCAAAGAAGAAGCCTGGATCCCTGCGTTGATTCCTCAGTGACTATTGGGATGTCCCGGGCCTTCATGCATGCCAATGAGGGGAGCACCTCTCCCTTTCCAGATGTAGCCACAGTTCTGATGGTCTAACCTTCCTCTCCATCCCCCATAAGTCACTCCCTATTAATACTTGCCTAGGCAACCACAATAGCCTCCAAAACATTCTCCCTGCCTCCATTCTTCCCCTTTCAGTCTACTTTATGCATGGCAGATAGGGTGAACTTGTACAAATGAAAATGTGACTGTGTCATTGGTCTGCTGAAGGCACGCCCTGAAGATAAAGTCAAAGTTGCTTGGATTACAGAAAGCCTTCCAGGACCCTTTTGCTTTAAGGTGATCATCCTTTGCTTTGTTTCAGAGTTACTGAGTTTTAGACTTAGATGCTATTCCAACATCATCTAGTCTAGACAACAGTACAAGGCTTTTTATTCAGTGCTAAGCACTCTACATATATTATCTCCTTTAATTCTCATAGCAGGAAGGTACTGTTGATACTTCCACTTAACATATGAAAAACTGGTCTCAAAAAACTTTATTTACTAAAGTTTATCGAAGTAGAAGAATCAAAGCCTGAATTTGAACGTTGACCCATTTCTTAATTACAGGAATCATGCTGTGGGAAGTCTCCAAGTGTGGGACTTCCAAAAGTCTCTGTCAAACGGTTGACCTTCAGTGACAGGTTGCTCACCACTTCAAGCATCCTGTTCCAGTGGGATGCACTCAGCCACTATATCTTGTTTTGATTGTGTTGAAATCTGCCTCCCTGGCTTCAGCTCTGGTAGAGCCCATCAGAGCAAGTCTTATACCACTGTCTTAGTATTGACCTGCCAGGACTGGCAGCCAGTGATGGAGTCTCCTTCTCACTCCATTCCTCAAAGCCTTCTGAGGCCCTCAGCCCTTTGGTCAACGTCTTCTGGAGTGATCACCTTATTAGAACTCATACCCACAACCCAAAGAGAGATTTTGGGAATCAAATTTATTTTGTGCTTAACAGCTTTGATGCCATACAAATCTAGGTTCAAATCTCCACTACACCACTAATTAGCTCTGTGACACTGGCCAGGTTACCTAACCTCCACAAACTTCAGCTTCTGCATGTGTATTATGGGGATAATAATAGTACCTTCTTCAAAATATTGTTGTGAGAATTAAATTAATTTATGTAAAGCACTTAAAACACTGCCTGGCACATAGTAAACACTTAAGAAAACTGTTACACTGCACATTTCCCTGGATTTACTTGGAAACAGGCATTTCCTTTTATTTTATAGAAAAAAAATGTTGAGGTATACCATACATGCAGTATAGTACACAAAAATTAAGTGAATTTTTACATATGGAAATGAATGTCTACATATTTATAAACATGTATAATCACGACTGAACTCAAGAAATAAACATGTTTCTTACCCTCTTCCATCAAGTCCCTTCCCATTAAATACCTCATCCATAGCTATAGTCACAATCTCACTTCTATTACTATTGATTAGATTTGTCTCTTTTAGAGTTTCATATAGATGGAATCATGCATTTTGTATTTTTGTCTGGCTTTTTTCATACAGCATATTTTTGAGGTCCGTCCATGTTGTGGGGTATATTAGTGATTCATTCTTATTCCATTGTACTATGTTTTGTTTATCCATTCACCTGTTGATGGACATTTGGGTTTTTCCAGTCTGAGGCTAATATGAATAATACTATTATGAATATTCGAATACAAGTCTGTGTGTGTACATAAGTTTTTATTTCATTTGGGTAAATACCTAAGAGTGGAATTACTGGGTCATATAGTAAGTCTATATTTAACTTTATAAGAAATCATGAAATTGTTTTCCAAAGTATTTGTACTATTTTACATTCCTGCCATCAATGTATGAGGGTTCCAGTTGCTTCTCATTCTCACCAATAGTTATTATTGTTAGTATTTTTAATAGGGCTTTTAGTACCCACTCTAGTGTATGCATAGCACCAGGAATTTATTAAATTACTATGCTGTACTCAGTCCTTATATAAGCTTTGTATGTGATGTGTATTGGACACAGTAGGTACAAAAATTCCAATCATGAGGACACCTAATTTTTAGTATCATTACTACACAGCTGTCAGGACATAACAGCACTGTGAGGTAAGCATTCAGGAATCATTATGCTATTGTACAGGTGAGGAAACTACAGCATTTTTCACTCATTAAACAGTCACATTTTGTTATGTGCCACATATCAGGCTAGACTCTGGAGATTGAAGAGCTAGCCAGATACTTCTGCCTGCTACATTGAGGGTTCCAGGCCAGTGGGGAGGATAGCTTCAGGGCAAATGCTCAGTCACACAAACAAGACACAAAAACCCAAGTGACACGTGAGGCCAAGCTAACCTGAACCCCAGCCCTCAAAGAGCTTGCATTATTTGGGGCTCAGCCTACTCTAGTTTTGAAAGTCCTTTTTACAGAGAACTTATTTTTCAAGCTGGGATAATGATGCCATCATAGCAAGACTGGGGGCAGGACCAGAAGAGCACAAGGCTCTTCAGGGCTGGCGCATAGCAGATAACCAGCAAGTGCTGTTGTGGTTGTTGGGTATAGACTTCTTGGCTATCCTGGTGTCACTCAGACTCATTCACCCATCACTGGGGGTGGAGAAACACCATAACTAGGTAAAAAAAAAACTCATCATTTGTAATCAGGAGATTCCACCCTAAGATTTTCTATTGGGGGATCCTATTTAGGGATACTCAGTGCTATCTCTGTCCAAGATCTCTTAGAATTACTGGATGCTCTAACCTGATGGCAACCCCAAAGTGATGTTCATGCATTTTTATAGGGCCTGTCACTTAAGTCATATCTCCTCCAAAATGCCCTTGTATTGGGGGCAATTGATCTAGTTGTTTTCAAGCTATCCATAAATGGTCACACAAACAGAAATTATATTGACAATATATATAAAAGGGCAGAGTAGGACAACACATGCCTCTTCCCACACATATATCCCACTCCCTCTGTTTGTTCCTTTGGATAGCATGCTAGGGAAATGGGGAACACTTCCCAAGGGGCCTTTTCTGCCATTTCCTTAGAAGTAAGGCATATGTTGTTTTTCTGAAAAGCTGCTTCTTAGGGAGTTTTACTTTTAAGTAATTATGTACCCATGGCAGATTCATCAATATGCAATAGATCACTTAATGACAAGCAATTTGTTGTTCTAGCACAAACCACAGCAGTCTTGGTGAATCTGTCCTCCTCTCCTGCCATCCTTCAAAGTGTGACTAGCCCTAGCCACCTTATAGATGAGCATGGCCCTGGGGTAGAAATGGGACAGAGAGTGCTAATTAAACTGAACTGGGGACCCTAAGGCATACCAGCCATTCTGGAGGCTGTGTAGGAGGCATTGTCAGCCTGTACCCATCCCCTGATGTATCCCAATGACTATAAACAACATTCTTTGCCCAAGGGGTCCATGTGAGCCCCATTCCTGTTTTCCAAAGTTGTTTTGGCTATTATAAGTTGTATCTATTTCCATGTTAATTTTAATATCAATTTGCCTATTTCTACAAAATATTCCTTTTGTGATTTTTATTTATTTATTTTTATTTTTTAATTGAAATATAATTAACATAAGGTGTTATATTAGTTTCAGGTGTACAAAATAATGATTCAACAGTTATATAAATTACATTAAGTACTTATCACAATAAGTGTAACCACCATCTGTCACCAAATGTTGTTAAAATATTACTGACTATATTCACTATGCTTTACTTTTCATTTCTGTGATTTATTTACTTTATAAGTGATAATTTGTGATTTTGATTAGAATTGCATTGAATCTATAGGACGGTTTGGGGAGAATTAATATGTTAACAATATAGACTGTTCTGACCCAGGAACACAGTATATCTTTCCATTTATTTTGGTCTTCTTTCATTTTTTCAGCAATACTTTGTAATTTCCAGTGTATAAATGTTTTATGGCCTTTTCCAGATTTGTGTCTAAGTATTCCACAGTTTTTGAAGCCATTATAAACGTTTTTATTTTTTACTTCAACTTGTTTCTTGACATATACAGATCTGATAGTATATTCATCTTATATTTTGCAAACTTGCTGTATTAATACTTCCTATCACTGCCATAACAAATTATCACCAAACTGGTAGCTTAAAACAACACAAATTTGTTATTGTACAATTGTGAAAATTAGAAGTCCAAAATAAGTTTCAGTGGACTAAAATCAAGGTGTCATCAAAGCTGTGCTCCTTCTGAAGGATTTGGGGAAGAATCTGATTCCTTTTCTAGCTTCCTGCATTCCCTTGGCTTATAGCCCAATTTTCCCTCTTCAAAGCCAGCAAAATAGCTTTTTCCAAATCTCTCTCACTCTGCCCCCTTTGCTTCCCTATTATAAGTACACCTGTGATTGTATTGATATTCCAGAATGATATTTCCATATCAAGATCTTTAAGTTAATCACATCTGCCAAATCCCTTTTACCAGATAAGGTAACATGTTCATAGGTTCCAAGGATTGGGACTTGAACATTTTTGAGGGGCTGTTATTCTAACTACAACATTTATCAAAGTCAGTTAGTTTTAGAAAGTTTTTTTTTTCCTTTTAGATTCAGTCAGATTTTCTATGTAGACACTCATATCATCTACAATAGCTTTATTATTTTCTTTTCTAATCTCCATACTTGCCTGCCCGCCTTCCTGCCTGCCTTTCCTTCCTTCCTTCTTACCTTCCTTCCTTCCTTCCTTCCTTCCTTCCTTCCTTCCTCCATCCCTCCCTCTCTTCCTTCCTTTCTTTTTCTTTCTTTCTTTCTTTCTTTCTTTCTTTCTTTCTTTCTTTCCTTTTTCTTTTTTCTTTTTTCCTCCTTCCTTCCTTCTTTCCACCCTTCCATTCTTCCTCGCTTCTTCCCTCTCTCTCTCTCTTTCTTTCTTTCTCTTTCTTTCTTTGTTTTTTTGTTTCTTTCTTCTTTCACCTTTTGTATGACTGAGAAAGCCTTTATATCACTTCACTTTTGATTGCTGTTTTTCCTGGGTAGGGAATTTTAGGTTGACAGTTTTTTTCCCCAATACTTTAAAAATTCAGATCCACTGTTTCCATTTGCATGTTTCCAAAGGAAATCTTGTGTTAACTTTGTCCCTCTATATGTAATGTGTCTGTTTTTTCTGTTTTCTTTTAAGATTTTCTCAGTATCACTAGTTTTCAGAATTTGTTTATTATGAGCCTCAGTGTAGTTTTCTTCGTGTTTCTGGTGGTTGGTGTTTGCTGTGCTTTTTGGTTTATACTTTTCATCAAATTGGAAAAAAATGGCCTTTTTTTGGTCACATAATTTTTCTATCCCCTCTTTTTCAGTCTAATTATATGTTTATTAGGCCGAATGTTATTTTGAAAAATTTTTTAACAATTATTTATTTTTGAGAGAGGGAGAGAGGGGGGAGAGAGAGAAAGAGAGAGAGAACAAACGAAGGAAAGGCAGAGAGAAGGTGACAGAGGATCTG
The DNA here is from genome assembly GCF_027475565.1 of Acinonyx jubatus. Lineage (NCBI taxonomy): Eukaryota > Metazoa > Chordata > Mammalia > Carnivora > Felidae > Acinonyx > Acinonyx jubatus. The sequence continues at coordinate 121,022,924 of NC_069389.1, forward strand.
AAGCAGGGCCTGATGTGGGGGTTGAATTCATGAACCTTGAAATCATGACCTGAGCCAAAATCAAGAGTCAGCCGCTTAACTGAGTTAGCCACCCAGCCACCCCAATGCTGTTATTTTTTAAAATAAAATTTCCTTTTTTCTCACCTTTCCATTGTATGGTTTCTGTTGCTATGTCTTCAAGATCACTAATATATGTATTTTTTGCAGTATGTAATTTTCTGTTAGTTTATCTAATCCAGTGAATTTTTTTTATCTCATATACATTATAGTCTTCTGTAGAAGTTTGACTTCTATCCTTTTATATCTTCCATGTCTCTACTGAACATTTAATCATGTGGAACACGATTATTACTGTTTTAATGTTCTTGTCTGCTAATTCTGACATCTGTGTCAATTCTAGGTTTGTTTCAACTGATTGATTTCTTTCTTTGATGATGTTTAGATTTTGCTGGCTTGTTACATTCCTGCTAATGTTTGTTTAGAACCAGACATTTTGAATGTTACCTTGTCAGGTGCTAGATGTTTTTGTATTTCTATAAATATTCTTGATCTATGCTCTGGGATACAGTTAATTAGAAACAGTTTTATCCTTTTGGGTTTCACTTTGGGTCTTGCTTTTTTTTGAGGATGGGGAGTGAAGCATTTCTCAGTCCAGAACTAATAATTCTCCACTTCTGAAGGTGAGTTATGAATTTTCCCAGTCAGTTGGTGGCAGCAGGTCCTATACCAATTCCTGTGTGAGTGCTGTGTTCCTCATTCTCATCTTTCCTTTCCCTAGCTCCTAGTAGTTTCTTCATGTGCATGTGCTGATCAGTACTCAGCTAAATACTTGAGGGAGACCCTCTGTAGATCTCTGGAATTCTTTCTCTGTACATTTGTCTCGAATATTCTGCACTTGAACTCTGGCTCGTTGTCTTTCCAGACTCTCCACTCCATCCTCTCAACTCAGGGACATTGTCAGGCTCTGCCTGGGTTCCTGCTCCTTGCATCACAGCTTGGAAACTTTTTCAAGCCAGTGAGCACAATCATAGTGCTCGCTATCTTTGTTTCCCATTTCTCTGGGATTGCTGTCCTTTGTTGGCTGATGTCCAGTGTTTTGAAAACTGATTTCATATATATTTTTTTCTCAGGCAGGAGGATAAATCCAGTTCTTGCTACATCATCTTGGCCAGAAGTGGAAGTTTCAATTTTATTTAAAAGTAAAATTTCATTTAAAATTAAATTTATGTTTAAGTAGCCACATAGCTATTTGTAAAATGAAGTTCTAGAGGATTACAGAAGTTCAATGTGGCTGAAATGCAGAAATCCAGGAGTATATCACCAGATTAAGCTGGTCCAATCAGATTTTCTGTTTTGGATTCAAGTTATTAGCCAACCCAGCTTTATTTAGCCATACCTGACTTTCAGACAGGAAGTAACTTTATCAATGAAAAGCTCCATTTGCCACTGCTATTGCCTTATGACCTAGCACCGTCAGTTATTTCAGTCACCACCCGCTTCCCTCAGGGTGAAGGCTAGGTTCCACTATACCTCCATTGAATCCACTGTGATACTACCCAGGTCTGATCTAACTGGACCTGATAGAAGCTTCTAGACTCAGATAAAGTGCTTTATGGAACATGGTATATTGCTACTTCCATAAGTGAGGGATGCCTAAGGGGTCAGATAGCATGACCTGGAACCATAGGTAAGGTAACAGCTTCTCAGTTGGATTTTCAACAATAGCAACAGGAGATAAGATGGACTCTTTTGAGGCAAGGCACCTGAATTTATTTCTTTATTTTTAATTTTTCTAACATTTCCTTATTTTTGAGAGAGACAGAGACATAGTTCAAGTGGGAGAGAGGCAGAGAGAGAGGGAGACACAGAATCTGAAGCAAGCTCCAGGCTCTGAGCTGTCAGCACAGAACCCGACACGTGGCTCGAACTCACGAACCATGAGATCATGACCTGGGCTGAAGTCAGATGCTTAACCAGCTGAGCCACCCAGGCACCCCCTGAATTTCTTTTGAAACTGTGGCCAGCTCCATAATTTATCACATGGTATTTGCTGTCATTCCTTTCTTATCTCACTTCACTTATTCCCACACACCTACTGTCCTAGGATTGAATTTCTAAATAAAGCCTTAAGATGCAAACTTTGCCTTAGGCTATGTTTTTTAGGCAATCCTGTGTAAGTTTGTTTTATAGGTCAAGACCAGAATTTAGGACTTCAGGGCCCTGGAGAGCCCCTGAAGTGTGTCAGGCAAGGGAGTGATAAGTGTGCACAGTAGAAACTGTACACTGGTTGCTGAGAGGAAGATGGGTTTAAGGGGACAAGAGAAGAGGAACTGAGACCAATTAGGGAACTGATGTTTAAGCCAAAGTTGATGTTTTCTTAGACTAGGGTGGTAATAGTGAAGGAAGAGGGAAACTGATATGCTGGAGAGAGATTTGAAGCGAGAATCAAAAGTGGCTGATGATGGGGTAGGTAAGAAATAGGAGGATAGGTGAGGAATCATAAAGGGATCATAAGTTACTGGCTTTAATAAATTGGTGAATGCTGTTGTCATTCTCTGATATGAGGGAGACTATGGATTTAGAAAGAGATAAATTCGAGTTTGAACATGTTGAGGATACTGTTAGCCATGCAACAGGATAGATTTAACTCTGCTTTCATGGGAAGGAACATGCATTTGTCTATTTTCCCAGTTATTACTGAGCATTTGGTGTATGTGTGGTAGTAGGGAGGGGCACTGGAAGGAAGAGAGTAGGTTGTTTATCTTGTTAAAGATGTGGAAACTGAGACTTTAGCTGAGCAAATGACTAACCCACAAACACATGGCAAAGTTGTGACTCAAACAATGGTCTCAAGGTTCTGGGTAAGCAGTGGAGGCAGGGGAAGCATTTGCTGATCTTGGAGTTCCTGGGTTGAAAGCCACTGTGACCTCTGTGTCCTTTCTGTTGCTTATTCATTGACCATCTATCCACAGTTGCTGGGGAAATGATCTGAGTCTCTTGGTCTTTTGGTTTTGCCCAGTAACAAAGCAGAAGTTAGGTCTCTGAAATTGGAAACGTATTTTCTTATGGTTTACCTTGATTTCTGTCCCATAACTCACCTAGATGCCTGTAGACATGGAAAGATAGCACACCTCTTTAAAGAACAAGGGACCTTGAAACCTCCAGCAGAAAGTTGAGACCCAGCTGTGGTTACTGTGGATCCTTTAATGTGGCAATATGAGCTGTGCAACCCTCATGTCACCACCATAGGATCACCAAGAAGCAACAAGCAGCCCAAAATACACCTAGGACTTCTCTGCCTCCTTTAATTGGGTCTTCAGCTCAGCAATGTTCTCCCTCTCCCAAGGAGTCTCGAGGATCAGCCTATTCATCAGGCTCCTGTCTGGATCTTTGAGGATTTAAGTTTAATTCTGAGGACAAGGCTCATTCCAGACATAAAGCTTGGGGCTTTCAAGCTCTCACTGCAGGCAGCTATGAGACAGGTTTAAGTTATTACTCAGGCAGAATCATTAAAGATCTGGAAATTGAAGCTATTTGTACCCCTGCCAAGCATAGCTCTCTGGTCTGGAAGAATCCCAGTTGTGTCTTGAACAGATGAGTAATTCTCTGCCCACACTGCAGCTTCATCTGTAAGGAAGGTCTAACTACCTGTGTAAATAGACTGGGCAGAGGTTTGGCAAACTATCCTGTACATGTATGTGGCTTACAGGTCTCCACCTGCCTATTTGTTAGTCTCATATTCCAGGAGCTGGTCCCAAGTTGAAATAACCCAGAATAAAAGGACATGGTATTGGGGTGCCTGGGTGGCTCAGTCGGTCAAACGTCCGACTTCAGCTCAGGTCATGATCTCACAGTTGGTGGGTTCAAGCCCCATGTTGGGCTCTGTGCTGATAGCCCAGAGCCTGGAGCCTGCTTCAAATTCTGTGTCTCCCTCTCTCTCTGCCCCTTCCCTGCTCTCACTCTGTCACTGTGTCTCTCAAAAATAAATAAACATTAAATTTTTTTTTAAAAAGGACAAGGTATTGGTTTTTATCTGGTGGCTTTTGGTTAGCTTCAATGCCACAAACATATTCAGAATGTCTACTGCTCTACCAGGCACGTTGCCATAGGTCATGCCTGATCCTTGCCTTGCTGATGTTCATAATTTGGAGGTGCAGGTAGACCTATGGGGCTAGCTAATCATTATATAAGGAAATTAGTAAAAGATCCTCTGAACTACAGAGAACCTCAGTAAAAATTGGGAAACTGATATACATGCTTATTCTTGTGAAGGCAGAGTTAAGTCCATCTCTGGTACCAGTGTCTGTGGGGCAGCTTGGGGCACAGCTGCCAAGAAAGAGCTAATATGAAATCTTCAGATTCTAATCTGGCCTGCTGCTTGTGTGAGCTCAGGTGGTGTTTGGTTGTCAAACTCCTTGACGATCCCAACCTGGCCCCAGTCTAGATCCTGGCTCTTCTGAGAAATAACTTCAATTAAACAGCCTGCAGAATAAAAACAACAATTTTGTTTATTTTCTTGTTTGCAAAACACCCCCAAAAGTACTAGTATGATTTTAGCAGCTTTTATAGGATTTAGGGGGCAATTAGCAGGACTCAGGAATGAAAAGATTTAACCCTTTTTACAGGGATTAAATGTTTTCTCTCAGATTTTTGTAGAACTGTTAAAAAGTTGATGGGGGCCCACCCAGGGGACTTATACTATGGAAGGCCTAAAGGCCAGTCCATCTGAGCCTTCTTGGAGTGGGGATAGGAGTTGGTGGCATGTGTGGCAAAGAGAATAAGGAAACCCCTAACTCCTGGCATTTTGGCATCTTAGATATAGAATAAGCAGGCCCTCAGATTCCACCTTATCATCCCCACTATACCAATATGGACATTAAAGCTCAGATATGAGGCAGGAACTAGTCCAAAGCCATATAGCCAATCAGGGGCAAATCAGGTGTGACCTTACTTCATATACCTGGCTTGGTGTTCTTACCCCAATCCTATCTCTGTTGAGTGTTCCATTGCACATTTCCCATTAGGGCTAGTTCAGAAACAGGAGCAGTCAGGTCAGGATGCTAGGCATTATCCCTCCCAGACCTGGTTCTGTGGGTAGTGGGGACTGAGGAAGAAGCTTAGAAAGTCCTTTGTTGGGAATGGTTCAACAGGGAATTAGTGCCCCTGGGCCTCAATTGGTACAAGCCTGTCCCCCAAGAGGCTGTTGAGAGTACTTCTTCCCAGAGGGAGACATTGCCAGGGGCTATCCGTGGGCATAGATGATTAACATGCAGCTCAATGTACTATTTTTTTTAACTGCCACTGACACTCAACAGAAGACCTATCTCAAACTAGTTTTTTTTTTTTTCTATTCTGTCCAGCTTCTGAACTCATCAACTACTAATTTTTCCTTTGTTCTGGTTATTTTTCTCATGGAAGTTTTCAGTGTGAGCTGCTGTTCCTCAAGGGTGGGGAGCCTTGAAGGAAGGTTGAGGAGGCTTGAAAGAAGGTTTCATTCAGTAGGAGATGGTTGTGATGGCAGTGGGAGGGGAAAGTGTCACAGACAAGTCTGTTTTCCCATCTGTAGACAGGCCAGGGTGCTCCTCACTTGCCCCTCACTCTCATATGCATATTGATGGATGCTGTCTTTCCACCTTCTGCCTGATTCCCTCAAGTTAATCTAGACGTCAGGACCTGCACCACTTCTCAGGAATCTTCCCAGAAACATTAACCCAGTCCTAAATTCTTGGAAGAAACTGAAGCATGACCCCTTTCTACTAGTCCCTAAAGGGAAATGGAAAGTTGGGGTAGCAGTAGTGGGCAAGGCCAGGACACCTGTGGCAATGCCTTGCTAGGTACTTTTAGTACCATCCACTTTTAGGGAGCAGATAAGTTTGGGAAGGTAGCTTTGGAAGAGACAAAGGGTGGGTCAGGACAAGGGCACAGGCCCAGACAGGCAGTGATTGACAATAAGCATCATGAAAGGAACAACCTGAATAACTTGCTTCCAACATGCCTGGGCAGCACTTCTAAAAGTTTCCATTGAAGTCTGGAGCCAGGATTGACATCCAAAATGCATAGTACACGATTGGTATCAAGAAAATGAACATAGAGTGAATGATTCCAAATGGGTGGAACATGGTTCATGGACAATAATTTTTATTATTTAATTTTCTTTAATTCATTCTTTCAAGTATTTCCATTATATTCCATTTCACGTAATAATTTTGGTATTGGAGCTCTGGTTTATGAGCACTTAACACAGTGTCTGGGACATAGTAGTCAGTAAATATTACCTGGTATTATTATAAATCAGAATTTCAAATCTTATTAATAGCCTGCAGGTGTCTTTGGCCTCCAACTTGATCTTCTCTAGGAGGAAAAGTTCCCAGAAGACCTGGTTCTCCAGGCTGATTAGTCTTTGAGGTGGCTTTAGCCCCATCAGTACCCAGATCCCAGGAACTTAGCTTGCCCAAGCTGTGACAGCCCAATCCTAAACATACAGAGGCTGAGAGAAGAAGCAGGAAGCCCAATACCCAATGGCATATGGATATGGCACAGAGCACTGTCCTGACAAGCACAAAACTTATTCAACCCAACAGCTAGGGTAGCAATGGAAAGAAGAATCCTTAGAAGGGCAGGCAGCCCAGATGAGAAGGCTCTTACAATACTGACAGAAAAAAGCATCAAAAAGCAATAAGTAAAGGCATCTCTCAGTATTGTAAGAGCCTTCTCCCAGGTACTTAGCCTTAGCCTGACTAAAGCAGGGCTAAGGTCTGACTCTGTCCCATTCACTTCTCTTTGGGAAGCACAATACATAGAGAGCTTTCTCCTAAACAAATGCCACAGCTTCTCATCTGGGCTGCCTGCTTCTACTCCTGCCCCTTACAATATAGTCTCCATACAGCAACTAAAGCGATCTTTAAATACACAACTCAGATCACATCCCTTCCTTGCCTAAAGTACTACATGCCCACCATCTCGTTGAGAGTAAACACCCAAGTCTTTATGGTGGCCCAAAAGGCCCTCTATGCTCTGGAACATGCTGTCTTACCACCCCCTCTCTCCCCCCACTTCATTCCTGATACACTGCACTTCTGCAATAATGTAAGTGAATAATAAAACTTGGGTGCTTTAAGCCACTGAGATTTTCTTTTCCCCAAAAAAATTAAAAATAGAACTACCCTATGATCCAGTAAGCCATTGAGATTTTGAGGTTGTTTGTCGCTTTAGCAAAATTTAGCTTATCCTGACTAATAGAATCTTCAAGCCAAGTCACTAAAAGATGCATGGATGCTTTGAAAATTGCAGACAGAATCCTTTCCTGAGGTCATTTTAAGGCATTCTTAGCAGCATAGCTGGAAGTCAGCTCCCACACCCACTGTCACATTGATATCAAATGCAGTTACAATTTTCCCAAACAGGGCACTATTGGCATTTTGGGTGGAAAGATTCTTTGTTGTGTGGGCCTATCCTTTATCCAGTAGGGTGTTTAACCCCTCAAATTCAAATTGTGTCCCCTGAGGCATTGTGACAACCAAAAACACTGTGCAATTTTCAAATGCCTCTTAGGGGGCTGCATAATCCTCAGTTGAGAACCCCTTGGGTACATGCTTGTAAGCATTTCCATTTTGGAATGACAGTTACCTAACCCCTAAGGTAAACTTCTCTGTGCAAAGGCTCTGAAGGTACCCATGATCAGACAATGTGAAGACAGTAGACTGGCTTAGGTACTATTTATTATCTCAATTTAATGAATAAAAATACTGAGGCTTCAGAGTTGAAGTGACTTATCCAAGGTCATAGAGCAAGTGAGTGTATTCAAGTATTCTGGTTTGTAGTTCACACTGTACCCCCTGTCATGATATTCATGCCCAATGCCCCAGAGAAGGTTATGAATAGAGTGGAAGCAGTCCTGGATGTGAAGTCAGAGTGGTAAAGATTAACATCTTAAGTGAGGGGTGAAAACTCAAATCTTAGCTTGATCCTCCAGCCTAGAGCCAAAGCCTGGCAGATAGGAGTAGGTTGAGAACACACCCACAACCCAATGTGGTAAATGTAATGTCAATTATCCAGGGTTGGTTGTGGGGGGCTCCTTTTTCCTCTTCATCCAGATTAATTCCCCTGTTCCACTGTTATACACCCCATAGCAAACTGTACTTCCCCTCCATATCTCATCACACTTGCAGTTACTTTCAGTGTCAGTTATATCTTCCTAACACACACATACACAGAAACACATGAAGAGGTGAGGTCTGTGAGAGCAGAGACATGATCCATTCTATTCACTTACATATCCCCACTTCAGTGTTTGGGACATAGTATGCACTGTGGTAGTCATTAATGCAGTTCACGAGCTATTTCTTGCCTCTCTGTATTTAGGACACATGGTAGAATTGCATTTATTCGCTCTTTAGCAGTTGAGTGTGGCCATGTGAGTAACTCTGACAAATGAGTTTTTTTTTCTAATTGAAGTATAGTTAGCATGCAATGTTATATTATTGTCAGGCATACAACATATTGATTCAACAATTCTATACATTACTCAGTGCTCACCGCAATAAGTATAGTTATCATCTGTCACCACACAAGGTCATTATAATATTATTGATTATATTTCTTATGCTGTACTTTTCATCTCCATGACAGATATTTTATAACTGGAAATTTGTACTTTTTCATCCCCTTTATCTGTTTCACCCATTTCACTACCATCCTGCCCCCTGGCAACCACCAGTTCATTGTCTGTATTTAAGAGTCCATTTTTTTGTTTGTTTGTTCATATGTTTTGTTTTTTAGATTCCACATATAAACGAGATCATGTGGTATTTGTGTATCTCTGTCTGACTTGTCTCACTTAGCATGATTATCCTCTAGGTCCATTCATGTTGTCACAAATGGCAAGATCTCATTTTTCTTAATGGTTGAGTAATATTCCATTATGTATATGTACATCTTTATCCATTCATCTTTTGATAGCTACTTGGGTTGCTTCCATATCTTAGCTAATCAATGAGTTTTGAGTGAAGGTTGCATGTGTAACTTCCAGTGAAGAGCATCTAATGTCCACTGTGAAGTTCTCTGGAGTTTTTCACTCTGCCACAGTGACCAGCAGCATTCAAGTTGATGGCTAATATATTAGGCCATGTTCTAGAGTGGAGACATGGAGCAGGCTAGGGCCTTCTAGCAATGAATATGTAGTGTGAACAAGAAATAAATCTTTGTTCAAAATAAGCCTCTAGGATTGTGGGGCAATTATGTGTTTGTTACTGCGATATTATCTGGAATATCCTGACTGATATAGTACTCAATAGATATTCATTGAAAGAATAAATATTTCCATATTGACTTGACTATGAAAGCCAAAACTGGTAAGACCACAGAACATTTGAAAATGATAAAAAGGTACAGATAAACTTCTGGAAAGAAATAGAAAATAAGTAAAATAGTAAATTACAGATGAAAGGATATAGGCTATTTCTAGAAGGAAAATTTAATGATTATTACTAATGCTAGTACTACCGGGATCAAACTCAGGAGTACAGAAATGGATAATAATCCAGAAAGTTGAGTGCATTGCTATGCCCTAGATAAAGGGCAATATAGAAAGTATGTTGGTGCAATGGCTAGGACCAGGCAGTTACTTCATAGCCTGTGTGATATAATATATATCTGCATATAAAAGAGTATTGGCTGAAATTTATTTCTTCTCCTAATAAAAATTGATATCTCTAAAATCCTTTAATATATAGTTTCTTATTTTATACCTGGCACAAGAGTGGCACTGTTTCAAGGTGGACCTGGACTATTGAGTTGAGATTAGAAGTATCCTGGATGTCTAAGTTTCTTGGTTAGAAGGGAGGTCCAGGGAGAGGGGCAAAGAAAAAAGTTTTAGAGTGGGAAGAGGCTGAGTAGTCAGACATATTTGGGCAGGTGTACCTGCAGGTCAGGTTGGGACTTCCTTTTAAACATCTCTTTTAATAATAAAAACAATAGTAGTAGGCCACATTTTTGGCACACTAAGAATCAGGCAGAATTCCAAACGCTTTGCATGTATTATATTAGTTATTCCTTACAATACCTTTAGACGGGGTGCTATTTTGATTCCCATTTTATTCATGAAGAAACTGAGGCCCAGAGAGGTTAAGCAACTTGCCCAAAGACACAGAACTGAGATGGTAAGGTTGGCATATTGTTTCTTGAAAATCTAGTTCCAGAAACCATATATCTAAACCACACACTGGTGCTTAGGACTATGATGAAAAAGTGTTAGAGGAAGCAGTGTGAATGTGCAAAGTGTGGGACAGCTATAGCAGGAGGTCAAAGGATGATATATTTTTAAATGTGTGTGCAATTCCACCAACCAAAAGCCCAGCTCTGCCTCCTGATCCCTGCACTCTACCCACTCATACCTTTTTCTTTTCATGATTTTATCACAGTGCTTTTATGTTTAGTTCCTACAAGACTCCGGAGCTTTCACTCTGTTAAACTTTGAGCAAGAGCCATTGCTCAGATGAGAGCTATTAAGGATGAGGCAGAAAAGGAGGGCTCATGCATTTTGATGATGAGGGGATTGTGAAAGGGTGCACTTACCCTCCACAAGTGGTGTTTCGGTGTCAAAATCAGATCCTGGACCACACATGTTGGTCTTGGGGATAAGATTGGATGGGGCAGGTGGAGGCTTTCTGTAGCAAGTTCACAAGTCAGTGAGCAATATTTGTAGGAAGAGAAGGGCTTCCTGCAGGTACCTCGTGCTCTTAGTCTGCTTTTAGATGGGATGAATAAGGGAAAAGCTCATGGACTCTACATCTTTAATTTGTTTGTCTCCTGGTGTGCTACAAACAGCAGCCTGGGGTCAAAAGTTAATAGCCAATTAGGGTGTATCAAAATTCAAGACCAGAAAAAGTCTCTGCATCAGTTAGGGATGGACACAGGACTGCTATTAACTCTTGGTGTAGGAATAGAATTGCCAGGGAATTGGATAAAGATAAAAAGGGACCAGAATTTCCAAAACCCTGATGAGTGAAGCTTTTCATTTAATAGGGATAAGCAGCAACCATTAGCATCATTGTGTTTCCAAGGCAACTAGATTACCAGGGAGACATGGGGAGTGTGTGTTCCTCTAAATTGTATCATCAGAAGTAGCTTCTTCCTTAGCATGGCCTTTGAAACCATATAGAATATGAATTCTGCGTGTGTTTTCCTGCATGCCTTTGGTCCAGGTCTATGTTTTGCACTGCTCTGACTCAAATGGTTGGTCAGGAATAAATCAGCCTATGCAATGCTGTCCCCTTACCTATAGCTACAACTTGCATTCACATGAGAGGTCACTATTTTGACTAAGATTGACTTCCAGTCCTGGTGCACAACCAGGAAGAAAAGTAAAATGAGGTTATGTCTGACCATCCTTTCCTTCCCCTCCTCTCCTCACCCGACTTCAGGCCTAGAAGAATAATTGCTGCTGTTGGATGCCTGACTACTAGTGTGTGTAGAGATAGTTTCTGCCTATCTCAATCCTTTGTGCTATCTCTTCCAAGACTAGAAAACCCTCCTGAGCAGTAGAGGAAGTGGGGAGAGGCAGCATCACATTAGACAGAAGGCACAAAGCATGTAAAGGCCCATATTCCAGAAAAACAATCTTAACTCTAGTATGGTAGGAGAGTAGAATGCAAGCAAGGAGACAGGTATGAAAAGAAGCTTGAGAGGTAGGTATTGGAAGAAGTCATTGAAGGGATTTAAGTATGGGAGAAAAATGATCTGATTTGTTCTTTAAAAATATCACCTTTATGACAAAGCAGGAAGGAATATCCAATGGGAAAAAGACAGTCTCTTTAACAAATGGTGCTGGGAGAACTGGACAGCAACATGCAGAAGGAAGAAACTAGACCACTTTCTTACACCATTCACAAAAATAAACTCAACATGGATGAAGGACTTGAATGTGAGACAGGAAACCATCAAAACCGTAGAGGAGAAAGCAGGATAAAACCTCTCTGGCCTCAGCCACAGCAATTTCTTACTTGACACGTCCCCAAAGGCAAGGGAATTAAAAGCAAAAATGAACTACTGGGACTTCATCAAGATAAAAAGCTTCTGCACTGCAAAAGAAACAATCAACAAAACTAAAAGGCAACCAATGGAATGGGAAAAGATATTTGCAAATGACATATCAAAGGGCTAGTATCCAAAATCTATAAAGAGCTTACCAAACTCCACACCCGAAAAACAAATAACCCAGGGAAGAAATGGGCAGAAAACATGAATAGACACTTCTCTAAAGAAGACATCCAGATGGCCAACAGGCACATGAAAAGGTGCTCAACGTCGCTCCTCATCAGGAAAATACAAATCAAAACCACACTCAGATACCACCTCACTCCAGTCAGAGTGGCTAAAATGAACAAATCAGGAGACTATAGATGCTGGTGAGGATGTGGAGAAACGGGAACCCTCTTGCACTGTTGGTGGGAATGCAAACTGGTGCAGCTGCTCTGGAAAACAGTGTGGAGGTTCCTCAAAAAATTAAAAATAGATCTACCCTATGACCCAAAAGTAGAACTGCTAGGAATTTACCCAAGGGATACAGGAGTACTGATGCATAGGGGCACTTGTACTCCAATGTTGATAGCAGCACTTTCAACAATAGCCAAATTATGGAAAGAGCCTAAATGTCCATCAACTGATGAATGGATAAAGAAATTGTGGTTTATATACACAATGGAATACTACATGGCAATGAGAAAGAATGAAATATGGTCTTTTGTAGCAACGTGGATGGAACTGGAGAGTGTGATGCTAAGTGAAATAAGTCATACAGAGAAAGACAGATACCATATGTTTTCACTCTTATGTGGATCCTGAGAAAATTAACAGAAGTCCATGGGGGAGGGGAAAGAAAAAAAAAAGGTTAGAGAGGGAGGGAGCCAAAACATAAGAGACTCTTAAAAACTGAGAACAAACTGAGGGTTGATGGGGCGTGGTAGGGAGGGGAGGGTGGGTGATGGGTATTGAGGAGGGCACCGGTTGGAATGAGCACTGGGTGTTGTATGGAAACCAATTTGACAATAAATTTCATATTAAAAAATATCACCTTTACTACGTAAAAAATGGGTTGTAGAGGTACAAAAGTGGAAGAGAGATCAATTAGAAGGCATTCACAAAAGTCTAGGCAAGAGATAATGGCAATCTGGAATGAGGTGGTTTCTGTGGCATAGTGAGAAGTGGGTAGATCAGACAGATGATTAAAAGGTACAATTAAAAAATATTTAATGTTTATTTATTTTTTATTGAGAGAGAGAGAGGCATAGAGAGAGGGAGAAAGAGGATCTGAAGCAGGCTCTGCACTGACAGCAGAGAGCCCCACGTAGGTCTTGAATTCATGAACCATGAAATCATGACCTGAGCCACAGTTGGACATTTAACTGACTGAGCCACCCAGGGGCCCCAAGAGGTGTAATTGGTGGAACTTGGAGATATATTGGATGCAGTAAGTGAGGGAAAGAATGGAGTCTAAAATAATTGCCAGGTTTCTGGCTTGGGAAACTGAGTAGAAGGTGGTGCAGCTTACTGAGATGGAGAAAACTTAAGAAGAGGTTTGCTGGATTGTTGGGGATATTTGAAACTTATTTACAACTAATCCAAACCTATCATGCTTGCTGTATCATCAGCAATGAACATTTATTCACTGTCCGTGTAAAATAGCTTTCTAACTTCACTTTGAATCATTTCCTCTGAGTCGATTCTTACTAGAAATAACAATCTTGTTTTTTTCAAATGAAGCACACCCGATCTAAAGATTGTTCCTAAATTCTCGTTGTGCATTCATTTTTGAGAGATTAAGAGTTTCTTTCTAACCTAGAGTTAATCTCTTTATCACTAAATGTACAGGATCCACAACTGCTCAGGTAAACTGACTGTAATTTATCATCTCATTCCTTTACCCATCCAGTCAACATTTATTGAGGACCTATTTTATATCAAAGATCTCTGCTGGATATTGGAAATGTAGAAGGATAATATGAGCCATTACAACAACCCATTCATCCATCCATCTCTTCTTTCTTCACTCATCCCTATTCCTCCATTCCATTGTGTTCTATTGCCCAGACCTGCCAAGAAAGAGAAGATCTAACTCACTTGTAGGACTGGACTGCATAATGAATAGGGCAAAGGGAAATTGGATAGTAAAGCAGGGGAATGGGAGAAGAGCTAAATAAAATCAACTTTTTTTGGAAGTTTATTTATTTTTGAGAGAGACAGAGCATGAGTGGGGGGGGGGACAGCATGAGAGAGGGAGACACAGAATCTGAAGCAGGCTCCAGGCTCTGAGCTGTCAACACAGAGCCTGATGTGGGGATCTAACTCACAAGCCGTGAGATCATGACCTCAGCTGAAGTGGGATGCTCAACCAACTGAGCCACCCAGGTGCGCCAAAATCAACTTTTTAATAGAGCCATGACACAAAGGGTTCATTCAACTCCCGTGACCATATAACATCTCATGTTTGAACGACTATGACAGCCACTCCATATGTACTCCTGGCCCTTCCAAACCATTCTCCCCAGAGCAGCCAGAAGAATCTTGAATAGCTAAACCAGTTCATCCCCCCACCCCCACCATGCATGAAAACCTCCAGTTTTTTCTCATCACACTTCAAATAAAATCCACATAAAATATACATACCTTTCTATGGTCTTGCAGAGCCCTGCCTGCCTCTAAAGTCTCACCTGTCATCCATATTCCACTGAGTGACTCTGCTGAAGTCCTCAGGCCTTCTTTATGTTCTTCTAAGAAGCCCAGCTTTCCCACAGTGTCCATGCCAGCCTCTATGCTTGGAAACTGTTCCTTTTTATCTTTTCAGGGCAAGCTCTTTCTCATCATGTAGGTCCCAACTCAGATGCTATTTCCCTAGGGAGGCCTCCTATGATCATATCATTTATTTATTTATTTGCTTATTATATGAATCCTCTAACAGAAAGTCCAGGAAGGTAGGATAATGTCTAGTCTTTTCACTGATGTATCCCGAATTCCTTCTCAGGACCTGACCCAACGTAGGTACTCAATACATTTTTGTTAAATGAATGAAGGCATAAATAAAGGGACCCTCATATTTAACCCTAGGAGGTAACTGTTAAGCAGCTCCAATTCAGTGATGTGTGGACTAAAGAAGTGAAACTACTTGTCCAGGATTGGAACCCAGATACAACAGCTGCTCAGGTGCAGAATTCTAATGATAAGCAGGAGCTCTGCCTCTTCAGTCTCCCAGGCGTGACAGAAACTTTTTATTCAGGCTCCCTCCACCAAGTTTCCTTCTTTCCTTCTCCTCCTGCCAGCTCTGCCATTCCCCAAGAGGCACAGGAGTTAGTAACTGAATTCCACAGGCCCTTATGCATGAATCACCCAAGCCCAGTAATGAATCCAGAGGATGCTACTCAGCATCTTCAGAGCTGTTTAGGGTGGGAGATTGAAAGCAGCAGTTCATTACAAACCTGCTCACTTCTTCTGTGCATGTAGGATGGGCTCATTAGGCCCAAAGAAATTGGCCAACAATGGAAGACTTAATCAAGTCAGTTATTTAGCTCCATGCAGTAAGGGGGTAAAAAAAAAAGGGGTGTGTGTGTGTGTGACCAAATGCAACTAAATCCAATAAAAGTAGTTTCTAAGTAAAGGCAGAGTCTTTCATCCTGGTGGGTAATTTTATTATGGGGGCTAAACTGAATGCCAACAGACAAATACTCAGAACTGATGGCTGTGGTCATTTGGGCCAGCTCACTATTACACCTGTACCTCATACATTCACACTCCAGGTGGTAGAATTCACCAGAACAGGGCCTAATTATGAGCTTAAAAGTCCTTAAGCTAGGAATAAAGGATTATGCCACCTTCCCATATGCAATTAAAAACAATGGTTAGCTATTATGTAAACTATAAAATGAGTATAGTATAGTTCTGGTTTTATCAATGGTGATAGCTACCTTGTGCCCCTCCCCCACCAAATAAGTCCAGTGCGGGAGAGGGCCCAGTCAATGTTGGGTGGAGAGCCCAAGATCGTACCACCTGACTCCAGGAATGAAATTCAAACTGCCTGTCAGACCATATCATGCAGGCACCTACCTTTTTTTAAATGTCTTTTGTTTTCTTGTCATTTTTGTTTGCCTTTTCTTCCTTACTCCCTGCCATTCTTCCTTACTCCTTTCCTTCTTTCCTTCCCCCTGCTGTCCTTCCCCTGCTAAATCAGAGAAGCCTAGCAGGTCTGGGATCCTTCATTGTACAGTTGGAATCTGGCTGTGCTGTGGAGGGACATGGTAGAAAATGGAGACTGGCCACAAAAATTGGTTAAAAAAGAAATCAGACTCAATTTATTTCAATTACATAAAGTTCATGTATTTTCACAGAAAATGAGACTGAAAGTAGTAGTCTGGAGCCTTGCGGCTGGTGTGGATGCACAAATAAGACTTGTTTATAGTTAGCACATGAATGTGGTACAAATGGTAGCTCTTGCAATGCTTTGTCCCTCCTCTTTGTTACCACTTTTCTCCCAGGGTAGACCCAGTACAGTTCAGGAGGAATGAGCATCTTTGGAGGATGGAATCGATGGGAAGTTAATGTTATTCTGAGATACCTGCTTGTCCCACCTGTCTGTCTGAGTTTTTGTCTGGCTGGTAAGTGTGAACATGCAAAGAGCTTTGCCAACAAATTTATTAGCAGGATAGAAAAAGCCTTTGTGATGCTGTATTTCACTCACAGCCCATTTGTTCCCCAGGACTCTTACCATTGTCCAAATATGCTGTGCATTTCTAGGCCTTTGCACAAATGTTTCCCTTTGCTGGGAATGTCTCTCCATCTCTTCATCTGGTGCCCTCCAACTCAGGTTTCCGTATCCATCTTAATGTCACTTCATATGTAGAATCTGTCTGAAAACCCTGGTAGATTTAGTCCTTTCTCTGTATTATCATAATCCTCTGCCCATTTCTGTATTGCACCAATGTGTAGTATCATTGTCCGTTCTCTTGTGGGGTGGAACCATGTCTTGTTACTTTATCTATACCCTTTCTTTACTTCTTGCCTCCTACTCCCAAACCCCATGATTGGTTCTTGGGATATCTGGAATAAATGCTCACTGAAAATGGAGAAAGTGGTAAGAGAGTGCCTTTTGGGGAAACCTTGGCTGAGAGCCTCACTACTCAAAGAGTGACTCCCAGAACAGCAGAATCAGGATACCTGGGAGCATCTCAGGCCTCACTCCAGACCTACTGAATCAGAATCTTCATTGAACAAGATAACCAAGTGTTTCTTATGATGATTATAGTTTGAGAAGTACTGTGAGAGTTGAGAGAAGACTGAAAACAACCCCAGTATATTAATAATCTTCTGTATGTCACAGAAACAAGCTAAAGGTCAGAACAGGTTCAAATGTTTACAAACAGGATGCTGAGACTATTCAGACCAGCTTGGGAGAGCAGCTGGCTGACTGTGATTCCCCATGGTCCCCAGACTCCTCCAGGTCATGTTGACCATAGCAGGACCAAGCAGAGGGTGTCATAGCTGTTCCACACACAGCCTCAGACCTGACATCTTTGCTCAAAGTGGCCAGCCCATGCACCAGGCCAGTTTGCTCAAGCACCATGTTAGCATGTCTCCACACCTTGAATTTGAACCTCCAGTGATTTCTTTGGTCTAGTCTTCTAGTATTGCTCCAGTCGTTAACAGTACAAAATCATTTCCACTGAAGTCTCAGGTTTCTGTTAATTCAACCAATTTCCACTATTATTATTATTATTATTATTATTATTATTATTATTTTAGATAACAGAGTCAATTTTAGCCTGATTAATACCACTGCACATTTTTAAGAAACACCATAGTGGTCCTATCTTTTTCTAAGGAAATGAAAATGTCACTATGCTCCAAATCACACTCATCTCTCAGCTAGTGCAGAAGACAAAAAGTCTTCTTTCTGAGTCATTCGTGACACTTTTTTATTTGAAAGTATTTTTTCTGTAGAATTCTCTTGGCTCCCAAGTTTATACCCTTTCCCCATCTCAAAGATTTGGAACTTTCTGAGACCACTCACATACTTCCTGCTGCCAAATTTTACTTAAGGCAGGACTCTAGGGAGCTGTGAACCAATGCCAATGGGGAGAGATAGGGAACATCATCCAAAAGCTCAGATGCCAAAACTGCAGATAAATTGCCACCAACAACCCTAAGAACACATCCCCTTACCATATGCCTCAGTCCTTCAAACCCTTTTGCACCTTTACTCACAATGTACTTTCCCTTGGCTGCAGACAGGTGTCAAGCCCCTGGGTGCATCTATTTACTCTCAGTCTAGCAGCCTCCTCTAAGTCTCTCTTTCTTCCCTCCCAAGCCAAGATCCCACACATGGTGGATCACTGGAACAATTCTGTCCCCAGTACTCTTAACTCCTTTGTATTCATTTCTTTCTCTTGCACCCACCCAGCAAAATTCCAAAACTGGACATATTAATAATCCATAATCCAATTTCTTTGCTTTAGACCTAGCTCTGAGTCCAGCTGGAAAAAATCACATGATTTTTTAACCTCATTATAAATCAGAGTCTGTCTCAGTTGAGGAATCGTTGCTGCCAGGAAATCCATTACCATGGTTATAGTGAGCTTTGCTCTCATTTTTTATCCAGCAGATGAGGCTGGACCTTTAGATTGTGAGTGAAAGGCAAGCTCAAAAAGGCCTTGGATGCCTGCTCAGAAACTAGCCAGCAAAACTCTGAATGTTTATATTTACCAGTCACTAGCCTGAAACTTTTCTGCTATCTTCAAGCTTCATAATCAGTTGTCATCCTTGCTTACAGAAAGCAACCTTGTTCTTACCTCCCTGACAAAATTGGGGTCATCAAAAATTATATCTCTAACTTCCTGACCCTTTCCTTTATCAGTTTATGATAGTTGTCTCTTCCCTGACTACATTATCTCCAGCTTCAGACATGACTCTTTTCTTCTATTCAGAGGCAAGCACTTCTCTCTATTCACATTCCTAAGTCCTTAATCCTTTTTCTCTGTTACATCATCACTCTTTCCCTTTTTTTAAAAAAAATTATTTATTTAAATTCAAGTTAGCTAATATACATTGTACCACTGGTTCCAGGAGTAGAATTTAGTGATTCATCACTTAGGTATAACACCCAGTGCTCATCACAAGTGCCCTCCTAAATGTCCATCACCCATTTAGTCCAACTCCCCACCTCCCCTCTAGCAACCCCAATTTGTTCTCTGTATTTAAGAGTCTCTTATGGTTTGCCTCTCCTTCTGTTTTTATCTTACTTTTCCTTCCTTTCTCCTATATTCATCTGTTGTGTTTCTTAAATTCAAAATATGAGTGAAATCATATGATACTTGTCTTTCTCTGCCTGACTTATTTTGCTTACCATAATACACACCAGTTCCATCCACATTGTTGCAAATGGCAAGATTTCATTCTTTTTGATCACTGAGTAATATTCCATTAAATATATATATATATATATATATATATATATATATATATATATATGGAGAGAGAGAGAGAGAAAGGGAAGATGATATATATAACATCTTCTTTATCCATTCATCAGTTGATGTACATCTGGCACTCTCCATAGTTTGTCAATTGTTCATAATGCCGCTATAAACATTGGAGTGTATGTGCCCTTTTGATTCAGCATTTTTGAATCCTTTAGATAAATACCTTGTAGTGCAATTGCTGGGTCATATGGTAGTTATGTTTTTGAACTTTTTGAGGAACCTCTATACTGTTTTCCAGAGTGGCTGCACTAGTTTGCATTCCCATCAACAATGCAAAAGGGCTCTCCTTTCTCGCCAACATCTGTTGTTTCCTGAGGTGTTATTTTTAGCCATGCTGACAGGTGTAAGGTCGTATCTAATTGTGGTTTTGATTTGTATTTCCCTGATGAGGAGGAATATTGAATATCTTTTCATGTGTCTGTTAGCCATCTGGATGTCTTCCTTGGAAAAGTATCTATTCATGTCTTCTGCCCATTTCTTTACTGCATTATTTGTTTTTTGGGTGTTGAGTTTGATAAGTTCTTTATAGATTTTGGATACTAACCCTTTATCTGACATGTCATTTACAAATATCTTCTCCCATTCTGTCAGTTGCCTTTTAGTTTTGTTGATAGTTTCCTTTGCTGTACAGAAACTTTTTGCCTTCATGAGTTCCCAATAGTTCATTTTTTTATTTTATTTCCCTTGACCCCAGAGACATGCCTAGTAAGAAGCTGCTGCAGCTGAGATCAAGGACATTGCTACCTGTTTTCTCTTGTAGGATTTTGATGACTTCCTGTCTAACATTGAGGTCTTTCATCCATTTTGAATTTATTTTTGTGTATGGTGTAATAAAGTGGTCCAGTTTCATTCTTCTGTGTGTCACTGTCCAGTTTTCCCAGCACCATTTGCTGAAGAGACTGTCATTTTTCCATTGGATACTCTTTCCTGCTTTGTTGAAGGTGAGTTGGCTATACATTTGTGAGTCCATTTCTGGGTTTTCGATTCTGCTCCATTGATCTATATATCTGTTTTTGTGCCAGTACCACACTGTATTGATGATTATAGCTTTGTAATACAGCGTAAAGTCCGGAATTGTGATGCCTCCAGCTTTGGTTTTCATTTTCAACATTACTTTGGCCATTTGGGGTCTTTTCTGGTTCCATACAAATTTTAGGATTGTTTGTTCTAGCTCTGTGAAGAATTCTGGTGTCATTTTGATAGGGATTGCATTGAATGCGTAGATTGCTTTGGATAGTATTGACATTTTAACATATTTGTTCTTCCCATCCATAAGCATGGGATGTTTTTCCATTTCTTTGCATCTTCTTCAATTTATTTCATAAGCTTTTTATATTTTTCTATGTACAGATGTTTTAACTCTGGTTAGTTTTATTCTTAGGTATCTTATGGTTTTTGGTGCAATTTTAAATGGGATTTATTCCTTGATTTCTCTCTCTGCTGCTTTGTTATTGATGTATAGAAAGGTAACTGATTTCTGTATATTGATTTTATATCCTGCGACTTTGCTTAATTCATGTATCAGTTCTAGCAGTTTTTGGGTGGAGTTTTTTGGGTTTTCTATTATAAAATCTGTACACTAAAGGCCCACAGCTAATATCAGCCCAATGGGGATAAACTGAGAGCTTTCCCCTAAGGCCAAGAACATGACAGGGATGTCCACTCTCACCATTGTTGTTCATAGTCCTAGACTTAGCAATAAGACAACAAAAACAAATAAAAGGCATATGAATTGGCACAGAAGAAGTCAAAGTTCTACTCCTCACAGATGACTCTTTCCCTTTCTTTTCTGCTTTTCCATGTTCCCTTTCTCTAACATCTTCCTCTCCTGGTGTGTCCTACTGAGACAGTCAGTGGAGCATGCAACTCTATCTCGGGGTCATGAGTTCAAACACCACATTGGGTGTAGAGCTTACTCAAAAAGGGTTGCCTTGGTGGCTCAGTTGGTTAAGCGAACAACTCTTGATTTCTGCTCAGGTCATGATCTTGCAGGTTTGTGAGTTCAAGCCCCACAGCAAGCTCTGTGCTGAGAGCAAAGAGCCTGTTTGGGATTCTCTCTCTCTTTCCCTCTCTCTCTGCCCCTTCCTCACCTGTGCATTATCCCTCTCAAAATAAATAAATGAACTTAAAAGAAGTCTAGTATCTTCCTCTACAAACTTAAAAACACATTCAGGTTCTACAATCTAAGGAAAAAAAATCTTCTTCGGATTCTTTATTCTCCAGCCACCACTGTGTCTTTCTCCCATCCCCTGATCGCCAAACTTCTAGAAAGAGATATGTACTCATTACTTCTAACACTTATACTTGCCCACTTTTATTCTGGCTTCTGCTCACCACTCCACAGAAAGTCATGAATGCCTTCCAGGTTGCTAATTGTCAAGTCTCAATCCTTTTCTTACTTGACCCCTTGATAGCATTGAATACTGTTGACCACTCCCTCTCTGAAACACTATACTCTCTGGAAACACTATTATTTTTTTTTAATTCTCTTTGGGGTTGTCACTCTTTTAATAATCCATCCAATGTTAGGCACCCCAGGTTTCCTTCATTAAGTCCATGACTCCTTTCCTTGGACATTATCTTCTACTACTGTGGTTCCAATTACCACCACTAAGCTCAACACACGTGCACGTGCACACACACACACACCTGCAGCTCATAGCTCTCCTGAGCTCCCAATTCATATGACAAACTATCTGCCTAACATCTCTGACTAGATACCACACAGGCATCTCAAATGTAACAAGTCCAAAATAAGCTTGTCATCTCCGCCTTACCCCATTCATGCAGTTAACTTATTCCCTGTGTTCCTGTTTCAGGGAAACATTGTATCATCTTCTTCAGAGTCACTAATGCTATGATCTGGGAAATATCCAGCTAGTTACCACATTCTACCAATTTCTCCTTGATTAAGATTTCTCATGTCTGTCCCTCACTTTTCATCCCCACTGCCATTATCTTGATCTAGGTCCTCATTACTTCTCTCCTTGAGTGTTACAAAAACCTATACAAGAAGTATGGGTTACTGATCCTAGGATACTCATTTTAGAATCAATGATACTTTGGAGTCTGTAGGTAACTTAAAAACAGACAAACATGACTATGACTCACATATTTGTTGACCATGTTATTGATTTCACATTGCCTGGCTGGATATCATGGGAGCTTGAGCAATAAATGTTGCCAGTCTATCTCCAAAAGAGATATTCTAAAAATATGTAATATAAGAAAGAGAAAGCTTCCTCCCTGCATCAAAACATTTTATAGTCCCATTCCAGGTTTAGCCTCATCCCAAGACTATAAAAACTGGTATTATGTTTCTGGGAGAGATGGAGACATTAGCTACTGGGGTGACCTTTATCCTTACATTGGATATGTGTTTCATAGGAGGTCTCCTCTATCTTATGAGTTCTTGACAATTTGTGATACTCTTTTCAGAAGCACTGAAGGGCCAGGAATTTGCTGGACGTATTTGTACCCAAAAAGTCTGTTGGGTCCCCTTCTCTTCTCCAGAATCACTGTCAACTCATTCAAGAAATATTAATTGAGCAGGTACTCCATAGCAGACTGAGTTCTAAGTACTGGAGATTCATCAGTGGAAAAAAATAGGCAAAAACTCTGTCCTCATAGAGCTTACCTTCTATGTTTGTCAGGGACTCCAGGTTATATTCCTTCTCACAGCAAAGGCTACTTGAAAGAATTATTTCAACTTGTGCTGTATCTACTTTATCACTTCATAGTATCTCCTCAACTCTCTCTGATCAAATTTCTATCTCCATAACTCGTTTAAAATGGTTCTTGTGAAAATAACAAATGACAAAAATCTTGCCTAATTTAGGTCACATTTATTCCCTTATCTTTCTTGATCTCTCTGCAATATTTAACACCCATATATATTCCCTCGCTCCTGAAACACTTTCTTCTATTAGCTTCTATGATGCCACCATCTGTTTGTTGTTCTCTTGACCTCTAACTGTTGGAGTATCCCAGGCTTCAGTCCATGTACCTCCTTACTTTTCTCTCTTTTCTTGCAACTACCTTAGTGTCCATCCATTCCAATGTCTTATCAATCCTAATGGTTTTAATGGATTCCAATGCCCATCCATTTCAATGGCCTTAAATGTCATCTATAAACCTACAACACCCAAATGTGTATTTCCAGGTCAGACCTCTCCAGACTCAAACATCCATTGCCTTCCCAATATTTCCTCTTAGATGTCTTGCTCAAATTTCAAATTAAACATATCTGTATTGGATACCAGTTAATTGCCTTTCTAGCATCCAATCCCTTCCTCCTACTTCTCAATAACTCCTTACCTCCTATGATTTTCTGAGGATATCCATATGCTTCTGGGAAACCTAATTCCACATTCCCAGATCTATATGTGCATGACCCAACTTAAGTTAGTTAACACATCCTATTCTGTAGGTCACAGTGATTGTTTATTGCTTCCAGAGCAGGTGTGTGACCCAGGCCTATCCAATTGTAGTGGATTTCAGAAATTTTTCCTGCCTGGGAATTTCACATATGTTATTCCTTGCTCTGAAGATGTGATATGTGAAAAGGAGGCTTGCAAGTACTGTAGCAATTTTGCTACCATGAGATAAATCAGACTGGTGTCTAGAGAAAGAAAGTGCCAAAAGAGTAAGAACAACTAAGCCAAAGCTCTGATAAAATCATGCTCGAAACCTTGCTGCTGTGGACTTTTTTTGACTTCCATGAGCCATTACAGTTCTTTTATTAATGAAGCAATTTTGATTTAGGTTTCATGTAACTTGAAGTCAAAAGCAGTTGTTAAATTTCCCAGACCAAAACGCTAGATTCTCTTCTTCCTGAGCCTACTATCCCTGAAGTCTTCCCCATCTCAGTGAACTAACTGTTCAAGCCAAATATCTAAGTGTCATCCTTAATTCTTCTCTTTTCCTCATCCCATATATATAACCTCTTATCATCATATCTCTTGATTTCCCAGCCAGCATATTTGCTCTCCTATACCACTGAAATACCACCCTGTTTGTCTTCCTGTTTCCACTACTTTCCCCTTTCAACCTATTTTCCACACAGCAGAGCAAACATTTAAAAACATATTAAGGCCATAGAATTATCCTGTTGAAATCTTTCAGTGGCTTTCCATTACACTCAGAATGAAACTCATACTCTTCACTATGATGTAAAATGTACTGCATGACCTGGCCCTTGCTTTTCTCTCCATTTGCATTTCTTACCACTCTCCTCCTTGCTTACTCCATTCCAGATATATTGACCTTCTTCCTGTTCCTTGCTTTCAGCCTCAAGGCCTCTGAACTTACTGTCCTTTCCTGTGTTCTTCTTTTCTCTTTCTTTCTTTTTCTTTCTTTCTTTCTTTCTTTCTTTCTTTCTTTCTTTCTTTTTCTTTTCTCTCTCTCTCTCTTTTTTTTTTTTTTACTGTCTACTTTCTTTAATCACTTTTCCCCAAGAACTTTGTATGGCCACTTCCATTTCATCATTCAAGTCTGAGCTCAAATATTAACCAGTGCAAGGCCTTCCCTTGACCATCTTATACAACTTAACTAACATTCTTCACACCACCCAAACACTATCCCATTCCTCTGCTTTATTTTTGACAAGATATCATAGTTATCTAGAATTATTTTATTTATTGACTTATTTATTTTCTATATCTCCACACCAAATTTTTTATTTCATGATGTCAGAAGCTAAGTCTATCTTCTTCACCACTGAATTACCAGAACCCAATAGGTTACCCATAAGTGGTTGCTGGATGAATGAGTAAATGTCCAAATGACACAAGCCTGGCATATCAACCAAGGGGAAGGCAATAGCAAAAGGGTTTCAGATAATCACAAATTTAATAAGTATTATAATGCAAGAGTCTCAAAGAATAGCAAAAAAAAAAAAAAAACTAACCAGAGAAACTATAACTCCAGAACCAAAATATACCCTTAAGCCATGAATCCAGGGAAACCTTTTCTGATTCTGACTGAAGCCTCCATAAAATCACTTACTGCTAGGATGTTGTTGAAGATATTGCTCATTATGGTCCATCTTGTCCCTTCCATGGGGACACCCAAGAAGCAATTCCTTTCTCATATCATTGGAAATAGTTTGGCTTCTATGAGAAACTGGTGTTTTTTTTATATATCTTTTGAATCCTAAGGGTCACAAAATGGAGAATTTTTCTCCTAGCACTGGCTGCCAAAAAATCTCAAGCTTCACCAAAAGTTCAGGATCCCACAGTATGTGTTGTATGTACAAAATTATTCCTGGCTCCATCTTTTTTCTATTAATTTGTATTTTCCCTTAAAAATCCAATTATATTCTAAGTGTTTTTGAAGATTTTCCTAATTCAATTTTTGAGAAAGGGGAAGTATAAAAATAAACAAGCTTACAGGCACATTATGGTCATCTGCTATGGGGACAGGAATCTCTTGAGAATGTAGCAAATACATTAATCAGGAGCTTCTAATCATTTGGTCTACGTTTATCAGAGGATCTTGAAGCCTTTATTACTCATCAAGGCTGTTTTTGAGAGATCACTTTCCTTTCTGTGAGCAGTAAATCTGAAACTGAACCAGCAGCTAAGGAACATTTCTAGATTGCTTCTCTGGCCCTTATGTTATTTTGTCCACTAAACACTGACAAGTCCTCTCTCCCATCGATCCTTCCATTAGACTAAAAACCAAGGTATGGACTCCATCCTGTAGACAACAAGGAGCTATTAAATTTTTAGGCAAAGTTAGTCTAAAACATATTACTTTGGCTTCAATGTTTGGTGCAAGTTAGAGGGGAATAGGACTAGAATCAGGATGATTTATTAAAAAGCTGTTATAATAAGGTAGGTTAGAAGTAATAAGGACTGTATAAGTCAGGGTCCAATCTGAGAAACAGAAGCCACTCTGATTTTTTACAAGAGGAAAAATGTAACACAGGGAACTGGTTATATCAAGATGGAATTGATGGAATTACTAAGGAGCCAAAATGTGTAAGATAAAGCAACCCACAGATACACGATATGAGGCTGTTTGGGGCCTTGCTGAAATTGAGATGCCTGTTAGACCTCCACGTGGAAAGGCCTGGGAGACAACAATATACCCATCTCTAAGGCTTGGAAGAAAGGTCAGGCTGGAGACAGGGGATGGATGAAATCAGGCAGGAAGTACATGGTGACTGAAATGAGAGGTTGAAGAGGCCTGGGGTACAGTCTGGAAGAGCACCTACTCTAGTGTTTAGATGGAGAAAACATAGATGGGCCAGTGATGGGAAGAAAGCCAGGAGAAAGAGTTATGTGAAAGCAAAGGAGAGTAAGGCCCTAGATGTCAGAGAGAAAGGCTCCAGGTCTTCTATTCCAATGACTTTTGATGAACCCAGCCCTCTGTTCTCCTGCATTCCCTTCCTCCCTCCCATAGGCCTCTGCTTGCCTCTACTCTAACAATGTGGGGCATTGCAGAGCCTTAAGTTTGAGAGCTTGCAAGCCCTGCTGTCATCATTGGTAGTGCCATGCAACATAACCTGAGTGCTTTCTCTCTCTGCCAAGCAGTGTGCTGGGTAATGTTGAGGCCACCAAGAGGCTCAGAAGCAGTCATGGCCCTCTGAGATCCTATTTTGTAGTCTAAGTGAAGTATCAAATGTACAGAGCCACTATTATACAGAAGCATACGCTGTGAGGTTAGAGCATGAGAAGATGGATGTGTGAGTTCTTTTAGGAAGCTAAAGAAGGGCAGGTATCTTCTAGGAGGTGAATCTCAGCTGGGGCTAAAGAAAGATGAATCAGAGAGAAGGGCATGGGTGTTAGGCATAAAGCCCTAGAGGCATGGAAGATGGAAGCAATAGGGCCCAAGCTAGAGCTGGAACAATGATTCAAGCTAGGGATAATGGGAAACCAGTAAGGTGAAGTATGAGATCATGAGCAAAGTAAGCAAACTGACCTGACACTCTCACATTATGGCTCTTAATCTTCACCACAGCCCTGATTTGCTAAGAACTTACACATGCATTCTTACAGAACTACACACAACCCTAAGACCTTACCACCATAACTAAAGCAGCTCTCAATTGCTTTCCAACACATTTCCTATTAAATCTTCTTTGTAAAGATTACCAGGTTTGACATAATCTAATCTGGTCACTTATTTATGTATTCTAAATTTTTTCCTTCAATAGACAGTAAGATCCCTGAGCTTTTGGCTATACCTGTAGTTCCTAGCACAATATTGCACAAAAATTGGTGCTCAGTAAACATTTGTTGACTGACTGAAAGCTAGAAAGGGTTAAATAAGGAGTCTTGAGAAATTTAAAAATACATTAACTTGAGTGAAGATAAAAATACACATCCAGGATCCTGGGAAGATGGCGGCGTAGGAGGATGCTGGGCTCACCGTGCGTCCTGCTGATCACTTAGATTCCACCTACACATGCCTAAATAACCCAGAAAACCGCCAGAAGACTAGCAGAATGGAGTCTCCAGAACCCAGCGCAGACGATATGCCCACGGAAGAGGGTAGGAAGGGCGGAGAGGCGGTGCGCGCTCCACGGACTGGCAGGAGGGAGCTGGGGTAGAGGGGCGGCCTGCTGGCCAAGCAGAGCCCCTGAGTCTGGCTTGCAAAAGCAGAGGGGCCAGACGGAGTGTGTTCCGACAGCAAGCAGGACTTGCCATCTGGAAGGTTATAAGCTAACAGCTCTGCTCGGAGAACGGGAGGGCTGGAGGACAACGGGAGGGAGAGTTGTTGAGCCCCAAATGACAGAGATCAGCTTGGCAGGGAACAAAGGCACTCGCCAGCGCCATCTCCCTCACCCATCCCCCAGCCAAAATCCCAAAGGGAACCAGTTCCTGCCAGGGAACTTGCTTGCACCGCGCAAAAACCCAACGCTGTGCTTCTGCAGATCCATCCCTCCGGTGGGTCTGACTCCCTCCCGGTGCCACAGGGCCCCTCCTGAAGCGGATCTCGAAGGAAAAGCAAGCTGAGCCTACCCCTCCTGCCCCTGTGCACCTTGCCGATCCACCCCAGCTAATACGCCAGATCCCCAGCACCACAAGCCTGGCAGTGTGCAAGTAGCCCAGATGGGCCACGCCACCCCACAGTGAATCCTGCCCCTAGGAGAGGGGAAGAGAAGGCACACACTAGTCTGACTGTGGCCCCAGCGGTGGGCTGGGGGCACACATCAGGTCTGACTGAGGCCCTGCCCACAATGCAAGTTATTCAAGACAGCACAGGGGAAGTGCCCCACAGTCCCACACCACTCCAGGGACTATCCAAATGACTGAACGGAAGAATTCCCCTCAGAAGAATCTCCAGGAAATAACAACAGCTAACGAACTGATCAAAAATGATGTAAACACTATAACAGAAAGTGAATTTAGAATAATAGTCATAAAATTAATCCCTGGGCTTGAAAACAGTATAAAGGACAGCAGAGAATCTCTTGCTACAGAGATCAAGGGACTAAGGAACAGCCAGGAGGAGCTAAAAAATGCTATCAATGAACTGCAAAATAAAATGGAGACACCTACGGCTCAGATTGAAGAGGCAGAGGAGAGAATGGGTGAGCTAGAAGATAAAATTATGGAAATAGAAGAAGCTGAGAAAAAGAGAGATAAGAAAATCCAGGAGTATGAGGGGAAAATTAGAGAACTAAGTGATGTGCTAAAGAGAAATAATCTACGCATAATTGGTATTCCAGAGGAGGAAGAGAGAGGGAAAGGTGCTGAAGGGGTACTTGAAGAAATCATAGCTGAGAACTTCCCTGAACTGGGGAAGGAAAAAGGCATTGAAATCGAAGAGGCACAGAGAACGCCGTTCAGACGTAACTTGAATCAATCTTCTGCACGACATATCATAGTGAAACTGGCAAAATACAAGGATAAAGAGAAAATTCTGAAAGCAGCTAGAGATAAACGTGATCTAACATATAAAGGGAGACCTATAAGACTCATGACCGATCTCTTTACTGAAACTTGGCAGGCCAGAAAGGATTGGCAGGAGATCTTCAATGTGATGAACAGAAAAAATATGCAGCCGAGAATCCTTTATCTAGGGTGTCTGTAATTTAGAACAGAAGGAGAGATAAAGGTCTTCCCAAACAAACAAAAACTGAAGGAATTTGTCACCACTAAAACAGCCCTACAAGAGATCCTAAGGGGGATCCTGTGAGACAAAGTACCAGAGACATCGCTACAAGCATGAAACCTACGGACATCACAATGACTCTAAACCCATATCTCTCTATAATAACACTGAATGTCAATGGACTAAATGCGCCAACCAAAAGACATAGGGTATCAGAATGGATAAAAACACAAGACCCATCTATTTGCTGTCTACAAGAGACTCATTTTAGACCTGAGGACACCTTCAGATTGAGAGTGAGGGGATGGAGAACTATTTATCATGCCACTGGAAACCAAAATAAAGCTGGAGTAGCCATACTTATATCAGACAAACTAGACTTTAAATTAAAGGCTGTAACAAGAGATGAAGAAAGGCATTATATAATAACCACAGGGTCTATCCATCAGGAAGAGCTAACAGTTATAAATGTCCATGCACCCAATACGGAAGCCCCCAAATATGTAAACAATTACTCATAAACATAAGCAACCTTATTGATAAGAATGTGATAATTGCAGGGGACTTTAACTCTCCACTTACAGAAATGGATAGATCATCTAGACACACGGTCAATAAAGAAACAAGGGCCCTGAATGATACATTGGATCAGATGGACTTGACAGATATATTTAGAACTCTGCATCCCAAAGCAACAGAATATACTTTCTTCTCGAGTGCACATGGAACATTCTCCAAGATAGATCATATACTGGGTCACAAAACAGCCCTTCATAAGTTCACAAGAATTGAAATTATACCATGCATACTTTCAGACGACAATGCTATGAAGCTTGAAATCAACCACAGGAAAAAGTCTGGAAAACCTCCAAAAGCATGGAGGTTAAAGAAAACCCTACTAAAGAATGAGTGGGTCAACCAGGCAATTAGAAAAGAAATTTTAAAATATATGGAAACAAACGAAAATGAAAATACAACAATCCAAACACTTTGGGATGCAGCGAAGGCAGTCCTGAGAGGAAAATACATTGCAATCCAGGCCTATCTCAAGAAACAAGAAAAATCCCAAATACAAAATCGAACAGCACACCTAAAGGAAATAGAAGCAGAACAGCAAAGGCAGCCTAAACCCAGCAGAAGAAGAGAAATAATAAAGATCAGAGCAGAAATAAACAATATAGAATCTAAAAAAACTGTAGAGCAGATCAACGAAACCAAGAGTTGGTTTTTTGAAAAAATAAACAAAATTGACAAACCTCTAGCTAGGCTTCTCAAAAGAAAAGGGAGATGACCCAAATAGATAAAATCATGAATGAAAATGGAGTTATTACAACCAATCCCTCAGAGATACAAACAATTATCAGGGAATACTATGAAAAATTATATGCCAACAAATTGGACAACCTGGAAGAAATGGACAAATTCCTAAACACCCACAGTCTTCCAAAACTCAATCAGGAGGAAATAGAAAGCTTGAACAGACCCATAACCAGCGAAGAAATTGAATCAGTCATCAAAAATCTCCCAACAAATAAGAGTCCAGGACCAGATGGCTTCCCAGGGGAGTTCTACCAGACGTTTAAAGCAGAGATAATACCTATCCTTCTCAAGCTATTCCAAAAAATAGAAAGGGAAGGAAAACTTCCAGACTCCTTCAATGAAGCCAGTATTACTTTGATTCCCAAACCAGACAGAGACCCAGTAAAAAAAGAGAACTAAAGGCCAATATCCCTGATGAATATGGATGCAAAAATTCTCAACAAGATACTAGCAAATCGAATTCAACAGCATATAAAAAGAATTATTCACCATGATCAAGTGGAATTCATTCCTGGGATGCAGGGCTGGTTCACATTCGCAAATCAATCAATGTGATACATCACACTAATAAAATAAAAGAAAAGAGCCATATGATCCTGTCAATCGATGCAGAAAAGGCCTTTGACAAAATTCAGCACCTTTCTTGATAAAAACCCCTGAGAAAGTCGGGATAGAAGGAACATACTTAAAGATCATAAAAGCCATTTATGAAAAGCCCACAGCTAACATCATCCTCAGTGGGGAAAAACTGAGAGTTTTCCCCCTGTGATCAGGAACACGACAGGGATGCCCACTCTCACCGCAGTTGTTTAACATAGTGTTGGAAGTGCTAGCATCAGCAATCAGACAATGAAAGGAAATCGAAAGCATCAAAATTGGCAAAGATGAAGTTAAGCTTTCACTTTTTGCAGATGACATGATATTATACATGGAAAATCCAATAGACTCCACCAAAAGTCTGCTAGAACTGATACATGAATTTAGCAGAGTTGCAGGATACAAAATCAATGTACAGAAATCAGTTGCATTCTTATACACTAACAATGAAGCAACAGAAAGACAAATAAAGAACTGATCCCATTCACAATTGCACCAAGAAGCATAAAATACCTAGGAATAAATCTATCCAAAGATGTAAAAGATCTGTATGCTGAAAACTATAGAAAGCTTATGAAGGAAATTGAAGAAGATATAAAGAAATGGAAAGACATTCCCTGCTCATGGATTGGAAGAATAAATATTGTCAAAATGTCAATACTACCCAAAGCTATCTACACATTCAATGCAATCCCAATCAAAATTGCACCAGCATTCTTCTCGAAACTAGAACAAGCAATCCTAAAATTCATATGGAACCACAAAAGGCCCCGAATAGCCAGAGGAATTTTGAAAAAGAAGACCAAAGCAGGAGGCATCACAATCCCAGACTTTAGCGTCTACCACAAAGCTGTCATCATCAAGACAGCATGGTATTGGCATAAAAACAGACACATAGACCAATGGAGTAGAATAGAAACCCCAGAACTGGACCCACAAACGTATGGCCAACTAATCTTTGACAAAGCAGAAAAGAATATCCAATGAAAAAAAGACAGTCTCTTTAACAAATGGTGCTGGGAGAACTGGACAGCAACATGCAGAAGATTGAAACTAGAACACTTTCTTACACCATTCACAAAAATAAACTCAAAATGGATAAAGGACCATTTTCAGTGGTCCTCACTGACATTCAGTGAGACAGGAAACCATCAAAACCCTAGAGGAGAAAGCAGGAAAAGACCTCTCTGACCTCAGCCACAGCAATTTCTTACTTGACACATCCCCAAAGGCAAGGGAATTAAAAGCAAAAATGAACTACTGGGACCTTATGAAGATAAAAGTCTTCTGCACAGCAAAGGAAACAATCAACAAAACTAAAAGGCAACCAACGGAATGGGAAAAGATATTTGCAAATGACATATCGGACAAAGGGCTAGTATCCAAAATCTATAAAGAACTCACCAAACTCCACACCTTAAAAACAAATAACCCAGTGAAACAATGGGCAGAAAACATGAATAGACACTTCTCTAAAGAAGACATCCAGATGGCCAAGAGGCACATGAAAAGATGCTCAACGTCGCTCCTCATCAGGGAAATACAAATCAAAACCACACTTAGATATCACCTCACTCCAGTCAGAGTGGCCAAAATGAACAAATCAGGAGACTATAGATGCTCGAGAGGATGTGGAGAAACGGGAACCCTCTTGCACTGTTGGTCGGAATGCAAATTGGTGTAGCCACTCGGAAAACAGTGTGGAATTTTCTCAAAAAGTTAAAAATAGACCTACCCTATGACCCAGCAATAGCACTGCGAGGAATTTATCCAAGGTATACAGGAGTACTGATGCATAGGGGCACTTGTACCCCAATGTTGATAGCAGCACTCTCAACAATAGCCAAATTATGGAAAGAGCCTAAATGTCCATCAACTGATGAATGGATAAAGAAATTGTGGTTTATATACACAATGGAGTACTACAGGGCAAGGAGAAAGAACGAAATATGGCTCTTTGTAGCAACGTGGATGGAACTGGAGAGTGTGATGCTAAGTGAAATAAGCCATACAGAGAAAGACAGATACCATATGGTTTCACTCTTATGTGGATCCGAGAAACATAACAGAAACCCATGGGGGAGGGGAAGGAAAAAAAATAGGTTAGAGTGGGAGAGAGCCAAAGCATAGGAGACTGTTAAAAACTGAGAACAAACTGAGGGTTGATGGGGGGTGGGAGGGAGGAGAGGGTCGGTTATGGGTATAAAGGAGGGCACCTTTTGGGATGAGCACTGGGTGTTGTATGGAAACCAATTTGACAATAAACTTCATATATTGAAAAAAAAAGATAAAAAATAAAGACAAGTAGCCCTGTAAAAAAAAACACACATCCAAAATTTGTGGGATTGAGCTAAACTGGTCCTTGAAGGAAACTTATAGCATATTTTAAATGCTTATATTAGAAAAGAAGAAAGATTTAAAATCAGTAATCTAAACTTCTATGCAAGAAAAGTAAAGAAAAAACAAATTAAATTTAAAGCAGGTTCAAGAGAGGAAATGATACAAGCTACAGGAGAAATCAATACATTTAAAACAGGAAAACAATAAAGAAAATCAACTTTAAAAAGCAAGCCTTTGAAAAGATAATAAAATTGATCCAACTCTAACCAGGCTAAGAAAAAAGAAAGAAGGAACAAATTTCCAATATCAAAAATGAAAGAGGGGCACCTGGGTGGCTCAGTTAGTTAAGCGTCTGACTTTGGCTCAGGTTGTGATCTCAGGGTCCGTGAGTTTGAGCCCCACATTGGACTCTGTGCTGACAGCTCAGAGTCTGCAGCCTGCTTCAGACTCTGTGTCTCCCTCTCTCTCTCTGACCCTCCCCTGCTCTGTCTCTCTCTCAGTCTCTATCAAAAATAAATAAACATTCAAATAATTTAAAAAAAAAAAGAATGAAAGAGGAAGGGGCACTTGGGTGGCTCAGTTGGTTAAGCATCCAACTTTAGCTCTGGTCATGATCTCATGGTTCATGGGTTCAAGCCCCATGTTGTGCTCTTTGCTGACAGCTCAAACCTGTAGCATGCTTCAGATTCTGTGTCTCCCTCTCTCACTGTGACCCTCCCCTGCTCATGCTGTCTCTCTGTATCTCAAAAAAATAAATAAACATTAAAGAATTAAAAAAGGAATGAAAGATGGAACATCCCTAGTGATCCCATGGATATTAAATTGATAATAGCAGAATATTACAAATAGCTCTATGGGCATAAATTCAATAACTTAGATAAAATAGATCAATTCACAGAAAGATACAAACTACCAAAACTCACACAAGGAGAAATAGATGACCTTTCTGGCCATGTATCTTTTAAATTGATGCACAGGCATAATGCAAAATCCCAGCAAGAATTTTTGTGGATACAGATGAATTTATTCTAAAATGAGGGGATGTGATGTGGGTTGGACAAAATGGGTGAAGGGGGGTGGGAAATACAGACTTCCAGTTATGGAATAAATAAGGTCACGGGAATAAAAGGTACACCATAAAGAATATAGTCAATGATATTGTAATAGCCTTGTGTAGTGACAGATGGTAGCTACACTTGTGCTGAGCATAGCACAACATTTAAACTTGTGAAATTGCTGTGTTGCACAACTCAAACTAATTTAAAACTGTGTCAACTTCACTCAAATGAAAAATTAATAAAAATAAAATGAAATAAAATATATATGAATAGACAAAGGAACTAGAATAGCTAAAACACTTTGAAAGAGAAAAATTAATTGGAATAGATCTGTCTGACATATTTCAAAACTTACTATATAGCTACAGTGATCAAGACTATGTTAGACACACCGATCAAAGGAATAAAAGAACCCAGAAATAGAACCATACAAATATTCTGAACTGACTTTTGATAAAGATATAAAAGCAATTCAGGGGGGGAAAGAAAACCTGCCTAACAAATGGTGCTGAGCAATTGGACATTTATAGACCCAAACAAACAAAAAAACAACCAAACAAAAAGTTGATCTCAACCTTAATCCTTATATGAAAATTAACATAAAAAGATAATGGACTTAATTGTAAAACATAGAACTATAAAACTCTCAGGGGAAAAAAAAACCATAGAAAATCTTTAGGATGGAAGGCTAGGCAAAGAGTTCTTAAAACTTGACACCAAATACATGATCCATAAAAGTAAAAAAATTAATAGAGTATCAATATTAAAAATGTTTGTTCTACAAAAGACTATCTTAAGAAGTTGAAAATACAAGATAGAGACTGAGAGAAAACGTTTGCAAATCACACATCCAATAAAGTACTAGCATCTGGGATATATAATGAACTCTCAAAACTCAACAGTGAAAAAACCCCAGACAATACAATTAGAAAATGGGCAAAAGACATGAGCAGATACTTCACCGAAGAGGATGTAAAGAAGGATGGCAAATAACCACATGAAAAGATGTTGAGGGTTAGTAGCCATTCGGGAAATCAAAATCAAAACCACAATGAGGGGCGCCTGGGTGGCTCAGTCAGTTAAGTGTCCAGCTTTGGCTCAGGTCATGATCTCACAGTTCATGGGTTCGGGCCCCGCATTGGGCTCTGTGCTGATAGCTCAGAGCCTGGAGCCTGCTTCCGATTCTGTGTGTGTGTCTCTCTCTCTCTCTCTGCGCCTCCCCAGCTCATGCTCTGTCTCTGTCTCTCAAAACTAAATAAACATTTAAAAAATTTAAAAACCCACAATGAGATATCACTATATACCTATCAGAATGGCTAAAATAAAAAATGATGACAAAAATACTGGTGAGGATGTGGAGAAACTGCATCACTCATACTTTGCTGGTGGGGACATAAAATTGTACAGTCACTCTGGAAAACACTTCGGCAGTTTCTTATAAACCTAAACATGCAACTACCATATGACCCATACATTCGTGGACATTTGTTCAGAGAGGTGAAAACTTATTTTCACCCAAAGCCTGTACATGAATATTCAGAACAGTTTTATTCATAATAGCCAAACACCAGAAATAATCCAATGCTTTTTAACAGGGCAATGGTCAAACAAACTGTGGTACATACATACCATGAAATACTACTCAGCGATAAAAAGACATAAGCTATGATATATTCAATGACCTGGATAAATCTGCAGAGAATAACGCTGAGTGAAAAAAAAAAAAAACAATCCCCAAAACTTATGTAGAATTCAATTTATATAATATTCCTGAAATGACAATATAGAATTGTAGAACAGATGACTGGTTACCAGAGGTTAAAGAGGGAGTAGAAGTAGGAGGGAAATGGATGTGCCCATAAATGGGCAACATAAGGGATCTTGAAATGATGGAAATGTTCTCTATCTTGACTGTATTCATGTCAATATCCCAGTTGCAATATTATACTACTACAGTTTTATAATAAATTATAAAGAAATTTATATTAGCCTATGCAATTAGCAGAGCAGGCTAAAGGGTACACAAAATCTCTTTTTATTATTTATGACTGCATGTAAGTCTACAATTATCTCAAAATTAAAAGTTTAATTTAAAATGTTCTCTGCACTTTATTGCCTGCACTGAGTGTGAGCCATTCCCATTGCCCTGCCTTTGGGAGGCCACTACTCTACCTCAAGTTTCTTAACAAAAAATGACCTAATTGGTGTTGGATTTGTGTATCCAAACACTATGATTTTAATACTGGGGAGTTCTGTCATTGATTTTCAGTATCATAAGGTCATTTTGAGGTCCTTCAGTTGCTTACAGCATAGGGAGAATGCAAAAAAAACATGACTATGATGTAAATGACCTAGAGGTGATGTATTTGTCTGCCTTTTTTAGGGGTACTGTCACCCACACACATCATTCCACATATAAATTCTTACAGTATATGCCTTGACATTGTGCCCTGCTCCCACAAAACACACACAGACAGAAACCACAAGCCGTTTTCTTTCTTTCCCATGAGATAAAGTAATACCTTTTTTGTTGTTATTATTTTTTTCAGTGCTTAGACCTCACCCAGTCCTTATCCTCCATGTATGGCTTACTGTGGACTTTCTGATATGACCTCCAACCATGTAGGACCCCCACCTTTTCCCTTCTCATACACCTGCCTATTTCCTTCCTTCCTTCCTTCCTTCCTTCCTTCCTTCCTTCCTTCCTTCCTTCCTTTCTCCCCACATTTAGAGGATTCATGAACACACACACACGCACACACACACACACACACCTTTTCACAATTTGTTGGTTTTAATCATCACTATTGGTACACCCTGTAGGTCTAAGATTTGGCATCTAGACCACAGGTCATTTCTCAGGGACCAGACCTCAGAGACTTCACAGATAGTTATGAGATATCTGGCCTCACTCTGAAGTTACTGGCAGCCCAGGTGATCAATTGAAGTGGTGACTTTCTCCACAGTCTCTTAGTCTTGCTCTGGCTCATTTTGATTCAGTTCCTCATTTTGCCTATGATAAAGGTTGCATAGTGTTGGCCTTCTAGCTTTCTTAGATTTTCTCGAAGGGGTGGGGGTTTTTGAGTGGATTTTTAAAAAATCCCTCGAAGTTGTCTTTTATTCCCATGGTTTTCTTGGGCACCCGGAAAGACAACAGGGTGACCACAGAAGGACAATAGTTTGGGGAAAGATGATGGGGGGTGGATGGGAACAAGGGCTTCATGAGAAGGTGTGCAGGCTGAGGAGAGGGTCTTCCAGGCAAGAAAAGAGTAGGAATGTTGGGGAAGTGTTAAGGAGGAAGTGGAAGAGGAGCTTGGGTGTGGTCATATCACCTTGACACTGTCTCTGGATCTGAGTTGGCAGGGCATGTTCCTCTTCTTCCTCCTTTTGGTGTTTGGGATAGGTTGTTCCATAATTCTGCTAAGGGATTTATGGTTTCCTGGTCACCTTTGCCTTGTCAAAATTTCCCAGTGGTCTACCCAGGATTCCTCACTTGCCTACATATACCTCTCTCTAGGACAATGAGGATCAACACTCTTAGGCTTTGATTAGTCAGTAAGGATCTCCTCTAGCCAATGGTAGTGTTGGGGGAGGGCCTTAGACAATCCAAAAACCATCCTGACATGTCCTTGGATAGGTGATAGGGAGGCTGAGATGCACCTTAGACATGACACAGCACCTCCTGACACCATCCCTCCATGGTGGGTGTGAGGAGGCCAAGATGCTTTGGTTGGAGAAAAGCAGCATTTCTTTAGAACCCCTAAAGAGCCATTTCAGACCGACTGACCTCTGATCCTCACAACCCAATGTTAAATTCTGATGGGTCACATGGCATGGAGAGTGTTTCAACAAACTTTTCCCCAAGGCCACCCATTTTAGTGGTTCATTGTGTTCTCTCCCATCCTTCACTCACCATTAACTAATTTTTGTATGTCTTACCTAAAATCCCTCCAAGGTAATGCGGATGTATCTATGTTTCTGTGGAAATGTGAATCATTCCACTTCCCTCCTAAAATTTCTCTTACACACCTCTCTATGAAAACCACTCATTTATTGGGTACTACCAGGGAAATTTTCTATTTCACGTTCTTTTCTCAGTGTCCATGTAGCTTCCTTCAGTTTTCTGATTTCAAGGTTAAAATTACTGCCTTCGGGCTGCCTTCAGTGAATATAGTTTCTCAACTGGGTATCTTAGTCTTCTTTCAACTGTGAGAGAGTAGCGTTCATCTCAGTAGGAATAGTACCTGAACTAGGGTTTAAACACTGTAGAATGAAAGAAGTGAGTATTTGCGGCTGAAAGGTGGCCTTGATCTTTGCATGTAGGAAATTATAGTCCTTCTTCATCCATCTCAGGGAAGTCTAGGGGTGACAGCCTGGGTCTCAGGCACACAGACCCAGGTCTGCAGAGGGTGGAGCCCGATACTGCCAGAGCCACGGTGAGGATCCCTGGGAGGAAGGAAAGGTCCCCGGCCGCTGGAACCCATCTCCACAGACACCTGGGGACCCCTAGCTAGCGGGCCTGGATGTGACTTCACCAATGTCCCTCCCCCAGGTGTGACAGAGGTGGGGACCTCAGTCTGGGAAGCCTGATTCAGGCCAGATAAGTGAAGGGGCCCAGGCCCGGCAGCCAGACTTTCAGGTCAACCCGTGAGGGAGCATGGCAGGCCCCTCGCACCCCAGAATCCAGGTCAGCCCTGCCAGCAACCCCAAGAGACCCCGGCAGGGTCGTCAGTAGGAGCCCCTCTCCCAGCGGGGCTAAAGGTGGTGGATTAGGGGTCCCAGAGTGTCGGGCCCAAGCTCTTCCCGCAGCAGGTGTCGGGACCTGAGGGACAACCCTGCACCAGGGACAGGCGCTCACCTCTGCCTAGGCCCGTGGGTTCTTGGAGAGAGCAACCACAGACTGCGTGCACTGAACTGCACCTCAGGGGTCCCAGGGTGCTGAGGACCTTGGGGTGAGGGGCAGAATTACAGGTCGGAAAAGGACAGGGGCAAAGGCCAGGCCACGAAGTCCAGATGGGGGTCAGAGGGAGGACTGAGGGACTCGGGTCCCCAGGACAGAGGGGACGTCCCAAAGTTCAAGACCTCAGGCCTTCTGAGAAGGGCCCTTGGGAGGCATGGGGACTCGCGGAGGAGAGTCAGGCCAGACTTCCGCAGCCTGGTCTCAGAGACCCCGGAGGAGGCGCAGGGGGCGG
Organism: Acinonyx jubatus; assembly: GCF_027475565.1. NCBI lineage: Eukaryota > Metazoa > Chordata > Mammalia > Carnivora > Felidae > Acinonyx > Acinonyx jubatus. Next base: position 121,063,016 of record NC_069389.1, read on the forward strand.
GGTGGCTGGGACACCTCAGGTGGGCAGAGGGCAGGGCCCGTGTCCCGGGGCGATTCCTAATGAGGAACAGAGGGACCTGCAGGCAAAGGAGCCTGGACCCCACAACAGAGTCAGTCCGCGCAGGCCCCCGGGAGGGATGGGGACACTGGGCGAGGCTGGACTTGGGCATCCGGGTCTCGGATCACCTGGACGGGGGAGGGGGGTCGGATGGGTGAGCTGGGGAGAACCGAGGACCCGCTGTCTGTCGGGAGCAGCCGCTCAGGTGGGCAGACGGGAGGAGGGCCCAGGTGCTGTCAGGAGACCAGGTCCACCCCAGCCCAGAGCTACGAAGTCAGTCCGTGCCGCAGGCCCGGGGAGCCCCCGCATCGGGTGGCCAGAGGTGGCGGGCGCCCCGTCACTGAGCCTGGGCGGTGCGTCCCAGAGACCTTCGGACCCCGGTCTGAGGGGCACGAGTTCCCATGGTCAGCGGCCACGCGCACAGGCCATCCCCGGGTGCAGGAGGCCACGGAGGGAACACCCAGGGAGGGACTCTGGCCCCCAGAACGCAGGCCCCGGCCCGGAAGGCGACCCCTAGCGGCAGCCTAGGGAAGCCCCTAGTGGGAATGAGGCCCCGCGGGGTGTCTGGACTTCCGCGTCCAGGTCTCAAGAGACTGGCGGGGCGGGGCGGGGCGGGGCGAGGGGGCCTCGGCGTCGGCGTCGGCGTCGGCGTCGGCGTCGGCGTCGGTGTCTTCCGGCCGCGCCTCGAATCCCGTCAGGCGCGGGAAGGGCGCAGAGCCTCGTGGGCTTCGAGGTGAGGCCCAGAGGGAGGAGCGAGGGAGCCGGGACCCAGAGGGGAATGAGTCCGGCGGTGGGGGCGGCGGTGGAGGCCGCAGGGTGGCGCGACCACGACGACTGTGACCAGGGCGTGAGGCGTGGGCGGACTCGGGCTCTGGGTCCCAGCCCGACTGAGAGCTGGTTGCGCGCGAGGAGCCGGCGTCAGGCGGCAGAGCCCGAGGCCCAGGCCGCCCAGGGAGTCCGGAAGGGGACGAGAGGATAGGGCTGAGGGACCCCAAGGAAGCCACGTGAGCCCCCCCCCCCCACCCCCCGCCATCGGCCCCGGGCCTCCCCGGACTTGGTCGCCTCGTGCGACGCCAGCCGCCTTGGCCCGGACCTCGCCGGGCCGTGAGGGTTCTGGTGGGAGGCAGCGGGCCCGGGGCTCCCCGGGAGAGCCCTGCGGGAGGACGGCCGGAGGCCCCTTGGACCCCAGCCCCCGGGCCGCCCTCGGAAAGCCGCCCCCGCGGTGGGTCTGGGCGAAGGGAGGGCCTTGGTGTGCGGGGCTGGACCCCGGTCAGCCGAGGCAGGATCCCGGGCCCTGGCCGGGGTGCAGGGGAGAGAGGAGGCGCTGCCTCCCAGCCCAGGACACCTGCGTAGGGCCCAGGCCTGCCCTGCCGCTCGGGTCCGCTCTGGCTGTCAGCGGAGGCCCAGAAGGGGCAGGCCCAGGCTGGAAGGGGGAGCGCGGGTGGGGGGTGGGGGCTCCTGGGGCGGGGCCGCCCAGAGTCCTGGCCAGAATCTCCTGGCCGCAGTGGGGGGTGGGGGCCCGGGGCGGTGCTCGCGGTCTGCACCCACCCTGAGACCCTGAGGCGCCCCCTCCCTCCCCCCTCCCTGCCTCCGTCCGTCCCTCCCTCTTCCAGGGGCTCTGCGAGCTCTGCAGTTGAGGCCTTGGTCTGAGGCAGGAGTCCTGAGGTCACAGAGCAGAGGAGGAGGCGCGGCCGCGTGCCAGTCGGTTGTCCAGGCGAGGTGCGTGCTCCGCGCGTGCGGCCGGGGGCTCGCCCATCCCACCCCAGAGGGGACCCCTGGCCCCCAACCCCCACGCGGCCCCGCTCTCAGGCCTGGGAGCTCGGGGTCTGGGTGGGCTGGGCCTCCCCCTGAAGAGCCACCCCTCTTCTGTGTTCAGGGTCTGGCGACCATCATGCCCCTGCGTCAGACGAGTGAGCTCTGCAAGGTCGAGGAGGAGCCCAGACAGGCCCCGCTGCCATGGGATGTACCGCTGTGGGAGGCGGAGGACGAGGAGGTGGAGGTGCAGGTGGTGGAGGTGGAGGTGGTGGAGGTGGAGGAGGATATTGTGGAAGTGCCGCAGGTGCATGCCGAAGAGGAAGAGGAGGTGGATGTGGCGGAGGACGTGCAGCACGTAGAGGTGGAGGAGGTGGAGGAGGTGGAGGAGGTGGAGGAGGTGGAGGAGGAGGGCGAGGCACAGTCTGCCCGAGAGTCAGAGGAGTGAGCTCTGGAAGCTTGAGGAAGAGCAGTGCATCCTGCTCCTGTTGGATGCACTGCTGTGGGACGGGAGGACGAAGAGGAGGAGGTGGATGTGGAGGAGGAGGAGGCACCATCTCCCTCTCCGTCCTCCTCTTCCTCCCTGTCCTCCTCCTGCTCTGCCCAGTTTCTGGTCCCCTGGAGGAGGGATCTGCTGCTGGCTTGCAGAGCCCCAGAGCCCTCACAGCCCCTGCCCTTCCCCAAATGCCATGGCAGGTGCTCCATTGAGCCCGTGGGACCTTGGCCCCAGCAGCCCGGAGGAGATGGGGTGGAGTACCTGGGGGCACTTGGAAGTGGCCCAGTCCCTGTGTCAGATGTGAATTCTTGTACAGTTTTGGCGGGACCGTGACAGGATACAGTTGTGGTGGAAAACGGTTTGGTGTGCCATCGAAAGATTCAGAATGGAATCCCTGCGTGGTCCAACAATCCTAATTAATTCTGGGTATCTTCGCAAAGAGTAGAAAGTTGGGTTCCAAACTTCTTTCGCTCCTTTGCTCACAGATGCAGTATTCACGATAGTTGAAGTGCTGGTGTGATATTATGGCATATGCAGAAAATATATCTGTGGTCATTGAGATGACTAAAATACATTTCTTTCAAATATCTGTGTGGAGCATCTGGGCGTCTCATTCGGTTAAGTGTGCGACTTTGGCTCAGGTCGTGATCTCACGGTTTGTCTGTTGGAGCCCTGCGTCGTAGGGTCTGTGCTGACAGCTCAGATCCTGGAGGCCGCTTTGGATTCTGTGTCTCCCCGTCTCTCTCTTTGCCCCTCCTCCTTTGTGGGGGAATGAGTGTTCTCTTTTTGTCTCTCAGAAATGAATAAATAAACATTAAAAAAAATCATAAAAAAGTAAACCAAAATACATAGCTGGTCTTGTTCCAGGGTCTGTCTCAGACCTCCCCAAATGCTTTTAATCCCAAAGCTGGAGGAAGGAATCCCTAAAAGATGAAGGTGTCTTGTTATGTCAATGAGGTGAGTCTGGGCATCTCCCAAGCACGGGGCCTGATTGCCAGGTGAGTGGACCATGTGCTTAGAGGATGGGCGCTTTCATTCCTCCTCCCTCCACTGCCAGGGAGGGCCGAGGGGCTGCAGACTGAGTGAGGAAGCCTCCAGAAAACCCCGAAGGGAGGCGTTGAGGGAGGTTTCAGGTGTTTGAACTTGCAGGTGTGTGGGGGAGGGCCGCACTCTGATGGTACGGCAGCCTCGCCCCTCTGCCCACATACGCAGGCAGCTCTTGTGTCTGGCTCTTCCTGAGCTCCATCCTTTTACAGTCAAGAGGTGAGCTACCGGGTAGCTTGTTTGCCTGAGTTCCGTGAGCCACTCTAGCCAATTCATGGAACCTGAGGACGGGGTGGTGGGAACCTCTGATTTAGAGCCTCTCGGTCGCAAGCAGGGGTGACGGCCCAGGGTTTGGGCCCGAGCCCCGGCCCTGCGGACTGCGATGCTGTCTCTGGGTGGAGAGTGGCAGAAGCAGGATGAACTCTGGGCCACCCCGCCGGGCCCGCCCCTGGCCGTGTGAGAGTGCTGTCAGGCTGCCTCCAGGCCCGGCAGTCAGTTTGCATCGCCAGCGTCGTGGCAGCTTAGGAGGGCAGCGCCTCCGGCTTCCCTCAGGAGGAGGGCTAAGCTTCCAGGAGCAGTTCTGGAACACCAAGATCACAAAGCCCTGTCCGTGCCCGGCGGGGTGTCCGATCCCCCCAAGCCTAGGGCTGGCTTTTGCTCCACAGTCGCAGAATCACTGTGTCCTTTCAGTAATCAGACTACGTCGTTTCCATCGGCCCCTCTTCTCCCCCAGACCCTTTTGTCTGGAGGGGTCCTACCCAAGAGGGACTGAAGCATCTTGGCAGAGCAACGTTGTCGTAAAAGTGAACCACAAAGACTCGTCACGGTCAGGGGCTAGTCAGGGTGACAGCCTGAATTTTCAGCAGTGTTTGAAATGGGGGCACGTGACCCTTTTCATCCTGATCGCTTACCCGGTGAGGGGTGGACAAAAGAGCCTTGCCTTCCTGGGAAAGCTGAGGGAACACGCACACGGCCTGGTGGGTGCAGCGGGAGGAAGGCGAGGGAACAGGCGGCCAGTGCTTGTTGCGGACCGCAGATAACCAGGCCGGGCCTGCACAGCGAGCCGAGAGCAGAGGGCCGCCCCGTCGAGGGGTTCCGAGTCGGATCTGCCCTGAGTGCACGGAGGCCTCAGGGTCCCTGCGGTTGGCCTTCCCGGGACCTGCAGCTTCAGCGGGCATCCCAAGCTCGGAACACACTCCCTCGTCTGTGTCAGAAATGCCCCTGGGCGGCTCCGTTTCTCTTGGTCTCCTGGGAGAGCGAGTGCTTCCTTGCGCACATCTGGAAGGGACCCAGATGGTGCAGGGCGGCACCCAGGATATTTTGACAGATTTGGACCCCACAGAGGGGTGTCCCAAATCTACAACACGCCCAGAGCCCAAGACCTGGCGGTGGGGCTTTGCCTGCTCTCGGTCCAGCACAGCACCTGCTGAGGCTGAAAAGGCCCGCCCACGGGGGCCACGTTCAGGTTTGGCTCGGCATTAAAGCCAGGCAGTTAGGCTTTGTGGTTCGGGTCTAACAAAGTCGGTGGCGCTTCCGCAGCAGCTTCCCGCAAGAAAGCCAAGACCCGGCCAGGCCAGACAGCAGCTGCCCAAGTCCCCATGGCAAGCCCCATGGCTTTCCTAAGCCTTTCCGGCCTCGCCATCCTTAGAGTCTCGCCACCTGACTGCTGCAAAACCTGCACCTCGGGCCAGATAATCGTCATCCTCTAAGGGTCAGACCTGTGATTTCCCCAGGGCTCCTTAGCAAACTGTAGGGGGTTCTGGGGATTGGGGGCTGCTCCGGGAAGAAGACATGACCAGGAGACACAGCAGCACACAAGCTCTCCTGGGTGGCGCCTGAACAGCCCCATTACCCAGGAGTCCCTCACAGCATGAGACCATCCAGGGGCTTATGGGCAGGGAGCCTATGCAGAACGGGAGTGCTATGGTCTGAATGTTTGTGTCCTCCCCCCCCCCACCCCCCAATACATCTGTTGAAATCCTAAGTGCCAAAGAATGATGGCATTTGGAGGTGGGGCCTTTGGGAGGTGCTTAAGTCACGAAGGTGGAACCCTCATGGGTGGGAGGAGCACCTTGGGAAAGAGGCTGCAGGGAGTTCCCCAGCCCCTGCCACCATGAAAGGACACAGTGAGAAGATGGCGGCTGTGACCCAGGAGGAAGGCTCTCGCTGCACCGTGCGCGGGCACCTTGCCGGCACCTTGCACTTCCAGCCTTCAGCACCATGAGGAATAAATGTCCCTTCTTCATAAGCCGCTCAGTGTGCGGCGTTGTGTTACCGCAGCCCCATGGGCTAAGGGATGAAGGCAAGGGAAGGGGCCCCTGGGGGAGGCCTCCCTCAGGGAGGGGGCTCAACTCAGCAGCTCAGGGCCCTGGCCCGGGGTCTTAGAAGCATAAGGCTCTATCTTGTGTGTATTCCGCAGATGCAGGGTGAGGTTTGGCGAGGCACGCCAAGCACGCGGGCTCCAAATGGCCCAAACTCTGCTGCTTTGGGCTACGTTGGAAACAATCACAAACGTGAGAGAAAATGTGAGTCGGGTGCTGGCGGGTGTTTGAGCCAACAGGGTGCAGCAGCCTGCCGTGAAGAAGTCCACCGCCTCGGGGGCCCCTGTGCGCAGGACCCGTTTGGCCCATTTGTAGAACACTACCTGAACCCTGCTTTTCCAGTCTCTAAAAGGCTCTGCGGGCTGCCTCTCTCTCCCACGTGGTCCTCCTTTCCCCAGGGCCTCCAGTAGGCAAAAAGCACCAGGAGACGCCTTCTGTTACCAAGATTCAGAGTTCACAACAGAGAGAGACACTGATGGAGAGTGACTCTAATGGCACAGTTCCCGATGGGAGAACATCTCCGAAGGAGACACGTCCGATACTGCAGAAAAGAAACGCTGATGGAAACCCCGAGGACCCGGGTCTCCCTGTCTACAGCATGGGAGGGAAACTGGCTATTAACAACACTTGCACATGGTTCCTCGAGAAAGCACCCAATGGCCCCGTGCCATTTGCAACCTTCCCAGTGTCCCCGAGCCTTGGGCGACTACAGAATGTAATGCCACCAGATAGGAAAGGCTCCTTTGCTGCTGGTCTGTGCAGTACACGGGAGGCTTCGTGGCTTCAGGGCTCTATCAACTTGGTCGGGTGGAACCTGGGCCCCTGACTCCACCTTCCACGGCCTAGGTTGGGCCTTTTCTGACACCTTCCCAGGGGACTGGGGCCCAGAGGAAATGGCCCAGACCCCGTGGAGCGCTCAGCACAGCCGCTGTGATGCGGGGCCCTCCGTGCCTGCTCCTGCTGTCCTGTTACCTTGCAGAGCTGTAACGTCAAAGACGCTAAACCCTGCCCAGCTCCTGGTGGGTCACACACAACTTTCTTCCTTCCAAAATGTACACCCTGGGACCGGGTTCACATCGTGGTCTCCACTGTCCCCAAGGACTTCCTTAGTCTGGAAGGGGAGACGGAGCACCCAACTGGGACTCCACGTGGGAGCTGGGCCAGATGCGGGAGCCCCGGGAAGGGAATCGTGAGGGGGACCGGGCCAGGAGTTAGGACTTCCGGAGACAGCGACCTCGAAGCCAGACCACAGGAGAGGGTAGCACGGGGTATGACCCTGACACGGGCTCCAGGTGTGTCAGACAACAGTGCTGGCCAGATGAGCGGCGGGCCGGGCCAGGGGCCGGTGCCCGGCAGAGGGTGAGAAAAAGCGGCTGGAGGGCTGGTGGGTGCAGGCGAGGGTGAGGTGAATGCAGTGGCCAGCAGGGCTGGAGAAGGCAGGCCTGGGACGTGGCGAGGATTTGTGTCCACAACGGACGTACTCCTTCTGGGCCGTGGCTGAGATAGACCCTCGGGGTGTGAGGTGACCCAACAGCAGGGGAAGGGTGGTGCCTTCGGGGGATGGGGACCAGGAAGGGGGTGGCTCCTAGGACACTGGGAGCAACGGTGGGGGGGGAGGACAGGGGGATGTTAAAGGTTGGAGTCCAGGGGGTGGGGGTGGGGGCGGCCGAGGGCAAGGCCACAGAGCCAGGCTTGCCTGGTGGAGACGCCGGGCCTCAGGCCCTGTAACCTGGAGCTCGGCGCCCTCCCAGTGGGCACCAGGCTGTGTGGGAGCCACGGAAAGTCAAGATTGAAATCGCTTTCCCTTCAGCGTGGCTGTCCTCCTGGCCTGGTCAGCTGTGCTCTGCTGGAGTCGCCCAGCCTGGGGTTTGGTCCCTGTAAGGCGGCGACATGTCTGGGTCTTCTCTGGGGCCTTTGAAGCCCTGAGGGCCAGTCATTTCTCCCAGAGGGTCTCGCGCACAGAAGCTACCTGAGACAGACTCGTCTGAGCGGTGGTCATGGGTCCCAGGGTTGTAATGCTGGGACTGAGAAGGTTTAGCCAAGAGAGACTGGGATTTCCATCATGCCCTTCTTCATGTAGACTGAAGATGGCACGGTGGCTATTTCTTCTTCAGGGGACGAGCTGAGCCTCCTGCCCTAGACTGTTAACCCCAGTGGAGATTCGGGGACTCTTGAAACAAAGAACATAAGGCAACAGTCCTACAGAAGACTTCGGACCTAACAGTGCCTAAATCCAATCAAATCTCTGCCTGCTCTCTGTAGAGCGCCACACTGTGTCTTCATGAATCTTCTTCTCTCCCACATCCCTCCCACCAATAGGTCCTGTCCCTGTCAGTAACCAACAGAGCTCAGGGGCTCTCAAGGGCCACAGTGAAATACCGCTTCCACTCCTTAAAGAGCTCACTGAAGGGAAAATCCTTATGTGTGCAACTAAAGGAAGCCGAGATGCTGTGGAAGAAGAGATGCTAGGAGCCCCCTTCTGAGAAACCACGAATGACTTTGAAATGGTGGCTTTGTTTTACTTTTACCTACCGTTTAAATCCTTATCCTCTCAGGGCATGGCCATACAAGACACACTGACTTCTGGAATGAACACTTGGTAAACCTGTCTAGAAGCACACAGCCCATGGAGCAAGCCTGACTCTAGACCTGAGGCTCCGTCGAGGGTTCCAGCCATTGGACTGAAAGGCACCTTGGGAGACCCTCTCTCAGACCCTCTTGGTGTTCCCCTTTTAGACACAAAGTATGGACTCTCAGAGAGGGCCAGTGACGCTCCTCAGTGGTGGAGCTGGCACAAGGAGCTAGGATCCTCGCAGGCGGGGCCCTTTCCTCCTATCCACAGTGAAGATTAAGAACAAAGTTGTCCAGATGCCTAGAGAACACGTATCCCCAAATCCACTGCCCCATCCTCTCACCTGTGGCGAAGATGACTTTCATTTGGGTTTTGTGCCACCCCACACTCAGACTCTCCTCTATTTTCAGATACTTCATATTGGTTCCATCTAGTCACGTCTAGCTAAACAAGTAGGAATGGTCCCTGGGAGTGAGTCTGTGTAAAGCAGGACCTATGAAAAGTAGCCCCACAGTAAAGAACGTTATTCAGTGTATCTCCAATCAAGGTAAAGGCAGGAGAGGACACACGGGGTGGGGTGGGAGTGGGCTCGGGACAAGAGAAGCAGGGTGGGCATGGCAATGGACCCGTGAAGTGCTTTGTGTCAACAGAACGGAGTATATTCTGAACTTGCAAATCAAGTAATTAAAGGGGGAAATACCGAAGGAGATCCAATTTGCAAGCAGGAGGCCAGAAATCTGGGAGAGCGGAAGCGAAACCACCATATGGAAGAAAGGAAATAGGGCTTCAGAGGTAGGCTTGAGGGACCCTGAATCCAAGTGTCTGCAGAAGGTGATCTGCAAAAGGCATACTCAAGTGCTCCCAAAGTGAGCAGGTCTTGGGCAATGAGAAGGTTTTCTATAGGGAACAAATGGAAACTAAAGACAATCCCCTTGTGATCTGGAGAGGGATGAGCTGAGGAACATGGAGAAGCACAACAAGAGACTCTCGAGCACAGCGGAAGAAGCGGCCGTTCACGCCTAACACCGACGCGTTGGGTAACTCTGTGTCTGAGGTGTTGTGGGTAAAATTGAGGTTGAGGAACAAGACAAATGCTCACACCGTGCTCCATCACAGCCCTACTCTGGGGACAACATGACCCGGGGGCAAGAAACCAGGACTTTTTGTTGAAAACAGGCCCAACTAACCAGCAGGAGGAGTTGGAAGAGACCAAAGAAAGAAATGGGGGGGGGGGTAGGCGGCAGGAAGAAACGGGGGGGTTACCAACCAAACCCTACTCTGAGGAAACTTGACCTGGGGGCAAGAAGACAAGATTCTTTGAGCCTATCTGAGCAGGACCAACTAACCATCAGGAACAGTTGGAAGAAAACAAAGTGGGAAGTGAGGGGGGCAGGAATAAAAGGGGGGCTACCAACTGGAACACTGCTCTGAGGAGAACTTGACCGTGGGGCAAGATAACAGGACTTTGTGTTGGGGTCTCTCACAGCAGGACCTACTAACCAGCAAGAGTAATTGGAAGACACAAAACGGGAAGTGAAGGTGGGGCAGTAATAATGGGCTACCAAGTGAGACACCACTCTGAGGACAACTTGATGTAGGGGGCAAAAAACAGGAGTCTTGGTTGCACACTATCTGAGCAGGACCAACTAACCAGGAGGAAGAGTGGGAAGAGACCAAAGACAGAAGTGTGGGGCACGCAAGAAAACCTAGGGCAAGTAAACGGGACTCTTTGTTGGGGCCTATCTGAGCAGGACATCTAACTAGGAGGAACAGTTAGAAGAGACCTAAGTGGGAAGTGTGTGTTGGGGGGGGCGGTGAATAAGATGGGAGCTACAAACTGAGACCCGACTCTGAGGACAACTTGACTTAGGGGACAAGAAAATACGACTCTTTGATGGGGCCTATCTAAGCAGGACCAACTAAGCAGCAGGAACTGTTGGAAGAGACCAAAGGGGGAATTGGGTGGGGGCAGGAATAAAGGGGGGCTAACAACTGAGACCCTACTCTGGGGACAACTTGACCTAGGGAGCAATAAAACAAACAATACTCTTGGTGGGACCTATGTGAGCAGGACCAACTAACTCGCAGTAACAGTTGGAAGAGACCAAACCTGGAAGTGTGTTGGGGTCAGGAAAAAAAGTGGGGCTAACAGTTGAAACCCGACTCTGGACAATTTGACCTGGCGGCAAGAAAATGACTCTGTTGGGGCCTATCTGAGCAGGACCAACTAACCAGGAGGAACAGTAGGAAGAGTCGGAAGCAGGAAGTGTGTGTGTGGGGAGGGGGAGGAGCAGGAATAAAAGGGGGTACCAACTGAAACCCTAGTCTGAGGACAACTTGACCTGGAGGCAAGAACACAGGACTCTTTGTTGAGGGCTATATAAGCAAGACCAAGTAACCACCAGGAACAGATGGAAGAGACCAAAGCGGAAAGTATGTGGGGGGCAGGAATAAAAGGGGTACTACCAACTGAGCCCCTACTCAGAGGACAACTTGTCCTGGGCACAAAAAAACAGGATTTTTTATTGGGGCCTATCTGAGCAAGACCAACCAACAAGCAGGAACATTTGGAATAGACCCAAGCAGTAAGTGTGTGTGGGTGGGGGGCAGAAATCAGAGAGGAGGCTACCACCTGGGACCCTCCTCTGGAGACAACTTGACCTGGGGGGAAAGAAAACAGGAATCATGGTGCAGCCTATCTGAGCAGGGCCAACTAACCAGCAGGAAGAGATGAAAGAGACCAACGTGAGAAGTGTGGGTGGGGGGGGAGCAATAAAACGGGGCCTACAAACTTAAACCCAACTCTGAGGACAACTTGAGCTGGGACCAAGAAAACAGGACTTTTTGCTGGGCCCTACCTGAACAAGACCAACTAATCAGCAGGAGCAGTTGAAAGAGACCAAACCAGGAAGTGTGTGGGGGGGGGGGCGTGGTCAGCAGGTACAAAAGGGGGGTGCCAAATTAAACACAACTGTGAGGACAACTTGTCCTAGGGGCAGGAAAATAGGATTCTTTTTTGTGACACATACAAGCAGGACAAACTAACCTATAGGAACAGTTGGAAGAGACCAAAGCAGGAAGGGGGAGGCAGGAATAAAAGGGGAGGCTACCACCTGAAATCCTACTCTGAGGTCAACTTGACCTAGTGGAATAAAAATAGGACTCGTAGTTGGGGCCTATCTGAGCAGGACCAACTAACCAGCAGGAACAGGTTGAAAAGACCGAAGCAGGAAGTGTGGGGTGGGCAATAGGAATAAAAGGGGGGGGCACCAACCGACTCCCTACTCTGATGACCACTTGACCTGGGGGAAAGAAAATAGGACTCTTTGCTGGGCCCTATCTGAGCAGGGCCAAGTAACAAGCAGGAACCGTTGGAAGAGACCAAAGTAGACAGAGTGGGAGGGCAGGAAAAAAAAGGGGGGCTACCAAGTAAGACCCTACTCTGGGGACAACTTGATCTAGATGGTAAGAAAACAAGACTGTTTGTTTGGTCCTATCTGAGCAGGAGCAAATAACCAGCAGGAGCCTTTGGAAGAGAACCAAACAGGGATGGGGGGGATAAGAGGGGGGCTGCCAAATGGGACCCAATTCTGAGGACAACTTAACCTGGAGGCAAGATAATAGGACTCTTTGGGGGCCAATCTGAGCAGGACCAACTAAGCAGTGGGAACAGTTGGAAGAGGCCAAAGCAAGAATTGGGGGGCAGGAATAAAAGGGGGGCTACCAGCTGAGACCATACTCTGAGAACAACTGGACAAAGCGGGCAAGTAAATTAAGACTCTTTTTTGGAGCCAATCTGAGTAGGACCATCTAACCAGCAGGAAGAGTTGGAAGAGACCAAAGCAGGAAGTGTGGTGAGCAGGAATGAAAGGGGCCTAGTAACTGAGACCCTACTCAGAACACTACTTGACCCAGGGGGCAAGAAAACAGGACTCTTTATTGGGGCCTGTTGAGCAGGACCAACTACACATCAGGAATCGTTGGAAGAGACCAAACCGGTAAGTGGGAGGGGGCAGGAGTAATAGGGGGGCTGCCAACTGAGTCCCTACTCTGAGGACAACTTGACATGGGGTCAAGAAAATAGAACACTTTGTTGGGGCCCTGTCGGTGCAGAACCAACCAACCAGCAAGAACAGCTAGAAGAGACCAAAGCAAGAAGAGAGGGGGGAGGAATCGAAGGGGGGCTACCAACTGAGACACTCCTCTGAGGACAACTTGTCCTAGGAGCAAGAAAACAGGAGGCTTTGTTCAGGCCTATCTGAGCAGGACCAAGTAACCAGCAGGAACAGTTGCAAGAGAGAAAAGTCGGAAGTGTGTGTGGTGGGGCGGCAGGAATAATAGGGGGGACGGGCCCAGGCTCTTCTGCAGCAGGTGTCGGGACTTCATGGAGATCCGCAGGGCCCATCCCGCCCGGGGAGAGGCGATCAGCCTGGGCCGCGGTGCCGGGGTACGTGTAGAGGGTGGCCGCAGGCCCCGTCCACTCCACTGTGCCTCGGGGATCTGAGGAAGCTGAGGACCTTGGGGTGAGGGACAGGATCCTAGGTCAGGAAAGGGCAGGGACACAGGACGGGGCCACGGTGTCCAGGTGGGGGTCAGAGGGAGGACTGAGGGACTCGGGTCCCCAGGACAGAGGGGACGTCCCAAAGTTCAAGACCTCAGGCCTTCTGAGAAGGGCCCTTGGGAGGCATGGGGACTCGCGGAGGAGAGTCGCGCCAGACTTCCGCAGCCTGGTCTCAGAGACACCGGAGGAGGCGCAGGGGGCGGGGTGGCTGGGACACCTCAGGTGGGCAGAGGGCAGGGCCCGTGTCCCGGGGCGATTCCTAATGAGGAACAGAGGGACCTGCAGGCAAAGGAGCCTGGACCCCACAACAGAGTCAGTCCGCGCAGGCCCCCGGGAGGGATGGGGACACTGGGCGAGGCTGGACTTGGGCATCCGGGTCTCGGATCACCTGGACGGGGGAGGGGGGTCGGATGGGTGAGCTGGGGAGAACCGAAGACCCGCTGTCTGTACGGAGCAGCCGCTCCGGTGGGCAGATGGGAGGAGGGCCCAGGTGCTGTCAGGAGACCAGGTCCACCCCAGCCCAGAGCTACGAAGTCAGTCCGTGCATCAGGCCCGCGGAGCCCCCGCATCGGGTGGCCAGAGGTGGCGGGCGCCCCGTCACTGAGCCTGGGCGGTGCGTCCCAGAGACCTTTGGACGCCGGTCTGAGGGGCACGAGTTCCCATGGTCAGCGGCCACGCGCACAGCCCATCCCCGGGTGCAGGAGGCCAGGGAGGGAACACCCAGGGAGGGACTCTGGCCCCCAGAACGCAGGCCCCGGCCCGGAAGGCGACCCCTAGCGGCAGCCTAGGGAAGCCCCTAGTGGGAATGAGGCCCCGCGGGGTGTCTGGACTTCCGCATCCGGGTCTCAAGAGACTGGCGGGGCGGGGCGAGGGGGCCTTGGCGTCGGCGTCGGCATCGGCCTCGGTGTCTTCCGGCCGCGCCTCGCGCCGGTCAGGCGCGGGAAGGGCGCAGAGCCTCTTGGGCCTCGAGGTGAGGCCCAGAGGGAGGAGCGAGGGAGCCGGGACCCAGAGGGGAATGAGTCCGGCGGTGGGGGCGGCGGTGGAGGCCGCAGGGTGGCGCGACCACGACGACTGTGACCAGGGCGTGAGGCGTGGGCGGACTCGGGCTCTGGGTCCCAGCCCGACTGAGAGCTGGTTGCGCGCGAGGAGCCGGCGTCAGGCGGCAGAGCCCGAGGCCCAGGCCGCCCAGGGAGTCCGGATGGGGACGAGAGGATAGGGCTGAGGGACCCCAAGGAAGCCACGTGAGCCCCCCCCCCGCCCCCCGCCATGGGCCCCGGGCCTCCCCGGACTTGGTCGCCTCGTGCGACGCCAGCCGCCTTGGCCCGGACCTCGCCGGGCCGTGAGGGTTCTGGTGGGAGGCAGCGGGCCCGGGGCTCCCCGGGAGAGCCCTGCGGGAGGACGGCCGGAGGCCCCTTGGACCCCAACCCCCGGGCCGCCCTCGGAAAGCCGCCCCCGCGGTGGGTCTGGGCGAAGGGAGGGCCTTGGTGTGCGGGGCTGGACCCCGGTCAGCCGAGGCAGGATCCCGGGCCCTGGCCGGGGTGCAGGGGAGAGAGGAGGCGCTGCCTCCCAGCCCAGGACACCTGCGTAGGGCCCAGGCCTGCCCTGCCGCTTGGGTCCGCTCTGGCTGTCAGCGGAGGCCCAGAAGGGGCAGGCCCAGGCTGGAAGGGGGAGCGCGGGTGGGGGGTGGGGGCTCCCGGGGCGGGGCCGCCCAGAGTCCTGGCCAGAATCTCCTGGCCGCAGTGGGGGGTGGGGGCCCGGGGCGGTGCTCGCGGTCTGCACCCACCCTGAGACCCTGAGGCGCCCCCTCCCTCCCCCCTCCCTGCCTCCGTCCGTCCCTCCCTCTTCCAGGGGCTCTGCGAGCTCTGCAGTTGAGGCCTTGGTCTGAGGCAGGAGTCCTGAGGTCACAGAGCAGAGGAGGAGGCGCGGCCGCGTGCCAGTCGGTTGTCCAGGCGAGGTGCGTGCTCCGCGCGTGGGGCCGGGGGCTCGCCCATCCCACCCCAGAGGGGACCCCTCGGCCCCCAACCCCCACGCGGCCCCGCTCTCAGGCCTGGGAGCTCGTGCTCTGTGGGCTGGGCCTCCTCCTGAGGAGCCACCCCTCTTCTGTGTTCAGGGTCTGGCGACCATCATGCCCCTGGGTGAGAGGAGTGTGTTCTGCAAGCCTAAGGAGGAGCCAAGAGAGGTCCCGCTGCCACGGGATGCACCGCTGCCAGAGCCTGAGGACAGGGAGGTGGAGGAGGTGGAGTTGAAGAAGGAGGAGGTGGAGTTGAAGAAGGAGGAGGTGGAGGTGGAGGAGGTGGAGGAGGTGGATGTGGAGGAGGAGGAGGTGGAGGAGGTGGAGTTGAAGGAAGAGGAGTTGGAAGAGGAGGAGTTGGAGGTGGAGTTGGAGGTGGATTCGGAGGAAGAGGAGGAGTTGGAGGAGGAGAAAGCAGAGGAGGAGGAGGGGGGGTACCCATCTCCCTCCTCCTCCTCTCCTTCCTCCCTGTCTTCCTCCTGCTCTGTCCTCCTTCTGGTCCCCCTGGAGGAGGGGTCTGCTGCTGCCGGGTCCCCGAGTCCTCCCCAGAGCCCTCGGAGCTCCTGCCCCTCCCCCAGTGCCATGGCAGGCGCTTCGGGGAGCCAGTCCCACCAGGGCTCCAGCCGCCCCGATGAGGAGGGGTCGAGCACCTGGGGGGCCCCGGCAGGGGCCCAGGCCTCGCTCCCAGATGCGCTCCGCGTGAAGGTGGCCGGCCTGGTGCTGCTTCTGCTCCTCAAGTATCGCACCAAGCAGCCGACCACATGGGCGGAGATGCTGGCGGCGGTTAGCCAAGATGACCAAGACAGCTTCCCCGTGATCTTCCGCCGAGCCTGCGAGTATCTGCAGCTGGTCTTTGGAGTCGACGTGAAGGAAGTGGACCCCCGCGAGCGCTCCTACGTCCTGGTCAGCATCCTGGGCCTCAGCTGCGATGGGACGCCGAGTGGTAGGGACGGCATGCCCAAGACCAGCCTCCTGGTGCTGGTCCTGTGGGTGATCCTCCTGGAGGACGACCGTGCCCCTGAGGAGGCGGTGTGGGAAGCGCTGGGGGTCATGGGGGTGTATGCCGGCAGGGAGCACGTATTCTATGGGGAGCCCAGGGAGCTGCTGACCGAAGTCTGGGTGCAGGAAGGGTACCTGGAGTACCGGCAGGTGCCCGGCAGCGAGCCCACACGCTACGAGTTCCTGTGGGGTCCCAGGGCCCACGCAGAAAGCAGCGGCGTGCAAGTGCTGCAGCACATCCTCGCGGTCAACAGCAGGCAGCCCGGGTCTCCGTGTCTGTCCGAAGAGGCTGTGAGCCATGAGGAAGAGCGGGCCTGAGCCCGAGGGGCAGCCGGGCCCGTTCCCACCTGGGGTCGAGCAGCTTCTCCTGCGGGGCACGAAGCCAGGCCACTTCTCCCCTGCGAGTGCGAGCAGAGCGGGCGCTGGGCGTTGTGAGTAGTGGAGGGCCAGGGCGGCTTGGGGGAAAGCGGGCCAAGCGCACGTTTGGGTGGGTTCTTGTTCTCTGTCTACGTGGCCTCGGAAATCGATCTTTGTTTCCTCGAGGAAGTTTTCAGATGTTGTTCCTTGTCATAGAAGGTTTCGTGAGCTTCGGGCTCAGTGTGGGAGTGGCACCCACGCCACAGGTGTTCAAGAGTCAGAGTTGTGCCGTTTGGTGCAACGAGCTGGGAACCCTTCCGTCCTCGTTCGGGATCCAGAAGGGAATCGCGGTGCCTGGGCTGGGCACAGACAGGGATGTCTTGCAAACGTGAAGACCTTGGCAGTAAACGGATGGTTTCAGGGCATGGAGCAATAAAAGATGTTCGTTCTTGCTTCTTGTCCCTTGTCGTCTGTCATTCTGGACGAGGGACATAGAGATGTGTGCCTGCCTTTGCTTGGGTCTCCAAGAAAGGAGGAGACACTCGATCTGAGCAGAGGTCCCCAGCTCACTGGGACATTTGTGGCCGGACATTCGCTGAGCTCTGCTCACTCTCGGAAGGGCCCTGTGTTGGCAGTGAGGACACTAGGAGAGGCAGGACACGTCCCACCCATAGGTGACTGTCTAGCAGCGACAGTCCCAGTGGGAAGGCAGGGAAGGGTCCCCTAAGAGGAGCAGAACAAATCAAAGGAGGGTGAGGCAGTGTGGCTCCAGGGGGAGCCCTACAATGGAGACATCCTGAGCCAGGCTGGCTTGGTGTCTCTGGTCAGTGTGATGCCTTCTGCGCAGCTGATCACAATGAAACTGGATGTTGACAGTGGCCAGGCCCACAGATGGTGTCCCTTAGGGGTGTGAGCAAAATCTCAAATAGATAATTGCTCTGAGAAGTTCCTTTTGGATCATGGACAAACCAAAGAAATCTCCTCCTGGGTCAGGAAGTGAAAGTGTCCTGCACTCTTGTCCCGGTGTAGTTGAGCACAGTGCACAGACTAGGTGTTTTCTACCTATCATCTGCAAGGATTTCTGGAGGAATGCAATAATATTCCTTTAAAGTCGAGCCCAGAAGGCTCTAGACGGACACTGTTGTTCCTGGCCATGGAAAACCAGAACCGAGTGCATTATAAAGATGTTTTCATTTGATTATCTTGAGTGTCCTTAGACAGCTGTAAGCCAGGTCTAGGTTTTGGTGTGGGAGAAATGAATGAAAGTAGTGGTTTGGATGGAAGAGCATGTGGAAGGAGGGAGGAAGTTGGTCTTTGATTCAAATTCTAGCAGCTTTGTGCTGTATCCAGCTGGGACGACTCCCCCACGCCTACATTCCACACATATTCTCATATATCCCACGTATATCCCCTATTTAGAAAATGGACTGTGGGGACCCTGGGCGGCTCAGTCGGTTAAGCATCTGATGACAGCTCAGAGCCTGGAGCCTGCTTCAGTTTCTGTGTCTCCTTCCTCTCTGGCCCTCCCCTGCTCGTGCTCTGTCCCTCTCTCTCAAAAATAAATAAAACATGTTTTAAAAATTAAAGAAAATGGACTGAGTTTTATTTATGAAGCACCCTCTTTGGCTTATTAGCTGTTCCATGTTCTGTTGAGCTGCATATTCTCTAGCATGACCTGGAAAACAAAAAGTATCCCAGAGGAGAGAGTAGAAGGGTCTGGGATCAAAACAACATTAGAAACAACTGCCATTCATCACAGTTCCGATATGTGCCCGGCACAGTGCGAGGTGCTTTCCATACATCACATACATCCCTGCAGTCCTGCAAGATGGGGCTTATGAAACCCACTTACTTCACAGATGAAGAACCTGAGTCCCACAGGACTTGGTCGTTTTCCCAGGATCACACGGCTAGTAAGTGACAGGGCAGAAACCGGACCCCTGGTCTGAATTCATGGAGAGCCCACGCTGTTCCCACCCACCCCAGCCTGTGGCCGACCGTCTGACTCCTACGTTTCTCTTCTCGCTCCCGTGGTGTTTCCCAGGTGACATAGAGTAGGACCCCGAGGCCCAGGTAGTAAAAACAGGCCTAAGGAAGAAAGGTGACAAGAAGAATCAAACACAACTTGGGGATTTTCCGAGTCTTGTCCAGAGCAGACTCTGTTAGGTGCCGCCGTTTCTTTCCAGTCCCAACACTTTCCCCCGTGACAGCCCCTGGTCTTCCCACATGTGCCCTCCTGTCCAACTCTGGAACCTGGCCTGCTGGCCAGCTCATCACCACCGCCTCCTCTCCTGGCTGCACAAGGGCTTCATGCCCTCCCATGACACAGAGCATGCCTCCTCCCTGCCCAGGTTCCCTGGCTCTCCTGGAGCTTACCCTCCAACCCCTCTGACAGCTAAAGCCCTTTTGATGGGAAGCGGGACTTGGACTGTGACCTTAAGACATCTGTTCATCCCTCCCCAGGGAGTCTTCCATACACTCTCTGTTTTCCCAATGGGCTGTGAGGAATGTCTCATTGCACCTATAACCTACAGGGACTTGGGGATTAACCCCGATGTTACACAACGGATATTTGAAGCCACCCCGGTGTTTGCAGTAGGACTTCAATGATTTTCTTATTTGAAGCTGGGAACGGAACACATATTCAGATGAAGGAGCTTATTTAGGTGGTCAGATAGTAATGCTTCACCACAAGTGGTAGATGAGCAAACATCCACTGAAGTCAAATTCCTAAAATCCCTGGAATGCTCCTGGGTGGTAAAAAAAAATGGTTCCTCGGTGGACATATTAGGCCAAATTGAACCAGAAAGAAAGAACCATCCTCCCACTGCCTCTTGTCTGGTACCTGCCCCACGGAAAAGCCCTGGCGGCCAGTGAGCCTAATGGCACCTGTGCAGGTAAGGCGTTCAGGCAAGTTTAGTCACGTGGAGGGTAGCAGAGACTCACAGGTTCAGACTTTACCCATGTTTCAAAAAGAAGGAGGAAATCCTCGCCTATTGTGATTACAGATGGCAATGCAGGGATTTTCTGCAGGCAATGCAGAAAAGTACTATTGAGTGAAGAAAGTGAACACTTCCTGCTGAGAGATACAGGACCCTCTTAACATTAGATGTGGTTCTCTATTTGAAAGTATCTGTCATGGGGTAGGCACTTGAAAACTCAAAGAAAACCAAGGCAAATCTGACCTCAGATTACTCCTCCGAGCAATAAAGTCGGTTGTCCTAACAAATTATGATAGTTGCCTTTGGTTGAGCACCTACTGTGTAGCAATATGTGGGAGAAATTTCAATGCACATCCATACCTTGTCTTTGCTTTCCTTCCTGGACACAGGGGACCCTGCATTTCCAGTCCACTTGTAGTTGGGAAGGGTCATGTGATGACCTTTGCCACGGAGACGTGAGCAGAAGCATCGTTCGTCACATCCAGGCATCTCAGAGCCAGTATGTCAGTATGTCAGTATGTCAGCTCCTTGCTGTCTCCCTTGATTCACCATGGCCACCCCATGTTGAGATAGGAGAGCCACAAGATGAAAGCAACCTGGCTCTCCAGGGTCTAGGAAAAGCGGAGGGCCCCTGCCAAACTGTATCAGAATTTACGTGCACCAGCATGCACTTTTGTTGTGCTAGCCCTTCAAGTGTCAGGGTTTGTCTGTTGCATCAGTTAGCAGTTACTTTGACATGGCTGCTTTTCTGTTGTTAGACTTACATGGAAATTTCAAGTACAAAGGTAGTAGTGCATATCTTCCTGCTTCCAAAAAACTCTAAAAATACAGGCAAGTCACAATGTTCCCTTTTCAAAGATCTTCCACAGTTCAGCCTTCTCCTCAGAAGTCCCCACGACTAACAATCTAGTGTGTGTTATTTAAAGGTGACTACGGTTTTCAATAGTATGCTGTCAGAATATATCGTTTTTCTTCAACTTAATAGGTAAGAGTGGACATACTGTTCTGCCACTAGCTTTTGTTACTTAATAAAATGGACGCAGGATATTCCCATGACAGCACATATAGATCCACCTCACTTTTGAAACTACTCCCTGGAGTGTTAAAGTATGTATATACCACAATTAATAACATAAACATTTTTTTTTTCCTGGTGGAGATGTCAGTGGTTTTCCCTGTGTCCTATGATGAATGAACTGAAAACAACATCTTTGAATACGAATGGCTGGGTAAACATTAGAAAACATTGTTTTCTAATGATATATACATACTAACATAGACATCGGGTTAAAGTGGAAAGGGTGTGGACAGTTTAACATTTTATAAATACGTCTGAAATTTTATTCCAAAAATGCTATACAGATTTGTATTCTCATAAAAATTGCAAATGATTTGAGATTATGCAATACCAACAAGATATTTCCCCTTTACTTTGAGAAAGAAGGATTTGGCCAGAGTGACCAGGAGCCAGGGGAGGGAAGCAGACAGGACACCCTCAGCTAGTGAGGGGCATTGAGAACATCCAGTGGAAAGCGATTGCCACAGTCCATGAGAGAAAAGGAGTACAAAACCAAGTCCAGGGAGCCCCCAGGCAGGCTGGCAGTTGGGGCTCTGAATCTAGAGTCTAGCTTAGGGGCAAAGGGGCCAGAAGGAGAGAAGGTGGGGAGGTAGAGGGACCTGGGACAAAGAACATGAACAGGCTGGGGAAATCTCTGAATCATTATCACTAGCTGGAAGTTTCAGGGTGGTCTGACAGGGCAGGTCTATTGGATGAATGGACCAGCACCATGCCAGACACCCCGCTGCCTTAGAGTCCCCCTACCTCTGTCAGGAAGAGTACACTTGGCTCCCTGCGTCATTCAGGTGAGCGACATCTCTGGATTACTCTAGCATTATAGCATTATCTAGTGCATCCTTGCCAGGGTCCTGGGGCTGGAAGCTGTCAGGATGCCTGCTGGAGGCTGGGGACTTTCCCTCTGGGTGCAGTGCAACCCCACATAAAGGGCGGGGCTATGTGAGTGAGGGGTTAGTGAGCCGAGGAATGATGGCTGAGAAGGGCCAGGAACACCCAAGAGCAGTGGAAGGAAGTGTGCAGTGGCAAGGAGGGCGAAATCAGAAGGAGAAAGCCCTGGGACTAACCATCTCAGACTCTGCAGATAAAGGGCTGGGCATGGACACACTTGAACGTTGTCCAAATGGTGTCCCTGGCTCGGACTGCCTTCCAGGGCTTCTGAGGCCTTGGCATAGAAGGAGCGGATGTCCTGTGGCCATGATGACTGGCCTGTGTTGCCATCAGATTCTGTCTGGGATACAGGACTGGCCCAAGGTGCAGATGTTTGCAAGGTGGATGGAAAACCTGTAAAGATGGCACTTTTTCTTGTTCAACTGATGAGGAGGTGTGGGCCCCAATGCAGGACAAGGAACATGAATGGGCTGGGGAAACCTTGTGACAGACCAACCACGTTTCCTCGGAAGGAAGCACCATGGGTATCCTCAATAATAGTTTCCCATGGGAATTCTGAAGTTACATGAGCAGTTGGAGAACTATGGGTTTCATCTATGGAAGTGGAAGGCTCAGGCAGGGGGCAGGCTCCACATTTTGAGTTCATGAATGGCCCCCTCTATCAACTGGATATATATACATATATATCAATGTATACATATGTTTCACATATACATGTATACTTTTTTTAAAGGAAACATGGAAAGATTCCTCTGATAGGTGGATTTCTGGTTGAGTACAGGCATAATATATGCCTTTTGGGTTACTTTTTAATACTCTGCTCCTGGCATCCTTGTCAAGGCTGAGCATGCATCCACCAATACTCAACACTTACCTCTGCTAACCTTGTTTCAGGCAGCTGGCAGCTCTGCAGTAACTAAAGTTACTCATGACACAGAACAAGCAGCTAGGGGCAACTTTGAGCCCAGGAGGCTAGGATTCCATGAATCCATCCTATATGTCCTGTATCTCACTGGAAAATCTCCTTGATGCATTCTGTATCTAACTGGTAGACTATGGTTGTCAAAATTTTAGGTGAAACCTTTGACTGCAACTGAAACCTTCCACACAAATCCACTCCCCATTGTGAGCAAGGTAGAGTAGTGTGGTGGAAATGAGGACTATGAACCCAGTCCTATCCACTCAGCACCCTTTCTTCCCCCTTAGGGCAGTGGGTCCCATCACCCAGCTGGTTCAACATTCGCAAATCAATCAGTGTCATACATCACATTAATAAAAGAAAAGAAAACAACCTGTAAATCAATGCAGAAAAAGCATTTGCCAAAATTCAGCATCCTTTCTTAATAAAAACCCTCGAGAAAGTCGGGATAGAAGGAACATACTTAAACATCATAAACACCATTTATGAAAAGTCCACAGCTAATATCATCCTCAATGGGGAAAAACCTGAGAGCTTTCCCTCTGAGATCAGGGACACGACAGGTATGTCCACTCTCACCACAGTTGTTTAACATAGTGTTGGAAGTGCTAGCATCAGCAATCAGACAACAAAAGGTAATCAAAGGCCTCAAAATTGGCAAACATAAAGTCAAACTTTCACTTTTTGCAGATGACATGATATTATACATGGAAAACCCGATAGACTCCACCCAAAGCCTGTTGGAACTGATACATAAATTCAGCAAAGTCGCAGGATACAACATCAATGTACAGAAATCAGTTGCATTCTTATACATTAACAATGAAGCAACAGAAAGACAAATAAAGAAACTGATCCCATTCACAATTGCACCAAGAAGCATAAAATACCTAGGAATAAATCTAACCAAAGATGTAAAATATCTGTATGCTGAAAACTATAGAAAGCTTACGAAGGAAATTGAAGAAGATATAAAGAAATGGAAAGACATTCCCTGCTCATGGATTGGAAGAATAAATATTGTCAAAATGTCAATACTACCCAAAGCTATCTACACATTCAATGCAATCCCAATCAAAATTGCACCAGCATTCTTCTCGAAGCTAGAACAAGCAATCCTAAAATTTGTATGGAACCACAAAATAACCTGAATAGCCAAAGTAATATTGAAGGAGGAGACCAAAGCAAGGGGCATCCCAATCCCAGAGTTTAGCCTCTACTACAAAGCTGTCATCATCAAGACACCATGGTATTGGTACAAAAACACACACAGAGACCAATGGAATTCAGTAGAGACTCCATAATTGGACCAACAAAAGTATGGCCAACTAATCTTTGACAAAGCAGAAAAGAATACCCAATGGAAAAAAGACAGTCTCTTTAACAAATGGTGCTGGGAGAACTGGACAACAACATGCAGAAGAATGAAAATAGACCACTTTCTTACACCATTTACAAAAATAAACTCAACATGGATGAAGGACTTGAATGTGAGACAGGAAACCATCAAAACCCTAGAGGAGAAAGCAGGAAAAAAACCTCTCTGACCTCAGCCACAGCAATTTCTTACTTGACACATCCCCAAAGGCAAGGGAATTAAAAGCAAAAATGAACTATTGGGACCTCATCAAGATAAAACGCTTCTGCACAGCAAAGGAAACAATCAACAAAACTAAAAGGCAACCAACGGAATGGGAAAAGATATTTGCAAATGACATATCGGACAAAGGGCTAGTATCCATAATCTATAAAGAACTCACCAAACTCCACACCCGAAAAACAAATAATCCAGTGAAGAAATGGGCAGAAAACATGAATAGACACTTCTCTAAAGAAGACATCCAGATGGCCAACAGGCACATGAAAAGATGCTCAACGTTGCTCCTCATCAGGGAAATACAAATCAAAACCACACTCAGATATCACCTCATGCCAGTCAGAGTGGCCAAAATGAACAAATCAGGAGATTACAGATGCTGGCGAGGAGAAATGGGAAACCTCTTGCACTGTTGGTGGGAATGCAAAATGCTGCAGCCGCTCTGGAAAACAGTGTGGAGGTTCCTCAAAAAATGAAAAATAGACCTATCCTATGACCCAGCAATAGCACTGCTAGGAATTTACCCAAGGGGTACAGGAGTGCTGATACATAGGGGCAATTGTACCCCAATGTTGATAGCAGCACTTTCAACCATAGCCAAATTATGGAAAGAGCCTAAATGTCCATCAACTGATGAATGGATAAAGAAATTGTGGTTTATATACACAATGGAATACTAAGTGGCAATGAGAAAGAATGAAACATGGCCTTTTGCAGCAACATGGATGGAACTGGAGAGTGTTATGCTAAGTGAAATAAGTCATACAGAGAAAGATACTGTGTTTTCACTGTTATGTGGATCCTGAGAAACTTAACAGAAGACCTTGGGGGAGGGAAAGGAAAAAAAAAGAGAGGGAGGGAGCCAAAACATAAGAGACTCTTTTTTTTTTTTTTTTACTATAAACCAAATATTGATTTATTTTAAATTCTAAGGATATAGTTACATACCCACATTAATATTAATTCCTACATTTGAATATAGAAAATGTCTAATCAATGCAAGAGAAAAATGTTTAATAAACATGAGAATGAAGCCTAAAATCAGACCTAAGGGTCAATTACCATGAAAATTTATTTATTTATTTATTTATTGTTTTTGGGTTTTTTTCAGTATATGAAATTATTGTCAAATTGGTTTCCATACAACACCCAGTGCTCATCCCAAAAGGTGCCCTCCTCAATACCCATCACCCACCCTCCCCTCCCTCCCACCCCCCATCAACCCTCAGTTTGTTCTCAGTTTTTAAGAGTCTCTTATGCTTTGGCTCTCTCCCACTCTAACCTCTTTTTTTTTTTCCTTCCCGTCCTTCATGGGTTTCTGTTAAGTTTCTCAGGATCCACATAAGAGTGAAAACATATGGTATCTGCCTTTCTCTGTATGGCTTATTTCACTTAGCATCACACTCTCCAGTTCCATCCACGTTGCTACAAAGGGCCATATTTCGTTCTTTCTCATTGCCATGTAGTACTCCATTGTGTATATAAACCACAGTTTCTTTATCCATTCATCAGTTGATGGACATTTAGGCTCTTTCCATAATTTGGCTATTGTTGAGAGTGCTGCTATGAACATTGGGGTATAAGTGCCCCTATGCATCAGTACTCCTGTACCCCTTGGGTAAATTCCTAGCAGTGCTACTGCTGGGTCATAGGGTAGGTCTATTTTTAATTTTCTGAGGAACCTCCACACTGCTTTCCAGAGTGGCTGCACCAATTTGCATTCCCACCAACAGTGCAAAAGGGTTCCCGTTTCTCCACATCCTCGCCAGCATCTGTAATCTCCTGATTTGTTCATTTTGGCCACTCTGACTGGCATGAGGTGATATCTGAGTGTGGTTTTGATTTGTATTTCCCTGATGAGGAGCAACGTTGAGCATCTTTTCATGTGCCTGTTGGCCATTCGGATGTCTTCTTTAGAGAAGTGTCTATTCATGTTTTCTGCCCATTTCTTCACTGGGTTATTTGTTTTTTGGGTGTGGAGTTTGGTGAGCTCTTTATAGATTTTGGATACTAGCCCTTTGTCCGATATGTCATTTGCAAATATCTTTTCCCATTCCATTGGTTGCCTTTTAGTTTCGTTGGTTGTTTCCTTTGCTGTGCAGAAGCTTTTTATCTTCATAAGGTCCCAGTAATTCATTTTTGCTTTTAATTCCCTTGCCTTTGGGGTTGTGTCGAGTAAGAGATTGCTACGGCTGAGGTCAGAGAGGTCTTTTCCTGCTTTCTCCTCTAGGGTTTTGATGGTTTCCTGTCTCACATTCAGGTCCTTTATCCATTTTGAGTTTATTTTTGTGAATGCTGTGAGAAAGTGTTCTAGTTTCAACCTTCTGCATGTTGCTGTCCAGTTCTCCCAGCACCATTTGTTGAAGAGACTGTCTTTTTTCCATTGGATGTTCTTTCCTGCTTTGTCAAAGATGAGTTGGCCATACATTTGTGGGTCTAGTTCTGGGGTTTCTATTCTAGTCCATTGGTCTATGTGTCTGTTTTTGTGCCAATACCATGCTGTCTTGATGATGACAGCTTTGTAGTAGAGGCTAAAGTCTGGGATTGTGATGCCTCCTGCTTTGGTCTTCTTCTTCAAAATTACTTTGGCTATTCGGGGCCTTTTGTGGTTCCATATGAATTTTAGGATGGCTTGTTCTAGTTTCGAGAAGAATGCTGGTGCAATTTTGATTGGGATTGCATTGAATGTGTAGATAGCTTTGGGTAGTATTGACATTTTGACAATATTTATTCTTCCAATCCATGAGCAGGGAATGTCTTTCCATTTCTTTATATCTTCTTCAATTTCCTTCGTAAGCTTTCTATAGTTTTCAGCATACAGATCTTTTACATCTTTGGTTAGATTTATTCCTAGGTATTTTATGCTTCTTGGTGCAATTGTGAATGGGATCAGTTTCTTTATTTGTCTTTCTGTTGCTTCATTGTTAGTGTATAAGAATGCAACTGATTTCTGTACATTGATTTTGTATCCTGCAAGTTTGCTGAATTCATGTATCAGTTCTAGCAGACTTTTGGTGGAGTCTATCAGATTTTCCATGTATAATATCATGTCATCTGCAAAAAGCGAAAGCTTGACTTCATCTTTGCCAATTTTGAGGCCTTTGATTTCCTTTTGTTGTCTGATTGCTGATGCTAGCACTTCCAACACTATGTTAAACAACAGCGGTGAGATTTGGCATCCCTGTCGTGTTCCTGATCTCAGGGAAAAAGCTCTCAGTTTTTCCCTATTGAGGATGATGTTAGCTGTGGGCTTTTCATAAATGGCTTTTATGATCTTTAAGTATGTTCCTTCTATCCCAACTTTCTCGAGGGTTTTTATTAAGAAAAGGTGCTGGATTTTGTCAAAGGCCTTTTCTGCATCGATTGACAGGATCATATGGTTCTTTTCTTTTCTTTTATTAGTGTGATGTATCACGTTGATTGATTTGCGAATGTTGAACCAGCCCTGCATCCCAGGAATGAATCCCACTTGATCATGGTGAATAATTCTTTTTATATGCTGTTGAATTCGATTGGCTAGTATCTTATTGAGAATTTTTGCATCCATATTCATCAGGGATATTGGCCTGTAGTTCTCTTTTTTTACTGGGTCTCTGTCTGGTTTAGGAATCAAAGTAATACTGGCTTCATAGAATGAGTCTGGAAGTTTTCCTTCCCTTTCAGTTTTTTGGAATAGCTTGAGAAGGGTAGGTATTATTTCTGCTTTAAACGTCTGGTAGAACTCCCCTGGGAAGCCATCTGGTCCTGGACTCTTATTTGTTGGGAGATTTTTGATAACCGATTCAATTTCTTCGCTGGTTATGGGTCTGTTCAAGCTTTCTATTTCCTCCTGATTGAGTTTTGGAAGACTGTGGGTGTTTAGGAATGTGTCCATTTCTTCCAGGTTGTCCAATTTGTTGGCATGTAATTTTTCATAGTATTCCCTGATAATTGTTTGTATCTTTGAGGGATTGGTTGTAATAATTCCATTTTCATATATGATTTTATCTATTTGGGTCATTTCCCTTTTCTTTTTGAGAAGCCTAGCTAGAGGTTTGTCAATTTTGTTTATTTTTTCAAAAAACCAACTCTTGGTTTCGTGGATCTGTTCTACAGTTTTTTTAGACTCTATATTGTTTATTTTTGCTCTGATCTTTATTATTTCTCTTCTTCTGCTGGGTTTAGGCTGCCTTTGCTGTTCTGCTTCTATTTCCTTTAGGTGTGCTGTTCGATTTTGTATTTGGGATTTTTCTTGTTTCTTGAGATAGGCCTGGATTGCAATGTATTTTCCCCTCAGGGCTGCCTTTGCTGCATCCCAAAGCGTTTGGATTGTAGTATTTTCATTTTCGTTTGTTTCCATATATTTTTAAATTTCTTCTCTAATTGCCTGGTTGACCCTCTCATTCTTTAGTAGGGTGTTCTTTAACCTCCATGCTTTTGGAGGTTTTCCAGACTTTTTCCTGTGGTTGATTTCAAGCTTCATAGCATTGTGGTCTGAAAGTATGCATGGTATAATTTCAATTCTTGTGAACTTATGAAGGGCTGTTTTGTGACCCAGTATATGATCTATCTTGGAGAATGTTCCATGTGCACTCGAGAAGAAAGTACATTCTGTTGCTTTGGGATGCAGAGTTCTAAATATATCTGTCAAGTCCATCTGATCCAATGTGTTATTCATGGCCCTTGTTTCTTTATTGACCGTGTGTCTAGATGATCTATCCATTTCTCTAAGTGGAGTGTTAAAGTCCCCTGCAATTACCACATTCTTATCAATAAGGTTGCTTATGTTTATGAGTAATTGTTTTATATATTTGGGGGCTCCGGTATTTGGCGCATAGACATTTATAATTGTTAGCTCTTCCTGATGGATAGACCCTGTAATTATTATATAATGCCCTTCTTCATCTCTTGTTACAGCCTTTAATTTAAAGTCTAGTTTGTCTGATATAAGTATGGCTATTCCAGCTTTCTTTTGGCTTCCGGTAGCATGATAAATAGTTCTCCTTCCCCTGCCTCTCAATCTAAAGGTGTCCTCAGATCTAAAATGAGTCTCTTGTAGACAGCAAATAGACGGGTCTTGTTTTTTTATCCATTCTGATACCCTATGTCTTTCGGTTGGTGCATTTAATCCATTTACATTCAGTGTTATTATAGAAAGATACGGGTTTAGAGTCATTGTGATGTCTGTATGATTTATGCTTGTAGTGATGTCTCTGGTACTTTGTCTCACAGGATCCCCCTTAGGATCTCTTGTAGGGCTGGTTTAGTGGTGACAAATTCCTTCAGTTTTTGTTTATTTGGGAAGACCTTTATCTCTCCTTCTATTCTACATGACAGACTGGCTGGATAAAGGATTCTCGGCCGCATACTTTTCCTGTTCAGCAAATTAAAGATCTCGTGCCAATCCTTTCTGGCCTGCCAAGTTTCAAAAGAGAGATCAGTCACGAGTCTTACAGGTCTCCCTTTATATGTGAGGGCACGTTTATCCCTTGCTGCTTTCAGAATTTTCTCTTTATCCTTGTATTTTGCCAGTTTCACTATGATATGTTGTGCAGAAGATCGATTCAAGTTACGTCTGAAGGGAGTTCTCTGTGCCTCTGGATTTCAATGCCTTTTTCCTTCCCCAGTTCAGGGAAGTTCTCAGCTATGATTTCTTCAAGTACCCCTTCAGCACCTTTCCCTCTCTCTTCCTCCTCTGGGATACCTATTATGAGTATATTATTTCTTTTTAGTGTATCACTTAGTTCTCTAATTTTCCCCTCATACTCCTGGATTTTTTTTATCTCTCTTTTTCTCAGCTTCCTCTTTTTCCATAACTTTATCTTCTAGTTCACCTATTCTCTCCTCTGCCTCTTCAATCCGAGGCGTCATCGTTTCCATTTTGTTTTGCATTTCGTTTAAAGCGTTTTTCAGCTCCTGGTGACTGCTCCTTAGTCCCTTGATCTCTGTAGCAAGAGATTCTCTGCTGTTCTCTATACTGTTTTCAAGCCCAGCGATTAATTTTATGACTATTATTCTAAATTCACTTTCTGTTATATTATTTAAATCCTTTTTGATCAGCTCATTAGCTGTTGTTATTTCCTGGAGATTCTTCTGAGGGGAATTCTTCCGTTTGGTCATTTTGGATAGTCCCTGGAGTGGTGAGGACCTGCAGGGCACTTCCCCTGTGCTGTGGTGTATAACTGGAGCTGGTGGGTGGGGCCGTAGTCAGACCTGATGTCTGCCCCCAGCCCACCGCTGGGGCCACAGTCAGACTGGTGTGTGCCTTCTCTTCCCCTCTCCTAGGGGCAGGATTCACTGTGGGGTGGCGTGGCCCATCTGGGCTACTTGCACACTGCCAGGCTTGTGGTGCTGGGGATCTGGCGTATTAGCTGGGGTGAGTAGGCAAGGTTCATGGGGGCAGGAGGGGCAGGCTTAACTCGCTTCTCCTTAGGTGATCCACTTCAGGAGGGGCCCTGTGGCTGCAGGAGGGAGTCAGACCCGCTGCCGGAGGGGTGGCTCTGCAGAAGCACAGCTTTGGGTGTTTGCGCGGTGCAAGGAAGTTCTATGGCAGGAACTGGTTCCCTTTGGGATTTGGGCTGGGGGATGGGTGAGGGAGATGGCGCTGGCCAGCGCCTTTGTTCCCCAACAAACTGAGTTCTGTCATCCTGGGGCTCAGCAACTCTCCCTCCCTTTGTCCTCCAGCCTTCCCGCTTTCTGAGCAGAGTTGTTAACTTATGACCTCCCAGATGCTAAGTCCCGCTTGCTGTCGGAACACACTCAGTCTGGCCCCTTTGCTTTTGCAAGCCAGACTCGGGGGGGCTCTGCTTGGCCGGCGGGCCGCCCCTCCGCCCAGGCTCCCTCCCGCCAGTCCGTGGAGTGCGCACTGCCTCGCCGCCCTTCCTACCCTCTTCCATGGGCCTCTCGTCTGCGCTTGGCTCCAGAGACTCCGTTTAGCTAGTTTTCTGGTGGTTTTCTGGGTTATTTAGGCAGGTGTAGGTGGAATCTAAGTGATCAGCAGGACGCGCGGTGAGCCCAGTGTCCTCCTACGCCGCCATCTTCAGAAGGGTCTCCTAAGAGACTCTTAAAAACTGAGAACAAACTGAGGGTTGATGGGGCCTGGTAGGGAGGGGAGGGTGTGTGATGGGCATTGAAGAGGGCACCTGTTGGTATGAGCACTGGGTGTTGTATGGAAACCATTTTGACAATAAATTTCCTATTAAAAAAGAAATAAAACATTAAAAAATAATTCTTCACAACTAAGGCAAAACACTTCTGAATACTTTAACCAGTGCACTATGAATTATAAAATTTTCCACTCTGTTGCGAACAAGAACTATACTCAGCCCTATGTGAGCTCAGGAGATCTCTCTGTATACCTTTTCTATCTCCAGTATTCTGTACAGGAGACTCTAGCCACCTTCGCCTCCCTGGTGTTCCAGCTCCATCTCTTCAACACAAGGAGAAAATCAGTCTCCCCCACTATTTATTGTGGTCTGCAGTCTCTTTCTACGAAGTAAGTAAGCTAAGGGCAATTGTAGAGTTTGCCTTATTTGTTTTTTCATTTAGCATAAATCACTGTCCCATGTTGCCTAACTCCAATAAATTAAAAAGTTTTGTTATATATATGTATATATTACATATATATGTATGTACATGGTATAATTGTGTATATATATATATATTTTTCAATTGTTTTAGGTAGGTGTGTAAATTTGGTCCCTATTCATATTGGCCAGAATCAGAAGTTATATGCTCCAAATTTAAAACCTAGATTATCTATAGCCTAACCTATCTATAACAAATGCACCAACATTTCAAATTTATTCAAATTAACTATGTGATGGGGATAAAGGAGTGCACTAGTGATGAACACTGGGTAATGTATGGAAGTGTTCAATCACTATATTGTACACCTGAAACTGATATTACACTGTATGTTAACTAGAACTTAAATAAAAACTTCAAAAAAATACAACCAGAATTGAAAGACTGTGGGACACACACACACACACATGTAGATAGACATACATACAACCAGGAGAGTATACAGCAAAATTCCAACAACTGTTTTTCTCTTGCTAGTGAAAATATAATTTATTTATTCTTTCAATATGTTCTTTTTTTTTTAATTTTTAGTGTTTATTTATTTGAGAGACGGAGAGACAGAGAGAGCATGAGCAGGGGAGGGGCAGAAAGAGACAGGAAGACACAGAATCCAAAGCAGGCTCCAGGCTCTGAGCTGTCAGCACAGAACCCGACACAGGGCTGGAACTTACCAACCACAAGATCATGACGTGAGCTGCAGTTGGACGCTTAACCAACTGAGCCTCCCAGGTGCCCCAATATTTTCTAATCCTTTCTGAACCACATATACCTTCCCTTCATAAGTATAAAATATCATAAATATTTTAAATGTGATTTACACTACCAAAAATAAACATGAATTCTGTATATGGCTAGTTTCTAATATTGATCAACATCATCCTAGACTCTCCTCAGCCTCCACTGTACTCATCATTTGTGTAACTAGAAAGAAACAAAAACTTTGAAATTCAATTAGTAGGCTACATGGTGTCACACAAATTTCAGCCTTTTAAATACAATGCCACAGATAAGAATCTACCTTATTTTTAAGCCCTCCCTTCATACAAAGTATTAACTAATATTTTGAAAAGAAATTATATTTGTATTTAAACCATATTACACATGACACAGTTAGATCCACTATTTATTTATATAAGCCTGTGCCTAGCCAAGAGGAATTATAATGATTACATTCATTATTATGCATGTTATTTATGTCTCTTTTCCAAGTTAACAATAAACAAAATTATTTTTAAAACATATACTTCAGTCAGTACTGCCATTAATTCCCAGCATTGCCTGAAAACACACTTTTATTTAAATATTCCTTGATTTTCATAAGAACAATGTAAGATTTTCTTAAGTATGATCAGCAATTTCCTTCATAGACAATTTTACAACACATAGTTTTCTAAATTAATAGCTGATTATCTTTCACAAAGTAAATACCATGTAAAAAGAACTATAATTCATAATTCTGTTAAATTTTCTTTTGTACTGTAGGTGTTAGTGTGTTTCTCCTCTTTCAGAAGAGCTACGCTTTTTTTTTTTCTCCTGTGAGTACTTTAATTTATGTCCTTAGCCTTTTTTGGGGGCAAAACACATAAACCTCTGAGTTTTGCCAAATTATTTTGATTCAAAAGGTTTTCTATAGATTTGCAGTTATAAAATCTATGCACATAATTTATTTCTTTGCCATGGAATAATCTTATGATATTTTTATTTTTCTCATTTTAAAATGTGGATTCACATTCTCAAGAATAGGATAAAAATTAAAATAAGTAAGCACTAGTACTTTTACTAATATCCTTTTCTTGCCAACATCATATTCAATCAGAATGTTCCCCCTTGCAAAAAAAAAAAAGTTCCTTGTTTTTCCATAATATCATTTTGTTTTCTTTATATACATTTGGTGTGTATCTAAATGGTTTGCTGGCTATTCCACACTTTTAAACAATTACACACTACTATTAGGTCATAATATAGTTATGTTATGTGTTTTGTCATTTTATCCTTTCTCAAAATTGCTGTATCATATATTCTTTGCTCTGAACATGTAGTTTCTTATAATGTTTTTTAATTTTAAATTTCAGTATGGTTAACATACTGTATTAGTTTCAGGTGTACAATATAGTGATTCAACACCTACATATGTTAGTTTCCTATACTTTTATCTGTATCCAAAGCCATTGCTTCTAAAAATGCTCCTTTTAAAATTCCTCAGGCTGACTCTTAAAAACTGAGAGCAAACTGAAGGTTGATGGGGGGTGGGAGGGAGGGGAGGGTAGGTGATGGGTATTGAAGAGGGCATCTTTTGGGATGAGCACTGGTGTTGTAAGGAAACCCATTTGACAATAAATTTCATATATTAAAAAAGTACAACTTAGTTAAAATACAAAAATAAAATAAAATTCCTCAGGCTGATATCAAACATTTCAGCTTCTCTGATCTTTTTAAGGAATTGTGTTTTTTGTTACATTATTCTTTTTCTAATTTTGACTTCATTACTTTCTGTTCTTACTATATTATTACCATACTTTTCTTGCCTTGGATTTAATTTATGTTTCTTTTTTATATTTTCTTACAGTAGAAGCTTAGACTTTTTAATTTGAGTTCCTCAGTTGGTTGAGCATCCAACTCTTGATTTTGGCTCAGGTCATGATCCAGGATCGTGGGATCTAGTCCTGAGTCAGGCTTGGTGCTGAGTGTGGAGCCTGCTTGGGATTCTTTTTCTCTCTCTCTCTCTCTGCTCCTCTCCCCAACTCATGCTCTGTCTTTCCCTCTCTAAAATAAAATAAGTTTAAATTTAAAAACATTTTTGTTTTAATTTTAACCTTTCTCAAATGTGTGCTGTGGTATTGAATCATAGTTTAATTTGCATTTATTTATGGTTGATGATGTAGAACACTTTGGTGGAGTGCTTACCGACATCTTTTGCCAAACTTAAAATTGTGTTTCTTTTCTAATATTAGAG
This sequence comes from Acinonyx jubatus, assembly GCF_027475565.1. Taxonomy (NCBI): domain Eukaryota; kingdom Metazoa; phylum Chordata; class Mammalia; order Carnivora; family Felidae; genus Acinonyx; species Acinonyx jubatus. The sequence goes on from NC_069389.1 coordinate 121,097,126, forward strand.
TTTTGAGACCTCTTTATATATTATGCACATAAGACTTTTGTTGGATATATGATTTGCAAACATTTTCTTTCTGTTTGTATTTTGACTTTTTATTCTTTTTCTCAGAGCAAATATTTTTAATTTTGAATATACCTAATATATCAATTTTTCCCTTTATGGATGATGCTTTTGGTGTCATGTTTAAGACTTCTTTGCCTAACTCCAGGTCAAGAAGATTTGACTCTAGGGTTTTTTTTAAACATTTGTAGTTTTTCATTTAACATTTAGATCTTAATTTTGGTATAAAGTGTGATGTTTAGGTAAGAGATTCATTTTTTAACATAGATGTTTAGTTGTTCCAATATATTGAAAAGGCCAACGTTTCTCAATTGAATTGGCTTTGTCCTTTGTAAAAACTCTGAGTAAGAGATCTGTATGCTGAAAACTATAGGAAGCTTATGAAAGAAATTGAAGGTGCAAAGAAATGGAAAAACATTCCATGCTCATGGATGGGAAGAACAAATATTGGTAAAATGTTGACACTGCCCAAAGTAATCTACATATTCAAAGCAATCCCTATCAAAATAGCACCAGCATTCTTCACAGAGCAAGAACCAACAATCCTAAAATTTGTATGGAACCAGAAAAGACCCTGAATAGCCAAACTAATGTTGAAAAAGAAAAACACAGCTGGAGGCATCACAATTCTGGACTCTAAGCTGTATTGCAAAACTGTAATCATCAAGACAGTATGGTACGGGAACAAAAACAGACACGCAGATCAATGGAACACAATAGAGAACTCATAAATAGATCCATAAGTGTATGGCCAACTCATCTTCAACAGAGCAAGAAAGTATCAACTGGAAAAAAGACAGTCTCTTCAGCAAATAGTGATGGGAAAACTGGACAGCAACATGTAGAAGAATGAACCTGGACCACTTTCTTACACCATACACAAAAATAAATTCAAAGTGGAATAAAGAGCTCAGTGTGAGACAGGAAACCATCAAAATCCTAGAGGAGAAAACAGGCAGCAACCTCTTTGATCTCGGCTGCAGCAATTTCTTACTAGACATGTCTCTGGAGGCAAGGGAAATAAAAGCAAAAATGAACTATTGGGACCTCATCAAGATAAAAAGTTTCTGCACAGCAAAGGAAACAATTGACAAAACTAAAAGGCAACTGACATAATAGAAGATATTTGCAAATGACATGTCAGATAAAGGGTTAGTATCAAAAATCTATAAAGAACTTATCAAACTCAACACCCAGAAAACAAATAATGCAGTAAAAAAATGGGTAGAAGACATGAATAAATACTTTTCCAAAGAAGATATCGAGATGGCTAACAAACACATGAAAAGATGAATCATCAGGGAAATACAAATCAAAACCACAATGAGATACCACTTCACACCTCTCTGAATGGCTAAAATTAAGAACGCAGGAAACAACAGGTGTTGGCAAGGATGCAGAGAAAGGGCAATCCTTTTGCACTTTTGGTGTGAATGCAAACTGGTGCAGCCACTCTAGAAAACAGTAGGGAGGTTCCTCAAAAATTAAAAATAGAACTACCCTATAAGCCAGCAATTGCACTGCTAAGTATTTATCCAAAGGATACAAAATGCTGATTCAAAGGGGCACATGAACTCCAATGTTTATAGCAGCACTATCAACAATAGCCACAGTTTAGAAAGAGCCCAAATGTCCAACTGATGAGTGGATAAAGAAGATGTGATATATATATCATGTATCATATATATATATATAATACATATATGATATATATGATACATGATATATATATGTATATATGATATATGTATGATATATATAATGGAATACCACTTGGCAGTCAAAAAGAATGAAATTTTGCCATTTGCAACAACAACTTACATCCAGGAACTAGAATGTATTATACTACGAGAAATAAGTCAGTCAAATAAAGATAAATATATGATTTCACTCATATGTGGAATTTAAGAAGCACCACAGATGAATATAAAGGAAGAAAAGGAAAAATAAGATAAAAACAGAGAGGGAGGCAAAACAAAAAGACTCTTAAATACAGAGAACTGGGGTTGCTAGAGGGGAGGTGGGTGGAGAATGTGTTAAGTGAGTGATGGGCATTAAGGAGGGCACTTGTTGGGATGAGCACTGGGTGTTGTATCTAAGTGATGAAGCACTGGGTTCTATTCCTGAAACCAATACTACACTGTATGTTAACTAACTTGAATTTAAATAAATAAATTTTATAAAAAAGCTCCACAGGCATTTTTGTATTAATCAATGTCTGGACACTCTAGTTTCATTGATCTGTATGTCTATCCCTTAACCAATACCACATGGTCTTGATTACTATAGTTTTATAGTAAGTCTTTTTAATTTTTTTAAATGTTTATTTTTGAGAGAGAGAGAGAGACAGAGACAGAGACAGAGAGCAGTGGAGGGACAGAGAGAGAGGGAGACACAGAATCAGAAGCTGGCTCCAGGCTCTGGCTCTCAGCACAGAGCCCAACGTGGGAGTTGAACTCACAAACTGTGAGATCATGACCTGAACTGAAGGTAGACGCTTAACCAACTGAGGCACCAGGTGCCCCTATATATTAAGTCTTAAAATCAGGTAGTGTGGTTCTTCAAACTTTGTTTGACTTAAAAAAAATTAGCTCTTATAGTTCCCTTGCCCTATGATAAACTTTTTGAATCAGCTTGCTTATATGTACAAAAACTTCTGCTGGGATTTTGATTGGCATTGCTTTTACTCTATAGATCATTTTGGTGAGAATTGACCGCTTTATTATGTTGAGCCTTTCAGTTCATGTTGTCTCTATTTATTCAGTTCTTCTTTGATTTCTGTCATTAGCATTTTGTAGTTTTCAGTATACAGATAATATATTTTGTCAGGTTTATACATAAGTATTTCATTTATTTGAGGTATTGAAAATAGTATTTTAAAAATTTTGTGTTCCAATGTTTATTGCTGTTATATAGAAATATGATTTACGTTTGTGTGTTGACCTTCTATCCTAAGATTTTGCTAAGCTCACTTGATAGTCTAGGAGTTTTTTATAGTTTCCTTGAAATTTTTACATAGATAATTGTATCTTCTGAGAATAAGGACAATTGTTCCATGCCATCCTGTATACTACTTGTTTATATTTCTTGCTTTATTCCACAAGTAAGAATTCCACTGCAATCTTGAATAGGAATAGTAAGATCAGACATCCTTGTCTTGTTCCTGATCTTAGTAGTAAGACATTCAATGTTTTACTAGAAAGTTTGGTATCAGCTCTAAGTTTTTTATAGATGTCCTTTATCAAGTTGAGTAAGGTCTTTTTTATTTTTTGTTTTCTGAGCATTTTTATTATAAGTGGATGTTGTGTGTTATTGTGAAATATTTTTTCTGCTTCAGTTTAGATTATTATACAATTATTTAGCCTGTTCATATGGTATATCATACTGATAAATTATGAAATACTGAGCCAGCCTTGCATTTCCCAGGTAAATCCCATTTACTATTTTTATATGTTGCTGGATTCTATTTGCTATTATTTTGTTGAGGATCATTGCATCTATGTTCATGAGGGGTATTGATCTTGTAGTTTTCCTATTCTTATTCTATTTTATCTTGGTCTTAATATAAAGGTAATGCTATACTTATAAAATCAGTTACAACAATCTTCCTCCTGTTCTATTTTCTGGAAGAGATTTTATATAATTGGTGCTAAGTCTTTAAAACTTTGGGAGAAATCATCAGTGAAACCATCTGGATCTAGACATTTTTTTTTTCAGAATGTTTTAAAGTATTCCACCAAGTTATATAATGGTGTATAGTACTGTTCCAGTTATCCATTTTATCTAGGATGGCCTTTGGTGGTTCCTGATTTTTAAGGAATTATTCAGTTTCATCTAAGTTCTTGAATTAGTTTACATAATTTTTTCTTAGTATTTTTTATCCTAATGCCTGCATGGTTAGTAGTGATATCTCTTGTTTCATTCCTGATATTAGCCATTTGTGTCTTATTTCTCTTTAGCTCTATCTAGAGTTTTATGAATTTTCTTGATCTCTCCAAAAAAAAAAAAAAAAAACCAGCTTTTGGTTTCCTTGGTTTCCTCTATTTTTTTTTGAATTTTAATTTCATTGATTTCTTATCATTTATTTCCTTTCTTTTGCTTGCTTTGTTTTTTTTTTCTTTTTTCCCCAGTTAAGGTGGAAGCTTAGATTATTGAATTGAGACCTTCTTCTTTTTTAATCTAAACATTAAATGCTATAATTTTCTCCCTAAATATTCCTTTAGCTGCATCCAACAAGCTATGTTTCATTTTAATTCAGTTCAGTGTGTTTTTATTTTCTTAAGACTTATTTTTGACCCATTGACTATTTAAGAATGTGTTGTTTAATTTCCAAGTGTTGTGGTATTTTTCCCATTGTATTTGTTATTGTTTGATTTCTAATTTGATTCCATTGTGCTCAGATAATATACTCTCTATAGGTTCAAGTTTTGAAAATTTGTTGATGCTTGTTTTATGACCATGAATATTGTCCATTTTTGTGAATATTCCATATGTGCTTGAAAAATAGGTATTTTGCTGTTGGTGGGTAAAGTGACGTTTCTTCCATATGTACTTGATTTCTATATGAGTAAGCTGGGATTGAGTTGAGGACTTGATACACAACTTGATGGAACACCTTTCTCACATTCCCTATTCTCAATGATCTCCACCACACTCTGGCCCCTAAGGAACTCCTTTTTGTTCTAGCTAGAAAGTCCATCTGTAGTCTGGTTTCTGCCTTGAATGGTTCTCCCCAATGGCCACATTGTGGGAGAATAAAAAATAGAAAAATGGGTTCTTCTCACCTCACAGTTTTTGGGCCAACATTCTTGTTAGATGAATTCCCCTCTGAGAGTTTTAGGTGTCTACACAGGTTTTGCTGAAGCTCCCACCACAAGATAATAGCTAATATTTCAGTTTTACTTATTTTTGAGTTTTATGTAAATAGAATCATAAAGTCTTATGTCTGGCTTCCTTAATGCAGTCTTGTTTGTTAGATTCATCCATGTTGTTGATATAGCATTAGTTTATTCATTCCATTGCTGTTTAGTTTCTCATTGTATAAATAATCACCATTAAAAAATTAATTTTACTAGTTATGGATATTTTGATGTTTTTCTAGTTTGGAGCATTATGGATAATTTTACCATTAAATCTATTAAAAATGTCCCAGAGCAATTTCTGGGATATAAGTATGAACATGTCTTCAAATCTAGTAAGTAATACCCTAATATTCTCCCAAGAGATTATAGCAATCTACACTCCTACTAGCAGTGTTTAGGTCTTACTGGTGCTCTACATCTTTATTGACACTAGTTTTTGACTAATTATTTTATCAATCCTGGTTGGAATGTTGTATCTAGTATCTTATAGTGGTTTAATTCTGCATTCCTGTGTTTACTAAATAGGTTGACCACCATTTTACATGTTTATTGTCAATTTGAACATCTCTGATGAAGAGTCTGTTGTAGTCTCTTGCACATTTTACTATTATGTCATCTTTTCAGTATATGAAGTTCTAGAATTTCATAAATAGTATAGAATCTAGATGGTGGGCATATGTGCATTCATTATATAATTCTTTCATTTTTCATGTATTTGAACATTCTCATAATTAAATGTTGAAAAAATCTCCATTATCACCCACAATTCTTTGTTGGGTACATAATACTGTAATGGAAACAGTCAGAGGCAAGAATATTTTTTTTCCTTTAGAGGGAAAAATAATTAACCACCCTACTTCACAGACACAGTCATTATTATTCCTACACAGTGAAGATATGTGATTTTCCAAAACCTTACAAGAGTCACTTCATTCTAAGCAATATAAAAGATAATTACAGTATAGGTTTCTAGTATCCCATTTTTCCATCTGCAAGGAGGTCCTCACTGAATTTCAGCTCAAACGCCACTCCCAAAAACTCATTGTGAGGGCCTATCACTTGGGAGCACTCCTAATACAAGAGTTATATCAGGCAGTGCCCAGCCTGGAAAACAGAAAGATGGATTAAGTACAGAAAGTTGTTACACAGCTAATGAACAAACTGAATGAGGCAACTCAGTGAAGAAGAGTAGAAAATCTCTACCACCTCCAGGTCTGGAGGGACGAGGAAGTGGTAGAACCTGAGAAAACCAGAAGCTGGTGTCACCCATTAAGAACCACAGTAGGGTCAGTCCTGTTGGACCTGGGACCCAGGAGGGAATGAACAACCGTCTGATAGGCTGTTCAGAGCTAAGTGAGAGAGAAAGGAGCGGCCTGGTTTCTCTGCTTCTCTTATATTCCAGTATTACACATCAAGGCCTCTTCTTAACTGAACCTATATGAAAGCTGGTTAACAAGGTAACCTGAGAAATATACTTCCCTACAATTCAGAGCAGTACATGCAAAAGGGAAAGCATATGAAGGCAAAAGGGCTAATGATTGGCATAGGGAGAGCTCTCTCTTTTTTCTTTTTTTTTTCCTGAAAGATTTTCTTTAATATTGATGTTTTTTATTCCTTAAATATTTAGTAAAACTTGCTGATGAAGGTATCTGTAGCTTTTTCTGAGAAAATTTTTAATTAATGATTCAATTTCTTTAATTATAATGTAACTATTGAGATTTAAAAATTCCTTCTAATGTATATTTTGGTAAGCTATATTCATCAGGATTTTGACAATTTTATTTAGAATTAAAAGCTTATTAGCAAAAGTTGTTTTTAATATCTTTCATGATCTTTTTTTTTCCTTTTATCATTCTTTTCTTAGGTTTATTCACTTATTTTCAGAGAGTGAGAGAACACATGCACGTGTATCTGCATGAGCAGAGGAGGGACGGAGAGAGAAGGAGAGAATCTCAAGCAGGTTCCGTGTTGTCAGCACCGAGCCTGATGCAGGGCTTGATCCCACAAACCTGTGATCATGACCTGAGCCAAAATCAAGAGTTGGATGCTTAATCAACTGAGGCACCCAGGCGTCCATCTCGTTTTATTATTCTTGATATCAATTATTAGTACCTTCTCTGATTTGTTCTTAATATAAATTACTAGGATTTTATCAATTTTTAAAAAAATATTTCATCCAGAACCACAGGAATCTACCCCAAAAACCAAGAGCACACTTTGCACACTGTATGTTAGCCAATTTGACAATAAATTATACTAAATAAATAAGATTAAAATATTTCATCCAATTAATTAATTTTTAAAGTTTATTTATTTATTTTGAGAGAGAGAGAGAAGGGGGGAGAGAGAGAAAGAGACTGAGTGAGCATGAGGGAGGGAGAGATATAGAGGTAGAGAGAATCCCAAGAAGGTTCCCCGCTCAGCACATAGCCTGACACAGGGCTCAATTCCACAAACCAAGAGATCATGACCTGGGCCAAAATCATGAGTCAGATGCTCAACCGAGCCACCCAAGGGCCCCTATTTAATTAATTTTTTAAAGTAATCTGTGCACCCATTGTGGGGCTTGAAATCACAACCCTCAGATCAAGAGTCACAGGCTTTACCAACTGAGCCAGCCAGGCACCTCTAGTATTTTATCAATTTTTTTTTCAAAGGACCAACTTGGCTTTCTTCTCTTTTCTATGCTATGCTTATTTTCTATTTCATTAATTTATGCTTTTGTTATTTTTCCATGTTTTTTTGTTTTTATTGGGCTTAATTTTCTATCCTTTCTTTAATTCTTTATGATGAATGCTCAGCTAATTGATTTTCAGACTGTCTTGTTTTTATTTATTCATTTTTTTAAATTTTTACTTATTTAAATTTTTTTTAAAGTTTATTTACTTTTGAGAGAGAGAGAGAGACAGAATGTGAGCCAGGGAGGGGCAGAGAGAGGGAGACAGAATACGAGGCAGGTTCCAGGCTCCAAGCTGTCAGCACAGAGCCTGATGTGGGGCTCAAACTCATGAACCGTGAGATCATGACCTGAGCCAAAGTTGACGCTTAACCAACTGAGCCACCCAGGCGCCTCAGCCTTCCTTATTTTCTAATACAGATTTTCCTCAACTTACAGTGGGGTTATGTCCTGATCATAAATTGAAAATATTATAGGTTTAAAATACATAGGATTTTAATATGTATAGGATATGTATAGGATTTAATATTGTAGGATATATATATATAGGATATGTATATAGGATATGTATAGGATTTTAATATGTATAGGATATGTATAGGATTTAATATTGTAGGATATATATATATATAGGATATGTATATAAGATATGTATAGGATTTTAATATGTATAGGATATGTATAGGATTTAATTCATATCACCTGCTAAACATCATAGCTTAGCCTAGCTTTCCTTAAACATGCTTACAACATTTATGTGAGCCTGCAGTTGGGCAAATCAACTCACACAAAGCATATTTGGTAATAAAGTGTTGAATATCTCATGTAATATATTGAATACAGTACTGAAAGTAAAAAATAGAATGGTTGTATGTGCATGGGTTGTTTACCCTTATGATTGTATGACTGACCATTGTATGACTGCAGCTCGCTGCTGTTGCCCAGCATCAGGAGAGAGGATTATCCTATATATATATCACTAGCTAGGAAAAAGATAAAAATTCAAAATTCCAAGTACAGTTTCTCCTGAATGCGTATCACTTTCATGCCATTATAAAGTTGCAAAATCATAAGTAGAGCATTGGTAATTCAGGGACTGGCTCTATATACATTCCACCTATGAATTTTTCCTTTACACATGACTTTTTTCTGAATCTCACAGGTGTTCATATATAGTATTTTCATTGTCATTACACTCAAAATATTATTTAATTTTTATGATGGTATGTTCTTTGACCCACGAAATATTTATGAGTGCATTTCTTAATCTCCAAACCCATGGGCATTTTCCAGTTAGCTTTCTGTTTTGTTTCTAGCTTAATTTTATTGTAGAAATTACTCTATCTGAAAGACAACTTATATAACAGAGGACATACTTTATATGATTTCCATCCTTTGAAATATGAGGTTTCCCTTATGATCTAGCATTTGGACAACTCTGTAAATGATTCATGATCAATTGAAAGTAATATGAATTTGCACTTGCTGGATGCAGTATTCTATAGATATCCACTAAATCTAGTTCACTATTTGTATAGGTCAAATATTAAATGTACCGTATTTACTAATTTTCTTGTCTGCTTGATCTTTTAGAAACAAAGGAGGTGTGAAAAAATCTCATACTATGATTGTGAATTTGTCTATCTCCATTTTTAGTTTTACTGATTTTTATTTTATGTTATATTATTATACTTAATTATTAGATAAATACAAAATTTGAAAAGTTATAGCTTCTTGGTATCTTGAAGATTTAACATTAATAACTGTCCCTCTATTTCTAGTAATGCTTTTCACTATGAACTCTACTTTGAAATTAATATAGATATGCTGAATTCCTTTTGATTTGTGGCTTTTATATCATACTTTCTCATCCTATTACTTTCAACTTTCCTGTATCCTTATATGTTATATGTATCTCTTGTAAACAGCATTTTATTCTTTCACAGTTACTATAATTACTTAAATATTTGGGATTAAGTAAATCATCTTACTTTTTGCTTTATTTTTGTCTCACCCATTCTACGTTATTTTCCTCTCTTTCTTTGCATTTTTTTCTGGATTGGTTGAGTTTTTTCCCCTGATTTTTCTCTCAAATAACTTGGAAGCTATGCATTCTTGTACTGTTGTTTTTATGCTTATCCAAAATATTCCTCTATACTTGCTTGAGTTATCAAATGCTTGTATAAAATAGTAATTATGTCCTTTTCTCTAATAAATGTTTGTATAAATTAGTAATTATGTCCTTTTCTCTAATAATGCAAGAGACTTGGAATATGTTAACTCTAACTCTTCCTACTTCCTAGTATTTGTTGTTATTTTAATTATATATTTTTATTGCACACGTATACACATATAAACACATATATAAGCATCCATGAATAATTATATTGTTTTATACAGTTAATATTTATTTAAATTTACTGATAAAGTATTTACCATTTTTTTTGTTCTTTGTTACTCTTCATATCTTTGAGCTTCCAACTGGAATAATTTTCCTTATGCTGGAAAAACCTATTTTGGTATTGCCTTTAGGAGAGATCTGATGGTGATAAATTTGCTTTGTTTTTGTTTGTCTGAAAACATCCTTATTTCACCTTCATTCTTGAAGTATATTTTTTTCTGAGTATAGAATTCTAAATTGGAAACTATCTTTCTTCTGTGTTTTGCAAACACCATACCATTGTGACTTCCAGTTTCTGGTGAGAATTTAGCTGTCAGTCTAATTACTGCTGTTTTTAAAAGTGTATTTATTTATTTAGAAAGAGAAATATAGTGTGAGTGGGAGAGGGAGAGGGAGAAAGAGAGAGAGAGAGAGAGAGAGAGAGAGAGAGAGAGAATCCCAAGCAGGGTCTGTGTCATGAGCACAGAACCCAATAATGGCGCTCAATCTCACCAATCATGAGATCATGACCTGAGCCAAAATCAAGAGATGGATGCTTAACTGATGAGCCCCTAATTATTGCTCTTTTGAGGTGTGGTAGGCTGAAGAATGCCCTCTAGATGATGATTTTGACCTAATCCCTATAACTTGTGTATGCTACTTTCTATAGCAATTTAAAGATCTCAAAATGGGGAGGTTATCCTCAATTATCCAGATGGACCCTAAATGTAGTCACAAGTGTCTATATAATAAAGAAACAGAAAGAGATTTGACACAGACAGAAGGGAAGAGGGCAATGTGACCACCGAGGCAGAGACTGGAATGATGTAGCTACAAACCAAGGAATGCTGGCTGCCACAAGAAGCGGGAAGAAGCAAGGAACAGATTCTCCCCTAGATAATCCTGCTCATGCCTAGATTTTGGCCCTATGATACTGATTTCAGGCTAATGATCTCCATCCAGAACTGTGAATGAATACATTTCTGTTTCTTTAAGCCACAAATTTTGTGGTAATTTGTCACAGCAGACATGGGAAATTAATATCTGAAAATAATTTATTTCCATATTTGGCATGATATACAATAGTTTTAGAATAATACATCTAGAACAGCTTTATTTTTATTTTCCTTGTGTTCATAGGACTTTTTGAATCCATGGATTAATATCCTTTGTCATTGTAGAAAAGTTACCATTATCTCTTTAGATATTGTATTCACTCCATTCTCTCTCTCATCTCTTCCCAATTCTTTTTACACTATATTATACCTTCTCCCTGTGTTCTTTATGGCTCTCATTTCATCATGTATTTTTCATCTTTTTATCTCTACTTCATTCTAGATGTTTTCCTCTGATCTATTTCCCACCTTATTAATTTTCTCTCCTACTGTGACAAATCTGTTGTTATACCTACCTATTTGATTTTACTATCAGTAATTCTATTTTCTGCTTTAGAATTTTCATTGTATTATTTTCATTAATATTAGTTCCCTTAAAAAACTCACAAGACATTTCATTTCCTTGAACACATAAACATGGTTATTTAAAAAAATTTGTTAATGTTTATTTATTTTTGAGAGAGAGAGAGAGAGAAAGTGGGGGGGCAGAGAGAGAGAGAGAGAGAAAGTGGGGGGGCAGAGAGAGAGAGAGAGAGAGAAAGAGGGGGCAGAGAGAGAGAGAGAGAGAGAAAGAGGGGGCAGAGAGAGAGAGAGGGAGACACAGAATCCAAAGCAAGCTCCAGGCTCCAAGCTGTCAGCACAGAGCCTGACGTGTGGCTTGAACCCACAGACCATGAGACCACGACCTGAGCCGAAGTCGGACACTCAACTGATTGAGCCACCCAGGTGCCCCTAAACATGATTATTTTAAATCTGTGACTAGTAATTCCCAAACCCAGAACCCTCTGACTCCATTTGAATCGTCTTTATTAGTTCATTTTTTGTTATTGTTTTCTCTTATTTTGGGAGTCTCTGCCTCACTGAACTGGGAAGTAAGTGGTAGGGGTTGGGGGAGCAGTCTTTATTTAAATGCCATAGATTCTTGCCTTTCTTATGGAATATTTGTAGATGTTCTCAAATAGATGCTTCTTCATGTGCTGCTCCTGCTTAGGACCATTTCCAAGGGCATTAAATGATTGTTTTTGTTGTTTGTATAGTTTTCATTGTTTCACCTTGGAGAAGGTCAGCAGAACCCTTCACACTGTCATGCAGGAAGATTATCTCTATCCTTCATTTTTAAATTAGCACAACTCCACAGAGTCCTTAGGTCAATACCTTTCTCCCAGCCTTCTCCAAAGGTCATATATATATGAATGTTTTTCTCCCATGGACTTGACAAAAAATTTGTCCTTAATTTTGCTACCAGCTAAAGTGCTTGCTTCTTCTCTTACTGTCTCTTGGATTTAGATCTAGTCAACGTCTAAAAATAGAGCATAATCACTTTTCTCATGAAGGTCTGACATTTCCTGGCATGGTATTAATACCAAGTTTTTCCTGACAGGTTGGATTTGAATTTTGACCAGCATGTGGCAGGCTGCTAGTAGTTCCTTTACTATTAGTCAAACTTGGTGATAAAGATGGGGAACATCTAAGTGTCCTCATTGCAGGCTGCTGTTATTTATAAAATATTAAACAGGTTTGAAATCCATATCAAGGCTAGGTTTCTATTGTGGGTCAATCATTCCATTTCTAGAAAAGCTTCTGAAATTTTGTAAAGACCATTCTTCTGGCAAAAAAAAAAAAAAAACAATTTACTGTGTTACTTCCCTTGTGCTTGAGTCCTTGCAGGACTGATTCCACCTTTTGAGAAGTGCTACATGAAGCTATCACGCACTTTGGATCACCCTTGTTGTCTATTTCATGACATTTCCCTCAAGTCCTTTACTTGAAATGTGAATACTTGACCTTGAAGAAGTTATAATGCTGCATTTCCCCTTGAGTTTATATTTACTCCAGTGGGAATTATCTGTCTGAGGGTTTTACTTGTCTGCCTTTAATTCAGTTCCCTATCAGCTTCACTGGAGTCCAGGCATTTATCAAAGAATTAAGGATGCCACATGGTTGTTGAGCTCAAACTAAGAGTGTGGCAAGTCAAGCTAGATTGAATGTGCCCTGAAGGATAAGGCAAGCATCACAGTTGAAATTTCCATTCTCAGATCTTACATTTTCAAGAGAGTCTTTCCTGAGCATCATCAATTAAGAGTTACAAGACCTCATGGATTTCCTTTGTTTCTTTTTTTTTTTAGTTTGTTTTTAAGTTTATTTATTTTGAGAGAGACAGAGACAGCACACATGGGGGAAGGGCAGAGACAGGGAGAGAGAGAGAATCCCAAGCATGCTCTGTGCTGTCAGCACAGAGTCTGATGCGGGGCTTGAACTCAAGAAACCATGATATCATGACCTGAGCTGAAACCAAGAGTCAGATGCTTAATTGACTGAGCCACCCAGGCACCCTCTTTGAAAAACTTTTTAAATTTATTTATTTATTTTGAGTGGATTTCCTTTCTGACTTGAAACTCCAGGTGCACTCCTTTTGTGCAAAGACTGAGAATTTAAGTTATACAAAGTCTCACCTGTACAATCTTATCCAAAACACCAACAATGGTTATTGGTTCAGCTTTAATAATTTCCCTTACTGATGTACTTCTCACTCTCTTCTTCCTGGTCCCAACCACCAGAAATTCTCGCCTGGACTATTGCAATAGTCTCCTAAGTGATATCACCATATATTCCCTTTTCCAGTAACAGACTAATTTTAACACTGTAGCCTGGGATATCCTTTAAAAACAAAGCCAGATCAGGCCATTTCTCTGTTCAAGAGCACTTGCACTGAGAGAAACAGCCAAACTCCTTACAAATGACTAGGTTACCTTACATGATCTTGCTTTCTTCTGCCTCTCTTACTTCTCTAATTACTCATCCTAGAGTTCAGCTGACTCCAGCAATCCTGGTCTTCATTCTATACTTCATCCACATCAGGCATGCTCCTGCTATCAGGGATTTTGCACTTCTTATTCCCTGTGCATGGAACACTCTTTCCCCAGAAAGCCAAATAACTCACTGTCTCACCTCCTTCAGGTACCTCTTCGGTGAGCTCTTCTCTGAGCTCTCAATATAAAAGGGGCCTGCTCAAGGTACCTGAGTGGCTCAGTTGATTAAGTTTCCTACTCTTGGTTTCAGTTCAGGTCATGATCCCAGGGTTCTGGGATTGAACCCCAGATTGGGCTCTGAGCTCCGAGTCTGCTTACGATTTTCTCTCTCTCTTTCCCCTTGCCCCTCTTCCCTGCTTACTCTCTCTCTCTCACTCAAAAAAAGCATACTAAAAAAACAGCTTACTCAGCTCCCAGATACTACTTGATTCCTTTATTCTGCTTTATTTTTCTTCATGGCATTTATTCATAAGCACACAGTAGGAGCTCACTCCCTATCTCTTGAATGCCAAAGGTAATGATATTGCTAGAAAAACAAACCTTGGTGCCTGGGTTGCTCTGTCAGCTGAAGTTCCAACTCTTGACTTCGGCTCAGGTCATGATCCCAGGGTCGTGGGACTGAGCCTTGAGTCCGGCTCCTTGTTGAGCGTGGATCCTGCTTAATATTCTCTATCTCTGCCTCTGTCTTTGTCTCTTTCTCTTCCTCTGCCCCTCTCCCCCAAAACAAAACAAAACAACAACAAAAACACACCGGTATCAGAGAAATGGCAAGAATCTATGGGTAATAATGTTGAGGGGTGCCTGTGTGGCTCAGTCAGTTGAGCATCTGACTCTTGATTTTATCTCAGGTCATGATCTCACAGTTCATGGGTTTGAGCCCTGTGTTGGGCTCCGGGCTGACAGTGTAGAGCCTGCTTGGGATTCTTTCTTTCTCTCCCTCTCTCTTTATGCCCCTCCCCAACTTGCACTGTCTCTATCTGTCTCTCTTTCTCTCTCTCTCAAAATAATTAAATAAACTTAAAAAATAATGTTGAGATGCTAGGCTAGCCTCTACATTTCATACCTTCAAGGCATGAGACTTGTGGCCACTGGTCTGCCTCTGGCTCAGTTCTTGCTCTCCAGCCAACTCCACGGAGAGTCTGTCCTGTGCTCATGAACACACAACGACATTTTTCCATTTGAGATATAATATTATGAATCATATAGAGATATATTATTCAAGTAAAATTGAACATTTAGTCATACTCAAAATTCCTAATATGCTATCCTATATCCAAACTTTTCAAGTCAGTATAGCTAAAGATGGCCAGATGTCTCATTCTGGTGTTCTTTAGTTGTCCTTCTGAGCTAGCTGAGACATTCATGCCTCCGGTAATTTAACTTCTCTCCAGATCCTGGACACAGTTATTTATCACATTCAATATAAAATGGCTATAAGTGGAAAAGAGGAATAATATATATTCTTTCTATTTGATATGAACATTGAGGATTTGGGCAGTTTAGTGTGAGATACCCAGGAGTTTCGTCATGGCCTGCTCAGAATATCAAAAGAAAGCAAAAGTTGTAAAAGCAGTTCTTAAAAGTCTTTCTACACATCAATTCACCCCAATGACCAGGAACCCTCTTCCCATGGCATTTGGTTATATCTGACTATTATACTGGGAGGGACATAGGACTGTTGAAAGGAAACATGGAAAATTATTTTAATTTTAAAGCTCATAAAATCCCCAAGAAAGCCTCTTTCTCTGAAAGTCAGCTTGGAAAAGGGTTTTTGCTGCACTCCAACTATGATGATACATGTTTATGCCAATAAAATTGTCTATATTTCTGTCAGTCAAGTTGTCTGCTTCTTTAATTACATTATTCTTGGTGCCTAGGGTCTTCAGCTACAGAGTCAGGATCAGTCCTGGAAGCCATTGCATTCTCCTTGTTCTGCATGACCCCAACTCTTTTCTATCAATTTGTCTCCTCTGGGTCTCTTTTTTCTACAAGACCACATAGTTGTTTATACACACACACACACACACACACACATATATATATTCTTAGCTCAGACTGCTATTAAAAATAACATAGATTAGATGGCTTAACAACAGCCATTTATTTCTCACAGTTCTGGAAGCTAAGTCCAAGATCAATGCCCCAGCAGATTTGGTTTTTGTGAGGGTTCACTTCCTGGCTTGTAGATGGCTGCCTTCCTGCTGAGTGCTCACAGGGTCTATCCTCAGATTGTGCATATGGAGAGAGAGAAAAATTTTGTGTCTCTTCCTCTTCTTATAAGAACACTAATCCTGTCATGAGGACTCCACTCCCATGACCTTGTCTAAACCCAATCACCTCCCAAAGGCCCCACTTCCAAATAATATTACATTATGTGTTAGAGCTTCAGCATATGAATTTTGGTAGGGCACGAATTGCAGTTCATATGAACTTTAGCAGGACACAAATTTCAGTTCATGAACATATACTATATATGTTTATACATATTATTTCTCACCTTGGGTCACTCAACCCTGGGATTGGGCTGTGACACTGTATCAGATATTATCTGTGCCTCAAATACCACACACAGTTAATGACTACTGGTCTTGCACTTACTCTTGCCTTCTGGTGTTGCTTAGGCTCAGTTCAGGATGCATTGCTACTGAGTCAATCTTTATGACTTGGTGGGTCTGATAGCAACTAGATCCCAGACACAGAGTCACTTGGAATCCCACAGTCAAGTATTCTGTCTCTACCAAGGCCCAGAAAAGCACACCAGATTCTATTTCTAGAAAGGTGCATAATTCTCTGAGGTGCATGGCACAGCCTTGTTCCAGAACCCTAGGTGCCAGGGTGGTGATTCTCCTACACAGGCATGCCTTGAACTCTATACTGCATCCTTTCCCCCTGCTGATACCTCTGACACCATGGGGTCTGCCAAATGAGATGGTTCAAGTGACTGCTTGCACTGCAGCCAGGACCTGCTGTAGATTAATCTCCTGCACCTGCCTTTCTCAAAGATCTCAGCCTTCTGTGTCACCTGATATATGGACAAGAACAATAATCATGAGGGTAGAATGTTTTGTCCACAGAACCCAAAGAGGCCTAGCAGATATACTACTTCCTTCTTTGTGGTAGAGGATTCAAGATATAATTTGTGTTTTACTTCAGAGGAGGCATCCTGGCATGCCCCTGACTACTGGACTCCTAGAAACTTCACTGAATTGGTAACATTCTGAATCTTTTCAGGGTTTATCTCCCACCCTTTGGAACATGTGTCTTACAGAAGCCTTTTACTTATCCTCTCCATCAGTATGATGGTGTCAGTATAATGGATATGGGTGATGTTCTGCATGATATCCTCACAGTCTTGATCTTTTCTCACTAGATTATGACTGGGGTATAAGAATTAACAAATTCCCAAAGAAAACTATAAATAAATGTTTTTATTCTGTCCATTGTTTTTTAATCTCTTTTCTAACTGGAATGGAAAAGCACACATTTACCAAATCAATTACTGTATATCATGTACAGCAGAGCAGCTGTAATCCAAACTGTTACTTGCTGAAACCTGTGGTGATATATAGTCATTATCCAGGATCTATGCAGTTTCTTCAGGGGCCAGACTGATAAATTAAATTGAAACATACAGGGAACTTACTTGAGATGTATAAGGGTGGCACTAACTACCCCCATCTGGCTTGTGATGTTTTTGCTTTACTGTCTTGGCTGGGAAAGGGCATTTTTAGAGGTTTACACTTGGCCTTTCCCACTATGATAGCTCTTATAACACAGATCATGGATTCAGTGTGGAGGGTACTCCAACTTCCAACTATATCAAATTCAGTTATGCACTTACAGGACTGGGAAGATCACCACTGAATGAGTCTGCAGATCTGGTCATCCCACTGTGAACCTCTAGCTACGATTCAATTTATTTCTTGGTCTTCATAAGTCTTCAACTCTAAGATGGAAGTCTAATTATAGTCTTCTGGTATCAAAATTAACTCAGACATATGTCCAATAGTCCTTGAGATGTCTTGCTATCTCCCTCTCTCCCAAGTCTACAGTCATCTGAGTAAGTGGCTGGAAAATCCTTTTACAAAGGAATGAGGATGTAATTACAGTTATAAGGATCTTTCTGTAGGTCATCAATACAATTTAGTAATAACAGACCAACTCCACTCTTTTTGTATACAATGTTTTTGCTATAGCCTTCAAGTGCCTGAATCAGCAATGGAGTTCCCTTCATTAGCATGTTTTCCCAGGTAACCATCATTGAATTGGGATTGGGCTGTCACATTGTGCCAGATGCTATCTATGCCTCAGGATGGGTTGTTCCTTGCCAGCCAGATGGTGAGTGATCCCATCTCAGAACCCCATTTTACTGTGGTTTCAACTGTGTCAGTTTAGGTCTTCTGGGAAACAGATGTCAAGATGGGATTAGAAGAGCAAGAGATTGATTGCAGGAAATGTTTGTGAAAGGTAAAGGAAGAAGGAACAGGAGTAGACTGGAAAAACCTTTAGATTGGAATGAGGTCTGACACCTGAAAGGAGACAGAGAAGCAAGGACAAATAGGAGACCCTCAGACTGCAAAGCAGGTTTGATGAAGTCTCAGCCAGGCTTATGGGAAGCTTGGGTGCAAAGATTGCTTGTTGGAGGAGGCCTTCTGCATCTGGCAGAAGTGTCCATACTCTGGTACCCCTCTGTGCTCAGTCTTGGGCTTGGAGCAGCCCAGAGTCAGTATGATCTCAAATGAAGCATACTTATACTAAAATTTATTTATTATTTATCTAAAATTCAAATTTAACTGGATATCCTGGATTTTCATTTATTTTATTTGGCTACCCTATCATAATGGCAAGGTTGAAATTATATGTTGGCACAACAGCATGGTCACCTACTCACTAAGGCTGATTTAGGTATTGGCCTTACCCACAACTGAGACCAGTGGTGAGTCCCCAATATATCACCATTCTCGAAGGAAACCAAAAAGCAACTTGGGGATAAGTTGACGACACTGAGCCTCTTCAAAACTTCATGGGACAATGATTCATCTTGACTGTAATCCACATAATTTCCTTTTTTTAAATGTTTATTTATTTATTTTTGAGATAGAGCACACTAGCTGATCAGGGGAGGGGCAGACAGAGACAGCATTCCAAGAAGACTCCACGCTGTCAGCTCACAGTCTGAAGTGGGGCTCAAATTCACGAACCGTGAGATCATGACCTGAGCTGAAATCAAGAGTCAGACGCTTAACTAACTGAGCTATTCAGGCATCCCAACACAATTTCTGAATGTGAGTTTGCCTTTCTTTCCTGGAGGGCCTCAGCCAGCACCACTATTTAAGAATGTAGAGTGATCTACTGAGATGGGATTTTATCTAAGACACAGGATTTGACCCAGAGGTCCACTTTCTGACCAAAAGAGTTTAACATTGGGCACAAGGCCTGGGACTCTACTACATACTGCACCACTAAAAAGGTGCTAACCAGATAGAGTAATGAAATAGTATGTTGAAGGTACAGCTGAAATGTCAGTTTGGAGATGATACCCTGAGAGGATGGGCCATCACCCAACAGAAAGCAGTATACAGCCTAAGTCAATAACATCCTAGATCAATATTATATGGAAGAGTATACAAGTTTGGGTGTGGGAGTAGGAGTTGTATTGTTTGTTATCACTCCCGGTGACCTACTTGGGGAATTTGTGTTTCCCACACTTATAATTCTGTATTGTGCAGGTTTGGAGTTGTTGGCTCTAAGATTGCAAATGCAGGGAACACAGGAGCCTCATTGAATTTTAATCTGTGGTTGCTACCTGGTTACTTTTAGCACGAGCCAAAAGAAAACAAGCTGCCTGGTCACGTTTGGCACCATCCAAAGGAAAACAAGTCAGCATCATATCACGGGAAATTGACCCTAATCATCAGGAGGAAATAGGGCTATCACTATACAATGGGGGCAGGCAAGAATAGATTTTGTGTCTAGGTGACCCAGTTAGGTATCACTTGGAAATGACAAGTCTTCCAGCCACGGCCCAGAAAGGGCATGGTGTCCAGAGTCTCAGACCCTTTAGGATGAAGCTTTTAGTCACTGCACCAGGTAAGATACCTAGATGAGCAGAGATAGTGGCAGAGAGTAACAAAAAATCTGGAATTGGTAGTGCACTACAGGGATAATGAATATCAGTTAAGGTCCTAAGACCAGATCCAGTGGCAGGTGCTATAATGTCTTTCACTGATATTATAAGTTTTCCTCAGGAAAAGAAACTCGACATAACCATGGGATAATTGCTGCAGAATTTATCTATATGGAGCAAATGAGCCTGAGAAAGGTGAGAAATGAATGATATTAGATGCTGTGGTGTGCTGCCAAGCCCTTCTATATCCATGCTCCTTTGGCACAGAAGCTCGTATTTCTCCAGCTGCTGAGACTGTTGGAGGCTGACAGGCTTCAAGTGAGTCCTTCTCCAGACATACTTGACTTCATGTATTTCCAAGTTTATGCTCACATCAAATGACTGGTCAGTACAAAAGTATAGAAGCCCAGCTCCCTTGCCTTGATTTGCAACAATTTGGAAGGCTCATCCCAACTCCAGAATTTACCATGTGTTCAGCTGAGGCCCTTATTGTGACTGCATCACAGGCCTGGCTCCCTTTCACTGTCTTCAAGGGTGTTGACCTTAAAACCAGTTCCTAATCAACCTCCTGCATTCTAATCTTAGTCTCAGAGACTGCTTCCCAGAAAAACTGATAAGTAACAGTGTGTTTTGGTATATATTACTTTTTGCTTTTGCTTCAATGATTGCTATTTCTTAGTACAAAAAAAATTTCAATATTTTCCTTTATAGTTTCTGGTGTTTTAGGCTATGCTTAGAAAGGCCTTTTCCATCCCAGGATTATAAACATACTCACCCATATTATCTTACGGTTTCCTTAAAACACTTTCAAATTTTTGATTTATCTGTAATTTTGATGTAAAGAGAGAGGTAGTGACTCAGTTTTATTTCTTGTTTTTAAAATGTTTATTTACTTTTTTGAGAGAGTGTGAGCTGGGAAGGCACAGAGAAAGAGAGAGACAGAGTGTAAGTGGGAGACACAGAATCTGAAGCAGGCTACAGGCTCTGAGCTGTCAGCTGAGATCCTGATGCGGGGCTCAAACTCAAAACTTGAGATCATGACATGAGCCGAAGTTAGACACTCAACTGACTGAGACACCCGGGAATACTATTTATTGTTTTTTAAATGATACTCTTTACACTGTTTTTTTTAAATTACATTTCCCCCCAAATTTTCTAAGGTATAATGTGTTTTTTGTCATTTATCCAATTTCTAGGTTTCAATACATAACTCATTTTTCATCCATTGTGTTTAGTACTTGAAATGCTTAAATTACAAATTTTTGTGAGTGCAGTGTTGGCTGCATCCCATGTGCTTTAATATGTAGCTTTTCTTCATTAATTTTAGTTTTTAGATATTATACACCCAATTTCAAATTATTTTTTGAATAACTGTTTACATGAGCTTTTTAAAATTTACAAATGGTAGGAATTTTATTTGTTCTTAGCTTTGTTGTAGTGTGATTAAGCACTATGTTTTGCACTATTTCTATTTCAAAAACATAACCTGGGTACTTTTTTCTGCATCTTTCTTTTTTTTAAATATAATTTATTGTCAAGTTAGCTAACATACAGTGTATACGGTGTGCTCTTGGCTTCGGAAGTAGATTCCTGTGATTCGTCCCTTACATACAACACCCAGTGCTCATCCCAACAAGTGCCCTCCTCAATACCCATCACCCATTTTCCCTGTCCCCTGCCTCCCAACAACCCTTAGTTTGTTCTCTGTATTTAAAAAGTTTTCTTCCTTCTCTGTTTGAAACTATTTTTTCCCTTCACACACAATGATAAAGAATGAAATCTTGCCATTTCCAACAATGTGGATGGACCTGGAGGGTATTATGTTAAGTGCATCTTCCTAATGTAAGTAAAAGTGAGGAACTATTTTCCTTGTTCTACATTTTACTTATATTTTCCCATGGGTTAGAACATCAGAAAATACACAGTAAAAGCATCTAGGTTTCTTACAAGAAGGTTTTTGAACATCCTTTTAAGAACTTTATGGCAAAAATGTTGGCTGTTCACATGCCATTTTTGTCTCCTAGATGGTTCTCGTTATTTTTTCTGAGTTCCCTTAGGGTTGGGTGTATCACAGGATTCCAGGGCCAACATTCTTCAATATAACCTTTAGAGAGTTTTTGTTTAAAGTGTGGATCAACCAAGCTCTCCAGAGTTAGTCCTAGATAAGACAGGGTGTTGGGATTCCTGAGGTCTGGTCCCTTCCATTATCTGCTTGTGTGATAGTAGACATTCCTTTCTGTGCCTCAGCATCTGCATCTTTACATGATGGTAGTGGAAGAGGAGTGTTCTGAGTCTGATAATCTGGAGGAAACTTCTAGCTTTCTGACTAGGTGAGGTTAGAATGATGAACAAAGCAAAAAGGACATGGCGGGGAGCAGGAGCATAGAAGCAAGTAAGAGAATCATTAAAAGGGGGCCACCCACTTGGTCACTGTCTTCCCTTCAGTTCTCCACTGACAGAAGGTACATGGTACATGCTTGGCAGGTCTGGGAGTCATGGATGGGAGAGGAGAACAGATAGGTTTGGGTCATTGATTTAAGATTTAAACCCTGAACTGAAAACAAACTTGAATGCCATACCTTCCATGCTTTGCTGATATATTTATTGATACATTTCCCCTTTTCAGGTGATGGTGACAAAAAGCAGATGAATCCCCCTACCCTACCCACCCCCCAATAAAATACAGACACAGATTTCATTCAGCATATACAAGCATTGGGGCGTGTCCAAATTCACCTCACTGGGTTACTGGAGCCAGGAGAGGTTCGGTCTTGGGGGCCCAGGAATTGAGCAGCCAATGCTAAAGAGAGGCTGCTACTCTGGGCCTTGCCACTGGGGTGCTGGCAGAGGCAATAGAATCAAATCATGGTGAACAGAGTTGCTTAGCCCTGTCATGTAGTCTAGAAGGTGACAGTGGGCTCCTGGGTACTTTCCAGTGAGATCCACAGTCCCATAGAAATCTGTGCCTCAGGGTTCTCATCTGCAAAATGGGGATAAGAATCCTGCTCTGAATCACAGGCTATGATAAGGCTCAAAATAGAAATAACTTCTCAAAAGTGCTTTGCAAAAGGTAAAGTGCTATACAAATTTAAGGGAATTCAATTAATTGCGATTGTGAGTGCCCCAGGATAAGAGTGGACTGGCTCATGGGTCCAGGGGCCAAGGAAGTGATAAAACTCTTATGTTGTGCCTTTAGAGGGCACCAATCAGTGCTGGTAATGCCCACTGCAAAGCAAAGTTCTCTTAATTTCTTGGCCCCGGGAAGTCACCATGGCCTAGCACCTGGGTCGGGGCTGGGAAAGTCACTAGGGAAGCTACAGAAAATGTCACAGGGGTCAAGGAGGAGGAAGAAGGTGGCATCCAAAGCAGGGAGTCATTACTATTATCACACACAAAAATAGATACCCAATGGATGCAAGGCATTGAATTTGTAGTGCAGATGAAGAATGGAGGCGGGGGGTGGGGGGAGAAGGAGGTGGCACAGCAGCAGAGGGAGACACTGTCCCAAAGGCTCTCAATTGCTGGCTCCCTTCCTCCTAAATGGATAATATTGGTGTCTATCTGCAAGGGAAGGGAGGGCAGGAAGAGAAAACCAAGAATATAACAACTGGACCTAAGGACTAGGATCCTCTTACCCTTTGTACTGCTGCCCAGCATTTTAAGGTGTCAGGAACAGGCAAGCAGCTGGTCTATGCACTTTGAGGCTGAGGCCAGAACTGGACCTGGAGCACCACAAAGGCAGTATTATTTCTGGAAAAAGGCAGTGGTTATCAGCACTGTTGTAGATAGCTAATCTGCTCATATTTGGGCATGGTCTTAGGGTCACGGACAGCCTGTGATTTTTAGGTCTGAGCATCATTAATGCCCCTTGAGGAACAGAGAGGTGGGCCATTTTACTTGAAATTGGCTGCCATGGAGAGTCAGTGAATGGGCCAGGTAGGGGAGACGGCCAGCAAAGAGGAAATCTCTATAGGTTTATATTTGAGGAATGGGGAAGGAAAGATACTGTCTTGTTGCTCCTGCTGCTGCTGCTGCTTTCCCCTGACTCCCTTGGCAAGGGGCGTGGGACCTCCTGGAGAACTGGGGAGGCTGCCCACAGGGTACCAGCTGGTACCTACAAGTTAAGGCAAACAAGCCAATAGAGCACATTGAAGAAGAAGAAGGTCACTGGGAAAACAACTCGCGAGTAGTTATCCAGGCGGTAAATGTGGATGAAGAGGCGGCCCTGCTGCCAGATACTGCCCTCACACCTGGGGACCACACAGACATACTTCTTGCACCACTTGCAGCAACCGCCAGGATTCTGGATGCCACCTGGGCTGAGAGACTGCTGGGCTGGGCAAGATGGGCCCTCCTCTCCATCACTCTCATCAGAGTCCTCAATCTGGCACACAAAAGCATCAGGATGCTCATGGGCACTGGCACGGGGAGGCATAAGGGCACGGGCACGAATATCTGGCTGAAAAGGACAAGGAAAGAAGTGGGAAAAAGTCAAATGAAGGTGAATCAAGCCTAGGTACTGTCTCAGGATTTCTGGAGATTCTGGTCTTGGCACACTGTTTTTTTGTCCACCCTCTGCAATTCCCGGCATCACATCCAAAAGTTTATTCAACTACCACCCCCAACGCCAGGTTACCCCCACCCCATAACTTGGTGAGCTGGCCTCCCATGTGCCATGAGTCCTAGTGCCCTCACTTGCATGCCTCCACATCCCAAATGCTTGCCACCATTCCCATACCCAGGTCATACATGGCGAAGTTTTGGAGAAGCACGGGGTTTTGTCCAGTTGTAGGTCAGGAAGTTGAGCACAGCAAACTCCATCAAAGCACAGAAGCAGAAGACGAAGCAGATGGCAATATAGAAATCCAAAGCGGTGATATATGAGACACGTGGGAAATTCTTACGGGAAAAGGTGCCCAGTGTAGTCATGGTGAGTACAGAGGTTATCCCTGTGAATGCACAGAAGTAGAGGTGGGCTCAACTACCGATTCCTATGTTACATTGCTGAAAGGCCCCTCAAGAAGGCAATTCTGTGCCCATTTGTACGCCCATTTGCATGTATTACCCACTTACCTAGAGAGGTTCTGGCTGGAGCAGAGTCTTTCTTGATCCAAAAGGAAACCCAGGAAAGCATTGTAGTCACAGAAGAAGGGACATAGTTTTGAAAGGCTATAAAGCCAAATCGCCTGCTCACATTGAAGAAAAGTGTCATGACCATGAAATCACCTGGAAGACATAAAAAATACCATTTCATTACAGCAGATGAGGGTCTCCCCCAGGCAGGACATGCATAAGGGTCTTGTTCAGCTCATGGGATTCCCACCACAGTCCTAAAATAGAGGTAGATTATTCCAATGCCACATACGGAGACTCAGAAGAAGCCCAGAGAGGAGACTCACTGTAAGACCCATTGTCAGTTAAGAGCTGAGCCAGGGCCACAAACTTCGTTGCTTCTTTTTCAGACCACTTCCCCACACCCCACATCTGTCTTCTCAGGGTGGCAGAAGTGTCAGATGAAAGTGAAAAAATCAGTTACCCTTCTAACTATCAACACCACACAACTAATGTCCACATGGCTGACTGAGACCTTCACGCCCATTAAGGTGCAATATCTAGTCTGCAAAATCACAGCCTGACACATGCACTACTGGTCTTTACAATGTATACTCTCAGGGGATGAGCCAAGGATGGCCTATGCTGTGGTGGGAAAAGCATAGAATCCATTTGGCCTCCTTCCTATTCATTTGCATGCTGGTAAAATGCTTTAGTTGCACTGTTGTATCAAAGGCCAAAAGAACTCAGTTGCACACCCCCAAACTTTTACTGGTTCCCTATTCCACAAAAAAGCTACAGCGTCAAGTGTGCACTTTGTAACCTCATACTAAATAAAGGCTCACCATGACCTGGCTCCAACTGACATCTTACACACACACACACACACACACACACACACACACCTTCCTGTAGGCTCATCTCATACACTCTCAGATTCCCTGAGATAGCTTGCATAGTTGCACCAATATTCAAATTCTAGACTCTCTGCTCCTTAGTCTATTATCCTAATCCAAATTGGCTGCTGCAAAAAAATAGAAAAATTAGCTGAAAGTGAAAATTAGGGCATCATGTCCTTGATGTTGGCTCTTCCCCTACAGAGTGATGGCTCTTATAGTACTTATGACAATAGAAGAATTAGCATCTTCTATTATACCCTTCATGCTGCCTTATGCTCTGACATGCTCATCCCAAACACTCTGCATGCTCATCAGGACTGCAGAGATTCTGATGGCTTTCCTTGAACCCAGAACTCCCCATTTCACTTTCAATATCACATAGGGTTTGTGATAGCTCAAATTCTGTTAGTGAAGCTAAGCTCCAAACTTCCAACTAAGGGGTGGAATGCTGTAAAATTCCTTGGCCTTGAGTTAGGTGGTCTTTTTTTTTTTAATTTTTTTTAGCGTTTATTTATTTTTGAGACAGAGAGAGACAGAGCATGAACGGGGGAGGGGCAGAGGGAGAGGGAGACACAGAATCCGAAACAGGCTCCAGGCTCTGAGCGGTCAGCCTAGAGCCCGACGCGGGGCTCGAACTCAAGGACTGTGAGATCATGACCTGAGCCGAAGTCGGACGCTTAACCGACTGAGCCACCCAGGCGCCCCATAGGTGGTCTTTTAAAACACTACAAGGTTTAGACTCCTCATGGAAGCCCTGTGGCTTGGCTTTTGCCCATCCAAGCCCAGCATGGGCTGGAACCTAACAGATGCTCAGTGACACTTACTACTGATTGACAACAGCTTTGTAAAGCAGACCAGAACACTAACATGTCTATGTGTCCTTCTATTTTGAAAAGTATATCACCTGCCTTCCAGGTCTGGGTATACTGGAGCTAAATGAGAAGAGAAGTCTTTCCTACTCACCTTGAAAGTACTGACATTTAAAGGGCAAGACTTCTTGGAATCTTCCAGAAAAAAAGGTAAGGAAGCGGTCTGGGGTCAGTAGAATATGTGTAATCAGAGTAGTAGCTTTGGGGATAGAACTCCTCTTCCAGGCCTGCTACAGGAACCACTCACATTTACCTACTGGCCAGAATGTATTTATCAAGTTCCTAGTTCTCTTGCCCTGGGTCTTAACTGCAATTTAAGACACCCCTATTTAGCTACAACCACTCCATTCAAAACTTATATATTCTTGGGGCGCCTGGGTGGCGCAGTCGGTTAAGCGTCCGACTTCAGCCAGGTCACGATCTCGCTGTCCGTGAGTTCGAGCCCCGCGTCGGGCTCTGGGCTGATGGCTCAGAGCCTGGAGCCTGTTTCCGATTCTGTGTCTCCCTCTCTCTCTGCCCTTCCCCCGTTCATGCTCTGTCTCTCTCTGTCCCAAAAATAAATAAACGTTGAAAAAAAAATTAAAAAAAAAACACATATATTCTTGTTGGAAGATGTATTATCCTATCAGCTTTTTCCATATTTATTTTCTTTATTCCAGCCAAAGAATGACCTTTTCCACTGGGTAAGCTTTGGAAAGCTGAGAGAAAGATACCAACATACAATTTATTATTTGTGAGGAATGAAGGAGCATGGGTAAGGGAAAAAGGATATCGGGGGCTGAGAAGCCAAAGTCAAAGCAAAACAAAACAATCCCTCCCACCAAACTAAAGATGCTTCTGCTTTTCTCTCGTTTGGCTAGACCAGAGTTTGTCACTGTACTGTCAGAGGAATGCAATTTAAAAGACTGAGTCCAGAGTACTGGGACTAGAAGAATGAGTGGACCCAAAGCTTTGAAGAACAGGGAAGGAAAAGGAAATAGGCTGTAGAGTCTATAAAAGATTGTGACCCGGAGCTGGGACCATAATACTAGTAATTTAATCTTGACCCTGGAGAAGAGTGACTGGGCTTACCACAAGTTCAGTAGTTCTAAGGAAAAAAAACCAGGTCCAATGGGTAGGAGTTCCAGAAACTCCGATTTCAGGTGAACAGCAACAGTTTTCCAATGGACAGAGTTGTCCAGAGACAGGTGAAACTCTCTTAAAAGAAAGTGAACTCCTGGTCATGGGTAAGGTCCCATCAGAGTCTCAATAGCCACCAGTGAAAGTTACCTCACTCACTGCAGGCAAGGGTGGAGTCTCTAAAAGCCTCCTGAAGCAGTGAGGGTCTCTGGTTCAAGGCCCAAAGTGACCAAAGTAGCAAGCTACCCCCACATTCTGACCCCTTAGAAGCTGAATATGTAGATAGATAGATGATAGAGATAGATAGATAGATAGATAGATAGATAGAACTGCCCAGAGGCTGATGGGAAGAGTTTCAGACCAACCTCAAAAAGAACTATGATACTGGAGAAACTATAATTCACAAGCAACTAGCCTCTAGCAGAAGAGAAAGAAGCCCTCCTCCTTTTTTCCCAAGAATAATCTTTTCTCCTAAAGAGGGTCAGTGCTTACCTACTGTCATTTCTTTGGTGATGATGCTAGCTCTGGGGCTTTGTAGTCACTAGGGGGCCATTTTGAAACAATGCACAGCCATCTACTAAACGGAATCACTAGTAACTTGAAAGCCCCTGGGCCTTGTCTCTTCTGCTTCTTTTGATGATGGGTCCCCACCTGTCTGGGAAAACTGAGGTGCAGAAAGGCAAGAGGCATGCCCATGGTTAGCTGGCAGAAGAGCAAGGTTAGAGAATAGTATAGTATAGTATAGTATAGTATAACTGCTTACCCAGAGACCCTGAGAAAAAGAAAGGCATTTGTAAAACAGCCCTCTGCCCCTGCCCTAATACTGTGGAAGCAAATCTCTGGCCAGAGGAGCATGGCCCATCCCTCCCCCCATGACCAGCTCAACAAGTACAGTGAAAGCAGATTTTCTGCCTAGGCACAGAAGCAAAGCAAGACGACTCCTATGGCAAATGGCTGGTGGGGTGACTGTCTCCATCTGCATCCTGGAAATGATGAGTATACTATACTATACTATACTATACTACATTATACTATACTTGGTCAGTTCGTGTGAAGAGGGTTTCCAGGGCTGCTCTGGGAGCAACCCTGGGGAGGTCCCTTAGATTTTCATTGAGATCACCTAGGAACCAAGCAAAGACACGCATATCTAATTGGAAGCTGATGGTGAAGAGACCCAGGACCCTCCCCTTTAGTCCTTGTTAGCTACAAAGTCAGAAAACCAATAATAACCATGTCCATGTTGAATCCACCATGAAGGCTTTGACAGGAATCTGTGCTTGTAAAAGCTGCTCCTTTATTTTTTTTAATATAATTTATTGTCAAATTGGTTTACATACAACACCCAGTGCTCATCCCAACAACAGAGCTGCTCCTTTAAAATAAATGTTGATGCAATAGGAATTGTAGTTGCTGAAATTTCCCTTATACCATCTGAGCCCTCACCTAGCTAACATTAGAACTCTAGCCTCTGCTTCCTATTAGGACCAACTTTGTTTCCCACTTAACCCAGCTTGGATTGGTTCTGGGTACGAAGAACTCACATGAGCTCCATTCCCCAAAGTCATCCAAGCAGGTCGGTTTTAACAAAGATCTAGAAACTGGGGGCATCAGGGTGACTCAGTTTGTTAAGTGCCCGACTCTTGATTTTAGCTCAGGTCATGATCTCTCAATTTGTGAGATCAAGCCCTGTGTCAGGCTCTGTGCTGACAGCGTGGGGCCTGCTTGGAATCCTCTCTTTCCCTCTGTCTCTGCTTCTCCTCCACTCATGCTCACTTGCTCTCTCTCTCTCTCTGTCTCTCTCTCTGCTCCTCCCCTACTCTCGCTTTCTCTCTCAAAATAAATAAATCTTAAAAAAAGACGTAGAAACTGAAGGGTCTGCATGACAAAGCTAGTTGCAAATCTTGACAGCAATAAACTTTATCTACTTACCCACCCTCTCAGGGAGTTGGCAAAGCACTTACTCCTTTGCAGATGAGAGTGAGATGTAGTTACAAAGTCTGTTTCCTCTGCAAACAGTTGTAAGTGCTTAACGTTTACAAGACAGGAGTCATGTTCTATAAAATTTCCATGGGATAATTGCATACATTTATATATATGGATTGTCACCCCAGTCATTCTTACCACCCCCTTACCAGACCTCTACTAAGCCCTTGTTCCATAGGTACACGTACCAGTTGGGGTTGAGATTGTTTCAGTAATGTTGGTCACTCCTGTAAAATCAAACTGAAAGAGCTTCCAGGAATTCTTCTCATTGATTTCAAGCTTGAAATCTTCCCATTTGTAGATCATCTCACTCTCAGGATAGGAAACTGTAAGGCAACGTGGGAAGGAGGGTCATGTGAGACTGGGAAACCAAGCATGGAGTCTGAGCAATGCCTTGGAGTCCTGACTCTGGCCTCATGAGCTGTGGGACCTTGCCTCTCTTCCTCATTGTTGAAGTTCACTCAATATGTGCATTTATTGAGCATTCCTTAGTACCAGGCTCTGTGCTGGAAATATAGAGATGAGCAAGGCAGAA
Organism: Acinonyx jubatus; assembly: GCF_027475565.1. Classification (NCBI taxonomy): domain Eukaryota; kingdom Metazoa; phylum Chordata; class Mammalia; order Carnivora; family Felidae; genus Acinonyx; species Acinonyx jubatus. The sequence goes on from NC_069389.1 coordinate 121,127,611, forward strand.
GCCTTGCTCTCATTCACATTTAATTGAATAAGATAGTAAATATACATCTGTAATTGTTGGAGTTGCTGAAAAACTTCCACCCGTGGGACAGTGGAAAAACAGATGAGGGAAAGACCACCTGGAGACACACCCAACAAAGATTTTATACAATAGTTGACATTTCCAATAAATCCTAAAAGCCGAGTAAATATTCTCTGTATGGGTGAGGCTGAAGGGGTGAGGAGGGTGTTGTATGCACAGAAAGATGAAAATGCCTGATGGATTATGGAAATGCCAAAAGTTCAGGATGGCTAGCTCACAGATGCTGGATGAAGCATACAGGAAGGGGTGGCAGGGGCCAGTAAATGAAGTACCTTGAGAGTCATTACAAGGAATTAGGAATTGACCTATGAGATTTCAGGGAGGATTTGAAACTAAAACACGACCTGGTCTAGATGATGCTTCAGCTAGGTCACTCTTGTCATTATATGAAGATAGCTTGTGGACAGGGAGACCAGTTTTAGTAGGCCAGTGCAATAATCCAGGCCCAATAAAATGAATGAAGGCAGGAATCAAAGCTGTGGCAGTGAGAATGCAGAGAAATAGGATCAATAGAGACTCAGGAAGGAAAACCAACAAGATATGTTGATTGATTAGATATAGGAGGTGATGGAGAAAGAAGCATCAAAATTCTTGGCTTGGACAACTGAGTGGCTGATGGTGTCTTTCAATGACACAAATGAGAACACAGAAGCAACACATTTGTTTTGGAGGTAGAGGTTGGGAGGAGACAATGTATTTAGCTCTGGACATGTTCAGTTTTAAAATAAAGATGTTGTGAAAGCCCAAGTGGAAGACGACAAAGACCTAAACCAAGGTACTGACAGTAGAAATGCAGAGGAGTGGACATACTTGAATTACACTTCAGAGGTGGGTGACTGACTTGAGATGGAGTGGAAGGAAGATGGAAGAACCCAACACGAGGTCCAGGTGAAGCAACACAGTATTGTCAGCAAGAAAGGAGATAGAGGAGGCTCTGGGAAAATCTGGCACCATTTTAGGAGAAAAGCAGAGGCAGAAAAATGTAAAGGGCAGGGATGAGAAAAAAGAAGGGGCTCAGCATGACTCTGGGGCCCCAGAAACCTAAGAAGGTACTCACAGCTAGAGAAAGACAGAGGGCAAGAGTGAGAATCCATTGGAAATTTGAGCATGTGAAGTAAACATCCAGCATCAATGGTCATCCTGGAAGGGAGAAAGGAGCCTCATTAGGCTGGCCTTGAGCACTTAGGTATCCACCCACCTTGGGCCTGGGCACCACCACCAGTGAGTGGCAACAGTGGGATTTGAAACAAAGACCTCAAAGGAGAGACAAAAAGGAAGAACAGCTTGAAAGTATCTGGCTACTTTGATTTCCATAATCAGAGAAATGTGTGGACCAATTTAGATGGGCTTTTTTTTTCTTGCCCATCCCAGCTTCCAGGACTTGCCAACACTTTCTCACTCTCTACCACCTTCACACCTCATGTCACCCATACACAACCTTCCCCGGCCAAGCATTCAAATGTCCAGCCTGTTCATAGACATGTTTTCAACTGCTGTGTTGCTGCTCTGCCTGGACAATTCCAACACCATGGATGTGTCTTTACAGCCAGTGCCCACTTGGGATGGAACTGTCCAGGCAATGCAGTCATACTGTACATTCTAGTGGGGGGACTTGTGGACTGGGAACCAAGTAACTGGGTACCAGTCCCAGCTCTGCCATGAACTTGGTGTGTTGCTTTAAGCAATATCTTTCTATTTTGAGGCCTGGTGTCTGTGTCTATACATGAGGGGGTTGAGCTCATAGTCTAGGAAAGCTGGAAAGGCCCTTAGAAGTATCATTGAGGATGACACCTATGTTCATGATTCTTTGGCAAAAAGAGTCCCAAGAGGTAATATTCCAGAGGCTTGACATACCTAATTGTGTACAACACCTTGCCATCCTTGTGGATGCGAACCATCTGGTTGGGCATGGTGATCACATGCTCTTGGGTCCTCTTAGAATTCCTAAAAAACGTGTCCGGGATCCATAACTGGCTCACCATGTTGCCATTCAGAACAAAGCTCTCAAAGCTGCCATTGTAACGGAGGCGTTCATCATACCAGGTCTGGCAGAAGGTGATGTCAATGGTGTATTCCTGGTAGGATGGGTAGAAAAGCACACACCTAGATCTGTACAGGCAAAGAATATTCCCATGCCATTCTGTGAAGGGCCCATCAAGCAGATAGGAGACTACTTAGGTTTGCACAGAGGAAAGCAGCATGAATTAGGCTGTAGGAACTTTTCTATTTCCAGGTATTCCCAAAAGAAAGGAACATTCCCAGATAAACAACAGTCAGTGAAGACACATTTCATCTAGAAACAGACAGGCAATGGTTGTGTAACTGCACAGGCGGGGCTCATCGCATCACCACCACCTTGTAGGGTTATGGTATTACTCCAGCCAGGTAAATGCCCTCTCAGTCCCCACATTTCCATAGCAAAACAAAGATCTCAACTCAAAATCATTTTAAACATTTACAAACACACACCTTTGGTTGTATATGGTGAAGATTCCCCTTTCAGCTTTTATTTGGGGAGCACAGATGTTAACCTCAATCCTTCATTCTCCAGAGTTATATTTAAAAATGAAGTGCTTTGAGTCATAAGAGAGGTGTGTATTTAGTCTCATGTTTTTTAAATCATTGTTTTGTTTTGTTCTTCCTTTTAAACAAGGGCACCTAACCTCTGAATGTGTGTGTGCATGTGCATAGATACACCTATGATTATTTGGTCTCCAGATCATATCATATGTCCCATAAACTATCCGTTAAATATCAAGAAAGATATTTAATAGGAAGAAGCATGAGAAGCTAGAGATTTGCACTACTGGTATTGGAGGGTAAAAAGTAAAACAGCGTGAAGAGCAAGTGCCAGACCTAGGCCAAGGGGGAACCTTGAGGGTTATCTAACCTCCTTTATTTCAGTGGTAAGGAAACTGAGGCTCAGAGAGAAAAGGACCTGTCCAAAGTCACACAAAGACAGCATACTAGTTCTGATGCTCAGAGCACCGTTACCATGACGTTGTCCTGGGATGGCCTTCACTGATTTCCCTCTCAATGGCTTATTTCACTTGCACCAACAATCCCTTTGGGAACCAAGGTCCAATTTCCCCATATAGGATCCCTAGGTCTTTCTCCTGAGTTATCCTGCATCACACAATGAACACTAACCAGAAACCCATAGTGCTGGAGGCCATTAGAGCCCTCAGGGGAAAGGTCAAGACAATCCCAGCTTGGCTTTGCTGCCTAGGCCAAAAGGTGGTGATAGCCATTGCCAAATTGCTGGAAGCTAGATTCCCAGACTGAGAAGGTTCCCTGGAGTAGCTCAGAGAAGCAGACAGAAAAAATCATAGCTACTATTCACATGGGAGCCCACAGCCCTGCCCCACACAGCCCGACCAGCCTTCATAAGTGGCTTTCAGAGTGTTTCTACGGTCCCAAGTAGCTTGCAGTTCCAACTTGGCATACAGAGCCTTCTTCATTCCCAGGCCATATGAACTGCTTGGTAGCTAGGGGAAGTCTTCCCTCCACAACCCACACTATGCTCCTGCTCTATGTTATACTGTTTCAAATAAGCATTTAATTTCTATTAACAAGATACCAATTGTAAGGTCATTACACAGCAACTGATAACCAAAAGTTCAGTTTTTCCCCAATTTGACAAGGGTACTTGGGTTGCACATCTTTTTTAGCTCAGCTGAAACTCTAGAAATTCAGCGTCAAGAAATTGGCTTAATCAGAATTGCCTGCAACAATTATCACAGCAAGAAGCCTTAGCAACTGTTGGTGTTACGATGGGCAGTCATTCCCAGACTGGTCACTGCCTTCTAAGCTCAGGCTACGTGTCTCAAAAATTTAACCAAGAAACTGGTAGAAACATTTGATTATCTCCATGCTGTGGGCTCAGGTTTCTCTCTTTAAGGACTTATCCTATGCTCTACACAACATCTGATTGGCTGAGGGGTGTGTGAACTCCCTTCAAACAACCATACCCCCTCTGTAACAATGTTTGCTGAGAGGCTCAATTGCTTCAAATGTAAAATGAGGATTCCAGTGGTAGCTTGCCTGTCACACAGGCTGTCATGAAGATCCAAGGAGACAAGTGTGCTCTGTTCATTGGCTGTGCGAGAGAGACATACACTCCTTCCTTACTAAGTACAAAACTCCACAGTGTCACCAGGGAAAAGTAGACTATATAAGATCTATCACAGTTTTAAAGAACTATTTGGAACTATGTAAAAGACCAGACTTCTTGGGGGAAGTTTAATACCATATGTGTATCTGGCATCTTATAAAGGCCCTTGGCCTAGGCTAAAGCAGCACTTTATTGGCCAAAGAAAATCAAGCTGTTTATTCCTCTTTGGACCAGTTCTGTGTTGTATGCCAGGTTCGGTGACTACTGAGTTATTAGACTGTATCCCTTGGGATACAGTCAGGTATCAGGGGGAAAAGTGACTTTTATAGAACATCTTTCATAACTCATTTGCTCAGTTAACATATATCGAGTCCTTGACACCAAGGAACCCATAATCAGGAGAGTAAGGCAGACATAGAGCACATAATTACAATACAGTGTGATAGGAAGATCAGGCAAACAACTGTGATATAAGCTAGAAAAATCTGAATGTTAAAGAGAGGGGTGTGGTCTGAGTAAGAAGGGAGTAATTAATAGCTGTGGAGGTAAGGGAAGATGCCATGGAAGAGAAGCCATTAGAGACAGACCCTGAAGGATAAGGCTATGACATGTAGAAAATTGGAACAATGGCATTCCAAACAAGAAAGAGTTTGAACAAAGACTCAAAGGTACAAGGTGATCTGGGAACACCCATACTCTAGTCACTAGGGCATGTGGTCTCTAAAGGGGGGGGAAAGAAATAAAGCTCTGGGTTGGCTCCAGCCATGGAAGGCCTTGACCACTAGAGTGTGATGTTGAACTTCATGCTTTAAGCCAGGTCCCAGACCTGCAGGAGGGACATCACTCAGGAGGGCAGGTCAGTAGGTGGACTGATGTAGGCAGAAACCTTGAATTTTGCATATTTCAAGGAGAGATAATAGAGGCTAACTGGGGACGGTCCTGACAGTAGAATGATAGCAATAGAAAAGGAAAGAAGAAACCAGGCCAAAATTAGAGAAGCAGTCTTAGAGCAAGAGTTGATAACTATAGACTTAATTCTACAAAAATCATTAGAAAAAAAAGAGCCATTCCACTGTGATGTTTAAAGTTGCTTTATTATTTTTATTTTGAACAAAACACTAGAAGATATGGTCAGGATTCTGAAGGTCCTCTTCAGACAGCAAGGGACTTACCTTTTCCTGACTTCCAAAGTCAGTGTTGGTTACAATCTCCCCTCTCCAAAACAAAAACAAAGTAAAACCACAAAACTCTTCTTATGGACACACAGAGCAGAAAAAATAAGTATGTGAAAGGCCCCATGGTGAGCTTCCTGGGCTACAAGACACTGTAATAAAAAATCAGTACTCACCATGTCCAGGATAGAAATAGGACCAAGGGTGTTGACAGAGAGCTCCACAGTGACCACAGTGGGCTTTTCTGTAAAGGAAGCAGAAGTGGCAGAGGTAAGTGTCAAACAGGGACATGGGACAGGGGAGGGCGTGGTCAGAGGGGAGAACAGGTGAAGGATAGAGAGATGGTTTCAACATCACTCCTATTTCTTTCTTTGTTCTTTCATAGCAAGATCCAATTCACAGACTGTTAAGAGTTGGACATACCTTGAAGGCCAGTCATCTAGTCCACTCATTTTGCAATTGGAAAAACTGAGGGTGAGAAAAGAAAAAAAGTCTAGACCTAGGCCAAGGGTACTGCTGAGACTAGAGTTGATATGTCTTACCCAACAAGTCAGCAACAGATTCCCTGGCCCATGTGCATGGCACCCTCACCTATACCCCAGACCCATTATCCACACCTATGCCCTCAACTTCCTGCTCCAGGAGGGGAAGAGCTATGTTCTGATACTCACCACCAATGCCAGGGCGAAGTTTATGGTCATAGTTATTCAGGATACTGTTCAGGATGTGAGTGGCTGTTGGCAGTTTGCCAAGTGTGCTGTGGGGACCACTAAGAGTGGGCTTTGTTTCTTCAGAGAGGAGCTTCTCTTCAGCAGCCTGGGGCTGGGGCCCATAGACATCATCATAGGCAGAGGGTCGATTTTCTGATTCAACATGAGGTCCTTCACTCCTAGAACATACAAACACACAAAAAATGAAGCTCTGTTCTCCACTCTGTAGGGGTCACAGATGAGGCCTTTTGGGATAGAAACAAACCAAAACAAGTCTGAAACACAAGACATAAAGAGTGACTGGTAACAGGAAATTTTAAGCCACTAACATAATATTTGTTAATTTCTTCTAAATCTTGCTACTCTTTGGGGACTTTGGGTACTATCCTCCTTCATGGTAATTCTTTATTTTTTTTTAAACCCAACAACAAAACCAAGCTCGAGATTTTAAAAGAATTTCTCAATGTAAGATGAAGAGGGCATTGGTGTATGAGCTCTGGCCAAGCTCTTCTGCTGTTACTAACCCTAGTGTCCAGTCTGCCTTGACCAGCACCACTGGGGAGTAAATGGGCAGGAAGAAGGCCAGGATTTCTGAGGAACGCTCAGGAAAGCTAGAACAGCCTGTCCCACAGAAGGCTAGAACACCTTGGGAATATTCTGCATTTCTTTGTTTTTGTGAAATTCATTGCATTGGACTTCGGGGCCAGGGGTGAGGGAAAGCTCTGAGCACTAAGAAAAGGTTAGAGTCCTTTATGCAGAGACAGTCATCCAGGAGAGAAGGCCAGCTAGAATCCTACTTGAGTGCCCTGCACGACAGCCAAAAACTAAGAATTAAATTAAGCAAAACAAAAATGTAAAAAGCCATTTGACAATGTACAAAAGTCACTGATGGTGTTAGAAGTTAGGGACCTGGTGCTTTTGCTGGCAATCAGTGAAGAAGTGAGCACCAGGGGGCTTCTGAGGTTCTGGTCATGTTCTAGTCCCTGATGTGGGTGCACTGATACCAGTGTCGTCATTTTCTGACAGCTCATTAGCTATACAGTAATGATTTGAGCACTTTTCTGCATATATCTTCTAATTCAATAAAAAAGTGTTTTGAAAAACAAAAATGCTAATAAAAATCTGCTAATATACGGATCTTATTTGGATCTTGATTTTAAAAAGCAAACTAAAACAAAACAAAACCCATTTATGACACAATATGGGAGATTTGAACACTGGATAGTTTCTTCAGTATGACAAAATTATTCTAAAATTTTTGGTGTAATAGTGATATTTTATTATGTGTTTGGAGTCCTTATGACTAGAAATGCATAGTAAAATAATTGCATATGAAATGATATGATTTGCTTTAGAATATGATTTGCTCATAGAAATATGAGATTTGTTTTAGAATAATATAAGCTGAAATGGAGAGTGGGTGAGGGACAGAGAAATTAAGCGTGGCCATGAATTGATAATTAATGAGGCTGGTGATGGGTACATGAGGATTCACTCTATTGTTCCTTCCAGTTTTATATATCTTTGAAAAAATATATAACTAAAAGCTTTTTCAAAAGCCATCAGCAAAAGTAATCTATGATGTTGTAAAGCAGGTGAGTGATTTCCTTTGGGTAGGAGAGTGTATTGGGAGGGGGCATGTGGTCAAGCTGGTGGGGATTTGGGTGGAGGGGACTAGCAACATAGGCATGGCCTCTGTGGTGCAGACCAGGAGCCTGACACTTTGTGCAGCAAAATGCATTTTTTCTGCAGTATTTGAAGCACTTAGAATTGCTTAACTGGCATGCAGTGTGCCAGATTTATGCCATTTCTTGTATCTGAAGTGGCTAGTTCCCACTGTGGACAAGGGAAGAAATGGGCTTGACAAAAGCAGTTTCCAAATAGCTATTTCCAAATAGCACATGCAGAGATGTCCTCTTTCCCTGAGGCTTTCGCCCCAGTCCTCTGACTAGATAATGCCAGCCACTCTTGCAGGGGAGGAAGAAAAACAGAGGCATGAGACCCTGCAAAATGAGTGACATGGCTAGCAGCATGGCACAATCAACACTGGCACTGCCAACCAAGACCACCCAAGAGCCTGCAGCAGCTCGTCCCAGATGTCTAAAGCCAACAACAAGAGCCCCGAGGTTCAAGAGGCAAACAAACAAGCAGAGTCCCAGAGACCACTGAAGACCCTGTGTTGCCCAACTACTACATCTGCAATGAAAATGTCAGAAGGTGAGGTTGGTGTAATTCTATGATTAGCTTTTGTTAGTAACATAGAAACAAAACAAACATGCTCATCCTGGGATCCTTGAGGTTAAGGAACTGCTGGCACTGACAGCATACCTTTCCCCAGCCAGCCATTAATCCCCCTTTGAGGGCTAGAAATAATAAGAACTTGAAAAATACTCACATACTGGACTAGTGGAATCTTTCCATGGGCCCTTTTCATGCACCCACATCCCTTTAGATGCAATGATCCAAGATGGAGCTGAAAGTCTGCACCCACTGCCACTACTGGGGATGCTCATCCAACTACCAGTGGGCAAGGGAAAGAGAGGGGGAGGGGACTGGCAGTGCCCTAAGAAGGGCCCACTGGATTCTTTTTTCCTCCAAATTAGCCCTGTTTTTCACCTTACAAGATGAAGAGTCTGAGGCCCACATGGGGGAAGGGCTGTGCCCAAAGTCACACAACCCACTTGAGGCTGAGCCTGGACAAGAGTAAGGTTTCCTGGTTTGATGTGGCCCTTGCCAACACACCTCACAGCCACCTCTTCAGCTCTTTGCTGACATCATGGGTTGCCATGTTGACAATGTCTGAACACCAGTTACTGCGGCCCTTCCCTCCACCTCCAAGGGTAGTATCCATCTGCTGTTTTTTCTGCTCCCCCTGCTTCCTTCAGCCCCCACTCCCAGACCCCTTTTGCCCTAGCCAGTAACCATGCCAGCTCTCCCAAACATTCCAACTCATATCTGGAGGGATGTAGATGACTGGAAATTCCTAGCACGCATTCAGAAATACTTGCCAAGCCCCTGCTGAGGCCAGCCCCCACACCTCAGGGCAATAGTGAGCCAGCAGGGAGCCCCACAGCCCCTCCCCTGAGGAGCTAAAGCAGTCTGTGGTGAAGAGAGACGCCATCTCCTCTCTCCCCAAAAACAGATAAGGAAGTGCCCAGTGCTGTGGAGACTTCTAGAATTGAAACCATCTCAAAAATATGAAGCAGTCATCTTCCACTCAAAAAAGTCAGAAGTGCAGGGGGCAACCTTCCTAGCAAAATCCCAGGGCCAGAAGAGAGTGTGAGGGAAGCTGGCTACTCAAGGGGAACTTGCTGTTAGCCTTTGGAAAAGTGGGGTGGGGACTGAAATCTAGGACCCAAACCTCAGACCTCAGAAAATAACATTCTTGGCCTCTAGAGCCAGCAGGGTGGGGAAAAGGGAATGAAGGAGGAAAGGGGAGGCCAGTGGCAGAAATGGGGTGGATAACTGGGGCGGGAATCCTTGGACTAAACTGGGGTTCCCACCTGGGACTGACACCAAGAGGAGCGGCAGGAAGGGAAGCAAGTAATCTGGCACAGTGCCTGGTAGTTAGTAGGCACTCAGAAAAAGAAATCTGAAAGAGAGGACAGACTAGCCAACACTCCAGCATTTAGGTACAGTTCCGCTCCCGGAGCCCGAGCGCCTTTCTGGGCGCCACCTTTCCAAAGCCTCTCCCGGTCCTCAGAAGCGCGTGCCTACCCAGGTCGGTTATCCCGCGGGCCACTCGCCTCTTCTCACGGAAGACCCAGAGAGGGAGAGGCGTACTCATCCCCTGGCTGTCGCCGTGGTTTTGGAGACCGGGAGTCTGGAGACGGGAGCAGCCAGGGGACAGGCGTCCCACCTTCCTTCCTAGACACCCCTTCAGCCAGCCCATCCTAGAGGGAGTGGGTTGGAGGCTGGCGGCGCGTCGCGTGGACCCAGGGCCCGGCTAGCCCGCACGGGGGCCAGGAAAAGGTGGGCGCGGGATTAGAGGAACACAGGGGCGCGGGGGTCCGGGTAACTGGCCTACCTCCAGGGGAGAGACAGCTGGGCGCGGAGGGTTCCTAGGTCCCGGGATGGAGACTCACCTAGACGGAAGGATGATGGACAGGCCCAGGAGGATCAGGAGAACTTTGGTTAACATCGTGGCGCAGACCGGCGCAACCACCTGTGCGGAGGTCGCTGCGCACGGTCTGGCGGCACAGAGCGCGTCCTGCAGGGTTTTGTTGGGCTCCAACTTCCACTCCTCCCACTCGCCCCGCCCCGCGACCCCCTCCCTGGCCCCGCCCCCTGAGCCCCGATGGAAATCTCCGACGACGTGTTCGCTGCAGCGGAGGAGAGTGGGATGTATAGGCTCCAGCGGGCGGGGGGCGGAGGAGAGAGGAGGAGGGAAAAGAGGAGGTAGCCCGGTCGCCAAGGCCCCCCCGCCCCCCGCCGCCACTACAGCAGCGCTGCCAGACAGCCAGGGGCGGGGGACGGGGGAAGGGAGGAAGAGGCGAGCTGGCCGCGAGGGCCCCAGGCAGGGGAAACCAGAGGCCCGCGGCTGCAGCTTCAAGGGCGGCCGCAGACTGGGTCGGGCTGGGCAAGATGAGGGACTGGGTGGGCCCCTGCCTCCTTCTAGACCCCCTCCAGCTCGGTGGCACAGTGGAGGGTAGAACTGTGGCCTGCGGCCCTTGGCTGCCCCCCTATCACCTGTTGCTTCCCCAGGTCCCTGACCTCAGATTTCACCTACCCTCACTCCAGACCTTCCAGTCTTTCAGAGTACATCTCTTGGCACCCGAAACTGGGTAACTGAGTACCCTCCTTGGCACAGGGGAAGAAGAAAAACTTGGGGAGGTCTCCCCAACAAGCTTTGAGCTACTCCACAGACCAGTTTCCAAGGTATTTGAGGCAGGGAAGGACCCAGAAGGAGGACCAAGCCTAGGCATTCCCTGGAGCACTTTCCCTGAACCACAAGGAGGCACTGGCCTGGGTGTGAGAGGGACCATCTGGGATAGAGGCACCTTGGAAACCTCTCCAGGACTGGCTGGCCAAAACTTTCTGGAGACTTTGCTCCTAGTCATGCCAGAAGTAGAAGTGAGAAGGAGCTAGGGGTGTGGTCATGGGGGTGGTGGGTGGGCTCAGTGCCCCCATTAAGGATAGCTGAAGAGTCTCAAGTATCCTTGGACTTTCTCTTTGTTACCTAGACCCTCATGATTCACTTGAGAGGGGAAAAGATTGCGGAGATTTGCCTATCAAGCTGATGTCAAACATTAACAGCATCCTCACCTGTTGCTCTAGAAGGGGCTGTGTGCATCTTAGCTAGCAGGATGGCTCTCCACCACCCTACCCCTATCCCATCACTCTGCTTTGTCATCTCCACAACATTGCCCACGAAGTAACGATTTTCTTGGACATTTTGGGGGGAGCTTATTTATTGTGGGTTTCCTCCACTAGTGTAAGATCAGTGACAGGAACCAAGCCAAACCAAACCAAACCAACCAAACAAACAAACAAAAAACATGTCTGTCTGGTTTCCCACTATATATTACTGAAACTTAGATGAGTTCTGGGCACACAGTAGACACTCAACAAATACCTGTTTTTGACCTGTGTGCAGCTGTGTGTGTCCCAGTGCCACTGAGTTTACTGGGACCTGGGTTCCCCTCAGCCTCTGTGCAAGACAGAGGAAAAGATTACAGGACACATTCAGGCCTCTTGTGTGCATGCTTCCTAGCCCTGTGGCAGGGAAAGCTTCATGGGTTTGTAACTTGTGCAGAAGGGCCCTATTTTGTTTAATGCTTTGCTGTCCTCTTCTTGAAATTCTTAATAATTTTTGAACATGTGGCCCTGCATTTTTATTTTTCCCTTGCCCTGCAAATTACTTAGCCACTCTTGCCCTAGGGAGACATGCTGCAGAGCAGAGACCAGGCAAACACAGAGCATTCCTGAGCTCACTACAAGGAGAAAGCTGCCGACCATCTGCTTGCCTTTCTGTTCAGCACCAGAGTGCTGTGCAGAGATGCCTTGTGCTTGAAGTGTCTCATATGGATGTCTCTTCCTCCACTGACATTGGAGTTCCAAGAAAGGCAGGTTTGTCTGATTTCTCTGTGTTCTCCTAGGTTGAGTGCAGTGCTTAATGACTGGCATTAGTTATATTTGCTGAATAAGTGACTAAGTCCCAGGCAGTCAACAGAGGCAAGGGGTTATAGTTTCCAGGTCAGAGGACCCACCTGGGTCAATTTTCTCATAAGGGTAGAGACTAGTCACACTTTGCCATCTTCCTTACTCACCTCATCCAGTAGGAGAGCTGCCAGAACCTGCAGAAACTCCTGAGCCTTACAAAAGGCAGGGCTTGATTATTGTGGTGCACTCTTCAAGTACTTCCTGTGTGCCTGTCTATGAGAGGCCATGGACTTGGCAATGGAGGGATATACAGTAATGGTCTTGGCTTTCACATATATGGTTCAAGAGAGAAGAAGGGATTTCTCTCAAAAATTACTAGTACAAGGTAGAAAATCATGATTTCCGGAGTTCCCAGAAAGACATGCCTCTCTCTGGCTGGGCAGTTCTGGAAACTTCAGGCAGGAGGAGGAGCCTATGCTTTACATGGACTTGAGACCTGCAGCAATACATAGGCCTTACTGGCAGAGGTGCAGAGATGGGCATTCCAAGCATAGAGCCAGCCAAGGTGTTGAAATCAGAAATGTGTGGTGCTTGATAGAAAACAAGTAGGAGTTTGCGGGAACATTTGCATGAAGAGGCATTGTGGGAGATAAAACTGGAGTGGCAGTCTGGTCAGGCTAGTGCTGGGCCTTGAATGCTGAGCCAAGAACTTGCACTCTATATTGTAAGCAAAGGGGAAGTTACAGAAGAATTTCAAACAGGGACATTGCATGTCAGAACTGTTCTTCAAGGACGCCCCTCTGATAGAAGCAGGCAACAGTGTTTGCAGGAAGGAAAGACTGGAGACTTTTTTCACCCGGAAAAGGAGTTGTATGGATCTGAATGAGAGCAGAGCCATCAGGATGGTTAGAAGGGAGAGCTCAAAATGGGTGAGTTTTAACTGACACAATTATGACTAATTAGATGGAATGGGAGAGGAGGCAAAGGAGATCAGGTTGCTAGAGAAGATGCAGGGTCTTCCTCAGGTGACCAGCGTGGCAGAACAGTAATAGGGAAGGTGAAAGGAGGAGGGGGAGGGCTTTTAGTCAGAGTAATGAGAACAGTCCCTTGCATTTTGTGTTTCAGTTTCTAAGTTTCCAAGAACCTGCACACTTATTGTCTAGGTGTGTGTGTGTGTGTGTGTGTGTGCGTGTGTGCGTGTGTGTGTGTCTACTTCACTATCCTGGGCTGATTACTTCAAATATATCTCTCTACAACTTGATTTTCATGCTGGAGAAAAACAAAGAAGTTAGTATAGTGGCTGTATTTTCATAACTAAACCAAGCTACCCATTGGTCAGAATAGCCATGAGCAACCCCTTTGTCAGTTGTGAATGATCACATTTAATGACCAATACCAAACCATCCTGTGTCCTGCTATACATGTGGTTTAGGGGTAAAACCAGAGCTGCCTGCCATAAAGTCTGTGTGTTCCTGTCCAGCTTGGTCCAAAGTATAACACATGCACAACGTGTTTTTCCTACTAGGCCAAGGGAAAAATACCAGCCCTAACAAGTTGTGTAAGATTCTTAGCTAGTTAAGTATGGCCTTACAGCAAGACCAAAGTGGCTGGGACATTGGGGGAGGCAAGCTGGGGGAAGAACTATCTGCAGGGCTAAGATGGGAGCTGAAATGGATGGAGAAGAAAGCAGGGAACAACCAGGCTTCAGAGCAGATAGACAGTAGAAGTAGAGGCAGCACAGGGCAGTAATTAAGTCTGTGTGCTCCACTCTAGATAAGACTGGGGTTGAATTTCAGATCCTCCATTAGATACTAGCTGAATGAACAAAAATTATTTGCCATTCTCACCATGACTGTTATTAAGGAATTACTGATAAATAGCAGTACAGGCACATCTGGTATTCCTGAGATCTTGAACAGCACCTAGGAAGTGTCTGACCAGGGAGCAAGGGCCTAGCCCCAGATATGCATGGCAGAGAAAAGCTCCTGTTTCAGGAAGGAGGTAGTGGAGTTGACAGAACAGATTCTAGATGTTGAGGAACTGGACCACTGAATGAGCACCCCAGGCTGGTGGTACAAGGGAGGAGAGGCATGGCTGGGGCTAGAGATTGAGAGTCTCAGCACATGGATGCTATTCAAATCTATGGGACTAGGTGCAATCACCCAGGGAGAAAAAAGATGGCATAAGCCTGAGTTCTGAGAGCTGTCACAGCAGCCAACAGAAGAGAGGAGAGTTTCTACTAGGATGGCAGGTTCAACAATGTTCTAGTAAGACAAGGATTGAATGATACCCATCGGGTTGGTTTATTAACAGGGAAGTCATTCATGAGCTTTGACACAGCTGTTGCAGTGGAGCAGTGGGTGGGGGCCAGTTCACAGAGGGTTGAAAAGTGCAGGAAAGGGGCAATGAGAGAAGGGAGAATATGAACACAGACAGCTTATTTGAGAAGTCTGGTTGGAAAGCAGAAAAAGTTGTCACTATCTCCCAGACCAAAAATGGGGATGGGGGCTTAATGCAGGGGCCATGTCTGATTATTCACTGGGTCAGGCTCCAGGGCCTTGTAGAAGAAGAGAAAGAGGTTCAGAGGAAGAGCTAACAATGGTGGCAAATGCTGCTGGGCAGCAGCTGAGAGTAATGAGGTCTAGAAAGTGTCTGCTCTGAGGAGTGAATGTGTGAGGTGTAGATGTGGGATAAGAAAACAGACAACTTCTCAAGAAGTTTACCTTGAAGGAGGAGAGAGTGTAACGGAGGGAAGCAAATATTTGGAAAATTCTGATTTTTGTGTTTTAAAGATGAATGAGACCTAGCATGTTTATAGGCTACAAGGAAGAAGCCTATCGAGGGGAATTGGTAGGGGAGTAACTTCTTAAGGAGGTAGTTGGGTAGAGTCAGAGCCCAGTGTGCAGAATTGGTCTATTAGTAGAGGATGAACACATCTTCCTCAGAGGAGGGAGAGAGGAAAGGAAAGGAGATGAAAGTGACAGGCTCATTAATTTATTCAACGAACACATGTTACCACATGCCAGGCACTGTCTTAGGTGCCAAAGAAGGGAGAAAAAACAAAATTCCTGCCCTTGTGAGGCACACATTCCAGGGGAGGAGGCTAACCATAAAAAATACATATAATAGGTAAATTTATAGCACTTTAGAGAGTAATAAGTGGATTGTATAAAAATAACAAGCAGAGTAAGGTAAGTAGGATTAAGAATTCTGGGGAGAGTGGGTTACAATTTTACACAGGATGGTTAGGGAGAGCATCACTAAGAAGGTGAAACTGAGCTATGCAAATGTCTGAAGGAAGAGTGTTCTAGTACCAAAGGAACAGACAATAAAAATTATCTAAGGGCAGAGCATGCCTGGCATGCTCCAGGAATAGCAAGAAAGCCAGTGCATCTGGAGCAGAGTGAACAAGGAGGAGTTAGTGAGAGATGAAGTCAGAGAGATAATGGGGTGGGATTGGCAAATCATGTGTCAATGAAAGAACATTAACGTTTACTCTGCTTAAAAATGGAAGCCATTGGGAGGGTTATGAGCAAAGGAGTGACATAATATGGCATAGAGATGGCATTTAAAGCAATGGGACTAGATGAGATGAACATGGGAGTGAGTGTAGCTACAGAAGTGAACCAAGGACTGAGCTCCAAGGTACTCTAATAGTAGGAGACCAAGGAGAAGAGAAGGAGCCAGCCAAAAAGACTGAGCAAGTTACCAGTGAGGTGAGAGGATAATCAAGAGTGAGACATAATGGAAGTCAAGGAGAGAGGAATTCAATTGTCAACTGCTGCTAGAAGGTGAAGTGGGATTAGACTAAGACTTGTCCATTGCATTGAGCAATATATAAGTCATTAGTGACCTTGACAAAAGAAGATTGTATGATGTATTTTTTGGAAAGCTGAGGCATTGGATATAAGGAGCATAGACAATTCCTTAGGGGAGTTTTGTTGCAGAGAACAGCAGTCAAATGGGACAGTTGTTGGAGAAGGAAGGAGGCTCAAGAGGTCATATGGGAGAAGTGACAGCATATGTATATGCTGATGGGAATTCCCAAGTATAGAGTGAAAACTTTATGCTACATGGGAGTGAGGGTGAGGATGATGTCATTAAGTGAGCAAGAGGGAATAAGATGTAATTGTTTGGAAGCAGTGTTGCAGAAGGTGACAACCATACCTGAGACCCTAAGGGACAGAGAGCACAGGAGAATAAACCACTTCATATGGCCCCCAGAGCTGGTGCCCTATACCAGTATATTGACCAGATAAATGACTGAGTGTGTGAACGAGGGGCCTGCACGTGAAGCTATGTCTTCCAGGTGGAGAGGAGCTAGAGCTGGATATGGATAAAGAGGTGGGAAGGTGGAGGCATCTGTCTCATAGAGCAACGTGCTGGTGGGAGGTTTTGAAAATGTAGAAGGATGCTAGAGTGGTCAGGGGTCTGATTAAAGTTGCTGAAATACAGAACAGTGCAGGGATGGGCATGCTGTATAGAGAGAAATGAGCATAGAGACTTACTGTGGAAAACTGGGGTGTGGCATGTGGTGGGTCTTGTAGTTTGAGGGAGATGATTACCTGTACCCCTGTCCCTTCCCGTCAAAATTCAGAGTAATTTAAAAATAAGATACAGGGGTCAGGCAGATAGAGAACAGATATTTCCCCACATCCCTTAGTAAAAGGAGCAGAGGCTCCAAATAGGCTTCTAGAAATGCCACCTATCCCTCACTCCTGCCTCAATTTAAATATAACTACCTTTCCTGAGGATAGGCAGCTGCAAAAGGCGTATGGTCTTCTTATGTACCCCAGAAGTCTGACAAAGAAGAAACAAGGATCGCTATGTTTTCCTTTGGTCAGGTAGGCTACTGCTTCTCCTTAGGGAAGAGTAAGAGAAGAAGCAGAAATGTTTCTCACGTAGGGCAGGCAACTGAGGTTTCTTGTTATATGAGCAAAGTAGAGACACTAAATAGAAGAGGAATCATTTCACTTATAATCTCCAGGTTTTTGTTCCTCTTAGCCACTTAAGCTTAATGATTAAGTTCAAGATAAACCATTGGTTGAGCTACAACCCTCATGTTTGTAGCAGGAGTTGGGGTGAATGTGATGATATGTCAAAAAGCCCCTGCTTACAGAAGGTCCTGTTCTCCCTTTCTTTATTTTAATGTTTTTTAAAATTTATTTTTCAGAGAGAGAGAGACAGACAGACAGAGCACGAGTGGGGGAGGGGCAGAAAGAGACGGAGAAACAGAATCTGAAGCAGGCTCCAGGCTCTGAGCTGTCAGCACAGAGCCTGACGTGGGGCTTGAACACAGCAATCATGAGATCATGACCTGAGCCAAAGTCTGATCCTTAACTTACTGGGCCACCCAGGCGCCCCTCTTCTCCCTTTCATGAAACTCTTCCCTGGTTACCAAATCCTTCCCTCTTTGTATTCTCCTTCTTTGTGCAAGGAGGGGTTAACACTTTGAGCCTCCCCTCTCCTTTCTCTCAGATGCTGTTCTGGGTTCTCGGGATACAGTGACAAGCCAGACTAAGCCCCTGCCTTCATGAAGCTTACATTCTTATGCAAGAAAATAGGCAATACACAGACAAGGAAATAAATATAATAATTTCTGGTACAAAATACCATGGAGCCATTGAAAGTTGTAATGTAGCCAAAAATAACTGCAGGAGAAGAACAGTAGCCTGTCAGTCTGGTCGGAGTGCGGAGAATGTCCTGGGATCCTTCTGGGCCTTCTGGGCAGCTTGGAAACTCAGGGAAATCAGCTCTGAAACCAGCTTTACCATCTCTAATTCCACCATGGAATAAAGGGAACACGAGGAAGGTAAAATGACAAGGCTATTAATATATGAGAGGCTGCCAAGCCATTATCATTTATTTCAAGTGGTGGTAAAAGCAGATGACTCATCCTTCAGAGCTGCAGGACTTTGCAGCAAACAGTCTGGATGGTTTGCTGGCTTGCCTGTTTTTCTAAGCCCGAAGTTCAGGGGACAGGGATTCTCAGTGCAAACAGCCTTGAGGAGCTGGATTTCTTCACCCTAGCACTGAGAAAGATTTTCCCAACTGTCAAAGGCCCCAAGGGAAAAAAAAAAACAGATTCTTCAATAATGACTGGGAACAGGGTGTTTTCCTGGTGGGGATGGAGCTAGGCAGCTAGATGGAAGAGTCTGTGTTTTACTTGCCCTCCCTTAGCAGACACACTTCCTTGCCTTGTAGGTTAAGGAGGAAAGAAAGGAGTCTTTTGTTAGAATTCCCAAGAGAGGCACCTTTTCTCTGCTGCTCTTGGCAAATGTAGCCTATTTCATGAAAGGCATTTCTCCTCCTAAGGCTTTGGAAAACTGATTGGCAAGTGCATAATGCCTGCTGGGCCCAGCTGCCAATCATTTGTAAGAATTGGGAGTGTTGACCTTGGTTAAGTAGACTCAGAAGCTCCCTGTATGGGTGCTCCGCCATTGATTCTACAATGTGAAGCAGCCTGTTCTGCAAAAGAGATTGGTTCCAACAGACTGGGAGGTGAATTCTCAAGGAAGTATGTAGTTTTTATGTAAAAAGGTCTTTGTAAAGAACAGGTGTCCTTTCTTTTCTGATGCATCATCAATAATATTACTGGTTGGGCCTCAGTTCCAAAATTATTAGGGCTAGTGCTCTTATATGAAACAGAAAGGGATCCAGGGTGGGCCAAATAAGTTTGACACTTCCTATTTCTATTGGCAATTTTGACAGGAGAAAAAAATAGAGAATATGTTTTCATCTCTAGGGGTTTAGTATGATGGGCTGTAAAAGGAATCAAGATTTGGAATGGACTGTAAAATATTTGATGAAGCTGGCACTAACCTCCTCCTGAAATAGGAATCTCTTTTATAGTCTCCCCTCACAAGTGCGGCATTCAACCTTAGATTGAATCAGGGATAGACTTCCCACTACTCATAGGGCATGCTGTGTCACTTTTAGACTAGCTGTACAGTAAAAAAGTCCTTTGACATAAGTAAAGAATTACCTGAGAAAAGGTATATAGGCCAATCAGACTCCTTGCTTTTCAACTCTAAGTTGGCCAGGACAAAACATTTAAAGTTGAAATTAGAGAGCCCATCCCTACTACTCTTTTTCCTTGCCCACATAGGCAGGCATGGTTTGAGGTCCCCCTCTATTGATAGGCACTCTGAGACATTCAGGGATCATTTTAACACACACAAATAAGAAGGTGATACATTATACTAATGCTTCTGATACTATATAGACCAAAGATTAGTCAAGAATATAGAGATATTGCACTCATCTGGATGTCTCAAAGTTAGCACTAAAGCCTCTGCCATTTCTTCATAGGCAAGCCCTTAGGACTTCACTCAGAGCCTCTTTACACTTAGTATACAAACAGTTCTAATCCTGTGGAAATCTGGTTACCCAATCCACTGCAATTTAGTAGCACAATTAGAAGGGACCAGGGCTTATTCACCAGATAATCCAGACTGCAAATAATTTTTAGTATTTTCATAATCAATGCAATTAGCCATAATTTTCAGTGTGTTCTTGGGGAAATTGCTTTACTTCTCTTAGCCTATTTTTACTTTTATTTGTTTGCTTGATCGATTTGAGAAAGATGATAACACTCTTGCATACTTTACAGGCCTGTTTTGCTTGAGTCAGCTATTGTGTTGGAACATTTACAATGCTTTTAGGTGCAAGTAATGAAAACCCTTGCTTAGATTGACTCAGACAACAAAACATTTATAACAGGAGGTCCAAAGGTATGGGTGCTGTTTAGTTCCTTAATTCAGCAGCTCAACAATATCATTGAGGACCATCTCACAGACAAATCAATGTAGTTGGCTCTTTTCTTTAGTGGCAGAACTTGAACTAGAACAAGAGCTGGACTTAAAGGTGTCTGACAATTAACCCAGAGCCCTGTCCGGTGCTCCTGCTCTTAGGAATTTGGGTATCCCGTAGTTAGCAATTACCTTCTGTGTGAGGCTGTATTGGGGAAAAAATCACTGGACGTTGAAGAAAGCTATGTCAGGGAAACCTTTGATATCAATTGGTTGTAAAGTTCCATAACTCCATGAAGATCTAATTCTATGATAAGGTTGAAGGTATATCAGAATAGAAAAGGGTCATGGAAGTTGGAGAGACATGGTCTGTTTAGGATGCTTCTGATTATGAGTGGATATTTAGAGGGATAAGGTGGGAAGTGAAGCTAGCATATATCTTTAGTGCCAAGGTGCTAACACTGGGTTATCTCTCTTAGGGAACATTGCATGATTTAAGTAGAGGAATTTGGCACAGTCAAATTTATGTTCTTGAAAGACTAGTATGGCCGTCATGGCAAGCATGAATTTGGAAATGTAGAGTATGAGACCAGACGTAGGTGAATCTCTTAAGATGCTATTGCAATGTTCCAAGACAGAAGTACTGAGAATGTGACATAGATCAGAGCAGAGGGGATAGAGAGAAAGGGCTAAGAGTCCTTCAGGTTTTAGTCTCAGCTTGGTTGTTGCTGACATATTGGATGTGGGTGGTGAAGGAGGATTCATCCTATGGGAACTTTCAAGTTTTAGGTGTGATCCTGTAGTGCGTCAAGTTTCCTTCACTGAGATGGGCTCCAAAGGAGAGACAGAATACCCTGCAATGGAAAATAAAAGTTTTTGTAGTTTGGAATATGTTGACTCTGAAGTGTCTGTAGGATGTCCAAGTGGAAAGTTCAAGTAGGCAGTTGAATATATCAAGCTGGAGCTTTAGGACAGAAGTCTAGGTTTGAGATTGACTTAACATTATAAATGATATTGTATAGCACTTTGTGTTTTAAAAAGCATCTCATCTTCATTATTTTATTTAATCCTTACTGTAATTCTAGGAGGTATACATTATTTTTCCCACTTCCCAGCTGAGGCAACTGAGTCCCAGAGAAATTAGATAACTTGCTTCAAATCACCCAGCAAGAAAGTAACAGAGCCAGGACTAGAATGCAGGTCCAGTAATACAGAATACCACACATTTCCTACTGTTGTTCAAATAGGAAAGTCAGCTGCATAGAGATAGTGGGAGAAGCCATGGGAATTGCTGAAGTCCCTCTGAAAACTTATGAAGAACAAGAAGAGAGTTGGGAAGAAAATGGAACCCTAGAACTTTCATGGAAGTAAAAATGAGCTGGCTGCAGGTGGGCCTACAGAATTCTGATCAGTGTGATGTTATGAATCCCCTTGCCTTTGGACTTTACTGGGTTCCTGGCCCTGGGAATGCTGCAACTTAGCCTTTACAAGTTTTCCTCCCAAACCTGCTCTAACCCCCTCCTCCCTGTGCTTCTACTGATGTTACTCAGTTTTTATTTTGGATCTTGGCTCTGTTAACTGTGTCTTGAGGTTCTGAACCCTGGCTCCATCCCTAGATTGTTGACTCACTGGACCCACCCTGGGCCTCCCTGTTTGGGTTTTGGACTCTCTAGGGCTTAGGCTGGCTGGGCTTCAGGTTCTGGGTGCCAACACCCAGGGAGTGTTATGGGGAAGGAATAAATTCAGACATGTTTCTTCATCCCCTCTCAGACCTGCTTCATCCCCTCTCATGACCTGAGCAGGTCATGGAGAATGACTATGACTTGCTTGATTGGCAAACAAGCACCAATGAAGGGTCACAAAGCATGTTAGGCAGAAATGAGGTCTTTATAATCTGGAGGGTGATTTTCCAGCTGGTCCTCGCGGGGAGGCAGTAAAAAAAGTTCAAAAGGAAAGCATCAAATTGGGGGTGAGTTGGAGGAACGAGGGTGCCAAGGGAGACAATGGAAGTGCCTGTTCATGTTTTTAGGAAAACTGAAGGCAATTTATTCCCATCCTCAGATCAGGAGAAAGTAAGCAGCAGAGATGTGTTGAGAACAATAATACTTCTTATATCACATTTTCCAGCCTGGGGAGTGAGAAATCTGCATGAAGGCATCTAAAGGAAGTTCACCACTTTAAACATCAAGGTTTTTGAAAAGAATTATATAAACTACATATTAGGAAGACATAAACACATCTTCCAGGTATGGCACATTTTTCTACCTTAACAAAACAAAGCACACCAGACATGTGCAACCTCTTCTTAATGACTCTGGGCTATTATTGTGAACTTCATGTCCTGTTCTTGACTGTGACAATTGTTTTCTTGGTTGATACTTAGATGTAGTCACTACTCCTATGGAAAACGTCCCAGATGGATGTGTTTTTTGAGTAAGTGTATCTCTTTTTACAGGGTTTCTTCTCTTCCTTCACTATTAATCTGTCAACTGCCACTTCTCATAATTGTCAACAAGTGTACTTCTTTAACAAAATTACTTTTTCTTGGTATTTATCATTTGCTTTGACACTGGAATTCAGATATGTATGTTTCACCAAACTTTATGTAACCTAAAGTTTCTGTGCTCTGTTTCAAATCCTGAATGTCCCCTACCTTCATGAAAAAAGTGTGGAGCTTGAGCCTCATGATTGTGATTTTAGTTGCTCTGAGGCTTTCCTTTCCCCAAACTCAGTTGTATTCTCATTAAGCAGGGATTATTCATTCTCTTAGCAAATATTTTCTGAGTACCTGCCATATGTCAGAGATTGTTTTAGAGGCTGGGGATATAGAAGTAAGCAAAGCAGAAAATATCCCTGGCCTCATAAACCTTGCATTTTATGGGAGGAGACACTTTAACAATGTGATATCTTAGAAGATGGAAAATGCTATGAAGAGAAATAAGGCAGTGGAGGGAAATAATGTAGTGCTGAAGTTACAGTTAATTATTTAGGATGCTGTGATTTGTAAGGGGATCAAATGGAGGGAGTGAGCTATGTGGATGTCTAAGAGGAAAGCATTGCAGGCAGATGGAAACAAGAATACAAAGGCTCTGAGGTGGGTGGGTGGGTGCCTGCCTGATATGTTGGAGAAATGGCACTGGGCCTGGTATGACTTAAAGGAGAGTGGGCAAAGGGGAGAGTCTTAGATGGATGAAGTCATGGAATTGCCAGGGCTGGATTCTGAAATACCTTCAGAACCATTGAAAGGAAACCACTTTTCACTCTGAAATGGGATATCATTAAAGGGATTTTGAATAGAGGAATGGTGTTACGAGTTGAATTGTATCCCTCCTAATTTTTATGTTGAAGTTCTCTCCCCTAGTACTACAGAATGTGACTGTTTTTGGAGCTAGGATATTTAAAGAGGTAATTAAGGTAAATGAAGTCATTAGGGTGGGACACTAATCCAATATGACTGATGTCCTTATAAGAAGAGGAAATTAGGGAGGCACCTGGGTAGCTCAGGTGGTTAAGTGGTTAAGCTTCTGACTCTTGATTTCAGTCTCAGGTCATGATCTCAGAGTTGTGAGAGCAAGCCCCTGTCCGGTTACATGCTGGGTGTGGAGCCTGCTTAAGATTTTTCTCCTTTTCTCTCTCTGCCCCTCCCCCTCCTGCATGCATGCATACTATATCTTGCTCTTTTTCTGTCTGTAAAAAAAAAAAAAAGAAGAAGAGGGTATTAGGACATAGACATGTACAGAGGGAAGACTGGAGACACAGGGAGAAGATGTCTATCTGCAAGCCAAGGAGAGAGTTCTTAGAACATCATGCTGACACTTTGATCTGGGACTTGGAGCCTCTGAAACTATGAGAAAATGTCTGTTGTTGAAGCCCCCTAGTCTGTGGTACTTCATTATGGCAGCTCTAGTGGACTCATACAAGTGTCATGATCAGACTTAAACTTTAAAAATAGCACCCTGGCCCCTGTGTGATGAATAAGGAACTATTGAATCACAAGGGTGGCCACATAAGTGGCCTGGGGATATGAATATTGAGGAAGCATAGTGAATGTTGTTCAGAAGTGTGTATTGGACCCAGAGTTGAAGAGGTAGATGAACAAAGGCTTTAACAGATCAGAATGGAGAGTATACCAAAGAGTGCAAGTGACATGTGTAAAATGATTAAGAAACTGTTTTAAGCAATAGTACAAAGGACAGAAAACATCTTGGTCTGACTATGCCTGAGTCCCCATTGGGAACACACACCATCATATTGCCAAGGTAGAGAAGTTTCTATTTTTGTGTGGCTTTGACCATTTCCTGGGAGGAGGGGACTATAGGCAAGGCAGAAATGGAGGTGAACAGCTAAGAACCATATAGCAGATGATTATTAGAAAGGAAGAGAGAGGAATATAAGATACTGAAAAATTACAGGTTCTTGGAGTTGGAAGATCAGGGTTTTCACTGCAGAGTTTGTCACCAGGGGAGGCAGATAACTTCTTCTTTGAGTCTTGCTTTATTTCTCTTTCCATTGGAGCCCCAAATTCACACCTTGCCTGCCTCGCAGTGCTATTGGGAAGGCCAACTGTGCTAAAGGCTAGGAAAGTGGTTGCTAAGGTAAACAATACAGAGATTTTTAGGCATAAGTGCAAATAAAAGTTCCAAGCTACCTTCTGGGTATAGAAGAAGCAAGAGGAAATGGGTGTGGTCAAGACTGCTAGCTGTGCACTTGAATCTAGTTTCATTTTCTTCCATAATAATAAAGTTGTGACTGAGCACATGGCTTCCCAGCTAGACCACATTTCTAAGAATCTCCATAGTCAGGTGCTATCATGTGACTATATTATCCCTAATGGAATCTGTATACCTTAAGACTACGGTATGCCTCCTCCTTGTCCTCTTCCCACTTCACACCACCTGGACCCATTTATGGTGGTTACTCAGATTTAATTAGGTCAGTTATATCAATGCCCTAATGGATAGCCAAGTAACAACTTGGAAGGAACCTGGGTTTGTAAATGATTTCAAAGCAGCAGAACAACTTGCCAGCCAGCCAGCATTCTTCACATCAAGACTGTTAAGTGGGAGAGAAACTGCTTTGCTATCTCAATCATCCTATTGGTGGGTTCCCATTAGAACAATTCTCCCTTAACAATTCTACCTTAACTAAAGTGGACTTGTACCTTGAAATAGGGTACTATTGTAGAAAACAAACAAAACAAAATAAAACAAAACAACAACAACAACAACAAAACCTAGCAGGTAGGTGTGTGGAGGGGGACAAAGATATTGATATTATAGAGTAGAAAGCAGGTAACTTCTTTAATGCCATGGCAAAACATGGTAAAACTGTCACGTAAACTAACCTGGAATTCAGTCTAATGCTTATTGAGACTCCAGCACTAGAAAAAGTCATTGGAAAGAGTCAGAATTCTTCTGTTGGCTGCATCTTGATGCTTTTAGAGGAGTATTAAAGGGGCGCCTGGGTGGCTCAGTCAGTTAAGCATCTGGCTTCGGCTTAGGTTATGATCTCACAGTCCATGAATTTGAGCCCCGCATTGGGCTTTGTGCTGACAGCTCAGAGCCTGGAACCTGCTTGTACTCCCTCCCCTGGAGGGAGGACTTTGGTTCAGGTCATGATCTCACAGTCTGTGAGTTTGAGCCCCGTGTCAGACTCTGTTCGTGCTCAGAGCCTGGAGCCTGCTTCAGATTTTGTGTCTCCCTCTCTCTCTGCCCCTCCCCTGCTTGCACTCTCTCTCTCAAAAATAAATAAACACTTAAAAAAGAAAAATATTAAAAAGAACAAAGCTGGAGGAACTGCACTACCAGATATCAGACCTATTTTAAAGCTAAATAATTTAAACCATTACAACACGGTAGAACAAACCCACACAAACAGTGTGAACATATGCTCACAAAAAGACTTGTATAAGAATGTTCATAGCAGCTTTATTCATAATAGTCAAAATCTGAACTAAGAAACAAATATTTGTCAATAGGAGAATGAATTAAAAAAATATATGTGGGGCGCCTGGGTGGCGCAGTCGGTTGAGCATCCGACTTCAGCCAGGTCAAGATCTCGCGGTCCGTGAGTTCGAGCCCCGCGTCAGGCTCTGGGCTGATGGCTCGGAGCCTGGAGCCTGTTTCCAGTTCTGTGTCTCCCTCTCTCTCTGCCCCTCCCCCGTTCATGCTCTGTCTCTCTCTGTCCCAAAAATAAATAAATAAAAAAATATATATATGTGGTAGACTACTCAGCAATAAAATGAAGGTACCAATGGTGCACACAAATGCACTATGAATCTCAGCCTGAGCAAAAGAAGACTTACACAAGAGTACATACTGTATGACTCTATTTATATGAAGTTCTAGAACAGTCAAAATAATCATCCTGAAAAGATCCTATAACAATATTTGCTTCCAGAGGATAGTATAGACGAGGAGTGAATAGGAAGGAACATAAATTAATAATGGTAATGATAATGTTCTACTTCTTTCTAAGGATTTTATTTACTCAGGTGTAGGCATTTGTCAAAACTTAGGCGATATCTTTAGATTTTTACATTTCATTGTATGTAAGTTTTAAATGGAAAGAAAAAAACTGTAAACAAATATTGAACTCTATTTAATGAAATGCCTAATGAAATATTTGTGAGGGACATAACTTGTCTCTAATTTACTTTGAAATGCACACCCAAAAAAATAAGATAAATAGATCAATAGAGGGATGGATAGATATGATGAAACAAATATAATAAAACAATGGTAGGGTTTAGATGGTTCTATAAAATTGTTTCCTTTGCTGTATGTTTTTTACAAAAGAGAATTGAAAATTTACATCCAAGCAAAAATTTATAGCCAAAATTGTGTAGCATATTTATTTATGTTTGCTCCAAACTGAAAATTATATGAATATCTATCAAAAAGTGAGTGTATAAACAAACTGTGGTATATCAATGCAATGGAACATTACTCAGTATTGAAACTAAATAAACTGCTACACATAACATGGATGAATTTTACTAATATAATATTTAGCAAAAGAAGCCATTCATAAAAGAATCCATGCAGTCTGATTCCACTTATGTGAGTTCCAGAATAGGCAAACCTAATGCACTGTGATTGAAATTAGGTAAGTGGCATTACCTGGGATGAGAGGCAAGAGTGGTAATTGGGGGCAGGGGTTGCTTCAAAATGAAATTCAGGAGCTTCTTAGGGTAATGCAAATATTCTGCATCTTGATTGTGATGGTGAGAGGGAAAGAGGGTGAGAGAGAGGGGCAGAGAGAGAGGGAGAGAGAAAATCCCAAGCAGGCTCCACAGTGTTAGTGCAGAGCCCAACGTGGGGCTCAATCCCATGAACCATGAGATCATGACCTGAGCTGAAATCAAGAGTCCAACCCTTAACCAACTGAGCTACCAGATGCCCCTGCAATGAAGCAGATTTTTTAAATGTTTATTTTTTTTCTAAATATAATTGTAAAGTTAGCTAACATACACTGTATACAGTTTGCTTTTGGTTTCAGGAGTGGATTCCCATGATTCATCGCCTACATACAACACCCAGTGCTCATCCCAGCAATGCCTATCACCCATTTCCCCTCCCCCACCCCCCATCAACCCTCAATCAACCCTCTGTTCTTTCTATTTAAGAGTCTCTTATGGTTTGCCTCTCTCTCTGCTTGACACTATTTTTCTGCTTCCCTTTCCCTATGGTCTTCTGTTAAGTTTCTCAAATTCCACACATGAGTGAAAACATATGATATCTCTTTCTCTGACTGACTTATTTCACTTAGCATAATACCCTCCAGTTCAATCCACATTGTTGCAAATGGCAAGATTTCATTCTTTCTCATTGCCAAGTGGTTTTCCGTTGTATACATAAACCACATCTTCTTTATCCATTCATCAGTTGATGGACATTTGGGCTCTTTCCATAACTTGGTTATTGTTGATAGTGCTGCTATAAACATTGGGGCACATGTGCCCCTTGAATCAGCACTCCTGTATCCTTTGGATAAATTCCTAGTATTGCTATTGCTGTGTCATAGGGTAATTCCAGTTTTAACTTTTTGAGGAACCTCCATAATGGTTTCCAGAGTGGCTGCACCAGTTTGCATTCCCATCAACAGTGCAAGAGGGTTCCCGTTTCTCCACATCCTTGCCAACATCTATTGTTTCCTGAGTTGTTAATTTTAACCACTGGTGTGAAATGGTATCTCAGTGTGGTTTTGATTTGTATTTCCCTGATGATGAGCAATATTGAACATCTTTTCGCGTGTCTGTTGGCCATCTGGATGTCTTCTATGGAAAAGTGTCTATTCATGTCTTCTGCCCATTTCTTCACTGGATTATTTTGGGGGGGGTGTTGAGTTTGGTAAGTTCTTTATAGATTTTGGATACTAACCCTTTATCTAATATGTCATTTGCAAATATCTTCTCCCATTCCATTAGTTGCCTTTTAGTTTTGTTGATTGTTTCCTTTGCAGTGCAGAAGATTTTTATCTTGATGAGGTCCCAAAAGTTCATTTTTGCTTTTATTTCCCTTGCGTTCAGAGACATGTTGAGTAAGAAGTTGCTACAGCTGAGGTCAAGTAGGTTTTGCCTGTTTTCTCTTCTAAGGTTTTGATGGTTTCCTGTCTCACACTTATGTCTTTCATCCATCATGGCGTATCATGGTGAAACTGGCAAAATACAAAGATAAAGAAAGAATTCTGAAAGCAGCTAGGGGACAAACGGGACTTAAACTACAAGGATAGACACATAAGGGTAGTAGCAAACCTGTCCACTGAAACTTGGCAGGCCAGAAGGGAGCGGCAGGAAATATTCAATGTGCTGAATATGAAAAATATGCAGCCAAGAATCCTTTATCCAGTAAGGCTTTTATTCAGAATAGAAGGAGAGATAAAGGCTCTCCCAGACAAACAAACAACAACTGAAGGAGTTCATGACCAGTAAATCAGCCCTGTGGAGATCCTAAGGGGGACTCTGTGGGTGGAATGCTGCAGAGACTACAAAGGACTAGAGACATCACCACAAGCTTGAAACCTACAGATAACACAATGACACTAAATCCATATATTTCAATAATCACTCTGAATGTAAATGGACTAAATGCCTCAATCAAAAGACACAGGGTATCAGAATGGATAAAAAAACAAAATCTATTTATATGCTATCTACAAGAGACTCATTTTAGACCTGAGGACCCCTTCAGATTGAAAGCAAGGGGGTGGGGAACCACCTGTCATGCTAATGGACATCAAAAGAAAGCTATAGTAGCCATACTTATATCAGGCAAACTAGATTTTAAACTAAATACTGTAACAAGAGATGAGGAAGGGCATTATATCATAATTAAGGGGTGAATCCATTGAGAAGAGCTAACAATTATAAATTTTTCTGCCCCAACTTGAAAAGACCCAAATATATCAATCAATTAACCACAAACATAAGCAATCTTATTGATAATAATACAGTAATTGTAGGTGACTGTAATACTCCACTTAGAACAATGGAAAGATCATATAGTCAGAAAATCAACAAAGAAACAATGGACTTGAATGATACACAGGACCAGATGGACTTGACAGATATTTTCAGAACTTTTCATCCAAAAGCATCAGAATACATATTCTTGTTGAGTGTACATGGAAAATTCTCCAAAATAGATCACATACTGGGTCACAAAACAGACTTCAATAAATACGAAATAACTGAGATCACATCATGCATATTTTCAGATCAGAGCTCTATGAAACTTGAAATCAACCACAAGAAAAAATTTGGAAAGCCTCCAAATGCATGGAGGTTAAAGAACATCCTACTAAAGAAAGAATGGGGCAACAAGGCAATTAAAGAAGAAATTTAAAAATATATAGAAGCAAATGAAAATGAAAATATGACAGTCAAAACCCTTTGGGATGCAGCATAGGAAGTCCTAAGAGTAAAATACATTGCAATCCAGGCCTATCTCAAGAAACAAGAAAAATCCCAAATAGAAAACCTAACCTCACACCTAACAGAACTAGAAGCAGAGTAACAAAGAAACCCCGAAGCTAACAAAAGAGAAATAATAAAGGTTATAGCAGAAATAAACAATATAGAATAAAAAAAAACAGTAGAACAGATCAATGAATCTAAGAGCTGGCTTTTTGAAAGAATAAACAAAATTGGTAAAACCCTAGCCAGACTTCTCAAAAAGAAGAGAGAACCTAAATAGATAAAATCATGAATGAAAGAGGAGAGATCACAACCAACACCACAGAAATACAAACAACTATTAGAGAATAGTATGAAAAATTATATGCCAACAAACTGGACAACTTGGAAGAAATGGACAAATTCCTAGACACCCACACACTACCAAAACTCAAACGGAAAGAAATAGAAATTTGAACAGACCCATAACCAGAGAAGAAGTTGAATCAGTTATCAAAAATCTTCCAAAGGGGTACCTGGGTGGCTCAGTCAGTTAAGAGTCTGACTTTGGCTCAGCTCATGATCTCACTATTCCCAAGTTCAAGCCCCGTGTCGGGCTCTGTGATGACAGCTCAGAGCCTGGAGACTGTTTCAGATTCTGTGTCTCCCTCTCTGTCTCTTCCCCTCCCCCACTCATGCTCTGTCTCTCTCTCTCTCTCTCTCTCAAAAATAAATAAACATTAAAAAAAAAAATCTCCCAACAAGTAAGAGTCCTGGGCAAGATGGCTTCACAGGGCAATTCTACCAGACACTTAAGGCAGAGTTAATACCTATTCTTCTCAAGCTGTTCCAAAAAATACAAACATAAGGAAACCTTCTGGACTCATTCTATGAAGCCAGCATTTCCTTGATTCCCAAACCAGACAAAGACCCCACTAAAAAGAGAATTATAGGCAAATATCCCTAATGAACATGGATGCAAAAATTCTCAACAAGATACTTGCAAATCAAATTCAACAGTATATTAAATGAATTACTCACCATGATCAAGTGGGATTCATTCCTTGGCTTCAGGGCTGGTTCAGTTTTCCCAAATCAATCAATGTGAGACATCAAATTAATAGAAGAAAGGATAAGAACCATATGATCCTGTCAGTAGATGCAGAAAAGGCATTTGACAAAATACGGCATCCTTTCTTAATAAAAACCCTCAAGAAAGTAGGGATAGAAGGAACATGCCTTAACATCATAAAAGCCATATATGAAAAGCCCACAGCTAATATCATCCTTAATGGGGAAAAACTGTGAGCTTTCCTCCTGAGATCAGGAACATGACAGGGATGTCCATCATTACCACGGTTGTTTAACATAGTGTTGGGAGTCCTAGCCTCAGCAATCAGACAACAAAATGAAATAAAAAGCATCCATATTGGCAAAGAAGAAGTCAAACTTTCACTTTTCACAGATGGCATGATACTCTACGTGGAAAACCTGAAAGACTCCACCAAAAAGCTGCTAGAACTGATACACGAATTAACCAAAGTCACAGCAAAATCAAGGTACAAAAATCGGTTGCATTTCTAAACACCAATAATGAAGCAACAGAAAGAGAAATCAAGAAATTGATCCCATTTACAACTGCACCAAGAATCATAAAATACCTAGGAATAATCCTAACCAAAGATGTAAAAGATCTGTATGCTGAAAACTGTAGAAAACTTATGAAAGAAATTGAAGAAGACACAAAGAAATAGAAAAACATTCCATGCTCATGGATTGGAAGAACAAATGTTGTTAAAATGTCAATACTGCCCAAAGCAATCTACACACTCAATGCAATCCCAAAATTGCACTGGCATTCTTCACAGAGCTAGAACAAACAATCCTAAAATTTGTATGGAACCACAAAAGACCCAAATAGCCAAAGTAATGTTGAAAAAGAAAACCAGAGCTGGAGGCATCACAATCCTGGACTTTAGCCTGTACTACAAAGCTGTAATCATCAAGGCAGAATGGTATTGGCACAAAAACAGACACATAGACCAATGGAATACAATAGAGAACCCATAAGTGGACCCACAAATGTATGACCAACTAATCTTTGACAAAGCAGGAAAGAACATCCAATGGAATAAAGACAGTCTCTTCAGCAAGTGGTGCTGGGATAACTGGACACCAACATGCAGGAAAAAGAAACTGGACCACTTTGTTACACCATACACAATGAAGCAGGCTTTATTTTTTTAATTAAAAAAATTAAATGTTTATTTTTGAGAGAGAGACAGACAGACAGAGTGTGAGTTGGCAAGGTGTAGAGAGGGAGACACAGAATCTGAAGTAGGATCCAGGCTCTGAGCTGTCAGCACAGAGCCCAATGCAGGGTTCAAACTCATGAACCGCAAGATTGTGACCTATTGCTGGGTCATAGGATAGATCTATTTTTCACTTTTTGAGGAACCTCCACACTGTTTTCCACAGCGGCTGCATTCCCACCAACAGTGCAAGAGGGTTCAGTTTGCATTCCCACCAACAGTGCAAGAGGTTTCCCATTTCTCCTCGCCAGCATCTATAGTCTCCTGATTTGTTCATTTTAGCCACTCTGACTGGAGTGAGGTGGTATCTGAGTGTGGTTTTGACTTGTATTTCCCTGATGAGGAGCAACGTTGAGCATCTTTTCATGTGCCTGTTGGCCATCTGGATGTCTTCTTTAGAGAAGTGTCTATTCATGTTTTCTGCCCATTTCTTCACTGGATTGTTTTTCAGGTGTGGATCTTGGTGAGTTCTTCATAGATTTTGGATACTAGCCCTTTGTCCAATGTCATTTGCAAATATCTTTTCCCATTCCGTTGGTTGCCTTTTAGTTTTGTTGATTGTTTCCTTTGCAATGCAGAAGCTTTTTATCTTGATGAGGTCCCAATAGTTCATTTTTGCTTTTAATTCCCTTGCTTTTGGGGATGTGTCAAGTAAGAAATTGCTGTGGCTGAGGTCAGAGAGGTTTTTTCCTGCTTTCTCCTCTAGGGTTTTGATGGTTTCCTGTCTCACATTCAAGTCCTTCATCCATGTTGAGTTTATTTTTGTGAATGGTGTAAGAAAGTGGTCTATTTTCATTCTTCTGCATGTTGCTGTCCAGTTCTCCCAGCACCATTTGTTAAAGAGATTGTCTTTTTTCCATTGGATATTCTTTCCTGCTTTGTCAAAGATTAGTTGGCCATACATTTGTGGGTCCAAGTCTGGAGTCTCTTTTCTGTTCCATTGGTCTATGTGTCTGTTTTTGTGCCAATACCATGCTGTCTTGATGTTTACAGCTTTGTAGTAGAGGCTAAAGTCTGGGATTGTGATGCCTCCTGCTTTGGTCTTCTTCTTCAATATTACTTTGGATATTTGGGGTCTTTTGTAGTTCCATACAAATTTTAGGATTGCTTGTTCTAGCTTCGAGAAGAATGCCAGTGCAATTTTGATTGGGATTGCATTGAGTGTGTAGATTGCTTTGGGCAGTATTAACATTTTAACAATATTTATTCTTCCAATCCATGAGCATGGAATGTTTTTCCATTTCTTTGTATCTTATTCAATTTCCTTCATAAGCTTTCTATAGTTTTCAGCATACAGATCTTTTACATCTTTGGTTAGATTTATTCCTAGGTATTTTATGCTTCTTGGTGCAATTTTGAACTGGATCAGTTTCTTTATTTCTCTTTCTGTTGCTTCATTATTGGTGTATAAAATTAAACCTATTTCTGTACATTAATTTTGTACCCTGAAACTTTGCTGAATTCATGTATCAGTTCTAGCAGATTTTTGGTGGAGTCTGTTGGATTTTCCATGTAGAGTATCATGTCGTCTGCAAAAAGTGAAAGCTTCAGTTAATCTTCACCAACTTTGATGCATTTTATTTCATTTTGTTGTCTGATTGCTGATGCTAGGACTTCTAACACTATGTTAAACAACAGTGGTGAGAATGGACAACAGAAAAATATGCAGCCAAGAATCCTTTATCCAGAAAGCCTATCATTTAGAATAGAAGGAGATATAAAGGTTTTCCCAAACAAACAAAAACTTAAGGAATTCATCACCATTAAATCAGCCCTACAAGATATCCTAAGGGGGACGGGGGGCACCTGGGTGGCTCAGTCAGTTAAGTGTCCGACTTCAGCTCAGGTCATGATCTCACAGTTGGTGGGATTGAGCCCCACATCAGGCTCTGTGCTGAGGGCCTGGAGCCTGCTTCAGTTTCTGTGTCTCCCTCTCTCTCTGTCTCTCCCTTGCTTGCTCTCTCTCTCTCTCTTTCTCTCTCTTTCAAAAATAAATAAAAACATTTTTAAAAAATTTTTAAAAAGATCCTAAGGGAGACACTGTGAATAAAATGTTGCAAGGACCACAAAGTACCAGAGACCTCACTACAAGCATGAAACCTACAGATAGCACAATGACTCTAAACCCATACCTTTCAATAATAGCACTGAATGTAAATGGGCTAAATGTTCCAATCAAAAGACATAGGGTATCAGGATGGATAAAAAAGCGAGACCCATCTATTTGCTGTCTACAAGAGACTCATTTTAGACCTGAGGACACCTTCTGATTGAAAGTGAGGGGATGGAGAACTATCTATCATGCTACTGGAAGTCAAAAGAAAGCTGGAGTAGCCATACTTATATCAGACAAACTAGACTTTAAATTAAAGGCTGTACCAAGAGATGAAGAAAGGCATTATATAATAATTACAGGGTTTATCCATCAGGAAGAGCTAACAATTACAAATATCTATGCATCAAATTTGGAAGCCCCCAAATATCTACAACAAGTAATCACAAACATAAGCAACCTTATTGATAAGAATGTGGTAATTGCAGGGGACTTTAATACTTCACTTACAACAATGGATAGATCATCTAGACAGAGAATAAGTAAAGAAACAATGGCCCTGAATGATACACTGGACAGATGTATTTAGAACTCTGCATCCCAAGGCAACAGAATACACATTCTTCTCAAGTGCACATGGAACATTCTTCAAGATAGATCACATACTGGGTCAAAAAAACCCTCAATAAATATAAAGTAATTGAGATCATGCCACACACACTTTCAGATCGCAATGCTATGAAACTTGAAATCAACCACAGGAAAAAGTCTGGAAATCCTCCAAAAGCATGGAGGTTAAAGAACACCCTACTAAAGAATGAATGGGTCAACCAGGCAATTAGAGAAGAAATTTAAAAATACATGGAAACAAATGAAAATGAAAATACAACAAAACACTTTGGGATGCAGTAAAGGCAGTCCTAAGAGGAAAATACATTGCAATCCAGGCCTAACTCAAGAAACAAGAAAAATCCTAAATACAAAATCTTACAGCACACCTAAAAGAACTAGAAGCAGAACATCAAAGACACCCCAAACCCAGCAGAAGAAGAGCAATAATAAAGATCAAAGCAGAAACAAACAATATAGAATAAAAAAAAAAAAACAATAGGGCAGATCAATGAAACCAAGAGTTTTTTTTTCTTTTTTTTTTTAATAAACAAAATTGATAAACCTTTAGCCAGGCTTCTCAAAAAGAGGGAGGACTAAAATAGATAAAATCACAAATGAAAATGTAATTATTACAACCAATCCCTCAGAAACACAAGCAATTATCAGGGAATACGATGAAAAATTATATGCCGAAAAATTGGACAACCTGGAAGAAATGGAGAAATTCCTAAACACCCACATGCTACCAAAGTCAAACAGGAAGAAATAGAAAATTTTAACAGACCCATAAATAGTGAATAAATTGAATCAGTTATCAAAAATCTCCCAACAAGGGGCGCCTGGGTGGTTTGGTCGGTTAAGCATCCGACTTCGGCTCAGGTCATGATCTCACGGTCCGTGAGTTCGAGCCCTGCATCGGGCTCTGTGCTGACAGCTCAGAGCCTGGAGCCTGTTTCAGATTCTGTGTCTCCCTCTCTCTCTGTCCCTCCCCTGTTCGTGCTCTGTCTCTCTCTCTGTCTCAAAAATAAACGTTAAAAAAAATTAAACAAAAAATCTCCCAACAAATAAGAGTCCTGGGCCAGATGGCCTCCCTGGGGAGTTCTACCAGACATTTAAAGCAGAGTTAATACCTATCCTTCTCAAACTCTTCGAAAAAATGGAAAGGGAAGGAAAGCTTTCAGACTCATTCTATGAAGCCAGCATTACTTTGATTCCCAAACCAGACAGAGACCCAGCAAAAAAAGAGAACTACAGGCCAATATCCCTGATGAATATGGATGTAAAAATTCTCAACAAGATACTAGCAAATCAAATTCAACAGCATATAAAAAAATTATTCACCATGATCAAGTAGGATTTATTCCTGGGCTTCAGGGATGGTTCAATATTCACAAATCAATATGATACATCACATTAATAAAAGAAAAGATAAGAACCATATGATCCTGTCAATGGATGCGGAAAAAGCATTTGACAAAATACAGCATGATTTCTTCATAAAAACCCTCGAGAAAGTCAGGATACAAGGAACATAATTAAACATCATAAAAGCCATTTATGCAAAGCCCAGAGCTGATATTATCCTCAATGGGGAAAAACTGAGAGCTGTCCCCATGAAATATGTCCAGTTTTAAACAAAATTTATGAGGCAGGCAAAGAAACAAGAAAGCATGGAGCAATTGTGGGAAAAAATAAATAAATGAGCAGTATCTGTCCCAGACATTAGACTTACTATACAGAAATTTTGAATCCACTATCTTAATTATGCTCAAAGAGCTAAAAAAAACCATGCCCAAAGAATTAAAGGAAGCTGGGAGAGCAATGTCTCACCAAATAGAGAATATTAATAGAGGCAGAACTTATAAATTATAAAAGGAACCAAATACAGATTCTGAAGCTGAAAGTGTAATAACCAAAATGAAAAATTCACTAGAGGTTTTCAGCAGCAGATTTGAACAGAGAGAAGACTCAGTAAACTTGAAGATAGATCAATTTAAATTATTCTGAAGAACAGGAGGGGAAAGAATGAAGAAGATTACAAAGCCCAAAGGACCCATGAGATACCATCAAGTGTAATAACACATGCATATGGAAGTCCCACAAGAAGAGAGAAGAGAGAAAGGGACAGAAAGAAAATTTGAAGATATAATTGTCAAAATTTTCCAAATTTGATGAAATGCATGAATCTACACATCTAAGAGGCTCAGTGAATTTCAAGATAAAGTAAAAGATCCACATTGAGAAACATTATAATCAAACTATTCAAAACCAATGACAAAGAATCTTGGAAGCAACGAAAGATAAGTGAATGGTCACATATAAGAAATTCTTAAGATTAACGGCCAATTTCTTATGAACCATGCAGGTCAGGAAACAGTAAGATGACATATTTAAAGTGTTGAAAGGAAAAGAAGGAGTATCAATTAAGAATCCAATTCCTGGGGTGCCTGGGTAACTCATTCGTTTAAGCGTCTGACTTCCAGCTCAGGTCATGATCTTGCAGTCCATGAGTTCGAGCCCTGTGTTGGGCTCTGTGCTGACAACTCAGAGCCTGGAGCCTGCTTCAGATTCTGTGTCTCCCTCTCTCTCTGCCCCTCCCCGACTCACACTCTGTCTTTCTCTGTCTCTCAAAAATGAATAAATGTTAAAAAAAAAATTTAAATGGAGCACCTGGGTGGCTCAGTCGATTGGGCAGCCAACTACAGCTCAGGTCTTGTGGTCTGTGAGTTCAAGCCCCACGTGGGGCTTTGTCCTGAGCCTCGGAGCCTGGAGCCTGCTTCCTATTCTGTGTCTTCATCTCTCTCGGCCCCTTCCCTGCTTCCTTTCAGTCTCTGTCTCTGTCTTTGTCTCTCTCTCTCAAAAATAAACAATAAAAAAATTAAAAAAAGAATCCCACTCCATACAAAATTGTCTTTCAAAAATCAAGGAGAAATTATTACATTCCCAGATTTAAAAAAGAGAGGAGAAAGCTGACAGAATTTGTCCCTAGTAGTGTTAAAAGGAGCTCTTCAGTTTGAAATAAGAGGAAACTATATGGTTACTCAAAGCCATATGAAGAAATAAAGCAATCTAGTAAAGGTAACTACATAGTTAGCATATATGTATGTATGTCAATGTGTGTGTGTAGATATATATATATATATATATGTATACATATATATATATATATCAATGTGTATATGTTATATATATACATATATATATAACATAGATTTCTGTATATTTGATTTGTGAATCCTCTTTTTTTCTCATATATTATTTAAAAGACAAATTTATAAAGTAAGCTTAATATATCTGTTACTTGGCACACAATGTATTAAAGACATAACTTGTGATAACAATATAAAAGGGGACAATGAGCTACATAGGAGCAGAGTTTTGTATGCTATTTAAATTAAGTTGCTATCAATTCAAACTAGATTTTTTATAAATTTAGAATATTAATTGTGACCACTAAGACAATAATTTTAAATATACACACAAAAGGAAATAAATCAATTGAACACATTCTTTATTTTAAGTTTTTTTTAAATTTTATTTTTTAAAGTTTACATCCAAATTAGTTAACATATAGTGAAACAAAGATTTCAGTAGATTCCTTAATGCCCCTTGCCCATTTAGCCCATCCCCCCTCCCACAACCCCTCCAGCAACCATCAGTTTGTTCTCCATATTTATGAGTCTCTTCTGTTTTGTCCCCCTCCCTGTTTTTATATTGTTTTTGTTTCCCTTCCCTTATGTTCATCTGTTTTGTCTCTTAAAGTCCTCATATGAGTGAAGTCATATGACTTTTGTCCTTCTCTAATTTCACTTAGCATAATACCCTCCAGTTCCATCCACATAGCTGCAAATGGCAAGATTTCATTCTTTTTGATTGCCTAGTAATACTCCATTGTGTGTGTGTGTGTGTGTGTGTGTGTGTGTGTGTGTATCACATCTTCTTTATCCATTCGTCCATCAATGGACATTTGGGCTCTTTCCATACTTTGGCTATTGTTGATAGTGCTACTATAAACATGGGGGTGAATGTGTCCCTTTGAAAGAGCATACCTAGTGGATAAATGCCTAGTATTTATCTAGGCATAGATATCCCATGGATAAATGCCTAGTAGTGCAATTGCTGGGTCATAGGGTAGTTCTATTTTTAGTTTTTTGAGGAACCTCCACACTGTTTTCCAGAGTGGCTGCACCAACTTGCATTCCCACCAACAGTGCAAAAGAGATCCTCTTTCTCTGCATCCTTGCCAACATCTGTTGTTACCTGAGTTAGTGTTAGCCATTCTGACAGGTGTAAGGTGGTATCTCAGTGTGGTTTTGATTTGTATTTCCCTGATGATGAGTGATGTGGAGCATTTTTTCATGTGTCAGTTGGCCATCTGGATGTCTTCTTTGGAGAAGTGTCTATTCATGTTTTTCACCCATTTCTTCGCTGGATTATTTGTTTTTTTGGGTGTTGAATTTACTAAGTTCTTTATAGATTTTGGATACTAACCCTTTATCTGATATGTCATTTGCAAATATCTTCTCCCATTCTGTCGGTTGTCTCTTAGTTTTGCTGATTGTTTCCTTCACTGTACAGAACCGTTTTATTTTGATGAGGTCCCAGTAGTTCATTTTTGCTTTTGTTTCCCTTGCCTCCGGAGACGTGTTGAGTAAGAAGTCGCTGCGGCCAAGATCAAAGAGGTTTTTGCCTGCTTTCTCCTTGAGGATTTTGATGGCTTCCTGACTTACATTGAAGTCTTTCATCCATTTTGAGTTTGTTTTTGTGTGTGGGGTAGGAAAGTGGTCCAGGTTCATTCTTCTGCATGTCACTGTCCAGTTTTCCCAGCACCACTTGCTGAAGAGACTGTCTTTATTCCATTGGATATTCTTTCCTGCTTTGTCAAAGATGAGTTGGCCATACGTTTGTGGGTCCATTTCTGGGTTCTCTATTCTGTTCCATTGATCTGAGTGTCTGCTCTTGTGCCAGTACCATACTGTCTTGATGGTTACAGCTTTGTAGTATAGCTTGAAGTCTGGGATTGTGATGCCTCCTGCTTTGTTTTTCTTATTCAAGATTGCTTTGGCTCTTCAGGGTCTTTTCTGGTTCCATAAAAATTTTAGGATTATTTGTTCAACCTCTGTGAAGAATGCTGGTGTTATTTTGCTAGGGATTACATTGAATGTGTAGATTGCTTTGGGTAGTATTGATATTTTAACAATATTTGTTCTTCCTATCCAGGAGCATGGAATCTTTTTCCATTTTTTGTGTCTTCTTCAATTTATTTCATCAGCTTTCTATAGTGTTCAGTGTATAGATTTTTCACCTCTTTGGTTAGATTTTATTCCTAGGTATTTTATGGGTTTGGGTGCAACTATAAATGGGATTGATTCCTTGATTTCTCTTTCTGTTGTTTCATTGTTGGTGTATAGGAATGGAAACGATTTCTGTGCATTGATTTTGTATCTTGCAATTTTGCTGAACTCATCAATCAGTTCTAGCAGTTCTTTGGGGGAATCTTTTGAGTTTTCCATATAGGGTATGATGTCATCTGTGAAGAGTGAAAGTTTGACCTCCTCCTGGCTGATTTGGATGCCTTTTATTTCTTTTTGTTGTCTGATTGCAGAGGCTAAGACTTCCAATACTATGTTGAATAACAGTGGCAAGAGTGGACATCCCTGTCTCATTCCTGACCTTAGGGGGAAAGCTCTCAGTTTTTCCCCATTGAAGACGATATTAGCGTTGGTTCATTCATATATGGCTTTTATGATCTCGAAGTATGCTCCTTCTATCCCTACTTTCTTGAGGGTTTTTATCAAGAAAAGATGTTGTATTTTGTCAAATGCTTTCCCTGCATCTATTGAGAGGATATTATGGTTCTTGTCCTTTCTTTTATTGATGTGATGAATCACGTAATTCTTTCACGGATATTGAACCAGCCCTGAATCCCAGGTATGAAACCCATTTGGTCCTGGTGAATAATTTCTTTAATGTATTGTTGGATCCGGTTGGCTAATATCTTGTGGAGGATTTTTGAATCCATGTTCATCAGGGATATTGGTCTATAGTTCTCCTTTTTAGTGGGGTCTCTGGTTTTGGAATCAAGGTAGTGCTGGCTTCATAGAAAGAGTTTGGAAGTTTTCCTTCCATTTCTCTTTTTTGGAACAGCTTCAAGAGAATAGGTGTTAACTCTTCCTTAAATGTTTGATAGAATTGCCCTGGAAAGCCATCTTTCCTTGGACTCTTGTTTTTTGGTAGATTTTTGATTACTAATTCAATTTCCTTACTGGTTATGGGTCTGTTCAAATTTTCTATTTCTTCCTGTTTCCGTTTTGGTAGTGTATATGTTTCTAGGAATTTGTCCATTTCTTCCAGATTACCCATTTTATTGACACATAATTGCTCATAAAATTCTCTTATTATTATTATTATCTGCTCTGTTGGTTGTGATCTGTGATCTGT
Organism: Acinonyx jubatus; assembly: GCF_027475565.1. Taxonomy (NCBI): domain Eukaryota; kingdom Metazoa; phylum Chordata; class Mammalia; order Carnivora; family Felidae; genus Acinonyx; species Acinonyx jubatus. The sequence goes on from NC_069389.1 coordinate 121,168,854, forward strand.
GATTATCTGCTATTATTACCTGCTATGCTGGTTGTGATCTCTCCTCTTTCATTCTTGATTTTATTTATTTGGGTCCTTTCCTTTTTCTTCTTGATCAAATTGGCTAGTGGTTTATCAATTTTGTTAATTCTTTCAAATATCCAGCTTCTGGTTTCATTGATCTGTTCTACTGTTTTTTTGGTTTTGATAGCATTAATTTCTGCTCTAATCTTTATTATTTCCTGTCTTCTGCTGGTTTGGGTTTTATTTGCTGTTCTTTTTCCAGCTCCTTAAGGCTTAAGGTTAGGTTGTGTATCTGAGCTCTTTACTCCTTCTTTAGGAAGGCCTGGGTCGCTATATACTTTCCTCTTATGACCTCCTTTGCTGTATCCCAGAGGTTTTAGGTTGTGGTGTTATCATTTTCATTGACCTCCATATACTTTTAATTTCCTCTTTAACTGGTTGGTTAGCCCATTCATTCTTTAGTAGGATGTTCTTCAGTCTCCAAGTATTTGTGACCTTTCCAAATTTTGTCTGTGGTTGATTTCGAGTTTCATAGTGTTGTGGTCTGAAAATAAGCACGGTATGATCTAGATCCTTTTGTACTTACTTAGGGCTGATTTGTGTCCCAGTATATGGTCTAGTCTGGAGAATGTTCCATGTGCACTGGAGAAGAATGTATATTCTGGTGCTTAGGATGAAATGTTCTGAATATATCTGTTAAGTCTATCTGGTCCAGTGTGTCATTCAAAGCCATTGTTTTTTTGTTGATTTTTTGATTAGATGATCTGTCCATAGCTGTGAGTGGGGTGTTGAAGTCTCCTACTATTATGGTATTACTATAAATGAGTTTCTTTATGTTTGTGATTAATTGATTTATATATTTGGGTGTTCCACATTTGGCGCAGAAATGCTTACAATTGTTAGGTCTTCTTGGTGGATAGACCCCTTGATTCTGATATAATGCCCTTCTGCATCTCTTGATACAGTCTTTATTTTAAAGTCTAAATTGTCTGATGTAAGTATGGCTACTCTGGCTTTCTTTTGTTGACCATTAGCATGATAGATGGTGCTCCATCCCCTTATTTTCAATCTGAAGGTGTCTTTAGGTCTAAAGTGGGTATCTTGTAAACAGCATATAGATGGGTCTTGTTTTCTTATCCATTCTGTTACCCTATGTCTTTTGATTAGAGCACTGAGTCCACTGATGTTTAGAGTGAGTACTGAAAGATATGAATTTATTGCCATTATTATGCTTGTATAGTTGGAGCTTCCGGTGGTGTTCTCTGGTCCTTTCTAATCTTTTGTTGCTTTTGATGTCTATCTATATCATCTATATCTATATCTATATCTATATATCTATCTATATCTATCTATTTCAGCTTTTCTCCCCTCAGAAAGTCTCCCTTAAAATTTCTTGCAGGGCTGGTTTAGTGGTCACAAACTCCTTTAATTTTTGTTTGTCTGGGAAAATTATTATGTTTCCTTCTATTTTGAATGATAGCCTTGCTGTATAAAGAATTCTTTGCTGCATATTTTTCTGATTCAGCACACTGAATATATCCTCCTCCTCCTTTCTGGCATGCAACGTTTCTGTGGATATGTCTGCTGCAAACCTGATCTATCTTCCCTTGTAGGTTAGGGACATTTTTTCTTTTGCTGCTTTGATGATTCTCTCCTTGCTTGAGAATTTTGTGAATTTGACTATGATATGACTTGTTGATGGCCAGTTTTTGTTGAATCTAATGGGGGTCTGTGCTTCCTGGTTTTTGATGTCTGTGTCTTTCCCCAAGTTAGGAAAATTTTCTGCTATGATTTGCTCACATAACACTTCTACCCCTATTTCTCTCTCTTCCTCCTCTGGGACCCCTATGATTCTGATGTTGTTCCTTTTTAAAGAGTCACTGATTTCTATAATTCTTAAATCGTTCTCTTTTGCTTTAATCTCCCTCTTTTTTTCTGCTTTGTTATTCTCTATAAGTTTGTCCTCTATATTGCTGATTCTCTGTTCTGCCTCATCCATCCTTGCTGCCACTGCATCCATCCATGGTTGTAGCTCACTTATAGCATTTTTAATTTCATTCTGGCTATTTTTCACTTCTTTTATCTCTGCAGAAAGGGATTCTAATCTATTTTAGACTCTAGCTAGTATTCTTATTATCATGATTCTGAATTTTGTTTCATACATCTTGCATGTATCTGTGTTGGTTAAATCCCTGGCTGTCATTTCTTCGTGCTCTTTCTTTTGGGGTGAATTCCTTTGTTTTGTCATTTTGAAGGGAGAAAAGAAATTAATGAGGTAGAAAAATTGAAATTAAAAAATTAAAATTAAAAAAATATTAAAATTAAAAATTAAAAAAACACACACACACAAAAATTGAACAGATGATGCTAGATCCTAGGTGTATTTTGGTCTGGGTGTAGAAAGTGGTTCGACAGATTAGATTTTTAAAAAGTTGGGGAGAAAAACAAAAGGAAATCGTTTGAGAATTTGAAAAAATGAATACACTGAAGTAGACTAAAATGAGATGATGGGGGTATAATAGAATTTGAAAAAATATACACAAAAGTAAAGAATATAGTAGAAAAAATTAATAATGTTTTTAATAAAAGTTAAAAATAAATATGAATTTTTTGTTTTATGTATTTACGAGAAAAGAAATGAAAAAGAGAAAATAGATAAAAAAAGAAAAAAAAGAAAAGAAAAAAAAGAAATAGTTTGAAAATTTGAAAAAGTGAATACACTGTAGTAGACTAAAATAAAATGATGGGAGTAATATAGAATTTGAAAAAAATTACAAAAAAGCAAAAAATATAGTAATAAAAATTAAAAGTATTTTTAAAAGAAACTGAAAGTAAAAATGAAGTTTTTCTCTGTCTGCATTCAAAAAAAAGAAAAGAAATGAAAAAGAAAAAAAGAAAAAGAGAGAAAAAAAGGAAATTGTTTGAAAATTTGAAAAGGTGAGTACACTGAAGTAGACTAAAATAAAATGATGGAAGTAAAGTAGAATTTGAAAAAATTTACACAAAGGTAAAGAATATAGTAATAAAAATTAAAGACATATTTTTAATAAAAATTGAAAATAAAAATTAATTTTTTCTCTCTGTATTCAAGAAAAAAAAAGAATTGTAAAAGAGAAAAAGGAAAAAGAAAAAAGTGAAAAAAATTGAATAGATGAACCTAACAGATTGAAATTGCTTCATTTTCCCCTAGAGGTCAGTCCATGTAGCTCTTTATAGTCCATAAATTAAGCTGGTGGTGAGGCTTGTGTTCTTGGAAGCGAAGTTGGCCCAGTTGGGTGGGGCTCAAGTAACAGCTCCGCTCTCCACTAGATGGTGCTGCTAGCCTACTTGAGTGGATTGTTGCGGTGCTCATAGGTGCGTATGCGCATGTGCAGGAGCAGTGAAAATGGCGCCACCCAGCTACCCAGTCTGTTCTCCTGGATCAGCAATCATGCACCAGTCCTCTGTTGTCAGCTTTCATCCACTCCCCGCCTTTTCACTCTCCATGATCTGGCCCCAGGCAGTACCTCTCTCCCAAGTTTGTCTCAGATGCGGCTGTTTCCCCTGGCCCCTTCCTATGGACTGTGGCTTTGACCCATTCTGCCCCTCTGTGGGAGGGTCTCACCGAGCAATGGCCGAATAAGCAATGGCCAAATGTCGGCTGCACCCAGGAATGTTTGCGGGACCCTGCTGCTGCCGGTGCCCCAATACTGCAGCCGGGTGCCAGCCCGCCCCCAAAAAAGTTCGTGAGACAGTGTAGCAGCAGCGTTTCAGGGATTATGGTAAAATCACAACACACATCTGGCATCAGGCTTCACCCTCAACGACCTTGCCCCAGCACCAGCGAATGTGGCCACCTTCCGGGGTCTGCTGGGACCAGGTGGCTTCAACAGTCTGTACCAAATGTCCTTCCAGCAGTGGAACCACTTTTCCCCGTATGGCCTGAGAACCTCCCGGACCCCAGTCTGTTCCTGGGGATTCACCCTTCCCACCAGAGCACTGCCAGGTATCGAGCTGCAGAGTTGCAGCCTTTGCACTCCCCTTGTTTACAGTCTTAATGGAATTTAAACCCTCTCCTTTCTCCTTTCTTCTTTCTCCCTTTTTAGTTTAGTCCCTGCGGTTTCCAATTTTCCACTTTCTCTCCAGCTGCTTTTGGGGAGGGGTGCTTTTCCTGTATGCTTCCCCCCTCCACAGTCTCCGTCCTCTCTCTGCCCACAAATCGGGTTCCCTACCTTTCATGGCTTCTCACTCCCTAAGTTCAGCTCTCTGTGCCATGTACCTGCTGAATTCTGTGGTTCAGGTTGTGCAGATTATTGTGTCAATCCTCCAGTAAGTTCTCTAGGTGTGTAGGATGGTCTAGTGTTGGTCTGGCTGTATTTCATGGATGCGAGACACACAAAAAGCTTCCATGCTGTTCTGCCATCCTGGCTCCTTCTCAATTGAACACACTGTAGTGTTTTGGAAGAATTAGAGGAATAGTGATGAAGGAGTTGATAAACAAAATGATATAGGATATATAGAAAACAAATAGCAAAATGGCAAAAGTAAGTCCTTCTACATAGATGAATTAAATAATCCAATTAAAAAACAGTATGAAGAATTCTTACAAACATTTAAAGAAGAATTAAAACCAATCTTTTCTGAATTCTCTCCCAAAACAGAAGAGGATGAAATACTTTTTAATTTATTCTGTGAAACCAGCATTAACCTTATGCCCAAATCAAACTATGACACTACAAGAAAATTACAGGTCAATATCCCATATGAATATAGATGCAAACTTCCTCAACAAAAGGCTAGCAAAATGAATCCAGAAGCATATGAAAGGGATTATACACAATGACCAAGTGTGGTTTAATATACAAATCTCAAATAATTCAATGCACTATGTGCATAGAATAAAGGGGGGAAATGATTATCTCAATTGATGCTGAAATAGCATTTGACAAAATCCAATAACTTTTCATGATAAAAAAATATTTAGTAAATTAAGAGTAGAAGGAAATATCCTCAACATGATAAAGGGCATTTACAACAATCTAAAAGATAACATCATGCTCAATAATAAAATACAAAAGGCTTTTCTCTTAAGATCATATAAAGGACAAAGATGCCTACAATCGCCACTGCAATTCAGCATAGTAATTAAAATCCTAGTCAGAGCAATTTGAGAAGAAAAAGAAATGAAAGGCATCAAAATTATAAGGAAAGAATTAAAACTTTCTATTCACAGATGACATGATCCCATATATAGAATATCCTTAAAAACCTGTAGAAAAGCTATTAGAGCTAATATTTTAAATATTCAAAGTTGCAGAGTATGAGATCAACTTAGGAAAATAAGCTACATTTCTATACATTGACAATGAACAATCTAAAAAAGTAACTTAAGAATACAATTCTATTTATAATAGCATTAAAATAGGAGTGAATTTAAACATGGAGGTGCAAAACTTGTATACTGAAAACTACAAAACACTTTAGATATAAATTAAAGATGACCTAAATAAATGGAAATAAATATCAGGTTCATGGGTTGGAAGACTTAATAGTACTAAAATGGTAACACTCTCCATGGTGATCTATAGATTCAATGGAATCCCTATCAAAACTCTAATGGCCTTTTTTTTTGCAGAAATGGAAGTTGATCCTAAAATTTGTATGAAATCTCAAGTGACGTTAAATATTCAAACAATATTGAAAAAATAAGAACAAAGAGGATTCACTGTTCCTATTTTGAAAAGTTACTACAAAACTACAGCAATAAAAGCAGTCTGATATGGGCATAAGCATAGATATATAGATAGAATAGAATTTAGAATCCAGAAATAAATCCATATGCATATGCTCAACTGATTTTCAACAACAGTTCCAAGAGCAGTTCAGTGGAAAATAATCTCATCAACAAACAGTGCTGGGACAATTGCATAGCCAAATGCAAAATAATAAAGTGAGACTGTACCTCACACCATGTACAAAGACTAACTCAAAACGAATGGGTAAAACTATAAAAATCTTGGAAGAAAACATAAGGTTATATATTTATGATTTTGGATTTGACAATGGGTTTTTAGATGACACCAAAACCAAAATCAACAAAAGAAAAAAAATCTGATGAATTATACTTCATAAAAATTTAAATTTTGTGCATGAAACAACACTACCAACGAACTGAAAATATAATCTACAGGATGATAAAAAATACTTGCAAAGAATATATAAAGAGCTATTACAACTCAACAACAAAAAGAATTCTATGAAATATGGCCAAAGGGTTTGAAGATACCTTTTCCCAAAGAAGACATACAAGTGACCAACAAGCACACAGAAAAATGTTCAACATCAGTCGTTAGGAAAATGCAAATGAAAGCCACTCTATATCCACTAGGATGGCTATAATCTAAAAAACTCAAAATAATAAGTGCTGGTGAGGATATAGAGAAATTGGAACCCTCATACATTGCTTTGTGGAAATGCAAAATGTGGACATTTTGGTAAATAGTTTGGCAGTTCATCAAGAAGTTAAGCAGAATTACCACATGACTCCAACAATACAACTTCTGTGTATATACTCTAAATAATTAAGAACAGATGTTCATACAAAAACTTGTACATGAATGCTTATAACAGCATTATTTATAGTGGGCAGCAAGTGGAAACAATCCAAAAGTTCATCAATAGATGAATGGATAAACAAAAGTGATATGTCCATACAATGGAATATTAAGCCATAAAAAGGAATGAAGTACTAGTACATGCTACAACATTAATGAACCTTAAGAATATTATACTAAGTAGAAGAAGAGAGAAACAAAGGACCACATATTGCATAATTATGTTTATAGAAAATGTCCAGAATAGATACATCCATACAGACAGAAAGATTTAGTTTGCCAGGAGCTGGGGGCATAAATTAATGGGAAAGACTGGTTAGTTGATATGAAGTTTCCTTTTGTGGTGATGAAAATATTCTGGAACTAGATTGGCTGATGGTTACACAAGATTGTGAAAGTACTAAATGTCACTTAATTGTACACTCTAAATGTTTAAAATGGTAAATTTAATACATGTATTTTACAATTTAAAAAAGAATGAAAGAACACCAATCATGCAAATTATTATAAGGAATACAAACATAGGCACTGTTTTCTAACTTAATTTGTGAGACTAGAAAAGCATTGATACAAAAAGATGATGAGAATACCATAAGAAAGAAAAATTATAGGCTTATCTCCCTCATGGATATAGATGAAAAAAATCCCAAATTGGAGAAAAAAAAGAGAGTACATAGTGAGGTTTATTCTAGGAAATCAACGTTTGTTCAGTATTTGAAAATATATGAAAAAATACATGAAGCCAAATTATAGTTGATTTTCATGGATGGAGCTAGAGTGTATTATGGTAAATGAAATAAGTCAGAAAAAGACAAGTACCATGTAATTTCATTCATGTGTGGAATTTGAGAAACAAAACAGATGAACATATGGGAGGAGGGAAAAAAAGAGAGAGAGGGAAACACAAGATGCTCTTTTTTTAATTTTTGAAAATATTTATTTATTTTTGAGAGACAGAGAGAGACAGAGCACAACCAGGGGGAGGGGGCAGAGAGATGGAGACACAGAATCTGAAGCAGGCTCCAGGCTCTGAGCTGTCAGCACAGAGCCCGACGTGGGGCTTAAACTCACAAACAGCGACATCATGATCTGAGCCTAAGTCAGACACTTATCCATCTGGGCCGCCCAGGCGCCCTAAGAGATTCTTAACTACATAGAACAAACTGAGGGTTGATGGAAGGAGGCGGGTGGGGGATTCGCTAGATGGGTGATGGACATTAAGGAAGGTACTTGTTATGATGAGCACTGGGCGTTGTATGTAAGTGGTGAATCACTGAATTCTACTCCTGAAACCAATGTTGCACTGTATGTGCACAAATATTGCACTAACTAGAATATAAATAAAAATTTGAAAAGAAAAGAAATTATAGTTGATTTTCTTATTATTCAGTTTTGGAGTTTCTTTATATATGCTGGATACAAGTCCTGTATCGAATATGTAATGTGCAAATAGTTTTTCCAAATAAGTGACTTGTCTTTTCATTCTCTTAAAAATGCCCTTTAAAAAGCAGAAATTCTAAATTTTGATTAGCTCATCAATTCATCACATTTTGTCTTATGGTTCTTGCTTTTTGTATTCCATCTGGGAAATATTTGTCTAGTCCAAGGTTTCAAAGATTTTTCACCTATTCTTTTGATAAAAGTTTTTACAGCTTTTGTTCTAATATCTACATGTACTATATAATGCAAGTTAATTTTGTATATGGTATGAGACAATGATCAAGGTGTTTTTAATGTCCAATTTTTATCAACTCTATTAGCGGAAAACACTACCCCTTCTTTGTTGATTTTCCTTTACATTTTTGTCAATAATCAGTTTACCATATACTTGTGGGTCTTCTGTTACCTGTATTTGTCCCATTGATCTGTTTGTCTATGCTTTTGCCAATACCACAGAATCTTGTGGCTAATTTTGGATTTTGGAGGTGACATATTTATCATTTGGGTGTGGCACTCTAGCCCATCCACTAAGTGACCCTAAAAACTACTAGTTTTAAATGTGGCTCAGGACAAGAAAAGGCTTTGCAGCAGGTCCAAGCTGCTATACAACTGTTTTTTCTGCCTCTTGGGCCATTATGATCTGCTTGAAGTATCAGTGGCAGATAGAGATGTTTTTTGAAGCCTTTGGCAGAACCCTATAGGTGAATCACAGCACAGGCCTTTACGATTTTGGAGCAAGGCCTTGCCATCATCCACAAATAACTACTCTCCTTTTGAGAAATACCTCTTGGTTTGTGGGTCTCAGTAGACTGAGTGATTGACTATAGACCATCAAGTTATCACATGACCTGAACTGCCCATCATGAACTAAATGTTATTTAATATACTAAGCCATAAAGTTGGTCATGCAGAACAATGATGTATCACCAAATGGAAGTGATATATATGTCATCATCCCTAGGCAGGCCCTGAAGACCTAAGTAAGTTACGTGAAGAAGTGGGTCAAATGCCCATGGTTCTTACTTATGCTACACTACCTTCCCTCTCCCAGCCTGCACCTATGACCTCATGAGGAGTTCCCTATGACCAGTTGACAGAGGAAGAGAAGACTTGGGCCTGGTTTACAGATGTTTCTGCATGACATGTAGGCGCCCACCAAAAGTGTACAGCTACAGCACTGCAGCCCCTCTCTGGGACACCCCTGAAAGAAGGTGGTGAAGAAAAATCCTTCCAGTGGGCAGAACTTTGAGTATTACACTAGGTTGCCCACTTTGCTTGGAAGGAGAAATGGCTGTATGTGTGACTGTATACCAATCCATGGGCTGTGGCCAATGGTTTGGCTGGATGTGAGGGACTTGGAAGGAACATAATAGATAATTGGTGACAAAATATCTGCGAAAGAGGTGTGTGGATAGGCCTCTCTGAATGGGTCCAAAATGTGAAGGTATCTATGTCCCATGTGAATGCTCATCAAAGAGTGACCTCAGCAGAGGAGGATTTAATAATCAAGTTATAGAATGACCCATTCTATGAATACCAATTAGTCTCTTTCTTCAGCTACCTCAGTCATTGCCTGGTGTTCTCATGAACAAAATGACCATGGTGGCAGAGATGGAGGTGACGTATGAGCTCAGCAACATGGACTTCCACTCACCAAGGCTAATATGGCTATAGCCACTGCTGAGTGCCCAATTTTCCAGCAAGAGAGACTAGTACTCAGGCCTTCATATGGTACCATTCCTCAGGGTGATCAGCCATCTGTATATGTTCTGAATTAACATCCAATAAATGGTGCTGTTTTCCCCATAGCCAGGATTCATGTGTCCAGGGGTGAAAGGGAAGAAATAGGAGTGGCACCACTCCTTATCAACCCTAGTGACGCAGTAGCAACATTTTGGCTTCTTGTTCCTATGACTTTATGCTCTGTTGTCCTAGAGGTCTTAGTTCCAAAGGGAGGAAAGTCTTATCTCAAACAGGAATCACAACACCGATTCCATTGAACTGGAAGTTAAGACTGCTGCCCGGCCACTATGGATTCCTCCTGCCTGTGAATCAATAGGCAAAAAAAGGGGGGTACTGTTCTGGATAGGGTAATTGATCCTGACTGCCAACAGGAAATTGTATTACTACTCTACATCATAGGTTAAAAAAAATAGAGTATTTCTGGAATACAGGGGATTCCTTAGGGTGTCTCTTAGTATTACCATACCCTATGATTAAGGTCAGTGGAAAATTGTAGCAACCCAAGTCAGGCAAAATTACTAATGACATAGACCCTTCAGGAAAGAAGGTTTGGGCCATTCCACCAGATAAAGAACCATGACCAGCTGAAGTACTTGCTGAAGGTAAAGAGAATACAGAATAGGTAGTTGAAGAAGGTAGTTGTAAATACCAGCTATGACTGTGTAACCAGCTATAAAAACGAATTCTGTAATTGTCATGAGTATTTTCTATTTATTTCCCTATGAATACATTTGTGTGTATTATTTTTTTCTAGAGAACTCTAACACATTAATAAAAATTAATAAGCTACTATTAAAAGCAAGAATATAGAAATATATTTAGAGAAAAAATAAATACTGTGTGATTCCACTATTACAAAGTTAAAAACATGTAAAACTATGCTGTTAACAATCAGAACAATATTTATCTTTGGGTTGGTAAGACGGGGGTGTTATTAGAAACGTCATTGAGGGTATTTCTGGGATGCTAGTTATGTTCTATTTCTTGACATGATTTTTTGTGGTCCTGGTGTGATACAATTTTGATACTTTCTGGCTATTTATACATAAAATTAGTCTACTATTATATATGTGTGTGTTACTTCAATCAAAACATTTAAAAATGAGAGCATGAAATGATACTAAAGAAAATAGGTCATAAGTATCACCCATAGTTTTATGTCATATTTCTTAAACAAAGATTAACTGCTCATATCTCAACTTGCTATGTCATATATACTTTTTATGTATCAATTAATTTTATCAATTTCTTGCATTATCCTTCTATACTCTGCTTTGTGATACTGGGCCTGGGACTTTGTAAACCAGATTTCTACATTGCCTGCTGAATGCCTGATAAGCCCTACCAATAGAAGATACTAGAAAGATACTAAGTTTGGAGGAGAAAGGAGAGACTGGCTTCTTCCTATTTACTTCTATGGTCTTCTTGCAGTTTCTCTGGGCATCATTGCAGCAATTCTTCCAGCAATATGAAGTTCTTTCAGATAGAAGCAAATGAGTCCATTTGCAGTTTTTCTAACACTTGCATAATAAATTTCATTGAACTCATCTTGGAGAAATCAGATAAATAGTGTCCAGTCCAGAAATCTGACTGTCAGCCTCCTGTAAACTCAGAAAAACCAACACCAGCTCAGAAGTTTCTTTTATCACAAGTCTGTGCTTCAATTCCACAGGACCTCTCCCCTCAGTTTCAATGTCTTAATAAGTCTTAACAATTCTAAATTCTTCCTTTTGTTCCACCAGACCTGCTACTTCCTGTAGTTGTTACCTCCATGATCCCTTTGAGCTTTCTCATTTTACCCTTAAAGTCATGTAGTTAACAATTTTATACCTAATAAATAATTCTTTATATTAAATCATCTCTGTTCAAATTTCTTGTGCTATTTCTGTGTCCTGGTTTACAAAGAAGACGGTAACAGAAGTGGTTCCAGGAAACACCCTAAAATCATATTTGGGGATTAGTTTGGTTGTATCTTTGCGATAGAAAATAATGCTGAGCTCTGAGTCAATAGAAACTGGGATGTTATTAATCCATGTATATCTTAGGTTGACTGCCATGAGATTCTTGTTAACATACATGCTTTGGGAGCCCAAACTACTGCCACAATAACTGCTATGAGAGTAATCATTATTGCAAAAGCTGTGGGGTTGGGTACATTCTTTTGAGTAAATGGAGCTTGTGTACAGTGAAAATAACAAGATTGAGTCTATAAACTCAAATCATAGGGACCCAGAGGGCTGCTATGGTGACCCAAAATAATTTATTTCTTATAGCTGTGGGGTCAATATTATTAAAAATAAGGCACTAAACATAATTATGCTGGCTACAAAATTACAAGGTAACTTAAATTTAGCAGCTCATCAAAATTCAAGGATGGTGATACTTTTAAAACCTCTATTTAACTCATCTTTTTGGCTTGTGGACAAGATAGATGTTGGAGAATAACTGTTGATTATTTTTATCTTAATCAGGTAATGTATATTTTAAGCTGCTCTTGAAGATATAGTATTCTACTGAAGAGAATCAAACATAGCTCCTGACATTCATTTGATATTCATCTACTGACCTTTACAATACTTTCTCCCCAGACTAATTTTTAAAGACCACCAGAAACGTTTGCTTTACCCAGAAGAGCCAGTAGTGAATTTTCACAGTCTTTCCTCAAGAAGACATCAATTCTTCTGCTTTTTTTCCAAAAAATAGAGGCTAGAAGTTTTGACTGTTTGGATATTTCATACTATACTCTGGTATACTCTATTGACAACATTATGCTGATTATATATAGTGAGCAGGAAGTACAGGGAAAAGTATGTACTTTAATTGCCTTGGCAAGACATACATTAACTGGAGGGTGGAAGAACAAAACATAAAAATTCAGGGGTCCACTACTTTAGTGAAGTTTCTGAAGGTTCAATGGCTTGGAGAATCTTCAACAGTCTCTCCAAAAGGAAAGACAAATCCCTGTACATTTTTACTACCTACCAAAGAAAGAGGCACAATTTTATTTCCTTATTTTTTTTATTTTTGAGACAATATACACTACATATGAGTATACAAAATGTACTATTTATTCAATAATCCATAATTTTTCCAGTATTGAATGAGAGCTAGAGCAAGAAAAGACAGCAGCAAGTACAAGCTTCACTGAAACAGTGCAAGCTGCTTTTCCATTTTGGCCTTATAATACAGCAGATTCATTATCTGCTGTAAATAGTAAGGCTATATGGAATCTCTGGGAAGCATCACTATGAGAACCATATACGATATGTCTAGGATTTTGAAGAAAATCTATGCTTTTTCCTGAAGATAACTTAGCCTTTGCAAAACAGTCCTGGATTGTTTCTGGGCATTACTATAGAATGAATACCTAATCATGGGATATCAGATGATAATGCAGCTCACTTTCTATCATGAGCTTGTTATTATTTGGCCAATAAAGCCTTAAAGTTGAACACGCACAGCAGAAATTTATCACCAGGTAGAAATGATAGCTAAAGTCAAGGCAGGTCTGAAAGACACAAGTAATTTGCATGAACAGGTGACTCAGACTGACACACACCTGCTAGCTACATTGGCTTCACCCACTGCATTCGCATCTATGGGTTCATAGGTAATCTTTTATATGAGTTGGCTGAAGAAGAAATATCAGGCTGGGATGCCTGGATGGCTCAGTTTGCTTAAGCATCTGACTCTTTATTTCAGCTCAGGTCATATTCTCATGGTTTATGAGATTAAGCCTCGTGTCATACTCTGTGCTGACAGTGTGGAGCCTGCTTGGGATTCTCTCTCTCCCTCTCTCTCTCTGCCCCTCCCCTGCTAACTTTTTCTATCAAAATAAATAAATAAACACAAAAAAGAAATATCAGGCCTATTTTGTAGATTTTTTTCTGCATGATATTCTGGACATCTGCAGCATTAAAGCCCCAATCAAAGAGCCCCAAGGGAGAGTGGTGAAGGAAAAGTCTCTAAGTGGGCAAAGTTTCAAGCTGTGCATTTTGTTGTCAACTTGATCTGGAATGGAATATGACCAGATGTCCAAAGTTATGCTGACTCATAGGCATTTCTCAATGGTTTAGTTTTGTGGTTAGGGACTTAGAAGAGGTGGAATTGGAAGACTGCTGACAGTAAAAGACCTCTCAGAGTGGTCACAGAGCATGAAGTTATTTTTGTACCATGCAATGTTCACTAATGCCGTACATTACAGAGGCAGCTCAGTAATTACATAGACAAAAAGGTACACTCACAGCATGTAATTATAGTTAATTATACTGTATTACATATTTGAAATTTGCTATGAGAGTAGATATTAGAGTTCTCATTGCAAGAAAAAAATTCTGTAACTATGATGATGGATGTTAACTAGACTTATTGCAGTGATAATTCTGCACTATATACAAATATTGACTGATGTTGTACACCTGAAACTAATATAATGTTGTACACCAGTTATGCCTCATTTAATTTATTTATTTAAATTCAAGTTAGTTAACATACAGTGTAGTCTTGGCTTCAGGAGTAGACCCAATGATTCATCTTTGACATATGACATCCAGTGCTCATCCCAACAAATGCTTTCTTTAATGTCCACCACCCATTTAGCCCATGCGCCATCCACCTCCCTTCCGGCAGCCTTCAGTTTGTTCTCTGTGTTTAAGATTCTCTTATGATTTGCCTCCCTCTCTGTTTTTATCTTATTTTCCTTCCCTTCCCCTATGTTAACCTGTTGTGGTTCTCAAATTCCACATATGAGAAAAATCTTTTTATATCTGTCTTTCTTTGACTATTTTACTTAGCACAATACACTCTGGTTCCATTCATGTTGTTGCAAATGGCAACAACTCATTCTTTTTCATTGCCAAGTAGTATTCTATTATATATGTATACCACATCTTCTTTATCCATTCATCAGTCTATGGACATTTGGGCTCTTTCCATAATTTGGCTATTGTTGATAGTGGTTCTATAAACATTGGGATGATATGCTACTTCGAATCAGCATTGTTGTGTCCTTTGGATAAATACCCAATAGTGCAATTGCTGGGTCGTAGGGTAGTTTTATTTTTAATTTTTTGAGGAACTTCCATATTGTTTTGCAGAGTGGCTGCACCAGTTTGCATTCCCACCAACAGTGCAAAAGTGTTCCCCTTTCCCCGCATCCTCACCAACATCCGTTGTTGCCTGAGTTGTTAATTTTAGCCATTTTGACAAGTGTGAGGTGGTATCTCATTGCGGTTCATGGCTTCTGCCCATTTCTTCACTGGATTATTTGCTTTTTGGGTGTTGAGTTTGGTAAGTTCTTTATGGATTTTGGATACTAACCCTTTATCCAATATGTCATTTGCAAATATCTTCTCCCATTCCGTCAGTTGCCTTTTAGTTTTGTCAATTGTTTCCTTCACTGTGCAGAAGGTTTTTATCTTGATGTGGTCCCAATAGTTTAATTTTGCTTTTTTTTTCCCTTGCCTCTGGAGACATGTCTAGTAAGAAGTTGCTGTGGCAAAAGTCAAAGAGGTTGATGCCTGTTTTCTCCTGTAGGATTTTGATGGTTTCCTGTCTCATATTTAGGTCTTTCATCCATTTTGAATTTATTTTTGTGTATGGTGTAAGAAAGTGGTCCAGTTTCATTCTTCTGCATGTTGCTGTCCAGTTTTCCCAGCACCATTTGCTGAAGAGACTGTCTTTTTTCTATGGAATACTCTTTCCTACTTTGTCAAAGATTAGTTGGCCATATATTTGTGGGTCCATTTTTGGGTTCTCTATTCTATTCTATTGAACAAAAATATTTCAAATAAGGAATAGAAAAGGATACATTCTGTCATTTTCTGCCAGCCTCTTCTCCAGCCATCCAAATCTTTATCCAGTGATTCCATGAACAGAGTGGCCATGGTGGCAGGGTTGGAAGTTATGCAAGGGTTCAATACCTTGCCTGGCTATTATTACTGTTGAGTATCATATCTCCCAACATCAGAGAACAAAACTAAGTGCCTGATATGGCAACATTTCCTCGAGAGAGACCAACTAGCCATCTGGTGGCAGCCTGGTTATTATGGACCTACTCCAACATGGAGGAGGAAGAAGTTCATCTCTGTGGGAATAGACATGTTATAAATATGGGTTTTCCCTCCTTATCTGAAATACTTCTACCATTTTCTACCATTATCACAATTCATGAGCTCATTGGTTGCCTAGTCTACCATAATGGTATTCAATATGGTAATGTTTTTCATTGAAGTAATAATTTGACTGCAAAAAAATAAATATAACAATAGGCTCACGTCCATGTAATTTACTGTTTTATATATACCTCATTACTCAGAAGTATGTGGCATAATAGATAGTGGAAGACCATACTGCTGAATAAAACAACCTGAAACAACCTGGGTTCTGTTTTACAAAATATGGTATATGCTTTTAATTAGAGACCAGTTGTTTCAGTCTGCTCATGCTGGCATATAAAAATACTATACATTGAGTAGTTTAAATGATATAACTTTATTTTCTAACAGTTCTGGAGGCTTGAATGTCCAAGATCAAAGTTCCAATAGGGTTTGGTTTCTGGTGAGAGCTCTCTTTCTGGCTTGCAGATGGCTGCTTTCTTTCTGTATCCTCACATGGTGGAGAAAGAGAGAGAGAGAGAGAGAGAGAGACAGAGAGAGAGAGAGAGATCTAGTGTCTTTTCTTCTTCTATAAGGATTATAGTTTTATTAGATAGGGTTCCACTCTTATGATCTCATTTAACCTTAGTCACCTCCTTAAAGGCCCTATACCCAATAGAGTCACGTGGAGGATTAGGGATTTAACATATGAATTTTGAAGGGACGTAATTCAGTCTATAGCACCAGTATATGGTACTATCTGTCCCATAGCCAAAATGCATGGATGGGTCTGTTCATCAAGGAATAGAAGAAGGGGTGTCTTTCTCTCATAATTATACCTAATAACATATTTGTGAACTTTATGATTACTACTGTCCACAACTCAGAGCATTTCTGGTTTGGGAGTCTTAGTTTCCAAAGGGGCAATGCTTTCATGAGGGAATACAAAAGTAGTTCATTGAATACAAAGTAAGACAACTACTTGACCATTTTGGGCTTTTCATTCTACTGAACCAACAGGTAAAGAAAGGGATTATTATACAGGCTGTAGTGACTGATCTGAATTATTAAAGGGGATTAGATTGCTGGTATACAATGAGGACACTGAACACCATGTTTAGAACCCAGGGGATTCCTTGGTAATTAAGAAAAGTACTTTTATATCCAAAAATAAAAGTTAATGGAAAATTATAGCAACTAAGAAAAAAAGGAAGGACCATTAAAGCTTCAGATCCTTCAGGGATGAGGGTTTAGTTTATGTCACCAGGTAAAGAACCATAACCAGTTGAGGTCATAGCTGAGGGTAAGGGAATTATTGAATGAAAAGTGGAAGAAAGAAGATATAGAAACACAGACTACAGCAGCTATTCATTCAATTTTCTTCCCTTCTCTTCTCCTTCTCCATGTTATTTAATGCAAGTTTAGCTGGTGGTTAACTTTAAAGTTTAATCTTTATGTAAAATAATATTCAAATATATTGCGATGTAATTTGAGGAAAAATTAATATATCTCAGAGATTGATCATGTAAACTAGATACAATAATTTGGGAGACTCTGCAACCTCTAACTTTGAAAACAATGTGAGAATGTCTACTTTTATATAAAGAATGGTTGTATCTTGTCAGACACAGAGTTGTTGGCAGTTGTATTAAGGTTGGAAGCATGGTATAGCAATGTAAATAGGTATGTATGGATGTTGAGTGGCCATAGGGGTACTTAGACTACGCCAGGTATTAATTTTCTCTCAACTCCACACCACCCTTCTATGCTCTGCTCTGTGATGCTGGAGTTGAGACTCTGCAAATCTGCTTTGCCAATAAAGGATGCTCAAGGGAGATTGCACGTCTAGAGGAGGGAGATAGGACTTACTCCTTTATATTGCTTCTGAGTTCCAGCAACAAGGGGTTTCTTCTGTAAGTTTCCAAGAGTTTCAATAATTTTGATCTCTTCTCTGTTCCACCAGCATTACTTCCTGAAGTCACTAGCTCTATAATATCTTAGAATTTTATTTTTACCCTTTCAGTTACCTAACAAAAGTTATGCTAGTTTTCAATTCTTTATATACATTCTCTCTGTTTAAAAAAATGTTGTGGTTCCTGTCTACTACCTGGACATTGACCTATACATATAAAGAGTGTTAGGGAATGGCTATTTTTAAAATTTAGTCCATAAGCTGCACTATTAGTACAGGATCCTGATGGAAGTGAGAGATAAATGGATACCACCTAAGGATCCTATACTTGGAATTGGATGCAGGAACTAATGAGACTTTGGATTTATGCTTTTGGGGATGGGGTTGAGTGTCTTTTCAATTGTGAAGGTGTTAAATAGCATTATTTTCAGTAAGGGAAAGAAATAGATTTGTGTGTGTGTGTGTGTGTGTGTGTGTGTGAGAGAGAGAGAGAGAGAGATGAAAGGTAGATATTAAAATTTCAAAGTGATGAATTTTGGTGGCTATTTGTCATTCATTTTAGCTGCTTAAACTCTAAGGCTAGAGATGGGAAGAAGCAGTGACCACACAGAATCCACTTGGTTGGAAGTAGTAAAAGTGGAGCTAGCTAGCACCACCTGTTTCTTGAGCCAGCAGTTGGCCTCCATGGTTCTAGTACCAGCATCCCATGCCCTGCATCAGTAGTGCCACTACAGTATTTGTGCCCTTCTGAACTGTATTACCAGATCCTATTAAATCCCTTTTCACAGCAGTCTTGAGTTGTAGCTCACCTAGGTTTAGTGACTCCTGTGAGACTGTGTTTTCCTTCTTTGTTCATATGGAATGTCCTTCATTTATTAGCTACTTCCACAGGGTATATACATAGCCACACGAACTAGTCCTATTAATAGGCTGCAGGTAAGGGTTGTTCATAATAGGTACTTCTGATACTAAGTAAGAATTTACTCTTGCTCCCTCAAAATACAATATAAAATCTCCACAATCAACTCATATTAGAATAAATGTTACAATAGTAATAGCAAAAATATACTAATGGACACACAGTAGAGGGCATTATAAATTCTAGCTAGACTGAGAAGCACCAGTTTCATGAATAGTGGAGAAAGGCATATTAGCTTGACCTAATGGATATATAGAAAGTTTTAGCCAAAAATTAAAGACCACAGATTTTTCTCATTCATAAAGTATTTACACCCCCCCCAAAAGATTGTGGTCTAGTCTATAATGAAAACTTAACATATTATAAAGCATTAGATATCATACAGACTGATCTGTTACCACTGCAAAATTAGATAAGAAAGTAATAAAAAAGATAAATGACCATGCATTTAGAAATTATTTAAAAACACACTTCTAAATAACTTAGGATTTAAATCAGAAGTCATGATGGAAATGTAGCAATACCTAGAATTTAATGATAATGAAAGCAGCATATATGAAGCTTTCAAGATACAACCAAGGCAATGTTTTCCTTTTTAGCAAAACTGTGAGGTATAATTCACATACAATAAACTGCATATTTTTAAAGTATCACCACAAGATAATGAGCATATCTATCACACTCAAAAGTTTCCTTGTGCCCCTTCATAGTTCCTCCGTCACTAATTCCTTCCCCTTCTCTAATCCCAGGCAACCCCTGATATAATTTCTGCCACTATATATTAGTTTGCATCTTATAAGATTTTATACAAATGTAATTTAGGGTGACCAACCATTTATATTTGCCTGAGGCTATGGAGTTTCCCAGGATGTCAGATTTTCAGTCATACTAACAGGTATGTAATTGTGTATCATTGTGGTGTATTTTGCTTTTTCCTAATGACCGATGATGTTCATTTTTTTCATATGCTTGTTTGTGATCTGTATATCTTCTTTGATGTACTGTCTGTTGAAATAGCCCATTTTTAATGGCATGTTTGTTTTGTTATTGTGGAGTTTTGAGAGTTATTTATACAACCCAGTTAAAATCCTTAATGAGTGGAGTTTTGAGAGTTATTTATACAATCAAGTTAAAGTCCTTAATGAGATATGTGATTTGCAATGAATTTCTCCCTGTATGTGCCTTTAATTTATTCAGTGTTTTTCTAAGAACAGAAATTTTAATTTTTATAAAGTCTAATTATAATTTTGTACTTTGATGGATCATGGTTTTAGTGTCTTGTCTAAAAAATCTGTAGATCATAAATATTTTCTTTTAAAAGTTTTATTGTTTGAGGTTTACATTTTGGATCTATTTAGAGATAATTTTGATGCATGGCAGGGTGGTTCTGATGCATGGCAAGGGAAACAAAAGCAAAAAATAAACTATTGAGATTACACCAAAATAACAAGCTTTTGCAGTGAATAAAACCATCAACAAAATGAAAAGGCAACTTAGTGAATGGGAAAAGATATTTGCAAATGATATATCCAATAAAGGGAGTGATATTCAAAATATATGAAGAACTCATACAACTCAACACTGACAAAAAAAAAATAAATCCAATTGAACAATGGACAGAGGATCTGAATAAACATATTTTTTCCAAAAAAGACATACAGATGGCTATCATACACTTTTTATTTGTGCTTTTCTCTATATGTATATTTCAATAAGAAATTTATATTAAAATTGTCAATGAAAATATTAGCAAGGATATCAAATAAAATGAATTCTCATAAACTCAAAGTACAAACATAAATTATAACCACTTTGGGAAACAATGTAACAAGCTACATGTCAATCAACTAACTGTATAATGGATGAATTATTTGAGATATAGTTGCATAATAGAGTACTGCATACCAATGAAGCAAGGAAATTAGAGCTACATTGAAAATATGGATAAATCTCACAAATACAATATTTAATGAAGCAACCTGAATATTACAGACTGAAAACAGAGTGTATACTTTATAGTTTTATGTCTATAAAGGTTCAAATCTAGGTTGCCCAAATTCTGCTTCTGTTTATGAGGTAGAAAGTCAAAAGAGAACATCACACTCACTTGAAAAATGAGAATAACGCAGATAGTCTATAAAGTCAAAACTTTTCTCAAACTATTTAGAGTCGGTGTTACAAGGCAATCAAGAGAATTAAATTCCAAAGGATGTTGATCTCCTCCAAAGAGAGAAAGAACACATGAACTCTTTCACATTTGGAAGAGCATAGGAATAAGGGCATCAAAGAATCATGTAAGAAGAAATAAGCTAAACTTGAGATATCACAACACACATCTGAGAAAGACCAAAATTATTTAAAAAATACTGGAATTATTAAGTGTTACCAAGGATGAAGAAAAAGTTACACTTTCATACATAAGTATTGGAAATATAAAATGATACATCCCCTGTGAAAAGTGATTTGGTAATTTCTTTTAAACATACATTTACCATATGAGTCAGCAAAGCCACTCCTAGGAGAAATAAAAAAAAACTTAACATCTACATATGAATATTTATATCAGTTCCATTCATATTTGCCAAAATCTGTAAACAACCCAAATGTCCTTCCATGAGTGAATGGATAAACTGTGGTGTGTCCGTACAATGGATTGCTACTGGGAAATAAAAATGAATGAACTATTGATAGACACAACTTGGATGAACCTCAAAGGCATTTTCCTGAGTAAAAGTGCTTCAAAAAGTTACTTACTTTATTTTTCCATTTATATAACATTGATGAAAAGACAAAGATACAGTGATAGAAGATGGTGGAGTAGTTGTCAAAATTAAGTGTGAGAGGAGGGTAAGACTATAAAAGAGCAGCACTTGGGAGTTTGTGTCTCCATGTTTGTATGTATGTGCTGGAAGACAGTTATAGAACTATTTTAAATCCTGATTATGATTGTGGTTAGATGAATTTATATATGGGTTTTAACTTTACACCAAAATAAAGAAATAATTTTATTATTTAAACATTTTAAAATATTAAAATAAATAAAAAAGTTGGAATAACTACATTGATAGCAGAAAAATTATTTCATTAGAAGAAAATTGTTATAAACAGGAATATTAAATATAATTACATAAGGATACTTCAAGAGGGTATAACAATATTAAGTGTGCATGCACCTAAAAGCAGAGCTACAAAATACATGAAACAAAAACTGATAAAACTGAAAGGACAAATAGCCAAATCTAAAATTATATTTGGACAAATATAATTGTAGTATAATAAAAATAATGCTTCTCTCTGAGTAAATTATAGAAAAAGTGGATAGAAAGGATACTGAAGAACCCAAACAGCACTCTGAAACAACTTTATCTAACTGACATTTACAGAACACTCTACACAATAGAAGAGTATACATTATTTTCAAGTATACATGGAATATTCACCAAGATAATCCATAAAACAACCCTTAACAAATGTAAAAGAATTTAAATCCTGCAAAGCATATTCTCAAAGATTGTAACAAGAGATGAAGAAGGGCATTATATCATAATTAAGGGGTCTATCCATCAAGAAGAGCTAACACTTGTGTTTATGCCCCAACTTGAGAGCACCCAAATATATAAATCAATTAATCACAAACATAAGCAGAGTTATTGATAATAATACCATTGTTGCAGGAGACTTTAATACTCTACTGACAGCAATTGGACAGATCATCTAAGGAGACAATCAACAAGGAAACAAAGGCTCTGAATGACACATCAGACCATATGGACTTAACAGATATATTCAGAACATTTCATCCTAAAGCAGCAGAATACACATTCTTCTTGAGTGCATATGGAACATTTTCCAGAACAGTTCACATACTGGATCACAAATCAGCTCTCAACAGGTATAAAAAGATTGAAATCATAATGGAATAAAGAATACCAAAAGGGATATTTGCAAATTCCCAAAATATTTTGAGACTGGACAACACATTTTGACTAGCTCATGTTTAAAAAGAAATTCTTGAGGGTAATTTAAAAGTACTTTGAAATAAATGAAAATAAAAATACAATATTAGATTTGTGGGATTCAGCTAAAGCAGTGCTTAGAGAGAAACTTATGTCATTAAATGCTTATATTAGAAATCAAGACAGAATTCAAATAATAATCTAAGCTTCCACTTTAAAAGGTGTAAAAAGAAAAGTAAATTAAATTCTAGGCAACAGAAAAATGGGAATTATATAGATAAAAGCATAAATCAATGAAATTGAAATTAAGAAACAATAAATAATATCAATGGGCACAAAAGCTGTTTCTATGAAAAGGTCAGAGAAAGTGAAATACCTACTGATACTGAAAATGTTGTTGATAAACAATGGTTTTGGATACTGTTAAAGTATAAGAAACTGTAGATCTAGAGTGAGGAATATATAATATGTGAGTTTTCAGGAAGGGTAAAAATGACAGAACACATATTGTAATCATATAAATAAATGTCTTATGATCTAGTAGTAATGTGCAATTGTTTAAAAGCTTGGAATAGCCAACAAAGCATTTACATCTTCACCAAATACATATAAAGGGACAGGTGCTAATATGCAGAAATAAGGAAAAGTTAATATTTTGCAAGAGGAAAATCTAGGTTAAATATGAAAAAGTGTTGGTAAAAAAAAGTTATTGGTAAAGATACTGGTGCTTATTATTTCCATTTTTTTGGTAGAATGTGAATCTATACTTTTAAAAGGGAAAAATAAAAATATGAGATTATTCCATTGTGAATAAATTATGTGCACAATTTTTATAACTGAAATGTATAGAAATATCACTGGATCAAAATTATTTGGTAAAAATCAGGGATTGATGAGTTTTAAAAAGAACAAAGAACAAATGATGCAGTAGTAAGAAAATTCCTGAAGCACAAGAATAACATGGAATCATATCAAAATCAGAGAAACCATTCATGAATTTGTTAGGACATGATATGAATGAAAACAGTTAAATGGAAAAATCGTCAATGCAGAAAAGGAGTATGTGAGATATAGCTAACAACAAAGCACATATTATCTACAGTACAATAGTGTTAATAAAAGTCGTGAATCACAGTTCTTATTATATGGTGTTCAATTTGTAAAATATAATAATATGCTAACTTAGAAGCTATGCATTGAATAATTGTTAAAGAAAATATGGGTTACTTTTATAATATACTGCATAATTCTTATGAAAATCAGCGTTTTTAAAAAGTAGATTTTCACTCATGACTCATAATTAATGGATTAATGACTAGAAAACATTTTATTTTTTTAATCTTTATTTTTGAGAGACAGAGAGAGAGAGCATGAGCAGGGGGAAGGCAGAGAGAGAGAGGGAGACACAGACTCTGAAGCAGGCTCCAGGCTCTGAGCTGTCAGCACAGAGCCCGACACAGGACTTGAACCCACAGACATCAAGATCATGACCTGAGCTGAAGTCAGGCACCCAACCAACTGAGCCACCCAGGCGTCCCTAGAAAACCTTTTAAATAACAGTTTGTTATGGGCTGTTACAAGAGACATATAAATGACTTTTGACAAGAGACATATAAACAGCACTCAATAATGCAAGTAATTGTGGTAATTACTTCTGCCAATATTGCCTATATACAATCCTGCCTATAGATATTACATCTGATATCATGTCATTGAGAATATCACTTAAATATAATTTCCCTTTTATAATACGTTAGTTTTTCCAGAGAAATGGTATTTTAAAAAGATATAGATTCTTTTTTAAAAAAAATGTTGATTTATTTATTTTGAGAAATAGAGAAAGTGTGAGTAGGAGACGGGCAGAGAGAGAGGGAGAGAGAGAGAATCCCAAGCAGGCTCCACACTGTTAGTGCAGAGCTGGATGCAGGTTTCAATCTCATGAACCATGAGATCATGACCTAGCCAAAATCAAGTCAGATGCTTAACTGACTGATCCACCCAGGCACTCGGTAAATGATATATATCCTTACCTGTGAAGCACTGGATTTGAAAGTCTGAGAGAAATTAAAAGATTACACATAGCCTATTTAATTGGATTTCAAAGTTTCTTTGTTTCTTTATAGTTACATAACCAGCAAGTGAGCTAGGGGCTGGAAAGAATCCAGCAAGAGGTTGATCAATATTCAAATGAAACATCTAGATAATGAGTGTTTGTTTTTGGTCTAAATCACATTTTAAAATATTTGCAGTATTTTATTATGATAACGGTAATTTTTGTGTGCCTTAGAAGTGTTTGAAAAATTGAAGGCATAAACAAGAGAATTAAAAATGTGTTATATTTCCACAAGCAAGAGAAAAACATTGTTGCTATTTTGTTGTATATACTCCCACTTTGTATGTATGTCTATATTAACATATATATGTGTCTCAGTCTTTCAATCTAGATTAAATTGAAATACTGGGACATATGTCATATGCAGATAATTCAGGTTTTAAATCTGTATTATAAGATTTCTGATTCTGCCATGATGGAGTAACAGGGACCAAATTTACACAGCTACCTGAAACAACCACAACAAAAAGGCAAAATACGCAAAACAATGATTTTTAATTTATTGGACATTAGGCAAATGACAACAGTGCTATCTGAGAGATGAAAAACAAGTGAGATGAGTCCTATGATTGCCCAAGCTTATTGCCTAGAGAGAGATTGAAGACCATAGAGTACAGTGGAGAAGCTTGGCCATTTACTTGAGTTGAGGAGGTGGAGCTGGCAGTCTGGGGATGCTAGGTGGCTAGAGCTTGCAAGACAAATTTTCAGAGAGTAGAAAGCTCCACAGAGAAATCTCTAGGGATTACGTAGGTCTGGGAAGTATTCTTGCTGCCATTTGTCAGAGTGGAATACCTCATAATTCATAGGGCTCAGTTAGAATACACAGAATGGTTTTGCCTTAGAAATGAAGAAATACTAGCCATAGTCTAAACATTGCCTTTATCTCAACTAACAAAGTTTTAAAGCAAGACCCAAAAGGAGCATACTGTTTCTAAGTAATTTAATTGTGTCCCAG
Source organism: Acinonyx jubatus (assembly GCF_027475565.1). Taxonomy (NCBI): domain Eukaryota; kingdom Metazoa; phylum Chordata; class Mammalia; order Carnivora; family Felidae; genus Acinonyx; species Acinonyx jubatus. The sequence goes on from NC_069389.1 coordinate 121,194,583, forward strand.
AATAAAGCTCATGAATATTTATTTATAGAAACACAAAAATGGGGTGTCTGGGTGGCTCAGGCCCATTGAGCATCTGACTTCAGCTCAGGTCATGATCTCATCGTTCATGAGTTTGAGACCAACATAGGGCTTGCTGCTGTCAGTGCAGAGCCCACTCCAGACCCTCTGTCCTCCTCTCTCTCCCCCACTTACACTCCCTCTTTCAAAAATAAATAAGCATAAAAAAAGAAACAAAAAATATCCAGCACTTAACAAGGTAAAATTCAAAATGTCTGACATACAATTAAAATTATTAAGAATTCAAAGAAGAAAGAAAGTAAGATCAACAATGAGGAGAAAAATAAATCAAAACTGACCTAGAAATGAGACAGATAATAGAGTTAGTAGACAAGGACATTGAAGCAGTATTATATATAACTGTGTTTTGAATGTTCAAAAGATAAAAGGAAAGGTTGAACGTGTTAAATACAGACATGGAATATACAAAAAAAAAGACCCCAAGTAAACTTTGAGATATAAAATCTACAATGTTTATTTGAAAAAATATACCAGTTTGGGTCAATGTAGATTTGAGATGTAAGAAGAAAGATTTAGTGAACTTGAGGATATAGCAATAAAACTTTCCAGAAACACACAGAGAGAAAACAATGCTGAAAACATTGGTGAGTTGTGAGGCAATGAATAAAGCATTGGTGAGTGGGAAGGCATATATTTGGAGACACCAAAGGAGAGTGAAATGGGAGGATAGAAATATTTGAATGAAAACCACCAAAATTGGATGAAAACTATATAAAGCCACAGATTCAAAAAGCTAAAAGAATGCCAGAAATAAGAAGGATGAAGAAAACTATACCATGGCCCATAATAATCAAATTACTTAAAATTAGTACTAAGGAGAAAATATTAAAAATACACAGAGATAAAAGACACTTTACTACAGAGGAACTTATAAGCCTAAGTGTATATTTCTTGTCAAAAACGATAAAAACAAGCCAGGAGGAATTAAGATGGCAGAGTAGTATTGATGAAGTCTTGGGGTGATGGGGGGTTCATGGGGTCCAGAGCTGATGGCCATGAAAGAATTCTTGAAGATGTCTTTGGTACAAAAATGTGATTTTATTAAAGCACAGGGACAGTACCCATGGGCAGGAAGAGCTGCACTGAGATTGTAATGGGTAACTGATTATATACCCTCAGGTTAGGACAGGGTCAGGGATAGAATAAGTCTCTAAGGTATTTTGGAAGCTAGGTTTCCAAGACCTTGAGGGGCTAGCTGTTGCTAAGGAAACTCCACTTATTACTCTTTAATAAAACCCTAGTCATGAGATCCTTCAGATGTATATGGGGGATCCATAAGTTTAGAGTATCATTGCCAGCATATATCTTGGGGCAATTGAGATAAAGGTAGTAGACTTACAGGATCCTCAAGGTTGGGATAATGTTAAGCTAAGGTTCTCTTTTGCCCCTAGCAAAGTGTCATCATTGAGGCAGCTGAATGACCGGTTTCAAGGACTTGTCAATGGGCTGCTGGCAGTAAGGGAATTTAATTTTTCATTTGCCTTAGTTTCCCACATTACCATGGCAAGCACTTAAGCCCCTTTCCTTTGTTCTTGGGTAGTCAGGAGTGTCTGAGGAATATCACACATATTCCACCAGAGGGTGGCATTGTGTCAGCCTGTATTTTGCCCTCAAGTTGCCCCACACTCCTTCATCAGTATGGGGACCCAGAGGCTGTCTCGTCCCTGAAATACAGCTAGATCAACATCAAAACATTTTAAATGCCTAGGAAGTTGATTTGAGGATTAACACAACAATCTGCATAATTGGGCAAAAGATCTTGGCAAGTATGCAGTGTGGAGAGGCGAATTGGGGAGGAGGAAAGCTTCAATGCCAGGGAGAGTGGGGAGCTATTTTCATGGAGAGAGGACAGAGAGAGAAAGAGAAGGGGGGAGAGAGTGCAGGGCATTGGGATTGCACAAGAAAAGCACTCCACTTTAAAGTAGCTGGAGAGAGAGAAAGAGTAAAAACACTCACAGGAGACTGGACAAGAAACTGTTACCCAAAACCATTAATGGGGAAAAAGAAGAGGATTTCAATAACACCAGTATTTTATAAACAGCGGAGGGCAGTCAGAAGTTTCAGAGCACAGTGCCTGGTGGTGCTCTGGTGAGGAAGCAGGGCAAATGCCCAGGAGGGTGCAGCATGGTCTAAGGGGTCTCTGTGTCACACAGGAAGAAGTGGTTCCCCTCTTTGTAGTGCATTTGGTAGAGACTATCCAGCCTCTCTGCAGGCAAAAGTCCCAGATAGCTGCCATGTTTACTGGTATAGGAACAAAGACACCCAATGAGGGTAGCAAACCCTAGTGCCAGCTGTGTGTTGCAATTTACCATAAACTTTGAGCCTCTGATGCTTTGTAGTCACACAAACGTTTTCTGGGACAAGTTGGTACCTGGCCATTCATTGTTCAGTGAGACCCTCCCCCAGAGGATCAGTGTGGGTCCAAGCTCCAGGGGTCTCTTAAGTGTGGGATTTTAAAACACAGTCCCATCTGAGATAAAACTCTGGAGGGAGGTGTTGCCTGGCAGTCAGACAGCTTGGACACAGACAGGATAAAGGTGGGGAGTAGACAGAAGCCTGAGACAAAGGAGGGAAGATTGCTCGCACCTCTGTGGTGGCACGAAATTCCCAATCTGAAGATTAGAGAGCAGGGTGAGCCCATTTTCCTACTAGCACACCTGTACTGATAGACCCCAGTGAGCTAAGAAGTGCCATGAAGTGGAGAATGGAGCTGTTACACCAAGCCCCACCAGGCACATCTCTAGTAGGGCAAGTCAGCTTGAGAAACAGAGCAGCAGTCTCCTCCACCAGAGGACCAGCACAAATCCCTTCCACCCACTTAGTCTATGGATCATAGTGTGCAGCAAAGTTTCAGTTATAGGGGAAACTGGATTTAGCTTCATTTGGGTTTCTTTTTCTTTGTTCATTAGTTTGTTAATTTTATTTGCTTCTGTTTGTGTTCAAATTGTTTTTTTTTTCCTTCTTTTGTTTTATTTTCTTTCTTGGATACAGAAATAGCTAAATTTTTTATTCTATTTTAGTATTTTTTTAATTGTTAATTTCTTAGATTTTTTTTCATTTCTCTTTTTTCTCTTTTCTATCAAGCTTCTCTTAACAAGCAGACCCAAACATACATAGAGTCTAGCTTCCTTTGTTTGATTTTTTGTTCTTTTTTTAATTTTTAGTTTTATTTTATTAATGTTTTTCTTCCTCCAAAATGAAAGATGGAGGAATTCACCTCAAAAGAAAGAAAAGGAATAAATGATGGTCAGAGATTTTATCAACACAAATATAAGTGAGATATCTGAACTAGAATCTAAAACCACAATTAAAAGAATACTAGCTGGGATTGAAAAAAACATAGAAGACACCCTTTCTGCAGAGATAAAATAACTAAAATCTAGTCAGGCTGAAATTTAAAATGCTATAACCAAGATGCAATCTTGAATGGATGCCATGATGGTGAGGATGGACAAACAAGAGAAGCAAATTAGTGATATAGAAGATAGAATTATGGAAAATAATGAAGCTGAAAAGAAGAGGGAAACAAAGGCAAAAGATTATGATACAAGACTTACAGAAAACAACGAGTTATAAAAGAGGAATAGCACTTGTATTATAGGAATCCCAGAAGATGAAGAGAGAGAAAAGGGGGCAGAAGTTTTGTGTTAACAAATTATAGCTGAAAAGTCTCTCTCATCTAGAGAAGGACACACACATCAAAATCCAAGAAGCACAGAGAACTCCCATTAAATTAAAAAAAATACCATCACCACGGCATATCAATATTATAGTCAAATTCACAAAATACACAGATAAGGAAAGAATCATGAAATCAGCAAGGGAAAAAAGTCCTTCACCTACAAGGGACGGCAAATCAGGTTCACAGCAGATCTTTCCAAAGAAACTTGGCAGGCCAGAAAGGAGTGGCAGGACATAGTCAATGTACTGAATTGGGAAAAATATGCAGCCAAGAATTATTTATCCAGCAAGACTGTCATTCAAATAGAAGGAGAGATAAGGAGTATCCCAGACAAACAAAAATTTAAGGATTCTTGCAAGAAATTTTAAGGGGGACACTTTGAGTGGAGAAAAAACAAAACAAAGCAAAACAAGACCAAAGCAATAAAGACCAGAAGACCAGAGACATCAACAGAAACACCAACTCTACAGGCAACACAATGGCACTAAGTTCATATCTTTCAATAATCACTGTGAATATAAATGGACTAAATGTTCTAATCAAAAGACATAGGGTATAAGAATAGATAAAAAAAACAAGATCCTTCTATATGCTGCCTATAAGAGACTCATTTTAGACATAAAGACACCTGCAGATTCAAACTGAGTGGATGGAAAACCGTCTAACATGTTAATGGACATCAAAAAAAGGGAAGGGGAAAAAAAAGTTAGAAAGGGAGGGAGCCAAACCATAAAAGACTCTTAAAAACTGAGAATAAACTGAAGGTAGATGAGGGGGTGGGAGGGAGGGGAAAGTGGGTGATGGGTATTGAGGAGGGCACCTGTTGGGATGAGCACTGGGTGTTGTATGGAAACCAATTTGACAATAAACTTCATATTAAAAAAATAAAAATAAAATAAAATGGAGAAATCTGGAAAAATATATAACAAAGACTGTAACAAGAGATGAAGAAGGGCATTATAACATAATTAAGGGGTCTTTCCACCAAGAACATCTAACAATTGCAAATATTTATGCCCCCAATTGCAAATATTTATGCCCCCAAGTTGAAAGAAACCAAATATGTAAATCAATTAATCACAAACATAAAGAAACTCATTGATAATAACACAATAATAGCAGGTGGCTTTAATACCCCACTTACAACAACATACAGATCATCTAAGCAGAAAATCAACAAGGATGCAATGGCTTTGAATGACCCACTGGACCAGATGGACTTACAGATATATTCAGAACATTCTATTCTAAAGCAGCAGAATACACATTCTTTTTGAGTGCACACAGAACATTCTCCAGTATAGGTCACATACTGGGACACAAATCAGACCTTAACAAGTATAAACAGATTGAGATCATACCATGCATATTTTCATACCACAGTACTATGAAAGTTGAAATCAACCACCAGAAAAAGTTTGGAAAGATTACAAACACTTGTATTGAATATTAAAGAACTTGAATATTAAAGAACATCCTACTGAAGAATGAATGGGTTAACCAAGAAATTAAAGAGGAAATAAATAAGTACATGGAAGCCAATGAAAATGAAAACACAACAGTCCAATACCTTTGGGATGCAGCAAAGGCAGGCATAAGAGGGAAGTATATTGCAATCCAGGCCTTCCTAAAGAAGGAAGAAATGTCTCAATTGCAGAGCCTAACCTTATACCTAATGGAGCTGGAAAAAGAACTGCAAATGAAGCCCAAAAACAGTAGAGGAATAATAAAGATTAGAGCATAAATCAAGAATATTGAAATGAGAAAAAAGTAGAATAGGTAAACAAACTAGGAGGTAGCTCTTTGAAAGAATTAACAAAATTGATAAACCCCTAGTCAGACTTATTAAAAAGAAAAAGGAGAGGACTCAAATAAATAAAATCACAAATGAAAGAGGAGAGATCACAACCAACACCACAAAAATACATATAAGAGAATATTATGAGTATATGGTAATATATGCTAACAAATTGAGCAATCTGGAAGAAATGAATAAATTCCTAGAAACATACAAACTACCAAAATTGAAACAGGAAGAAATAGAAAACTTGAACAGACTCATAACCAGCAAAGAAATTGAATCAGTAATCAAAAAACTCCAAAGAAGAGTCCAGGGCCAGATGGCTTCCCAGGAGAATTCCACCAAACATGTAAAGAAGAGTTAATACCTATTCTTTTGAAAATGTTCCAAAAAATAGAAATGGAAGGAAAACTTCCATACTCTTTCTATGAGGCCAGCATTACTTGCATTCCAAAAGCAGACAAAGATCCCACTAAAAAAAAGAGAATTACAGATCAATTTCCTTGATAAACATGGATGCAAAAAGTCTCAACAAGATACTAGCAAATCCAATCCAAAAATACATTAAAATAATTGTTTACCACCATCAAGTGAGATTTATTCCTGAATTGCAGGGGTGGTTCAATATCCACAAATCAATCAACGTCATAAACCACATTAATAAAAGAAAGGATAAGAATCACCTGATCCTCTCAATAGATGCAGTAAAAGCATTCGACATAACACAACATTTTTTCTAGATAAAAACCCTCAAGAATGTAGGGATAGAAGGAACATACATCAACATCATAAAGGTCATATATGAAAGACCCACAACTAATATCATCCTCAATGAAGAAAAACTGAGAGCTTTCCCCTTCAGGTCAGGAACATAACAGAGATGTCCATTCTCACCACTGTTGTTCAACATAGTACTGGAAGTCCTAGCCTCAGCAATCAGACAACAAAAAGCAATAAAAGGCATATAAATTGGCAAAGAAGAAGTCAAACTTTCACTCTTCATAGGTGACATGATACTCTACATGGAGAACCCAAAATATTCCAGCAAAAAAACTGTTAGAACTAATATATGAATTCAACAAAACAGCACGATATAAAATCAATGTACATTAATCAGTTGCATTTCTATACACCAATAATGAAGCAGAAGAAAGAGAAATCAAGGAATTAATCCCATTTACAATTGCAACAAGAACAATAAGATACCTAGGAATAAACATAACCAACGGGATAAAGGTCTGTACACTGAAAGCTATAGAAATCTTATGAAATAAATTGAAAATTTTTACAGAGCAAGAACAATCCTAAAATTTGTATGGAACCATAAAAGACCCTGAGTAGACAAAGTAATGTTGAAAAAGAAAACCAAAGCTGGAGGCCTCACAATTTTGGACTTCAAGCTATATTACAAAGCTGTAATCATTAAGACAGTATGGTAGTGCACACAAACATACACATATATCAATGTAACAGAATAAAGAACCCAGGAATGGACCAACAACTATATAGTTAGCTAATCTTTGATAAAGCAGGAAAGAATATTGAATGGAGGAAAGACAGTCTCTTCAACAAGTGGTGTTGGGAAAACTGGACAGAAACAAGCAGAAGAATGAAACTGGACTACTTTCTTACACCATACACAAAAATAAATTAATTAAAAATGGATGAAAGACCTACATGTAAGACAGGAAATCATCAAAATCCTAGAGGAGAAAAGAGGAAGCAACCTTTTTGATTTCAGCTGCAACTTCTTACTAGACATGTCTCTGGAGGCAAAGGAAACAAAAGCAAACATGAACTATTGGGACCTCATCAAGACAAAATTATTCTGGGCAGCAAAGGAAACAATTAACAAAGCTAAAAGGTAACGAATGGAATGGGAGAAGGTATTTGCAAATGAAATATCTGATAAAGAGTTAGTATACAAAATCTATAAAGAACTTATCCAACTCAATACCCAAGAAAACCAAATAATCCATTGAAGAAATGAGAAGACATGAATAGACACTTTTCCAAAGAAGACATCTACATGGCTAACAGACACATGAAAAGATGCTCAACATCACTCATCATCAAGGAAATACTAATCAAAATACAATGAGATATCACCTCACACCTGCCAGAATGGCTAACATTAACAATGCAGGAAACAACAGATGTTGGTGAGGATATGGAGAATGGAGAACACTTTTGCACTGTTGGTGGGGACACAAACTGGTGCAGCCACTCTGGAAAACAGTATGGAGGTTCCTCAAAAAAATTAAAACTAGAACTACCCTATGACCCAGCAATTGCAGTACTAGGTATTTATCCAAAGGATACAAAAATGCAGATTCCAATGGGGTATTTGCACCCCAATGTTTATAGTAGTACTTACTATAAACAAAAGCCAAATTATGGAAAGAGCCCAAGCATCCATCGACTGATGAATGTATAAAGATGTGATATAAATATACAATGGAATATTACTCAGTGATTAATAAGAATGAAACTTTACCATTCACAACAACATGGATGGAACAGAGCATATTATGCTAAGTGAAATAAGTCAGTCAAAGAAAGATAAATATATGATTTCATTCATATGTGGAATTTAGGAAACACAACAGATGAACATGGGATAAGGGAAGGAAAAATAAGATAAAAACAGAGAGGGAGGCAAACTATAAGAGACACTTAAATATAGAGAAAAACTGGGGGTTTCTAGAGGGGAGATTGGGGGGGATGGGCTAAATGGGTGACGGGTATTAAGGAGGGCACTTATTGGGATGGACACTGGGTGTTATATGTAAGTGATGAATCACTAAATTCTACTCCTGAATCCAATACTACAGTATATGTTAGCTAACTTGAATTTATATTTTAAAAAAGTAAAAAATAAATACAAAAATATCCCCTCCCATTATTACTCTGCAAATATTTTTATGAGCAATTATTGAATTTTATCAATATTTTCTTCATTTGTTGAGACATTCATGTTATTTTCTCCTTTTGTCTTATAATGAACAGAACATATTAATAAGTCTGAATATCTTGATTAATAGATTTTCTAAAATTAAAACAACTTTGTATTCTGTGAATAAATCTAAATGGTCATAATATGTCTTTAAAAACAATGAAAGCAAGAGGAGAGTGGAACAATGTATTTAATGTAATAAAATTTAAACTGTCAACCTAGAATTCTATATGCAGTAAAAATATATTGGAAAAACAATGGTGAGATAAAGGTTCAGAAATACAAAACCTTAAAGACTAATCATTAAGAGACATTCACTACAAGAAATGTTAAAGAATGTTTAAAAGAAATGTTAAACTCTGCTGGGCAGTCAGCAAGAGATGGCAGAGAAATTTAAATCTACACAAAAGAATGACGAGTATCAGGAATTGAAACTTCATGGGTAAACATAAAGATGATTTTCTTATTTATGTAAATGTCTTTGAGAGATAATTGACTGTTTTAATAACAGTGTATGGTGGAGTTTTAACATGCAGCAGTAAAATTGAATGCCAACCACAGAGGAAAGGCTAAAAGGAGAGAAATGGTAGTATACTGTTGGTTTTTATGTGTTTAACTATTGTGAGATCCAGGGGGTATGGTCAGTTGTTTTACTTTTTGTACCAAAAGCCTAGCACAGTGACCAGGCAAGTACACATATAACAGGCATTTAAACTGAGCTCATCATTTAAATGTGAACACAATGTGGCTGAAAGGGCTGCTGTGAGCCCCAGATCCAAAATTTGCTTCTTTGTTCTGTATAGAATAAAGAACCCTTATAGGAACCACTTCCCTGTGTTCTTAAAAGGAATTAAATTACACAGCTCTAACAGATTTTTGTTGAGAGTAGGGAATCTGAACACCAGTCAGGGGGACTGTGTGCCCCGTTGTGAACAGAGACAACAGGTAAAAGCAAAATAAACCAAACTCCCCATTCTTGTTGAGGACATTCGAACATGATTTAATAATAATTTCAAAAGAAGGAAGCACAAGTGGAAAGATAGAGAGGGCCTATGGTGCTGACAGGCTACCAAGTCAAGGGAGGGACCTCTTTCCCAGAGGAGAGTCTGAAGCAGACCCAGACCTGGGAAGATAGAGACAGGGATTGGTGTCAGCAGGAGAAAAGAGCCTGTGCAAAATCCTAAGAGGGGTGGTGGATTGGAGGGAAAATAGCCACTCCTGTGCTGAGAATGGAGAAACATGGGTACGTAGGAGGAAGTGTGTGCCTTATGTGTATCTAGTTCAGGATAGTGGTCAATGAGGACTTAGGTAAACAAGAAAGGGGATAGTTAGGTGTGCTGGGGATGCAGAGGTTGGGAGGCCACAAGAGTTGTTGGCAGTGCTGGAAAGCCAGGCATCAAAACTAGCTTTCAGTGTATTGGACAGAATGGAGTCCACATCTATACAACTGTGTAGGAACATAAGGAAGTCTATTCCTGAGAAATAGTCTTCTAGCACAGAACATTCCCAGCTGGGCTGGGGAAGGGTAGGGAAGCCTAGTGTTCTGTGGCTGGGTGACAGGACCCACTGCCCTAAGGGGGAAGAAAGGGTGCTGAGTGGATAGGACTGGGTTCATAGTCCTCATTTCCACCACACTACTCTACCTTGCTCACAATGGGGAGTGGATTTGTGTGGAAGGTTTCAGTTGCAGTCAAAGGTTTCACCTAAAATTTTGACAACCATAGTCTACCAGTTAGATACAGAATGCATCAAGGAGATTTTCCAGTGAGATACAGGACATATAGGATGGATTCATGGAATCCTAGCCTCCTGGGCTCAAAGTTGCCCCTAGCTGCTTGTTCTGTGTCATGAGTAACTTTAGTTACTGCAGAGCTGCCAGCTGCCTGAAACAAGGTTAGCAGAGGTAAGTGTTGAGTATTGGTGGATGCATGCTCAGCCTTGACAAGGATGCCAGGAGCAGAGTATTAAAAAGTAACCCAAAAGGCATATATTATGCCTGTACTCAACCAGAAATCCACCTATCAGAGGAATCTTTCCATGTTTCCTTTTAAAAAAGTATACATGTATATGTGAAACATATGTATACATTGATATATATGTATATATATCCAGTTGATAGAGGGGGCCATTCATGAACTCAAAATGTGGAGCCTGCCCCCTGCCTGAGCCTTCCACTTCCATAGATGAAACCCATAGTTCTCCAACTGCTCATGTAACTTCAGAATTCCCATGGGAAACTATTATTGAGGATACCCATGGTGCTTCCTTCCGAGGAAACGTGGTTGGTCTGTCACAAGGTTTCCCCAGCCCATTCATGTTCCTTGTCCTGCATTGGGGCCCACACCTCCTCATCAGTTGAACAAGAAAAAGTGCCATCTTTACAGGTTTTCCATCCACCTTGCAAACATCTGCACCTTGGGCCAGTCCTGTATCCCAGACAGAATCTGATGGCAACACAGGCCAGTCATCATGGCCACAGGACATCCGCTCCTTCTATGCCAAGGCCTCAGAAGCCCTGGAAGGCAGTCCGAGCCAGGGACACCATTTGGACAACGTTCAAGTGTGTCCATGCCCAGCCCTTTATCTGCAGAGTCTGAGATGGTTAGTCCCAGGGCTTTCTCCTTCTGATTTCGCCCTCCTTGCCACTGCACACTTCCTTCCACTGCTCTTGGGTGTTCCTGGCCCTTCTCAGCCATCATTCCTCGGCTCACTAACCCCTCACTCACATAGCCCCGCCCTTTATGTGGGGTTGCACTGCACCCAGAGGGAAAGTCCCCAGCCTCCAGCAGGCATCCTGACAGCTTCCAGCCCCAGGACCCTGGCAAGGATGCACTAGATAATGCTATAATGCTAGAGTAATCCAGAGATGTCGCTCACCTGAATGACGCAGGGAGCCAAGTGTACTCTTCCTGACAGAGGTAGGGGGACTCTAAGGCAGCGGGGTGTCTGGCATGGTGCTGGTCCATTCATCCAATAGACCTGCCCTGTCAGACCACCCTGAAACTTCCAGCTAGTGATAATGATTCAGAGATTTCCCCAGCCTGTTCATGTTCTTTGTCCCAGGTCCCTCTACCTCCCCACCTTCTCTCCTTCTGGCCCCTTTGCCCCTAAGCTAGACTCTAGATTCAGAGCCCCAACTGCCAGCCTGCCTGGGGGCTCCCTGGACTTGGTTTTGTACTCCTTTTCTCTCATGGACTGTGGCAATCGCTTTCCACTGGATGTTCTCAATGCCCCTCACTAGCTGAGGGTGTCCTGTCTGCTTCCCTCCCCTGGCTCCTGGTCACTCTGGCCAAATCCTTCTTTCTCAAAGTAAAGGGGAAATATCTTGTTGGTATTGCATAATCTCAAATCATTTGCAATTTTTATGAGAATACAAATCTGTATAGCATTTTTGGAATAAAATTTCAGACGTATTTATAAAATGTTAAACTGTCCACACCCTTTCCACTTTAACCCGATGTCTATGTTAGTATGTATATATCATTAGAAAACAATGTTTTCTAATGTTTACCCAGCCATTCGTATTCAAAGATGTTGTTTTCAGTTCATTCATCATAGGACACAGGGAAAACCACTGACATCTCCACCAGGAAAAAAAAAATGTTTATGTTATTAATTGTGGTATATACATACTTTAACACTCCAGGGAGTAGTTTCAAAAGTGAGGTGGATCTATATGTGCTGTCATGGGAATATCCTGCGTCCATTTTATTAAGTAACAAAAGCTAGTGGCAGAACAGTATGTCCACTCTTACCTATTAAGTTGAAGAAAAACGATATATTCTGACAGCATACTATTGAAAACCGTAGTCACCTTTAAATAACACACACTAGATTGTTAGTCGTGGGGACTTCTGAGGAGAAGGCTGAACTGTGGAAGATCTTTGAAAAGGGAACATTGTGACTTGCCTGTATTTTTAGAGTTTTTTGGAAGCAGGAAGATATGCACTACTACCTTTGTACTTGAAATTTCCATGTAAGTCTAACAACAGAAAAGCAGCCATGTCAAAGTAACTGCTAACTGATGCAACAGACAAACCCTGACACTTGAAGGGCTAGCACAACAAAAGTGCATGCTGGTGCACGTAAATTCTGATACAGTTTGGCAGGGGCCCTCCGCTTTTCCTAGACCCTGGAGAGCCAGGTTGCTTTCATCTTGTGGCTCTCCTATCTCAACATGGGGTGGCCATGGTGAATCAAGGGAGACAGCAAGGAGCTGACATACTGACATACTGACATACTGGCTCTGAGATGCCTGGATGTGACGAACGATGCTTCTGCTCACGTCTCCGTGGCAAAGGTCATCACATGACCCTTCCCAACTACAAGTGGACTGGAAATGCAGGGTCCCCTGTGTCCAGGAAGGAAAGCAAAGACAAGGTATGGATGTGCATTGAAATTTCTCCCACATATTGCTACACAGTAGGTGCTCAACCAAAGGCAACTATCATAATTTGTTAGGACAACCGACTTTATTGCTCGGAGGAGTAATCTGAGGTCAGATTTGCCTTGGTTTTCTTTGAGTTTTCAAGTGCCTACCCCATGACAGATACTTTCAAATAGAGAACCACATCTAATGTTAAGAGGGTCCTGTATCTCTCAGCAGGAAGTGTTCACTTTCTTCACTCAATAGTACTTTTCTGCATTGCCTGCAGAAAATCCCTGCATTGCCATCTGTAATCACAATAGGCGAGGATTTCCTCCTTCTTTTTGAAACATGGGTAAAGTCTGAACCTGTGAGTCTCTGCTACCCTCCACGTGACTAAACTTGCCTGAACGCCTTACCTGCACAGGTGCCATTAGGCTCACTGGCCGCCAGGGCTTTTCCGTGGGGCAGGTACCAGACAAGAGGCAGTGGGAGGATGGTTCTTTCTTTCTGGTTCAATTTGGCCTAATATGTCCACCGAGGAACCATTTTTTTTTACCACCCAGGAGCATTCCAGGGATTTTAGGAATTTGACTTCAGTGGATGTTTGCTCATCTACCACTTGTGGTGAAGCATTACTATCTGACCACCTAAATAAGCTCCTTCATCTGAATATGTGTTCCGTTCCCAGCTTCAAATAAGAAAATCATTGAAGTCCTACTGCAAACACCGGGGTGGCTTCAAATATCCGTTGTGTAACATCGGGGTTAATCCCCAAGTCCCTGTAGGTTATAGGTGCAATGAGACATTCCTCACAGCCCATTGGGAAAACAGAGAGTGTATGGAAGACTCCCTGGGGAGGGATGAACAGATGTCTTAAGGTCACAGTCCAAGTCCCGCTTCCCATCAAAAGGGCTTTAGCTGTCAGAGGGGTTGGAGGGTAAGCTCCAGGAGAGCCAGGGAACCTGGGCAGGGAGGAGGCATGCTCTGTGTCATGGGAGGGCATGAAGCCCTTGTGCAGCCAGGAGAGGAGGCGGTGGTGATGAGCTGGCCAGCAGGCCAGGTTCCAGAGTTGGACAGGAGGGCACATGTGGGAAGACCAGGGGCTGTCACGGGGGAAAGTGTTGGGACTGGAAAGAAACGGCGGCACCTAACAGAGTCTGCTCTGGACAAGACTCGGAAAATCCCCAAGTTGTGTTTGATTCTTCTTGTCACCTTTCTTCCTTAGGCCTGTTTTTACTACCTGGGCCTCGGGGTCCTACTCTATGTCACCTGGGAAACACCACGGGAGCGAGAAGAGAAACGTAGGAGTCAGACGGTCGGCCACAGGCTGGGGTGGGTGGGAACAGCGTGGGCTCTCCATGAATTCAGACCAGGGGTCCGGTTTCTGCCCTGTCACTTACTAGCCGTGTGATCCTGGGAAAACGACCAAGTCCTGTGGGACTCAGGTTCTTCATCTGTGAAGTAAGTGGGTTTCATAAGCCCCATCTTGCAGGACTGCAGGGATGTATGTGATGTATGGAAAGCACCTCGCACTGTGCCGGGCACATATCGGAACTGTGATGAATGGCAGTTGTTTCTAATGTTGTTTTGATCCCAGACCCTTCTACTCTCTCCTCTGGGATACTTTTTGTTTTCCAGGTCATGCTAGAGAATATGCAGCTCAACAGAACATGGAACAGCTAATAAGCCAAAGAGGGTGCTTCATAAATAAAACTCAGTCCATTTTCTTTAATTTTTAAAACATGTTTTATTTATTTTTGAGAGAGAGGGACAGAGCACGAGCAGGGGAGGGCCAGAGAGGAAGGAGACACAGAAACTGAAGCAGGCTCCAGGCTCTGAGCTGTCATCAGATGCTTAACCGACTGAGCCGCCCAGGGTCCCCACAGTCCATTTTCTAAATAGGGGATATACGTGGGATATATGAGAATATGTGTGGAATGTAGGCGTGGGGGAGTCGTCCCAGCTGGATACAGCACAAAGCTGCTAGAATTTGAATCAAAGACCAACTTCCTCCCTCCTTCCACATGCTCTTCCATCCAAACCACTACTTTCATTCATTTCTCCCACACCAAAACCTAGACCTGGCTTACAGCTGTCTAAGGACACTCAAGATAATCAAATGAAAACATCTTTATAATGCACTCGGTTCTGGTTTTCCATGGCCAGGAACAACAGTGTCCGTCTAGAGCCTTCTGGGCTCGACTTTAAAGGAATATTATTGCATTCCTCCAGAAATCCTTGCAGATGATAGGTAGAAAACACCTAGTCTGTGCACTGTGCTCAACTACACCGGGACAAGAGTGCAGGACACTTTCACTTCCTGACCCAGGAGGAGATTTCTTTGGTTTGTCCATGATCCAAAAGGAACTTCTCAGAGCAATTATCTATTTGAGATTTTGCTCACACCCCTAAGGGACACCATCTGTGGGCCTGGCCACTGTCAACATCCAGTTTCATTGTGATCAGCTGCGCAGAAGGCATCACACTGACCAGAGACACCAAGCCAGCCTGGCTCAGGATGTCTCCATTGTAGGGCTCCCCCTGGAGCCACACTGCCTCACCCTCCTTTGATTTGTTCTGCTCCTCTTAGGGGACCCTTCCCTGCCTTCCCACTGGGACTGTCGCTGCTAGACAGTCACCTATGGGTGGGACGTGTCCTGCCTCTCCTAGTGTCCTCACTGCCAACACAGGGCCCTTCCGAGAGTGAGCAGAGCTCAGCGAATGTCCGGCCACAAATGTCCCAGTGAGCTGGGGACCTCTGCTCAGATCGAGTGTCTCCTCCTTTCTTGGAGACCCAAGCAAAGGCAGGCACACATCTCTATGTCCCTCGTCCAGAATGACAGACGACAAGGGACAAGAAGCAAGAACGAACATCTTTTATTGCTCCATGCCCTGAAACCATCCGTTTACTGCCAAGGTCTTCACGTTTGCAAGACATCCCTGTCTGTGCCCAGCCCAGGCACCGCGATTCCCTTCTGGATCCCGAACGAGGACGGAAGGGTTCCCAGCTCGTTGCACCAAACGGCACAACTCTGACTCTTGAACACCTGTGGCGTGGGTGCCACTCCCACACTGAGCCCGAAGCTCACGAAACCTTCTATGACAAGGAACAACATCTGAAAACTTCCTCGAGGAAACAAAGATCGATTTCCGAGGCCACGTAGACAGAGAACAAGAACCCACCCAAACGTGCGCTTGGCCCGCTTTCCCCCAAGCCGCCCTGGCCCTCCACTACTCACAACGCCCAGCGCCCGCTCTGCTCGCACTCGCAGGGGAGAAGTGGCCTGGCTTCGTGCCCCGCAGGAGAAGCTGCTCGACCCCAGGTGGGAACGGGCCCGGCTGCCCCTCGGGCTCAGGCCCGCTCTTCCTCATGGCTCACAGCCTCTTCGGACAGACACGGAGACCCGGGCTGCCTGCTGTTGACCGCGAGGATGTGCTGCAGCACTTGCACGCCGCTGCTTTCTGCGTGGGCCCTGGGACCCCACAGGAACTCGTAGCGTGTGGGCTCGCTGCCGGGCACCTGCCGGTACTCCAGGTACCCTTCCTGCACCCAGACTTCGGTCAGCAGCTCCCTGGGCTCCCCATAGAATACGTGCTCCCTGCCGGCATACACCCCCATGACCCCCAGCGCTTCCCACACCGCCTCCTCAGGGGCACGGTCGTCCTCCAGGAGGATCACCCACAGGACCAGCACCAGGAGGCTGGTCTTGGGCATGCCGTCCCTACCACTCGGCGTCCCATCGCAGCTGAGGCCCAGGATGCTGACCAGGACGTAGGAGCGCTCGCGGGGGTCCACTTCCTTCACGTCGACTCCAAAGACCAGCTGCAGATACTCGCAGGCTCGGCGGAAGATCACGGGGAAGCTGTCTTGGTCATCTTGGCTAACCGCCGCCAGCATCTCCGCCCATGTGGTCGGCTGCTTGGTGCGATACTTGAGGAGCAGAAGCAGCACCAGGCCGGCCACCTTCACGCGGAGCGCATCTGGGAGCGAGGCCTGGGCCCCTGCCGGGGCCCCCCAGGTGCTCGACCCCTCCTCATCGGGGCGGCTGGAGCCCTGGTGGGACTGGCTCCCCGAAGCGCCTGCCATGGCACTGGGGGAGGGGCAGGAGCTCCGAGGGCTCTGGGGAGGACTCGGGGACCCGGCAGCAGCAGACCCCTCCTCCAGGGGGACCAGAAGGAGGACAGAGCAGGAGGAAGACAGGGAGGAAGGAGAGGAGGAGGAGGGAGATGGGTACCCCCCTCCTCCTCCTCTGCTTTCTCCTCCTCCAACTCCTCCTCTTCCTCCGAATCCACCTCCAACTCCACCTCCAACTCCTCCTCTTCCAACTCCTCTTCCTTCAACTCCACCTCCTCCACCTCCTCCTCCTCCAAATCCACCTCCTCCACCTCCTCCACCTCCACCTCCTCCTTCTTCAACTCCACCTCCTCCTTCTTCAACTCCACCTCCTCCACCTCCCTGTCCTCAGGCTCTGGCAGCGGTGCATCCCGTGGCAGCGGGACCTCTCTTGGCTCCTCCTTAGGCTTGCAGAACACACTCCTCTCACCCAGGGGCATGATGGTCGCCAGACCCTGAACACAGAAGAGGGGTGGCTCCTCAGGAGGAGGCCCAGCCCACAGAGCACGAGCTCCCAGGCCTGAGAGCGGGGCCGCGTGGGGGTTGGGGGCCGAGGGGTCCCCTCTGGGGTGGGATGGGCGAGCCCCCGGCCCCACGCGCGGAGCACGCACCTCGCCTGGACAACCGACTGGCACGCGGCCGCGCCTCCTCCTCTGCTCTGTGACCTCAGGACTCCTGCCTCAGACCAAGGCCTCAACTGCAGAGCTCGCAGAGCCCCTGGAAGAGGGAGGGACAGAAGGAGGCAGGGAGGGGGGGAGGGAGGGGGCGCCTCAGGATCTCAGGGTGGGTGCAGACCGCGAGCACTGCCCCGGGCCCCCACCCCCCACTGCGGCCAGGAGATTCTGGCCAAGACTCTGGGCGGCCCCGCCCCGGGAGCCCCCACCCCCCACCCGCGCTCCCCCTTCCAGCCTGGGCCTGCCCCTTCTGGGCCTCCGCTGACAGCCAGAGCGGACCCGAGCGGCAGGGCAGGCCTGGGCCCTACGCAGGTGTCCTGGGCTGGGAGGCAGCGCCTCCTCTCTCCCCTGCACCCCGGCCAGGGCCCGGGATCCTGCCTCGGCTGACCGGGGTCCAGCCCCGCACACCAAGGCCCTCCCTTCGCCCAGACCCACCGCGGGGGCGGCTTTCCGAGGGCGGCCCGGGGGTTGGGGTCCAAGGGGCCTCCGGCCGTCCTCCCGCAGGGCTCTCCCGGGGAGCCCCGGGCCCGCTGCCTCCCACCAGAACCCTCACGGCCCGGCGAGGTCCGGGCCAAGGCGGCTGGCATCGCACGAGGCGACCAAGTCCGGGGAGGCCCGGGGCCCATGGCGGGGGGTGGGGGGCTCACGTGGCTTCCTTGGGGTCCCTCAACCCTATCCTCTCGTCCCCATCCGGACTTTCCCTGGGCGGCCTGGGCCTCAGGCTCTGCCGTCTGATGCCGGCTCCTTGCGCGCAACCAGCTCTCAGTCGGGCTGGGACCCAGAGCCCGAGTCCGCCCACGCCTGACGCCCTGGTCACAGTCGTCGTGGTCGCGCCACCCTGCGGCCTCCACCGCCGCCCCCACCGCCGGACTCATTCCCCTCTGGGTCCCGGCTCCCTCGCTCCTCCCTCTGGGCCTCACCTCGAGGCCCAAGAGGCTCTGCGCCCTTCCCGCGCCTGACCGGCGCGAGGCGCGGCCGGAAGACACCGAGGCCGATGCCGACGCCGACGCCAAGGCCCCCTCGCCCCGCCCCGCCAGTCTCTTGAGACCCGGATGCGGAAGTCCAGACACCCCGCGGGGCCTCATTCCCACTAGGGGCTTCCCTAGGCTGCCGCTAGGGGTCGCCTTCCGGGCCGGGGCCTGCGTTCTGGGGGCCAGAGTCCCTCCCTGGGTGTTCCCTCCCTGGCCTCCTGCACCCGGGGATGGGCTGTGCGCGTGGCCGCTGACCATGGGAACTCGTGCCCCTCAGACCGGCGTCCAAAGGTCTCTGGGACGCACCGCCCAGGCTCAGTGACGGGGCGCCCGCCACCTCTGGCCACCCGATGCGGGGGCTCCGCGGGCCTGATGCACGGACTGACTTCGTAGCTCTGGGCTGGGGTGGACCTGGTCTCCTGACAGCACCTGGGCCCTCCTCCCATCTGCCCACCGGAGCGGCTGCTCCGTACAGACAGCGGGTCTTCGGTTCTCCCCAGCTCACCCATCCGACCCCCCTCCCCCGTCCAGGTGATCCGAGACCCGGATGCCCAAGTCCAGCCTCGCCCAGTGTCCCCATCCCTCCCGGGGGCCTGCGCGGACTGACTCTGTTGTGGGGTCCAGGCTCCTTTGCCTGCAGGTCCCTCTGTTCCTCATTAGGAATCGCCCCGGGACACGGGCCCTGCCCTCTGCCCACCTGAGGTGTCCCAGCCACCCCGCCCCCTGCGCCTCCTCCGGTGTCTCTGAGACCAGGCTGCGGAAGTCTGGCGCGACTCTCCTCCGCGAGTCCCCATGCCTCCCAAGGGCCCTTCTCAGAAGGCCTGAGGTCTTGAACTTTGGGACGTCCCCTCTGTCCTGGGGACCCGAGTCCCTCAGTCCTCCCTCTGACCCCCACCTGGACACCGTGGCCCCGTCCTGTGTCCCTGCCCTTTCCTGACCTAGGATCCTGTCCCTCACCCCAAGGTCCTCAGCTTCCTCAGATCCCCGAGGCACAGTGGAGTGGACGGGGCCTGCGGCCACCCTCTACACGTACCCCGGCACCGCGGCCCAGGCTGATCGCCTCTCCCCGGGGCGGGATGGGCCCTGCGGATCTCCATGAAGTCCCGACACCTGCTGCAGAAGAGCCTGGGCCCGTCCCCCCTATTATTCCTGCCGCCCCACCACACACACTTCCGACTTTTCTCTCTTGCAACTGTTCCTGCTGGTTACTTGGTCCTGCTCAGATAGGCCTGAACAAAGCCTCCTGTTTTCTTGCTCCTAGGACAAGTTGTCCTCAGAGGAGTGTCTCAGTTGGTAGCCCCCCTTCGATTCCTCCCCCCTCTCTTCTTGCTTTGGTCTCTTCTAGCTGTTCTTGCTGGTTGGTTGGTTCTGCACCGACAGGGCCCCAACAAAGTGTTCTATTTTCTTGACCCCATGTCAAGTTGTCCTCAGAGTAGGGACTCAGTTGGCAGCCCCCCTATTACTCCTGCCCCCTCCCACTTACCGGTTTGGTCTCTTCCAACGATTCCTGATGTGTAGTTGGTCCTGCTCAACAGGCCCCAATAAAGAGTCCTGTTTTCTTGCCCCCTGGGTCAAGTAGTGTTCTGAGTAGGGTCTCAGTTACTAGGCCCCTTTCATTCCTGCTCACCACACTTCCTGCTTTGGTCTCTTCCAACTCTTCCTGCTGGTTAGATGGTCCTACTCAGATTGGCTCCAAAAAAGAGTCTTAATTTACTTGCCCGCTTTGTCCAGTTGTTCTCAGAGTATGGTCTCAGCTGGTAGCCCCCCTTTTATTCCTGCCCCCCAATTCCTGCTTTGGTCTCTTCCAACTGTTCCCACTGCTTAGTTGGTCCTGCTCAGATTGGCCCCCAAAGAGTCCTATTATCTTGCCTCCAGGTTAAGTTGTCCTCAGAATTGGGTCCCATTTGGCAGCCCCCCTCTTATCCCCCCCATCCCTGTTTGGTTCTCTTCCAAAGGCTCCTGCTGGTTATTTGCTCCTGCTCAGATAGGACCAAACAAACAGTCTTGTTTTCTTACCATCTAGATCAAGTTGTCCCCAGAGTAGGGTCTTACTTGGTAGCCCCCCTTTTTTTTCCTGCCCTCCCACTCTGTCTACTTTGGTCTCTTCCAACGGTTCCTGCTTGTTACTTGGCCCTGCTCAGATAGGGCCCAGCAAAGAGTCCTATTTTCTTTCCCCCAGGTCAAGTGGTCATCAGAGTAGGGAGTCGGTTGGTGCCCCCCCCCTTTTATTCCTATTGCCCACCCCACACTTCCTGCTTCGGTCTTTTCAACCTGTTCCTGCTGGTTAATTGGTCCTGCTCAGATAGGCCCCAACTACGAGTCCTATTTTTATTCCACTAGGTCAAGTTGACCTCAGAGTAGGATTTCAGGTGGTAGCCTCCCCTTTTATTCCTGCCTCCCCCTTCCTGCTTTGGTCTCTTCCAACTGTTCCTATAGGTTAGTTTGTCCTGCTTGTATGTGTCTCAATAAAGAATCCTATTTTCCTGCCCCTAGGACAAGTTGTCCTCACAGTTGTGTTTAATTTGGCACCCCCCCTTTTGTACCTGCTGACCACGCCCCCCCCCCCACACACTTCCTGGTTTGGTCTCTTTCAACTGCTCCTGCTGATTAGTTGGTCTTGTTCAGGTAGGGCCCAACAAAAAGTCCTGTTTTCTTGGCCCCAGCTCAAGTTGTCCTCAGAGTTGGGTTTAAGTTTGTAGGCCCCCTTTTATTGCTCCCCCCCCCCACACTTCTCACGTTGGTCTCTTTCATCTCTTCCTGCTGGTTAGTTGGCCCTGCTCAGATAGGCTGCACCATGATTCCTGTTTTCTTTCCCCCCAGGTCAAGTTGTCTCCAGAGGAGGGTCCCAGGTGGTAGCCTCCTCTCTGATTTCTGCCCCCCACCCACACACACTTTCTGCTTGGGTCTATTCCAAATGTTCCTGCTTGTTGGTTGGTCTTGTTCAGATAGGTCCCAATAAAAAATCCTGTTTTTTTGTGCCCAGGACAAGTTGTCCTCTGAGTTGGGGTTCAGTTGGTAGTACCCCTTTTATTCCTGCCCCCCACATACTTTCCGCTTTGGTCTCTTCCATCTGTTCCTGCTGGTTACTTGGTCCTGCTTATATAGCCCTCAACAAAGAGTCCTGTGTTCTTGCCTCCAGGTCAAGTTGTCCTCAGACTAGGGTTTCAGTTGGTACCCCCTTTTATTCCTGCTTCTCCCCCTCCCCACACACACACTTCCTGCTTTCGACTCTTCCTACTGTTCCTCCTGGTTAGTTGGTCCTGCTCAGATAGGCCCCAACAAAGAGTCATTTTCTTGCCACCAGGTCAAATTGTCCAGAGTCGGGTTTCAACTGTTAGCCCCACTTTTTTTCCTGACCCCAACACTCTTCCAGGTTTGGTCTCTTCCAACTGTTACTGCGAGTTAGTTGGTCCTGCTCACATAGGTCCCACCAAGAGTATTGTTTGTTTTATTGCTCCCTAGGTCAAGTTGTCCCCAGAGTAGGGTCTCAGTTGTTAGCCCCCCTTTATTCCTGCCCCCACCCAATTCCCCCTTTGGTCTCTTCCAACAGTTCCTGCTGCTTAGTTGGTCCTGCTTAGATAGGCCCCATCAAAGAGTCGTATTTTCTTGTCCCCTAAGTCAAGTTGTCCTCAGAGTCGGGTCTCAGTTTGTAGCTCCCATCTTATTCACCGCCCCCCCCAACACACACTTCCCACTTAGGTCTCTTCTAACTGTTCCTCCTAGTTAGATGTCCTGCTCAGATAGGCCCCAACAAAGAGTCCCGTTTACTTGCCCTAGGTTTTCTTGCGTGCCCCACACTTCTGTCTTTGGTCTCTTCCCACTCTTCCTCCTGGTTAGTTGGTCCTGCTCAGATAGTGTGCAACCAAGACTCCTGTTTTTTGCCCCCTACATCAAGTTGTCCTCAGAGTGGTGTCTCACTTGGTAGCCCATTATTACTGCCCCACCTTCACTTCCCGTTTTGTGTCTTCCAATTACTCTTGCTGGTTAGTAGGTCCTGCTGTGAGAGACCCCAACACAAAGTCCTGTTATCTTGCCCCACGGTCAAGTTCTCCTCAGAGCAGTGTTCCAGTTGGTAGCCCCCCTTTTATTCCTGCCCCCCTCACTTCCCACTTTGTTTTCTTCCAACTGTTCCTGATGGTTAGTTGGTCCTGCTCAGATAGGCTCAAAGAATCTTGTCTTCTTGCCCCCAGGTCAAGTTTCCTCAGAGTAGGGTTTGGTTGGTAACCCCCCCGTTTCTTCCTGCCGCCTACCCCCCCCCCATTTCTTTCTTTGGTCTCTTCCAACTCCTCCTGCTGGTTAGTTGGGCCTGTTTTCAACAAAAAGTCCTGGTTTCTTGCCCCCGGGTCATGTTGTCCCCAGAGTAGGGCTGTGATGGAGCACGGTGTGAGCATTTGTCTTGTTCCTCAACCTCAATTTTACCCACAACACCTCAGACACAGAGTTACCCAACGCGTCGGTGTTAGGCGTGAACGGCCGCTTCTTCCGCTGTGCTTGAGAGTCTCTTGTTGTGCTTCTCCATGTTCCTCAGCTCATCCCTCTCCAGATCACAAGGGGATTGTCTTTAGTTTCCATTTGTTCCCTATAGAAAACCTTCTCATTGCCCAAGACCTGCTCACTTTGGGAGCACTTGAGTATGCCTTTTGCAGATCACCTTCTGCAGACACTTGGATTCAGGGTCCCTCAAGCCTACCTCTGAAGCCCTATTTCCTTTCTTCCATATGGTGGTTTCGCTTCCGCTCTCCCAGATTTCTGGCCTCCTGCTTGCAAATTGGATCTCCTTCGGTATTTCCCCCTTTAATTACTTGATTTGCAAGTTCAGAATATACTCCGTTCTGTTGACACAAAGCACTTCACGGGTCCATTGCCATGCCCACCCTGCTTCTCTTGTCCCGAGCCCACTCCCACCCCACCCCGTGTGTCCTCTCCTGCCTTTACCTTGATTGGAGATACACTGAATAACGTTCTTTACTGTGGGGCTACTTTTCATAGGTCCTGCTTTACACAGACTCACTCCCAGGGACCATTCCTACTTGTTTAGCTAGACGTGACTAGATGGAACCAATATGAAGTATCTGAAAATAGAGGAGAGTCTGAGTGTGGGGTGGCACAAAACCCAAATGAAAGTCATCTTCGCCACAGGTGAGAGGATGGGGCAGTGGATTTGGGGATACGTGTTCTCTAGGCATCTGGACAACTTTGTTCTTAATCTTCACTGTGGATAGGAGGAAAGGGCCCCGCCTGCGAGGATCCTAGCTCCTTGTGCCAGCTCCACCACTGAGGAGCGTCACTGGCCCTCTCTGAGAGTCCATACTTTGTGTCTAAAAGGGGAACACCAAGAGGGTCTGAGAGAGGGTCTCCCAAGGTGCCTTTCAGTCCAATGGCTGGAACCCTCGACGGAGCCTCAGGTCTAGAGTCAGGCTTGCTCCATGGGCTGTGTGCTTCTAGACAGGTTTACCAAGTGTTCATTCCAGAAGTCAGTGTGTCTTGTATGGCCATGCCCTGAGAGGATAAGGATTTAAACGGTAGGTAAAAGTAAAACAAAGCCACCATTTCAAAGTCATTCGTGGTTTCTCAGAAGGGGGCTCCTAGCATCTCTTCTTCCACAGCATCTCGGCTTCCTTTAGTTGCACACATAAGGATTTTCCCTTCAGTGAGCTCTTTAAGGAGTGGAAGCGGTATTTCACTGTGGCCCTTGAGAGCCCCTGAGCTCTGTTGGTTACTGACAGGGACAGGACCTATTGGTGGGAGGGATGTGGGAGAGAAGAAGATTCATGAAGACACAGTGTGGCGCTCTACAGAGAGCAGGCAGAGATTTGATTGGATTTAGGCACTGTTAGGTCCGAAGTCTTCTGTAGGACTGTTGCCTTATGTTCTTTGTTTCAAGAGTCCCCGAATCTCCACTGGGGTTAACAGTCTAGGGCAGGAGGCTCAGCTCGTCCCCTGAAGAAGAAATCGCCACCGTGCCATCTTCAGTCTACATGAAGAAGGGCATGATGGAAATCCCAGTCTCTCTTGGCTAAACCTTCTCAGTCCCAGCATTACAACCCTGGGACCCATGACCACCGCTCAGACGAGTCTGTCTCAGGTAGCTTCTGTGCGCGAGACCCTCTGGGAGAAATGACTGGCCCTCAGGGCTTCAAAGGCCCCAGAGAAGACCCAGACATGTCGCCGCCTTACAGGGACCAAACCCCAGGCTGGGCGACTCCAGCAGAGCACAGCTGACCAGGCCAGGAGGACAGCCACGCTGAAGGGAAAGCGATTTCAATCTTGACTTTCCGTGGCTCCCACACAGCCTGGTGCCCACTGGGAGGGCGCCGAGCTCCAGGTTACAGGGCCTGAGGCCCGGCGTCTCCACCAGGCAAGCCTGGCTCTGTGGCCTTGCCCTCGGCCGCCCCCACCCCCACCCCCTGGACTCCAACCTTTAACATCCCCCTGTCCTCCCCCCCCACCGTTGCTCCCAGTGTCCTAGGAGCCACCCCCTTCCTGGTCCCCATCCCCCGAAGGCACCACCCTTCCCCTGCTGTTGGGTCACCTCACACCCCGAGGGTCTATCTCAGCCACGGCCCAGAAGGAGTACGTCCGTTGTGGACACAAATCCTCGCCACGTCCCAGGCCTGCCTTCTCCAGCCCTGCTGGCCACTGCATTCACCTCACCCTCGCCTGCACCCACCAGCCCTCCAGCCGCTTTTTCTCACCCTCTGCCGGGCACCGGCCCCTGGCCCGGCCCGCCGCTCATCTGGCCAGCACTGTTGTCTGACACACCTGGAGCCCGTGTCAGGGTCATACCCCGTGCTACCCTCTCCTGTGGTCTGGCTTCGAGGTCGCTGTCTCCGGAAGTCCTAACTCCTGGCCCGGTCCCCCTCACGATTCCCTTCCCGGGGCTCCCGCATCTGGCCCAGCTCCCACGTGGAGTCCCAGTTGGGTGCTCCGTCTCCCCTTCCAGACTAAGGAAGTCCTTGGGGACAGTGGAGACCACGATGTGAACCCGGTCCCAGGGTGTACATTTTGGAAGGAAGAAAGTTGTGTGTGACCCACCAGGAGCTGGGCAGGGTTTAGCGTCTTTGACGTTACAGCTCTGCAAGGTAACAGGACAGCAGGAGCAGGCACGGAGGGCCCCGCATCACAGCGGCTGTGCTGAGCGCTCCACGGGGTCTGGGCCATTTCCTCTGGGCCCCAGTCCCCTGGGAAGGTGTCAGAAAAGGCCCAACCTAGGCCGTGGAAGGTGGAGTCAGGGGCCCAGGTTCCACCCGACCAAGTTGATAGAGCCCTGAAGCCACGAAGCCTCCCGTGTACTGCACAGACCAGCAGCAAAGGAGCCTTTCCTATCTGGTGGCATTACATTCTGTAGTCGCCCAAGGCTCGGGGACACTGGGAAGGTTGCAAATGGCACGGGGCCATTGGGTGCTTTCTCGAGGAACCATGTGCAAGTGTTGTTAATAGCCAGTTTCCCTCCCATGCTGTAGACAGGGAGACCCGGGTCCTCGGGGTTTCCATCAGCGTTTCTTTTCTGCAGTATCGGACGTGTCTCCTTCGGAGATGTTCTCCCATCGGGAACTGTGCCATTAGAGTCACTCTCCATCAGTGTCTCTCTCTGTTGTGAACTCTGAATCTTGGTAACAGAAGGCGTCTCCTGGTGCTTTTTGCCTACTGGAGGCCCTGGGGAAAGGAGGACCACGTGGGAGAGAGAGGCAGCCCGCAGAGCCTTTTAGAGACTGGAAAAGCAGGGTTCAGGTAGTGTTCTACAAATGGGCCAAACGGGTCCTGCGCACAGGGGCCCCCGAGGCGGTGGACTTCTTCACGGCAGGCTGCTGCACCCTGTTGGCTCAAACACCCGCCAGCACCCGACTCACATTTTCTCTCACGTTTGTGATTGTTTCCAACGTAGCCCAAAGCAGCAGAGTTTGGGCCATTTGGAGCCCGCGTGCTTGGCGTGCCTCGCCAAACCTCACCCTGCATCTGCGGAATACACACAAGATAGAGCCTTATGCTTCTAAGACCCCGGGCCAGGGCCCTGAGCTGCTGAGTTGAGCCCCCTCCCTGAGGGAGGCCTCCCCCAGGGGCCCCTTCCCTTGCCTTCATCCCTTAGCCCATGGGGCTGCGGTAACACAACGCCGCACACTGAGCGGCTTATGAAGAAGGGACATTTATTCCTCATGGTGCTGAAGGCTGGAAGTGCAAGGTGCCGGCAAGGTGCCCGCGCACGGTGCAGCGAGAGCCTTCCTCCTGGGTCACAGCCGCCATCTTCTCACTGTGTCCTTTCATGGTGGCAGGGGCTGGGGAACTCCCTGCAGCCTCTTTCCCAAGGTGCTCCTCCCACCCATGAGGGTTCCACCTTCGTGACTTAAGCACCTCCCAAAGGCCCCACCTCCAAATGCCATCATTCTTTGGCACTTAGGATTTCAACAGATGTATTGGGGGGTGGGGGGGGGGAGGACACAAACATTCAGACCATAGCACTCCCGTTCTGCATAGGCTCCCTGCCCATAAGCCCCTGGATGGTCTCATGCTGTGAGGGACTCCTGGGTAATGGGGCTGTTCAGGCGCCACCCAGGAGAGCTTGTGTGCTGCTGTGTCTCCTGGTCATGTCTTCTTCCCGGAGCAGCCCCCAATCCCCAGAACCCCCTACAGTTTGCTAAGGAGCCCTGGGGAAATCACAGGTCTGACCCTTAGAGGATGACGATTATCTGGCCCGAGGTGCAGGTTTTGCAGCAGTCAGGTGGCGAGACTCTAAGGATGGCGAGGCCGGAAAGGCTTAGGAAAGCCATGGGGCTTGCCATGGGGACTTGGGCAGCTGCTGTCTGGCCTGGCCGGGTCTTGGCTTTCTTGCGGGAAGCTGCTGCGGAAGCGCCACCGACTTTGTTAGACCCGAACCACAAAGCCTAACTGCCTGGCTTTAATGCCGAGCCAAACCTGAACGTGGCCCCCGTGGGCGGGCCTTTTCAGCCTCAGCAGGTGCTGTGCTGGACCGAGAGCAGGCAAAGCCCCACCGCCAGGTCTTGGGCTCTGGGCGTGTTGTAGATTTGGGACACCCCTCTGTGGGGTCCAAATCTGTCAAAATATCCTGGGTGCCGCCCTGCACCATCTGGGTCCCTTCCAGATGTGCGCAAGGAAGCACTCGCTCTCCCAGGAGACCAAGAGAAACGGAGCCGCCCAGGGGCATTTCTGACACAGACGAGGGAGTGTGTTCCGAGCTTGGGATGCCCGCTGAAGCTGCAGGTCCCGGGAAGGCCAACCGCAGGGACCCTGAGGCCTCCGTGCACTCAGGGCAGATCCGACTCGGAACCCCTCGACGGGGCGGCCCTCTGCTCTCGGCTCGCTGTGCAGGCCCGGCCTGGTTATCTGCGGTCCGCAACAAGCACTGGCCGCCTGTTCCCTCGCCTTCCTCCCGCTGCACCCACCAGGCCGTGTGCGTGTTCCCTCAGCTTTCCCAGGAAGGCAAGGCTCTTTTGTCCACCCCTCACCGGGTAAGCGATCAGGATGAAAAGGGTCACGTGCCCCCATTTCAAACACTGCTGAAAATTCAGGCTGTCACCCTGACTAGCCCCTGACCGTGACGAGTCTTTGTGGTTCACTTTTACGACAACGTTGCTCTGCCAAGATGCTTCAGTCCCTCTTGGGTAGGACCCCTCCAGACAAAAGGGTCTGGGGGAGAAGAGGGGCCGATGGAAACGACGTAGTCTGATTACTGAAAGGACACAGTGATTCTGCGACTGTGGAGCAAAAGCCAGCCCTAGGCTTGGGGGGATCGGACACCCCGCCGGGCACGGACAGGGCTTTGTGATCTTGGTGTTCCAGAACTGCTCCTGGAAGCTTAGCCCTCCTCCTGAGGGAAGCCGGAGGCGCTGCCCTCCTAAGCTGCCACGACGCTGGCGATGCAAACTGACTGCCGGGCCTGGAGGCAGCCTGACAGCACTCTCACACGGCCAGGGGCGGGCCCGGCGGGGTGGCCCAGAGTTCATCCTGCTTCTGCCACTCTCCACCCAGAGACAGCATCGCAGTCCGCAGGGCCGGGGCTCGGGCCCAAACCCTGGGCCGTCACCCCTGCTTGCGACCGAGAGGCTCTAAATCAGAGGTTCCCACCACCCCGTCCTCAGGTTCCATGAATTGGCTAGAGTGGCTCACGGAACTCAGGCAAACAAGCTACCCGGTAGCTCACCTCTTGACTGTAAAAGGATGGAGCTCAGGAAGAGCCAGACACAAGAGCTGCCTGCGTATGTGGGCAGAGGGGCGAGGCTGCCGTACCATCAGAGTGCGGCCCTCCCCCACACACCTGCAAGTTCAAACACCTGAAACCTCCCTCAACGCCTCCCTTCGGGGTTTTCTGGAGGCTTCCTCACTCAGTCTGCAGCCCCTCGGCCCTCCCTGGCAGTGGAGGGAGGAGGAATGAAAGCGCCCATCCTCTAAGCACATGGTCCACTCACCTGGCAATCAGGCCCCGTGCTTGGGAGATGCCCAGACTCACCTCATTGACATAACAAGACACCTTCATCTTTTAGGGATTCCTTCCTCCAGCTTTGGGATTAAAAGCATTTGGGGAGGTCTGAGACAGACCCTGGAACAAGACCAGCTATGTATTTTGGTTTACTTTTTTATGATTTTTTTTTAATGTTTATTTATTCATTTCTGAGAGACAAAAAGAGAACACTCATTCCCCCACAAAGGAGGAGGGGCAAAGAGAGAGACGGGGAGACACAGAATCCAAAGCGGCCTCCAGGATCTGAGCTGTCAGCACAGACCCTACGACGCAGGGCTCCAACAGACAAACCGTGAGATCACGACCTGAGCCAAAGTCGCACACTTAACCGAATGAGACGCCCAGATGCTCCACACAGATATTTGAAAGAAATGTATTTTAGTCATCTCAATGACCACAGATATATTTTCTGCATATGCCATAATATCACACCAGCACTTCAACTATCGTGAATACTGCATCTGTGAGCAAAGGAGCGAAAGAAGTTTGGAACCCAACTTTCTACTCTTTGCGAAGATACCCAGAATTAATTAGGATTGTTGGACCACGCAGGGATTCCATTCTGAATCTTTCGATGGCACACCAAACCGTTTTCCACCACAACTGTATCCTGTCACGGTCCCGCCAAAACTGTACAAGAATTCACATCTGACACAGGGACTGGGCCACTTCCAAGTGCCCCCAGGTACTCCACCCCATCTCCTCCGGGCTGCTGGGGCCAAGGTCCCACGGGCTCAATGGAGCACCTGCCATGGCATTTGGGGAAGGGCAGGGGCTGTGAGGGCTCTGGGGCTCTGCAAGCCAGCAGCAGATCCCTCCTCCAGGGGACCAGAAACTGGGCAGAGCAGGAGGAGGACAGGGAGGAAGAGGAGGACGGAGAGGGAGATGGTGCCTCCTCCTCCTCCACATCCACCTCCTCCTCTTCGTCCTCCCGTCCCACAGCAGTGCATCCAACAGGAGCAGGATGCACTGCTCTTCCTCAAGCTTCCAGAGCTCACTCCTCTGACTCTCGGGCAGACTGTGCCTCGCCCTCCTCCTCCACCTCCTCCACCTCCTCCACCTCCTCCACCTCCTCCACCTCTACGTGCTGCACGTCCTCCGCCACATCCACCTCCTCTTCCTCTTCGGCATGCACCTGCGGCACTTCCACAATATCCTCCTCCACCTCCACCACCTCCACCTCCACCACCTGCACCTCCACCTCCTCGTCCTCCGCCTCCCACAGCGGTACATCCCATGGCAGCGGGGCCTGTCTGGGCTCCTCCTCGACCTTGCA
This sequence comes from Acinonyx jubatus, assembly GCF_027475565.1. Lineage (NCBI taxonomy): Eukaryota > Metazoa > Chordata > Mammalia > Carnivora > Felidae > Acinonyx > Acinonyx jubatus. Next base: position 121,224,978 of record NC_069389.1, read on the forward strand.
GAGCTCACTCGTCTGACGCAGGGGCATGATGGTCGCCAGACCCTGAACACAGAAGAGGGGTGGCTCTTCAGGGGGAGGCCCAGCCCACCCAGACCCCGAGCTCCCAGGCCTGAGAGCGGGGCCGCGTGGGGGTTGGGGGCCAGGGGTCCCCTCTGGGGTGGGATGGGCGAGCCCCCGGCCGCACGCGCGGAGCACGCACCTCGCCTGGACAACCGACTGGCACGCGGCCGCGCCTCCTCCTCTGCTCTGTGACCTCAGGACTCCTGCCTCAGACCAAGGCCTCAACTGCAGAGCTCGCAGAGCCCCTGGAAGAGGGAGGGACGGACGGAGGCAGGGAGGGGGGAGGGAGGGGGCGCCTCAGGGTCTCAGGGTGGGTGCAGACCGCGAGCACCGCCCCGGGCCCCCACCCCCCACTGCGGCCAGGAGATTCTGGCCAGGACTCTGGGCGGCCCCGCCCCAGGAGCCCCCACCCCCCACCCGCGCTCCCCCTTCCAGCCTGGGCCTGCCCCTTCTGGGCCTCCGCTGACAGCCAGAGCGGACCCGAGCGGCAGGGCAGGCCTGGGCCCTACGCAGGTGTCCTGGGCTGGGAGGCAGCGCCTCCTCTCTCCCCTGCACCCCGGCCAGGGCCCGGGATCCTGCCTCGGCTGACCGGGGTCCAGCCCCGCACACCAAGGCCCTCCCTTCGCCCAGACCCACCGCGGGGGCGGCTTTCCGAGGGCGGCCCGGGGGCTGGGGTCCAAGGGGCCTCCGGCCGTCCTCCCGCAGGGCTCTCCCGGGGAGCCCCGGGCCCGCTGCCTCCCACCAGAACCCTCACGGCCCGGCGAGGTCCGGGCCAAGGCGGCTGGCGTCGCACGAGGCGACCAAGTCCGGGGAGGCCCGGGGCCCATGGCGGGGGGCGGGGGGGGGGGGCTCACGTGGCTTCCTTGGGGTCCCTCAGCCCTATCCTCTCGTCCCCATCCGGACTCCCTGGGCGGCCTGGGCCTCGGGCTCTGCCGCCTGACGCCGGCTCCTCGCGCGCAACCAGCTCTCAGTCGGGCTGGGACCCAGAGCCCGAGTCCGCCCACGCCTCACGCCCTGGTCACAGTCGTCGTGGTCGCGCCACCCTGCGGCCTCCACCGCCGCCCCCACCGCCTGACTCATTCCCCTCTGGGTCCCGGCTCCCTCGCTCCTCCCTCTGGGCCTCACCTCGAGGCCCACGAGGCTCTGCGCCCTTCCCGCGCCTGACGGGATTCGAGGCGCGGCCGGAAGATGCCGAGGCCGACGCTGACGCCGACGCCGACTCCGAGGCCCCCTCGCCCCGCCCCGCCCCGCCCCGCCCCGCCAGTCTCTTGAGACCCGGATGCGGAAGTCCAGACACCCCGCGGGGCCTCATTCCCACTAGGGGCTTCCCTAGGCTGCCGCTAGGGGTCGCCTTCCGGGCCGGGGCCTGCGTTCTGGGGGCCAGAGTCCCTCCCTCCGTGTTCCCTAGGTGGCCTCCTGTGCATATGGTGGGTCCCCCGTCCTCCCCAGCTCACCCGTCCGACCCCCGAACCGCCCCCCACTCCCCGGTCCCCGCCCTTGGAGACCCAGATGCCGAAGCCCAGGCTCTAACAGTGTCCCCATCCCGTCTGGGGGCCTACTCGGACTGGTTCTGTTGAGGGGTCCAGGCTCCTTCCTTCCTCCCTCTGCGTCCTCACCAGAAATCGCCCCAAGATCCAGGCCCTGCTCTCTGGTGACCTGAGGCGTCCCAAACCCCTTCCCCGCACCCCCCCCCCCCCCCGTGTCTCTGAGACCCGGCTGTGGAAATCCAGACAGACTTGCTGCTGCAAGTCTGTACAGGCCCAGGGCCCTTCCATGAAGGACGCAAGGTCGCGAACTCTGGGAGGTCCCCTCTGTGTTTTCTGGGGTCCTGGGTCCCTTGATCTTCCCTCAGGGTCTTTACTTACCTTCACATCGCAGGGTCTGGGAGTCCTCTCTGTGCTGACTTGAGGATTCACACCTCAGAGGAAGCCAAACTGCCTTCCCAGTCCCCAGGTGGAAGTGACAAATACTACATTTGCCCAGACTGTCATGGGGCTTCCAACAGCTGACAGCTAGGTTGCGTTTTTGTTGCTGGTGGAGGTCCCCTCTCTTCCGGAGTCCAGGGCCCCTTCAAGCCTCCCTCAGGACCCTCCCTTTGATTACCGACGGGACCTAGGCCCTCCCTTCTGCTGACCCAAGTGCAGCACCTTTCAGATCAAAGATTTCCTCTCCTTGAGATCTCCCCTCCCTCCAGAAGATCTCAAAGGCGGACACATAGGGCCTTGTATTCCTGGGGACTCCCAAGGCTAATAGCAGATGCGGGGTTGGGCTGAGGACCCTTCTTCTCTGTGATCGAGGGTCCCTTTACTCCTTCAACAGGATATTTTGATTCATGGAAGGTACTGGCACGCCTTTCTCTGCTGATCTGAAGACATACCCCTCATCCAAGTCTCACTTTCCTGAGACCTGCATCTCTCTTCCCCAGGAGGAAGTCAGGGGCCTCTACATCCTTCTGACATGGGGTCTCTAGTAGATGACCACAGGGACAGGGCTAAGCCGGGATCGCTCTCTTAAGGTTTGGGACGTTCCTTCAATGCTCCTTAAAGATCCTCACCTTGGCTTCTGGCATGGCCTTAGGCTCCTCCCTCTGCTGACCTGAGCCCTTCCCCTTCTGGCCAAGGCTTTCATTGCTCTTACACCACTGAGGCAGAATGAAGAGGGGTAGGGGACCTCTCAGCCTGACAGTTCTGCCAGGGTCTCCCAAGCCTGTCATCAAAGTTGGGACTAGATTCTCTGGGCCCTCTGGAGAGGGTGGACCCCCTCAGTCCATAGTCGTGAGTGTCCTCAGCTTCTGGCTCCTTGATTAGATGCTGCCTTGGAAACGCCCCTTCCCTGTTAGATCCAAGTTTTTGCTTAGCTACAATCCTTGCAGAGAATGACTCAGGATCCCATAGTTGATGTTAGTGGCCAGCTGCAGCACCTAAGACTTGTGGTGGGAGGTCAGAGAAGAAGCATCCTTTTCTATCATGTTTCTTCACCAGCCAGCCAGCCAGCCAGCCAGCCAGCCAGGCTTCGTTTTGTTCGAAAAGATTTATTTTCCACGTGGAAGAAGGTGAGCGGCAGGATTTGGGGAGATCCTTCTGTTACCAGTTATCTAACATTGTATCATTGAGTGCAGTGATTTTCACTTTCTTAACCCTCACCTCTAGTTAAAAAAACATGTATTTTATGTCTCTACCAAGCGTCTACTTAGAATATGCATAATATGTGGATCACTCTGAAACTTCGTATTCTATTTCTAGTTCATTCTCTTTTTTTTTCTCATCTCTATGAATTATTTATTTTATAACTGGAAGTTTGTATTTCTCTATTCTCTTTACCTATTTTATCCATCCCATCACCCCCTCCTCTCTTGCAACCACCGGTTTGTTCTCTGTATTTATGAGTCTTTCCAGTCCATTACTATATTAAAATAACTTTTTTGAAAGGCCACTACTCACTTGTCAAAAGTTCAAACATTACAGAAGTAGAACCAATGAATTACCAAAATAGTAATTAGTAGAAGTTTATTGTGCATGCACCAAAAAGACAATTTGCAAACAGGGAGCACTGAGACCAAACATGAAATGCGGTTCAGGGGTGTATTGTTATAAAGCAGTTTATATAGTGAGAAGGTAGTGGCTGTTTATTCCTCACAGTGATAGGTTATAATATCCGAATTTTCTTAAATAGTAGGGAATTAGTTAGTGGTTACCTCATATCACTTTTTGAGAAACAATTTAAGTTTTGCTTATGATTTTTAAAGGTATAAGCAAAAAATGACCTGGGTTGTTAGCCTTGCAAAATAAGCTAAATTAAGCTTTGTTTGTATGGTTTAATTGGTTTTGTCTGTTCAGGGTGTTTTCAAGGCTGGTCTCCTTTTGTTTTTGATTGTTAACTCACTAAAATGGATTCAGGTGGTTATTATCACAGATTTTTGTTTTTGTTTTTGTTTTTGTTTTTGAGGGGGCCTTACTACTTCAATCATCCCATCTTTCCTTCTGTCCTGATATTACCCCAGGGTTACTGACATCTGTGATTTGAGTCCCTGCCTCATGTTTTCACAGAAAGTAGAAGCAGAAGTTTAAAATCATTCCCACTACCTATCCTGTCATCTGCATTTATGAAGCCTATAGCACCTCCCAACTTCCCTCCTTCTCTCCACTCCCCTGCCCCAGACACTAGCACCAGCTCAGCAATCGTCAGCGTCTCCCAGGGCTTTTTAAGTTTTGTTTAGATTTTTTTGGTATTTCCTCCCTCTCCATTTTATAGATATTGATGGAGTGTTGATTTTGAGAGTGAAAGTCAGCAGTTGGAAGTTGATGGTCATCTTGGCACCAACAGGTAAGACATTAAATTTGTAAATAAGGAGAATTCCCATTTTTATAATATGCTACTCATTAATGAATATGTTTTAGTGCTCTCTTTGGAGCTGCTCTTAGTTGGATTTATCAACAGATAGATTTATTTTTGCCACCATTAGTATCTTGTACGTTTTTCTTAGGATTCTTTTTAGGCAATTTTGAATTTTGTTGCTGTTGTGAATGGGATATTTTCTCTTTCATGTTCTAATTATTGCTTTTATTGTGGCAAGGTTCTTGATTTTGCTATAATAATCTTCCATATAACGTTTTTCTGAAGTCTCTTACTCATTTGAATATTCCGTGTACCTATTCCTTTGAATATAGATAATAGAAATAAAATATTTTATTTTATTTTTATGTTTTAGAATTCTTAGGTTTTACTTTTGTATTGATAGTAGTAATGTGCCCAGTAACATAAAAACAGAATGTAAAAGTATGATTGGTCCTTCTTCCAAATGGAGCTCTATTACATCTGCCAAATCATTTATTGGAAGTATTTCCATCACCTGTCCCTAACACTTCCAAAAACAAACATCTTTTTCTCAAAGCAACTATATTCTCATTTTTGCTAAAAGTGCCTTAAAATTCCTGGTCCTTCACGCTTAAAATCCTGGAGCTAAAATTGCCTCCTCCCCTATATTTTCTCCAGGTCTAATAACCAAATCTTGCTTCTTATTTCTTCTCTCTTCTTCTGAGCCATCCTGTCTATTAATATTTTCCTGCATCACTTTATTCTATTTTCCAGCCATCTAACCATCTACCTATCTATCTTTATATATCTCTCTCTCCCCCAATATTTACTCTGGAATTAAGAAAATCCAATCTTCACCCCTCAGTTGCCTAACAAGCCTTCCCTTCTAGTGACCCCATGCCTTCTTCAAAATTCCTGACACCCAGTAGACATGATTCCCTGTTTTCCTGTGTTCCTCTCAAAAATTTATTCTTACCTCTAAGCCTGTTTCACATGGAATGCCCTTATTGTTTTTGTCTCTAATCATCCCCAAATTTAGTCATCCCCTAAGAGTATTCTAAATGCCTACTTCCTCCATGGGGCTTTCCTCAATTCTTCAGATGCACACTAACAGAAAGCTCTCATTAGTATCTTTCAAAAAATAGTCAATTGGCAACTCCATATGTCCTAGAGTGGTACTTAATCAAGAATCATAGGTCGTACTAAGAATTTATACTTGTATAGTGCTTTTTCTGTACTAAGCACTAATCTCAATACTTCCATTTGTTAAATTCAGTTATTCACAACTTCATAAAGTAGATACAATTATAATCCCTACTTTTTCTTTTGAAGATTTAGGGTTTTTTATTTAGTTATTTATTTATTGTTTCAAGTTTTTTTTTCCTTTTTTTAAATTTTCTTTTTTTAGTTTTTAAAATTTACATCCAAATTGGTTAGCATCTAGTGCAACAATGATTTCAGGAGTAGATTCCTTAGTGCCCCTTGTTTCAAGTTTTAATTTAAATTCAAATTAGTTAACATATAGTACATTATTATTTTCAGGAGTGGTATTTAGAGATTCATCACTTACATATAACACCCAGTGCTAATGACAACATTAGCCCTCCTTAATTCCTATCACCCATTTAACCCTTTTCCCTGTCCATCTCCCCTCCAGCAACCCTCAGTTTGTTCTCTATACTTATGAGTCTGTTTTATGGTTTGCCTCTCTTTTTATTTTCCCCTATGTTCATCTGTTTTGTTTCTTAAATTCCAATATGAGTGAAATCATATGGTATTTTTCTTTCTCTGATTTATTTTGCTTGGGGTAATATACTCTAGCTCCATCTATGTCATTGCAAATGGCAAGATTTTATTCTTTTTGATGGCTGAGTAATATTCCATTCATATATATATGTATATATATATATTAATATATCACATTTTCTTTATTCATCAGTCAATGAACATTTGTGATTGTGCTCTTTCCATTATTTGGCTATTGTTGATACTGTTACTATAAACATCATGGTGCATGTGTCCCTTTGCATCACTATTTTTGTATCCTTTAGGTAAATACCTAGTAGTGCAGTGGCTGGATCATAGGGTAGTTCTATTTTTAATGTTTTGAGAAACCTCCATACTATTTTCAAGAAAGGCTGCATCAGTTTGCATTCCTACCAACAATGTAAGAGGTTCCCCTTTCTCTGCATCTTTACCAACACTTGTTTCCTGTGTTGTTAATTTTAGCCATTCTGACAGGTGTGAAGTGGTATCTCATTGTAGTTTTGATTTGTAGTTCCCTGATGATTAGTGATGTTGAGCATCTTTTCATGTATCTGTTGGCCATGTATGGCTTCTTTGGAAAAATGTCTACTCATGTCTTCTGCCTACTTCTTAACTAGATTATTTATTTTTGGGGTGTTGAGTTTGATAAGTTCATTATGGATTTTGGATACTAACACTTTATGAGATACATCTTTTGCAAATATCTTCTCCCATTCCAAAGGTTGCCTTTTACTTTGTTGATTATTTCCTTTCCTATGCAGAAGCTCCTTACCTTGATGAAGTCCAAATAGTGCATTTTTGCTTTTGTCTCCCTTGACTCCAGAGAAGTATCTAGTAAGAAGTTGCTGTGGCTGATGTCAAAGAGGTTGCTGCCTGTGTTATTCTCTAGGATTTTGATGGTTTCAGTCTCACATTTAGGCCTTTTATCCATTTTGAACTTATTTTTGTGTCTGGTGTAGGAAAGTAGTCCAGTTTCATTTTTCTGCATGTTGCTGTCCAGTTTTCCCAACACCAATTTTTAAGAGACTATCTTTTTTCCATTGGATATTCTTTCCTTCTTTTGGTGGAGATAGTTGACCATATAGTTGTGGGTCCATTTCTGAGTTTTTTATTTTTTTCCCCACTGATCTATATATGTTTTTGTACCAATACCATACTGTCTTGATGACTACAGTTTTGTAATATAGCTTGAAGTCCAGAATTGTGATGTCTCCAGCTTTGATTTCCTTTTTCAAGATTGCTTTGGCTATTTGGGATCTTTTGTGGTTCCATATATATTTTAGGATTGTTTGTTCTAGCTTTGTGACAAAATGCTGGTTGTATTTTCATAGGGATTGCATTCAATGTGTATATTACTTTGGGTAGTATATACATTTTAACAATATTCTTCTAATCCATGAGCATGGAATGTTTTTCCATTTATTTGTGTTATATTCAATTTATTTCATAAATCTTCTATAGTTTTCAGAGGACAGATCTTTCACATCTTTGGTTAGGTTTTTTCCTAAGTATCTTATGGTTTTTGTTGCAGTTGTAAATGTAATTGATTCCTTGATTTCTCTTTTTGCTGCTTCATTATTGGTGTATAGAAATGCAACAGATTTCTGTACATTGATTTTTGCATCCTGAAACTTTACTGAATTTGTTTATCAGTCCTACCAATTTTTTGGTGGAGTCTTTTGGGTTTTCTACATAGAGTATCATGTCACCTGCAAATAGTGGAAATTTGACTTCTTCCTTGCTAATTTGGATGCATTTTATTTCTTTTCATTGCCTGATTGCTGAGTCTCAGACACTCAGTACTGTGTTAAATAACAATGGTGAGAATAGACATCCCTGTCTTGTTCCTGACCATAGAGGAAAAGCTCTCAGTTTTTTCTCCATTGAGGATGATATTAGCTGTGGGTTTTTCATATATGGCCTGTATTATGTTGTCATATGTTCCCTTTAATCATACTTTGTTGAGGGTTTTTAATCAAGAATTAATGCTATACTTTGTCAAATGCTTTTTCTGCACCTATTGAGAGGATCATATGGTTCTTATCCTTTCTTGTGTTGATATGGTATATCATCTTGATTTATTTGCCAATATTGAACCACTCTTGCATCCCAGGAATAAATCTAACTTGGTTGTAGTAAATAATTCTTTTAACGTACTGTTGGATTCGATTTGCTAGCATTTTGTTTAGAATTTTTGCATCTGTGTTCATCAGGGATATTGGCCTGTAATTTTTTTGGGGGGGTCAGGTCTTTGGTTTTGGAATCAAGGTAATGCTGGACTCATAGAATGAGTTTGGAAGTTTTCCTTCCATTTCTATTTTTTGAAACAGTTTTAAAAGAATAGGTATTAACTCTTCTTTAAATGTTTGGTAGAATTCCTCTGGGAAGGCACCTGATCCTGTGTTTTGTTTGTTGGGAGATTTTTTATTACTGGTTTAAATTTCTTTGGTGGTTATCAGTCTGTTCAAGTTTTATACTTCTTCCTGTTTCAGTTTTGGTAGTTTATTTCTAGGAATTTATCCATTTCTCCCAGATTGCCCAATTTGTTGGCTTATACTTTTCATAACATTATCTTATAAAATTGTTTGTGTTTCTGTGGTGTTGGTTGTGATCTCTCCTCTCTCATTCGTGATTTTATTTATTTGGGCCCTTTCTCCATTTCTCCCTTCCTCTCTCTTCCTCCCCCTCTCCCCCTCTCCCTGTCTCTCTCCATATCTCTCTCTCTCTCTCTCTCTCTCTCTCTCTCTCATGATAAGTCTGGATAGGGGTTTGTCAATTTTATTAATTCTTTCAAAGAACCAGCTCCTGGTTTCATTCATCCATTTTGTTTTTTTTGTTTGTTTTTTTCTGTATCATTTATTTCTGCTCTAATCTTTATTATTTCCCTTCTTCCACCTTTAAACTTCATTTGTTTTTCTAACTCTTTTATGTGTAAGATTAGGTTGTGTATTTGAGATTTTTCTTGCTTGGTGAGGTATGCCTGTAGTGCTATACATTTCCCTCTTAGGACTGCTTTTGCTGCATCCCAAAGATTTTGGACTATTGTGTTTTCATTTTCATTTGCTTCCATGTATTTATTTGTTTCTTCTTTAATTTCCTAGTTAACCCATTCATTCTTTTTAAATATTATTTTTAAAGTTTATTTATTTCGAGGAGAGAGAGATTGCAAGTGGGGAAGAGGCAGAGAGAGGGAGAGACAAAACCCCAAGCAGGCTCTGTGCTCTCAGTGCAGAGCCTAATGTGGGGCTCGAATTCAAGAACCATGAGATCATGACCCAAGCTGAGATCAAGAGTCAGACACTTAACTGACTGAACCACTCAGCTGCCCCAACCCATTCATTCCTTACTAGGATGTTCTTTAACTCCCATATATTTTCACATTTTTTCTTGTGGTTGACTTCAAGTTTCATAGCATTGTGGTCTGAAAATATGCATGATATTATCTCAATCTTTTTATATTTGTTGAGGGCTGATTTTCGACCCAGTATGTGATCTATTCGGGATAATGTTCACGTGCACTCAAAAAGAATGTGTATTCTGCTTTATGATGAAATGTTCTGAATATATCTGTTAAGTCCATATGGTCCAGTGTGTCATTCAAAGCCATTGTTTCCTCATTGGTTTTCTGCTTAGATGATCTGTCCATTGTTGTAAGTGGGGTGTGAAAGTCCCCTACTATTATTGTATTATTATCAATGAGTTTATTTATGTTTGTTATTGTTTTGTATATTTGGGTTCTTTCAAGATGGGGGCATAAATATTTACAATTGTTAGATCTTCTTGTTGGACAGACCTTTGAATTATATAGTGCCCTTCTTTATCTCCTGTTACAGTCTTTGTTTTAAAATCTAGTTTGTCTGATAGAAATATGGCTACTTATGGACCTTGGCCAGAGTGTGGCAAGTTTTAGCTAGGTGTGCTCTGGTTTGTTTGTTAAAAGAAAACTGATGCTATTTCCACTAGAGCTGGATTTTTTCAGCACTCTTTGGTCAGTAGACATGGTGCATGCAGGGAAGTTTTTGTTGGTCTTCTGGGGATGGGGCCTGCTGGTTTGGTCTCAGGTATGCTGGCCCTAGAAAAGCAGCGCCTGCAGGGCACAGGGAGCTGGGCCTTGGTGTAAGTGGTTTAGGCTGCCACTGTTCGCATTGTGCTGCTTAGTGAAGTTAGTTTATGCACAGTGGGATGGGGGAGAGAAATAGTGCCAGCCCCCTCCCTCATCCCCAGAAAGGGGAGTTTGTGCACATCACTATCTGAGAAGCTCTTGCAGAAGAGTGAACAATCTCCCTTCATATGTCCCAGGCATCCCTCAGATCCCTGCCTTCATACTGTCTGTGTCTGGACTGTCTGCCCACTCAGCATTGCAGTGCATCTGTGTTTTATCCCAGGAAGCCTGGCTGAGTTTTAAAACTCCAAACTTTTGGGTCCTAGTGTGGTGCGGCCTGGTACTGGTCCTCTGGAGGAGCATCTCACCTCACTGTGGCTGATGCAGATTTTTCCAAGAAGGGCAGTTGAACAAAAGTGCAGGAGCTTTGAGTTTGGAATAAAGCACAGTATAGAGATGGTGTCTAAGTTAGTTGCCCTCAGCTAGTGTCTCTGCACCTACGCTGAGGGGTGGGGAGGAGTAATGGTACCTGGCAGCTCTTTTGTCCCCAGAGAGATAATATTCCCTCTCCCAGATGAGCTCCAAGAAGGAGGAACCCTCTTTCCCAGGGCATCCCAGGGGATCCTCAGATTGAGCCTGCTACTGGGCTACTTACCCTCCTTCTCCACAGGAACACTGAAATGCCTGTCTGGGTTCCATACCAGCCATGGCACAGACCTCTAAAATTCCAGTCTTTAAGCTCTGCTGGTTGTAAAAAGTCACAATAATCAGCCCCTCTCATTTTCCCAGTCAATAGCTTTGGGGAAATGTTTTCCTGTGTGCTTCTTTCTCTCTGTCTCTATCTCTCATCTCTCTCCATGATCAGGGCTCCCTCCCCTACACAGGACTCACGATCCTTTTTACCCCCACATCATGTCTGTGCACCTCCTACCTTCTACAATATGGCCTCTTCTATCCCTCTAGTCATGCAGTTTGTTCTCTCAGTCCTCAGATTAATTTCTTTGGTGTTCAAAATGATTTCATATTTATCTAGCCATGTTCGAGGGACAAGGCTTGCCTAGAGTCCTCCTGCTACTCTGCCATCATAGATAAAAATATTTCTTAGATAATATTGTCACCAAATATTATCTTTCTTTTCAATATTCATATCTCTTATTTATTTTGATATTCATAGTTGTATGTGTTCCAGTGCAATGTTGAAGAGTAGAGGAGAGGGCATACATTTTTGTCCCTTGATTTAATGGGAAATGTTCTAATACTTCACATTTAATTGTGTTTGCTATAGAATTTAAGAATTTGAAGTTCTAGTCTTATGTTAGTTTACTTTTTTTAACCATGAACTTGCTTTGCATTTCTTTCAAAGAAATTTTATGTACCATTGACATGATCAAGTGTTTTTTTTTTCTCCTTTAATTTGTACAGGGAATTATAACTGGAAGTATTTTCTAATGTTAAATCATTTTTGTTTCTCAGGTACAGCATATTTGTTTATTTAGTTCACTGCTATGTGGAATATGCTATTAAGTTATTTAGAATATTTGCTGCTATATGAGTGAGCTTGGGTCAAATGTTCTGTTCATGAGATGTTCTCACCTGGTTTTTGAATGAAGGAGCACTAGCCTGGAAAAATGAGTTTGATAATTTCCCTTTTTATATGCTTTGAAGAGTTTACATAAAGTGGTAATTTGTTTTTCCCTGACTATGTGGTAGAACTAGCCTCCCAAATTGCCTTTTCCTGGAACATTTGATAGTAGCTTGAGTTTTTAATATAGTTTCAGTTTGTATTACTTGATAAAACTTTTAAATGGTCAATTTCACTTAGAATTTCTAATTTAATGGAATAATATTTATAATAAAACCTTTTTATTACAGAAATTATCAAACATAAGAGCGATAAAGAAAATAGTATACCTGACACTCAGCATCGACTGTCTTCAATACAATCTGATTCCAATTATACCTCCACCTTCTCCCATTTTTTACTATTAGAATAATTTATAGCATATCAAAATAGCATACCTTTTTTCCCATAAACATTTCATTTGCATTTATAAAATATATTTACCTTTTTATGAAATATAAATTTAATATAAATATCTTCTCTAAAAATTTAAGTAATCATTAAATGCCCAGGTATTTTACATGTTTACTTAACAGATGTATAATGTAAAAATTTTTTTCTTTGAATCAGTATCCAAATATGGTCTAATCATTGTAATTGTTTTTTATGTACCTTAAGTCTTTTTCAATCTATAATTCCTTCCCTCATTAACTTTTTCTTGCAATTAACTTTTTTGAAAAACAGGAACAGCATTTATGTTCTGTTCAGTTTCCCATAGTATAGATTTTGCTGAATGCAGTGTTTGTGGTATCCCTTAACTTGTTCTTCAGACCTTACTTTCTAACACTACAAGTTAGCCCAGGCTCATTTTGGATATTTACTGCCCCAATCCTAGAATCAGCCATTTCCCCAAAGAGCCCTAGTTTCTTTTATTGGACGATAGTTTTAAAAAACCTAGATCTTCAGTGCAATGTATGCTTGTTGCTACTGGAGACTTGTTACTTACAGGCCCTTTCAGCTAACGGCACTGAAATACGTATGTGTATGTTAACATATATATGTAACATATATAACATATATATGTATTTGTATATGTAACTCTCTGTATCTATGTTAAGCTGAACATGAGTTTATGCTGAAGTTTCCAATTGTAATCAATTATCACAAAGATCATTTTAGCCCCCTCTGTTTGCTTGCCTATAACATCTTACTCCAACAGTGAGAAACCTGAGCCTCACAATTTGCCAATCTAATTAATTGTTCAATTCTAATATACACATATAGTTCCTTTTGACTTTAGTATTACAACATTCATTCCCAAGGTTACTTAGGGTGGCACTTTCCCTTTATATCCTTTGGCAAGGTTGTTTCATACTTTTTTGATGCAGTTAGAATATTTTGCCACATTCTGCATTCCATTACAAGTTTCCTTCACCTCCTAAATTATTTATCATTTTCGTACATTAAGATTTACTCTTTCTGTTGTGTAGTTGTATTTTTCGAGAAACACATACTGTCATGCATACTCCATTGGAGTGTCATACAAAATAGCTTCATTGTCCTAATAAATCCCCCATTTAAACTATTTAAACCTTTTTCTATATGTTTACCATCTCTATGACTTTTCCTTTTCCATAATGTCATATAAGTGGAATCAAATACTTTCTGGCCTTTTCTGACTGGCTTCTTTCACTTAGCAATACACATTTAAGATTCACTCAAGTCTTTGCTCATCTTGTAGGTCATACTATTTTATTGATGACTAGTGGTCCTTGGTAAGGTCATGCCACAGTTTATCAATTCATCTATTGAAGGACATCTTGGTTGCTTCCAGATTTCTACAGTTATCAAAGAAGCAGCTATGGACATTCATGTGTAAGTTTTTGTGTGGTCATGTTTTTAAATCATTTAGGTAAATACGCAGGAGTGTGCTTGCTGGATCTTATGGTGATACTTTGTTCAGTTTTTTTTTAATTTTTTAATGTTTATTTTTGAGAGAGAGAGCATGAGTGCGGTAAGGACAGGCGCGCGCGCGCACAAACACACACACACACACACACACACACACACACACACACACACACACAGAATCCAAAGCAGGCTCCAGGCTCTGAGCTGTCAGCACAGAGCCTGATGTGGGGCTCAAACCCATCAACCATGAGATCATGACCTGAGCTGAAGCCAGATGCTTAACCAACTGAGCCACCCAGGCGCCCCTACTTTGTTTTTTTGTTTTTTTGTTTTTTTTTTTTTAAGAAAATGGCAAACTGGGTCGGTCACCTGTGTGGCTTAACTGGTTGGATGTCTGACTCGACTTCAGCTCAGGTCATGATCTCATAGTTCGTGGGTTTAAGCCCCACATTAGGCTCCACACTGACAGTGCAGAGCCTACTTGGGATTCTCTCCTCTCTCTGCCCCCCAATCTCTGTCTCTCAAAATAAACTTAAAAAAAGTAAAGAAAATGACAAACTTCTTCCAAAGTGGATGTACCATTTTGCATTCCTACTAGCAATGAATGAGAGTTCCTCTTGTTCTGCATTGTCTTCAGCCATTGGACTTGTTATTTTAAATTTTAGACATTCCAGGAGGTGTGTAGAGGTATCTCATTGCTGTTTAATTTGCAGTTCCATAATAACAAATTATATTTAGCATCTTTTCCTATTCTTATTTGCCATCTGTTTTTTGTTTTGTTTTGCGAGATAGCTGCTTAGATTTTCTGCCTATTTTTTAATGAATTGTTTGTTTTTCTACTGTTGAAATTTAAGATATTTTTGTATTTTGTATGCAGGTTCTTTATCAGATAGGTGTTTTGCAACTATTTTCTCCCTGTCTGTGGTTCCCCTTTTCATTCTCTTAATAGTGTCTTTCACAGAGCACATATTTAAAATTTTTTAAACAAAATTCATCTTATCAATTTTTCCTTTCATAGGTCATGCTTTTGGTGTTGTATTTAAAAACTCATCATGAGGGAGGTGCCTGGGTGGCTCAGTCCATTCAGCGTTCGACATCAGCTCAGGTCATGATCTCACTGTTTGCACTGGGCTCTGTGCTGACAGCTCAGAGCCTGGAGCCTGCTTAGGATTCTGTGGCACCCTCTCTCTCTGTCCCTCCCACACTCACACTCTGTGTCTCTTTCTCTCTCAAAAAATAACTAAATATAAAAAAACCATTATGGGTTTCCTAGGTGGCCTAGTCAGTTCTAAGCATCTGACTCTTGATTTTTGGCTCAGGTCAGGATCTCATAGTTCATGGGGGATTGAACCCCATGGGATTGAGAGTCTCTCTCTTCTCTCTCTCTCTGCTCTACCCCACTCATGTGCTCTCTCTCTCAAAATAAATAAACGTTTATAAAATTTAAAAAAACCTCATCATTGGTTCTGAAGTTATGTGGATTTTTTCCTATGTTTTCTTTCCTATGGATTTTATAGTTTCTTCATTTCTCACTTAGGTCTACAAAGCTATTTTGGGTTAATCTTTATAAAAAGTATAAAGTTTTGTCCAGGTTTATACCTAGGTTTTGTTAGCTTTATACCTAAGTATTTCATTTGGGGGGGGACAGAAATATTGTAAATGGTATTTTTCACTTAAAATTCCATTTATTCATCACTGATATATACAAAAGCAATTGACTTTTTAAAATTTATTTATTTTTGAGGGGGGAGGGCAGAGAGGGAGAGAGAGAATCCCAAGCATGCTCCATGCTGTCAGCGCAGAGCCCATCATGCGGCTTGATCTCATGAACCATGAGATCATGACCTAAGCTGAAATCAAGAGTTTGACACTTATCCAACTCAGTAACCCAGGTGCCCAAAAGCAACAGACATTTTAATATTACTTCTGTTTTCTGTAACCTTGCTATAATGCAAATAAATGTTGTTGTTATCAATTCTGTGGGATTTTCTCCATAGACAAACATTTCTTTGGTGAACAAAGGGAGGCATATTTTTCTTTCCTCAGATGTATATAGTTTATTTCCTTTTCTTATTGTACTAGGTAGGGCTTCCAGTACAATTATGAATAGGAGTTGCCAGAGTAGACATCCTTGCCTTTTTCCTGATCTTAGGTGGAAAGCATTGTGGAACTTCTATTCCTATTTTTTAATTTTATTGATTTCTGTAGAAATTTTTCTTATTTATTTTCTTCTGCTTGCCTTAGGCTTAATTTATTCTTGTTTCTGTAGACTCCTAAGGTGTAATCATAGGTTTAGATTTTAGATCTTTTTTTTAATAATACATTTACTACTATCAATTTATCCTTAAGCACTGTTTTTGCTACATTCCACAGATTTTCATAATTTGCCTTTTCATTTTAACTTAATTCAAGATATTTTAAAATTTATACTGGGGCTTCTTCCCCAACCCAGAGGTATTTGGAAGTATGTTGTTTAATTTGCAAATTAAATTCTCTTTCTTCTCCTTATGATATTCCAATTACCTAAATGTTAGACTTTTTGAAATTGTCTCAGAGTTCTTGGATATTCTGGGCTTTTTCCCCATTTTTAAAAATTTTAATTTGGGGAATTTCTATTGACATATTTTCAAGCTCACTGATTCTTTTTCAACCAGGTCCAGTCTGTTTATGAACTCACCAAATAATTCATAATTTATTTTACAATGTTTTTTTTTTAACTTGTAGCATTTCCTTTTGAATCTTTCTTAGAGATACCATATCTCAGCTTACATGTATTTACTTGTCTTCCATATTTTATCCTTTTCTCATTACAATCCTTAACATCTCTCATAGTTATTTTAAATTTCCTGTCCAATAATTTCAGCATATTTTTCATATCTGAGTCAGTTTCGGATGCTTTCTTTGTCTCTTCAGATTGTATTGTTCCTTTTAACATACCATGTAACTTGTTGAAAAGCCGAACATATTGGACAGTGGAAACTGAAGTAAGTAGGCCTTTAGAGTGTGAGGTTTTATGTGAGTCTGACTAACATTGCAGCTGTAACAGCAGAGAGCTAAATTTTGTATAATGTCCTTGTTTTATTTTCCTGTTTTTTGTGGGTTTCCCTAGGAGCTACATTTTAAATAGATTTGTATATCTTGGAGTTCTTTCAACCACAATCTACTATTGTTAGTATAATGGAGATATATTGATATGGTGGTAAGGTATAGAAAAGGGGGAGTCTTCTATATTATAATTAAATCTCAATATTCTATTGTGTCTATTTTATTGGGCTGTGTCCTTCAGAAATTTTTCTTACCTTCCTTCTCTACTTAGGTAAGACAAGCATGCTAGAGATGGCTGGAGTAGGGTAATTGCCCTTCTATCTATATGAGATAAAACTATCTGGTTAAGTCTTTTTTCATTGGAGAGTAGTTCTTTGATATGAGGAATGCACTAATGTGTATTTAAAAATGATTACTTTTCCTTTACCACTGTCAAAGACATAAGATGATTTCTCTTGGCTCCTCATTGTGATAATTTAATGGGGTTCTTAGAAGTAAAATCCATGAAAGTATGGGGCTCTCTTAAGACTACAGATCCAGGAGTTTCTCAGTCTAATGCTAGTTCACATTTAGCCTCCAATAATTTGTCAATGTTTCCATTGTTAAAAGATAAACTGAGGCATATTAAAAATGTTAAGAGTTTGAGTGAAGATTAATTTCAATTGGGCAACCCCAAACCAAAAGTGATTAGGAGCATTCTACTGACAGGAGTTCAGGAAGAGATTTTATAGAGGAAAGGTAGAAGGAAAGTAAGGAAATTTTGACTGTATCTCAAAGCCTAACCTGGCTTTTTGTGATTGGTTGTCTCTAGGTTTCAGTTTCATAGACTTGACACATTTATAGGCCTAGGTTTTAGTTTGCTTATGTAGGACACCATGGCATTAGAGCCACCTCGGTATAAAGGACTCCTTGTTTAATTAATGTCATACCATATGACTTCTGCTAAGCGGATCTCAGCTGTGTTTGTCTTTATTCACCTCTCTTTCCCGATTTTGGAGTGGCAGTTTTACATACAACCCCAATTTTCCAATGAGTCCAAGGAAACTCCTTGGCTTTCAGTTAATTCATCCAATTGCTATAATTGTACCCAAAATAAGGTACCTAGGAATAAACATAAGCAAAGAGGTGAAAGACCTGTATTCTGAAAACTATAAAACACTGATAAAAGAAATTGAAGACAAAGAAATGGAAAGACATTCCATGCTCATAGATTGGGAGAACAAATATTGTTAAAATGTTTTTACTACCCAAAGTAATTTACACATTTAATGCAGTCCCTATCAAAATACAACCAACGTTTGTCACAGAACTATAACAAACAATTCTATTGTATATGAAACCACAAAAGACCCTGAATAGCCAAAGCATCCTTGAAAAATAAAATAAAAGCTGTAGGCATCACAATTCCAGACTTCAAGTCATATTACAAAGCTGTAGTGACCAAAACAGTATGGTACTGGCACAAAAAGACACATGTAACAGTTGAACAGAATTGAAAATTCAGTATGTTCAATATAAAATCTGGTAGTGGATACTCAGGTGTCTGCATCATTATTTTGTACCTATGTAATTTTTGTTAATTTGTCAAAATTTTTAAATTTTTATTAAAAATGTGACAGGCTTCCATTTTGGCTGTCACATATAAAGTTCTTAGAAGTTTTCATTCTCATCATTACAATAAAATGGCTTAATTTGAGGTTCTGAGACTGGAGTTTCAGGCCAATCAGTCTATTAGAATCTTTCTGGGAGGCACCTGTGTGGCTCAGTCAGTTAAACATCCAATTTTGGATCAGGGCATGATCTCACAGTTCATGGGTTCAAGCCCCGCATTGGGCTCTGTGCTGACAGCATGGAGCCTGCTTGGGATTCTGTGTCTTCCTCTCTCTTTGCCCCTCCCCTGCTTATGTCTGTCTCTTTCTGTCTCTCAAAAGTAAATAAATGTTAACAAAAAAAATCTTTCTGGGTCTGTGTCTGCACTGAGGTCCAGTGTTAACAGAGAGGAATGTGTAGCTTCAATAGGTTATTAGGTTATTTCTATTCTTTTGCTGTTCCATACCCTGGCAGTACCGGTAACCTTGAATGCATATTTATTTGCATATATGTGAGTAAATTTTTAGAATGAATTCGTAGTAGTGGAAGGTTTCAAGGTCAAAAGATAGGTACGTTTTTTGTTCTTCAGTCAACTTTGGTAATATATTAGTAATATATTTCCTAAAATATGTTCCATTTAATGTAAATTTTCAAGTCTCCTGGCTACAAGTTGTTTATTACATTAAGATTTAAATTCTTTATTATATTTATATATGTCCCTTTTTCCTTAATTTTTGATTTTAAGTTTTTATTTATTTTTTAATTATTTTTTTAATATGAAATTTATTGTCAAATTGTTTTTCATACAACACCCAGTGCTCATCCCAACAGGTGCCCTTCTCAGTTTGTTCTCAGTTTTTAAGAGTCTCTTATGTTTTGGCTCCCACCCTCTCTAACCTTTTTTTTTTTTTCCTTCCCCTCCCCCATGGTCTTCTGTTGAGTTTCTCAGGATCCACATAGGAGTGAAAACATATGGTATCTATCTTTCTCTGTATGACTTACTTTACTTAGCGTAACACTCTCCCATTCCATCCACATTGCTACAAAAGGCCGTACTTCATTCTTTCTCATTGCCACGTAGTATTCCATTGTGTATATAAACCACAATTTATTTATCCAGTCATCAGTTGATGGAAAGTACTCTTGGCTGCAGATAGTTTTTTTCCATTCAATACTTTGAATATATCTTGCCACTCCCTTCTGACTTGGAAAGTTTTTGCTGAAAAATCTGCTAACCTTATGGATTGTCCCTTGTAAATTACTGTCTTCTTTTGTCTTGTTACTTTAAAATTTTTTCTTTATATTATTGTTTGCCTGTTTAATTACAATATATCTTGGTATGCATCTTCTTTTGTTGATTTTGATGGGAGTTCTCTGTGCCTCCTGGATCTGGATATCTGTTTATTCCCAAGATTAGGGAAGTTTTAAGTATTATTTATTCAAATAAATTTTCTGTCCCCTTTTCTCTCTTCTTTTTCTGGGATTTCTATAACATTAATGCTATTACCTTTCATGGAGTCACTGAGTTCTCTAAGTCTGTTCTCATTTTGCATAATTGTTTTTTCTCTGTTTTGCTCAGCTTGATTAGTTTCCATTACTTTGTCTTTTAGGTAACTAATTTGTTCCTTTGATTCTTACATCCTGCTGTTCATTCTATCAAATGTGTTTCTCATTTTGTTTATTGATCCCATTATATCTGCTATGTTATAACTTATCTCTGTGCTTTCATCTCTATCATGTCTTCCACTCTTTTCTCAGATCCAGTGAATATGCTTATGATCATTACTTTAAATCCTCTATCAGACATGTTACTTATATCTGCTTTGCTTATATCTCTGACCATGGCCTTGTCCTATTCTTTCATCTGGGATAAATTTCTCTATCTTCTATTTTGTTTAAGTCCCTGTGCCTGCTTTTGTGTTAGGAAAGTCAGCTGCATCTCCTGTTCTTGAGGGTAATGGCCTTATGAGAAAGAATTCCTTTAGTGCCCTGCTTGTGGTGCCCCCTGTTTCTCAGGGCCTTGTGCTTCCAGGAGTATCTTCAATGTGTGCTGCATGCACTCTGCTGTTATATCCTGGCTGCTTTAGGCCAGTCATCTGCAGAGGCTCTCTTTGCCTGTTGTGGACAGTGTTGAGTCCCAGACCTGAATGTGATGAGTTTTTTTTTTTAATTTTTTTAATGTTTTTATTTATTTTTGAGAGACAGAGAGGGGCAGAGCACCAGCAGGGGAGGGGCAGAGAGAGAGGGAGACACAGAATCTTAACAGGCTCCAGGCTATGAGCTGTCAGCACAGAGCCTCATGCGGGACTCCAACCCACGAACTGTGAGATCATGGCCTGAGCCGAAGTCAGCTGCTTAACTGACTGAGCCATCCAGGTGTCCCTGAATGTGATGAGTTTTAACTAGGTGTGCTCTTTTCTGTTTGTAAAATGAGACCTGTTACCACTGTTGCAGGAACCGAGGTGCCAATAAACTCCTGTATCAGAAGACGCAGTGTGAGCAGTGATTTGGGCCTGTCCTCTGGGGGAGGAGACCCACCAGGCTGGGACTTAGGCAATTGTGACAAGGAGGGGTGGTTCCACCAGAGTGACCAGGTGGGTCTTGGTGTAAGCAAGTTAAGTAGTAAGTGCTGGCACTGTGCTGCTTCCTGAAGGTGGCCTTGTGTTTATGCTGAGTGGTGGGAGAGGGATATGGTGGTGCTGGCCAGTTGCTTTGGTCCTGGAAGGGTCTCTCTGTGAATGCTGTCTCTCTGGGATATGCTCTGAGATGAATGAATAACCTTCCCACTGTGTGCCTGTGGCACTCTTTGGATTGCTGCTTCCATGCTGTATGTCCACAGGTTGTTTGCTTACCTTCTCTCCAAGAGCAGTGTAATGCCTTCCAGGCTCTGTCCCAGCCAAACCTGCTGACCTTTAAAACTAGGCTTTAAGCCCTGCTGAATGCCAAAACTCACAAAATTCAGCCCCTCTTGCTGTCCAAGCCAATTGCTAAGGGGTTTCATTTTTTTCATGTGCCCCCTCTGTGTGCTGGTCTGTCTCTTGCTCTTCTCTGCAACTGCAGTTCCCTCTCCATTGCAGATGCAGCCAAAATCTGTTTCACAAACCACATCTCCATACTTCCTTATTTGATATGGCCTATTCTCTACCTTTAGTTGTGGAGTTTGTTCTGCCAGTCTTCAGGTCAATTTCTGGGATATTTAGGACGATTTGATAGTTATACAGTTGTATTTGCAAGATGAGGCAAGCCTTAGTTCTACTACTATGCTGCCATCTTCCAACTGTGTTCAAGGACCTTTTTTCTTCTTTTTCATTTTTGTTTGAGTTTTATTTCTCAATACTTGCTGGAGGTTTGTTTTATTATTTTAAAGAAGTACCTTGGTGTTTACATTTATTTATTTGTTTTATGTATTTTAGATTTCATTAGTGTCTAATTATTTTCTTTGGTTGTTTTGATTATTTTCTTTGTCCTGTATTCCTTTGGTTAATATTGTTTTTCTTTATTCTAGCTTCTTGAAGTGAATGCTTAATTTATTTAACTTCAGTGTTTTTTTGGTTTTGAAGTAATTTCTAATGAATGCATTTAAGACTATACATTTTTTTCTGAATATTATCATTTGTATGCATTCCATAGATTATTTATTCCATAGATTATTTATATGTAGTAATATCATTATCTTTCATACACATTCAGATATTTTAGTTTTATTTCCTCTTTACCCAAGAGTTGTTTAAAAGCATAGGGATATTTTCTAGGTGCTCTATCTATCTATCTATCATCTATCTAATCCATCTATCAATCAATACATCATCCATTCATCCATCCATCCATTCATCCATCTATCCATCTATCATCTATCAGTTCTCTATCATCCATCCACCCATCTACCTCACTATCAGTCTATCACATGCTTGCTTATTTTTGCTGTCCATTATGATGCAAGAATATGGCTTGTATTTTTCTATTTGGGAAAATGGAGGAAGTTTTAGTTTGCTAAATCAACTTTTGCAAATATCCCATGAACATTCAAAAAAACCTTTTTGTAGTTTAGATACAAAGCTCTATTTATGTATATTTAAATATCTATCATCTATTATCTATCATCTATTTATAGTAAGCCCAAGCTCCTGTATCAAAGATAACCTAAAAGATAAGCCTGAAACATTATGACTTAAGAAAAATTGCCATTAATGTCTCTTTCATACAAGTCCTAATTGATGTAACCCAGGTCTGTAGACAACTTTTCTTCAGCTGGTCATTCTTGTACCTGCAGTTTTTCCATTTTGCTGTTTTACTATCACTTGAATGATGTCCTTGTTTGTAAGATTTGAGCTGGGACTCAAGAACATATTTATTCCAGGCATTGGGAAAGGATAAAGAGGATGTTCAGGGCAAGTTTTGTTTTTTTCAATTTCATTAACTTTGGTAGAATTTGTACACATCACAGCTGCTTACATGACATTTGAAATAACTTAGTCACATGGCCTCATTTGGTGAAAGGGAGGCTGGAAATAGACTAACTGGATAGTCAAATGTATCAGTCTGTTACAATATATATTTGCATTTTTATGCTTTTGTACATAAGTGAATTCAGACTTATTAAGTGATATTTATCAAATTATATTTTTATTATTAGTCTTATCTCTTTCACCTGTTCATTTCTGAGAAAGAATTACTAAAATTTCCTACTATAATTGTTTATGTGTCCACTTTTTTCTTGTATTTCTGATTTTTTCTTGTTTTCTACATTCTAAAGCGATATGTTTAGGTGAATAGATATTAGAAATAGTTTTTCTATAATCCTTAATATGTTTAATACATTTTACATTGATTTTTGCTCTGTGTGATGATACTATTTTCCCTACTATTATTTCCTTGTTTTGGCATTTGCCTTAAGTATACTTTTCATCTGTTTATTTTCCTACTTTCTTAATCATTTTGTTTTAGCAATTCCATGGACATTATGTGTAACTAGACTTCTTTTTTTAAATAAGTATGTGTGTCTTTTTCTTTTAATAGAATATGTTTAATCAGCTAAACTACATTTTTATTTAAAAAATTTTAATGTTTATTTTGAGGGAGAGAGAGACAGAGTGCGAGCAGGGGAGGGGCAGAAAGAGAGGGAGATACAGAATCCAAAGAATGCTCCAGGCTGTGAGCTGACAGCACAGAGCCCAATGCGGGGCTCAAACCCACAAACTGCGAGATCATGACCTGAGCCAAAGTTGAACACTTTATTGACTGAGCCACCCAGGCACCCCTTAACTACATTTAAATTGCACATATTTAATGCAAATTTTTGTAACAGCTTTACTGAGATATAGTACCTTAAAATTCACATGCCATACAATTTACCTATGCATAGTTCCATGATTTTTAGTACATCCAGAGTTGTATAATGTAAACATCACCAAAATCAATTAATTTTAGAACATTTTTATTATCCCAGAAGAAACTCCATACTCTTTAATTGTTACTCCCCAACATGCCCCCTTCATGCTAAATATAGAAGACCATTCATCTCCATTTTGTCTCTGTAGATTTGCCTACTTTGGACATTTCATGTAAGTTGAATCATATACTATGCAATATTTTATGACTGGCTTCTTTCATGGAGCAAAATATTTTTAAGTTTTACCCATGTTTTAAAATGCATCAGTACTTCATTCCTTTTTAAGGCTGAATAATATTCCATTGTATGGATATACTACCTATTCTAAATCCACTCATCCATTGACAGACATTTGGGTTGTTTTCATCTTTTGGATACTATAAATAAATACCCATGTACAAGTTGTTTATTCATATATTTTTACTTCTCTTGGGCATATACTTGGGAATAGCATTTCTGAGTCAAATGATAATTATGTTTAACTTTTTGAGGAATTACCAAACTGTTTTTCAAAGTAATCACACCATTTTACATTCCCACTAGCAGTGTATGAAGGTTCTGATTACTGCACATGCTCACCAACACTTGTTATTATCTGTCATTTTGATTGTAGCCATCCTAATAAGTGCTAAGTGGTATCTCATTGTGGTTTCAATTTGCATTTCCCTTATGACTACTTTTATATTAGGCATCTTTTCAGGTGCTTGTTGGCCATTTGTATATCTTCTTTGGAGAAAAACCTATTTAAATACTTTCCTCATTTTTAAATTAAGTTACTTCTTATTAAGTTGTGAGTGTTCTTCATGTATTCTAGATACAGGACATCAGACACATGATATGCAAATATCTTTCATATTCCATGGATTGTCTTTTCACTTGCTTGATACTGCACTTTTGAAGTCTTGTCTACTTTTTCTTTCATTGTTTGTGTTTTTGGTGTCCTATCAAAGAAAACATTGTCAAATCCAAGCACATGAAGATTTACCCTTATGTTTTCTTTTAAGAATTTTATAGTTTTAGGCTTTACATGTAGGTTTTTGTTCCATTTTAAGTTAATTTTTGTATATGGAGTCAGGAAATGGTCGAACTTCATTTTTTTGCATG
Source organism: Acinonyx jubatus (assembly GCF_027475565.1). Lineage (NCBI taxonomy): Eukaryota > Metazoa > Chordata > Mammalia > Carnivora > Felidae > Acinonyx > Acinonyx jubatus. Next base: position 121,249,821 of record NC_069389.1, read on the forward strand.
TGACTATCCAGTTGTCCTAGGAGCACTTACTGAAAAAACTGTTCTTTCCTCATTGATTTGTCTTGGCACTCTTGTCAAAAATCAAATGAACATAGATATATAAGTGTGTTTCTGGACTCTCATGTCAATTCCATTGACATATATATTTATCCTTGTGCCAATACCACACTGTTTCTATTACTGCAGATTTGTAGTACATTTTAAAATTGGGAAATGTGAGTCTTCCAACTTCATTCTTCTTTTTCAAGATTATTTTGGTTGTTCGGTGTCCCTTATGACTCCATAAAAATTTTAGGCAGAGAAATTTTACATTTTTCATTTCTGAAAAAAGAAAAAAGCAATTGGAATGTCAATAGGGGATATATTGAATCTGTAGCTCAATTTGTGTTTCACTGTCATCTTAGCACTACTAAGTCTCCCGATCAATGAACACAGTATGTCTTTCCATTTATTTCTTCTTTTTTCTTTCAGCGATGTTTTGTAGTTTTTAGTGTATAAGTGTTACATCTCCTGTTTACCTTATATCTGAAATGAATCTACCAGTATCAACTTACTTTTCATCAAAACCTCCATTGTTTTTGAGAGTGCTTTCAGGCTTGGACTTCTCCATAGTTTGTATCAATGAAGTAAACTGAAGTCAGTTCCTTTAGAAAGAGCTTCAGAGATCTCTTTTTTTATGGATTGCCTCTTCATTGTCAAAATCTCTGAGCCATGGCTCTGGAGCTATAAGCAAAGACAGTGGAATACTTCTTTCTTAATAACACCCCTGCTTTACTAGCTTGGTGTGTGCCATGGAGAGTAAGCAGTCAGTAGCCTCAGATATTTTTGACTTGTCTCTCCTGGAATGGTGACTGCCAGGGAGAAGTACATTGGGGTCCCAGTATTCACAGTACACTTTTCCTATGGTAGACTCTGTTCCACAAGTGTTGGTTTGATGGAAGAAGGGAGTCTCCACTTCTTAGCCTCACTTCACTGGAACTTAGCCGCTGCAACAGGTTGCTTGGGATGGGATGAGAAATTCTGATTTCCATCCCTCCCAGAGAGATACCAAAGCCCTTAACTGGGAGCCAGGTGGAGAGGGAGCCCTATGTTCTTGACTGCATCCATCTGGAGTGGGGTTCCCTTCACACTGTTCTGGGAGGCTAAGAGAGAGGGTCATGGTTCATATGGTCAATGCCATAAACTCTCATTGTTCTTACTGCCAGTAAATTTGTTTCAATAAGTGTTTCTTCATTTGTATATGCCCCTAGAACAATTTCCAAATATTTTAAATGATTGTTTTAAAAATAATTTCCACAAATTTCACTGGGGAGTAAATCCGTGGAACTCTTCATGTTATTAGTGCCAGAAATGGAACTTTCCTGATGTAATTTTTGTTACTTGGTTTTAATTTTTATGTTTATCTTGGTTTCCACGTAATTGCTCTGTTTTCTTCTTCTCTCATTTTGGTAGCTTTGTAGCATCATATTTCTCTTCTCTACCATAATCTTCTGTTTTGTAAGTTCTATTTTTCATTTCCATTCTGCAAATATTTCTAGCAAATATGTATAAATTTACAACTTCCATCAACAAAGAATATTAAACAAATTTTAGTTTCTCTCCCAAATAAGCTTTTATTTTCTGCCCCTCCCACATTACCCAGGTTTTATTGATAGCAACTGAATTTTTATCTCAAATCATGTTTTAATAGTATATCCCTTCTATTTTATAAACCACTATATAAAAGGGGCACCTGGGTGGCTCAGTTAGTTAAGCATTCTACTCTTGATTTTGGCTCAGGTCATGATCTCATGGGTCATGAGATCTGTGCTGACAATGCAGAGCCTGCTTGGGATTATCTCTCTCCCTTTCTCTCTGCCCTTCCCCTGCTCACACATGCTCTTTGTCTCTCAAAATAAATAAATAAACATTAAAAAACTGTTACATAATATTATTGATTTTATAGCCTTATTGTTAATAACTATTGTGAACTGCAAGTTTTATTTTTTGCTTATCACTATTTCCTATATTTTGCCTTCCTTTTGCCTGAATTCTGTTTTCCTTTTGCCAGAGTATGTTTCAGAATAATTATTTCAGTGATACTGCATGGCTTATCAGTTTCTTGAGTCTTTGTTTTGTATGAAAAGGCCTTTAATTTGCCATCATACTTGATTGATAATTTTCCTAGCTAGGGAATTCTAGTTTAATTTTTTAATTAATGTTTTTTAATTTATATTTGAGAGAGAGAGAGCGAGCACAAGTGGGAGGGACAGAGAGAGGGAGACACAGAATCTGACGCAGGCTTCAGGGTCTGAGCTGTTAGTGCTGAGCCTGAGGTAGGGCTTGAACTCATGAACCGCAAGATCATGACCTGAACCAAAGTCGGACACTCAACACACTGAACCACCTAGGCACCCTAGGAATTCTACTTTAAAAATCTTCTTCTCTTGACATTTTACAGACCTTACCCCATGGTTTCTAACATCTTGCATTGTGGATGAGAAGTCTGATATTACTTGGATTCACTTTTTTTTTTGTAAGTAACCTTTTTCTGTAGAAAATTACTGTTTCCCCTTTATCAATAGAATTTGAAAAATGATCTAGAATGTGTCTAGTTTTCTTGTGATAAGTCATTAGTGCCATCATCCAAATGTTTCTGGTTCTCCTGGGCATATGGTAAATTGTATTTCCCAGACCTCATCAAGTTACCTGTGGCCATGTGTAATATATTGGCTAAGATTTGAGAAGAAATGACATATCACTTCCATGAGAAGCTTTAAGAGCAGTACACGGTTTCCCATATTCTCTTCTCTCTACAACAGTAATTGTGGAAACCCACATTGATCTAAAGCCTCTGTAAGCCTGGTCTGGCTGCCCAACATTGAACAAGCAGTATGAGAAAGAAATAAATCTTTTATTGTTTAAAGCCACTGACATTTTTGGATTGTTTATTTTTCCTGCATAATCTAGCCTATTCAGATTAAAACAGGACAGTATTACCGTAACAAACAAATAATAAGCAGCATTGGCTGAGGTACCAGATAGTGGATACAAAATAAACTGTTATCAAGTGCTGGAAGAATGGTGAACCATGTTTCATAGGGATGAAATATTTGCTAAAACTACCTGCATTAATTTATAAGGCAGATAATTTACCTAGTGAATGTTTAGCTCTAAGGGAAGAGATAGGAATAGAGAATGTTGACACTGTTAGTCATTGTTGACCACATTTGACAAGTTGTTACAAGAAATTACTAAGGTCAGAAAAGAACTGTCTGTTTTCAAGCAGTGTGATGAAAGGGAATATAGAGTCCAAAAGTGTGAGGACTTGTATGATGGAAAGAAGCAATTGCTTCTAGCCTCAATGAATAAAAGGTAAAACAAAGAAAGGTTTTTTTGGTTATAAAACTTCTTAAAACAGCCTTACATCAGGATTAAATCAAGGGCATGGCCACTTGACCATTTTAAAAATGTCTGAATGGACTGTGTTCTCTCAAAGGAAAGATCAAATTCTGGAAAGAGCCCAAATATCCATCAACTGATGAACGGATAAAGAAGATGTGGTATATGTATGTGAATGTGTGTATATGTATACACACATACATAATGGAATACTACTTAGCAATCATAAAGAATGAAATATTGCCATTTGTAATAAATCAGGCAGAGAAAGACAAATATTATATGATTTCACTCATATGTAGAATTTAAGAAACACAGTAGATGAACATGGGGAAGGGAAGGAAAAATAAGGTAAAAACAGAAAGGGAGACAAACCATAAGAGACTCTTAAAGACAGAGACTGGGGGTTGCTAGAGGGGAGGTGGGTGGGGACAATGGGCTAAATGGGTAATGGGCATTAAGGAAGGCATTTGTTGGGATGAATGCTGGGTGTTATATTTAAGTGATGAATCACTGGGTTTTATTCCTGAAACCAATACTACACCATATGTTAACTAACTTGAATTAAAAAAAAAATAAGTTAGGGATGCCTAGGTGGCTCAGTCGGTTAAGTGTCTGACCTTGGTTTGGGCTCAGGTCATGATCTTAGGGTTTGTGAGTTTGAGCCCCTCATCGGGCTCTGCACTGATGGAGCAGAGCCTGCTTGAGATTCTCTCTCTCCCTCTCTCTCTGCCCCTCCCCCAGTCATGCTTTCTAAGTAAATAAATAAATAACAAAAAATTTACTTAAAAATGAGTTCAAAAACAAAAAAAAAGAACAGCCGCCTCTAGCAAGTAATAGGGGAAGCTGCAATTTCCTATAGGAAGCCTCTAAGGGCCCTCAGCTTAGCCAAGCCCTGGGGCTCTTTTACTGTGCCTGGAAGCATTATAGGTACATAAGCCAGAGAATACCTATGTAGACACTGACAGCAGAAAAAAATATTATATATATATATATATATATGCACACACACATATATATACACATGTGTATATATATGTGTGTATATATACGTGTGTATATATATGTGTGTATATATGTGTATATATATATGTGTATATATGTGTGTATATGTGTATGTATACGTGTGTGTGTGTGTATGTTTAAGCTAGCATACCACTACATTTTACTCAGATGTTTGTATTTATTTTGCATATTGTTCTTCTATTATGTTTTTGTATTTTGTCTCTTATGGAATAGTGACACCTTTTAAAATAAATGTTCATAGAAAAAAATTAGGGCTGTTGCCACAAGTAAATCTTTTATATTGGACAAATGTTTGTGGGAAAATAAACTTAGGGTCTAGCTCTGCCATAAAAACCTGAAAGGCTCAAGGTACTCACAATTAAGTTGTGAGGGACAGGACCATAAGAAAGCAAATAAATATAGCAAACAAAAAAGTGTGTGTAGTAATGAATTGTGGTTATGGTTGTCGACATTTGGAGCTGAATCAAAATAAATAGATAAGAAGCCTGGAATAAATTACTGTGACTATTTAAGACTTAAAATTACCCTTAGGCTCCAAATCTACCATAAACAGGATGGAGGTTATGAGTTTTTCAGCCCCCAATAAATATATATTTTCTAATGTTCATTTCAGATGTGGTCGAGGAGGGTGACACAAAATAAAGAAACCCTCTGAAGGTAGAAACAGGTTCATATAGAAAAATTGCTAGGGATCCCTTCCCAGGGTACAGAATCAAGGAATATTCTCACTTCTTACACAGGGGATTCTTTCTGGATCTGTCTAGTGAGATTTAAGAATTTCTACTAAGAGTGATTCCTATTCTTCTCTCCAGAAGGGATTGCTTATTGTGATTATCTTTTCCTACTTTACCTCCGAATGTTGAGTATGAGGGGGCAGACAACTTTTCTTTTTAGTTCATAGTTCTCTGGACTAAGAGGGGACACCTACAGAATACATAAAGAAACCTCTAAACACTATTCAGAAAGCCTGGATTTTGAGAGTGAGAGAGTGATGGAATGGGACTTTTCTTTTTTAAAAATTTTAAAAATTTATTTGTTTTTGAGAGAGAGAGAGACAGAGAGCAAACAGGGGAGGGGCACAGAGAGAGGAAGACACAGAATATGAAGCAGACTCCAGGCTCTAAGCTGTCAGCACAGAGCCCAACATGGGGCTTGAACCCACGAACCATGAGATCATGACCTGAGCTGAAGTTGGATGCTTAACTGAGCCATCCAGGTGCTCCTGAAAGGGACTTTTCAATTACTGTCTTGGGGAGGGGTAAATGTTTTCTGTATAGAGAAAGGAGAGGAGACGAAGTATTCAGAAACACAAAAGGAAGATCAGAGTAGTTTTAGTGCTATCCACCAAATATTCCAATTCTCTTCCCAAGGACATGATAGATAGAATTGCTCTTCCCCACCCCTTGAAGTTATATGAGGCCATGTGATTTTTCTTTGCACAAGAAATGTGAACCAAAGTTATATGTTTCACCCAAAGACAAATTTTAAGAACCACAATTTTCTACCTTGTTTTACCCTGTTATGTGATAATGATGTATTATGATAACATCTCCATCAGTGTAGGTCCCTGAGTGATTACAATGAAAAGTCCTTGTGTTAACCTGCAATAGACACATAGTTTGAGAAAGAAATAAACTTTTGCTGGGGCTCTGTGGTTCAAGTAGTTAACTGCCACAGCATAACAGAGCCTAGCCTAATGCAGTTTGGTCTTTTGTCTTCAATGTTTTTCCCCATTTCAGCTGCCCTATGCTCTCTGGGTGTTCAGTCAATTCTGAGCCTATGGGTAAGCATGGTTCTCCTTAGTTGTAGTTATGAACATGTTAAGCAATCAAGGCAGTCAGGTGCCACAGTTGTTATTTGTCCAACACAATCCATAAAAACCACGAGGAGAACAATATCTCCCATCTTCCATCTCTGAAATTTCCTCCTGTGTAGCAAAGTAACTAGTAGAAAGCATGATATAATATGGCTGCACACAAAGAAGGTTGGGAAAATAGAGTAAGAGGACCCTAAGATCACTTTGTCTCATGGATACAACTAGATAACACTCACATCAGCATAAATAACCCAGAAAACAACCAAAAACTGGCAGAAAAAAAACTTTACAACCAAAAGTAGAGAAGAGGCCACATCAAAGAGAATAGGCAGGGTAAATATGCAGTGCGAAATGAAACAGACTGCAGTAGTCCACGGAGGGAGGAAGGGAGCTGCAGGTGTGGGGAGGGGAGAGGAACAGACTATTACACAGGGGAGCCCACATGGGGAAGAGGAATCCCCATGACATTTGGCTTTGAAAGCAAGGAGGACCAAATTTTGTGAGTTCTTACAACCAGTGTGACTTAAACCCTGGAATTTTAAAAATCAGGAGGCTCCTTCCAGGAGAGCCTAGAGGATGATAGAAAGCTGAGTCCCTGAACTTAAAGAGACAACATGACATGGATTTACAACATAGAAGCAGCAATTTGAAAAATGCCTGGGACATACAGGAGGGAGAGTAGTTTACTCATTTTAGAGTATGTCTTGCAGTGACAGGGATCACTGAGGGAATTTTCCAGGAATAAAGGAGCTATAAGGCACCATCTCCATCCAATGCTTCCCCCCTCTGCCCCCTAAGCATAAACAGTCACCTGCAGAAACCAACGTGGTACCAACACTCAATACTTAACAGGCATACACCAAGCTCCACCCTGTCCCCTGTGCTTTGGTAGATTCCTCCTTCCCAGTGACACTTGTACCAGCCCTGGTGCTGCAGGTCCCAGGAAACTTGAGGTACACTTTGTTAAAATTACATGCCCTGGGCACTTTGCTCACTTTGTGGATCTCCCATGCTGGCCATAGTCCCAGTGGTGGCAGCTGAAGGTCTCATTTGCAAGCAGACCAGCACGCACCTTCATAAAACTGCACCCCACCCCAGCTGGGGACAAAAAACTTCCCACAACAGGTAAAGAGAACTTCTGCAGATGACTGTAGTGAAGGAAAAAGAAGCCAGAACACACATCAGGGTGCATACAAAACACATAGGAAACACTCTGTGAAGTACTAGGTTCTGGTGAAATGGGGATATTGACCTTCAGGGCACTTCAGGTCCTCTTCTTCATAAGGTTGCTACTTTCAAGAGCAAGAGACATAGCTGACTTTCCTAACACAAAGAAACAGACACAGAGAGTTGAACAAAATGAGGAGGCAGAGGAATATTTCCCAAATGAAAGAACCAGACAAAACCACAGCAAGAGACCTAAGCAAAACATATATAAGTAATATGCCAGATAGAGAATTTAAAGTAGTAATCATAGAGATATTCACTTCAGGAAAGCATGGAGAACATCAGTGAGACCTTTAACAAATAGGTAAAAAAGAACCAATCAGAGATGAAGAGCACAATAAAAGAAACTTAAAATACACTAGATGGAATACATAGCAGGAAGCAGAGGAGAGAATTAGTGACCTGGAAGACAGAGTAATAAAAAGTAATCAAGCTGAGCAGGTGAGAGGAAAAAAGACATATTGCAAAATGAGAATAAATTTAGGGATGTCAGTGACTCCATCAAGCATAATAATGTTCACATTATAGGTATTGCAGAAGAAGAAGAGTAAGAAAAGGGGATGGAATATTTATTTGAAGAAATAATAGGTGAAAACCTCCCTAATCCAGGGAAGGAAACAGATTTATAGATCCAGGAGGCATAGAGTCCCCAATTATATCAACTCAAGAAGGTCCATGCCAAAACACATAGTACTTAAATGGCAAAAAGTAGTGATAGAGAATTTTATTTTTCAAGTTTATTTATTTTCACACACACATACACACACAGTGTGAGTGGGGGAGGGGCAGAGAGGGAGAGAGAGAATCACAAGCAGGCTCCATGCACACATGGCTCGAACTCATGCATTGTGTGATTATGACCTGAGCTGAAACCAAGAGTCAAACACTTAACCAACGAAGCCACCTGGGTGCCCCAAAGAGAGAATATTCAAAGGAGCAAGAGCAATTGCAAATGGTTTTTATTTTTTAATTTCTCTTTCTGTTATTTCATTATTGGTGTGCAAAAATGCAACAGATGTTTTTTTTTTTATTTTTTTAATGTTTATTCACTTTTGAGAGACTGAGATAAACAGAGCACAAACATGGGAGGTGCAGAGAGAGAGGGAGACACAGAATCAGAAGCAGGCTCCAGCCTGTGAGCTGTCAGCACAAAGCCCAATGCGGGGCTCGAACTCATGAACCATGAGACCATGACCTGAGCTGAAGTTATATGCTTAACTGACTGAGCAACCCAGGCACCCCCAACAAATTTCTATATGTTGATTTTGTAGCTTGCGACTTTACTGAATTTGTTTATCAGTTCTACCAGGTTTCTTTTTGGTAGTTTTTGAGGTTTTCTACAGAGTATCATGTCACCTGTGAATAGTGGAACTTTCACTACTTCCTTGCCCATTTGGATGCCTTTTATTTCTTTTTGTTGTCTGATTGCTGAGGCTAGAATTTCTAGTACTATGTTAAATGACAGTGGTGAGATAGGATATCCCTGTCTTGTTCCTGACCATAGAGGAAAAGCTCTCAGTTTTTCCTCATTAAGGATGATATTAGCTGTGGGTTTTTCATAGATGGCCTTTATTATACTGTGTTATGTTCCCTCTAAACCTACTTTGTTGAGGGATTTTTTTTAACCATGGATTGATGTTGTACTTTGTCAAATCCTTTTTCTGCATCTATTAAAATAATCATATGGTTCTTATTCTTTCTTTTATTAATGTGGCGTATCATGTTGATTGGTTTGCAAATATTGAACCACCGTTGCAACCCAGGAATAAATCCCACTTGGTCATCGTGAATGATTTTTTAAATATATTGCTGGGTTTTGTTTGCTATCAATTTGTTAAGATTTTTTTTTGAGAATTTTTACATCCATGTTCATCAGGGATATTGGCCTCTAGTCCTCTTTTCTAGTGGAGTCTATCTGGTTTGGTATCAGGGTAATGCTGGCTTCATAGAATGAATTTGAAAGTTTTCCTGCTTTTACTTTTTTTTGGAATATTTTCAGAAAAATAGGTATTAACTCTTTAAATGTTTGGTAGAATCCAACTGTGAAGCCATCTCGTCCTGGACTTTTGTTTTTTGAGCGTTCTGAATACTGATTCAATTTCTTTGCTGGTTATCAGTCTGTTCAAGTATTTTATTTCTTCCTGTTTCAGCTTTTGTAGTTTATATCTTTCTAGGAATTTATCTATTTCTTCCGGGTTGTCTAATTTGTTGGCATATAGTTTTTCACAATATTCTCTTATAATTGTTTTTCTGTGGTGCTGTTATTATTCCCCTGTCATTTGTGATTTTATTTATTTGGGCCCTTTTCTCTTTCCTTTTTGATAAGCCTGGCTAGAGATTTGTCACTTTTTAATTTTTTTTTTCAAAGAACCTGCTTCTGGTTTCATTGATATGTTCTATTTTTTTTCTTAGTTTCTATATCACTTATTTCTACTCTAATCTTTATTATTCCCTTCCTTCTGCTGGCGTTGGGTTTCATTTGTTGTTCTTTCTCTAGCACCTTTAGATGTAAGGTTAGGTTGTTTATTTGAGACTTTTCTTCCTTCTTAAGGTAGTCCTGTATTTCTATAAACGTCTCTCTTAGAACTGCTTTTGCTGCATCCCCAAAATTTTGGACCATTGTGTTTTCATTTTCATTTCCCTCCACATTTTTTATTTCTTTGTTGACTCATTCATTGTTTAGTAGCATGTTATTTAACCTCCATGTATTTGTGCTCTTTCCAGATTTTTTCTCCTGGCTTATTTCTAGTTTCACAGCATTGTAGTCAGAAAAGATGCATGTTATGACTTCAATCTTTTTGAATTTCTTGAGACTTGTTTTGTAGCCTAATATGTGATTTTTTCTCAAGAATGTTCCATGTACACTTGAAAACACTATGCTTCCTGCTGTTTTATCAAACCAATGAACACGATACATCACATCAATAAGAAAATGGATAAAAACCATGTTTTAACAATGGCCCAAACCATGTGAAAACACAATGGTCCAAAATTTTGGGGATGCAGCAAAAGCAGTTCTAAGAGGGAAATTTGTAGCAATACAGGACTACCTCAAGAAGGAAGCAAATCTCAAGTAAATAATAGAGGCAGAAAAAATTGACAAAGTACAATATACATTCATGATGAAAGCTCTAAACAAAGTATGTTTAGAGGGAATACACACTACTATAATAAAGGCCTTATGAAAATCCCACAGTGAACATCATACTCAATGTGGAAAAACTGAGTCTTTTCCCTATGGTAAGGAACAATACAAGTATGTCCACTATCACCACTTTTTTTCAACATAGTACTAGAGGTCCTAACCACAGCAATTAGACGACAAAAACAAATAATGGCATTCAAATTAGTAAGGAATAAATAAAACTTTCACTATTGTCAGATGACAATGATACTACATATAGAAAACCCTAAAGACTCTACTAAAAAAAAAAAGCCTACTAGAATGGATAAATAAATTCAATAAAGTTGCAGGATACAAAATTAATATACAGATATATGTGTACTTCTCTGCACTAATAATGAAACAAGAGAAAGAGAAATTAAGAAAATAATTCCATTTACAATTACATGAAAAATAATAAAATACCTAGGAATAAATTTAACCAAAGAGGTGAAAGAACTGTACTCAAAAACCTATAAAATATTGATGAAAGAAATTGAAGATTACACAAGAAATGGAAAGATATTCAATGTTACTGGATTGGAAGAACAAATATTGTTTAAAAATATTATTGAAATGTCTACACTACCCAAAGCAATCTACAAATTTCATGCAATCCCTATCAAAAATACCAACAGCATTTTTCACATAACTAGAACAAACAATACTAAAATTTGTATGGAACCACAAAAGACCCTTAATAGCCAAAGCAATCTTGAAAAAGAGAAAAAACCTGGAAATATCACAGTTCCAGACCTCAAGTTATATTACAAACCTGCAGTAATCAAAACAATATGGTAAGGCCCACAGCTCAATGGGGAAAAACTGAGAGCTTTCCTCCTAAGATCAAGAACACAACAGGGATGTCCACAGTCAACATTGTTGTTCAATATAGTGCTGGAAGTCCTATACTCAGCAATCAGACAACAAAAATAAATAAAGGGCATCCAACTTGGCAAGGAAGAAGTCAAACTTTCACTCTTCACAGATGACATGATACTCTACATGGAAAACTTGAAAGACTCCACAAAAAACTGCTAGAGCTCATACATGAATTCAACAATGTTACAAGATATAAAATCAATGTACAGAAATTGGTTGCATTTCTATACACCAATAATGAAGCAGCAGAAACAGATATCAAGAAATCTATACCATTTACAATTGCAACAAAAACCATAAGATGCCAAGGAATCTATCTCATTTATAATTGTAACAAAAACCATAAGATACCTAGGAATGAACCTAACCAAAGTGGT